>NC_069785.1:136621559-137821559 GCF_027406575.1 Nycticebus coucang | reverse complement strand
TCAAGCAATCCTCCAGCCTCAGCCTCCCGAGTAGCTGGGACTATAGGCACAAGCTCTCATGCCTGGCTAAAAATTTTTTTTTTTTTATAGACAAGGTCTTGCTATGTTGGTCAGGCTGCTCTTCAACTCTTGACCTCAAGCTGTTCCCCAACCTTGGCCTCCAGAAGTGTTAGGATTACAGGTGTGAGCCACTGTGGCCAGTTTTTCATTTTAATATAAAATATTTTAACTATCACTTTGTATCAGTGCTTTTTGTCTTACTCAGTAAGTCCTTTCCCTGCCCCTGTATTTTCTTCTGGAAGTACTTCCTTTCATTTTTAGGCCTTTAATTATCTGGGTTTTTTGTTTGGGCTTGGTTTTGTTCATGATTTCATGTCAGAGACCCAGTATTTTTTCCATTTGAATAAGCACCATTCACTGACTATCCTTTCCCCCTGGATGATGTCACTGCCGTTATATATTGTCTTATGTAGGGAACAATTACTGGGTTCTTCATTCTCCATCTGTTTGTATATCCCTGTGTTGGTGCCACACTGGCTTACTTACTGTTTTTTTTTTTTTAATTATTGCTGGGTTTGAACCTGCCACCTTCTGCATATGGGGCCGGTGCCCTACTCCTTTGAGCCACAGGTGCCGCCCTACTTACTGTTTTTAATACCCCTTGACAGCTTGTAGGTCAATTCTTCCCACTCTTCTTTTTTTGGGGGTGGGGCAGACAAGAGTCTCACTCTGTTGCCCTAGTAGAGTGCCATGAAACCAGCCAACCTCAAACTCCTGGGCTCAAGCAACCCTCCCACCTCAGCTTCCCAAGTAGCTGAGATTGCAGGTACCCACAAAGCCTGGCTAATTTTTCTATTTTTCATAGAGATAGGGTCTTACTCTTGCTCAGGCTGTTCTCGAACTCCTGAGCTCAAGGGATCCTCCCACCTAGGCCTCCCAGAATGCTACAATTGTTAAGTGTGAGTCACCACACCCAGCCTACATTAGATTTTCTAATGTTAAGCCAGTTTACACTCCTGATGTAAACTCAAATTGAACATGTTTACAGGATTCAATTCCTTATATTTTTAAAGGATTTTTACATCTATGTCCATTCTTTTTTTTTTTTTTGTAGAGACAGAGTCTCACTTTGTGGCCCTCAGTAGAGTGCCATGGCATCACACAGCTCACAGCAACCTCCAACTCCTGGGCTTAAGCGATTCTCTTGCCTCAGCCTCCCGAGTAGCTGGGACTACAGGCGCCCGCCACAACGCCCAGCTATTTTTTTTTTGGTTGCAGTTCAGCCGGGGCTGGGTTTGAACCTGCCACCCTTGGTATATGGGGTTGGCGCCTTACTGACTGAGCCACAGGCGCCGCCCTATGTCCATTCTTAAATTATCCTTTTCTTGTTGTGATAACAAAGTTATACTAGTTTTATAAAATGGTTGGGGAATAGTCCTTTTTTCCTATTCTTTGAAGAATTTAAGCTTGGAATTAATTGTTTCTAGAAGTCATTTATAAAACCATTTGAGCCCAGCTTTTCCTTTCCTTTTTTTTTGTAGACAGAGTCTCACTTTACTGCCCTCGGTAGAGTGCTGTGGCATCCCTGCTCACAGCAACCTTCGACTCCTGGGCCAAGGTGATTCTCTTGCCTCAGCCTCCCGAGCAGCTGAGACCACAGGCACCCACCACAACTATTTTTGTTGTTGCAGCTTGGCTGGGGCCAGGTTTGAACCCGCCACCCTTGGCATATGGGGCCGGCACCCCATCCACTGAGCCACAGGCACCGCCCCCTTTCCTTTCTTTAAGACTAGTCAAGTGCAGAAGTAAGGGAGGGAACAGAAGAAGTTAAATCTGTAACTTACTATGAACATTCAAGTGAGGTAATTTAATACCTTCAGACCCAGCCTGAGTCCAGCATTTTCTTTACTGCAAAATGTATAACTACAATTTCTTTTAACAATGTGTTAAAAGAACTACAAATCTACTCAAATTTTCCATTTCTTCCATAGTCAATTTTGTATAAAGTAAGCAGTCAATAAAGACTATGAGATGATAGCCAGGTGTGCTGGAGCATTACTGTAATCCCTGCACTTTGGGAGGCTGAGGTACAAGAAGCCCAGGAGTTCCAGAACAGCAAGACCTTATCTCTTAAAAAAAAAATGCATACATACATATATATATATGAAAAAATAGCTAGGTGTGGTGGTATAAACCCATAATCCCAGCTACTGGGAAGGTTGAGGCAGGATGATTTCCTGAGCCCAGGAGTTGAAGGCTGCAATGAGCTATGATCATGCTACCGCACCCTAACCTGGGCAATAGCAAGAGCCTTCCTCAAAAAAAAAAAAAAAAAAAAACTAAGTAGATTTTTCAGCTTGCATTTCCTGAATGATGTATGCAATTATAAATTAAGTCTTCAAAATCCACTTACCACTTTATAGATTCAAGCTCCCACATCTTTTTTGGTTTCGGAAGATTCTGTTTTCTTCAGAGCTCAGCAATGGAACTAAAAGGATATTTTACAATTTGCATCCAGAAAGTTTAGGTGTTTTGTAGCCAACTTGTTTTCAGTTTAGTCTGTCATAATGCTTGAAATGGAGTGCCTAGTCCTTCCTTAGATAAGATTTGGGAGAAATTTTGAGATTCCTCAAGACTAAAGGATTGAATGCTTACAGAATAGGGCTTTTTTTAGAGACAGAGCTTCAAGCTGTCACCCCGAGTAGAGTGCCATGGCATCACAGCTCATAGCAACCCCCAAATCCTGGGCTCAAGCTATTCTCCTGCCTCCACCTCCCAAGTAGCTGGGACTACAGGTGCCCACCACAACACCCAGCTATTTTTTGGTTGCAGCCGTTATCGTTGTTTGGTAGGCCCGGGCTGGATTCAAACCCACCAGCTCAGGTGGATGTGGCTGGCACCTCATCTGCTTGAGCCACAGGCACTAAGCCAGAATAGGGCTTTTTGATAAATAATCTAATACAGCATTGTCCAATAGAATTGTCTGTAGTGATGACAACTGTCTGTGCTAGTATGGTAACCACTAGTCACAAACTTGCAATGTGGCTACTGTAATTGAGGAAATGAATTTTTTGTTTTTTGAGATAGAGTCTATGTTGTCCTCAGTAGAGTGCTGTAGTATCACAGCTCACAGCAACCTCAAACTCTTGGACATAAGTGATTCTCTTGCTTCAGCCTCCCGAGTAGCTGGGACTACAGGGGCCTGCCACAATGCCCAGCTATTTTTTTTTGGTTACAGTTGTCATTGTTGCTTAGCAGGCCCAGGCAAACCCTCCAGGCTCGGTGTATGTGGCCAGTGCCCTACTCACTAAGCTACGGGCCCGAAGCCTGAGAAAATGAAATTTTTTTTTTTATAGAGACAGAGTCTCACTTTATGGCCCTCGGTAGAGTGCCGTGGCCTCACACAGCTCACAGCAACCTCCAACTCCTGGGCTTAAGCGATTCTCTTGCCTCAGCCTCCCAAGTAGCTGGGACTACAGGCGCCTGCCACAACGCCTGGCTATTTTTTGGTTTGCAGTTTGGCCGGGGCCGGGTTTGAACCCGCCACCCTCGGTATATGGGGCCGGCGCCTTACCGACTGAGCCACAGGCGCTGCCCATGAAATTTTTTTTTTTTTTTTTTGAGACAGAGCCTCAAGCTGTCACCCTGGGTAGAGTGCCATGGCATCACAGCTCACAGCAACCTCCAACTCCTGGGCTCAAGTGATTCTCATGCCTCAGCTTCCCAAAGCTGGGACTACAGGTGCCCACCACAAAGTCCGGCTATTTTTTGGTAATAGTTATCATTGTTGTTTGGCAGGCCCAGGCTAGATTTGAACCTGTAGCTCTGGTGTATGTGGCTGGCGCCTTAGCTGCTTAAGCTGCCGGCACCGAGCCGAGGAAATGAATTTTAAATGTGAATTAGTTTTGATTGTGTTGCCATAAAGGTTCTTTGCACTCTGCAGTGTGGTATTTAATAGGACCTCTGGTGGTTGAGGTTTTCTATCAGCTCATCTTTCCTTTAGTCAGACTTTCTTAAGAGTGGAATTCTGACCTTACAGATATTTCAACCATAATTGTATCAACAGTGATGTATCTGGCACTAATGAATATATTCCTCTACAATTTTATTTCATATTTCTCTCTCTCTTCCTCATTATATTCTAGCCACATGGGCCATTCCTGTTTCTTAAAAATGTCAAGCTCATTACTGTTGTAGGGTCTGATATTTACTCTGCCTAGTCTCTTCACATGGCTGGTTCCTTCTCATCAGTCAAGACTGAGACCAAATGTCACCTTCTGAGAGGTTGTCCACCATCACCTTATTTAAAGGGCTCTTATGCTCAGGTTCTATCACACTGTCCAGTTTTATCCTATTACTAGCACTTAATCATTACCTAAAATGTTACTTGTTTACCTCACCCACCATATTTGAATATGAATTTTATGAAAGGAAGCCTCAGCTTGGTGCCCATGGCACAGTAGGGCGCCAGCCACATACACTGAAGCTGTCGGGTTGGAACCTGGCCCAGGCCTGCTAAACAACAATGACAACTGCAGCAATAATAACAACAAAAAAAACCCCAGCCAGGTGTTGTGGCGGGCACCTGTAGTCCCAGCTACTTGGGAGGCTGAGGCAAAAGAATCGCTTAAGCCCAAGAGTTTGAGGTTGCTGTGAGCTGTGATGCCATGGCACTCTACCAAGTGACACAGTGAAGGTGTCTTAAATAAATAATAAAAGGAGGCCTCCTCGGTCTTCTTCAGGTGCCACAGCACTCTAGATGCACGGCATTCTACCGAGACACAGTAAAACTCTGTCTCAAATAAATAAAAAATAAGAGGAGGCCTCCTCGGTCTTCTTCAGGACTAATAATGCTATTGTATAAAAAGTGGAGGCCTAGAGAGGTTAAGTGACTTCTCCAAAGTTGCACAGCTAGTTAGTGTTAGTTCTAGACTTCATGGCTCACAATTCAGTGCTCTTTTTGTTAAAGCACAGCTATTCTACTCTCCTCCCAGTAGCAAAAAAGAAAATGCCAGGATATATTCATAAGGGCAGACTTTTGGAGTCAAGCAGGTTTTGTTACTGCCATTTGTTCCAGGACATATCGTTCTAGTTTTGAATACAGTTTATAACCTCTTATTGTAGATACCCAGAAGGGGAGTAACAGAGCCAAGAAACCTACACGCAGGTGACAAATGTTTTTTGTTAAAGATAATTATTTCAGATCCTAAGTCTTCCCTAATAATGCCTCAGAAAACAATTAGAATTTTATCCAACTCCTTGTATTAACATTTCTGGTAGAAATAATCCAAAAGTCGAACTTTCATTAACACATAATACGCTTGTTATTGATAAAAAAAAAAACTGACAAAACTCGATCTTGTTGCTAATGTTGAAAATTGCAGAAAAAGTCCCACACTCATTAGATTTGCCTGGAAAAAAAAAACCTGGCAAAAATAACGTATGGCTGAAACTTTGACATAAGTATAAAATCATCTTGACATTTGGATCCCTCATATAACACCAAGGAAAAACGAGCTAGCCAGAAATAATGGCAACAAAAAGAAACACAAAAGCAGAAATAACAAGTAACAATTTTATACGGGCCAAAAAAGGAAAACAAATCCTGATAGATAAATCATATTGAAATCACATCCCCAGGAGCGTGGTGGAAACACAGGACAGGCAAACCGGATTCGGGGAGGTGCAAGCCTCCAGCGGGAAAGCAGCAGGTGATGGAAATGTTACCTCTGGCCCTGTTTGCTTAGCTTTCTTTTCAGCAAAAAGTTCTCAGAACGAAAAGAACTGATCACAGTGCGAATTTCTGTAAAGTGACGAAAACGGGAGAACAATGGAAAAGGTTTAAATGCTCGCTATTGAAAAAAAAAGACCCAGGAATCACAGGGGCTTACGGATTTGTTTCAGAAATACTCCTTCCACGGTAACACGTCACCGTTGGTATAACCGTGATTAAAATGTCAGTATTCACAGGCGGCGTCCGGGGCCCACAGAGGCCCCTGCACTGCGTACCCGCCTCGAACCGCCACTTCGGGGACGAGTCGCCTCCTTTCCAGCGCTCCAGGGGCTCCAGGGCAGTAACTCGGACTCTGTCGCCCTGGGTAGACTGCCGTGGCCTCACGGCAACCTCGGACTCCTGGGCTCGCGCGATCCTCCTGCCTGCGCTTCCCGAGCAGCTGGGACTACAGGCGCCCGCCACCAGGCCCCGCCTAATCTTTAGAAAAATTTTCTGTACAGATGGGGTCTCACTGTGTTGTCCAGGCTGGTCTTAAAACTCGTGGCTTTAAGCGAGGTTCCCTGAGCGAGCCGATCACAGGCCTGAGCCACCAAGCCGGACTAGCGACCTCGGTAACGCGCATTCCTGCCGCAGGACACCGCGTCCCCGACGCGTGCGCAGACCAAGCCGGAACGGGCCCACGCGCTGCACGCCGGGAGGCGGGGTCCCGGCGAGGGCGGAGCGGTGGGCTGGCACGCAGGCGCACACCGCCTGCTGGCAGAATGGCGGATGTCGTGCCGCAGCCTATTAAGAGGAAGCGTGAGCCGGATTCGGAGGCCGCTCCGGAGGCCTCATGCACAGAGGAAACAGGAGCTGGCGTTGGGAATGGTACCGCTGTCACTGTCCGCTTACCATTCTCCGGCTTTAGAGTGCAAAAAGTGCTGAGGGAGTCCGCGCGGGAAAAAATCATTTTCCTACACGGGAAGGTATCACTTGGCAGTCTCCGGGCAGGGACGCGGGAAGGAGGGAACCAATCATCTCCGCGGAGGCGAATTTCTCTGTCTTAGCTGGAAAATACCATTGCGTAACTCGGGGGAGGCGGGGTGCACCACTGGAAGGTATGGGGGGGAATTAAGGGAATAAACACCGAGGTCTATTTTCTTCTAATCTTTAACTCACTAAAAATATCTACTTATACCTGTAGAATATATTGCGGATTACAAACCACATGTTAAATTCTCTGAGCCATTTTATCGTCATTGATTCAATATTATATCATCATTAAGTAAATTTTTTTTTTTTTTGAGACAAAGTCTTAAGCTGTAGCCCTGGGTAGAGTGCCGTAGCGACATAGCTCACAGCAACCTCAAACTCTTGTGCTTAAGCGATTCCCTTGCCTCAGCCTCCCAAGTAGCTGGGACTACAGGCGCCCACCAGAACACCCAGCTATTTTTTTGTTGCAGTTGTCATTGTTGTTTGGCAGGCCTGGGCTGGGTTCGAACCCTCCAGCCTCAGTGTATGTGGCTGGCGCCCTACCAACTGAGCTACAGGCGCCGCTGGTCATTTAAGTAAATGTTGTTGGGTCGCTGTCCCTGGAAACGACAGACTGCAGGAGAGATCAGCTGTGCTTTACACGATTTCAGTGATGAAACTGTTAATTCAATTCACACATGCACATTCATGCATGCTGTGCTCTGATCTAGGTGCTGGGGGGTCTTCTAGAGATGAGTTACCATTCTTGATCATCAAGATTGCAGAGTACCTCTGGGGAGACAGAGACACACTGCTGGCTCTCTCTGGCAGGTGCAGAAGATAGATGCAGACCATCCCAGGAACTAGTGTGGGGGCCTAGCCATTACAGGCATGGTGCTTCCCAGATTGCCAGCTGAAGCTCTCACCTTTGGGAGGGTTGCAGGGACCTGACCCTAGGCTACCATGCCTCACTCTCTGTGTCTTGTTCTTTTTTTTTGTAGAGACAGAGTCTCATCCTATGGCCCTCGGTAGAGTGCTGTGGCCTCCCACAGCTCACAGCAACCTCCAACTCCTGGGCTTAGGCGATTCTCTTGCCTCAGCCTCCCGAGTAGCTGGGACTACAGGCGCCCGCTACAATGCCTGGCTATTTTTTGGTTGCGGTTTGGCCGGGGCTGGGTTTGAACCCGCCACCCTCGGTATATGGGGCCAGCGCCCTACCGACTGAGCCACAGGCGCCGCCCTGTGTCTTGTTTTTTACAAGGGTCTGTCTGATTTTCTCTGCCCCACTGTCTTCAGTGTGCAGCACCAAAGGATGTTAGTCATGAGCACCTTCCTGCTAGGAATTAGTTGGGAGACCCAGATACTAGTTCCTGTTTCAGCAATGACCCTGTGACCTTGGATAACTCAATATCTCAAAACCTCAGTTTTTTCATCTTTTCTTCTAAAATGGGGACAATTTGATGGAGGTCTTGTAAGCCTGAAATAAAAGACAGCTGAGAAGCTTTGCATCTTTTGGAAGAAAAATGCGAGAGCTGTCACGGGAATTTGGGTTGAGGTGCCTTCTCTAAGAGAAGACATATGAGTGCCATTGGTTAGACTTCCCCAGAGGTAAGACTGCAGGGAAGGAAATTCCTAGTGCTCAGACTTCAGAAGCCCTGGGATCTTCTGCCTTTGCTCTTTGGGCCTCACTTGTAGCTCTGCTCCTAAGCCCACTGATGATGCCTTTGCCCACAGGTGAATGAGTCCTCAGGGGATAAGGATGGAGAGGATGCAGTTGTCATCCTGGAGAAGACACCATTTCAGGTGGAACAGGTGGCCCAGCTCCTGACTGGCAGCCCTGAGCTCCATTTGCAGTTCTCCAATGATATCTACAGCACCTATCACCTGTTCCCTCCGAGGCAACTGAGTGGTGAGCAAGTGGTGGCTGCCTGTGGGGAGAATGGGATGTTAGGGAATTAGAGGGTGTGGGGGGACCAGACTCTCCATACAATCATTCGCAATGAAGGAGGGAAGCATTTTCCCCACAGGAGACATTTGGTGATCTCTGCAGGCATTTTTGGTTGTTAGAACTGCAAGGTGGGTGGGGAGGAGTGAGGGCAGAGAGCACATGGGTACTTCTGGCATTTAGTGGGCAGAGGCCAGGAATTCTGCTAAACATCCTACAATGCCCAGGACAGGCCCCTACAGCAAAGACACATCAATAGTGCCAAGGTTGAGAAGCCCTATTGTGGTGCAGTATGTTTGGGGGAGAGAGTATGATTCATGGGTTAGAATAATAGCTTCATCTACTAATTAGATGAAAATAATTGTCAACACTTGTTAAACTTGTATTACTGTGCTAGCCGCCATTCCAAGTATTCTGCATGTATTAAAACATTTAATCCTCAGAACAGCCCTATTGTGAGAGGACTTGTACAGGTGAGGAAACAATGTGGGGGAGGTTGTTTTAATTTTAATTTTTTTAGAGCCAAAGTCTTGCTCTGTGGCCCAGGCTAGAGTGCAATGGCATCATCATAGTTCACTGCAGCCTTGAACTCTTGGGCTCAAGTGATCTTCTTGCCTCAGTCTCCTGAGTAACTGGGACTATAGGCACGTGCCACCACTATGCCTGGAAACTTAAAAAAAATTTTTTTTTTTTTTTTTGTAGAGATAGAGTCTTGATATGTTGCTCAGGCTGGTTTTGTGTTCCTGGCCTCAAGCAATTTTCTTGCCTGGGCTTCTCAAAGTGCTGTTATTATAGGCGACGTGCCACCAGCTCAGCTGGAAATAGGTTTTAAAAGGTTAAGTAATTTGTCTAAAGTCACACACAGCCAGTAGGTGGCAGGAAAACCAAGGTATTTCAGTAGACTGGGCTCTTGCTCACTACACTTTTATAGTATGGACCAACCAGCATGCTGGGTGCTGCAGAGATCGGTCATTCCCTGAAGGCACCTGCTTCCTGATGTGGGAGACAAATACTATGATCAGGGTGTAAGAGGAGATATAGTCCCCACCCCTTAGCTGTTACATTATGGTCTGACTAGTTGTTGGCTAATCACATCTGCCAGTCTTGGTTCCAACACCTGATTCCCCATTAAGACCCTGGGCTGCATAAACAGCAGGTGAAACATGTACAGACAAGAAATGTGACAGAGTCTTAACAGCTAGAGATCAGAGGGCTAGATGATTTGTTGCCAAAAGTAACAACTTTGGGGAGTGTAGAAGAACTCTGTGAAACTCTCAAAATAAGGCAGGCTTTGAGAATGATCTCCCTGTCTTCCTGGGATTCTGAGTCTTGGTAATTACAGAAAAACTTTAATCCACGAGTGTTTGGCTCTTGTTCCTGGTTGTGACGCTCTAGCTACAAAGGGAGAGGGACTTGAGAAGGGCAGGCATTCATGGGCTAAAAGGCAGAGATTTGTCTTTGATCGCAAGTATTTTTTAATTTATTAAAAGGAAGAAATGATACTCCATGCCAAAAGCCAGGCATGGCATGTGAGTGTTTTCTCTGGATGGTTAGATTTTGTAGGGAGACTGGTTGACCTTAAAATTTCCTGCCAACCAGGAAATTCTGGGATCTGTTTTGTAACATTTGGTGGCTCTGTCACATCTTAGAGAACAGTTTGGCTTTACAGACTTCCTGCCACATAGTCTTTTGATAGGTAGTCTTTCCTGAACCCCATAAAAGGGTGCTTTTGTCCTTTGGAAATATATATGAACCCTTACTTGATGGTGAGGCAAACAAACCTTTCACAGTTTAAAGCAAAACAGCCTGGCCCTCCATCAAAAGAGCCAAATTAATTAGTTCAAGTTGATGGAAGCGGACAGCTGTATTTACTTTCTTAGGCGCTGACATTTAAGCAAATATATTCCTCAACTCAGGGTGGCAGAAGGATGACAGGAGGCACTTTAGCTTGGGGTGTCACTACACTGCAGGTCTTAGGGCCATTATTTTGCTGTCACACCCTTTCCTGCACCTTCCCCAATCTTTCTACCCATTCTCCCCATCCTTGGGGAAAATTCAGAAGGTTCCGTTTACAGGACAATCCTGTGGTATTCCCTGGCTTTCCTTTTTATCTTATTTCCCCAGGACTTCTGTAACAGGGCACACCAGTGATGGTGGTCTCTACCCGCTCTGTTTCTGTTGTTTTGTTTCAAGATCAGCACATGAGGGAGACAGTCAGTTATGACCCTTTTTCTTGTGGTTTTTTTTTTTTTTTTTGGCCGGGGCTGGGTTTGAACCCACCACCTCTGGCATATGGGACCGGCGCCCTACTCCTTGAGCCACAGGCGCCGCCCGCAGTTATGACCCTTTTTCCCATTCAGAACTGCAAATGTCTTCAGAACCCCTTCTGGAGCCTCAGCAGTTAACTCAGTTTTTCCTGCCCCTTAGCATGTCCTTGTTCCGTGGCATCCGTGGGAGATTGGGTCCAGCCAAGACCCCCAGCTGATACCACAATCCATGGATGCTCAACTGCCTTCTATAAAATGTAGTGTTTGCATATAACCTATGCACGTACTCCTGTAGACTTGAAATCATCCCTAGATTACTCCCTAATACAATGTAAATGCTGCATAAATTATTGTTATACTATATTGTTTAGGAGGAAGTAATGACAAGAAAAACCTATACATGTTCAGTACAGATGCACCCATCCATTTTTTTCCCTGAATATTGTCAGTCTATGGTTATTTGAACCCACAGATGTGAAACCGACAGATACAGAGGACCAACCGCACGTGGGGTGCTTTGCACTCTAATGTTCCCCGCCAAGCAGGTGTGGGGATTTAGAAGTCACAACCATTTGCTTCAGGGCCTGGTACTCCTTTCTCCCTGGTTTAGCCAAACACTCTGTCCCTGGGTGATGGTTTAGATCGGAGTTTGCAAACATTTTCTGTAAAGAACCAACGAGCAAATATTTCAGGCTCTGTGAGGCACAAATAGCCTCTGTCTCCTTTATCTTCCTCCTTCCTTCTCTTTCATTTTCTTTCTCTCAGCCCCTTTAAAAATGAAAATACTACTCTTAGCTTGCTGGTTGTACAAACACAGGACATGAGCCAATGTGACCTGCTGCCCACAGTTGATTAACCCCTCTTCCAGATTTTTGCTATTCAAAGTGGGGTCTGTGGGCTGGCAGTATGGGCACCACCTGGGGGCTTGTTAGAAGCAGAACCTCAGGCTACTCCAGACTACAGAATTATCTGCATTTTGGCAAAATATCCTGGTAACCCATATGCACTTTGAGAGTCACTGGGCTTTAAAATATACCATCTGTGCTAGAGATGCTGCCTTTACATATCCATCCCTGACCACGCCAAGAACTCCAGACTTGTATTGAAATAAACTACTTGATGTTCCATTTGGAGGTCTCCTAGGCACCTCAAAGGTGAAAGGTGAGAATCCAAGGTGCTAATGTATTCAAAAGCATAAGACTTGGAGCGGGGGTGTGTGCAGCTGGGGTTTATAATCCCAGGACTTCGGGAGGCCAAGGTGGGAGGATCACTTGAGGCCAGAGTTAAAAACTAGCAAGGGCAACATAGCAAGACACCATCTCTACTTAAAGAGAAAAAAAGTTACCCAAGTCTAGTGGTGTGTACTTACAGACCCCAGTACTCCCGAGGCCTAGGGGTTCGAGAATGTAATGAGTTATGATTGTGCCACTGCACTCCAGCCTCCGTGTCAGAGGGCGACCCTGTCTCTAAAATAAAATAAAAGCACAGAGCATGTATTAAATAGCTGCTATTATTATTCGCTTGCACTGGCCCTATGGGTACTGTAGCTTCAGAGTTGAGTAAGATGTCATCCTTCCCTCCCAGTCTTGTTTGGGTGGAGGCACAAGATACTATGCAGAGAGGAAGGTAAAAAGAGGAGGTCTTGGCAAATGCCTGGATATAAGGGGAAGAGATCCTTGAAGGTCGGAGCCCTGCCGGACCGACCCATAAGTGGCTGCTGAAGAATGACCCTGCAAACGGAACCATCTGCAGATTTCCCCATCCCACAGCCACCAGGTGGCAGCATTGCCAAAGCATTCCTAGGTGGTGGCCACGTGGCCCAGCTGGAGCCGTCCTGGCTCTTCGCTGGGGGCCAGTCTCAGAATCACCAGCTCATCACTGCCCAACGCGGGGGCCTTGGCGTGCAGCCCTGGCCACTGTGCCCCGCGTGGCCGCTGTCCCTGACTGTGTGGGCCTGCTCAGCCTGCAGCCTGCCGCCTTCAGTGCCACTTGGAGTGTGCTCACCAGGTGTCTTCTGGGACATTCGTGCCTCTTCAGTCACTGGCGGGTTTCTTCTCCTGTCTGAAGGCTTTGTAGCCTTCTTAGTTTAACACGGGCGCTAACCCTGCGAGCCACTCACGGTCCTCCCCCGCAGGACTTAATGGCCAGAGCTTTAGGGTGTGACATGCCTGGACCTTCATGCTCAGGCTTTCTAGTGGTGCTGTTCAGAGTTTGTGTAGGTGTGGAGAGCCAGCCTCAAGTCAGAGGGGCCTGGGTTTGCCATTTGCTGACTGAGGATTTGAGATTTTCTTTGTCTGAATAACAAACGAAGGTCCTGGCTGGGTGCAGTGGCTCATGCTTATAATCCCAGCACTCTGGGAGGCTAATGGGGTAGATTGCTTGAGCTTAGGAGTTCAAGACCAGCCTGAGCAAGAGCGAGACCTCATCTCTACTACAAAAAAAAAGAACAACCAAAAACTAGCCTGGCGTGGTGGGCACCTGTAGTCCCAGCTTCTCTGGGAGGCGGAGGCAGGAGGATCACTTGATCTCAGGACTCTGAGGTTGCTGTGAGCTGAGGCCATGGTAGCAGAGTGAGACTTAGTTTCAAAAAAAAAAAAAATCAAAACCCCCCCAAAAAATAAGACAAATGGAGGTCCTGCCATGTGTCAGCTACTCTAGCAGGTGCTGAGTAAATGTTGGTAAATGTGACAGGTGTTATTACTGTCATTGGAGTTCTGCGGAGAGGGCAGATGACAATCAAGGAAACATGTCTGAGTGGCCACAAGCAAAAGAGGGCCTGCTCAGACCAGGGCTTCAGAGGCCTCTGCAGCAGAGATGCACCCAGGTTGGGACGTAAAGGATGGAAGGAGCCAGTCATGCAGACAGCTAATGAGTGGTGGGGAGAACCTTCCTAGCTGAGGAAGCAGCACTTGCTCTGGGGGAGAAGAAAGGAACGGAAAGGAGGCCATTACATTACGTTGTGTGGGGTGGGATAGTGGTCGGGGTGTGCAGCACAGATAAAGTTGAGGAAATAGCTTCAGTTGTTAGGTTAGTAACTGAACATACCTCAGTGGACAGTTATGAAATAGATGAGGAAGTGTTTTATAATGTCCTTTTGCGTCTGCCCACAATGACAGGTACATCTCATATTATCTAGTATGCATAAATGATTATGTGTGAATATACATGAAACAGTTTCACAAAGCAGTGCTTATCCTTATGCTATGGGGTACTGTCTAGTATTTTATAATTTTATTCTTATCTGTTTCCTTTTTTAAATGCTGGTCTTAAACCCCTAAATTGACTTCATGGGCATGGTCACAGGGTAGGACCCATTGTGAGTGTGCAGACTCCTTAGCACAATAGCTACTGTATGGCCTGTATCTGAGAGGTGTTACTGTTGCATAGTTTATTATTGTTTCTTCACCTTTTAAATAAGAGCCTTAAATGGGGTTTGCTAACATATGTAACACAGAAGAGTACCTCGCTCTGCTCATGGGTAGGTTCCCTTTCTTCTTTCTGTTACTGTGTGGCCCTTGTGAGGAACTAGTGGCCAGGCAGCTGGCATCTGAGTGTTGCCTCTGGCCCTCTAGGCTGACAGAGCCTGCGTCTCTTCCACTTTAGCTGGCATGCTGCTGCCTATCAATGGAGCCCTGTCATTGAGGTCTGTTCTGTCTTACCTGGGGAAGAAAGGAGGAGAGAGTAGGGAGAAGGTGACTCAGAATTCCAGGCTGCCTCTAAAAAGGCCAGTTGTTTTCTTCAATGTAAAGCTGGAGGTGGAATTTCAGGTTCAACGGAGGAGACGGACATCTGTGCGTGTGTGAGACCACAGGATGGGAAGCTGAGGGACGGCGTCCTGGGAACCATGTTGTCTGGGTGCAGAGAACTTCCAGTTCTTCAGCTGCAGGCCAGGATTCTCCACACTGTGTTCTTTGCAGAGGCAAAACCCAGACCTCCTGAGGGAGCAGTGAGGACTTCTTTGGGAGGAGCATTTTAAATAGCCATTCTCTGAAGAGTTTTCCTGGTAGCACTGTTAATGTTAAAAAAACTAGAGACAGGGCGGCGCCTGTGGCTCAGTGGGTGGGGCACCAGCCCCATATACCAAGAGTGGCGGGTTCGAACCTAGCCCTTCAACAAAATAAAATAGCCAGGTGTTGTGGCGGGCGCCTTTAGTCCCAGCTACTAGATTCTCTTGCCTCAGCCCAAGAGCTGGAGGTTGCTGTGAGCTCTGTGACGCCATGGCACTCTACCAAGGGCGATAAAGTGAGACTCTGTCTCTACAAGGACAAAAAAAAAAAACTAGAGACAGTCAACAGCAGAACAGATAGATAAACCCAGGTATATTCTTGCTACATCTCGGGATGGCAGTGGAAATGAACTGCATGCGTATGCGTCAGCGAAGGCTGCATCTTACTGTCTAGCAAGAAAAGCAAAGCACATAATACACACAGTGATTCCAGTGATACAGAGTTGAAAAACAAGCAGAACTAGGTAATATATTGCTTAGGGATGTATACATATATCATAGGATTATGAAGATACCTAAGAAATGGTGACCCTCAAATCAGAAAGGTTATTATCCCTGGTGGGTTAGGGTAGAGAGACTGCTGGGAGTCTCTGCCTTCCACCTCCTGACTTGAGAGATGAATGGCAGTCTCACTCATCACCGCCTCCCCTCTCCTGTTCTCAGCACTGTTCCGTCTTTGTTCCTTTTTGTACTTCCCTATAGCCATTGCAGTGGGTTTTTGTAATAATTGTGAGCCACCATTAAATTGGATTTGGGCACCTTCCATATATGTCTAGATGTGCTGGATGAGGGCTCTGTAGGTGTCCATAGCTGAGGCCACAGAGGAGTGTCCCCCTTTGCAGCTGCACCAGATAGAGCTGGTATTTGACAGCTAAGACAGAGACCTCCGTTTCTGTTAAACTTATGCACAGAGAGTTTCCTAGGTGCTTGTGCACAGGGGGCCTCCTGGATGCTCGTGCACAGGGAGCCTCCTGGACGCTCGTGCACAGGGGTGCAGGTGTGAATCAGACATGACCGCCCACCTGGCTGTTGCACATGGCGTCCATTTGACCTATCATTTCCAAGGACATCTGGGGTTGCAACAATACATGTATGTTCATTGCAGCAATACGTGTATTCAGGCTAGGAAAAAAGTTAAAAGAAAAACACCTTGAGCAATCCTGTGTAGGGGAGTGGTTAGTAAGGCATGCTGTGTGTACACCACGTGGTACTGTGGTTTCAAAGGGGGAAAAAGATCTGTGTGGACTGTTATGGGAGAGCTCAGATAAGCCACAGAGGGTCAGCCCAGTGTGCCAAAGAAAAGCCCTTATAGGCACATATTTGTATTAATGTTAACTTGTAAACAGAAATAGGGACGGAGAATATGCAACTGTTACCAGTGTTTACCTCAGTAAAAAGGGTTGGCTTTTTTTAATCTAATTTAATTTTTTTTTTTTTTTTTAGACAGACCCTCAAGCTGTCGCCCTGGGTAGAGTGCTGTGGCATCACAGCTCACAGCTGCTTGAGCTACAGGTGCCAAGCCAAGGGTTGGCTTTTAGACTTTAGACTTTTGAATTATTCAAGAACATATTCATGTGTTTCTTGGGTAGACTTTATAGGATGTTAACTATGACTCATCATGCAGACAAAACAAAAAAGCAAATCAGGCGGCGCCCATAGCTCTGTGGGTAGTTCACCGGCCACATACACCCAGGCTGGCAGGTTTGAACCTGGCCTGGGCCTGCTAAACAACAATGATAACTGCAACCAAAAAATAGCCGGGTGTTGTGGTGGGCGCCTGTAGTCCCAGCTACTTGGGAGGCTGAGGCAAGAAAATGGCTTAAGCCCCAGAGTTTGAGGTTGCTGTGAGCTGTGACACCACGGCTCTCGACCGAGGGCAACAAAGTGAGACTTTGTCTCAAAAAAAAGCAAAATCAGTAGGTTAACCTGAATTGCTCCCTTTCCTTCCAGCCAGAATGCCCCGGTTGGAGCCTGTCAGTTCATCAGTGCTGCAAAACCTCAAGCCACGTGTACCCCAACTCTGATCCATGCCTACCAATGGAAGGTACACTGTGAGGTGCTAATTAAGAGCAGGTGCCAAGCACAGTAGCTGATACCTGTAGTCCTAGTTACTTGGGAGGCTGAGGTGGGAGGATCACTTGAGCCCAGAAGTTCAAGGCTGAACTATACTAGGGTCAAGCCTCTGAATAGCCATTGTGCTCCAACCAGTGGGACTGGTTGCCTGTGGGCAACACAGTGGGACTCCCATCTGTATTTTAATGCTAATTAGAAGTATAAGAGCTGAGGCCAGGAGAAGTGGCTTCCTCTTGTAATCCCAGCACTCTGGGAGGCAGAGGCGGGCGGATTGCCTAAGCTCACGAGTTCGAGACCAACCTGAGCTGGAGTGAGACCCCCATCTCTAAAAAATAGCCAGGCGTTGTGGTGGCGCCTATAGTCCCAGCTACTAGGGAGGCTGAGGCAAGAGAATCTCTTGAGCCCAAGAGTCTGAGGTTGCTGTGAGCTATGATGCCACGACACTCCACTGAGGACAACAAAGTGAGACTCTGTCTCACAAAAAAAAGTGTAAGAGCAGGCACATGGGGAACCAGCAGGCTGGTGCAGGAGGAGCAGCTCTCATCGGCAGAGATCGCCCAAGGCCCTCTGGGTGGGAGAGGAGGAGGAGGAGAAATGGAAGAGGGTAGTCCAGGTGAGACCAAGGTGCAGACAAAGCCTTGGACGAAGCCAGAGAGTGAGTAGGCCATGAGCAGACATGACAGTGGGGTGTTGTTAATGGGATGGAGTCCACAGGCGCCTCTATCCACATTTGGTGTCATCATTTGAGGCCACCTAAAGGTGGCAGGTTTCTACCCCCTTGTGCCTGCACAGCTTCTAGTGCCAGTGAGCCAAGGCGCCTCTGGAGGACAGCCGGCTGTCAGCAAATGGGAAGATTTCAAGAGGGGAAGGGCCCTGCCACCTGAACCAAATTCTCGACTCTGTACCTTCTCTTCACTGTCTGATTGGCCCCTGGCCCTCCCCCACCACTTCGGCACAGGAGCCCTTGGGTGCTGCCTTCCCTGTGCCCCATCTCCTCTGTTGAGCCAGCTGAGAGCAGAGGCCCTGTTGTTCAATTCTCCGTGTAGACCCATGGCTTCCACGAGGCTGGGAGAAGCTGTTGCATTCACAACTATTTAGAAATGAGTGGATGATGGGCTGTGGAGATGTGGCCACCACCACAGGACCAGTGTTCTCTTTGTTCCTCTGTCTCAAGTGGTCCCACTTCACCCCCCGGCCCTGGTCCATGCTTCTCATCAGGCCTGGATTCGCTCAGCAGGGGACTTACCCTGTGCCTCTGCCTGCCTCTCCCCGCACATGGGCAGTATAACCATGTGCCATGATCCTGCATTGCGACTTTCAGAGGAGGGACCTGCAGGCAGTTAGTTGAGGCAGGCCTGTGTTTTGGAGTAACAATCTAACAGCTCTTGTGTTCTGGTCTACTCAATCCCAGCACAGTTTCCTCCTGTTTGGGGGTGTGGGGGTGGGGTGGGGTGTTCACAGCTCTAAGGCCAAAGCTGTCATGTAGCAGCTCCCTAATCTGACTGCATATCTGCTCTCACCCCTTCTGCTCACGGAGAACCAGGCAGAGTGCCGGGGCACAGCCGTACTGCAGTGGCATTTCCTGTCCTAAAAGATCGCTCTCTATGTTGCACCAAGGTTTCTCCGGCCACCCTGGGGCTGCACTCCTTGAGTTCCAGACTTGCTTGTAGCCAGGAGATGCTGATGTTGCCATCAGCTCCTGCCACCTGCCTCCCACCCCTCTCTCCTAGACTGCTGAGGCCTGGTACGAGGAGCCTGTCAGAGCCAGGTCTCGCTAAAGTCAGCGTCTGCCTCTCCTTCGTCTCTAATAGCAGCTCTGTGCTTTTACAGACAGATAATTGGTGGTTAGAGGCTTGTTGTAGAGTGGTCAAAGCTCAACCTTCAGCCTTGTTTATCTGGGATGTGGACGTTTTTGGGTCTCCTGAGTGTGTCCAGCATCCCCTGTGGGATGATGAATGCTCTGCCCTGCCTGGCCTGTAGCCAGGGGAAGACTTAAGGTTTGCAGCAGCGAGCCTCCCCTCTGCCCACGCCTGGTTTCCCAGTTACAGAGTGCCGTCCAGCCAGGGGACATCCCACAGAGGAGGGAAGAAAGTGCAGATCCACAAGACCCTCCCGTGGGCCACGGCCCCTCGCAGGCCTTTCCGGCCACCTCTCTGACCCTACCTGGTAAACTCTCACAGGAGCAGTGAAAGGCAGCTTCACACGTGGATGTGGCTTTGCTGTTCCTTCTCTCTGCTCTTGGGGCCTGCACATCTGGGGCAAATAAGTTAAACTGGCTCATCATAATGAAGGGAGAGCAAAAGCCACAGACCACACCGTGGAAGTGACCTCATCCTGTGGAAGCCATCAGCAGTGGGGGCAGTCTTGTTTGTACATGTGTGTAGGAAGGAGAGCAGGCTGCCTGGGGTCCGTATCTCTGTGTCCCTTGAGTAGAGCCTCAGCTGGGAAAGAAAAGAAAGAAAAAGGAAGGTAAAGAAAAACTTGGAGGATACAGACTATGCAGGGAAAAGAAATTTTAAGAACAGGCACATGGGGAAATCATGATACATAGAATTTGTAAGAACAAGATACTGTCCAAAAGGAATTTATAAAAAAGTTCTTAGAAATGAAAAGTTAGAAATGAAAGAGAAGATGATGCAGGAGGGTCCTCCTTGGAAGCTGAGCAGAGCGAAGGTGGCCCGGCTCACACAGGAGGGTCCTCCTTGGAAGCCGGGCAGAGCGAAGGTGCCCTGGCTCACACAGGAGGGTCCTCCTTGGAAGCTGGGCAGAGTGAAGGTGCCCCAGCTCACACAGCAGGGTCCTCCTTGGAAGCCGGGCAGAGCGAAGGTGCCCTGGCTCACACAGGAGGTCCTCCTTGGAAGCCGGGCAGAGCAAAGGTGCCCCGGCTCACACAGGAGGGTCCTCCTTGGAAGTGGAGCAGAGTGGAGGTGCCCCAGCTCACACAGGAGGGTCCTCCTTGGAAGCCGGGCAGAGCGAAGGTGCCCTGGCTCACACAGGAGGGTCCTTCTTGGAAGCTGGGCAGAGTGAAGGTGGCCCGGCTCACACAGGAGGTCCTCCTTGGAAGCCGGGCAGAGCAAAGGTGCCCCGGCTCACACAGGAGGGTCCTCCTTGGAAGCCGGGCAGAGCAAAGGTGCCCTGGCTCACACAGGAGGGTCCTCCTTGGAAGCCGGGCAGAGCGAAGGTGCCCTGGCTCACCCAGGAGGGTCCTCCTTGGAAGCTGAGCAGAGCGAAGGTGCCCCAGCTCACACAGGAGGGTCCTCCTTGGAAGCCGAGTAGAGCGCAGGTAGCTCCAGCTCACACCAGGGACTTCCCTCTGGGAGACCCTGGTGGGCCCTGGAGTTCAATCAGGCTGGTTCCCATCTCTGAAAAAGGAAAAAGAAAACTAGCCAGAGACGGTGCTGCACACCTGTAGTCCCAGCTACTCAGGAGGCTGGGGCAGCAGGATCTCTTAAGCCCAGGAGTTTGAGCCTGCTGTGATCTGCGACATGCTACTGTACCTCCCAGGGGTGACAGAGCAAGACCCTGTCTCTTTAAAAAAAAAAAAACCAACAACAACAACACCTGTGCAGTGGCTCATGCCTGGAATCCTAGCACTCCAGGAAGCTTAGGCAGGTAGATTGCCTGAGCTCACAGGTTCAAGACCAGCCTGAGCAAGTACAAGACCCCATCTCTAAAAAATAGCCAGGCCTTGTGGCAGGCTGAGACAGAGGATTGCTTGAGCCCAAGAGGTTGAGCTTGCTGTGAGCTATGATGTGACAGCACTCTACTGAGGGTGACAAAGTGAGACTCCATCTCAAAAAAAAAAAAGACAAATAGATGGAAAATGGGAAAGAAAAGATAAGAGAACTGGACAATGAATCCAAGAAGTTAAATATTCAAATGATGTCCCAAAAAGAAAAGCCAGAAAAAATGGGGAAGGTAATCATTAAAGAAATAATTCAAGACAATCTCTCAGGACTAAAGTACTTGAGTTTTGAGATTAAAAGTCTCCGGCAGTTACCTAGCACAATGAATGGATATGAACCCATTCTAAGACACATCAACATCATGAGGACCTTGGGAACACAAAGGACCAGGCATCAGAATGACCTTGGACTCTACAACAGCAGCCTTCAGATTTTGAAGGTCAGTGCTTTCTAGTCTAGAATTCTCATATTCTTAATTAAGCGTGATAAATAAATAAAGGCATTTTCAGATGTTCCAAAGCTCAAAATTTATCTCCCTGTCTTCCATCTCTCGGGAAGCAACTTGAGTTTGTGCTTTTAGCTCAGTGGTTCTGGGACCAGCAACATTAGCATCACCTAGGAACTTACTAGAAATGGAATTTTCTGGCATTACTCCAGACTCCCTAAATCAGGTTGTACTCATGCACAGTGAAGTTTTGTGGGGGGTTTTTTCCTGCTGATTTATATTTCTATATTTCCTGCTGATTTATATTTCTTATATTTCCATTTAACATGTTTATTAAAAAGTATAGCTTTGTTAACATCTTTTACTGTTTTTTTTTTTCTTGGGGTTCCATAGTTCTCTCTGTAGAGAAAGAACACAGTCTTTAAGTGTATTCCAAGGTATTTCATTTTCTTTGGCACTACTGAAAAGGGTATTGTGACTTTGATTTGGTTCTAAGCTTGACTGTTGTTGGCCTATATAAAGGGTACTAATTTGTAGACATTGATTTTATTCTGAGACCATGCTCATGGCTGGGAAGAATCAATATTAAAACGTCTATACTGCCCAAAGTGATCTATAGATTTAATACAATCTTCATTAAAACACTAACATGGTACCTTGAAAAACTTGAAAAAATAGTTCTTCAATTCATATGGAACAAGACAAAAGCCCTGAAAGGCGAGCCATTGCAGTACACTGAGCTCCATAGAGACAGCGCCGGGGCAAGGGAGAGCCGGATGGGCACTGGGCGACTCTGTGCCTCGCTGAGGAAAAATAACTAAACATGGGCAAAGGAGATCCTAAGAAGCCGAGGGGCAAAATGTCATCATATGCATTCTTTGTGCAAACTTGTCGGGAGGAGCACAAGAAGCAGCACCCAGATGCTTCAGTCAACGTCTCAGAGTTTTCTAAGAAGTGCTCAGAGAGGTGGAAGACCATGTCTGCTAAAGAGAAAGCAAGATTTGAAGATAAGGCAAAGGTGGACAAGGCCCGTTGTGAAAGAGAAATGAAAACCTACATCCCTCCTAAAGGGGAAACAAAAAAGAAGTTCAAGGATCCCAATGCAACCAAGAGGCCTCCTTCAGCCTTTTTCTTGTTCTGTTCTGAGTGTCACCCAAAAATCAAAGGAGAACATCCCGGCCTATCCATTGGTGATGTTGCAAAGAAGCTGGGGGAGATGTGGAATAACACTGCTGCGGAGGACAAGCAGCCTGATGAAAAGAAGGCTGCAAAGCTGAAGGAAAAATACGAAAAGGATATTGCTGCAGACCGAGCTAAAGGAAAGCCTGACGCAGCGAAAAAGGGAGTCGTCAAGGCTGAAAAAAGCAAGAAAAAGAAGGAAGAGGAGGAAGATGAGGAGGAGGAAGATGAAGATGATGATGATGAATAAGTTGGTTCTAGCGCAGTTTTTTTTCCTTGTCTATAAAGCATTTAACGCCCCTGTACACAACTCACTCCTTTTAAAGAAAAAATTTGAAATGTAAGGCAGTGTAAGATTTGTTTTTAAACTGTACAGTGCCCTTTTTTGTATAGTTAACACACTACCGAATGTGTCTTTAGATAGCCCTGTCCTGGTGGTATTTTCAGTAGCCACTAACCTTGCCTGGTACAGTATGGGGGTTGTAAATTGGCATGGAAATTTAAAGCAGGTTCTTGCTGGTGCACAGCACAAATTAGTTATATATGGGGATGGTAGTTTTTTCATCTTCAGGTGTCTCGGATGCAGCTTATACGAAATAATTGTTGTTCTGTTAACTGAATACCACTCTGTAATTGCAAAAAAAAAAAAAAAAAAAGTTGCAGCTGTTTTGTTGACATTCTGAATGCTTCTAAGTAAATACAATTTTTTTATTAAAAAAAAAAAAGCCCTGAAAGGCTAACACAATCCTACAAAATAGAACCAAATCTGGAGGCATTACATTACCAGCTTCAGGTTATACTACAAGTCTATACTGATCGAAACAGCATGATAATTGCATAAAAATAGAGACATATATTTGTGCAACAGAATTGAGCACCTAGAGATGAAACCAGCCTCACCATTTGATCGTCCATAAACCAAACATAAACATACTCTGGGGAAGGAGCCCTATGTAATAAATGGTGTAGGGAGAACTGGGTAGCCACACGTAAAAGACTGAAACTGGAGTTGCACCTCTTGCCACTTAAAAAAGTTAACTCACAATGTATAAAAAACTTAAATCTAAGACATGAAACAACAAAAACCCTAGAGGAAAGTGTGGGGAAAAATGCTTAACGATCAGCTTTGGGAAAGAATTCATGAAGACGACCCTATTGGCAACTGCAGCAACAAAAATAAATAAATAAATAAACGGGACCTGATCAAACGTAAAAGCTTCTGCCCAGCTAAGGACACAATCAACAAAGCAAATAGACGACCTTCAGGACGGGAGAAGCTATTCACATGTTATGAATCAGACAAAAGGTTAGTGACCAGAATATTACAAAGAACTGAAGCAAATCATCAAGGAAAGAATGAACAATCCCATCAGTTAATGGGCAAGCTACATGAACAGAATCTTTTCCCAGGAAGACAGATGACTGGCTGACAAACCCATGAAACAATGCTCATTGTCTCTAATCATCAGAGAAATGCAAATCAAAACTACTTTGAGATATCACCGAGCTCCAAGTGAGAACAGCCCACATCTCAAGGTCCCAAAGCTGCAGATGCTGACCTGGGTGCAGAGAAAAGGGAACACTTATGTATTATTGGTGGGATTGCAAACTAGTACAGTCTTTTTGGAAAGAAGTATGGAGAATCTTCAAAGAGCTAAAGTCGACCTTCCATTTGATCCTGCAATTCCATTACTAGGTGTCTACCCAGAAGAAAAAAAAAAATGATTTTACCATAAGGACATTTGCACTCAAACATTTGTAGTAGCTTAATTCACAATTGCAAAGATGTGGAAATAGCCCATGTGCCCCCCAACCCAAGAGTGTAATAAACCGTGGCATATGTGTACTATGGAGTACTATTCAGCCATACGAAAGGATGGAAGTGTCACATTTTTTGAATTTACCTGGATGGATTTGGAGAACATTCTCCTAAGCAAAGTATCTCAAGAATGGAAAAGCAAGCATCTCATGTGCTCAGTCCTAATCTTAAACTAGCAGATCAACAACTACAGGCCACTTGAGAGAAAAACACAATTAAATGCGAAAAGAGGGAGGAGGAGGGGGCTCGGCAGGTTCCCACCTATCAGGCACAGTGTTGGGGTGTGTGGCTCACTTTCCGGGTGAAGGACTCAACTGCAGCTCGGACTTAGGACTTTACCTCACACGTGTAAATAATGTAACCCAATCATATGTACCTTCATACTAATCCGTAAAAAAAAGGTTCAGCTTTGTATATGTCGTTCAGAAATATTAAGATTCACAATTTACAAATTTGATAATTCTCTACTGTTGCCAATAGTTACAATAGTCTGTTTAATCATTTTATCTCTGAAATTGTTTTCAAAATACCTTTCTTTGACCTTGGCTGATAGAAAGTTCAGCTTTAAAAGCATTGCATGCATTTCCATTTTAATGTTATATATGCAAGCTGATATGTATGCTTTTTGAAGCTTGTATACTTTAGTGATAAATAAAACACACACGTGATGCAAATAATTCTTTGCCCAAGCAAAGGTAAATGTTTTAAAGTTGCATTCTTTAGACATTAGTCACATTCACATAGCAAATTGCAAAGGTTAAGTTTATTTTAGTGTAAATGTTTTAATTTATTTTTAATTGACGAATAGTTAATTGTGTACAAATAATAATTATTGGCTATAGGCAAAATTCTGTTTTATGCATGATGGAACTTTGAATATGTTTCTATTGATCTATTTGATAAATTATTTTGGAGATTTGAAAATGTTGCATGGGTTTCCTAATGAAAATTCTAAGAATTAAGTTTTACTAAAAATGCCAGACTGAAGTTTGGGAATCAATACTGCAGCAAAACAAGGAAAGAAGAAGACCATGGACTCAGGAAACAGGGTTCCCAGCCCAAGAGAGAGGGAAGGGGAACCCTTATAGTTACTGGTGGTCCCAGCACAGCTCTCAGGGGTGGGAAGGCAAAAGTTCTGAGCTCATGACAAGTTTATAGAAAAGTTAGTAAAAAAGTGATCACTAATTCCACACACCAAAATTGGCAGAGAAGAAGAAATTATCACAGTATACCATTCAGCAGTGAAGAGCATTTAAATAGTCATAATAACATCAGCATTGAGTACTGACTCACCCTAATTGTGATGGGGGTGCACCGTGAGGTTGGGGGTTGGGGTGTGTGTGCATGTGTGCGCTTGGTAGAGGGCTGGCGAAAGAGGCCAATCCTTGTTTTCCATAGTAAGTGGACAGTAAATAATGGTAAAACTGAAATGTCAAGGAGAAGCAAGATATAAAAATGTAATTTAGAACTATGGAAGTACTAAGCAAAGAAATGCCCAGAAGAGTTGAAAGGGGTGCTCATGAGCTGGAAGTGGGACCAAGGAGGACAGGAAAAGAAGTTTTAGAATAAGCTTCCTTTGAGTCTTTAATAAAACTATGTGCCAATATGACTAGAATTAAAAATGCATAATTTTAAAAAGCATAGCAGGCAGGGGGCATTTGTAAGGAGTGTTGGAGAAGTCTTCTTAATGCATTGTGAACATTTCCCAGGGATGGGCCCTTGAAGTGTTTCAGATTGTCCTGAACTGGCCTTTTAAGAATGCTGGCAGGAGAGCAGGGCTGAGGAGTGTCCCTGATGTAGCCACAGGGAAAGGTTTTGGGCAGAAGAGCTGTTAGGCACTGCTTGTCTTGAGTATGTGATGCCCTCATCAACTTCCTGGGCAGCACTTGGCAGCCAGCTCAGGTGGGCTGTTAGACCTCGTCTATTGACCTGCAGTGACCAGGGATGGGACTACATGGAGCTACAGGGGGAACCCAGCCTTGAGTACCGCACCATGCTGTGGCACCTCAGGGACTACTCTGGGCACCGTGCCTTAGTTTCCTCATGTGTAAAATGGGACCATAACAATGCCCACCCCGTGTAGGTCATGAGGAGTGAGTGAGTTAATGTGTGTACTGGGGGTTCCAAAGGTATGAATACTTGTTTAGAAACTTTGTTTTGGAAAACATTTCAATTCTACAGAAAAATTGTAAAGACTAGTACAAAGAACTCCCTTATAAAAACCCTTTACCAATGATAATATTTTCCCACATTTGCTTTTTCTCTTCTACATAAACATATACTACTACTAATAATAAAGGGTATGAAAAGGGAAAATGGTCAATTTCAGGAGTTTCACATTTCATAAAACTCGTGATGTAGAGTCCATTATTAAGCTGTGTTGGTGGTTTCAAAGCCATCTCTAGAGCAGGTCTCCCCCCTCGACCCAGGACCAGTCCCATCTCTTAGTCCCATTTCTTTAGCATCTTGTAATCTGGAGCAATTCCTTAGCCTTTGTCTTTCCTAGGTTTGACATTTCCGAAGCTTTTGTCAAATGCCCCTAGATTTCGGTTTGCTGATAACTTCCTTGTGATTATGTCCCGGTTAGGCAATTTTGGCCAGAACACCCCATCCCATCAGGAGGCACGTGATGTCAGCGTGCCCATCGGCATTGATTTTAAGCCCATTGCGGGACGGAGGTGGTAGCCTTTTGCTGCTGGGAAGCTACTTGTTTTCCCTTTTTAGTTAATAACTAATTTGTGGGGAGGTATCTTGGGGACTGTACATGTGTATCCTGTTCCCCAGCATATTTACCTGACAGTCCAATTGTTTATGGACTCCTGGTGAAACTCCTGAAGTTCAGCTGCAGGTGAACGACTTCATTGGTGTTTAGCCAAAAATGAACCTAAGTTCATTTTTTGGCTGCCAATGTGAGGAAATATACTGGTTTTATTCTATTTGGGACAAAAATAGAAGTTTTTGGGTTTGAAGTCTAAAAAGGCCAGATTCATTTATTTCAGTGTCTTTAAGTTAAACTTCCGTGGCATACCTAAATTATATTGATCAAAAAAAAAAAAAGAGTAAAAAAGAATATACTTACTGTGCTTTGAGCTTCTTTTGAAAATAATTTAATTTTTTTTTTTTTTGATACAGAACCTCAAGTTGTCGCCCTGGGTAGAGTGCTGTGGCATCACAACTCACAGCAACCTCAAACTCCTGGGCTTAAGTGACTCTCTTACCTCAGCCTCCCAAGTAGCTGGGACTACAGGTGCCTGCCACAACACCTGGCTATTTTTTTTTTTTGTTTTTTTTGGTTGTAGTTGTCATTATTGTTTGTCAGGCCCCGGCTGGATTTGAACCCGCCAGCTCTGGTGTATATGGCTGGCGCCTTAGCTGCTTGAGCTACAGGTGCCAAGCCTGAAAATAATTTAATTAAAATTTTTTTTTTTTTTTTAGAGACAGAGTCTCACTTTGTTGCCCTTGGTAGAGTGCCGTAGCATCAGAGCTCACAGCAACCTCCAGCTCTTGGGCTTAGGCGATTCTCTTGCCTCAGCCTCCCAAGTAGCTGGGACTATAGGTGCCAGCCACAACACCCGGCTATTTTTTGTTGCAGTTTGGCCAGGGCCGGGTTTGAACCCGCCACCCTCAGTATATGGTGCCGGCACCCTACTCACTGAGCCACAGGCGCCACCCTTAATTAATGTTCTTTAAAAATTTTCACAGCACACCAGTTAAAAATCACTAATTTATTTCTTTGTTCAGTAAGAATTTGTTGAGTGCTGACTTTAGGCCAGACACTATTCCCAGTGTGGGAGGAAAAATGGTTAGAAAATAAAAACACAAAACCTGGACCACATCCTTATCTGCTTGGAGGTTACGTTCATTAGTCAGTCAGTGAAAAGTGAAGCAAAGCAAGTGGCAGGAGAGGTGGAGGCCAAGAGTCAGGGCTGCTGTTTCCCAGGCCTCCAAGCAGACCCCAGTGGGGCGAGGACCGGCGTGGGCTTTGGGCTAGGAGCATCTGCCAGCGGTGGAGCAGCTGGTGTGGCAGAGGCAGAGGGGACGGTGATATAGGAAAGTGAAGAGAGGGCCAGGACAAGGTGACTAAGGGCCTTGTAGACTGCAGTGGGGAGCTGGTAAAAGTGTAGACAGTATATGGTGGGCAGCCCCACCCTGACAGGCAAGGGCCAGCCTGGTCCTGGCTGGGGCTTCTGGGGCAGGGAGTGGGATGAGTGTCACAGTGAGTTCCCTTGTTCAGGCAGGAGTGTCTTAAGAGAGGAAGGATGGCAGGAAGTGAGCCAGTTGGAAAATGAAGCCTTTGAGTATTCTACCTACTGAGCAGGGCAGGTTGGGGGTTGGGGGTGGTGGTGGGGGACAGCAGGCTGCCTGCTTGCTCAGAGGCTGGGGCAGTCCTGGAGACCTGGACAGATGGGGCAGGTACACAGGCCTGGGGGCTTTCTGATCTGGAAGGGTTGGGTGCCGAGCCTGTGTGTCCACTGCCAGCAAGGCAGGCCGCTCCCAGATGGTCCCACCCCACTCCCTCTGTGACTTCCTCCCCACTGCTGCTGCCTAGCCTGGGCAGCTCAGGTAACACTGAAAAGCCGAAGGGCTAGCCTTTGTGGAGCCCTTTTCTGTGTGTGAGGCACATTCCAAATCTTTCCATCAACTCGTTTGATTCTCACACTAGCCCTCCTAAAATATATGCTATTATTTTCATCCCAGGGTCTACAGGTGAGGTGACTAAAGCAATGGAGAAGGTCGCTTCAAGGTCACACAGCTAGGAAGTGCGGAGCTGGGGCTCGCACCAGGCTGACTCACTCCCAGATCCTTCCTGGTCCACCAGCTACACTACAGATACCCCCGGCTTCTCCTCAGACCCACTGCAAGGGCCAAGGGAGCATTCCATCTATTTGAGATCGTTTTGCCTGCTGTGCAGAGGGTTATAAGGTGACCTTTGTACCTCCCTTCCAGGGTCAGATTCAGGGAACTCCAGGATGGAGGCGACATTGATTTAGCACCTCCAGTCATCCAGATAATGTGTTTTGTTTAATGCTAACAGCAACTTTTCTCATGAGGCAGATTAAATGACCACCCTGTAATGGATGAGGACAGTGAGACTCTGAGAGGTTAAGGCTCCCAACACAGGGGGAGGCTGAGGCGGGAGAGTCACTTCAGTCCAGGAGTTGGAGGCTGCAGCGAGCTGTGATAGTGTTCCTGCACTCCAGCCTGGTGACAGAGCAAAACCCTGTTTCAAAAAGAGAAAGAAGACATGTGCCCAAGGGGACAAGCCAGTGAAGGGAGTCGTGTGGCCAGCTTAGGGCCAGGTCTGTGTCTCCCCACTGTGCTGCACTGCCTCCCAGGGCTGGAGGATGGGGACCTCTGATGCTCACCCGAGTCAGGCACTTGAGCTGTTAGTTTTCTATACCCCACTGGGCTTTGCAAGAAGAGAGGGGACTCGAGGGCTGGCTGTGGTATGCCAGAGCCCCAGTCTGGGAGAAGAGGCCTTGATTCCAGTCTTACCTTGGCCACACCTCACAGGTGTTCCTGGATCAGTCCTTGAATCCTGGCAGCGCTTGTTACTTACCTGTGAAAAGGGGGATTAAAACCTCCTATATGCTGCTCGTGGTTCTTAGCTGGTCTTGAAGTATGTGGGTGCGTATGTTACAGTGGAAGTGCTGGGCTTCTGCTCTCACTCCGGTTTCCCTGGGAGAGGATGTCTGAATCTTGAGTGAGGAGTCAGGAGGACCCTGGGTCTCCTGAGAAGTATTCCAACAGATTTTGAAATATCATTTTCTTTTCCTGCCCCTGAGGTCTGTGTTGGAGTACTATGTACAAATGTTAGAGTAATAACAGTTGTACCAGATGTCACTAAAAGGAAGGGAAAGCACTTAACCAAAACCAGGTGGGGTTGGACCAGGGCGCTGGCCCTGAGTCTACTCCGAAAACTACAAGATGTCCTTCTTATTAAACTGTGGTTCTCAGCTGGGAACAACTCTGCCCCCCTGGAGACATTTGGCACTGTCTGGGGACTTTTTTGGGTGTCACAGCTGAGGCAAGGGCACTATTGGTATTCAGGCAGTGGCCAGGGGTGCTGCTAAGGACAGCTCTACAGCAGGACAGCCTACAGCAAGACAGCTCTACAGCAGTGAATGTCCAGGCCAAGATGTCGACAGTGCCGAGGCTGATAGACCCTGGACAAAAGTAACCAGCACTTAAGCAGGGGGCTCTGTGCCAGTGTTGTTCTGAGTGCTTCACGGGTGATTAACCTGCTAATCCTCCAGGCCTTGAGACATAGGAGCTATTGCTTATCTGTTAGACCAGTGGTTCTCAACCTTCCTAATGCCATGACCCTTTAATACAGTTCCTCATGTTATGGTGACTCCCAATCATAAAATTATTTTTGTGGCTACTTCATAACTATAATTTTGCTATGAATTGTAGTGTAAATATCTGATATGCAGGATGTATTTTCATGGTTACAAAGAGGTCGTGACCCACAGGTTGAGAACCACTGCATTAGACAGATGTGTGAAAGGAAGGCATGGGAGGTTTGTGGGCCAAGTTCCCACTCAAAGTGAGGGGCAGACAGAGCCAGGACTTGGACTCAGGAGCCCAGCTGCAGGGCCCATGTTTTGAGCCTCTGTGCTCTGCTGCACGACCCCTCATTAAGAGGCTACTGGGCTTTAAACCACATTTGTAGTTTTGGGTCCAGAAAGCTACATATCTAGACATTTGGCATGTGAGAAGACTAGGAGACTGAAAGGTGGTCAGGGGAGGGTCGGGACCATGTGATGAAGGGCCAGTGACCCGCTGGTGAACACCTGTACTTAACAGCTTCTGAGTGTGGCTCAGCTCATGAGTAGATGGCAGGAGACTCCTCATGGGAGTGGATCACGGATGCATAGAACCTCTTGGCCTTCTGCTCCCTGAGGGAATCAAAGCCAGGCAGGATCTTGTCCTTACCATGATGCCTGTGGGAGGATAGTGTGTATTGCCCCCTGGTCACAGGCATGCCATGTCATTGCAGATGTAAAGGCAACCGTGGTTTTCCCAGCCACAGAGAAACACCTGCAGAAGTACTTGCGCCAGGACCTGCGCCTGGTCCGAGAGACAGGAGAGGACTACAAGAACGTCACCTTACCCCACCTGGAGTCCCAGAGCCTCAGCATTCAGGTGACCGGCCACGTGTCTCAGATACTTCTCTGGCCAGTGTCTCTTCCCACAAGCATCTGTTGGGGTCTGAGCAGAGGTTGGGTGCTGTGTTGGGCAGTGGGGGCGCGGCAGAGAGTGTAGTGGGCAGAGTCCTTGTCTTGTAGAGCCCACATCAGTGAGCTGGGGCACAGGTAGACGAGGGGCTGTGTGGTCTGGGAGGCGGGTGTGGGGGAGAGGACCCGTGTTGTGTATGGGAAGCTCACCCCTCCTCCATTCATTCCACAGAAGCAGGCCTTGTCCCTGGTATCAGCGCAGGGTTTCCATTCACAAGTTGGCAGAGGCTTCCGACAGGGCCAGGTGCCAGGCTGTTTAGCTCAGAGCTCCTGACTCCTCCTTGGGCCTAGGCCCAGCACCAGCCAGAGCCTTGGCCTGGAGTTGGCCTTGTGTGAATACTCACAGTTAATGTGACTGATGCTTATTGATACCCGTCTCCTTGCCCGCTCACAGACTCTCACTGGGCCCTTCTTTGTATCACCCACTCTTGTTCACTTTGAGCATCTCTTACTTGCTCTCCACAAGAGACTCAGGTCACTGAGTCTCTGTGGTAAAGAGTGTTCTGTTTGGAAAGCTCACCGCCACTCCTCCCTGGCCCAGGAGGGAGGAGTGCTGGGTGTGCGGTGCAGTAGGTGGACCTGCACCAGGGACAAGTGAGGAAGGGAGGTTGGCGGGCCCATGGGAGGGCACTTCCTGGGAGGCCTGTGTGCAGGCAGCCCCCTTTCCCTGGCTGGTTCCATAGGCTGCCTCTGTGCATGCTGGCTTGATTGTTGTTTTTTTTTAAAGTCCTAGCACTTGTTTTGTCTTCCAAGTTGAAAGGAACTGTCTCCATCTTCCCAGACAGCTTCTGCTGTGCTCTTGGAACTCACGTTCTGTTGTGCTGGTTGACTATGTCTGGAAGTGAAGAGAGGAAGCCCTGGTATGGTTGGCGTGACTCATGGCGTGCTTTCTCATGCTCTGTTACACAGTTCCATGTGTAAGAATGCCACAGAACTCTGCTCCTCATCCAGCTCCTGACTGACATGAGCACTCACTTGTTCTTTCTTGGCTGTCTAGCGGTGTACCGCACTCAGCATAACTGAGTCTCTGCATTTACTGATTATCTGTGTGCCCCCAGCCCTGTGAAGGTGGGATAAGCACTTGGTGGTTTATCGAGCTGCAGTGAGTGACGTAGAGGGATGCTGACTGGCTCAGATGATGGGGACTTCACAGGGAGGGGGCCTTCCTGTTGAGGTTAGGGGAAGACAGATGTTCAGCAGGTGTTTGAGGCAGAGGGAGGAGCAAGTGCAGAAGGACATAGGGCTGCGCCCACCTGAAAGCGGATGGGGGTCTGTAGGAGTTTGGTGACTGGGACTCCGAGTGCTGGAGGGTCAGAGGTGGTGCTGAGAAGGCAGGCAGGGGCTGGGAGGGGTGCATGGGGACCTTGTCCAGGGGGCCAGGAGTTCCTGAACCTTCCTATCATTAGGACTGCCTGGAGTCCTCTTCCATATCTGCTGAAGCTGATCCTTCTAGGGAGTGGGGCTGGGAAATGTACATTTTAAAAAAACAAAAGTCCCTCTGGGCTGGGTGCAGTGGCTCACACCTATAATCCCAGAACTTTGGGAGGCCAAAGTGGAAGGATCATTTGAGGCCAGGAGTTTGGTCCAACATACTGAGACCCCGTCTTTACAAAAATTGTTTAAAAATTAGCCAAGCATGGTGTTGTGCACCTGTTATCTCAGCCATGTGGGAGGCTGAGGTAGAAAGATGGCTTGAGCCCAGGAATCTGAGGCTGCAGTGAGCTATGATTGTACCACTATGCTCCAGCCTGGGTGAAAGTGTAAGACCTTGTCTCTGGAAGAAAAAAACAAATATAACCTCTCCAGTATTTCTAACAACTATCAGATCTGAGAACAATTGCCAAAGGCAGTGAGGCCCCCCTGAAAGTTTTAAGCACGTGGGTGGGACGGTCAGAGTTACAGAATGAGTTGGGGCAGGGTTAGAGTAAGAACCAGTGTGGGTCTGAACCAAAGCAGGGACAGCGAGGAAGGGTTCAGCAGCAGTGTCAGAAGTGGTATCCCTGGGCTGGCGGGTTGATGTGGAGAGATGAAGGACGCGCATGGGTAAAGAGTGTGGGCAGAGTCACTCATGTACCAGCACAGTGGGTGTGGACACCGGAGTGGGTTTATGTGGAAGATAGTTTTATCGAGCACTTAGTAGGTGCCACTAATGCTCTTGGCATTTTATGTGCATCATTTAATCTTCACAGCAGCCCTTTTGAAGACAGGACTCAGAGGCAAGCTGTCTGGCTCCAGCATCCGTGTTCTTCGCTGGCAGTGTTAGCAGTAGGGGGTCTGGGTCTGCAGCCTCGTGCCGTCCAGTTAGAAGTGCCTGTCTCTGAGTCATTCACTCAGGCTTCAGCCTGGGTCTGGTGGTGGGCTCCTGAGGCTGCTTTCCAGAGGCAGTGTGATATTGTCCTTAACTTCTGAGACCTGGCTTAACTTTCTGGACAATGGGACTAACAGTCCCTCCCTCCTAAGGTGTAGTAGAGATTCAGAGGTGCCACACATCATGTGCCTGCAGTTAATTCCAGCAGAGTGGTGCTGGGATGGCCGCCACCCCTCTCCACACAGGTAACCACCAGGGGCAGGTGCAGAGAGCTAAGACCCCAGGAGGCAAGGCCAGGAAAAGCATGTCACAAGGGCGCATGTCCCAGAAGGCAGCCAGCATCACTGAGCTTCTTTCAGACAGTGCACTCTGTGTCACACAGCCCCCATGGGTCACGTGCATTGTGTGCCCTGGTTCTCCTCCGGTCTTTGGGCCTGGAGACTCCCTGCTGATGCGGGTTCCTGCCCCTCTAGCGGAGGCCTGGGGTGCGTCCCGTCCCGGAAGCCAAGCTCGTGGTCAGAGCTGGGCACGTGGGTGTGAACTTCCTAGTGCCTGCTTTCTCCCCACCTGCCAAGTGGGGGCGAGGGTGGCAGCCCTCTCACAGGGTTGCTGTGGCATCAGAGCAGTGCTGGGTAAGAGTAAGGACGCTGCGCTCCCTCGTCCCCAGCCTCGCTTTGTTTCTTCCCATGCCGGTCCCTCTGTTGCTCTTGTCCTGCCCCAGCCCGTTGTGGGGCTTGAGCACACTGTCTCCATGTGGCTTTCAATTCTGCTTTGTCACTCGGGGCCTGAGTCTGCTGTGCGTGCTGGTCCTTGGTGTCGGCAGTGGTGCTGGGTGGGTAGAGTGCTGAGGTCTCGGCAGGCAGGAAACACACATGCAGTAACTCCTGGACACAGGCCTTTGCTGCCCTAGTGGGCAGCTGGCTCGAAGGAATCCTCAATGCCCTCTGCCTCCCACTTTCTTTGCCCATGGTCCTAAATAGTGAAACAAGATCCCTGGAGCCAGCTTCTCCTGAGGCCCATGGGCATTGAAAGAGCTCACAGCTATAAGGGCAGAGGTGGACCAGGCCTTTGAAAACAGACACACCTAGCTGCCCAGGAGGAGCCTAAAGATCCTGGCCCTGTCTGAGCCTCAGAACCCCTTGTGTGGCTGAGGGGCCGAGTGTCAGCTGCAGTGGGAGAGGGGAGTCTCTTCTGGACCCCTCTGGGCAGATACTTAGCTTAGTATCTAAGCTTAGTGGCCGTTTTTGGCTCAGTCACCCTTCCTGGAGAGACCAGGAAGCTTACCCAGTCTGGTTTGGGAACCCCCCCAAGGGGTAGCAAGTGGTTTGTGAATCACCTTTCTCCTCCTTCCAGTGGGTGTATAACATTCTCGAGAAGAAGGCTGAAGCAGACCGGATTGTTTTTGAGAACCCGGATCCCTCTCACGGCTTTGTCCTCATCCCCGACCTCAAGTGGAACCAACAGCAGGTACAGGCCCGTGACCGCTGGCTCTGAGGTGTGGGCCCTGTGAATGCCCTTCTTTGCGGTATTGGCCTCTCTCTTGGCAGATTGTAACCAACCACCAAGGAGCGCCTGAGCTTCTATGACAGCACGCACATCTGTCCTGTGCAGATGCTTTTGCTTTACTGAGTCATCTGAAAACCCTTCGGGCTCTACCTATCCATAAAGTGAAGAGGGCAGTGTCTGTGTCTATGACCATCAGGCCATTCCTAACCCAGCCATGTGGCTTGGGCTGCCTCCTTTGCGTCTGCAGCACCTGGAGCCCTCAGATGGGCTTACATTCTCCCATTCATGGGTTTACATTCTCTCTGTCCCCTAGATACCAACAGGTCCACCAGGCCTGCTCTGAGGCAGGCAGGAGCCATGGCAAACAGCCCAAGGAGTCCCCTGCACTCCTCAGTAGCACAGCAGGTTTCCAATGGCCAGGCCTCCCATCGGGACCCATGGCTCCCCATTCCCTGGCCCCCAAGCGCTCCCCCTTTTGACCATCCAAGGACTAGGCCTCTGATACTCATAGGCGCCTCTCTCCAGTCCTCCATCGCTGCTCCCCTCTCCACCTTCCTCTTTTTCAGGCCAGCGTACCACCAAAGTTAGAATTGACCCTGGCCTCTGTTACACCCTGATAGCGTAGCAACTTTTATACTCTGCAGGATTAGAACCAGGCAGAGCTTCCATGTTACAGAGAGTGCCATTCATACCACACCCTGCAACAGGAGAAGGGCCAGGATAAGGCGGAGGCAGGAAGACATGGGAGTGTCAGGACCAGGTAAACGTCCTGTCCTCCAGTTTCACTCTTGCTGTTCTGCTCCAGGTGGGCCCATCTGGTTTCGGAGCCCCTCACGTGGTCATGAGACTCACATGGAAAACATGACCACATCTCTGTGGACATCCACCTCTTGCTTTCTCAGTTGTGGTCTGCCCTTTGATCTAGCAATTTTAGAAATGCCACGCCACTCCTCCACTGCCAAAAAGGGGAGGATTGGGGGCCTTCAGCCGGGGTAAAGAGATGGGATTTTGCCAGAGCCACAGAAGTGAGCATCACCCGTCTCTGGACAAGAGGCCTATGGCAATTCCTGAACGTGGCCCAAGGGCTGGTAGGAAATTGACAGGAGTTTCCAGAAGTTCCAGCATCAAGTGATGATTTCTTAGAGCCAAGTTAAGCTCAAAGAAGATGGCTCCCCATGTGTGGGGTGCCACAGTGAGAGGCTAAGAGAGCACTGTGCCCACTCTCCTCTTCCCTGCAGCTTACCCCTGTCTGTGCCATTTTCAGCCTGTGAGGGAGGACTGGCTCTAGAGGGAGCTGGGACAAGGCCCCAGAGTGAGGACAGAGTGGTGGCTCTGCAGACTCACCTGTGTCCCTTCAGGCAGCCTGTGCCTGCAGAGCTGAGATGAAACTGAGGCAGAGATCCAGGCCATGGGTAATGGGGCCTCCATCACTGAGAATCCCCTGGGGCTAGGGTAGGGGCGGCAGGAACACCTGCTTTGCAAGACTCCTGAAGGCTGAAGAGCAGTCTGAAGACCAGGGACGGGCAAACCAGATGGCCTTGTCCATCTCTACTCCAGAGCCCTGTGTGCATTTGAGCCCACAGCACTGAAAACAGAAACACGCCTTCCTTCTTACCCTGTGCTGGCAGGCTCCGCCCCACCCGCCCTGGAGCTGCCCCTCTGTCCTCCGTAAGTCAGGAGGGGCTCAGGAGCTGCATTGGGCTCCCAGTCACCAGCTGCAGCGACTCACCTCCAGGGCTGTGACGGCCAGCTTATTCCAGTGTCCCGAGTCCTTGATGTGTGACAACACGGAACCCAGGAGCTCCCTTAGAATGAAACAGTGTGTCCAGCAGGAAGAGAGGCTGCATCTGGGCATCTGTTCTGTGTCCTTGGGTAGGGAAGGACTAAGGAGAAGCAGGCGTCCTGACACTGGCTTTGAGGAGCTTTCCTAGCTACCTTGAGTCTTGGAAGCTGCTGTCCCCAAGCTGACAGCCCTGAATTAAAGACACTCCTCTCTTGTTCTTCCCTCTGTCTATTCAGCAAATGTTTACCAAGTTACGGTTTGCTGCACACGATACCTGGGAGTTATAGCATGTCTCCTCAATTGTTTGAGAGCACCTGTGTGGCCTTTTTTCTTTTTTGTAGGTTTAATTTATTCTCCCACACAGCAAAAATGCCACGCAGTGGAGTCTGTCCCCTCACTCTTCGTCCCTCTGTCTCCCTTCCCCAGAAAACACTCTGGTCACTGTTCCCTTGCCCTCCTTTCAAGGAGATCTTTGCATATTTTGTCTGTCAGCCCATACTCCAGGCCTGCGTGTGTACAGACACCTGTATTTCAGTTCCTGTGGTTTAAGTTCTTTGGTCTAAAGTTGTCAGATTGGGGAATTCTTCCTTCAGACCACGCCCAAGGTTGAGAGCTGGCTGTCCAGCACTCCAGCCATTCCCTGTCTCACTTCTTGCAGGAAACTGTCACTTAGATTTTACTGTATGCCTTATTAAAAAAAGGCTGGTTCCCAGGCCGGGTGAAGGGGCTCACTCCTGTAATCCCAGTACCCTGGAAGGTGAAGGTGGACTGATCACCTGAGCTCAGGAGTTCAGACCAACCTGAGCAAGAGCAAGACCCTACCTCTACTGAAAATAGGAAAACCAAAAAAAAAAAAAAAAAACCAGCTGGGCGTTGTTATGGGCTCCTGTAGTCCCAGCTACTCGAGAGGCTGAGGCAGGAGGATCGCTTGAGCCCATGAGTTTCAGGTTGCCGTCAGCTATGATGCCACCATATTCTACCCAGGGTGACAGACTGAGACTCTGTCTCAAAAAAAAAGTAATTCCTACCTATAGGGCATAATGTGAGGTTATGTGGCACACCTGGATGAAGGACTCAACTACAACTTGCACTCTAATTACAGCACAATGTAATCTAATCATATGTATTCCTACATTAATCTGAAATGTTTTTTTTTAAAAAAAATTTAAAAAAATGCTTAAAATAAAAGAGACTGATGGTGTCTGTCTCCCCAGAGTGACTGCAGGGCTGCCTCTGGGGTGCCCATCTGATACCCTCACCTGCCCCTTGTCTATCTTTTTTCAGATTATTTCTCTGGTCCAGGAGCCTATTTGGCTGCCTGCAGAAAATCCTGGGTCATGTCTGATGTCAAAGAATGGATCATTTTCCCTCTGGCACTCAGCCCCAGGCTCCACACCTCATTTCATGCCAGTGGAGCGGAGAGTTGTAATTTAATGTCATCCTTGGGATTTGTCAGTAGACACCATCTAAAATAAATGCTGCTGTTATTTGGGAGTCCCTTGTCAGTGACATATAAAATAGCCAAAAATGTACCCACTTGCACATTCACCCTGCCCATGCCCCAAAGTTCAAGGTTCTTGGGCTCTGGCTGCTGAGAGGGTAAAGGTCTTAGGCACAGGACATGAGAAGGGAGAGTCCAGAGGGGCCTGTGGGCGAAACAGTCCTGGTAGGCTCAGCTCAGCTGTGTGCTGGAGCCCTCCTCCTGGGTCATCTGTAACTGGCCTGGGACAGAGTATCCAGATTCCTAGAGCCCTGGTGGGATTGGTGCTTATGGCATGAAGAGACAATGGCACCGTTGAACATCAGTTGTATGGAAGATCTCTTTCTCAAGTCCCACGTGGGGGCCTGCAGTTTGGTTAGGTGACTCATGGTATCCAAATTATCTCCTCAAGGAGGCCAGGAGCTCACACTGCAGGGCTGGGCACTGTGGTCCCCTGTGTCTTGCCACTGGGATCCCTGGAGTTGGACCTGCCAGGCACATGTGATGGCCGGGCAAGGCCAGGGTTGCTGGGTGAGAGGAAGAACGTATTTGCTCTCTGGCACAACATCTTATTGACTTTATTCTTTGCTCTGTTGTGACCTCCAGACTCTCAGCCAGGCCCTGTTCAGGAAGGACAGCAGGAAGGGCTGTCCATGAACTTGTTGAGAAAGGGGAAAAGAGAAACATGCCAGCCACTCTGGTGTGATCTTTGCTGAGCTGGCCTGGGCCTCCCTTTCGTCCTTCCCAGCTCCCCACGCCCCTTCACATGCCTTTGACTTCAGCAGATTGAGTCGCTCACTCTCCCATGTCTGCCCCGCTTTCTTCCCACCGGGCTCTGCCCTCACTGGTCCCACTTCCTGAATGTCCTTTCTCCAAACTCTGCCTCTTTTTTCCAGACCCAGATCCTCTGCCTTCTCTGGGAGGCCTTCCTGGGGTGCCCACCTAGCTAGTCTTTCCCTCGTCCTATGCTGTGGTCACATCATGTCCTCATGTGTCACTTATGTATGTATGATTAGACTGTAAACCCTTGGGGGGGGTGATGCTGCCTTTGGCTCTTTTTTGCCCCCACTCCCCCATCAGCTCTGTGGGGTGAGTACACAGATGACGCCCTTTAGCAGGAAGAATTCACAAAACCCTGTCCGGGGATGTGTCCTGCTATGGGTCTCAGGCTGGCTCTGGTGGTCCTGCAGGCCTTGGGCAGGGGCTTCCTGGATTTCGTGACTCCAGGGTTGGCAGCCTCCCTGGCTCTGCTGCCTGCTGAACCTGATTTCCCCTTGATTTCTGTGCAGCTCGACGACCTGTATTTAATTGCCATCTGCCATCGCCGGGGCGTCAGATCGCTGCGGGACCTCACCCCAGAGCACCTGCCGCTGCTCAGAAACATCCTCCGTCAGGGGCAGGTGAGCTGCTTCCACCCCACACGGACCCAGAGAAGCTGGATCCAGATGCCAGTGTTCCCCGAGGCCCCTTTCCTCACCCTGTCTCAGGAGGAGGCTGCTGCGTTCTAGACGCCAGCCTCGGAGACCCTGTTAGTGCTCTGCAGAGTGATTCACAGGCCCTTTGTCCCCTGTCCTGCCCTCCCGTCCAGCTCAACTTTCAGCCTCCTTTCACACCCTCAGGCTCGCCTTCCTGGCCCTTCTCTGTAGGCCCACCTGGGATGCACTTCTGGCCTCCACCCCCAAACTCTGATCCTTGCATCCTGGCCCCTCCCACCCCAGGGTCCCCTGTCTCAGTCATGACAGCTGCATCAGCCAGAGGTGTGCCTCAGAGCCGTGGGCACTTGGTACTTCCTCATCTTAATTGAGGGCAGATTCTATCTGGGGGATATTTGTTGAATTGAATGAAATTACAGGAGTGCTGAAGGGAGCCCCAGTGGCAAAGGGAGATGGAGGAAGTGTCCAGACCCTTGGGTTGTTGTCCTGGCCTGATGTTTTGACCCTAACCAGCTGAGTGGCTTGGGACAGATCACTTCACTTCTCTGGACCTCAGTATCTAGATGGGGTCCCTTCTAAACTCTCCCTTCTGTGGAGCTGAGCCTCTGAAGTGTGAAGACCAGCCTCCTGTGGCAGGGGCGACAGTCACAAGGGCACACCAGTGCAGACCTGGAGGAAGGGCTCTGCCTGGACCCAGCTCCCTGCTGCCACGCCCCTCCCCTCCACCCCTCTCGCCTGCCATGGAACAGCCTCTGGATACCACAGGTGGCAGAGAACAGGGTCTTTCTCTCAGAGACATGACTTGCACTGGTGGCTTAGGCAGCCTCAACCAGGTGGGCATCCCTCTCTCCCAGGGAGCCATCTGGGTACCTTGGTCCTGCCCTTAGCCTGCTGCTGAGGCCCCTGGGGTATGTGAGCTCTTCACCTTTGACCTCCTGAGGGACTTGCTCCCAGAAGACAACAAAGGCTCCTCTTAGTTCCAAGCCCTGGAGGCTCCAGAAGGTGGAGGTTGGTAGGAAAAGACCCACCCCCTGAGCAAGACAGTGGCGGGCAAAGGGAGCAGGGCCAAAGCCAATGCTTTCCTCTTCCGAAAGGCTCTGAGACAGCCCCTGTCCGTGTGGGAGCATCCTGTCCACAACCTTCCTATCCTTTCTCCTTCACCCGAGTCCTTAGCACAGCCCCACCCCATCTCCCTCGTGCCCAAGTCCCACACTATTCTCTGCCTCCCCGAGGACTTGCTGAGTGTGTCCCCGGCATCCAGAGGAGGGCAGTCTCAGTCCTGGGGGTCTGGGCCTTCCTGCATCTCCATAACACCTGTCAGAGGAGGCCGATGTTCTGGCCAGCCTGGACAGGGAGCCCTGATCCAGGACACTGCTCCCTTCCAGTGTCACCCAGCTTCGCCGTCACCACCTGCCTTAGTGGATTTCCTAGACGAGAAGACAGAGGAATCCGCAGTGAACACTGGGCAGAGCTATGGGGAGGGTTTCTCTTAGATGGCTGAGGCTGGCCGAGGATTAAGATGAAAGGAGGGCCTAGGTGGGGTGTGTAACCCCTTGCTTGCTCTCCCCTTCTCAGGAAGCCATCCTGCGGCGCTACCAGGTGCCGGGAGACCGCCTGCGCGTGTACCTGCACTACCTGCCCTCCTATTACCACCTGCACGTGCACTTCACTGCCCTGGGCTTTGAGGCCCCCGGCTCGGGGGTGGAGCGGGCTCACCTGCTGGCCGAGGTGATCGAGAACCTGGAGTGTGACCCCACACACTACCAGCAGCGCACACTCACCTTTGCCCTCAGGGCTGACAACCCCTTGCTCAAGCTTTTGCAGGAGGCCCAGCAAAGCTGAGTGGGCTGGGGGACAGGAGCACAGATGGGTGGCGCCTGGGGAGGGCAAGGCCAGGATTTTTATCTCCATGTGAATTTTCTAAAAATGTCTTTTGTACTTCCTTATTCCTGGTATGTGAATAAAGTATCAGGCTCACTTGGTGTGGCTGGTGTGGCCGGAGCAGGGGAAGAGGTGAGGAGCATGGCTGGGCACAGCCAGTGGGAAGGCCTCAGCTACCCTGGGAGGTGTCAGGCTTTCTCTAGAACCCTGTGCTCGCTGTCCTCTCCCTGTCTGCCCCCTTCCTGTCCTGCCGCCACAGCCTCCTGCCTCCCCGGCCAACTCTCCTTTGAGGAGTTTCCCAAAAAAACCAAATTAAGAAACTTTCAGGAAATTATTTGTAGAGGTTTTTGATGGTACTTCCGCCTTCCCTCCCGGCACTGAGGTCACACCTCCCCACATGTGAGTCAGCCTTGTTGATAAACTTGGTGTTGATGGGGCACAGGGTATTGATGCCTGGAAGTGGGAGGGTTTTAATAAGAATCATATGATGCAAGCCCCAAAAGGCCGCCCTTGCTTCTGTTGCCCGGTCGGAGAGTCCCGGCCTTGAGCCTCTTATCTGGCGAGAAGACAAAACAGACATCATGGAGCAGCCAAGGATTGAGCACCAGCAGTGTGTCAGCCAGGGCAACATGACATGTCTGCCGGTGAGGACAGATCTCTGAAGGGGCAGCTTCCAGGTGTACTCTGCACCACAGAGGGTTGTGAGGTGGGGATGGGACCTCAGAGTGCAAGACGCTAGTGACCAGTTAGGCAGCCATCAGGGGCCACCTGGGAAGGGTGACATCTGCCACTGCTCCAGCAGAGCTGGAGGGACTGCATGTGAGGGCATGGAAGGAGGTACAGGGCACTCTGCGGCTCGAAGGAGCAATGCAGAAGTGTCAGGGAAGGCAGGCTGTTGGGCTCTTACATACAGGAAGAAGCCATGAGGGAGAGGGGGTGGCTCTCAAACCGCATCCCCTAGCCTGAGAGCAGGAGGTCTGGATTCAGAGTCCAGCACTTCACTTGTAGGTGAGACCCTCAGGTTCTGCCACCTGGTCCAGACCCACACTGTTGTGGAGAGCCACACTTACACCTGAGAAAGAGACTCCAGAAGCAGCAGAGGAGTGGAGTGTATGGTCAGAAAACCTGGGGGACCTGCTCAGCCCTCAGTGGCCTCTCCTCTCAGCCTTCCCTGCCACTCTTGGAGAGCCCCAGGATTCAGGATGGAGTCTCAGTGAAGGAACCACTGCAGGCGGTGACAAGGCAGAGCGGTACCTCCCAGACAGCCAGCAGGATCCAACTCATGGCCACACATCTGACCGCTTCCTGGACTACCAGCAAGTGCTCTAGGAGCAGTCACGCCAGGCACTGCTGGGGTCTTGGGGCAGAGGGCTGGCTGGAGGTCCTGTTCAGGGTGGTGTCCAACTTGCAGGGCTGCTTCTTGCGTCTCAGTTGTGCCCATTCCAGGTGTGGGGGTGGAGGGCAGTGGCCCCTTTGCTCTGAATGCAGACGTGGTCCTGACAAGCACGCACCTGTCTTGCTCCAGCACTGCACGGAGTGAAGTGAGGCCTCCAGAGCAGCTCCTCCCGTGGCTCCTGCCCCATGGGGTGGGGGGCTCTTGCTGGCATTTGTGTTTCTTCCCACCATCTCTATGGAGGGTGATGGGAGGGTCTGCAAAGTAGGAAGAGAGAGGGGAGAGACTAGGGCTGGGGGTCACAGAGGGCAGGGGGTACCCTTCCAGAGCACAGTTCCTGGGAGACAGCCCTGCATCCTGGGTGGTGCCTCGGCTCCCCCATGGGGCTGGCTCAGACTTCCTCACAGCCCTCTCTGCAGGGTGGACTCTGGGACAGCACTGCTGCCACTCCTCACCTGACCTCGTGTATCTTCAGGACAGATCAGGTCTCCTCCTCAGGCCTTACCGTTACGCCAGGAAAGACAACCTCTTCCCCCTCCATGCCTCCTTCCACCTGGGCCCCTGCCAAGTAGCCTGGCCCCATGCTGAGTGCTATGGAGATGGCCAAAGAACCTCTGCCTTTACAGGGTGGGCTCTCCTAGCAGACACTCCTGCCTAACTTGTCAAGACAGAGTCACGCACTTTGCCTCATTTCTACTTGTAACGTAGTTTCTCCACCTTCCCCACAGGACTGAGGGGGCCTTGGGGGTAGGAGCTGTGTTTTAGTCACGCCTGTATCCTCAGCAAATCAAAGTTTAAGACCAAGCAAAATTATAACCTTATATTTTTATGCCAGATCATGTCATGGGACAGTCATCCTTGTTCAGAATTATGGGGTGGATGTCAGCTCCAAGTCTTCTTGCCTCTTGTTTCTGTCCACCCAGCACCGAAGGTAGGGCGTTGCCCTAGGCAGTGTTTGATACCCATGTATGAATGGCTGAATGGAGCCTGGCTCTGAACCCAGGCCTGGTTTCTAGGCTGGGATGCTGCATAAGAGCCACCCCACTGCCTCAACTGTTCCAACACCTGCCTTCCCTACCTCCGGAACAAGACCAGTCTGCAACCACCTCAATGAAGCAGCACGCGCCAGCCCTCCCTGGCAGCCTGGTACATTGGTCCTGTGTTGGCAAGAGTGCCCTGTGTTTGCTTGAGTGTCCACACAGTGCGTGCCGTGTCCCTGTTCTGCTGGAGCTGTGGCAGATGTCATCCTTCCCAGATAAATGCTGGACGGCTCCAAAACTGGCTTCCCGCCCCGACACTTGGCCTGTTTTCCTTCTGGCTTGCTTAGAGAGGGAAAGAAGCAGTGGGAACATAATTGCTATTGTTTCTTGGCTTCTTCCCGCTTGCCTCAAAGTTTCCTAATACAGCAAAATTGCTGAGTGGTCTCTATTTGTCAATGAGAAACTGAGAAAAATAACATTCATGCTCTATTTTCCATGACCCCCCCCCTTTTTTTCTAAGGCAAGCATAGAACCAAGTTTACTGAGGAAGAGAAAGGTAGGTTTACAGAGTAAGAGCTAGATACAGAGCAAGATACGCTCACCATAGACAGTGAATGGGCCTTTCTTGCCAGGGCCAGTGAGCAAAGAGGCCTCCATGTCCCTTTTGAATACGGATCCCCATATTGAGAAACAAATCAAGAAATAATTACATACAAAGGAACACAGTAACCTCTGTAAGTTGACCATCCAGGGACTGTTACAAACTGGTCAGTATGCGAGGTGGTCAGCATAAGAAACCAGGCCTCCTGTACCAATACGTACATGTAGTGCATGTCCAGTCTATGAAAATAAGGAGGGGGTCATTGTAGGGAGGTGGTTAACTATGGATGTTCCATCGTAGTTACAAAACTGATGAGTGCTTTGAAGTTGAGAGGGCTGTAATGGTTTAAGTCAAAAGGAGTTTAACCTGTAGGCTAATACTTCTTTAAAGTAATTGTTAAATAAAAATTGACCACATATATGTGTGTGTGTATGTGTATATATATATATTTCTTTTTTTTTTTTTGAGACAGTCTCACTCTATGTCCTGGGTAGAATGCTGTGGTATCATAGCTCATGGCAACCTCAAACTCCTGGACTCAAGCGATCCTCCTGCCTCAGTCTTCTGAGTAGCACTGTAGCCCACCACCACACCAGGCTAATTTTTCTATTTTAGTAGAGACAGGGTCTCATTCTTGATCAAGCTAGTCTCAAACTCCTGAGCTCAAAGTGATCCTCCCACCTTCACGTCCCAGAAAAAAAAAAAAAAAAAATCAATGTATTTGTGGTATACTGTACAGCATGTTGTTCTGATATATGTATGCATCGTGGAAGTGCTAAATCAGGCTAATTAACATATGCATCACTTCACATACCGTTTTTAATTTTTACTTTATTTTTTTGAGACAGTTTCACTTTGTCACCCTTGATAGAATGCTGTAGCATCTTAGCTCACAGCAACTTCCAACTCTTGGGCTCAAGTGATCCTCTTGCTTCAGCCTCCCAAGTAGCTGGGACTACAGGTGACACAACACCCGGCTGTTTTTAGAGATGGGGTGTCACTCTTGCTCGGGCTGGTGTCAAACTCGTGAGCTCAGGCAATCCATCTGCCTCAGCCTCCAGAGTGCTAGGATTACAGGTGTGAGCCATCGTGTCCAGCCGGCTTACCTTTTTTAAAATTGTGTGTGGACATTTAAAATCTTTCTGAGCTAATATTCCATTATATATATTTATCTAGAAAGAAATTAAAATCCCTCCAAGCAATTTCAAGTATGTAATACTTGTTATTAACGGTAGTCACATGCTGCACAGATCTCCCAGCTTATTTATTCCTCCTGTTGAACTGAAAGTTTGTCTCCTCTGACCATCTCTCTCCACCGCCAGCCCCCATAACCCCCATTCTACTCAGTGTCTCTATGAATTAGATACATCCCACATAGAAGTGAGATCCTGTACAGTTTGTCTTTCTGTGCTCTAGGCTAAAACTTGAGAATTGTCATCCAAAGGCCAATTTGAGCAAGGACGCAGAGGTCAGGGAGACCAACGCTCGGCATGGCTCCCAGTGTGGGTAGGCACAGTTAGAACACTAACCAATTGTTCCTGCAGAACTGGGATGAAGGAATAAAAGGCAAGGCTAAGGGGAAATCTCATACCGTTCTGTTCTCCCTGCTTGGGAAACAGAGTGATTTGAAGGCTCTAGGATAAAATTTGAACCACAACCAAGTCTGAGATTGGGCAAGTTATATAACTGCTCATGAAATAGGGGTGATCATTCCACTCCCCCAGAGGGTTTCAGTGAAGATGACAAATCAGAGAATTTTGTGGGCCATACTAATTGCTTAGTAAACATTGACTGTTTCTCTGCTCTGAAAGTGACCAAAAGGGATGGAATCAGAGATGTTTGGGCTAGATATTTGCTATGGCCTGAATGTTTATGTCCCCCCAAAATTCCTAAAATGAAACTCTAATCCCCAAGGTGATGGTATTAGAGATGAGGTCTTTGGGACGTGGTTGAGGCATGAGGGTAGAGTCCTCATGAATAGGTTGAGTGCTTCATAAAAGAGGCTTTACCCCTTTAACCACACGTAGGGTTAGAGTGAGGAGGTGACCATCTGTAAACCATAAAGCAGGCTGCTGGCATCTTGATCTTGACTTTCTAGCCTTCAGAACTGTAAGAAATCAGTTTCCGTAGTACTATACGGAAACTCAGGCTGTACTTTGTTATAGCTGACTGAACAGATGAAGGCAGATTCAATTCCAAATCACTTCCTGATTAGAAGGACTATGAAATCCTAGACTTTGCAGTGGAGGCCTGGCAACCAAGAGACTTTAAGGAAGAAAGCAAGCCATAGACTTTCTGATAGACTGTGGCGCTGAACAGAGGTAGAGGCTGCATGCAGTGACTTGTCAAGATCTCTTTCAACCTCCAAGTTCCTAGCATGCATCTCAGCACTGGCCTACCAGCAGGCCTCTAACACTGCCACTGAGAACCCTGGGAACAGCGCAGCTCCATGCTGCAGCCATAGAAATCTGATAAAAATAGGAGCTGAAATACCATCCCCGAGCTGCTATTTTTAAAGTGTCTGAGATGCTGGATGGGGTTTATTTCTTCCTCAAATGGCATCTTGTTGTTCCCTCCTCCTGGTGGGCAGGCTGCTAATGTGGCACATGTGAGGGACAGAAGCCAGAGGCCTGTGAGGCACATGTGTCTAGTGGCTCCAGGGCTACAGCTCATACCCACTGCTGCCAGGCAGGAGCTGCAAGGCCAGGGCATCCCAGGTCTAGACATACCTGTGCTTCTCCCTCACCCCTTTCTCCTGTCTCCTCCCTCTGCTCCTGAGGCTCCTCTGGCTGCCCTAGCAGAGAGGTGTCTTGCTATGTGTATTGGGAGAGACACTGGGGAGGTAAAGGGGAGGCAGAAGGAATGGACGCAGGTGGCATGGCTCAGAATGAGACTTGAACCTGTCACTTCTCAGACAGCCTTGGCTCTACCCTGGCATAATGCATCTCGAAAAAGAACAGTCCCCAGGAGCCCTGTTTGTCCCATCACATTGCCTCTTGCTGAGCAACTCATTTCTTGTAGATGGGCCAAAGTGGGGGAAAAAAGAAGGGGGGGGGAAGCACCAGAATTGCTTCCCTCCTGCCCCACAGATGATATGGTTTCCAGGCAGTGAGCTAAGCTTCTGGCTATGCTGTTAAGAAAAGGAAAAGATCATGAGTAAGCACTTTGTGGCCTAAGGGAGGAGATGAAAATTACGGTTAGCGTCTGGGCACCCAGTAACCAGGCGTGGGATAAGCTGGTGTGCGTGTGTGTGTGTGTGTGTGTGTGTGTGTGTGTGTGTGTGTGTGCGTGCGCACGCGCTGAGCACAGCTGTAGGGTAAGAGGCATTCCTCCTGCATTATCAGGCTGTGCTGTGGAGCACATTCACATCCATTGCCTGATTTAATATCAATAGAAGCTCTTTGAATAATCATCGTTATTTCCATTTTTTTTCCTAGTAAGAACACTAAAGCTAAAACTTACTATTTTCCTAGTAAGAAAACTAAAGTAGAAGAGACAGAGTTGGAACTCAAGTCTCCAAGAGCTAAAGTTGGTTCTTAGTTCACTATGCTGGCAGAACAAAGTTTACATGGTTCAAAGTAAGAATTGCAAACTGTATTTAGATGTAATTCATCTAACAGCCCAGGTCAGAGGCTGAGACCCTGACCCAGTTTTCCTACCTGCAGTAGGAAAGCTTCCCTTTCCCTCAGGACTTGCCCAGGGCAGAGACTTAGTCATTGTGTTCTCTATAATGTTTATTGCATAAAACATAACATCAGGAGATATGCAATAAACATTTGTTGAATGGCAGAACAAAGTTTACGTGGTTCAAAGTAAGAATTGCAAACAGTGTTTAGATGTAATTCATCTAACAGCCCAGGTCAGAGGCTGAGACCCTGACTCAGTTTTCCTACCTGCAGTAGGAAAGCTTCCTTTTTCTCAGGACTTGCCCAGGGCAGAGACTTAGTCATTGTGCTCTTTATAAGGTTTATTGCATAAAACATAACATCAGGAGATATGCAATAAACATTTGTTGAATGGCAGAATAAAGTTTACGTGGTTCAAAGTAAGAATTGCAAACTGTGTTTAGATGTAATTCATCTAACAGCCCAGGTCAGAGGCTGAGACCCTGACTCAGTTTTCCTACCTGCAGTAGGAAAGCTTCCTTTTTCTCAGGACTTGCCCAGGGCAGAGACTTAGTCATTGTGCTCTTTATAAGGTTTATAAACATTTGTAGAATGAATGCTTGACTGATCAAGCCAAAGGCATTGGTTAGACAAATTAAGTTAGACATTGGTGAAATGCCAAACAGCCTCTACCCATGCAGGGTGTGATTTAGGGTGGAACACAGCCACTTGTGGAAGGCAGAGCCCTCACTTCACTCCCACAGAGGGAGGTCTCTACCTACCTAGCAGACTTTGAGTTGCCACTTAACTGAACCCCTGCACTCACTGTCAGATGCTCACACCTTGCACTTAGTCACATCCTATCCTGCCTTATTCTTCACTGGAGTCCACTGTAAACTTTCTCTCTGCAGCCTGATGGTAAGCCTCCTGGGGGCAGGGTCTGGGTCCCTAGCACTGGGCTGTTCACATTGGGGGCTCAGTAAACACTGTGGTGACTTGTGAGAGGTACTGTCTCTAGCGGCTGTCACTTCTGAACTGTTCTCCCTCAGCCTGGGCAGTTCCCAGGTTTCCTTGGGAAACGACTGGGCCCAACAGGGTCAGAGGCCTGGTGGGGTCCCCCCTAGGGGCAGGATGCCTGGCGCCTTCAGACAGGAACGGAAGTTGAGAAGCTTTCCGAAGCCAAGAAAGAGTCTCCAAGTGAGGGGTGCAGAGAGAGCAGTTTGAAGGCCCCAGGGCCAGACAAGGGCAAAGAAAGGGCTGGTGGCGTCTCACTCCCGGGCACTCGGCTGTCTCGCGCGCGTGGGGCACAGAAAGTAACGAGGCCTCCTCTTCTGTACCTCAGTCTCCCAGTGAGGGATTGGCACGGTCCACGGCGGGCGGCAGCAGAGAACCCTTTCTCGGGTCCCATTGTTCCCGGGAGTGCGCGGAGGCTGCGCTGGGCAGACCCGTCCCGGCGCCGTTCCCGGCCCGCTGTGCGCTCACCCATCCGGCCTCCTCTTCCGCTCCTCCGCTACCCCGGCGCCCCGCCTGCCCCTCGCGGCCTTGGGGACTTCCACGCCACCCCACGCCGGCGACGGCGCGGCATCGCCCCCGCACTCCCCCTCCGTCACCCCGCCCTCCTCCGAGCCGGCTCCCGCCGTGTGCGCACGCGTGTCCGGCCCCTTCCTCGCCCCCGCCGGGCCGGGCCCCTGCCTCGCCCGCAGGCGGACTCGCCCGCTCCCAGGCCGGCCCTGCGCCGGGACGGGCACCGGGCGGACCGAGCCGTCGCGCCCGCGCTGCGCTGCGCCGGGGGTGCGCCTAGCGGATCGGAGCCGCGCCGAACTCTGCCGCCCCGCCCCGCTCCACCCGCGAGGGTGAGTACGCGGCCGCGCTGCGGGGCCCGCGGGCGGGCGGGCGGGGGCGCCGGTCCAGGGCTGCCCACTCCGGCCCGCGCGGCGCCGTCGGGGTGGTCTGGCCCAGCACGTGAACGCAGCGCGGCGGGTTTGGGGCCCTGGGGAGCTGCTTCCCGGAGTGCCTTTCCCGGGACTGGATTTTCGCGGGAAGCTCGATTCTCTTTGCTCCCTTGGAGTGAGCAAACGGGACAGCCCTCTTCTCCGGAAAGTTTCTTCCCGCCCCCTCCCCCACCCCCCCCAGCCCTGTGCCCCTGGCTGAAGAGGCTTCTTCTGCCTCCAGCATCTTCAGATGGATGGTTTCTCCTTCCAAACTGCCCCCTTTAGCCCAGGATCCGGGGGCTGGCTTTGCTGTAGGCGACAGGCTTTGCAGGAGTCTTCTGTGTTCAGGAGGCAGAAGGTTGCTGAGCAGAGCCCAGGGGTGGGGTTGCCAGCTGGAGGCCCTGGGCCCACGTGGTGGGGTCCTTGAGCCTAGGCCACTGTGCCTCAGAGCTGTCTGGGTGGTGGGGAGGGTGGGCTAGAGCTTGGGACAGAGCCCCTCGGCTAGGTGTGGGCTGTGGGCTCTGGGTGTCATCCTGGAGCTGGTGCTGGCAGGGTCCCCCAGCCAGCCCACAACTGCCACCCTTTCTGTCAGCACTGCCCCCTGCATTCCCAGTCCTGCAGGGAGGCTGGGTCTGTGTGATGTGAGACCTGACCCACTGTAGGGGCTTCTTCTGTTCTCCAGACTGGTCCCAGGGCCTTGACTTAGGGGACTGCTGCCAGTGGCTGGGGGTGTAGGCAGTGTTGCCCAGCTACGCCCTGTGTGCCGGGTAAGCCTGGACCCTGCACTGTGGGAGCAAGGCGCAGGCTGGATCCAAGTTCAGGCAGACTTACTCTTTCCAGAACCATGGGTTCAAACGAGAGAACAGAACCAGTGCCACCCTTTCCTGAGCTGTGCAGGACCAGTTCCCAGACCCTGCCCTCCCACTCACCTGCTCTAGGCCCTGGCGGGCACCTGCCTGGGAGATTTTAAATCTGTGTTCATTGCTTTGAAGACTACCCGCATGGAGGAAGAACTGTCTGCTGTTAGCAATATTTCTCCCACACTCTCACTCTCCCTAGTGGCCCCATAATTCTAGAGAGGGTGCCTGAGAGGTGCCAGCTGTGTGGGGCCTAGAAATTAGCTTATGGGCTTTTCTGCTTGCTGGGAGCTGGTGTGGGAATGCCTCCTGCTCTGCTCTTGCTCCTCCCACAGTGCCCCTGCGGCTTTGTCCCTCTGGGCTTGGGGTGGGAGAGACCCAAGGCTGCCCCTTGAGCCCTGTCCAGAAATGGAAAAAGATCCAGGAGTGGGGGCAGCCTCCCAAACTCTGGGACCACAGGGAGTTCAGATACAAGAATTAGTTGGAAAAAAAGTAAATTAGGAGTCACCTGCTTGGACTTTGGGCTGAGAGCGCCTCTTTAGCTGAGGGACAACAGAGCCTCCTTCCCCATGAGTTGAGGACCCAGGCTGAAGAAGCCCATGGCGCCTCTGGGCTGGTTTCCCTTCCTCTACCCTCTTCCCTACCCGGAGCGACTCACTCCCCACTCCTCAGAAACAGAGTGCCCCAGCTCATCCACCCTTCTGGCCCATTTAGACTCCAAGGATCCAGTTTTGTAGGTAGAACCAACAATTTGCCCTTTTCTGTAATTGTAGGAAATCCTAAAAAAACCAAAAAAAACAAAACCCTCCCTTCACCAGGTGGCAGCAAAGAGGCCCAACGACCATCTTTCTGAGTTTCCTGCTGAGCTGTGGTCATTCTGCAGTTGCCCACACTGGCAGTGTCTTCTGCCTCCGGCAGAGGCTGTCCCAGTAGAGTTGTGAGTTCCTCCTCTCAGAGTGGCTCAGAAGTCTGCACCATCCGTTGCAGGGAAGGGATCACAGTACCTCAGACAAACACAGCCAGTTGCATGTCTGCCATGCTGCAGACCTGGGCGGACAGGAGATGGAGGGCAGCTTAGGCCTTTAGAGTGTCTGAAGTCCAAGCATCAAGGCAGCTGCTAGAGTTTCCAGGGTCCGTCTCGGAGGACAGTAGGGCAGTCAAGTGGTGAGGGGCACCCTGTGCTCGCAGCACCTGCTTCCCCAGGCTGGGTGTCAGACATCTCCCTGCCACAGGCTGATGCTGTCAATTTAGTTCTGCTGTAACAACCTCTCACTCCGAGGACCTTCCTCACTTGTCACAACCCAGGGCCTTGGCCTGAAGCTTTTGGTTTTCATGAGGAAATGGCTAGGGCAGGCAGATGTGGGTGACAGTAGTCACCATTTCCCTTTTCTCCTTGGTCACCCCCTTCCCAGAGGCTTTCATGTCAGTGTTCTGAGCACCGCTGTGTGGGCTACTAGCTGTTCTTGGCCTCAGAATGACCCCTAACCCCTGCCACATTCGGGAGGGGTAGTGTGAATGATGTTCCTTATCCTACAGATGGAGGCCATGGTCAGATGCAGCCTCCAGTGGAGGCCCAGCCACGTGCCGTGGGGCTTCTGATTGGCGATCGTCAGCCCAGAGGAGGCCGAATGCCACCCAGGGGTGGCTTGGGTTGTTGCTTTTCAGGGTGAGGAGGGTGTGAGTGTCCAGAGCTGTGGGGTTTTAGCCTTAGCTGATCCCTTGCCTGGGACAAGGAGACCCACATCCCGGCCACAGCTTCGTCTCTGTCCCTGCCCCTAAACTGCCCTGCAGAAAGATGATGTAGTTGTTTTAGACTCTACAATCATGGGTTCTGTTCCTGGCCTAGCAGGGAGAAGGGTGTTGCTGCTCAGAATGAGGAGAGCTGTGGGTCTGGCCAGGCCTCAGCTTCCCCACTGGCCCTGGCTGCAGAAGCCAAGCAGCTGGGATCTGGGATTGTCCCTTCTTCCCACCTGTAGCTTATTTGAGGCTCTCACCTTCCTATTTAGAGAGATGTCCAGGAAGAGCCCTGGGACCGGTTTGGAGAGTGCTGGGCTGGCACACTGCTGTGTCTCTACCTTGGGTCCAAACTTTCCTCCAGGGTATGGATTCAAGGTGCTGCAGTGATGCAACTTGCAATGTTTACTTTTCAGCCCAGTTTTCAACTGCTTCCCAGAGCTCGCCCATCCCATCCTGTCACAGATGAAGAAAGAGGCCCAGGTTCAAGGTGTGAGGTGTTTGCACAAGGCCACAGTGTGTTAGTATCAGGGGTCCGCCCAGACCCAGGTCTGCACCATGGGTGAGCATCTGTCCTCATGATAAAAAGGCCTTCACAAATAGTAAAAATAGTTACCATTTATCAATCAAGTGCTTATTAAAAGCCTAAACTTCAAAAAAAAAAGTGCTAGACACTTTACCTCACCTCATGTGAGCCTCACACAAATGGGCCTACGATCACGTGTCCATTTGTAAATGAAGAAATAGAGGCTCAGAAAGATTAAACTCCTTGGCCAAGGTCATGCTGCTGACCTTGGTCGCATAGCTGAGCTAGGACTCAGATCCAGGCCTGCTTCCAAAACCTGCACTTTTCAGCCCAGTTCTCAACTGCTTCCTGGAGCTTGCCCACCCCATCCTCTGACAGATGAAGAGGTCCAAGTTGGAAGGTGTGAGGCGTTTGCACAGGGCCACAGTGAGTTAGTGCCAAGGGCCCAGCCCAGACCCAGGTTCCTGCTGTCCTGAGCCCAAGTTCTCTCTCTGTCTGTCTCCTGGGCCCAGGCGTTAGGCAGGGCAGTGTTCTCTATTCTCTTCCCTCCTGCCCTCCTCCCCTCCTCCATCCTTTCCGCTGCCACTGCCACCCCCTCCTCTCCAGCTTTCCTTGTAATTGCTTCCATGTGGCCTGACTGCCTGCCGCTCCTATTCCTTTGGAAATACAGCTCCTAGCTGCTGCCCACTTGGCTGTGAGGCCTCATCAGGCAACCAGGATGATACGTGAGGAAATGGAGGGCCCTGATGGGGCCTGAGTATGGGAACCCAGCCAGGGTGGCAGCTCCTGGTGTCTGGCAGCCCCAGACTCCCACCAGGCAGGAGCACCTTTGCTGCCAGGCTCTCTGGTGTCTCCCCATCTTTGGCTCCCCAAAGACTTGATTCTCTATCCAATGCCAGAGCTGCTCTTCTGTCCCACAGACATCACCACACCCTCCCTGTCCCCTAGGGGCTGCTCAGATCAGGAGGCCCGATGCTTGGCAGGAGAGAACCACACCCTGGGTTCCCACTGCTGGGGACTCTGTGGAGGGGTGGTGGTACTGTTGGTGGTGGAGGCTGGGGGACCTGGGGTGCTCTGGGCCTGGGAAGATGGAGCTGAGTTGTTAATCATTTAGTCCCAAGCAGTTAACTCAGAAATAAGCAGGACAAAGCCTCATATTTTGCCTTGATATAAAATAAAATTTGTACATCCTAATATTGCAGCTAATACTCCTTTGCCTAAGACTCTGCACAGGCTGGGTGGGGAGAGGCTTGCAGGTCCTCAGTATGGCCCTATAGAGACTTCAGGGGCCTGCTTCTGCCTCTGGAGGGGGCAAGTTTCCCATCATTGGAAATATCCGAGCATCCGCTGGTGACCTTGACAGGGACAGTACAGAGGAAGTGCAAGCATTGGCTGACGGACATTTACATACTTTTAAGGCATTTTCCCTTCCTGATATCTTAGGATTTTAAGCTCCAGGAACCTGTCTGTCTTGTTCATCGGCATTATAGTCCTAATGCCTAGAATAATGTCTAACAAATAATAAGTGCTCAATAAATATTTGCTTGATGAACGAACAGAAAATGTAGCTCAGGTGCTCTAACTTTGTCTCCACCACATCTTTACTCTGCTTCCTCCTCCTAGGGCAAAGGGCTCCAGTGTGTGCTAACTTCTCAGGGTCTCTATTCAGATACCAGAAAGTCAGGCAGTAGCCCAGCCAGGGGTGGGTAGGAGTCTGTCCCCTGGGAGGGCATGGCGCTGTTCCATCTACTCTGGGTCAGGAGGGCAGTATCTGCCACCTCCCTCCAGTAACATTCAAGTTCCTGTGCAGACTGATCCTAACCCTACCTCCAATCCCTCAACAGACCTCTCCTTATTCAGGGCCCAAGATCAGGGAATGACCACGCCAGCCCTCTGGGGCCTCCTCACCTCTGAAAGCTAGGGAAAGGGAAGCCCTGGCCTCCCACCCCTGCTTGGCCATACTCAGCTCCCAGGAAGAGTCTGGCTTTGGACAGCTCACGAGTCCTTGAGAGGTGGAATCCTTACTTGGGTGGCGTTTTAGGAGGAGGGATTAAACCCACCTTTACTCAAACTAGACAACTCAGCTTTCATTCTTTCTACATATGGGTTTCCACTTAAAATTTCTTTTGAAACTGGGATAGAGGGTTCTTGCTTTTAAGTTTTTCTTTAGGCTCAGCGCCCGTGGCTCAAGCGGCTAAGACACCAGCCACATACACCTGAGCTGGGGGATTTGAATCCAGCCCGGGTCTTCCAAACAACAATGACGGCTGCAACCAAAAAATGGCTGGGCATTGTGGCAGGCTGTAGTTCCAGCTACTTGGGAGGTTGAGGCAAGAGAGTCACTTAAGCCCAGGAGTTGGAGGTTGCTGTGAGCCGTGATGCCACGGCACTCTACCCAGGGTGACGGCTTGAGGCTCTGTCTCAAAGAAAAAAAAAAAAAAAGTTTTTCTTTATAAACCCCTTCCTTCTGCCCCCGTGAGACTGCTCTGGCTTTCATGGTGGCATGCCACATGTACTGCCCACAAACGGGCTAGCCACTGTTAGTAATGCCTCTCAGCGTCCCTGGAGCCTCCGGTGAGGACCCTGAGCACCAAGCATCCTCTCACTTCCCCTTGTTTTCTCTGTTCTCCTCAAGTCCCATGCCTGTGACAGGGAGGGGAGCCTATGTGGAGTGAGCCCAGAAAGAACCTCAGTGGGGCGCAAGCAGCTGGCTGTGGGTGCAGGGCTCTGGTGGTGGTGTGGAGCCCCAAGATTTACACTCCTAGAGGCAGGTCGGAGGCTCTCAGCCCTTCCTGCTCCACTGTGGGTAGCCTTGGGCAGAGCACGCCTTATTAGCCTCCATTTCCTCAAGCACTTCTTTTTTTGAGACAGAGCCTTAAGCTGTCACCCTGGGTAGAATGCTGTGGCATCACTGCTCACAGCAACCTCTAACTCCTGGGCTCAAGCGATTCTCCTGCCTCCGTCTCCCAAGCAGCTGGGACTATAAGCGCCCTGGCCACAACGCCCGGCTATTTTTTGATTGCAGCCATCATTGTTGTTTGGCGGGCCCCGGCTGTATTCGAACCCGCCAACTCAGGTGTATGTGGCTGGAGCCTTATCTACTTGAGCCACAGGTGCCGAGCCACCTCCAGCACTTCTTAATGAGATAGCATTTCAGATAACAGCCAGGCCTGGAATCCAGTGCTCATAACTGCTGTGGCTTGTCTGTGATTCCAGGGTGGGCCCAGAGATGGAAGAGCATCTACTTTTGGTCACTGGCCAGCCATGTGACCGCAGCCAGGTCTCCGGCCTTCCTGATCCTCTACTCCACCTCACAGGATTGGGATGCGAACATGAGATAACATTTTTTCCATCTAGAGAGTCCTCAGAGGCTGGCTGCTACTGGCTAGATTATAGGGCAGGGCCTGCAACTGTCCCATTCACTGCGGCAACCCCAGCACCTGGCACTGTGCAGGTACAGAGTAGCCGCTCTGTAAATATTTCTTCCTACAAATGAAGGAGCAGAGACTCAGGAAAGAAATTTTGTTGTTCAAGGTCACAAAGCATTTGTCTCCTGTCTGTGCAGACAGGGAAGGGCAGGGGACTGCTCAGTTGGGCTAAGCTTCGGTGGTGACCCTGGTCTCTCTGACGTTGCTCCCCAGCTTGTGCCTTTCCTGATCAGTCTGGCCCCCACTATCTGGGATTGTTGAGGCTGAAAGGCCCTGGAGTGTGGTCGACCCCAGGGCTGGGTAGGTGAAGAGGAGTGGTCTGGAAATGTCTGCTCAGCCGGGCTGGGCTGGCCGTCTGGCTGGGAGCTGGGTTAGAGGAGCTGGCACAGAAGGGTGGTGATGGAGCAAGGGAGACGGTTCTTTGCCCAGCTTCCTGCCATTTCCCCCTCTGTCCCCTCTTTGGTCCCCATTCGCTTCTCTTTTTTCAATGTCTTTATGCCCGCCTTCTCTTTCCCTGGGTCTTCTCACCATCTTCAGTGATCTGTCTCTGTTCAGCCTCCTCTTCCTCTCCTTCCTCAACTCTCTGATACTCTCCAGGCCTCAGGCTGTGCTCACAATAGCAGCTGGACTCAGGCTTTGGCCAGGAGGTTCCTGAGGCACTGTCATGGACAAGGGAGCCGTCAGAGGGGGCCCACAGGACAGGAGGCCACTCAGGGACTGTAGGACAGGATGACAATGGCTCTTCATTGGTGAGGATTGGTTAAGGGCCAAAGTGTGCGACCAAGGTCTTCATCCACTCTCTGGTGCCTCACCCAGCTCCCCACACATCTTCTTGTGCAGAAAGGTGGGATCTCATCCAGCAGAGTTGCTGACACAGCTTCCTTAGCCTCCGACCTGCAGCCTCCACCCTCTTCTCTCTAGAGCAGCGATTCTCAACTTGTGGGTTCCAACCCCTTTGGGGGTTAAATGACCCTTTCACAGGGGTCACCTAAGACCATCCTGCATATCAGATATTTACATTATGATTCATAACAGTAGGAAAATACAGTTATGAAGTAGCAATGAAAATAATTTTATGGTTGGAGGTCACCATAACATGAGGAACTGTAGTAAAGGGTCACGGCATTGAGAACCACTACTCTAGAGCTCCAGCTCTTTCCCCAGGAGGCACCTGTGAGGATGGAGGGAGTTGAGCAGAGCATAACATTGCTGTTCACAGCTCTTCCAAGTGTCACACAGCAGCCTGCTATGCTATGCGGATGCGTGTTTGTGTGTGTACATGTGGCCTGGAAGCATGCAGGTGAGCGTGTGAGCGAGTGCATGCCTACATGTCATGTGTAGACAAGAGGGCAGGTGCACGTGCAGGTCCACACCTCCCACCCCGGGGTCTCACACTGTGCTTCCCTCTGTCTGGCCAGAGCTCGCCTCGGTGGTATTTGTGCCCCTGGCTTTGCACCGGGGCTTCGTTTCTTCTTAGGGGCCAGCCGGTGCCCTGCTGTGATCACACACATGCTGGCTGGTCCCTGGCCACCCATTCAGTTGTCTGGGGACCCTGGGGCTAGAGTGTGTCCCCTGTCCCTCAAAATGGAGGCCCGTGGGGCTCTCGGCCCAGAGTCTCACCCTTGCCAAGGCAGAGGCAATAGGGAACAGCTGTGTTGGCCGAGTCCAGCTCTGTATGGATTTGGTTTGACAACAAAGCTCCCTCTGTGTGTTCTCAAGCCTCTTATATAACCAGGGGAGAAGAGGAGGAGGTGAAGAAGGGGACTAGGAGATACCAGGATGAGAGGGCTGGGAAGGGGACAGGGCCAGGAGGAGAAGGGGGGAGGATGGAGGCCATTGCGGGGAAGAGCGTGGGGAAGGTGTGGACACCAGGGTGGCACTTGGTCCTGGTGGGGTGGAAAGGGGCTCTCCAGGTGCCCTGGCTGGGCCTGTTGGTGCTCTGACCTCTGACGGGGATGGGCTGTGAGACTGGTCTGGGTAGGGGGCCAGAGAGGCCAGTCCTTGGCCCCACTGTCACTGCACAAATTCCATGAGAAAGGGAACCTTTCCCTCCCTGGCTTGGGCTCCTGTTTCCCCGTCTCAGGTCTCAGTCCTGGTTCCAGAGCCCCTCTGACCACCACCCCTCTCTAGTGCTCAGGAGGGCAACCAATGGCAGCCTATGCTGTGCCCAGCCAGGTGGCCCCAGGACCCCTCCCATCTCCCTGGGCCAGCTCCCTCCAGGGCACCCGGCTGCCAGCCCTGACTCAGCCCGTCTGGACCCTGAGGCCCTGCACCCTGTGCTTCCCTCTCATCACTGTCCCTGACCGCGCCGCTGTCCACCTGGAGTAATAGCAAATGTCTTTGCGGAGAAGCCTGACTGATGGCCCAGCAAGGCCAGGCAAGGGATGAAGGTGACCATATGCTGGGGTTGGACCCCTTCAGTTCCTCCCAGGCAGGAAGAACAGTTTCTGGGAAGAGGCCAACACAGTGTTGGGGCCTGTACATCTTGGCCCTTATCCTAGGGGGCTGGTCATCTTCAGATGGGGCCAGTGCACCCGTGGGGACTTGCTCTCCAGGGCTTTCTTTGGGTCTGCCCACCTCTGTGCCTCAGTTTCTCCAAGTCTTCTCTGGCACCAGGCTTCCTTGGGAAGAGCTCCTAGGTGAGCAATGGCCCTTGGGTGGTGCTTGTTTCAGGCTTCACTGGATGGAGAGGCCTTGCCCTCCGAACGAGAGAACAAGAAGAGTTCCTAAGAGGGTAGGGGAGGAGGAGAGGCTGACCAAGGCCTCAGAGGATCCGGGAGATGGGCTCAGGGCCTCCCAGGTGACAGAAAACTCAGAGTTGTGGCACGTGGGGTGTCTCCTGTCCCAGCTCTGCATGGATACAGGCTGTCTGGGTGTGGAGTTCTTTGTAGGACCTGGGTGGGCTGCTCTGTGGGGAGGTGGGTGTGGGGACAGCCCAGACCTGCTGGGCCAGCCCCAGGCTCTGGAGTGCTCATCCTAGGCCCTAGGCCCTGAGTGGCCCAAGTGTTTCCCACTCATCACCTGGCCCAGGTGTGGGTCTGGATGTTCCTGAAATTACCAAAGGCTCTGGTTTGAGCCCGTAAGGATGATTTTGAAATTGCTGAACCTTCAGGGCTTGAGCTGAGATGGTGTGAGCAGGCTGGCGGGCCAGTTGGGGCAGGGTCTTGGATATTTTAGATTTGGGTGCTGTGTGGACCAAGAGGATAATCCCTGTGACCCAGACTAGGCACAGGTGTGGAGAAGCTGAGACAGGCCAGGAGGATGGTGAGTGTGGGTGTGGGGGCAGGGAGTTCCCTGCACTGGGTAGCAGCCTCAGACAGGTGCTTGGCCATGGCCACCGTCTGTCCCAGGACACTTCACAGCCCAGCTTCACACTCCAGAGTGGCTGTCGGTGTGGCAGGGCTCCTGCCCAGGGCATCTGTAGCCTGCTTCCCTTTGGTCTCCTGCAGCCCCTGCTTCTGCCCCTTAAGCCATTTGCCAAGTACCTGGGAGTGTGACAGCCTGTCGGGCGCCAGACTCTTCCTGGGAAATGAGCATGGCCTGTCAGGGGTGGGAGCCCAGGGCTTCCCCTTCCCCAACTTTTGGAGGTGAGGAGGCTCCCAAGGGCTGGCCTGGCCACTCCTGCTCCTCCAAGTCTCCAGGCTGCCTGGCTGATGGCTCCAGGGACCTGCAAGCTGACAAACAAACTCTGCAGGAGCCAGAGCTGAAGTGAGGCACCCAGTGGGCCGGAGGGGACACACAGCAGCTGCTCGGCCCTGCTCCCAGGCCGCCAGGAATGGGGGAAGAGAGTGCCCTGGCTGCGGGGGCCCCTCAGGCCCCAGAAGCTGTATGTGTGGCTGGGGGGAGGGAGGGGAGGGAGGTCTGAAGCCTGGGAGATCTGAAGGAACGTGTGTGTGTGTGTGTGTGTGTGTGTGTGTGTGTGGGGTCCGGTGTGTCCCGAGTCTGAGTAAGGACTGGTGTGTCTGTGTACGGAGCTGTGTGTGCAGAGAGCTGGATGGGTCAGGATTTGTGTCACTGGGAGAGGAGAGCTGGCCTGGGGGGCTGTCTGCAACTCATGGCTGTGGGGTATGGGACTGTGGGTGCCCAGACAGGTTTGACTCCCATATTCCCCCTACAGGCTGGGTGAGCTCCAGACCAGAAGAGGCCCCAGGTCATCTCTGCTCACTTAAGCCCGGCCGGCCCCTGCCAGTGTCCTCCCCTCCCACTCCTGGTCCCTGAGGGCCCATGGCTCAGAGACGCAGGGTCTGGCCTCCTGGGCGGCTCCGGATCGCTGGCATCTGCTCTCTGTCCCCGTCCTCAGGGCTAACTTTCCTTTGAGGGGAGCCCACTGACCGTGGGGAGACTCCCTCATGAGCTCTTCCCTGCCACCTGTTCATTATTTTTTTATTTTTTGAGATGGAGTCTCACTATGTCACCCTTGGCAGAGTGCTCTAGTGTCAAAGCTCACAGCAACCTCAAACTCTTGGGCTCAAACAATTCTCTTGCCTCAGCCTCCCAAGCAGCTGGGACTACAGGGGTCCGCCACAACGCCCGGCTAGTTTTTGTTGCAGTTGCCATTGCTGTTTAGCTGTCCCGGGCCGGGTTAGAACCCGACACCTTTGGTGTGTGTGGCTGACGCCCTCACAAATGTGCTACGGGTGCTGAGCCCTGCCACCTGTTTTCTTCTCGGGACAGGCTACTGCAGAGTGGAGGGCTCCATTCTCCTTCTAGAGAGTCCCACCCTCTGCCAGCCTTTCTCACTTCTCACAGGTGCAGTCCCTTCAGCCCTGCTGGGCCCCGGCTGACATCTGCAGTCCTCCTTTTTCCCTAGCTGCCAGCCAGGCCAGGTGTTAGGGAGCAGGAGGGACCCACCCAGAGGTCCCTCCTGGACCAGGCAGGGAGAGAGGCTTCTGTGGCCCAGTGTCTGCTGCTTGTGGACACTCAGGCATAGAGAGCTCCATCCTGGCTCTCTGTGGAGACATGATGCCCCTCTGGGGGCCTCCCAGGACTGTGTCCCTGTACTATCCCTGCCTGGGGATGCAGGAGTCTCTGCCCTGGATAGGCCGTCCCCTCTGCAGAGGGACCATTGTTCTGGAAATAGGGGAGGACTCTGGTGAGGGTTACTACCTGTGGAGGGGCAGCCTGGTGGTGCAGAAGGAGCACCACCTGTAAAGAGCCGTGTCTCTGCTCAGGCCCTTTGGGGTGGTCAGGTGGGGGGCACTGCCTGGGAAAGAGAGTGGGAGAGGGAAAGAGCAGGAGAGGGAGTGGAGAGCACCTTCCTCAGCGGCCCCCTCCCTCAGTCCCCTCCATGTGCCTCCTCACCCCTGCAGTGAACCCTGGAGTCCTGGCCCAGTAGGTGCAGGTGCCTTCAGGGCAGGGCAGGGCAGAGAGTGGTGGCAAGGTCCCTGTCTGACACCAGGGTACCTGCAGGGTCCCATGGAGCAGAGGGACAGGACGAAGTGGGCCGGTGGGGAGCTGAGTGTGGGTGCAGTGGTGCTGGGAGCAGTGGCTGAGGACTCCTCCCTTTGCTGAATGGAGAGGGGCTGCCACGTGCTTGGGGAGGGCAGAGCCGGGTGTCCCTGGCAGCTTCCAGGTGCTTGCCCTGTGCCCAGTCCACACTGAGGCTGTTGGAGCCGCATGACACCTACTACCAAGAGGTGCTACTACTACCTGTTTAAGAGGTGAGGAAACTGAGTGTCTGAGAGATTACATCCCCAATCAGGGTCTCTGCGGCAGTCTGGACCACCCAGGGACAGGTCATCCCACTCCTGGTGGCCCAGAGTGTAAGGTTAAAAGCAGTTCCCACTCAGAAATTTAAGTCTGTGTCGTGCACTCACACCGGTATGGTCTTGGGACCCTGAACTCCATCTCCTTCTACCCCTGGTCCATCATTTGCAGATTGGAATAAAGGGTGGTCGGGCTGCACGGAATGGTCCCAGTGAGGCTCCGGACTGTAGCTACAGAAGAGCCCAGTGCTGTGTGAGACAGGCACCCAGACGTGTCAGCGGTAGATCCTGCCGTGTCTCCTCCCACCCCCTGGGGTGACATCCTAGGTCCTCGGGATACCCAGGAATGCCCCCCACACCTGGGCCCCTTGGTCTCCCTGGTTCCGTCTGTGGCCCATCCTTACTATCTGCCGTCACATCATAATTTCTGCTTCTTCTACCTGCCAAGCACAGGGTCTGGAACCTTCTGACTCTACCTACTGTCCCCTGATGCCTTTCCTAGAGGTCTCAGTCAAGAGTCCTCCTCTGGGAGGTCCTTGGTGCCCAATTGCAAGGGAGCTGTGGTGTCATTGTCTGTGTCCTTCCCCGTGTCACTGACCTTGTAGCCTGTGTCATGGTCACCTGCTCTCTGTCATTTGTGTCTTGTGTCTGTCCCACCAGTGGAGAAAGCACAGCATTGCCATCTTGGTCACTGCTCTTGCCGCTGGCCCGCGGCCCCTGTGTCCCTCCCGCTGCTATTCTGCCTGGCTTACTGTGTCCTGGGAGGCCCTGGGGTCCTTAGGCAGCCTTGGGATGGGTATTATTGCCGACCGAGGCATCAGTGGGGCAGCCAGGGTGTCTTTCAGGCCTGTGCTGGGATCACGTGGGGTTCGTCCTCTGGGCAACCTCTCTTGGTAGAGTGCTGGCCTGCTGCCGTAGGGTTAGGGAGTGGGTGCAACTCGACCAAAGGTGACAGGAGCCTGTCCTGCAGAAGGCACACCTGCTTATGACAAGTACATCCTTGTGACCACAGGGCAAATGACATTGAAAGGTGAATACCAATGGGCTGGCTCTGCCAGCTTCTGTAGGTGCTTGGGGCAAACTACTGTGCACACCCAGATCTTTGCAGTGAGCTCATTTTCCCTCAGGGAGCAGAGGAGGGAGCCAAGGGCTCACATGCTGGTGCTGTCGTCTATGCCGAGTGGCCTGTAAGTAGGTGCCTGGGCAGCGCACCAGCGCCTGTTTTGGGGCCACCAGTGGGGGCCTGGACCTCGTCCCCTCTCTCATGCTGGCCAGGCTGTGATAAGCAAGTGTGCATTCTGTGCACAGTGGCTCAACCTGTGTGGTTTACTGTCCTCAGCGTGGGACCAAAGGAGGGATGAGAAGGGCAGTCCTGATAGAAGGACGGGGGATGCATGTTCTGGGTCTCAGGGCAGCTGCTTCCAGTTCTTCCATAACAGTGTGTGGACTGCTGTGATCTGGCAGGTGCAGCCGCCTCTCAGGACAGAGCTGTGTGTTTGTCCCCATTTATCCAACAGAAACGTGAGAGCTTGTGAGGTGACTGGTCCACGCTAACACTAAACATCTAGATGATGCTTTATCCAGAGTTCAAATGCAGGTCTATGAGATTCCAACCTTTATATTCCTTATTTTTTCTTTTTCCTCCCTTTTCTCTGGATCAGATTTTTAGGTATATAAGAAAGTTAAACATAACAAAAGGGCAGGTGAGGAAAAGAATGTCTCCTATTTCAGATTCCTATCCCTAGGCATTGCTTTTGAGAGGCAAGTACTTTTTCTGTTGGAGCACATTTAGAGTAACCAGGTCACTATCCTCCACCTGCCTTTAAAATTTCAATAGTATGTTTCAGATGTCACAGGGCAGGCACAGGGCATGTCCTCTTCCCATAGCCACGGTGCCTTATTGTCTGAGCACTGATTCCTTAGCTCAGCTGAGGCATCTGTGCAGAGATTCCAAGTTGTTTCCATCCTCTGTTGTTACAAAGAGTGCGGGGTAAAGATCTTGATAGATAGTCTCATGCAAGCTTAGAAGACTATTCTGCAGAGTAAATTTCTGGCCTAGGACCATATCCCAAAGGTGGCCTTGGTTTTTACTTCCCACATCTGTGGGAAGGCCATTCCCCTGCCCCATTCCCCGTGGGTTGACAGTGTTTCAACCATGCTGGAAATTTTAAATGCAAAGGAGCATCTTTTCCTATGTGCCATACATATTTCTTTTATTTATTTATTTGAGACAGAGTTTTAAGCTATCACCCTCGGTAGAGTGCTGTGGCGTCACAGCTCACAGCAACCTCAAACTCCTGGGCTTAGGCACTTATCTTGCCTCAGCCTCCCAAGTAGCTGGGACTATAGGCGCCCGCCACAACGCCCGGCTGTATTTTTGTTGCAGTTTGGCCGGGGCCGGGTTTGAACCTGCCACCCTCGGTTTATGGGGCCGGCGTCCTACCCACTGAGCCACAGGCGCCGCCCAGAAGTATAAAATTTCGTATAACAGACCTTTATGTGATAATCAGCCAAACGTAACAAGTGTGAATATCTGATCTGTTACATCAGATATTTTTTCTTTAAGAAATAAAATCTTACGGGTGGTGCCTGTGGCTCAAAGGAGTAGGGCGCCAGCCCCATATGCCAGAGGTGGCAGGTTCAAACCCAGACCCAGCCAAAAACTGCAAAAAAAAAAAAAAAACCAAAAGAAAAGAAAGAAGGAAAGAAAGAAAATCTTACTATAAAAAAAGGGAAATTGGGCGGCGCCCGTGGCTCAAAGGAGTAGGGCACCAGCCCCATATGCTGGAGGTGGTGGGTTCAAACCCAGCCCCGGCCATGAACTGCCAAAAAAAAAAAAAAAAAGGGAAATCTTATGAGTCTAGAATAAAGATTTGCTCCTATGATGTCCTTTACTCTTCCCTTTCTCCCCAGTACATAATTCTCATTCAAAGTTGGGTACACACCTATTATGCTTTATTCTTTCATCTTATAAGTACACACTATCTATGCACATATACATACACACAAGCATGGTGTTGTGTTTTTTTTTTTTTTTTCAGACTCAAGCTGTTGCCCTGGGTAGAGTGCTGTGGTATCATAGCTCACAGCAACCCCCAAAATGGGCTCAAGTGATCCTCTTGCCTCAGTTTTTTTATTATTAGTAGAGATGGGGTCTCACTTTATCTCAGGCTGGTCTTGAACTCATGAGCTCAAGCTGTCTACCTGCCTCGGCCTCCCAGAGTGCTAGGATTACAGGTGTGAGCCACTGCGCTGGGCCCATGGTATTGTTTTTGGACTCATACTTTACATATCTTTTTGCAAGACTTGAAACAGTTAACATTTTCTTTTTATGTCAAATGGTTAATATATGTGTGTGTATAAATATATATATAATTTTCTTCAGTTAAATGCTACACAGTATTCATTCACACACCATATCATATCCCTTTAATGATAGTTAAGTTGTTTTAGTTTTTTACTATTGGAATAGTGCTTAATAAACATTTTTGAGGGGCGTGTACCCGTACAGGGAGGGTCACCCCGGGCTGTGCCTCGGAGGATAGTTACCAAGTGTAAAGCATGCACATCTGCAGCCTCACTAAATGGTGTCACACGCTCTTCTTTTTTTTTTTTTCTTTTGCAGTTTTTGGCTGGGGCTGGGTTTGAACCTCTACCACCTCCGGTATATGGGGCTGGTGCCCTACTCCTTTGAGCCACAGGCATCGCCCGTCCCACGCTTTTCTAAGCCTTCGCATGATTTATGCTCCCACCAGAAAAGTGTGAGAAACAACACTGGTTTTGAGCTGCATTCCCAGGTTACTGCAAGTTTGAGCATTGTGCCAGGTCTGTTAGGTCTTTGGTTTAGTCTGTTCATTACTTTTTTGCGTCCTTTGGTTTTTTTTTTTTTAATTCCTTTGTGGTTTTTTTGTTGTGGTGAAGTGCACAAATATAAGGTTTATTGACCGTCTTGACCACTTTCATGTGCACAGCTCAGTGGCAGTAAGTCGCTTCATCAAGTGCCGCCTTTACACCAAAGTCTCTGGATGCTCCTGTCTTGCAGGACTGAGAGCTGGTACCCGTAGTCCGTAGCTCCCCACAACCCCGCTCCTCTAGCTCCTGGCAACTGCTATTCTGCTTCTGTCTCTGTGCTTTGACTACCTTGAGTGCCTCCTGTAAGTAGAATCATGCTGTCTTTGTCTTTTGATGACTAACTCATTTCACTTGGGATGGTATTCTCAAGGGGTATCCACGTTGTCAGAATTTCCTTATAGTTGAATAATATCCCATTATATGTACAGACCACATTTTGTTTGCTCATTCATTGGTCCATGGACAGTTGGGTTGCTTTCACCTTTAGCTATTGTGAACAACACTGCTGTGCACGAGGGCGGGCCAGTAGTCTCTCTGAGACCCTGATTTCAGCTCTTTGGGTGCATATGTCCTCAGAAGCAGCATTGTGGTGCCTCATCATGTCCTTTTGCTTTTCTCTTTGATTTGTTGTTTTCTTCTTTTCGTGTATGGTGTCCATTACTGTACTTCTTCCAAGCCTGTTTTGTTTTACAGTGGTAGGGTTCGGCTCTGTTGCCCAGCCTGAAGTGCAGCAGGCAATCACAGCTCAGTGTAGCCTGCACACCTGAGCTCACGTGATCCTCCTGCCTCACCCTCCCAAGTAGCTGGTGCGACAGGTGCGCACTGGGCCAGAAGTCTTGAGGGCTGTGCAGCACTGTGGCTGCTGAGTGGCGGAAAAGCTTGTGAAAAAGAATCTTTTCTGGAGAGAAGGTGCTGCTTAGGAGAGGGGTTGATCAGGGGCTGTGTGGGGGTGGTGGGAAGTGCAGCTTCTCCAATTTGCCCTTTAATTTCATATCCTGGCAGTAAGTGCATTGCTTCTCCTGGGTGAGAGAGATCAGCAGGTAGATGTGCCCTGGAACTGCCCAAGACACTGAGTCAGGTCCATTCAGGCACTGCTGGGACCCCAGGGCAGGTCCACCCAGGCTCCAGATTTCTCCTCCATTTGCCGGGGCCTGGGGTCCTCAGCTCCCAACCCGTCTGGTCACTCTGGCTGCAGCTTTCTCACCCTGAGAATGGAATCGAAAGCATCTGCCCCTCCCAGGCAGACACCAGAGTATGATTTTCAAGTGGCTCCCTGGGGTGTCTTGTGACTGGCAGCTGATAAATGGGTGATACAGTGTTTCTGTCCAGGAGTCTGCAGTGCTGGGCTGCAGGGCCAGCTGGGGGCAGCCCGAGGGTAAGGAACAGAGAGCTTTCTCCTGCTGCAGGGAGAAGCCTGTCTGGCTCCTTCTGTGAGTCTGGATGGCCTGCGAGCTGCTCCCATCCTCCCACCTGTGGCCTGGGGCCGTTGTCTGGTCCATTCCTCTGTTGTCTGCTGACTCTAGTGAGCCTCCCACTGGCAGGCACACTGTGAGGGCAGTGTTCGAGGATGGGGTGAGGCCACAATGTCCCGCCAGGGGCTGTGCCAGAGAGGTGGGAGGGGATCAGACCCATTGCTGCTGCCTCTGCCACTCTGGTCCCACCTGCGTGTGGCGGTGCCATCCCCATGTGCAGATGCATTTATGAGCTCAGCACATGTGCACTGGGAGCCGACTGTGTGCCAGGCACTGTTCTGGACGCTGGTGATGCAGCCGCAAGCAGAACAGCAGGCAGCTCTTTGCAAGCAGGGGACAGACCCACAGCGCTGGGTGTGTGGGGTTGTTCTGGGAAGTGAGCAGGTGAGCACAGAGCTGGATGAATAGACACCGTGGCCGTGTCCGGGGCAAAGCAGTCCAGATACGAGAGCAGGGAGTGCAAGGCCTAGAGGGGTGTGCCAGCCAGCCTCATAATGACTGGGGTCCTGGTGCGGGTAGTACAGGATCAGAGGAAATGAGTCAGGAATGGGCAGGAGGCGCTGGCCAGTAGACCATGCAGACCCCCATTAGGGTCCTGTGGCAGGGTTTTGAGTGAGGAGAGCTGGTGGAGATGACCAGTCCATCCTGGGGCATGGCAGTGAGTGGACCACGTGTGGCCAGGAGGTGGAGGAAGGTGGATTCCGCTGGGGAGAGCTCTGTGGCCTGCACGTTCATGCGCCTTGCCTAGAGGCTATGTCCCTTACATTAAACTCAGAGTCCAGCTGTGTCTCCCCTGGACAGTGGGGGCTGGCTGACCCACTGAGGCTCACACCCTGGCAGGTGGTGTCACACGTGGAAGCAGGTGGGCACAGCCTGTGCTGAGGTGCAACGGCGGCCAGAGGAGCTTGGGGCTGGGAGGCCCAGCTGACCTGTGGGGGTTTCAGTCTGTGCCAGGGTGTGACAAGGTTGCAGGAAAGCCCCAGCAACACGGTGGTCTGTGTGCATGTGGAGGGTGTTGGTTATCCCCTGGACCCGGCTACATGCCTGCCGCACACCCCAGAGCCTCCAAGGAACACGGGCTGTGGGGGCTGTGTCTCCCCGGGAAGCCTGCTGACAGGGGCCTTTCTGTCTGAGCTTTTGAAGGACTTTCATGTGCTGGAGGCCCCACTTTCTCTCTTTGCCCCAAAGGGCAGGAGGTGATACCCCGGGATCTTGTGTTTAGGAGCAGACTCTTACTGGGGGGTGGTCCTGGAGGCAGTGGGGGTGGTGGTAGCAGTGAGGATTCCAGCAAAGCTACCAGATGTCCAGTCCTACCTGGACGCCTCATTAGTCGGACAGCCTGGGCTCGTTAGTGACCCTTTTCGAGCCTCAGTTCTCTGTATTGCCTGTGAGTTTTTGACTCACTGAGTGGAGAAAATACTTGGACAGTGCTAAGTATCCAGCACACTGGCCCTCAACATTTGGTATTTTCTTAAGACCCTTTTTTTGTCACTACTGGGACTGGGATGGGGACGGTGCTGGCATACTGTTGTGGGTAGAGTCCAACATAATTCCCTGGTCACATAACGATATGTTTGTTGACTACTTGGGATTGGCTAATGTAAGATTTTTTTTGCATCAAACATAAGCATTTCCCAGAAATGGCCCTAGTTATGTTTTGCTTATATTTGCCATTTAAGCAATGATAAGGCTATTGTTAAATTCTTGGTTTTGTTTGCTGAGAATTTTTCAGGCCCAGTCTTCAACTTTGACTTTTGCTTTAAACTGTTAGTGTGAGCTGAGAGCATGCCCACATGACATATTGCTGTCCGCTCATGCTATTGTATAGTCGTTAGGGTGACATGCCACCACCATCATCAGTAGGTGAGTTGGGGTTCAGCAATTCCATAGGCAGTGCTGGTTTTCTGGAGTTTTGTGATGGTAATTACTTGATGTGTGAGTGGCTATTGGAAGGCATTTGAAACCCACGAGAGAATATAACACATGAAAAGGGTAAACACAGTAATTATCAGGAGAATAATAGTCCAGCATTGAAAAATTCCTCTGAGCACAGATTCCCAGGAGCCAAGATTCAACCAACTGAATAAATCCATGGAAGAGGCAGTTCTCATCTGATGAAACATTCACATTTGTTCTTTAAGGTCTTTTAAATTTTCAGCAAAATGCCTGACTTTTTTTTTGTTGTTGTTGTTGTTGAGACAGGGTCCCACCCTATGCCCCTGAGCAGAGTGCAGTGGGCGTGGTAGCTCACCACAACCTCAGACTCGGGCTGCGGGCACCCCGCTGCCTCAGCCTCCGGAAGCCACTGGGATTACAGGCACTCGCCGAGGCGCCCGGCTGGGTTTTTCCATTTTTTTCATGAGTCGGGGTCTCACTGTCGCTCAGGCGAGTCTCGAACTCCCTGAGCTCAAGCGATTCTCCCTCCTCAGCCTCCCACAGTGCTGGGATTACAGGCGTGAGCCGCCCGGCAAAATGCTGACTTGTTAACATAGAAACAACACATTTTCCCAATTAGGGCACAAGTTCCCACCTGTTGAGTCTGTTGAGTTCACAGCACTACTGAGGCCAATTTATTCTTCTCAGTATGTATTGCTTGAAAAGAATTCAAAGTATCACTAAAACTGTTTTTTTCAAGAGTTTAAAATGTTACTAAGTGACATTTCCAGTTCAGTGATCCCCAGAGGAGAAGAAAGCTCTCTCACAAGAGTGAAATCCAGGGTGCTTCCTTCAGTTGTGTTCGGCAGATCACAAGGGGCTCTTTTCTGAGGAGGGACCCTCAGGTAAGGATTTTAATAGCATTGAAGAGTCATGTCTAGTAATTTAGGGTAGGAGACAGTCCAAACCACATTGTTCAGACCGGTTAGCTGGAAACGCTTTATGTATTTTGTTGCTAAGCAAGATGAATAATCCAGTATTATGTGGGAAAGGGTGAGGGTGCCCCCATGGCCCACCAGTTGAGGGGTGTGACTGTCATGGCTGTTCCCTGTCATTCCTGCAGCCACACGTTGCCATGCTGAAGAGTTACAGTTTGAATTGGAGTAGGAACAAAAAACATGCTATGATTTTGGTAAAGTAACCCGTGTATGTCATCACCAATTAAGGATGATTTGTTTTCTCTACAAATATGCCCTGAATATTGATCTATTCCATAAACAAGACTAGTATTTTATTTCATATAGTGGTATCATTGAGGCAGTTCTATTTACCTTTGGAGTTTCTATTGAACCAATGTCTAGTTTGGGTACGTTCTCTGCTGCTCTGGTTGAGGGTAGCATGGTCATGTTCTGATTTTGTATCTGTGTCATCATATGTAGGAGTGCAGTCTTTATAATCTGTGTCAAACCAAAGAGTTTGATTACAGGGGGAGTCTTGAACACGGCCTGCATTAATGTTTTCTATGCTGGAAATAAATTAGCAGTGATAAAATCAGCCGTAGCTATAGGCCATCCTTCTAACTCTGTCACTTCTTCCAGAGCCGAGTCAATTGTGAAAATCACGTGGGCTGCCACAGGAAGGGACCGAACCTTATCATGAAGCCAGTTTCCTGAACTGCTCACTCGAGTGTGCATGGGAGCAGGTTCTAATATCAAAATACTTGTGGCCTCCCCATTCCTCCAGACAACTACGTAGCCAGCCGTCACTTTGGTTAGTAAGTGTGGCTATACTTGGAACAGTAGACCTTAGAAGATATTTGCTTCCAGTAGTAAAATTCCCTAATAAAAATAAAAGTATAAACTTGGATATTCCATGCTAATACTAAACAAAAGGAAGCCTTAATCAGTGGACGGGGATCAGTGGAGCTTGCTTCCTTGCCTTGGGAAAGCTGTCTTCTTGGTGATACCATCTGCTTCACAGAAGCCTTCTTGTGTAGCCTTCATTTTAAGTCACCTATAGGTTGATTAGTCCAGAGTCTAGGGGAATGCTGATTAGTTCAGAAACAAGCCTGGCCCGGTGGCTCACACCTGTAATCCCTGCACTCTGGGAGGCCAACATAGGTAGATTGCCTGAGCTCACAAGTTTAAGACCAGCCTAAGCTAGAGGGAGACACCTTTTCTAAAAAAAAAAAAAAGAAAGAAAAAAGAAAAATAGCTGGGCATTGTGGTGGGCGCATGTAGTCCCAACTACTTGGGAATACTCAGGAGGCTGAGGCAAGAGAATCACTTTAGCCCAAGAGTCTGAGCTTGCTGTGAGCTAGGGTGCCATGGCACTCTACCAGGGGCAACCAACTGAGACTCTGTCTCAAAAAGAAAAGAAAAGAAAAAGAAACAAGGACCCAGTATTCAAGACCCTGAATTCTGGAGACTCTCAAATCCAGATTCTGATGTTGCATTTTAGTCCAAATGAAGCAACTGCACAGACTTTTAATTTTTAAGTGAATGAACTTCATTAAAATGGAGATAGAAAATATAAGCCCATCCTAAAAAGACTGGGATAAAACCAAACAAAGACCATAAATTTTGCTGCAGTGTGAGCAGTAAGAAACTATCCCTTCCCACAAGGCTCAAGGGCAGTGTTTCTCTCACATCTTTTCCAACAGACACAGCCTCCGGGTTCTAGAACACTGAAATGTGATTATCATTAGTGGGCAGGTCACACAGAGAAAGTCATCTTCATCTGGTGGAAATATATTTTGGCACAATGTATCAATGCCTTGCGGCATTGAGTCATATCTGAGCTAACACTGCAACGGACAAGTGGGTTCTATTATCAAAGATGTTTTCAGTATTTATTTCATAAAGGACCAGCTTGTAGCTTGTACGTTCCTGTGGTAGTTGATCTCACTGTGGTAAATGCCAGTGCTAAAACTTTTAATCCAGTTGACTCTGTTAGTTTAATGATAGTTTTTGGGGTTGTTTTTTTTGTTTGTTTGTTTGTTTTTTACTGGGGCCGGATTTAAACCCATCACCTCCAGTATATGGGGCCGGCACCCTACTCCTTTGAGCCACAGCCGCCGCCCTTGTTCAATGTTAGTTTTAAGATGCTATTTCCAGAAGACTGATGATAAGGGCAATGGTAGCATCATTGGGTTTATAATATCGTATTTAATTATTTGATAACTTGTCAAGTGGAGTGAGTTCCTCTGTTCCTGGAGATGTCATGGGCTGGAAGCCAGAATCTGACCTTCCTGGAGACTGAGGACAGATGCTGCTTCCAGGGCCTCTGACCTGTACCCTCCACCCTCCTCTCTCCAGAGCTCTGGCTATTTCCCCAGGAGGCACCTGTGAGGATGGAGGGAGTTGGGCAGAGCACAAGATTGCTGTTCACAGCTCTTCCAAGTGTCACACAGCAGCCTGCTGTGCTATGCGGATGCGTGTTTGTGTGTGTACATGTGGCCTGGAAGTGTGCAGGTGAGCGTGTGAGCGAGTGCATGCCTACATGTCATGTGTGGACAAGAGGGCAGGTGCACGTGCAGGTCCACACCTCCCACCCGGGGTCTCACACTGTGCTTCCCTCTGTCTGGCCAGAGCTCACCTCGGTGGTATTTGTGCCCCTGGCTTTGCACAGGGGCTTCGTTCCTCCTTAGGGGCCAGCCGGTGCCCTGCTGTGATCACACACATGCTGGCTGGTCCCTGGCCACCCATTCAGTTGTCTGGGGACCCTGAGGCTAGAGTGTGTCCCCTGTCCCTCAAAATGGAGGCCCGTGGGGCTCTCGGCTCAGAGTCTCACCCTTGCCAAGGCAGAGGCAGAGGCAATAGGGAACAGCTGTGTTGGCCGATTCCAGCTCTGTATGGATTTGGTTTGACAACAAAGCTCCCTCTGTGTGTTCTCAAGCCTCTTATATAACCAGGGGAGAAGAGGAGGAGGAGGTGAAGAAGGGGACCAGGAGACACCTGGATGAGAGGGCTGGGAAGGGGACAGGGCCAGGAGGAGAAGGGGGGAGGATGGAGGCCATTGCGGGGAAGAGCGTGGGGAAGGTGTGGACACCAGGGTGGCACTTGGTCCTGGTGGGGTGGAAAGGGGCTCTCCAGGTGCCCTGGCTGGGCCTGTTGGTGCTCTGACCTCTGACAGGGAAGGGCTGTGAGACTGGTCTGGGTAGGGGGCCAGGCCAGAGAGGCTAGTCCTTGGCCCCACTGTCACTGCACAAATTCCATGAGAAAGGGAACCTTTCCCTCCCTGGCTTGGGCTCCTGTTTCCCCATCTCAGGTCCCAGTCCTGGTTCCAGAGCCCCTCTGACCACCACCCCTCTCTAGTGCTCAGGAGGGCAACCAATGTGGCCTATGCTGTGCCCAGCCAGGTGGCCCCAGGACCCCTCCCATCTCCCTGGGCCAGCTCCCTCCAGGGCACCCGGCTGCCAGCCCTGACTCAGCCCGTCTGGACCCTGAGGCCCTGCACCCTGTGCTTCCCCCTCATCACTGTCCCTGACCGCGCCGCTGTCCACCTGGAGTAATAGCAAATGTCTTTGCGGAGAAGCCTGACTGATGGCCCAGCAAGGCCAGGCAAGGGATGAAGGTGACCATATGCTGGGGTTGGACCCCTTCAGTTCCTCCCAGGCAGGAAGAACAGTTTCTGGGAAGAGGCCAACACAGTGTTGGGGCCTGTACATCTTGGCCCTTATCCTAGGGGGCTGGTCATCTTCAGATGGGGCCAGTGCACCCGTGGGGACTTGCTCTCCAGGGCTTTCTTTGGGTCTGCCCACCTCTGTGCCTCAGTTTCTCCAAGTCTTCTCTGGCACCAGGCTTCCTTGGGAAGAGCTCCTGGATGAGGAATGGCCCTCGGGTGCTTGTTTCAGGCTGCACTGGACGGAGAGGCCTTGCCCTCCGAACGAGAGAACAAGAAAAGTTCCTAAGAGGGTAGGGGAGGAGGAGAGGCTGACCAAGGCCTCAGAGGATCCAGGATATGGGCTCGGGGCCTCCCAGGTAACAGAACAAGAGTTGTGGCACGTGGGGTGACTGCTGGCATGGCCCTCTGTGGATGCAGGCTGCCTCTGTAGGACCTGGGCGGGCTGCTTTGTGGGGACGTGGGTGTAGGGACAGCCCAGACCTGCTGGGCCAGCCCCAGGCTCTGGAGTGCTCATCCTAGGCCCTAGGCCCTGAGTGACCCAAGTGTTTCCTGCCCATCACCTGGCCCACGTGTGGGTCTGGATGATCCTGAAATTACCAAAGGCTCTGGTTTGAGCCCGTAAGGATAATTGTGAAATTGTTGAATCTTCAGGGCTTGAGCTGAGATGGTGTGAGCAGGCTGGCAGGGCACCTGGGGCAGGACCTTGGAGGTTTTAGATTTGGGTGCTGTGTGGACCAAGAGGATAATCCCTGTGACCCAGACTAGGCACAGGTGTGGAGAAGCTGAGACAGGCCAGGAGGATGGTGAGTGTGGGTGTGGGGGCAGGGAGTTCCCTGCACTGGGTAGCAGCCTCAGACAGGTGCTTGGCCATGGCCACCGTCTGTCCCAGGACACTTCACAGCCCAGCTTCACACTCCAGAGTGGCTGTCGGTGTGGCAGGGCTCCTGCCCAGGGCATCTGTAGCCTGCTTCCCTTTGGTCTCCTGCAGCCCCTGCTTCTGCCCCTTAAGCCATTTGCCAAGTACCTGGGAGTGTGACAGCCTGTCGGGCGCCAGACTCTTCCTGGGAAATGAGCATGGCCTGTCAGGGGCGGGAGCCCAGGGCTTCCCCTTCCCCAACTTTTGGAGGTGAGGAGGCCCCCGAGGGCTGGCCTGGCCACTCCTGCTCCTCCAAGTCTCCAGGCTGCCTGGCTGATGGCTCCAGGGACCTGCAAGCTGACAAACAAACTCTGCAGGAGCCAGAGCTGAAGTGAGGCACCCAGTGGGCCGGAGGGGACACACAGCAGCTGCTCGGCCCTGCTCCCAGGCTGCCAGGAATGGGGGAAGAGAGTGCCCTGGCTGCGGGGGCCCCTCAGGCCCCAGAAGCTGTATGTGTGGCTGGGGGGAGGGAGGGGAGGGAGGTCTGAGGCCTGGGAGATCTGAAGGAGCGTGCGTGCGTGCGTGTGTGTGTGTGTGTGTGTGTGTGTGTGTGTGTGTGTGTAGGGGCCGGTGTGTCCCCGAGTCTGAGTAAGGACTGGTGTGTCTGTGTATGGAGCTGTGTGTGCAGTTAGAGAGATGGATGGGTCAGGATTTGTGTCACTGGGAGAGGAGAGCTGGCCTGGGGGGCTGCCTGTACCTCCTGGCTGTGAGGTATGGGGCTGTGGGTGCCCAGAGAAATTTGACTCCCATATTTCCCCTCCTGGGGGTGGGGGAAGCTCCAGACCAGAAGAGGCCCCAGGTCATCTCTGCTCACTTAAGCCCAGCCGGCCCCTGCCAGTTTCCTCCCCTCCCACTCTTGGTCCCTGAGGGCCCATGGCTCAGAGACGCAGGGTCTGGTCTTCGGAATGGCTTCCAATCACTGGAAGCTGCTCTCTGTCCCTGTCCTCATGGCTAACTTTCCTTTGAGGGGAGCCCACTGGCCATGGGGAAACTCCCTCATGAGCTCTTCCCTGCCACCTGTTTTCTTCTGGGGACAGGCCACTGCAGAGTGGAGGGCTCCATTCTCCTTCTAGAGAGTCCCACCCTCTGCCAGCCTTTCTCACTTCTCACACATGCAGTCCCTTCAGCCCTGCTGGGCCCCGGCTGACATCTGCAGTCCTCCTTTTTCCCCAGCTGCCAGCCAGTCCAGGTGTTAGGGAGCAGGAGGGACCCACACAGAGGTCCCTCCTGGACCAGGCAGGGAGAGAGGCTTCTGTGGCCCAGTGTCTGCTGCTCGTGGACACTCAGGCACAGAGAGCTCCATCCTGGCTCTCTGTGGAGACATGATGCCCCTCTGGGGGCCTCCCAGGACTGTGTCCCTGTACTATCCCTGCCTGGGGATGCAGGAGTCTCTGCCCTGGATAGGCCGTCCCCTCTGCAGAGGGACCATTGTTCTGGAAATAGGGGAGGACTCTGGTGAGGGTTACTACCTATGGAGGGGCAGCCTGGTGGTGCAGAAGGAACACCACCTGTAAAGAGCCGTGTCTCTGCTCAGGCCCTTTGGGGTGGTCAGGTGGGGGGCACTGCCTGGGAAAGAGAGTGGGAGAGGGAAAGAGTGGGAGAGGGAGTGGAGAGCACCTTCCTCAGCGGCCCCCTCCCTCAGTCCCCTCCATGTGCCTCCTCACCCCTGCAGTGAACCCTGGAGTCCTGGCCCAGTAGGTGCAGGTGCCTTCAGGGCAGGGCAGAGAGTGGTGGCAAGGTCCCTGTCTGACACCAGGGCACCTGCAGGGTTCCGTGGAGCAGAGGGACAGGACAAACTGGGCCGGTGGGGAGCTGAGTGTGGGTGCAGTGGTGCTGGGAGCAGTGGCTGAGGACTCCTCCCTTTGCTGAATGGAGAGGGGCTGCCACGTGCTTGGGGAGGGCAGAGCCGGGTGTCCCTGGCAGCTTCCAGGTGCTTGCCCTGTGCCCAGTCCACACTGAGGCTGTTGGAGCCGCATGACACCTACTACCAAGAGGTGCTACTACTACCTGTTTAAGAGGTGAGGAAACTGAGTGTCTGAGAGATTACATCCCCAATCAGGGTCTCTGCGGCAGTCTGGACCACCCAGGGACAGGTCATCCCACTCCTGGTGGCCCAGAGTGTAAGGTTAAAAGCAGTTCCCACTCAGAAATTTAAGTCTGTGTCGTGCACTCACACCGGTATGGTCTTGGGACCCTGAACTCCATCTCCTTCTACCCCTGGTCCATCATTTGCAGATTGGAATAAAGGGTGGTCGGGCTGCACGGAATGGTCCCAGTGAGGCTCCGGACTGTAGCTACAGAAGAGCCCAGTGCTGTGTGAGACAGGCACCCAGACGTGTCAGCGGTAGATCCTGCCGTGTCTCCTCCCACCCCCTGGGGTGACATCCTAGGTCCTCGGGATACCCAGGAATGCCCCCCACACCTGGGCCCCTTGGTCTCCCTGGTTCCGTCTGTGGCCCATCCTTACTATCTGCCGTCACGTCATAATTTCTGCTTCTTCTACCTGCCAAGCACAGGGTCTGGAACCTTCTGACTCTACCTACCGTCTCCTGGCCAGAGTCCTCTTCTGGGATGTCCTTGGTGCAAAATAGCAGGGGAGCTGTGGTGTCACTGCCTGCATCTCTCCCTATGTCAGTGACTTTGTAGCCTGTGTCGTAGTCACCTGCTCTCTGTCATTTGTGTCTTGTGTCTGTCCCACCAGTGGAGAAAGCACAGTATTGCCATCTTGGTCACTGCTCTTGCCGCCGACCCGCAGCCCCTGTGCCCCTCCCGCTGCTGTCCTGCCTGGCTTACTGTGTCCTGGGAGGCCCTGGGGTCCTTAGGCAGCCTTGGGATGGGTATTATTGCCGACCGAGGCGTCAGTGGGGCAGCCAGGGTGTCTTTCAGGCCTGTGCTGGGATCACGTGGGGTTTGTCCTCTGGGCAACCTCACTTGGTAGAGTGCTGGCCTGCTGCCGTAGGGTTAGGGAGTGGGTGCAACTCGACCAAAGGTGACAGGAGCCTGTCCTGCAGAAGGCACACCTGCTTATGACAAGTACATCCTTGTGACCACAGGGCAAATGACATTGAAAGGTGAATACCAATGGGCTGGCTCTGCCAGCTTCTGTAGGTGCTTGGGGCAAACTACTGTGCACACCCAAATCTTTGCAGTGAGCTCATTTTCTCTTGGGGAGCAGAGAAGGGAGCCAAGGGCTCACATGCTGGTGCTGTCATCTGTGCCGAGTGGCCTGTAAGTAGGTGCCTGGGCAGCGCACCAGCGCCTGTTTTTGGGCCACCAGTGGGGGCCTGGACCTCGTCCCCTCTCTCATGCTGGCCAGGCTGTGATAAGCAAGTGTGCATTCTGTGCACAGTGGCTCAGCCTGTGTGGTTTACTGTCCTCAGCGTGGGACCGAAGGAGGGATGAGAAGGGCAGTCCTGATAGAAGGACGGGGGATGCATGTTCTGGGTCTCAGGGCAGCTGCTTTCAGTTCTTCCATAACAGTGTGTAGACTGCTGTGATCTGGCAGGTGCAGCCGCCTCTCAGGACAGAGCTGTGTGTTTGTCCCCATTTATCCAACAGAAACGTGAGAGCTTGTGAGGTGACTGGTCCACACTAACCCTGATGATCCTTTATTCTTAGGTCTCATGTTTGAGACTACTGTATTTATATTCTTTTTGTTTTCTCATCTCTTTTTGTCAAGCTTTTCAGATGAAAATGTATCTGCTCACTAGTTTAAGAAGGTTAAATGGTACAGATGGGAATATGAGGAAAAGAAAGTCTCTCCTATATCAGACCTCTGTCCCCCGGGCTATCCTCTTGACTGGCAACCATATCATTTTTTTTTGCATCCTTCCAACATAGGTGTGTGTGCATGTAACTCTTTTGTTAAAGCACATTTGGGGATCTAGAAGTCACTGGTCTCTACCTACCTTTTGAATTGTGATGTTTCAGACATCACATGTAGCAGGCACAGGGCCTGTCCTCCTCCCATAGCCACAGTGTCTTATTGTCTGGGCGCTGATGCCTTGAAACAGGCATCTGTGCAGAGACTCCAAGTTGTTTCCATCCTCTGCTGTTACAAAGAGTGTGGGGTAAAGATATTGATAGATAGTCTCGTGCAAACATAGAAGACTTTTCTACAGAATAAACTTCTGGCCCAGGACTAGATCCCCAAAGGGGGCCTTGTTTTTTACTTCCCACGTATGTGAGAAGGGCCCATCTCGTCTCTCAGCGCCTCCCGGTTCCAGCTCTGGCCTTTTTTGTGACCTGTGGCCAGTGTTTAATTTAAACCCTGATCAGTGACAGTGTTTTAATCATGGTGGAAGTTTTAAATACAGAGGAGCATCTTTTCCTAAGTACCATTTATATTTCTTTATAGTAAAATGTTTATTCATGTCTTTAGCCTATTTTAAAATTTGATTCCTTTGTATTTTTCTTTGCCATTTGCATGAGCATATTATAGGGTATTGGAAAAAACCTGTATGTTACATACAAATGTTGCAAATATATTTCTTAGTTTTTCATTGTCCTTTTCATTGGCTCTCCCTGTCCCATCCTCCTCTTCTCTCTCTCTCATCGCCTCTCTTCAAATATGTTTTTAAAAAAGAGTTCTATCAACACAGTAGTGTTCTTAAGTACTGAGTACATGTGATGCATTTCTTAAGTAATTTACATTTTAAACTTACATTTTAAGCCTTTTTTTAATATAAAAATTGTTTCAACAACCAGTATGTTTTACTGGATAAAATTTTCACCCCAGATTTATGTAGATAACATGTCCAGCTTTTCTTCGTAGTTTCTGAATTTATAATTCTTCAAGATCTGTATTTTTTTTTGTTGTTTTCAATATAAAAGTATTTCAAAGGTTAAGAATTTATAAACGAAGCTCCATGGGATAATTAGCTAGATTTAATCAATGAGAACATTTTCATGTATCAGACTTTTTTTTTTGGTTTTTGGCCGGGGCTGGGTTTGAACCCGCCACCTCCGGCATATGGGACCGGCGCCCTACTCCTTGAGCCACAGGTGCTGCCACCATGTATCAGACTTTTTTCCCTTAAGACATAAACTACTGGAGGTATAGTAAAGACTTGCCTCCAGCACCTGTTCCATTCTCCTTCGTCTCCCTAGAATTTAACCTGGCTTCAAATCAAATATACCTCTAAATTTTATTTGTTATAGTCACAAGAACACAAACTGTAGTAGAAGCTCTGTAAGTTGACCACCCTAGGACTGTAACAGACTGGTCACTGTACAGAGGTGGTCACCATAAGGAATGAGGCCTACTGTGTTGATACAGACACGGGGTGCACGTCCGTCTGTGAAATGGGGTGACCTGAGGAGGTGGCGCTGGGTGCAGGGGCTGCTCCTGCCTTGTAGCACTTATGAGTAATGCTGCTGTGATCATGTCTGAGACCCTGACTTCAGTTCTTTTGAGAATATACCCAGATGTGGAATTGCTGGACCACATCATGTTTGTTGCTTTTCTCTCTGATTTGTGGGTTTTCCTCTTTATGGGAGCTCTGACGGTCACGTGTTTGTAGATCACGTGCATGCATTGTGTCTGACACATCCCAGCCCTCAGAGCTGCACTGTCTGTGCTTTGAAAGGCCTGCTCTCAAGAGGGCTTCTGCCAACGCTTGGAGCTCCTCTTGGGAAGGAAAGGAGAGCGAGAGAGGCAATGTGACTTCCCAATATGACCCCAATGTGGCTTCCTTCCTGTCCCCACCCCACCCTGCCCCACGTGTTCAGAGTGAACAAGTTCACCCCAGCAGTGAACCCTGGAGTCCTGGCCAGTAGGTGGATCTGCATTCAGGGCAGGGCCGATTCAGGGTAGCAGTGCCCCTCCATAACCCTGGGGCAGCTGCGGGCAGCAGAGGGGCTGGGCCCGGCAGCCAGGAGGGGAGTGTATAGTGATAGCAGTAAGAAGAGGGTCTGGGGACCCCTCCTTGTGCTGAGCTCGAGCAGATCTTGAATGGCGAGGGGCTGCTGCCGGAGCTTGGCCTGCACTGAGGCTGTGGAGTTTCTGTGCTGGGGTGTGCTGTGAGGCACAGGACACCTCTTGAGAACTTGCACTTGTCGCTCCCATTTTACAGGTGAAGAGTCTGAGGTTCTGAGAGAATAAGCACTTTGTTAAGGCCACTTGTCTGGTGGCTGTAGAGGTTGGATTGGACTTCAGGTCTCTCTGAGTCCATGCCCCCTCCACCGCCTTCAGGAGCCCAAAGGTGCTTTGAGTGTCCAGGTCCTTTGTCCTGAGGTTTTGTCCCAGGCTGGCCCTTGTTAGAAGTAAGGACGGTGGAGTTTTCTCTGTGTTGGGGTCTCCTCAAGCCGGTAGCTGTCCTGGGACCACATGGTTTGTTCACTGACGTTAGCAGCCGTCCAGCAACCATGGAGCTGGCAGTGGCTCGGACTAGCCGTTCCCACAGAACCATACTCCCCTAGTGATGAGAGTGTTCTGTGGACTCACTCAGGCATTTGGCAGAGGTGTGGGGGCACCTGCTGGCTCTACTAGCTCCTAGGTGCCCAGGTCTTTGTGGTGTAAGGGCCTGGCATGTTTTAACTGGATGAAACTCTTTGTTCATAGTCATTTTGTTTGTTTGCTCATTTGTTCAGACCTCTATTCATTTAGATATTTGTAGATTCCCTACCATGATTCATGCATTAATCTGGGGCTGGAGAGACAGTGAGATCAAACAGCGCTGCTTCCTTGAGTGTACAGTCATCGGTGCTGGCGCTGTGTGGTTTAACTGCCAGGGAGGAAGTAAAGCAGGTGAGGTGTCAAAGACCCACCACGTGGGAAAGAGGCAGCTGCTTGATTGGGTGGTCTGGGGCCGGTGGGGAGGAAGCTGTGGCCAGGAGGAGGGAGGCTGAGAGCAAGGCCTGGGTTCGGGTTCCAACCACTGATTCCAGATCTTTCAACATTTATAACTCAATCAACCCTGTTCTGAGAGATTCAAAGGTGAGGCTCAATGCCCGTAACCCTGCAGCTAGGGCACCAGCCACATACACCAGCACTGGTGGGTTCAAACCCTGCCCGGGCCTGCCAAACAATGACAACTACAACTACAAAAAATAGCCAGGCATTGTGGCAGGTGCCTGTAGTCCCAGCTACTTGGGAGGCTGAGGCAAGAGAATCGCTTAAGCCTAAGAGTTTGAGGTTGCTATGAGCTGTGACACTACAGTACTCTACTGAGGGTGACATAGTGACACCCTGTCTCAAAAAACAAAAAAAGATTCAAAGGTGAAACTGTTATCTTCTACCCCTGCCCCTGGCCAGCCTTCATTCTCCTGCAGGGGTGGTGCATATGGGCCTGCAAGCTAAAATTCTCACTTTTAAGGAGGCAAAGGTGTGTGGGAAATGCTTGCAAGGCCTCAGGGCCAGCAGGGCTGTCTCAGCCCAAAGGACAGCAGTGCCGAGGACAGGATGCACAGTCTCCATTTGATCAGGTGGACTGGAGGAGACTGTCACAATGGTTCCTTTCACCCATATTGCCCAGTGCAGCTCTGGATTCCACATGGACGGACGTGAAGTCCTGCTGGTGTTCACTAAGCTCCCGTGTGCCTCACCTGTGTTACCTGGGGACCACCTCCACAAAACTCTGTGGTAGGGACTCCACCCCCATTTTACAGATTAGGAGTCTGAAGCTTAGGGATGCTAAGTGGTTTCCCCAAAGTCATACACCTTAAAAATGGCCAAGGCAGGGCTCGGTCCCAGTTGCCCATTCCCAGGGCACATCTCTTGGCCAGAGGAGAAGAGAAAGCTCTTCCCAAACACAGCACCCATGGATTGGCTCTGGCAAGGTATGAGGGTCAGAGTGAAGCTGGAGCCCTGTAGGCACCAGGGCCTGATGCCAGGGTCAGAAAAAACTTGGGTATGGGCAGAGCAGAGGCTAACCTGCTGGTCTGGGGGCCAATGTCATCTTGAACTGTGTTTCTGCACCAGGGTCCTGGTGGCCCAGGGGAAAGTGGGGTGTCCTCGACTTGGATGTACCTTTGTTGTGAATAAGAATAGCTAGGGCCCTCCCCAGATGTCTCAGACCACCAATTTAGCCTTTCTGAAATACGGCCTCATGGCCTCAGGCCATGAAGCTGCGCTTTCTGCAGGCGGCAGGGCCCACTGCTGCCTTGAGTCATGGGGAAGGCCACGCCTACCTGGGGAATAGAATGGTAGCCACAGGTGAAGCCACACGTGGAACTTTAAATTAATTTTTAAATTTAGCAAATTTTTAAAAAGTAGAAATAAAGAGGTGAAATTCATTTTAATATTTTAACCCAATATCTCCAAAATACCATCATTACTGTGTGTGATGAGTATACAATAATTAACATGATGTTTTTTTTGAGACAGAGTCTCACTCTGTCACCCTGGATAGGGGCAGCCTGAGGGTGAGGAACACAGAGCTTTCTCCTGCTGCAGGGGGAAGCCTGTCCCGTGGTGTCACAGCTCACAGCAACCTCAGACTCTTGGGCTCAAGCAATCCACTTGCCTCAGCCTCCTGAGTAGCTAGGACTACAGGTCTGCCACAACACTTAGCTAATTAAAAAAAATTTTTTTTTTTTTAGTAGAGATGGGATCTCACTCTTGCTCAGGCTGGTCTCGAACTCCTGATATCAAGCAATTCACCTGCCTCAGCCTCCTAGAGTGCTAGGATTATAGGTGTGAGCCACCTCACCCAGCCAATAAACATGACATTTAATTCTTTTCTTTTGTTCTAAATCCTTGAAATCCAGTGTATGTTTTTCAGTTATATAGCATGTATCAGGGTGGACTGGCCACACTGCAAGTATTTAGCAACCTGGGTCCCTGAGGCTGCTATGGGGACAGGCAGGGCTGGGACAGTCCACCATCATCAGAGGAGGGGGCTGGCTGAGCTGGGGGGAGCCAGGTTATACCCCCAGACTACAGCGCCTCTAGCTTCAGATCCTAGGGATGAGAACCCTGCTTCTCATGGGGAGAGGGACAGGAGGGAGATCCCTGCCCAGGACCCTGAGTCAGGCCCATTCATGCATTGCTGGGACCCCAGGGCAGGTCCACCCAGGCTCCAGATTTCTCCTCCATTTGCCAGGGCCTAGGCGGGTCCTCAGCTCCCATCTCCACACCCCCGTCTCCACACTCTGGCTGCAGCTTTCTCACCCTGAGAATGGAATTGAAAGCATCTGCCCCTCCCAGGCAGACACCAGAGTATGATTTTCAAGTGGCTCCCTGGGGTGTCTTGTGACTGGCAGCTGATAAATGGGTGATACAGTGTTTCTGTCCAGGAGTCTGCAGTGCTGGGCTGCAGGGCCAGCTGGGGGCAGCCCGAGGGTGAGGAACAGAGAGCTTTCTCCTGCTGCAGGGAGAAGCCTGTCTGGCTCCTTCTGTGAGTCTGGATGGCCTGCGAGCTGCTCCCATCCTCCCACCTGTGGCCTGGGGCCGTTGTCTGGTCCATTCCTCTGTTGTCTGCTGACTCTAGTGAGCCTCCCACTGGCAGGCACACTGTGAGGGCAGTGTTCGAGGATGGGGTGAGGCCACAATGTCCCGCCAGGGGCTGTGCCAGAGAGGTGGGAGGGGATCAGACCCATCGCTGCTGCCTCTGCCACTCTGGTCCCACCTGCGTGTGGCGGTGCCATCCCCATGTGCAGATGCGTTTATGAGCTCAGCACATGTGCACTGGGAGCCGACTGTGTGCCAGGCACTGTTCTGGACGCTGGTGATGCAGCCGCAAGCAGAACAGCAGGCAGCTCTTTGCAAGCAGGGGACAGACCCACAGCGCTGGGTGTGTGGGGTTGTTCTGGGAAGTGAGCAGGTGAGCACAGAGCTGGATGAATAGACACCGTGGCCGTGTCCGGGGCAAAGCAGTCCAGATACGAGAGCAGGGAGTGCAAGGCCTAGAGGGGTGTGCCAGCCAGCCTCATAATGACTGGGGTCCTGGTGCGGGTAGTACAGGATCAGAGGAAATGAGTCAGGAATGGGCAGGAGGCGCTGGCCAATAGACCATGCAGACCCCTGGGCTCTCCCTTTAAGTGTGATGAGGGTCCTGTGGCAGGGTTTTGAGATGACCAGTCCATCCTGGGGTACGGCAGTGAGTGGACCACGTGTGGCCAGGGAGTGAAGGAAGGTGGATACTGCCAGGGAGAGCTCTGTGGCCTGCACGTTCATGCGCCTTGCCTAGAGGCTGTGTCCCTTACATTAAACTCAAGAGTCCAGCTGTGTCTCCCCTGGACAGTGGGGGCTGGCTGACCCACTGAGGCTCACGCCCTGGCAGGTGGTGTCACACATGGAAGCAGGTGCGCACAGCCTGTGCTGAGGTGGAATGGTGGCCAGAGGATCTCGGGGCCGGGAGGGGTTTCAGTCTGTGCCAGGGTGTGGCGAGGCCGCAGGAAAGCCCAGCAACTTGGTGGTCTGTGTGCATGTGGAGGGTGTCGGTCATGCTCTGAACCCGGCTACATGCCTGCCGCACACCAGGCCCCCACACCCCAGAGCCTCCAGAGGAACATGGGCTGTGGGGGCCATGTCTCCCTGGGAAGCCTGCTGACAGGGGTCTTTATTGCTGTCTGAGCCTTTGAAGGACTTTGATATGCTGGAGGCTCCACTCTCTCCCTGGGATCTTACGTTTAGGCGCCAACTCTTCCTTAGGCAGTGGTCCTAAAGGCAGTGGGGTTAGGTTAATAGTGAGGTTTCCAGCAAAGCTACCAGATGTCCAGTCCTAGCTGGACCCCCTCACTAGCCAAATAGCCTGGGCCTGTTAGAGATCCTTTTTGAGCCCCAGTTCCCTGTTTTGCCTGTGAGTTTTTGATTCACTAAGCAGAGATAATACTTGGACAGTGCTAAGTATATAAGCATACTGGCCCTCAACGTTTGGTATCTTCTCAAGACATTTTTTTGTCACTACTGGGGACAGTGGGGGTACCACTGGCATCTCAGGACAGTCCCCCCCAGCAGTGAGCCATGTGTCCCCCATATCAGTGGTGCAGGGGCTGAGAGAGCCTAGTCTCGCATGTGGTAAATGCCCAGTACATTTCCCTTGTTAATAAGAAGGGTAATACCTGTTTGTTCTCATGTTACTACTTGTTTGTCAGATATTTATCAAACATCGTCTATATTGTAGACACAATAACAGAATCAGGAGCTATAAAGAGGTTCCTGACCACAGAGGTTATAGTCTCTTGGGCGGATGTGAAAGGAAATAATTACATCATGTGAAATTACACCACGTGACAAAGCATCTTCTATCATCCAGTTACTTTGCAAGATTCTGAAAAAGTTTCCAATTTCAGGGGTGACGGCATGATTGGCAAGGCATGAAAACCAGTGATTATATACACTATAAGGTATATAACCTCTGTAAGGTGACCACTCAAAGGACTGCAAGAACCTGGTCACCAAACAGGTGGTCAGCATAAGGAATGAGGTCCACCGTACTGTGATGTACATGTGGTGCATGTCTAGCCTATGAAAATTCGGTCAACTTCAGGAGATGGTCAATGTAGGGATGTGGCCAACTATGGAGGTTCTGCTGTAATATAAAATTATTTATTAGTTGCTGAAATCAAATCACAATCAACCTTTTCTGGGAACAAAATCATTAGGCGTTTAGAAATATTGTTAGACTTCACAGAGAAGAAGCCATCTGTGCTGGGTGTAGCAGGAAAGGTCTGTGCAGGCGAACAGGGTGGGTCTCAGTTCTTTGGTGCTGCTGTGACAGAACACGGCAGACCGGGTGATTTATAATGGACAAAACCTGTTTGCCTCACAGCGCTGCAGGCTGAGAAGGCCATGACCGAAGGCCACACCTGGTCGGGGGCTTCTTGCTGTGTTGCCTCGCAGGGAAAGTAGAAGGCAAGAGGGGTGAACCCTCCTCTTATGAGGAATCTACTCCCATGACAGTATGGACGTGGAGGATCACGTTTCCAGCACATGAACTTTGGGGAACACATTCTTTCCCAGTCGCCAAAAGTCATGTCCTTCTCATAGGCAGAATACATTCTCTCTGAGAGAAAGACTAGTCGTGGGATTAGAGCCCTCACCCCCAAAACACCTCTTAGGCAGCACCTTGCAGCCTGGCTGCTCTGAGGATCCATTTTTGGGGGGACACACAGGACCACAGCCAGCCTCCCAGTACAGGAGAGCCTAGGCAGAGTGGATGTGAGGCTTCAGGCTGGGCAGGACAGGCGGCCCTGGGCCTGGCAGGAGAGGGAGGGTCTGCAGGCTGTGGCCGGGGCCGGAGGGCCCTGGTTGTCTGTGCACAGCATTGGCTTTTTGTGGGAGGAGCAGGAAGCAGCCACATCCCTTCTGAGGTCCAGTGCTGGTGGCTTCAGAGAAGGGGCTTGAGTGAGGAGAACTATTGAGAAGCCCCACTTTGTCTGTGTAGAACCAGTGCGTGGCCCCAGAGGGAACGTTGAGGGCCGCACTTGGGATATTTCCCAGGGTCCAGGCTACATGGCCATTACACTGGGGCTGAGTTTCCTCCGGTATCGCCTCCCCACCGCATCCTGCGATGCCAGGCATGTGGTAAGCAGCTCAGCACACATTTGCTGGGTTGATGAGTGTGTGATGCTAGAACTGACCATACCAGCTGGGGGGCATGTGAAGGAAGGGCGGGTGTGGGAAGGCTGCAGTGATAATGATTGGGGGTTGGGCAAGTGAAGAGAGGTGAGTCCAGCTTTGGACATGTTGTTTCACTTGAAGAATTTAAGATCATCCAGGTAAAAAAACCTAGAAATATTAGGATGGACTCTAGAAGAGAAAGTAGGGCTGAAAATAGCTTGAATCATCTGTGTATGAATAGTAGTTAAACCTCTGAGAGTGAATGAATTGTCCTGTGAAAATGTGTGGCTGGGGCTTTTGGGGAGCAGGTCCCGGGACAGATGTTTGGAGCATGCCTGCAATTCTGCAATGTGGGCAGAGGCAGCACATCCCACTCAGAGACTGTCCCAAGGCAGGGGGAAACCCAGGAGGAGTCTCACCCCAGACCCGAGCAGGTGGCAGGACCAATGCATTCAAAGCTTCAGGGTATGGCGAACATTGAACATAGACCTTTCTGGGGTTTGGCAATTAGGAGACCACTGGAGGCCTCAGCCTGAGATGGGGGGAGGGAGTTCTGCGGGGTGCAGGGGAGAGAGGGAGGTGAAGACCAGGCACAGAGGAAGAAGTTTGACCTCTGGAGGGAAATGCAGGGGTGGCTTGCAGAGAGGCAGAGGTGAGGCAGGTTTGTTACTCTTTTAGGGAGAGGGAGATTTGAGATCAAAGAGAACAGAGAAGGAAGGAGAGATGGACGACAGGAGGCAGAGGAGGGTCATTGCTTGGGAACGATTCTGGGGCAGCAAGGGCAGGGACCCAGCATCCCCTTGGAGGGATTTAATAGGCAAGCCCAGAGTTGGCGCGCAACGGGCAGGCAGGAAGCTCCAGTTTTCCCTAGAGAGTGAATGAATGCTTAAGATACAGAATAGTAAGGAAACCCCGGGCTTCTGCCCTGCTGGTCTCCTCAGGCCCCTTCTCTGGAACCTTAAGCCGTATCTCTTTGATACGTCCAGGGGCTCTGAGGGGCTTGGCAGCAGAGTCTGTCTGGAGGAGTTTCTAGTTCTGAACCTCCTGGTTCAGCAGGTGCCCACTGAGTTCTTTCTGCATATCAGGCTGTGAGTGCCGGCCCAGCATGAGGCATGGTTCCTGACCCCACAGGGTCATGCTTCTGCCTGTGGCCCCAGTTTTGCCCTTCGGTGAGTTTTGTGGTGTAGAGCACTAGCTCACTAGTTCAACCTGGACAGCTTGGTTCTTGGACAGAGCACCAAATGGGCAGATAGTCCTCCTGCTCGGGGTCAGCTCTGCCCAGCAGGTTGAATGAACTAATCTTCTTGGCCGGTTATAGGCAGAGGCTGGTGCTCCTCGGACACAAATGGATCAGATGCTGCTTTTCTTCCCAGATACCCTATTGTGGCGATTCTCATGCCCCTTGATCCCCAGGAACTCCATCAGCAATGTGGGAGAGAGAGTGCTGGAGCAGGTGCCAAGTTGACCCCAGGCCACAGCCAACCCAGGAGCCCTGGAATGCTAGGGCCTCTGAGCAATCCTGTGGCCCCCTTGGGGGAGGGGTGGGCTTGTTCAATCCCTGACTGGGTCTGTTAGAACAAGTCCTCCCAGGACTAGCCAGTCTGCTTGGCACAGCACCCACGCATTTGGGAATAGAGGCAAGATAATGCAGAAGAGGTCACAGAAGGGTCAGTTGTCCTGTTGCTCAGGACTGGTTAGCGCAGCTCACCTCTTGATGCCAAAGGTCTTTTCCCTGGAGGTCGGGTCAGGCCTGGACAGCAGCTCAGTATTTGCCCTGCAGTTTCTGTGGAACAGGCTCTGTCGTCTCCATCTTGCTACATGTTAGAATCAGAGGAGGTGGGTTTTTGATTTGTTTTGCTTTTTACTACTAATGCCTGGGCCCTGTCCCTAACCAGTTAAGTAAAACCCTGGGCGAGCGGGCCACACACATCTGTACACAATGTTTGTAAAGTCCTCAGGTCACTCGCTGCCTTGTGCAGCCTGTGGCCTGCTGATAGAAAGGGGTGGAGGGGTGTCTGCTCCTGGAAGATGGAGGGTGAGGGCAGGGTGGGTCTGGCATAGTTTGTGGAGTCCTGAGTGTTAGAGCTGGAAAGATCTTAGTTCAGAGATTTGCAACTCATAGTGTGGCCCCAGTGCTCAGCTGAGTCAGGCTGAGTCAGGATATCTATGTCAGAGTTTGAGGAGCTGCGCCCATGTTAGAGTCCCCTGGGGTGCTGAGGTGGGGCACCCAGCCACTTGTGTCTTAAAAAATGTTTTTTAAGTATCCTGGGCAATCTCCCTGCTCAGCCTGACCTGTGCTGTGACCCGTGCTCTCAGACTAGACTAGTACATAGGAACAGCCTGGGGACCATGTGTAGATTCTGAGTTTATGGGTCTGGAGGAGGCCTAAGATCCTGCCCTCCTACTGAGGCCCCTGTGATACGCCTGCTGCTCACTGATATGTTTTGGGCAGCAGGAGCTATTGACAGCAGAGGAAGGTCAGAGAGGGGGTATGGCCCAGCACAACACTTCTGCACTTTCCGATCTTCCTGTGCACCCAGCAACAGGCTGGATGCTGGCGCTAGAGTGATGGGCAGGACAGACCTATTCCAGTCCTCACAGAGCATCTGTCCTACGTGGGGAGACAGACAGAAAGCTGACAAATAGGCAACGAAGCTGGTCACAGTTGGAGAACGCTGTGAAGGGGAAGGAGGCTGCACAGCAGGGAGGGACTTGGAGGCTGTGAGGGTCAGGGAAGGCCTGCACTTCCAGAACAGCTGTCAAGGAGGTTACTAGAGCAAGGACTTTAACTGGAAACTCCTGACTATAAACCCACAGCCTTCCCTTACTGGGTAGGGCCATTCTGTTCCCTCTGGGATGTGGGGGCAGGTTGTACTGGCCCTGGTGAGGTCTGACTCTGGCCCTGGCCTGGCCCATCCCTCCCAACTTAGGAATCTCATTCTTTGCTGATTGTGGGCTCAGGCTGGATCATGGGGATGCCCCGCTGGGGACAGTGGTCAGAACCAGTGATCCACAATTCGTAACACAGACTAGGCCTTCACAAAGATGCTGTCCCCTACCCCTGAGAAGTAGCTGAAGGCTTTTCATTTATTCCCAGAGAGCATAAGCCTCAGGGCTTCCCCCACTTCCCTGATCAAATAAGTGATCTGGGCTGCTTGGGAACAAGCTTGTTGCAGGCCCCACCTGGGTTAACCAAGGTGGCTCCCAGAGGCAATCCCAGGTGATACTCCTGGTCTGGGTCCTTAGGGAAATATGGTGTGGGTGTGAGAAACTGGCCCTGGGCATCTTCTGCCTTTTCCTGTGGCCATGGAGGCTGCAGGACTCAGCAGGTGGCCTGACCCCTGTGAACACAGCAGCCTATTCCTCTCATCTTGTGGTCTCTAACCTTCCCAGCAACCCATGTCCCATTCAGCAGCCTTCACTGAGTTACCCCTGGTGTGATGAGGCTGGACTGTGGTCTACATTTGGCCAGGGTCAGGAAGGGCTGGGGGGTGTATCAGCCTATTGCATAGTCCATCCCCCTCCATTTCTGGCCTCAGCAGGCCTGTCTGGGGGAGTTGTAGGAGGTTGATAATGGAGAGGTGGACGGTGGCCAGACCAAGCAAGGTGCCTAGGAAGGTATGGAATCTGTAAGCTTTGGTTGGGTAAAGGATGACTCAAGCTGTTATACAGTTAGCTTAATTTTCATATCCTCAGTGGGTGGAGGTAGCTGTCTGCTCCCTGGAGATGGCCCTTCCTAGGTCAAGATGTAGAGAGGACATGAGACTAGAGCAGGCCGTCTGGCTCAGGACCTAGTCCATGAAGGCATTGACCCTTGAGAAGTTAGGAGCGTATCCAGGGTGAGAAAGGACACTCTGGAGATGGCCACCCCTGGGAGCAGAGGAGAGATGGGGTGGATGGGGGTGTGTCCTGCTCTAGCACCCTGGCAGGACTGTTCTTGGAGCTGACCAGACAGACACCTGTGACTCCCATTTCCTAGGTGGCCCGAGGCAGCCGGGATGACAGCTCTCCCCAGGAACCCTGCTGCCTGCTGAGAAACATGACCAGCAAGTCCCGTGAGTGTTTTGTGAGCGCCCTACCCCAAAGGACGGGCCTCCAGGATCAGTCTTCAGCAGCTCCTAGTCCCTTCAGGACCCCTTGGGGCTGTGGAGGGACAGATGGGGAACCAGGGATCCCTCTCTTCACCTTGAAGGACAGCAGATACACTCAGGTCCAAGCCCTGAACTGGGCCCAGAGAGGGACAGGGAATGGTCTAGAGTGGGGCAGGTGAGGGTGGGCGGGGCTGTCCCAGCCTGTGTCTGCCTCCAGCTCCTCTGTGCATGTGCCCTGCAGGCTGGAAGCTCCTGGCCATGCTGGCTCTGGCCCTGGTCGTCATGGTGTTGTACTCCATCTCCCGAGAAGACAGCTACATTGAACTGTGAGTCCACTTTCTGCGTCTTTCCATTGGTTCTTCCCAGGGATGGGTGTAGGTGCAGGAGCTCATGGGACAGCTGGGTTCTAGGAGCCAGGGCAAAGCTTCTCCTGTTCAGCTGCTACTATGGGTCCTTTCAGGGGGAGGGAACCTGAGCCCTCACTGGGAGTGCAGGGGCAGGAGGAAATGGATCCCAGTGATCTGGGTTCAAAGTGAAACTTGGGCTGAGATGATTTCACACTGCAAGTGCCTCTCCAGCACCAGGGACCTCTGTGCGTGGAGAAGATTGGGGGTGCTGGAACATGGCCTCTGGGCTCCTGGTCTGACTGGGGTTCCTGTCTCCTCTCCTCTTCTGCCTCCAGTTTTTATTTTCCCATCCCAGAGAAGAGGGAGCCATGCCTACAGGGCGAGGCAGAGAGAAGGTCCTCTAAGCTCTTCGGCAAGTGAGTCCAAAGGATGGGGGAGGGGGCAGGACATGCAAAGGGGTTCACAGGGTGGGTGGACATGGGTCAGGTGAAGCCAGGGAGGAAAGGGGAACCAGGCAGTGTTGGTCAGGGCCCCGCCCTGCTTCCGCATCCGTAGTAATTCTTTTCTCATTCCCACCTTGTCTCACCTCCTGCAGCTACTCCCGAGATCAGCCCATCTTCCTGCAGCTTAAGGATTATTTCTGGGTCAAGACGCCATCTGCCTATGAGCTGCCTTACGGGACCAAAGGGAGTGGTATGTTCCCACCCTGCCCCTCACTACTCCACTTGCTATTCTTTGCTATCCACGGCTCCAGTCCCTGAGTTCTGAAGTTCTGAGCCAGAGGAGGAAGACAGCAGCCGGGCTCTGAGGACATGGGATGGAGGGCAGACAGCCTTCAGAACACCAGCTGTCGTGTCAGCCCTCCATCGGTTCTTTTTGCAGAAGATCTGCTTCTCCGAGTGCTGGCCATCACCAGCTACTCTGTACCCGAGAGCATCCAGAGGTAAGGAGATGCTCCTCCCCCGGCCGGTGTGAAGCAGTCATGGCCTAGCACCACCCGCCCCCAGCCCACGGCAGCCCAGCCTGGGCATCAGTGCAAGCAGGCAGAGGCTGCCAAGGATATCGCGACAGACAGAACTGGGCAGCAGCAAGGGTCCTGCAGGGGTGTGCCCATGTACCTTTCCTCCCCTCTGCCCTGCTCTGCTCCGTGTCCTCTCTCTTCTAAGGCCCAGGGCTGTAAAGCCAGCATGACCATGGTGGGGACCTGGCCAGGGCCTAGGAAGTGATCCCAAGATGGGCCCTGGGAGGTCCAGGCAGTGAGGGTAAAGTGGGCAGGGGCTCTATTGGGTCTGATTGCTCGTCTGTGGCAGCCTCAAGTGCCGCCGCTGTGTGGTGGTGGGAAACGGGCACCGGCTGCGGAACAGCTCGCTGGGAGATGCCATCGACAAGTACGATGTAGTCATCAGGTGTGTGCTCATGTCCTGCTTCTGCTGGGAGCCGGGCGCCCCTAATCTGGCTATGACCAGGCCCGGGGGCTGTGCTGATGGGTATTCTCCTCCCTGCAGACTGAACAACGCCCCGGTGGCTGGCTACGAGGGTGATGTGGGCTCCAAGACCACCATGCGTCTCTTCTACCCTGAATCTGCCCACTTTGACCCCAAAGTGGAAAACAACCCAGACACACTTCTTGTGCTGGTAGCTTTCAAGGCAATGGACTTCCACTGGATTGAGACCATCCTGAGTGATAAGAAACGGGTATGTGTGAGGTCAGGTGGGGCCCGAGACCCAGGGATGGGCCCTCATGGTACACGATGTCTGCCTTGCAGCCCTAAAGAGCTGGTGAGGGGACAGTGTTAACTGGGTTCCCAGCAGTCAGTGCCTTAGGCCTGCCACCGAGGGCAGTGCCCTGCAGGGCTTCTGGTAGCCACCCCAGCAGCTGGCATAAAAGCCCATGGAGTCAGGTAGCGCCAGCCAAAAGCACCCAAGCTGAGGGGCATCTGGAACAGGAAAGCTGCTGGAGTGTGTGTCTGCTGTGAGAAACTTGGGAGCAGTCATCTCCAGGCCCGGCAAGTTAGACCCCAGAGAGAGTGTATGATATCACGTGGCTGTCCAGTTGAATGCTGGACAGGTGGACATCTGATCTGGCATCTCTGTTGTGTTTAGGCAGCTTAAGACTCAAGCTGCTTCTGCCTGTTTGGATATCCTCGGAAGTGGGCCTTGATTGACCCTGTGCCAGGCTCATCTTGGTCCTGGGCCTCCTGGAGGGGTGTCCCTCCCCTCTCCTTTCTGGTCCTCTCCTTTGGTCTCCCTGTTCTGGCACACACCCCATCTCTTGCCCTCTCTCCTGTACTCCTGAAGTCTGCTGCCATTACTTGGAGCCCACCTGCTGGCTGGAGACCACTGGTTTGGACTTGAGAAACAGGTCTTCACCCTCTCCCATCTCTCTCTCTGACTCTATCCTTCCAGGTGCGAAAAGGCTTTTGGAAGCAGCCTCCCCTCATCTGGGAAGTCAACCCTAAACAGATTCGGATTCTCAATCCTTTCTTCATGGAGATTGCAGCTGACAAACTGCTGAGCCTGCCCATGCAGCAGCCACGCAAGATTAAGCAGGTGACAGTGGCTGGTGGGAAGACCTGGGCGGGAAGCAGGTGGGACCAAGGACCCCAGGAGAGGGGAGAATAACAACAGAGGCAACTGTTTGCATCTGACCTCCAGGAAAACACCTGTAAGCAAAGACACGTTATTACCTTGCTGTGGCCAGGTTCAGGCACACTGGGGACAGCTTCAGAGTGGGGAGAGGTGAAGGGTTGGCATCAGGTTTGGGGGTTGGAGTTAGAGGATGGTTTTGGAGGGCATTGGTCAGAGTTTGAACTGGGCAAACTTGAGCCCCTACAGGGTCACTGTGAAGTACTTCGTCTGCGACCTTGTATTGGAGCATGCTGGTCTGAATGAGTCGTCTTGCAGGTCACAGTTGGGTAGGGTGTGTCGGTTCTGGGGGTTAGGATGCAGCTTTGCAGGTTATGGCTGCAGTGTCAGTGCTCTGGTGGTGGCACTTCAACCCCTTTGTAGCTTCCCAAGTACTTGCACACCCAACTCAGAGGTGAGCCAGCAGACGTGGGCAGGGCCTCAGCTTTGCCATCTACCATTCCACTGGGCCGCCACTTGGTGCCTCGGTCTTCTTGCCTGTGTGGTGGGGACAATGTCCATACTGACCTTTGAAAGCCATTGTAGGTTTAAAAAAATCATCATATAAAATGTTCATTATGGAGGTCAGCACACAGCACCTGCTTCATAAACATTTGCCATGTCCTAAGCGAATGATGTTATGTTTTGCTGAGTACGTGCATGGGTGTCTGTTTTTGTGACAGCTCAGTGCCAAGCCCACATCTGCTGTGAGCAGCACACACCCCTTGCCCTAAGGGGACTCAATCTAGCAAAGTGAGCAGGAAAGCTGCACTATGGAGTTCCACAGGGCCACAGTGGGACGTTGTGCTGGGATTCAGAGGAGGGACAGGTCTCTGCTGAGGACTGTCTGGGATACCCCTCTGGCCTGCAAGGATCCCACGCTTATCAGTCAGAGAAAGGTTGGCAGGGGCCAGAAGCGCCACTGAGCTGGGGGAGTTGTGCCAGGGACAGAGTGTGGACAAAGAGGAGGTGGGGAGGGAGAGAGAAGAGGGTGAGGACCTGAGCCCAGCTCAGGGTGGCAGGGAGAGAAAGGAGGGAGGGATATGACATCATACTCATGTTCTGCTGCTGCTCCCTCCTTAGGCAGCCAGGAGGCCTGCAGTGGTGCCCATGTGTGAGCTCACAGTCCTGGGAGCCAAAGCCCAGCACAGTGCATTTGGATTCTTTGTGCTCATAGGCTGGACTCAGTTCGTCAACCAGACTGAGTTTTTCTTTTTTTTAAATTTTGGATTAATATAGGGTACACATAATTAGGTTACACTGCTTGTGTCTGTTAGGAGAAACCCGAGTTGTATTTGAGCCCTTCATGTAGGAGGTGTGCCATATACCCTGCTTTGCAGCTATTAGTTGGGGGCTCACTGAGTTCTTCCCTGGAGGCTTGGGGGAACCTTGCTTCCTTGCACACTCAACTCCCGTGCTTGTAGGGCTGAGGGCCCCATTCCCCTTGCTGGCTTTCGGCTGGGGAGTGGCCACCCTTACTTCCTGGGGCTGCCCACAGTCCTTGCCACATGGCTCCTCCTCCTTCAAGCCACTGATGGCATGACACATCCTTGTTGTGTTTCCAGCCTCTGACTTCCTCTGTTTTTGATCTTGACACCCAGATTTAAAGGTTCTGGAGATGAGGTGAAGCCTGGCAGGACAGTCTCCTCCCCTATAGTCACCTGTGCCATATTAAGTGACACAAGGAAATACCATCTTCACAGGCTCTGGCTAAAGTGACACAAGGAAATATCATCTTCACAGACCCCCGCCACACGTGAGGGAGACCTGCAAGGGCTGGGGTCATTGGGTCCACTTACAATTCTGACTGCTACCAGGTCACAAGTGAAACTGAGGGATTTCTGACCAAGACTGGGGTTCCAGCGTGGACAGTGGGGTGGTGATGGCTAATATACTGGACTAATAAAATACAGGAGGAGGAGCTAGATGAGTGTGAGGAACTGTCCAAGCAGAGCAGGCAAGAGGCCACGGAAATGTGGGTTAGCAGCCGCCAACATGGGTGGTGACAGCAGTAGGGAGAAGATGGAGGCTGGGCAGGAAGTGGAAGGTGAGTGGATAGGGGCTGGGGGACACTGGGAGAGCCGAGGCTGGGCAGGGAGTGGAAGGTGAGTGGATAGGGGCTGGGGGGACACTGGGAGAGCCGAGGCTGGGCAGGGAGTGGAAGGTGAGTGGATAGGGGCTGGGGGGACACTGGGAGAGCCGAGGCTGGGCACGGAGTGGAAGGTGAGTGGTTAGGGGCTGGGGAGACACTGGGAGAGCCGAGGCTGGGCAGGGAGTGGAAGGTGAGTGGATAGGGGTTAGGGGGACACTGGGAGAGCCGAGGCTGGGCAGGAAGTGGAAGGTGAGTGGATAGGGGCTGGGGGGACACTGGGAGAGCCGAGGCTGGGCAGGGAGTGGAAGGTGAGTGGATAGGGGTTAGGGGGACACTGGGAGAGCCGAGGCTGGGCAGGGAGTGGAAGGTGAGTGGATAGGGGCTGGGGGAACACTGGGAAAGGTGAGGCTGGGCAGGGAGTGGAAGGTGAGTGGATAGGGGCTGGGGGGACACTGGGAGAGCCGAGGCTGGGCAGGGAGTGGAAGGTGAGTGGATAGGGGCTGGGGGGACACTGGGAGAGCCGAGGCTGGGCAGGGAGTGGAAGGTGAGTGGATAGGGGTTAGGGGGACACTGGGAGAGCCGAGGCTGGGCAGGGAGTGGAAGGTGAGTGGATAGGGGTTAGGGGGACACTGGGAGAGCCGAGGCTGGGCAGGGAGTGGAAGGTGAGTGGATAGGGGCTGGGGGGACACTGGGAGAGCCGAGGCTGGGCAGGGAGTGGAAGGTGAGTGGATAGGGGCTGGGGGGACACTGGGAGAGCCGAGGCTGGGCAGGGAGTGGAAGGTGAGTGGATAGGGGCTGGGGGCACACTGGGAGAGCCGAGGCTGGGCAGGGAGTGGAAGGTGAGTGGATAGGGGCTGGGGGGACACTGGGAGAGCCGAGGCTGGGCAGGGAGTAGAAGGTGAGTGGATAGGGGTTGGGGGGACACTGGGAAAGGTGAGGCTGAGTAGGGAGTAGATGGTGAGAGGGTAGGGGGTTGGGGGAACACTGGGAGAAGAGGTGAGGTTGGGCAGGGAGTGGAAGGTGACAGCGTAGGGGGCTTGGGGGACAGAGGCCCAGAACTGACCCTACGTGGGCATGGGTGGCTGGAATGTTCTTGGAAGCGGGTTGCTGGAGCTGAGGAAGGCTGCCTACCCCTGAGGATGGTTGAGGGACAGAGGAAGTGAGGGCCTCAGGGAAGCTCATCTGGTATAGGAAAGGGATAGCTGTCCTGGTTCAAAAAGGGAAGGCCCACCCCCTAAAGGGTCACACAGCTGGTGAATTTCAAAGCCCCCAGATCTTCGGAGTGAGGTGTGGCTATCTAAGGAGGAAGACAGAACCTTTTTCCTCCTTTGAGCAGGAAGGAAAATCTTGCTAATCTTTCTAAGGCTTGGTTTTCTCATCTGTAAGAGGGGGTTGATGACAGTACCTCCCACCAAGTGTTTTGTGAGGACTGGATGAGATGGTGCATTGTACTAAGTAGGATGCTTAGCATAGTGCCTGGCACCAGAGTGCTCAAAAAGTAATAGGTTTGACGGTTGTCATCAATGTCATTCTGATGGGCCTCCTCATCCATGGAGGCTCAAAACCTCCCCTGGATGTGTGATGCTTCCTACCCTGTGTAGTAGCCACAAGCCACGTGTGGTATTTATTTGTACAGGGTAGCCATAAAGTACACGTGCAATTTAAAATAGACAACTATTACTTAACATAGATAACTATATTAAATGGCATGCAAACTTTGTGGCCACCCTGTATTTATTTTTCAAAATTTAATTTATTTACTCACATTAATTACTACGTTTCTAGAGACAGGCTCTCTCCATGTGGCCCAGGCAGGAGTGTAGTGGCTATTCCTAGGTGTAAACACACAGTTCTCTGCAGCCTCGCACCCCTGGGCTCACGTTTTCTCCCATGTCAGACTCCTGGTGTGTATCACCTCGCCTGGCACATGTGACTATTTACAGTTTAATTAATTAAAATTCAACTAAATAAAACATTCAGTTTCTCAGTTGCACTGACCCCATCCACATGCTCATCTGGCTGGTGGCGGTCACACTGGATGGTGTGGGTGGGGGACGTTGCTGTGATGGCAGAGTTCCAGTACCGAGTGCCTGCTGGCCTGGGAGAGGTGGAAGAAGCGGGGCTCCCTCTGATACACCCCACTCCTTGTCCTTCAGAAGCCCACCACAGGCCTGCTGGCTATCACGCTGGCCCTCCACCTGTGTGACTTGGTACACATTGCTGGCTTTGGCTATCCAGATGCTTACAACAGGAAGCAGACCATTCACTACTATGAGCAGATCACACTCAAGTCCATGGCGGTAAGCAGCCCTGCTGCGAGAGCTGGGTTGGACGGATGGGCCTGGGGACTGGACAGGCAGAGGGACAGCAGGTGAGGGAGTGTGGTGCTCAGGCCTGGAGGTGGTCATTCAGGAGTCCGAGCTGGAGCCGAGGCACCCTCAGTGTGCAGCCGCACAGGAGCCAGCACAGGGAGGAGCCCCCAGAAGTGTGGGGTGTGGCAGGGAGACTTCTCTGGGGACAGTGAGATCCCTCAAGGTCCCTCAGTCACTTCCTTGGCTATTCTCACAGGGGTCAGGCCACAACGTTTCCCAGGAGGCCCTGGCTATTAAGCGGATGCTGGAGATGGGAGCCGTCAAGAACCTCACGTCCTTCTGACTTGGGCAAGAGCTGCAGTCCGTTGGTGGCCCATGCTGCTGCCTGGGTGACCCCCACCCAAGGCGTGGGGGTGCCTGATGCCAGCACGACCCACTTGGACTTACCCTCTTCTGTTTGGGGAGGGAGTCCTGGGACTGGCCAAGTCGGAGATGAGGCTGAGTGCTGGCTGCTCCTGTCGAGCCAGGTCTGGTCGGGTGGAGGCCCTGGGCTGCGGGAGCTGGCCAAGGCAGAGGCTTGCTGCTGCAGCGTCTCCTCTGTGCCAGCACCGAGAGATTATTTAACGGGCTATTTAACTATGGGCAGGAAGGTGCTGTGGGCTGGCCCCATGGCATCTAGCAAAGAGACCAGAATAGGGTTCTGCCCACTTTTTATAAAAACTTACACGTGATGGACCCACCAAGGCCTAGACACAGAGCTGGCCTCCCAGGAGGGCGGGGGTATTGAGAATCGGCAGGTGCCCTCCAAAGAGGGGCTGCTACCTCCCAGCAGGCATGGGAAGAGCACTGGTATGGGGGTTCCACCAAGAAGGGGACCTCGTTGAGAAAAGAGGTTAAAAACCCACCATTAAACTATTTTTCCTAAAATGGAAGCAGGTGTGATGCCCTGCCTTCTTTCAGGTTGGGGAGGGAATAGGTGAGAGTGTGGCAGCTCGGCATTCAGGGAACAATCACTTCTTGAGTACAGGGCTTGGTGCCCAGTGGTGCGTTAGCTCCCTGGCACTGCAGGTGAGCTGGTGATGCCTGCAGCAGGTCTATGTACACACACCCAGCCTGGCTCCTGCATACTAGTTTACTTCCCAGAGGGAGCAAGGGGCCAAGGATGTCAGGTGGGAGCAGTGGGTCCTCTCCCATCTTCCTTCCTCTCTCTCTATTCTTCAGTTATTAACACCTTATACTGGAGGTGTATGTTTTAAGGACAGGGGTGGGGTCAGACAAAGAAAGCCAAGTTTCCTTTCTTAGATTAATGGAAACCAGAAAATGGACTTTATGGAAGGTCCTGTGAGCAACCTAGGCTGCCAAGATGGGGGGTGGGGGGCAGGGCTAGAGGGCAACACTGGGGGATCTGGCTGGGCCTGTCAGTCAGTTGCAGGGCCAGGGGATGAAGTAGCTTCTTTCCCAGGTCTCTAGAATCCTAACAGCCCTGCCATTTGCCTGTCTCTCCCAGCTTTGTCCTCCATCTTCCCAGGCCCCTGCATAGCTGCCAGTTGGGCTTCCTGCCACCCCACAGCTGTCCCTTTACATCTGGAGCCAGCAGAGAGAGTTGGAACGCCCTCATGGGGAATGGAACTTGCAGCTGTGTTCCTGGCTTTCTTGGAAAGAGTTGCAGCCTTGAGGTTTTGAGACAAGCCAGGCTGGGACAGGACAGATAAAGAGGGCAGCGATTTGGGAGGAACAGAGGAAGATGACACAGTTCCTGCAGGGTGTTGGAACAGCCTTAAGAACACCCAACCTCTTCCTACAGGATGGTCCTGAGGACCACCCTGGGAAAACAGAATAGCCTGCTTCTTCAGTGGCTGAGTGCTTTGTTCACTGCCCTCTCCCTGGGTGGGGGTGGGGGGGTGCTGAGAGCAAATAGGGCCCTAATATTGGAGCTCCAAGCCCCCTCCCCTCCACAAGAGCACAGGCTTTATTCTGGGTGGGCCCTTGTTGACCTCAGCAGGGATGTGCGAGGTGGGGTAGGGGTCTCAGCTCTGCTCCCCCCGATGGTTCCAGTTACTCCTGGTGGGGGAATGCAAGGGAGTGTCCATTTCCCCATCCAGGGTCATTGGGGGTAGCTGTCTACACACACAATCCAGCTGTCCTGGACGGGAGCCACTGCCTGTTACTAAACGTGCTCAAACTTGAGCCAGAATCCAACACTAAGGGATGGGCCAGACCTCTCCCCTCAGCTCCACACACGCACATATGTAGACACAGGAGCTTTTTACATTTTTTGTTGGGTTGTTTCTGATACCATATGCAGACAGTCGTTGGAGATCACGCACAGAGAGGACTGTGCACGTGTGGGTGGGTGTGCGAACGCCCAGAGAGACCCCTGTGTGCCCCACATCCTACCCAGACTGAGGAATCCAGGCCAAGGTCAGAGCTGGGAGTGAAGCTTTGATGTGGAGTTGCTGGATGGGGTTCCTTGGTGTTCTGGGAAGGAGACTTTTGGCCTCCAATTAGCACTGCCAGTGTGAATGAACTGCCTGCCAGCCGGCCTGGGACTGATTAAGCGAGCCCTGAATGAAGAGAAAGACGCTTCAGTGCAAGTCAGGAACTCTGGGTTCTTCTCCAGGTTCTGCCACTTAATTCTGTACGATCTAGGACCATTTATGCACTTCTGTGCCCCAATGCCTACCTTTCTTGAAGCAAAAGAAGGATGGGTCCTCACCAAGACCACTTATTTCAAAATTATATGGAGAGGTTTAAGAAGGCTGCTGGGGATGGGATGTCAACAAGCACCCAGAACCCCTGCTCTAGTAGTCCAGATTCTGGGATCATCTCACCGGCCCCTTTCCACTCCGCCGTCTGCGCACCACACCCAGGCTAATCCCGGTGCCCTTGAGCCGCGTTAATCTGGCGCCCGCGCGGTTTTCACCGCGGGGGGCGGGGGAGGAGTTACTGAGCTCAGATCGCCCCGCCCCGACGGCAGGGGCGGGGCCGCGCCTGCGCCGTCCGCGCGTACGCCGGCCTGACCCTCCCGACTGTGGGAACGGGTGGCGAGTCTCGCGGTCTCTGCGGAGCTTTGGCCAGCTTTCCCCGCCTCCTCCCGGAGACCTCCGGGACGCTGACCCTGGCCAGCGCCTCGCATCCGGCACCTCCCTGGCAACCAGCGCAAGTTGTGGCGACGGCTGCAGAGGGAAGCCGGGCGGGGCGGGGCGAGGCGCCTGTTGCTCGGAACACACGCTTGCCCGCCTCGCCTTCCCCCTGGAGGGGGCGGTCAAGGTCAGAGCCGTCCAGCTCTGTCCCATCCAGGGGGAAACTGAGGGGAACGTAGGTCTCATCTCGTGCAGGAACACATTCAAATGATATACTCTGTACTTACATCACAGGGTGTGCCGTAATTTTGAGCACTTCACGTCTTTATTTACACTTCTCCAGGGTTTATAAGTACACGCAATTGCTTTATCCCAGAGACCGTCTACCCTACAAAAAGTTTGAGCTTGGAAGCAGTTCTGCCTGGGAGGCGGAAAGGTGTACTGTGCGGGGCTGGATGGTGAGCGGTGCTCCTACCGGCTGGTGGTGATTACTCATGCCTGGCTTAAAGATCGAATGGAAATACTGTTGTAGTAACATTGTATAGATTGTGAAGTGTGATATCAGTATTAGATTGGAAAGCTGCCTTTGATGGAAAATCCAGGACAGGGTATGAAACAGGTCCGGTCCATTTGTAGGGCCAGATACTTCAGGTAGTGAGTAACATGGCTGATCACAGAAAAGGCTTTGTTTTCAAATCACCCACAAACTAAGTAGGGGAAGGTGAGACTGACATCACTGGCGTGACTCAAACAAGGCAGGCTTTGGGTGACCAGCAGTTTCGATAGTGGTTTTCAAGCTGAAGTCAAGACATCTTTAGGGGTTTTGGAGAAAGGTTTCTTGGGAGACGTTACCCATTTAAAAGAAATGCAGCATACCACAGTGGTTTCCTAAACAAAGATTGAGAAGTACAACCTCAGAGTTATCTCTCCCCTTTCTGACGTCTTAAATATAGTTTCAGAAAACTAATTGTTAGTTTTAACATTCCTGTTCTGTACCAGACATGCTTCCAAGGAATCAGGTTGTCTTTCCAACTTAAAAAGTTTAAAGAGGGGTATGGGGTGCGTGTGTGTATGTGTGTGTGAGATTGAGCTAGTTCCTTCTCAATGAGTTTACCTCTCTTGTTAGAGATCTTTAGGATCCTGCACCCAAGACAGAAGAAGTTGGGATCAACCTTGAGTCTTACTTGATGACAGTTTGGAAAAAGCCCAAATGTACTGGAAGAATTGCAGAGCTGCTTCACTTAAATGGATAAGAAAAAATGGGAAGCAGAGGACAGACCACAGTGCTAAGAGAGTTAGTGCAAAAGGGTTTGACACAAGGATTTAGGGAAAAATCATCTTTGGGTGAGGCAGGTGCTATGTCTCAGGTTCCCAGGGAAGGCCGACAGTTTGAACACCCACCTGGGAACAGAGTTGTAGCTGCCTGTCAAGAGCCTGGGGAGGCTGAGAGGGTGGAGCTGGGTGGGGAGAAACAGCCTTGGCCCAGACATTGAAACCACCCTAGGGGGTGGAAGTTGGAATCACTGAACTGAGCTCTATCATTCTGAGGCTTGCCAAAGATGTATTTATATACATCACTGAGTTTATAACCCTTTAGGAGTGCCTTCACTTGCTTGAGAATGGGTTTCTCATCATACTAAGCTGCTCTACTTGAGAAAAAAAGTTTCAAGAGTATGAGTTCGAGTCTGGCAAAGAAATTTGCTCCAGTTCTGTGCTCATTTTTTTCTCTGTGGATTTATGTTGCATTAACGTAGCCCTTGCATGGCAGGAGAGCTAGGGAAACTTTTTAATTAAAAGTCAAATAGGAAGAAATCCTTATCTGAAAATTCTGCCTTAGAAGAAGTCCTGCATCTGAATCTGAATCCTTACCTGTAGCACTTTACCGCTGCTTGCCACCTTCTTTCAGTATTTCTCTCAAGTTCAGTGCCCCTGAGCGTCATAGATACACTTTCTAGTCTGTAGGCAGCAGAGCCCTGGTCCCCTCATTTCTTTGCAGAGCTGGTGAAGGAGGTAGTATCTTTAACTTCGTCCACTGAACTTGTTTTTGTCTAATGGGAGATGACCTTTCTTTATTCAACACCTATCCTGAGTAGTACTTCTTCTGTTGCATAATTAGGAACAAATTTCGGAGAAGTTCCATTTAATTAGGACCCCAATTCTCCCAGTGAAGATTTGGACTTCCTGAGACTTCCCCTCCCTTGTCTTTGAACATTAAATCTCTAGATGCACTGTACAGAAGACAATTATAAAGCAGCATTCTTTGAATGTTCTCATAGCATTCCAAGATACTGCCAAGGGCCATAAGGTGAAGGAGCAGAGGAAGGAAATGCTTGTGCTTGTCTGGTATTTCCCAGTTAGGGAGCTCAAGGAAGCTTGCAGCTGCCCTTTGGGTGGGCTGAGTGGAATGTCCCACAGAAGAGCACTGGGAACACGGTTTGGCAGGCAGATACTGGCCGAGGCATAAACATAACCAGGGAGGGTGATCAAAATTCAACAACCAATGCCAGGAAGGTTATGTTAACCAGTGTGATAAAAATTTGTCAAATGGTATATAAAACCAGTGTATGGTGAAAAATAAAAAACAACCCACCTTGTGAATGGTTTGTGTTCACAAAAACCTTTTAAAGATGAGGGCTGTGTAGTAATGCAAACCTTCAGTGTATGTCAAAGCCCTTGCTATTAGGGAGAAAGGGGAGCAGGGACCAAAGAATAGCAGAGAGGGAAAGAACTCATGGTCCCAGCACAAACCTGGGCTCATTCAGGAAAACAATTCCTTATAAAAAGAAGAATAGCTTGGATTTTTTTAATTCCCTCAGTTTGTGACCTGGTTGGAGGGTTGGGGAAAAGATGATCAGAGGCCTACTGGATATGAGAAGCAACTGTCCACAAGAGAGCTCTGGACCAGCAACTCCCTGGGATTTGCAGCTGGTTTTGGTGTGAAAGCTACAAATAGCTGGTGTGTGGTTACAGCGCCTACAAACCACTGAGATCCGAGGCTTTTCCAAGACCTTTTTAGAGAGAAGTAAAACTTAAGATTTAGTTGAGATGTCATTGGTCTGTGTCTAAAGGTTTGTTTCTTTACATAGGCACACCAGCTGGTATTTTAAATAAACATCTGTATGTGAATTAAGATAGTTTTGATTTAAACATTTATATATTTTTTAAAATAAAGAGTGTCTTCTACAGGGAAAGCTCCTACAGAAGATAGCAGGACTCCCCTTTATCTTTTTCTTTCTGGGGCCATTGCAGACCACACAGGATACCTGGGAGAGAGCTCATCACACATGTGGGCTCCAAATGGCTATGGAAAGATTGTACCAAATACCACAGCAGCAGTTTCCTTTCTAGCCAGGAAGTGAGAAATGGAATTCCTGTCAGTTGCTTTTCTGTTGTTCTGAGAACTCTCACAAGGACTGCATCATATTTGTTTTCCTTTCCCTGAGTCCTTTTTGTTCTGGAAACCTAAAGGCAGCTTCGTGGCCTGTTGCTTAAGAGGATTTGTTTAAATAGGCTTCAGCAGGAACTGATTCGATGTGGCAGTTTAGCTCTTCATATGAGAGCACTTCCTGTTCCAGGAAAGTTGAAGAATGGTGGAAATCGCCCTGGCCTTGCAGGCTGGCAGCGAGCCTGAGAATCAGAGACTGGCTCCCACCCAGTGACTCCGAGCCAATAGTGAAGTTTTACGCTATCAGCAAACTGGGTCCTGGCCTTGGTGGGGGTGGGGAGGATTTGATACACAGAACATCTTTGTTTCCCCGGTCACTTGGGGACTTCAAGTGGAGGATGCTAGTCCTGCCTTTCTAGTGGAGCTGAGGCCTGTTCTTGCCCAGCTGGCCCGGAGTGGGCACAGCAGATGACCTTTACCAGCAGCTGCTTCCACCCACAGTCTAGATGAGGGTGGCCTTGAGTCTGCCCTGGAGGGTGGAAGCATCTTGTAGTGGAAATCATGTGCTTGAAATCTCATGTTTGCCACTTGTTAGATCTTGACCTTGGGCAAGTCTTGAGGTTCCTTGAAGCCTAATTACCACATCTGTAAAATGGCATGCTTTGTAGAATTGTGAAGATTAAATAAGATTACAAATGTAGAGCACTTATTTTATTTAATGTGAAATCACCTACAGGGAAATTCAGGACTTCCCACTGCCTTTTTTTTTTTTTTAAACACCTTTCTTTACCAGCTTTTCTGCATCCTCCCTCCTTTATGAGAAGGTACTAGGGCTGGGGACTGCTGAAGGATGCACGCAGCTCAGTCTGGGCTCCTTCTTGATGCTCCAGAGCCCCCAGTCTTCCCTAATTTTTCCCTCCATCCTCTTCTGTCTCACAAAGACTGCACTTTAATAAGAAAGGGGACTTGGAAGGGGGGACTTCTGTCGCTTCGGTTCTTTGCCATATTTGTGCTTTGGAGAGTGCTCAGAGGCTTGGGCACTGTACAGCTAGCCTTTGCACTGCCCTGGTGCTCTTGTTCAGCCTTGGGGATAATCAGTGCTCTTACCAGGGAGCGCCTAAGGGCAAGGAGGAAGAAGGGTTCATTCTGTTTTGGGAAGAGAGCAGATTTCTTTTCTTTTCTTCTGGTTCTTTTATAACTTCTACCCTATTAGCTCTGTGGGTGGGGGGACTGGGACAGCCGGAAGGAGCAAGGCAGGCTGTGGTGAGGATTGGGAGGTAGACTGTCTCCTCTCCAAGGTGGGGAGACGAGGAGAAGCTGGTGGACAGTCCTCCCAAGTCCCCTTTCTTATTCTAGCACACCAAGGCATTTTGCACATGCTCTTGGATCCTTGTTCCCTGCTGGCAGAGAGAAAACCCACATGGGAAGAGGCAAGGCTTGCCAAGATTGAAGGGCAGGGGCTAACATCCTGGCATCTCTGCTGGGTCGGAATGGTCCTGAGAGCAGGATGCAGGGTGGGGCTGCACAGTTACATTTCTGATCGTTCTCCCTTGGGCTTTGGGGCTGCAAAGGATGATACCCCGAGAACTGAGGCATTTTGAAGCACCAGGAAATAGGGTTGAAGCAATAATTCCTCTGAGTGGAGGAGCTATGAAAGCTGTGTATAGAATCTGTGGATTGGGCCCATCCATGGAATCAGGGTCTTCCTGGAAAGGAACACAAATTTGTGTGATAAAGTTTCCATGATGGGTGAGGACTAGCAGGAAACATTGGAGAAGAAAAGTCTACAACTGATGAGGAAACTCCAAGGTTTAAGGACAGTTTGGCTCTTCGTTTGAGTCCCTGAACTAGCAGCGTTCTAACTTGCCTGTTCATCAGCTTCATCTGCCATGGCTGCCTCAAGCTTCCTACCCAAGCAAAGCCATTCTTAGAATCATGTGAGTCTCACATTGAGTGTCAGGTGCTCAGTGGTCTGTCTGTCGCTCCTTGACAAAAGAACAGAAGGACTAGTGGGAGTATCGGACCTTCTTGTCTGAGCCTCTAGCGGAGGGAACTTTCCTTGCAGAATATAACTGAGAGGAAAGATCTAGAATGACTGGCCAGAGTCCAGCAAGGCCACTTTGCCTCTGAGCTGTACTTGGCATGAGTCAGGTGGTTGGGGAGTCCTATTTCTGCCCTCTGGGTTGGGCCCACACACAAAGGAGAGGGGTCTGCCTGGAGGTTTATTGCCACCACAACCAAAGCTATCAGCCTTCATTGCTGGGAAAACTGAATTAAAGAAGGGCAAAGAACCTGGGGTCCCAAAGCCTACACTGAGCTCGTGGGTTCCTCCAATGCTTCTGTAGAAACAAAAGAACAGAACGACTTGTGGGATGGGAGTAATGGCCCTAACGTTTATTCTCAGGTGGTGAGTAGGAGGGGTGAGGTGTGGATACCTTTCCTGTCTGCCTGGAGTCATCCTGAAGGCAGGATTCTCGTCCTTGTGTCCTTCTGGCCATCTTACAGACCTGACCTCCAAGGCCCTCAAAGCCAACACCTCCCAGGAAACACTCTCTTCATGACTTCAGAGAACGCTGACCAGAGAGGATCTGGCACTTCTTACACTAACCCTGCTGTGCTGAGGGGCAGAGGGGAGTACACAAAGCTGGAAGGCGGGTGAGGAGGCTGTGAGCCACACAGGTTGGGGGGCATGGGCATGGTCTTCCCCAGGTACTCACACTCTCCCTCCTCCCCTCCCAGTGGTCCAGGCCCCAAGTAGGTCATTCCCACCTCTGAGTTCAGAGTATTGAGTCTAAGCACAGAACTGCAAGAGCTTGGACACAAACACCAAACAAACGGGGTGGGCTCCAGCTAGCGAGGTCAGAAAAACGCCCCTTTGGTCAGGGCCATTTCTGGCTTCTCAGCCCCAAGGTATGCCTGTGAGCAGCGGGGAGCCCAGGCTGTGGGGCAGCTCAGCGCTGGGAAGGACCCTACCCCCTCCCCCCGCAGGGCTGTACAGAGGCAGAGGTGCAGGGGCAAGGCTTACTAATGGCAAGGTGTAGAGCAGGTGAACCAAGAGTGGATGGCAGTTCCACAGAAGCAAAGTTATAGCTGCCACTTGTGCTGTGGGAGGAGCAGGTGAAGGGCCTATAAGAAGGGGCTGGGAAGAGGGCTCTGGCACTAAGCTGCTGGCTCAGCAGCATCCTGGGTTCGCTCCCTGCCTGCCTGCCTCTGGTCTGCAGCTGCGGACCCAGATTTGTGCTTGATTAGAGCTTCAGAGGAAGGTGGTGGCAGAGGCCTGGGAGGCTTCCTGGAGGTGGCCAGTTCTGGGATCCTCTGCCAAGTGCCTTTAGTCCCCAGAGCAGCAGAGCAGTGTTCTGCCCTCTTCTCAGCTGTCCCCACCCGAGGGTATGACCCTCAGACGTGAGTCTGCATCCGCCGCTGCAGGGGCCGGCTGGGGTCGGAGTTCTGGGAGGAGGACTGCGAGTGGTGGGAGGAGGAGGCGGAGGCCTTGCTGGCCTTGTCGAACTGCACATAGCCGTCCTGCTTGCCGCTGCTGCTGACACTGCTGTCACACTGCGTGTCCAGAAAGGAGCTGCTGTCGCTGAGAGAGCCTCTCTGGAACTCCCGCTCACAGAGCTCGATGGACGAGCTGCCCATGCCCAGCACGAACCTCTGCCCGTAGTCGTAGAGGCGACCCTGGCCGCTCAGGGTGCTGTAGATGTTGGTGAAGGACATGCCCGTGGGCACGCGCTGCTTGCCCGCCGGACGCAGGTCTGGCTGACAGCTGGACAATGAGATGGTCGGGGTGGAGTGGTGCTCTTTGAAGGTATTGACGCTGTAGTAGCCATTGGTGGGATCCTGGGGGGCGGGGCACGAGAGACAGGAGCATCACTGGGACAGCCTTCCCTGTCCTGCCTCATGCGGTGGGGTGGTGGGGATACCAAGCAGGACGCAGGCGGCAGGGCAGTGGACCCAGGAGCGGAGGGCTGGCCCAGGTCCAAGTCAGGGTAGTGCAAGATCATTTTCAAGTCAGACTTGGTTGTTTTGTTTTTATCCTGAACAGGATGGGTAATTTTGAAATCTACATGTGAGGAGGCTGTGGGTGGCCTTCGCACTCCCAGCCCTGCAGTGCAGGGGTGGAGAGACCAGGAGCTTTGGCAGGGGAGCATCCCAGCTTAGGGGTCAGGCAGGCTGGCCTCTGGCCCTTCTCTTCTCCCACCCGCTCTCATGGATTTGTGGCTTGGTCCATGGGAGCTGAAGACCAGGCCCCATGGCTGTGTCTTACAATCTGCAGCTCCTTACCTTCAAATTCTGAAACTCTTTCTCCTCTTCCTTGAGGACCTCCAGCTGTTTCAGTACCGAGTCTTGTTGGAATTCACCCCGGTCCATCTACAACCCAAAATGGCTGCTCAGTGGACAGGAGCTGGGCTAACCTTCCACTTCCCCAAAGGAAAAGATGGCCATCTGTGCCTCCCCTCCTCCACCCTCACTACCTGGGCAAGGGAGAGAATCAGGGTCCATTCCTGGCGCCCCATCTCAAGAGACAGGCAGGCATGGGTGGGGGCGAGGTCAGGTCTGTAAGGCCACCCTTTCTTCACTTGGGGCATTACCTTGGGAGATCTCATATTCAATTCAATCCATTGAGCATTTATTATAAAATTTCAATTGGGCACTGTGCAAAGGGCCAAGGATATACAGATTGAGATACATTAGGACACAGTCAACCTGCTCAGGGAGATAGACTTGTAGAGAGGCAATTACAGAACAGCAAGCCCTGGGCATAGCCGGGCTTCTCAGGGCAGGTCCTCAGCCACTGCCAGGGCCTAATGAGGCCTTAAGAAGGAACAAGGAGCGACCGCACGTGAGATGCAGGTGACCGTGCCACACCTGTTATTCCAAGCAGGAACTTAGATGCACTGGAAAGTTATCTTGCTTACAGGGTGCCAAAAGCCCAAGGGCCAGGATCAATTCCTGCTTCTCTTGGGGTCTTCCCCTCACCTGGCCCAGTGCCTTGCATGCTGTGGTCACTGACCAAAATGCTTTTGGAATGGAATCTTGTAATTTTTTTTTTTTTTTTTAGACAGTTTCAAGCTGTGGCCCTGGTTAGAGTGCTGTGGCATCATAGCTTACAGCAACCTCAAACCCTTTGGCTTCAGTAATTCTCTTGCCTCAGTTTCCCAAGTAGCTGGGACTATAGGCACCTGTCACAAGGCCCAGCTATTTTTTTGTTGTTATTGCAATTGTCATTGTTTTAGCTGGCCTCGGCCAGGTTCAAACCCACCAGCCTCAGTATATGTGGCTGGCACCCTACCCACTGAGCTATGGGCGCCACCAAGGAATCTCATAATCCTGATTCACCTGGGTCTAGCACAGTGCTTGATATACGCAGGGTTGCTCTAAATCAGGCATCCTCAAACTTTTTAAACAGGGGGCCAATTCACTGTCCCTCAGACCGTTGGAGGGCCAGACTATAGTTAAAAAAAAAAAAAGCTATAAAGAAATTCCTATGCACAATGCACATATCTTATTTTGAAGTAAAAAAACAAAATGGGAACAAATACAATCACACCGCCTCATGTGGCCTGCGGGCCACAGTTTGAGGACCCCTGCTCTAAATGTTGTGTTTATGTTGAGTGAATGAATAAAATGGCTTAGCTCTAAATTACTGAAGATTAAAATAATTATGGGGCATAAGAGGAAGAGCAAAGCATACTCCACATCCTGTGGGTGTATGAATTACTCAGAGGGATCACAAGAGATGCTTAACCTGTGACACATGAGAGGCTGGCCCTGCATCCCACCTGCCAGTGTGTGAGCCGGGCCAGGTGCCACCTGCTCACTGGGTGGGGTTCTTTCTTCTTCCTTGAAATTTGTTTTCCTCATCTCCTTTGGAGCCCCACGGAATCAGCCAAGGTGTTTCCATCCAGTTACCTCCTCACTAACGATACTGCTGTTTTCATTTTTCCAGTAAGTGCTCTGGCTCCATCTGGGTTGGAGACCTTCTTTCCCACCAAATTCAACTCCTAAACCTGCCTTCTCCTTGGTGATGGGGCTGTCTCAGGGCTGGGGAGTGAAGATCTCTCCAAAGGGGCCAAGCCACAGAGCCCTCAGCAGGCCGCTTCTGCTGAGTTAGCCTGCTCTCACCTGCTACTGAGTGGGAGATGGGAGGGAATTCAGGGTCCCATCCGGGATGAAGAGCAGACCTGATGAAGGTCCAGTCTGTGATTCCTCCCTTGTAAAATAAATGCTCCACTGTGTCAGGCACTATGCCAGGCCTAGGGGAATAGACGAGCGCAGACCCTCAGGCATATGACCCTTGCCCTTGAGGAGCTCTGGGATCACTGGGGAGAGAGCCATGTCATTAGAGGATACAAGCAGAGTCTGGGGAGAAGGGAAGGTGCACAGCCCTGCTGGCAATAGACAAGCACAGGAAATCATGGAGTTGACACTTGAATTGATTCGTATAGAATGGGAAATGTGACAGGCGGAAGCGCAGGCAGAGGGAATACCGGTGCACAGGTCTATGAGGCACAGAGGACGTGAGGGCCAGGAATCATCAGCTGTCCTGTGTGTCTGGAAGGCCAGGTGCATTTGGAGAGAGGATGGAGCCAGGAGGGTTGGCGGCTGCCTCCTGTGTGGGGCCTGGAGGCCATGCTGGGCAGCAGGAGCCACCCAGGCCCTTTAGGTAGGATAGTAACAGGATCATATTTGCATTTTAGAGGGACCCCCTTTGCAAGGCTCTACAGGATGGGATTGAGAAAACTGCCAGAAGACTAGAATGTCGAGGCTAAGCAGGAGGTTGCTGTAAGGGCCCAGGGACGGTGGGAAGTAAGGAAGTGACAGTGGAGGAGGGACGAGGGCACACATTCAGACATTGTTTGAAGTGGAATTGACAGGACTTGAAAATCAGTTGGACGGAGGAATGGCGGCAGAGGGAAGAGTCAGTTCAATTCAGTGAACACGTGAGCCTCCGCCGGCCGCTGCAGATGTGGGGCTGGGCCGGCCCTGCTCACCGTCCAGCAGCCCCTGCCGTGTTCGGGCACTCCAGCTTTCATGGTTTCCCATCTGACCCTCCCCACAGCCCTGTGTGCTGGTACCTTCAGACCCATTTCACAGATGGGGACACTGAGGCTCAGAGAGGCCTGCTCTTAGCTCCTGGCTCTGCTGCTACCCCAGCATGTGGCAGCCTGTACTAGGAGTGCTTGGTGTAGCTGCTTGGGTTTCTGCTCTGCAGCTGGGTGGGTCATGGCCTGTATATGGGGTCCTGGGGACCAGGGAGAGGAGGCACAGGCTGGGTGTCACTGAGAGGTTCCTGAGGAGTCTCTGCTTCCTGCTGACGTTTCTTCTCTTGGCTGGGGGTGGGTGGGGGGGAGTGCATATGCATGTCTGCCCTGTACATGTCTATGTACAGATGACACATGTACTGTGGCCCCTGTGCCTGTGCTTTGTTCTTCTCACCGAATCATCAGGTTCTCTGAAGGCCAGGCTGTGCCTGAGCCTTCTGGACACCGAACACAGTTGGTGGTGCCTGGCCCATGGTGGAGGAGGTGGGGGAGGGCGGGCTGGCGGCCTCTCCACTCATGCTCTGCCTCTTAGAATCACCCAAGGCACTGTGAAGCCCCCAGTCCCTAAACCTTCTGGGAATGGGCCCCCGGGGTGGGGTGAGGACAGGCAGTCTCCTCACCATCAGCTGCTTGATGGTGGGGTGCTCCTCGGCCTCCCGGCCAGAGGCAGGCTCCTTGTGGACAATTTCCACTCGGATGTCATTTTTGGCTGACACAACACCTTTGAGATCTGGACATAAAATAGGAAAATGTAGGTGACAAATTCAGTTCTTACCTTGAGATGTCAAGCTCTCCCCAGCCCTTCATCCCTGCCACCCCCTCCCCTGAGTTTACCCTCCAGCCCCTGAACTCAGCATCCTCACTGCCCCCCTGACAGGACATGCTGTGGGCCTTGTGGGCCTCTGGGGAGGCGACCAAGTGGGCTGCCTGGCCCTGCTGATGCACCGCAGACACTCTGGTTTGAGAGGCTGTCCTCAGCCACCTGTCACCTCACTGAGCTCTTCACCTACTGCATCCTCCCTGCCTTCCAGAAGTCTTCTCTGACCTCCTCCCTCAGGTTCTGAACTCTTCATCCACAGAAGCACAGATCTCAGGGGTAGAACCTAGAGGCTCCCATGGCCAACTTCCCGCCCAAAGCAGAGACACCCCACCCCTGGCTCACGGGGAGCCTGCTTCTCTGTCGACACTTTTGTGATGGAAGCTGTACTTCTTCTGTGGTCCGTTTCTAGGTGGAGAGCTTTTGTTAGGAAATTCTTGCACAAGTATGCTCCCTATCATTCCTGCTGAGAGGGTGATGAGGGAGTCCCTGAGACCACGTCACTAAGGGTCGACCTGGGAGCCCAGGCCACTTGCCTTGGGGTGGAAGGACAACAAAGGGAACACACAGCTTTCTGCCAAGAGTGGAGGTAGCAGCCCTGCTCTGGTGACTTATTTTGGGCATATGCTCATAGATGTTAGGGCCGGGTGAGGTCATAAAAGCCACATCATCCAGCTCTTTTATCACTACAAAGTAGGAGCTCAGACTCCTGGAATGGTTGTGGCTCGCTCAGGGCCACGTGGTAGAAGAGGTGGGACCAGAAGACTGTGTCCCCGTTACCTCGCCTCTTCTCTGCCAGCCTGTCTTATGTTTGCACGTGTCTATCCCGTGTAACTTCAGAGCTGTGCCCGGTATGGAAATCCTGGGAACACGCAATCCTTCAAGAGTGCACAAACACAGGTGGTGCCTGTGGCTCAAAGGAGTAGGGCGCCGGCCCCATATGCCAAAGGTGGTGGGTTTAAGCCCAGCCCTGGCCAAAAACTGCAAAAAAAAAGAGTGCACAAGCACTAGAATTTTACTGCTAATGACTGCAGACCTTTAAAAGTTGGCTCATAGCAATTCCTTGAACTCTTTTCTCCCGTGTGTGAAATCTGCCTTTCCGGTTAGACTGGCAGTTCTTGGAGAACAAGGATGAAGCCACATCTTTTCTCCCCTGATGTCAACACAGCCCCTGACTGAGAGCTACGCGTGTTCGCCCCACAGGGCTGGCTGACTGCCCTGCACATGGAGCCCAGCTAGTCCACGCTCACATCTGCCGAGGGCCCATAGTGCCGGACGCCACACATCAGACCCACTCCCTGCCCCAGGAGCGCAGCGCTGTGAGGCATCGTACTCCTGCTTACTTGCTCTCCGGGGCAGCCTAAGCCTGGCCTTTTTCTCTGTCCCCCTCCCTGAGATCCCGGGTCTCCCTCCCGTACTTCTCTGGGAACGGGCACAGCAGAAAGCCACAATGGTTGCCATAAGGACGAGGAAGGCCACGCCGGCTCCTACGGCCACCCCAATGATGACAGCCATCGGCACAGACTCTGTGGGAGAAAAGTGGGCACAGCTGATGTGGTGTGGAGGGAAGCTCACTGGTCCCCCCAGGCCCTCACCCAACTCCTTCAGGTCAGCCCCTACCATGTGGGTCCCTCCTGGGAAATGCCTCCCTGGGCCCAGGCAGGCCCAGGCAGAATTCAACAGGGGCCAGCTCTAGTGGGGATGGCAAGTCCAGGGTGGAGGACAGTGGGTGGGTAGAGGAAAGGGCAGGGAAGAGCAGGGGAGGGCAGGAGGACAGTGGGGCAGGTGAACACAGAGAAGGGACAGCCGAGGTGAGGGTGTGCTGGTATAGCTTGGCTCTCTCTGGCTTTGAACAGGAGTGATGCTCTGTCATGAAGGGCTGGGGAGTCACAGGTCCTGGCTTTTCTTTGGAAAGATCACTGTCCTGGTTTGGGGTCTGTCCCTTCCTCCTCCTCCCTTTCCCAGGTGCACAGGGGATGCGCAGGACGACCAGCTCCTAGAGAATGCTTTAGTCCAAGCCAGCTGCGTCTGGCCTGCTGGGCACCAGGCTTGTAGCCCCCAGGTTTCTGGGTCTCAGAGGCAGGGGAGCGGGATCATAGCTCACCCACTGATTCCCCCTCTAGGGACCTCGTTGTCCCCCCCAAGGCCTGCTGCTTCTCCCTCTAGGCATCCCTCCAGTGAGAGAAGGCTAGCACTCCAGCAGGGTAAGTCCCATTCCCTGCTGTCTCTGACTGACTCTGGCCCTGGCTGGGAAGCAGTGATCTTCCAGACAGCCCTGGCCCTTCCATGATGGCATACAGGGCTGAGCACATGACCCAGGGCCCCAAAGAGCCCATCAGGAATAGAACTAGAGAATGCTGGGGCCGGGGGCCCACTAAGGACAAGCTTCCCATTTTATAGATAGAGACATTGAGGTCCAGAGAAGTCAAGCGACTTAGCCAAGGACATACAGTTGCAGCAGAGCCAGGGTAAGTCCAGGCCTCCTCTTCCTGCCCCACTCCATCTTCCAAACCCACAAGCTCTGGACAGCCTCCATTGCCATTGTTTTGAGTCTGGCTGCATGGCTTCTTTTGACCAGCTCACTTTAGCTCTCTTATCTCAAAATGGGGCTAATGATAGTGGCCACCGCTGAGGGTTGTGACAGGGGTTAGCTGAGCAAATGTGGGTAAAGGCCTTGGAACAGAGCCTGGCACCCACCCTACAGCCTTAAAGGTGGATGAGGAAAGTTTCTTTTAAAGAGTGAGCCCTTTAGCCGGGCGTTGTGGCGGGCGCCTGTAGTTCCAGCTACTCGGGAGGCTGAGGCAAGAGAATCGCTTAAGCCCAGGAGTTGGAGGTTGCTGTGAGCTGTGTGAGGCCACGGCACTCTACCGAGGGCCATAAAGTGAGACTCTGTCTCTACAAAAAAAAAAAAAAAAAAGAGTGAGCCCTTGTCCACTCACCCACATTTGGCAGTGTGGACGGCAGGGGGATGAGTGGGCATTGGGTCTGGGGCTGAGGTTAGCTTCTCCTTGCTGCTGCCTCCTTTAAAGGAGGAAGGGAGGAGGAAACCCCTGGAGATGCTGTGGGGAGGAGCTGTCCATGGTGAGGGGCTGGTGGTGTGGGTGGCCGAGTACGCCTTCCTTTGCTACACAGGACTTGCCTACTAACTCAATTGCCACCTGCCAAATGGTGGCCAAGACCACTGCATGGTGATTGGGGGTTGGGGGTGGGGACAAGAGGAGGTGAGAGTGGCAAACAGTCGCAGATTAGAAGTGGAAGGAGTTTGGGTTGGTCTCACAGCCAGGATAGAGACGAGGGACCTGGCCTCAGCTGGGCTTGTGTGACACACAGACGGTGCTATCTCTAGGTTTGAGTTTCATGAGGAAAGAATAACTGCTTTGGAAGCTCATTGGTTCGGAGCTTTTGAACTTGGCTCATTTGGGTTTAATTTTGTTTCTCCTCGGATTCCTAGTAATTTTTCTTGGAAAAACTCAGGGCCTGTTTCAGCTGAAATCAGACTCAAAGCAGGATGGTGGAAAGCTCCTAATACCTCAGGGCCTCCGTGTCCTGACTGTAAACCTAGGGAGCTGGGGCAGCTATATATATGGTGCCTTCTGACTCTGGTATCTTGGAAGTCCATGTGTCCTTGAGTTTGTTAACAGCTGGGGTGAGGGGTGCCATCTTATCTGGACATTGGTTGCCAGGCAGGTGAGTGGGATGGGGGGGGGTCATGGGGACAAGTGGTCCCTGAGGGCAGTCTCCCTTCCCAGTTCCCTCCTGCCTGGCTTCCTGAGCTTTGGCCTGGGCTGCCTGTGCAGGCTGCTCCCCTCTGGACAGAGCACCCTGCCCATATCCCCCAAGACCCGCCGCTGCTCAGCCTCCTTTCCATCTAAGATCGGCTGCACATCAGGCTCCAGCCACCATGGGAGGAAGGTGTCTGGGGAGCTCCAGAAAAGTGTGAGCAGATAAACATGAGATGGAGGTGGGGGAGGAGGAGAGGACTCAGGGAGAACACAGAGGGAGGCTGGCAACTGTCTGGGTTGTCTCTGAGTGTGCTGCAGGGGCCTCTAGCTGGCCTGTACCCTGGGCCGCTATTCTGATGGGGGCATGTCCGCCCAGATGGGAGGGGCCTGCATGGAGCGTGTTGAAGAAGGTGACATGGGCCAGCATGGCAGGAGACCCAAGGCATGGCAGGACTCCCAAGTCCTCAGCATGGCTTTGGTTGGCCCTGTAGAGTCTCATTTGCTATGTCCTGAATCTTTTTTCTGGTCTCTGTTGGGGGTGGGGGGCAATCATCTCTTGGGGGGTCCCAAGACAGAGCAACTTAACCCAGTCAGGACGATGACCACTGTGCTACTGAGTGCCTGGCCCAGCAGCCTTGGCCTGGGGGTGAGATGACACTTCCGTGGAGACTGCAGGGAGTGGGGGAGGCGCGGCAGCAAGCATGGATTAGCCACAGAAGGAGTTGGGGCCCCCACATCCTGGGAAGCAATGGCCAAGCTGGTGATGACGCTGAGAAGCAGGAGAGTCAGGGAGGGCCTGGAAGTAGAGGGATAGGGGCCAGCAGACCCCAGAGGGCAGCAGCCAGGGCTTCTGGAGAGAAGGGATGGAAGGAATGCAGGCAGGAGCAAGAGCCAGTGTCCAGGAGAGGAGGAGCCTATGGGGCGTTGTGGCAGATGGGAGACAGGTCTCTGGGGTCCCTAGCCCCGAGCTGGCTGGGAACCCTCTCCCCACTGCTCTGACTACACTGAACACTTGGGACAGGGGAGGGCAGAGAAGTTAGCGGCCAGCACAGGCCTTCCTATCCCCTTTTGGGGCCCCTCCCCACTAGGCAAGAATCCCTTCCCGCCACCCGGGCAGTCCTCATCGTCTCCGTCTCCTTCGTACCTGCTTCCAGCCCGGCTCCCGACTTCATTTCTGAACCTGTTTGGAAATAAAGCAAGCGTCCACAGCAAGGGCTGGCTGGCAGGGTGGGGTGGGACAGGGTCGGCTACCTGGAGGGGTTGGGGAAGGGGCTTCCTTCTTCAGTCATGTCTCTGGGACCCGCAACAGATCTAGGCTAGCCCAACTGAACTTAGGGTTCGTTCACACTGGCTCCAGAGGAGCTAGGGACCAGAGAGAGAAGTTGTGTTGGGGTGAGAACATTTAGGGGAGGGTGCACCAATGGGAAGACAGGGAGGGTAGGTAACAGGGGACCAGGAGGGTTCGGGATGATGTGTGGATGATGTTATGTGGATTATGTGCAAAGCGTTATGCAGAGCAGCGCCTATGAAGGAAGAGGTGCTGGGAGAGGCTGTGCGGTTTGGTCTGCAGGTGCTGGCCTGTGAGCCGCAGCAGCCTGTGGGCCGGTAGCCTGTGGGTGGGCCTTCAGCTTGGAGGGCAGCAGAGATCATCTGGACTGAGGCCTGCCTAGAGGCCCAGGCCTGCCTGAGCTGAATCCCTGGTCCACCACGACTTAGCCCTGGTTGGCAAGGGACAAGCCCTGCAGCCCGTTTGGGGGCCACATGTGCGTCTGGCTGTATGTGGAGCTTCTTGGAACCAGTCCTCTGAGCCTCCACTCTGTCCTGGAGGCTGTGCCCCAGAAATCTGAGCAGAGCCTGGGGCCTCAGCACCTCTGCCAGGAGCTAGGGCAGCGGGCACACGGGACCATGAGGGGTGAGGCTTCTGCCTTCCCCCTCCTCTTGTTCCCTGCCCAGCATTGCCCTCTGGCTGGTGTCTCCTTTGTAGCACAGTGGTCCCTGTGTCTCCTGGGGTCAGCAGGTGGCCTGCGTCCAGTCCCCACACCAGGATCAGGAGGAATAGGCCCTACTCTTAGCTTTAGCGTGGGGGGCTCCTGTGGCTTCTGGGTTGCTGGGTTGGCTTGTTGTCCTATCTGGGGCCAGGCAGCTTCCCCACACATCCAAGCCAGCATATCCTGTGTTCTGCCCGGGCACCACAGTTTAATGAGGGCCCTTTGGTGGCAGCTCAGGTCCCCTGAAACATGGTCCTCAGGTGCTAGTCTGGGCAGTTTTCTTCCTTTCTTGTTTCCTGGTGGGAGCTAGTGCCATTGCCTCCCAGGGCAGTGGGCCACAGAGGGCAGCTGGCTCCCCAAGGCCATGTGACCAGCCAGGAAGAGCACCGTGATGTCCTTGGGCCTGGACCCACCTCATAGGTGGGTCCTCTGGGTGCTCTGTCCCTTTGGGTGCTCTGTCCCTCAAGACCGCTGGGAGAGTGCCCTCCAGGCCCTGCCAGTCTCCTCTGACCCTGGCGGCCCTCACCTTGCTCCTTGAGCCGGATGATCTCAGTGTCAGAGCCAAAGCTGTTCCAGGCAGTGCAGTTGTAGATGGTCTGGAAATCAGCGCGCACAATGTTGCTAATGGTCAGCGTGGAGATGACGCCCTCCTCGGTGCTGATGGTCTCCACTGTGTAGCGCCCCGACGTCCCCGACTCCAGCACATTCTCCTTCCAGGACCAGGCCTGCCAGGAGTGCAGAATTAGGAGGAGACACCCCCGGGGGTGGGTGGGCAGAACCATGGTGTCACCTTGCTTCTCCAGGCAGAGACAGCCAGGCTCAAGTTCATGCTCACTGCCACATACCAACACATATGCCTCATACCACAGACATAAACGTATCACAACACATACATATACCATAGCACATCACACATATGCACACACATGTGAACACTTACACGGGCACTATGAAAGTTTTGAGACAGACCGTGTTATAGTTCATTATTTCACTTCCTAGAAACACAGTTGATAGCGTCCTTATGAATATCTTAAAACTTTTATAATGACCCCTGTATAAATACATATAAAAACACACGCACATCATACCACACCGTTTACAACAAACATGCATAGTCAGGCATACACGTGCCACACCATAATACACATTCACACAACACTCACAGACACATGTACACATACCACACACACCATAACGCACAGGTCCACATGTACGTACAGCCACAACACATGTAAACACACATGTACACAGGTACACACACAACACACCACATGCACCCATAATAAGTACACACACCACCAACATGTATATGTGCGCACACACTGACACACCACCCACCACAACACATGTGCACACAATCCACTCACACATGTACACATATGGGTATATACGTAGAGGTTGGGGCCACCTCAGTCATCTAAGAAGGGGGTCCAGCATGGCTCCACACTCAGAACATTTTTCCAGCAAAGAGGGAGCTCTGGCGGCAGCCATCTGAACCCAGGGACCACCTGGAGCCTCCCCAGGGATGTTATCCCAGGATCATGTGGCTGCCTCAGTGGGTCTTGGGTGAGACAGCAGCTCTAGGGGTTTGAGTCTAGCTTTGTTACTCTGTCTGTTTTTACAAAAGTGTGTGAGAGCTGTAATTGTGATCAACCTCATCAATAATTAGTTTATTTAACTGTTTCGAGAGTCCTTCCATGACTATTGTATGACCTGAATGTGTTTAAGCCCCATGAACACCCTGGCTCAAAGTGTTCATGAGCGTGTGGCAATGCAGGCCAGTGCTTGGGGGTCCTGGGCAAGGCGGGAGCCGGGCTTCTCAAACTGGACGCTGTTGTCCACATCTGGGCCTAACTTATTCTTGGTTGAAGGCTGTCTCATGCACTGAGGATGTTGGCACCACACTTGGGCTCTACCCTAGATGCCGGCAGCACCCACTCCCCAAGTCGTGACAACAAAAAATGTCTCCAGACATTGCCAAATGTCCCTGGAAGCCAGTGAGATGCACTGGCCTAGAATTAGATGGCTCTGAAAAGAAAGATGGTGTGAAAATGCTTAAGACTGAATGGGATATATAGATACTTTTGAGACGGTCTCATGTTGCTCAGGCTAGAGGGCCATGGCCTCAGTCTAGCTCACAGCAACCTCAAACTCCTGGGATCAAGTGATCCTCCTGTCTTGGCCTCCTGAGTAGCTGAGACTACAGGCACCAAGTAACTAAGCCTGGCTAATTTTTTCTATTTTTGGCAGAGATGGGATGTCTCACCATGTGGTGCAGGCTGGTCTTGAACTCCTGGTCTCAAAATGATTTTCTCACTGTGGCCTCTTAAAGTGGTAATGGATTACCAGCCCAAGCTACTACACCTGGCCATTGGGATATTTCACAATGGGCATATATTCCATTTATAGTTTTTAAAAAGTTAGTGAGTGACATTGAGGAGGCATATGTATTGCTTTTACTTGTGAATCATTGCAAGTTTTGTGTGACTCAGACAGTGAATGAATCAAATGCCTGAGAGGGTGTGTAACAGCAATAATACTCTAGCAGTTTACAAGAATGTCAGTTTTAGTCTGAACCGGCTGTTCAGGGCCCAGCCCAGCATCCTCCCTGCCCTGCTGTCCTGTGAGAGGGTAGAACTGTCCAGCAGAGTTGACCCTGGGCAATCTTTTAGCAGGTTTGTCCCAGGCACTGGGAATTATTAAAAATAATATCCTTCCAATAGTGCTATTAAAATGTTCACTTTCCTTGGTTTCCACGCCCAAGATTCTTCCAGTTTCAGACAGGTAGTGCATATTTTAGGGGTGGGGTGGGGGGCTGTGAAGGTGACTGCTGCCTTGGCTGCACTGCAATTATGAAGGTTTGGAGGAGAGGCGGGAGAATGGAACAATCATTTTAGAGGGGACAACTCTTGATACATGGGGTGGACCTGGGCAGTGATTTACACAGCAGAGCCCTGGAGGGTATGCAAGGGGACTGCCAACTGTAAACGGAGCTCTGTTCTACACAGGAGAGGGGGCCTGGGCTTTGCCTTCCCACCCCGGCTTGCCCTCTGCCCTTAGGCTGCAGAGGCGGGCCTGCGCAGAGGTGGGGGCTGCCTGTACATTTGTCCAGACCCGGGGCAGGTTTGTTTCTCCCCAGCGAGGCGCGCGCGCCCCCTCCCGGGCACTCACGATGCGGTCGGGCGGCGGCGTGCTCCGGATGAAGCACTTGATCTGCCCTTTCTCGCCGTGCAGGGCGTGCTGGGTCTGGGTGCTGGAGATGATGGGGGGTCCTGTAGTGGGGACAGCGGCACATTAGTGGCCCGGGAAGGGCAGGTCCCCGGCTGGCGCCCTTTCGGTGGGGGGCCTGAAGTTTGTTCGTTAATGCAAGCATTTCGCACAACATTCCGGGAAGGTCTGTAAGTGCAAGGTCGGGGACTCGAAATAAATCAACCTCTCCAGGGTCGCGAGCCAGCCTTCCAAGTCAGAGTCCCCAGAAGACATAAATAACTGCCGTAAAAGGTGGTGATGTTAGTGCCACCAGAGCGGCGCAGGAAAAGTGCAAACCGGCTCCAGAGGAGAGAGCGCGGTTCTCTCCGGCAGCGGCGGGAAAGCTTTAGGGAGGTGGCGGCGCGGCGGTGGCGGGAGGCGTCGCAGGACGACACGGCCCTCCCGCAGCCGCCGTCTCCCAGGCGGCCAGGAGAGGGCGCCTGTGCCACGCCGACGGAGGACGTCCTGGCTGGGACTGGCTGCGCCGGCCACGTGCACGGCCTGGACCCGCGGACTGAGTTGGTCCTGCAGTTCACCTCGTTCTCTGCATGTAAGTACACGGACGGCTCAGGGAGACCCCAGCCCCAAACCCCAATGTTATCCCATCCAGTCCATTCGTGTGTGCGTGCGTGCGTGTGTGTGTGTGATTGATTATGCAAAGTTCTGTCCCACTTAGCACGCTAGACAGGACAGTCCTAAGAGAGTCCCCTTGGAGCACAGCCCGACTCGTAGGGCTTCCTGCCTGGTTCTGCCTGGTGTCCAACCCCAGAAAGCTAGTTTAGTCACGGGCTTAGCTAAATTCCTGGCTGGGCTGGGGGGTTGAGGGTCCCCCTGCAGTCCCTGGGGTAAGGGACTTAGATGGCAGACACCAGAGAAAGGAGAGGGGGGCACAGGATCTGGAGAACAAGCAAAATCATGCTGGGAACAAAACAAAAATTGCTGCAAATATAATTGCTGTTTATCAGCTGCCTTAATTAAAACAGATTTGCATTTCTATGAGCAGCTCTCAGTCAAGAGGAGAAAAGGTACCAGGACACACTCAGGTGACGTCTGCTGAGTTTAGGACAGCAAATGGCTTGGGGCTGGGGGAAGCAGGTATGGGCGACCATCCACCCTCAGATGAGCCCTCCCTTCCTCCCTCACATCCCAGAGCTCCAAGAGAGACAAGGGCTGATGTTTTAGGGATCTGGATGGTGCTTTGTTTTGCTGCTGGGTAGAAAAGTGATGATGCCGTAAAACCTTTTCCCTTCATTTCCCAGGAACTAGGAATCCCCTGAGGGGTTCTTAGAGTTCTAAAAGCCAGGAGCAAATGCATACGTGTGTGTGTGTGTGTGTGTGTGTGTGTGTGTGTGTGTGTGTGGCTTCTTAAAAGGAAGCAAAATCCAGCATAAAGGGAAATGGGGCTGGAGCAGTCAGTGGGTGGTATGATTGGTCCCCCCTCCCTGCAGATGCCCAGTTTGAGCCAAATCAGTGGAAGTCTGTGCCAATTTATTCCCCAAAGGACTCCTGCCCTGAGAACCTGGACCTCTGGACACTTCCATAGTATCAGCCTCATTTGGTCCGGGCCCAGGCTCCTGCCCACTGGGCTTTGCCCTCCTTCCACCTGCTCTCTGGAAGTGGGAACAGACCTGTGCTCCCCTGACAGGGCCACTTAATCCCTTCAGCTTTTCTCTGCCTGGCCACCTAGGGGAGCTGGTGCTGGAGGGTGGAGGTGGAGGAGGGGCAGAGATGGATGGGACTTAGTACAGGGCCAGGCTGCGGTGTTTGTCCCCCAGGCCTGTGCTCCCTGGCTCCTTCTCTCCTCGATACCTGATGTCTCAAGTGGCAATAGATCTCAGCTTCTTCTCTAACCCTTTTTTTCCCAGAACCACAATGCTCCTTCAATAGCTTCTGGCTTGGGGGTCTCTGGAGGTTGCATGTGAGTGTGAGGGTCCCCCAGTGGGTCACAGGGCCAGCACAGCGGAGCAACATTGGCAGTGCGACTCCCCCACACCCTCCCGAAGCCCATCTCACTGGGCCACGAACTGAGCGAGTGTCAGACACCGGTGCTGAAAGGAAAAGGCTGCAGCCTGGTTGCCATGGATATGTGGAGGCGCCATCAGATAGCTGTTATTTTTAGCCCTGCAGTGCCAATTTATTGGTGGCATCCTGGGGACGCACGGGAAAGGCAGGAGGGCTCCCGAGTCAGGGCTTTGCCCAGGACAAGTGGCCTGTGCATACTCTGGGATCGGGTAGGATCATATCCCTCTGGGGCTGCCACAACACTGGGGCAGGGAAAGGAGTGGAAATGGGAGTAGGGAGCTGGCTTAGGGGGCAGCAGAGAGGATGAGGAGGCACCAAGCTGGCTTTAGTTTTCTAGCAAAGGGGGAGGATAGATGAGGTCCTGAGTGTGTGGGGAGGCCGCATTCTGGGTAGGGGGGAAGCTGAAGCCCACTGGGCTAATTCCAAGAACTCAGCCACGCCTCCCTAGCCCCCCCTCCCCCACTAGGTCTGTGGTTGTTTGTTCCTGCAGGGGCTCTAATCTGAGGCAGGCCTTCATGGGAGCAGGGAGCTCCCAAAGGGCTGCGACAGTGGCACGACCAAGGTCGGGGCAGGGGGACCTTTGGAAACAGCAGGGGAATCAAACCAGCTGCTTCGGTATCTGAGGACCCAAGCACCTATGACGATGGCAGGGATGTTGGAATGCTCATACTGGTGCCACAGCTTTCTGAAGTCTGTCTACATCCTCATCTGCCTGGTCTGATGGCCCTGCCCTAAATGTTTCTTGTGGCAGTCCCCTGTTAACTCCCACCATGAAAACCCTCTCCTGCTGCAATTATCCTTATAGAGCCCCCTAGTCACTTGATCTCATGGAAGTGATAACAGGCTGAGTGGCCCTAATGTAGTGGGAGTGGGCTGACCAGGAGCTGCAGAGATGCTCCTTCAGTTCCCACAGGCTGAGGTCATGGGAGGTGGATCAGTAGACATGGGATCTGTGTTGGCCACCCAGTGACCTCTGACTCTTATTTTCCTGGCCAGAAAAAAATGCACCAACTACTACTCTTAGGGCTGAGACCCCTTTGGAAGATAACAAAGGAGGGGGTGACCAGAAAACTCCCCAGGCCCCTTCTCACCTGACAGGGACCCCAAGAGTTGGGCATAGTTGCTGTTATCCCCTAGTTGGAGATGACAGCAAGGCCCAGGGCCAGGGACAGCCCCTTTGCAGCAATGCCTGGTGACAAAAGGGCCCCTCTTCCTTCCTCCCTCCCCAGCCTGCCCCAGCAGGGTCTTACCGTTGACAGTTAGGGTCACCTCTCGCTCCCCAGCTCCCACGCGAGGTACCACAGCCCGGCACACATATTTCCCAGCATCCTCCTGGCGGACGGATTTGAGGGTCAGGGTCTTTTCATTGCTCAGGACCTAGGAGAGTCGGGAGGGTCAGACACCAAGAGTAGGGGAAGGGCTTGTTGTGGAGAGGCAGGCACCAGCACCTTAGGCAGAGCCAAGGTGGGCAGGGCAAGAGGCTTCCTGACACACGGGGCCATGAGGGTGGGACATAGGAGCCCCAGGAAGTATACATGCTGCGTGTGTGGAGGGGCTACTTCCTGCTGCAGCCTGTGGGGGGTCTGGGGGAGTAAGACCAGAGGGGGCTTCTCCTCTCCCAGGCTGGCCATGGGTGAAATTGTCCTACAGACTTCTTTCAGGGTCCCTGACCTATTTTTTGAGTCCTTTTCAGTATCTGTTTGGGATACAGCTTGGGGTGAGGGGAAGAAAGCACCCTGGCATGAGCTGGATCTGAGTTTGAATTCTGGTGAGCACCTGTCTCTTTGTCAATTACTTGTCTCCTCAGATGCTCGGCTTCCTCTCTGTATATGGGGACATTGACACGTCATGGGACGGCCTCACAAGGTCAGTTTTCTCCTGCCTATTTCTGCTCCTCTACCCAGGGCTCTTCCTGTCCCTCCTTAGGGGAAAGCCATTGGAGGGCTCTCAGGACACAGAAGCACACAGGAGAAGAGGGCCTGGCCTAGCCCCGAGGCTAAGGCACAGCTTCGCTTGGGGGGAGTTGAATAGCCTTTCTAGTGACCCTACATGTGTTAGTGACCGTGACTACCTGCTCTTCTTAAAGACTCACAGTAGGACAGAACTGCTGTGGCTGAGTGCGCCCAGGGTGAGGGGGATGCCTGAGCACCTGGGTTCCTCTCCTCCTTCTGGGCCCTCCTCCCTGTGGCTGACCAGACACTGACCTCCCAGTCTGCTAGCGAGAAGGTCCAGCAAGGCAGCTCTGTGCTCTGCCATCCTCCTGCCCCCGTCAGAGGACCAGGGCCTGAGCTTCGGACTTACCACCCCGGAGCCCCGCTTCATCCAGACGATGGTCAGGGAGGGGTTGCCAGTCCAGGCGCAGCTGAAGACGGCATCAGAACCCAGATCCACCAGCAGGGATTGGGGCTCCGTGGTCATCCGGGGCCCAACTGTGAGGGGAAGGAAGAACTGGCTCCAGTGGGCCAGGAAGCCCCCGGGCCCTCCTTCCTGTCCCGCCCCTGCCACCTGAACCCTGTTCAGCACCTTCTCTCACACTTCAGTCCTCTGCCTAGGCTGGGCCTGGGGTCTGCAGTGGGACACGGAAATGAGGACTGGCCCCTCTGCCCCGAGCTCAGCCTCTCAGGCCTGCTGGGGTTACGGGCAGCACAGGCCAGGCTTCTGTCCAGATTTGCTGCCTGGGGTGTCCCATCCCTCCCCTCTTAACTGATCCCCCTTGACTTGGAAGGGTGAAGGAGGCCCTCATCTCTGTGTGTGGTTAGGGTCTTCCTTCTGCCTGTCAGCCCCTTGTCCTCCAGCCTCAGCCTCTGCCCTGGTGTGGAGGGCCCTGAGGCACCAGCCCAGCCCCCAGGCTCTGAGAGGCCCTCCAGGGTGGCCGTGGGTTGCCTTCCCATTCCAGACACCAGGCCTTCTTGGCCCTACCACAGCAGCCCAGGCCTTGGGCCCACTCCCACACCTCTGCTAAGCATGGAGAGAGAGCGGCAGCCCCTCTTACTTCCCCCAGCACAAATGGTGGGTTTCAGGCCCAGGCCCCAGAGCTGTGGCCAGGCAGCCTCAGAGTGCTTCTTTCAGGGATCAGATGGAGACTGAAACTGGGGTGAGGAGGTGGAGATTGGTCCTTTAGTGCAAAAATGCACCTTCTGTTGAGGCTCTTGGGGTCAAGGGGTGGGTCAGATTAAAAAAGTTTGTAGGATGGGTGCCCATAGCTCAGTGGGTAGAGCGCCAGCTGCATACACCTCAGGCTGGCAGGTTCGAATCCAGCCTGAGCCAGCTAAACAACTGCAATAAAAAAATAGCCGGGCATTTTGGCAGATACCTGTAGTCCCAGCTACTTAGGAGGCTGAGGTAAGGGAATCATTTAAGCCCAAGAGTTTGAGGTTGCTGTGAGCTGTGACGCTACGGCACTCCACTGAGGGTGACATAGGGGAAAAAAAAAGTTTGTAAAGTGCTTTTGAGGCTGTAAACGGCAGGCCACCAGGTCAGGATTATCGTTTTCAGCGCATCCAGCTAGCCAGTCTATAGCGGTGGCTGCCCCAGGGACTCGGGGGCGTGTAGGAGAGTCCCTCAGTGGAGCTGGTGTATAGAGGGTGATGGGCTTGGTCAGTGCCAGGCCTCAGTTCTCCCCTGGCACATACTGTGCGACCTCAGGTTTCCATCTCCTCAACCAGAATACAGGAAGGATGACACCTGCCCGTCATGGACTGTGTGTTTGTGCCCCTCCCCAGGTCACCCCAGTGAGCTGTATTAGGATGTGGGGCCTTTGGGTGGGGCCCTCATGATGGATTAGGACTTTCATAAGAAAGAAGTGACGCAGGAGAGCTGGCTTCCTCCTTCCCCCTCTCTGCCATGTGAGGACACAGCAGGAAGGCGGCTGTCTGCAGGCCAGGGTGCCGATGCTGGCACCCTGATTTCTGTTGTTTAGGCTACTCAGTCGATGGTGATTTGTCACAGCCGCCTGAGCTGAGGCATTGCCTCACTGGGTCATTATGGGGATCAAAATAAATATGAAACGCTACACAAGGGTGCGTTTTGTGAAGTGCCAGGTGATGTGCTTGGTAGGCACGATAGTGCCGGCATGAAGTTGGAAGCTCTGTTGTGTGCAGGGAATCTGGCCAGGGTTTCTCCAGCCCTGAGCAGAGACCACCTGGTGTCTGCTCACCCAGGGGCCCCAAATCATGAACTCACAGTAGACGTCAACCGTGCGGCTGAGGTTGGTGCTGCCCAGGGCATTGGTCACCTCACAAGAGACAGGCTCTGAGAAGTATGTATGGTCCACAGTGGTCCTGTACACTTCTCCAGATGCCTCCTTGATGATCTGGCCTCGCTTGGCCCACCTACAACAGAAGTCCACGGTTGGCCTGGACCTCAAATGGCCAGGCCAATCCTCTGGGAGGCCTGGTGTGGGGCAGCAAAGGGCAGGTCCCCATGAAAGGGTACTTCCCAGGCTTGGGATGAGTTGGTCTTTCTCCCACGCAGGCTTTGGCCACTGGTCACCAGGTAGTCAGTGGCCCTTGACGAGAAAGTTATCACAGAGGGAGATGAGTTGATTATCTAGCTAGATGGTAGAAAGTCCAGCTGTTGGCCACCAGATGGCTGGCCTGCTCTGAGCTGCAGCGTGGGCTCTGCCTTGGGCCATGCTGAGTCTAGAACTCAGAGGCTAGGGTCAGATGGTGCATGCCCACATAAATGCACATGCCTGCACTTGCACACACACAGAAGTGAGGCTCCAGATGAGGCAAGATACTATAGGAGAATTGAGACCTAGGCCTCCTCTCCTGACCAGGCGGTAGGAATGCCAGTAATCTCATAGGAGGAGAGGTGCTGGCGATTGGACCTGACGGACCCCTTCCCACTTGGTCAGCTCCCTCAGGTCTCTGTCCTGGCACCCCCCAACCCCCCGCACAGGGCGGCTCCCTCATGGGGCCCCCTCACTCCTGGAAGTCCTTTCAGCCTCCCAACCTAGCTTCACCCTGCAGAGGTGGTGGCTCCACCAGCCTGGGTTTGTGGGAGGAGGCAGGTAGGAAGGTTCTTCCACTGGCCAGTCAGTGCCAACCTGGAGGGGAGACTGAACAGCCTTGGGCTTGGCTTGGTTCTGGCCATGGGGTACCATCCCCTCGTTGGCCCAGCGACCCAGCAACCTGCAGAGCCCTGTAGGGTTCGTGTGTGCTCCTATACGAGGGTGTAGGTGTGTGTGAAGGTGGGGCTTTTCTTTCCTCACACCTCCCCACAGCGAGAGTTCTCCGTTTCCCTGCTTCAGCCCCACCGTGAACAGCATTCACTTGAAGTCACAGGACGTCTGACAGGTTCCTCCCTCTGCTATGGGGCGTGTCTGCCTTTGCAGAGCTGGAGAGTGGCCTCTCAAGTGTCACCAACAGTCCTGCTCCCTTTCCCACCTCCCTCTCCTGCTCCTCCCTCCATCCAGACAGCCACCGCTCCCTGTCATGCTGAGCACCTGGGCCGGCCTGTGGAGCTGTTATCGAGAATTAATATTGAGTAATTATCAAGAACACGATTAATAATAACAATTATAGTTTAACTACACAGCAAACTATAGCTCCCCAAGAGCTTAAGGAGCTTCCCAACAAAACATGATGAGTTATTCATGAGTCACTTCAATTTCCAACTTTAATTTAATGACCAGACTTAATAGTCAGGCCAGCCCCTGCCTGAGGCAGATGAATTCAGCTGCAGGAACAATTGGGGCTCTGGGTCCAGCCCCAAATTCCTTCTTCCTGCTGAAGCAAGTGGGGGTGGGGGGCAGGCTTCAGGACCTGCGGGGTTGGGGTGATTTGGGGCCCTGTGAACTGGTTCCGATGGGGAGATCTGGTTTGTTTCTTCCTCAGGGTCCCTGGGTAAGGGGTGTTTCTCCCCTCCCTGTGGCTGTCACCAGGAAAGTCATGGAGGGTGGTGGCCTGCCTGGTCTGCTCAGCCAAGCTGGCAGGATGACTGCGAGACGTCCCACAGGCCTGGAACCTGGTGTTCCAGGTGCCACGGGTACCCTCACCTCAAACCTGGCTGGTGGCAAGGGAGCCAGAGAAAGGACAGCCAGAGGATGGGACTTACACCTCGTTGTGACCCCAGCAGAGTGGTGCTACCTGAGCCATCTCCTGTGCAGCCACTGCCCTCAGTTTTTCCAGGCCTAGTTCTTCCTGGGGTGCAGGAAGGATTCTCTGATCATCCTCCCCCAGGGTCACGGGCTGGGTCCTCAGGATCCCTGAGAGCCCCCTGCTCATGTCTCTCAGCAAGTCCTTTTGCCCCCCCCATTCCCTCCCACACCAGAAAACCCTTTGAGGGTCCCTTCCAGAGATGCAGAGGCTCAAACCACTGCATCCAAACAGCTGGCTGCAGGTTAGGGCTGGAGACCACTCTCTCTCTCTGTCCTGCAGGTTAGGGCTGGAGACCACTCTCTCTCTGTGTCCTGCCGGTCTTTCCTCTCCCCGGCCCCCTCCACTGTCTCCCCTGTGGCTGTCACTCCCTTTCCCAGCCCCTGTAAGATGGAGTGAGCCTGAGCCTGCCCCAATCAACATCTAGTTTGGTCCAAACAAATATAAGAGGATTAATTATTTGTATCAGGGCATCAGGGGCCCTGGTGTGTGACAACCACCAGGTCATCCTCACAAAGAGCCTCTTGTCATGTCAGGTGGGTGGTGCCCATACTGCTGTCTGCAGGGGGTCCCCATAGGCCCTCCAAGGAGCAGGCCCAGAGGCTGCTGCTGCTGTGTGGCACTGAAGGGCAGTTCCAGACCCACCTTTGGTGCTGCGGTGCACAGGGCATACCTCTAATTTTAGAGAATGCAGCCTCTAAAAGGTGGAATAGGGAGTAAGCAATCAAGACAAATGAGAGAGAAGAAACAGTTTCCTAAACCTTGTCAAAGTCGGTTGGGAGACATGTGTTTTCATGCAATGAGATCTGCTTACAGGGTTTGCTCTTGGACCAGGTCACCTCCAGAACAAGCACCTGGCTGCCTGCTGAGACCTTGCCAGAGTGAAGGGCTTCGGTGTGGGTCGACCTTCTCCTTTCCCAGGCCACTCAACTCCCCCACATTCATCTGGGGGACAGAGGACTCCCCCAAAACCTCTGGAGTTCTGGGGGGACTGGCCCTGCACTGACACATTTTTAGGGTCCTGGTCAGTCAAAAGGCCAGAAGGGAAGGTGGCTGGTAAGTACCAGTGGCCTGCGCAGGAGCCCTGGCAAGGGAGGGGCTGACTAAGCCCGTGAACTCTGGGGAGGACAGAGGGAGTGGCCCCTAGGGACCCTCTAGCCTGGGAACCTGCAAGCTCTCTGCTTGTTCACATATTAGCTCTTTAGCATGAAAAAAACAAGTTCCAGAAAAGAGAAGTTGCTAAGAATGGCCTGTTAACTCGCTTCACCTGGATGCAGCTACTGCAAACATTTTCTGCACGTGATTCAACAGGGCCCCTCCCTGGTGCAGTCCCACCTCCTCCTCCTCCTCTTCTTGACACTATCCCACTTCCCCTAGAATCAGGTCTGCAGCCGGTGTTCTGGGTGTATGTGAAGCCCGTCCTGGGCAGAGGCTGCCAGTCTTGGGCTGTGCCACTCTGCTGTCTGTGCAGCCCATGGCCCCTAGTCTGCAGGTGACTCGGGGCCTGACAGTGAGGAGCAGTGGATGTGGGAGGTTCTGTGCTCTCATCTCTGGGGGCAGCTAGGAGGATGAATGGGGTGTTGGTGGGTATAAGGGTGGCCCTGGGGAGCTGGACACGTGGTGTTCATAGCAGGGCTGGGAGTAGTGGAGAGAAGCTGACCTCATATGGAGAAGCCTGGGCCTGGCAGGTGCAGGGTGGGTGCCCAGAGAAATGGCATCTCCCTGGGTTTTCCTCCTGCATGTTTGGTCACTCTCCAATAGATGCCAGCCCCAGCCAAAGCAGACATTCCCCTGAACCTGACAGGGCCATGTGGCTCCAGAGAGCCTGACGTCCTGGGCTTGGAAGGGACCCTGGCGGTCATGTGACTTTCCTTCTGTCTCCAGTCAGTCCAGTGAATGGTTGAACTAGATGGACAGATGGTTTCATACTATTTTAAAATACCCTCAGGGAGAGGCTCGTTGCCCTCCTGGGCTTCTGGTGCCCATGCCACCAGTTGTCCTGCTGCAGGGAGCACCCCCCGTGTCCAGCCTGAGCCTCTGCCACCTCCTGGCCCATTGCTGGGGCCACACTGCCTCCCCGCCCTCTTCCCCATACCCCTGGGCCGGCTTATCTCCTAGGTCAGGGCCAGGAGCATCCTTGGCATAAGTACCCCAGGTTCACACAGAGGTGGCCTTGTGCATCCCCGTTCAGTCTGGGTTAGGGGAGCACATGGGGACAGTTAGGTGGCCAGTTCCACATGCACCTGATAGGAGGCGAGTTCCTGAGTCCTCCCCTGAGCACCTCTGGGGTCACTTAGTCTCCTGGATCTAGAGTCTTGGAATCTGGGGCACAGGCAGGGAGGTGCCAGAGGAGCAGCTGTGTTTGCTCACTCAGCCAGACACATTAAGAACTATCTAGCCTACGCCAGGGGCGTGCTACGAGCTGACAGTCCTCCACAATGACATCACAGTTCCTGCCTTCAAGAAGCCTCATCAAGAGGCAGAGACAGGCACACAGAGAACAGTGGTACTGTCATCAGTGTTGTGAGCAAGGGACATTCCCAGGTACCCGTGAGATAGCTGGCTCTCCCAGGAACCCTGCCCTACCCAGGGGAACCTAGGGCCTGACCTCCCTGGTTCTCAGGGGCAGCTTTCTGCCTCTTGTCAGAAACAGGGAAAATGAGCTGCTCTAGCTGTAGCTGCCCCCACAGAAAAGGAGTATTCGCACCCCAAGGAGGCTCATGGGCATGTGGGGGACCCGCAGACACCTCCTGTGAGCCAGGTAGCACTGCGGCCATGCTGCAGACCCCAGTGACACCCCTGCAGCAGGCACAGGGTGGGGCCGGTGGCTCTCACCTGTACTGGGTGACTGCTGGGTTGGCCTTTGCAGAGCAGTGGAAGGTGACGACATTATCCTCCAGCACTGGCTGCGGCTCCACTGACAGGTTGACAAGTGGGGGGTCTGCGGGGAGAGGATAGTCACTTGTAGGCCAGCAAGAGAATGGGGCAGGGAGACCACAGGGACATGAGAATAAGGGTCAGAGATTAGATTCCACCACCAGAGACCCTCAGAGCTAGCACTGTCCTGTGTGTTGTGGGGAGGGTGGGGGGGGCAGAGGAGGCTGCCACTGTCCCTGGAGGGTCCTGATCCAGACAGTTCTGGGGTGGGCTCAGGGCCCTCTGTGAACTCCAGGCCTGCTGTCCACAAGGACACCAGCCAGGAAGTCTGGCCACCTGGCTCCAGCACATGCCTGTCCTCCAGCTCTGGGCTCTAAAGACCACTCTAGGGAGGAGAGGCGGGAAGAGGGTGGGGAGCACGGACACTAAGCCCCTTTCAGCACAAACTTTCCATCTTTGAAATGTCTGTTTATTATCTCTCTGTATAAAGGGTCTGGGCATCTGTTAACCGGAAAGCAGTATTTATACCCTTTCACTAGCCTGATCATCTCACTCAGCCTGACAGGTATCACAGAGGGGACTGGTGTCACAGGACCTCCATTCTGGGCTGGGTTCCCTTTCTCATTAACATGATAAGAAGCCAGACTCTGAGGGGCTGAATGGCATGAGGGAGATGGAAACCACAGATGCAGAGACATGTAGACACTTTGCAGAAGGGGCAGGAGGTTGGCAGAGAGGAGGACAGTGCTGGGGCCATGGAGGAGGAGAGCGAGAGAGAGACAGAGGGAGAGAAAGAGATAGAGAAAGGTCAGAGAGAGAGATCAGAGAGAGAGAGACAGAGATAGAGAGACAGAGAGACGCACAAAGAGATGAGAGAGGGGACAGACACATACAGACCGAGACATGCAGGGAGTGAGAGGAGGAGGCTGAGGCCTAGAGAAGCAGAGAGCAGAGCGATGGAACGGGACAGACAGACCGACACAGAGACTGACATATATGCAGAGACATGTAATCAGACCAGAATTTTAGACAGAAGGCAGATGTGACCCAGGGAAACCAGCACACACAGAGGGAAAATGACAATGTTGGGGAGAAAGACCAAATCGAATAAACAGAACAGAGAAACCAGAAAGAACAGAACTGTGAAATGTAAAGGTGGAGCTCGAGGGTCTGCAGCAGAGATGGGGGGTGGCCAGCAGCCCGGTGGCCTGGCATTGGCCCAGTCCAGCTGAGCTCAGGGACAGCAGCTCCTGGCCTCTGGAGGCTGACATCACTCTGCTGCTTGGCATCCCTGGGAATCCACATAGCGGGAGGGAGAGGAGCCCTTTCTGTCCTGTCCTGCTGACTTAGGAGGGCAGCCTGGACCTCAGGGCCCAGCCAGGGCCAGACCCCACCAATAAGCAGAGGAGATTGCTGGAAGCTCAGGACTTTCCAGGGTTCAGCCCATCTTTTATAAAAGAAGTAAGGAAGCCAGTTTCTCAGAGGAAGGAAGAATGCTGACCCCAGGAGGAGCACTGCAGAGGGCTCAGACTCTACCTGCCAGTCTGAGCTCCTGGCTGAGACCTTGGGGAGTCATGCCCAGCCTTGCAGCTGTGGCCCGAGACTACCCTGCCTTGAGTTGGGATTGTTTGGCTGCTTGGCCACACTCTGCTGGCTGGTGCTCAGGATGGATAGGGCCTGGGCCAGGGTGATGGCCTTGGGGCTGCACTGGTGTCTGTTTCCTGAGCAGCAGGTGGCTGACAATACCAGGGAGTCCATCCTCCCCACATATCTGCTAGTTCCAAATGGGGAACCACACACAATTCAGAAGCGTCGCTGCTGGTGCAGCCAGCCTGCTGCCCCTTCCTGGAGAATTACTAGGGAGGTGAGAGGTGATCTCAATCTCGGTTTCTAAAGCATAATTCAAGTGGTCATGAAGATGTGACATGTATGGTGAGGAGCATCCAGGAGATCTCCCCCCAAAAAACCTCCCAGAAGAGCTGCAACCACTTCAAACTCCAAGCCTCCCCCGCAGCTGCCCACCAGCATTCAGGCTGAGAGTCCCAGCTCTCTTTGTATCCAGGGCTCACAAGCCAAGGTGGGTGTTGGTGGGACCCTTCCTGGAGACCATGGGTGCCAGGGAGGAGTTTGCATCTTGCTGGGGTAGAAGTGTATTCCCGAGGCATAGGAACTTGGGAACTTCTGTCTGGATCCCAACATGTGGCTGGTCCATGTCCACACACCGTGACGTCCACTGCTGTGAGGTGGAGCCCTTGACTCAACTCTTTTTCAAGGAGGTGCCAGTTTGACAGACTCTGGAGCCCTGTCACAGATGCCACAGAGCTGTTCTGGGGCCGTGCCCCTGACCTGTATGTGCTCTGCCAAGTGATGAAGCTTTGGGAGGCAGGGAGCCAGAGCGTACATGGTGGAGGCACGCATCTGATCACCCCGACAGGCTCCTCTGCTGCGCCTTCCCTTGAATCGTCCTTGCTCCTGTCCTGAAGGGTCTCATGAGGGCTCCACACTCACCCAGATTAGAGGTGCCTGGGCCTCTGTTACCCCTCCTCTTCTCTGGACAGACCAGGGTTTGTTGAGCTGCAGTGGCATGAACAGTTTATGTCACATCCAACTACTGAGCATGACTTTAACCTCATCTGTGATGTCAGCTGCATGGCTTGTAGGAGGACAACTGTGACGGGGCTGGTGGGCTGAGCTCTTAGTGGACAGCTGCTGCAGTTGCGTCTGTCCGTGCTTAGGTCAGTGCCCTGTGTGTGCCCTGTGTGTGCATGTGCATGTGTGTGCATGTACGTGCATGTGCACACGGGTGTCCATTGGTGCATGTGTGTACACACAGATGTGCATTTGCATGTGCGCGCGCCTGTGCGTGCATGTGTGTGCGTGTGCATGTGTGTACACACAGGTGTGCATTTGGGCATGTGTGTGAATGTGCATGCCTGTGTGTGCATGTGCATGTGTACACACAGATGTGCATTTGTGTGTGTGCGTGCATGTGTGTCCATGTGCATGTATGTACACACAGGTGTGCATTTTGGCATGTGTGTGAATGTGCATGCATGTGTGCTCGTGCACATTTTTTGGGGAAGTATATTGAGGAGGGGGTGGGGTAGGAGAGAAGCTTCACGACTCAGTGATTTTATAGCACATCCATTTGGAACTTGGCATCTGGACACAGAGCCCAGATGTGGGAGGCTTTGCGGGTGTTACACTTCCTCTCCCATTACTCAGTCTGAGGGCTTTGTCTTCCGTTGGGTAACACATAAAGACCAAGGGAAACAAACAACAACTGTGCTTTTGCTGAGTCTGGATGCTTCTTGGTTGACTGAGAAAATGAGCAGGTTTGTAAAGGCAGCTCTGAGCCAGCCCATGGTGTCTGCAGTAAGCAGTTTAACACTTACTGAGTGAGCAAATGGGTCTATGGAGGAGGGAGAAGAGAAATAGGGGGAGAAGGGGGGAGGGGAAGGAGTGGAGGAGAGGACGGGCAGGGGAAAGGAGGAATGGGGGGAAAGGGAGGTAAAATTCCACATGCTTTGCCTGGCAGGCACACAGAAACACTTTCAGCCTAGGTGAGACGGTGGTTGGACAAATGGATGGAGACCTCTCTCCTGCCGGGGCTGTGGGGACACCATGGAGTGGCCGCCACACACCTGTGACTATGGGTCCTGAAAGCAGCTGACAGGTGTAGAGTGCCCAATGCATCAGACACTGTGCTAGGGCTGGACACAGATAATTTTCATTTAATCCTCACGGCAGCCTTAGGAGGTGAGCATTATTGTTATACCTGCATGCACAGATGAAGAAACTGAGGGACAGAGAGGTTCACTAGCCAAGTCAGTGTCACTCAATAAGGAGCAGAGCCAGAATTCACAGTAGGAAAAATGTGGTGGCCAAAACTACTGTCCTGTACTGCGTTGGATGGGGCTGACCTAGGAACTAGGCAGGGGTTCCAAGCCTCACCCTGACCTTGTTCCAGATGCCTTCCTCCTAATGTGGCTGGGATGTCCTTGGAAAGGAAGCCAGAAAGAGTCCAGAGACCTGGCAAGGCCCAGTGCCCTCCTGGGACACGATTCTGTGGCAAATTGACCCTCTGCTGGCATTGAGAGCATGGGGGCGCTGCTGTGAGGTGGGGACTTTCTTCCTGCCTGGAGAGTTTCTCCTGGGGTGAAGCAGAGTGTCCTGGAGCAGCAGCTCTGCCTCTTCCGACCTCTTCCTGCCCTCTCTGCTGCACACACTTAGGGCCCTTCCTCCAGTCCTCACTCAGCAAGAGGGCCTGGCAGTGAGCTCTGGCCAGGCCTGGAGCCGGCCTGGTGTGGGGCCTATGTGTCTGTCAGACTCCAGACACTGAGTGGGGCCTCTGCTCTCTGGCTGCCAAGATGGGCTTGTAGAACCCTAAAACTCAGCATCTCTGGTGTCCTGGTCCCAGGAGAGCCATGTGGAGGCCAGGGCCCTAGAGCACAGATGACCCAGGGCTGTTAGAGGTCCATTTAAATGCATTTGATTTAAAAATGAGTAGAACTGCTAAGGAGAGCTTGAATATAGCCTGTGGCTCCAGCCTTGTGATTTGGAGCTCATGACCAAAGTGGACACCAGGACACAGTGGCTTCGTGCTGGGGGCGGGGGGGTAGGGGAGGATCTGAGTACTGGTACATCAAGCCTACACCGACCCAATCCTGGGGTGAGGCCTCTGGGACTACCTTGTTGAGTGATTATTGGTACTCTGATGCTGGCAGGCATTTTAGGGACACTTTTGGGAGGAATTTAGGGGCCTCTTTTAGGTGGCTCTTGGGATGTGATGCTGTAAACCTTTAAGGCATTGTTATTGTTAATATGAATCACAGTGACTGAATCCACTGAGTCCACTAGGGACGGGCCCCACAGAGTGGAGAGGCATGTTGCTGGGGAGCTCTGCAAAGCTGCCTGCCTCGGAGACCCCCCCATGAGCAACTCAGTCAACATTCTGGTGCCTCAGTTTCCCCAGATACTCCTCTAAGCAGTTGTAAAGATTAAATGTGAAAATGCATGTAAAGTGTGCATTAAATATCACCCTTCCTTCTCTTCCTTCTGTCCCCTTGGCCCACCTTCGTGAGGGTGACAACGCCTGTCTATGAGGCACAGTGCTATGTGCCCATCCTGGGGCCTGAGGGCCCTTCAGTCCAGCCTCTCCACTCCTGCTTCCTCTTGGGTCTAGTGGACACTCCCTCTTCTACAGGTGTCAAAATGTGGCTTAAAAGATGCCCTTTTGCAAAAGACCCTCATCTGCGAGGTTGCTTCCCAGGATGATGAGAAAGATAAGAGGGTCCTTCTTGGTGGTGCACACAGACCAGCCAATCCACAGAGCTGACTGAGTTCTGCCTTCAGGTGGCTAGAGCAGGTTGCCGGGTGTTTCCCACCCTGGACTGGTGGGCCGGGCGGGGCTGCTCAGTACTCACGCTGGATGTCAATGGTGACTGAGGTCTCCTTCCCGCCAGGGATGGCTTTGTTGGTGGCACGGCACACGATGCTCTGGCCGTTTTCCACCTCGCCAGGGGAGATGAAGAGGGTGCTGACGATGCTCTCACGCTTGCCATCCCGGAGCAGGGTCTGGGGGACAGGGAGAGGGCAAGAAAGCTCCTGTCACTCGCTGTAGCTGTGATGGCTGGCATGGGTGCTCCAGCTCAGAAAAAAGAAGGGAGGGTCGTGGGTAGAGGAGGGGAGTCTGCTCAGGAGACTGCAGAAGACAGGGGAGGTTTTGCAGCAGCAGGAGCTGGTGGGCCCTGACAACATCAGTGAGCAGAGGGTGTGTTTAGGATGTGAGAGTCAGGTCAGGGTGGGGGGTGATGTGGACAGGATCAGTGCACGCTGACCTTTGATTATTTACCTACATAAATCCTTTCAACTTCCCAAATCATTTTACTTCCTGCTCTCTTTATAGCTGCAGCAGGACAGACGCCGCTATCGCACATTTGCAGTGAGAGAGCAGGGAGGGGGATGGAGGCCAGGGGGCTTGTCAACGCTCAACTTCAAGTTGGTGGTGAAATAGACAAGTACTGGGGTCTTGCACTAGGCTGAATGGCATCCCCTTAATTCTTGACCTGGAACCCCAGAATGTGACCTTATTTGGAAGCACGGTCTTTGTGGATTAGTTAATTAGTTGAGGATTAATTAGTAATTAGTTAAGACTCTCTAGTTGAGATCATCCTGGATTTAAAGTGGGCCATAAAACAAATGACTGGTGGCTTTTTCAGAAGAGAAGACAGAGAGACCCGGAGGAGGAGGCTACGTGGAGATGGAGGCAGAGAGTAACATGAAGCTGTCACAAGCCAAGGAGCTGGGAGAGGCAGGAAGGGTTCTTCCTGGAGCCTATGAATGGCATACGCCCTGCTGACAGCTTGATTCAGATTGCTGGCCTCCGCAACTGTGACCGGGAGAACATGAATTTCTGTTGTTTAAGCACGGGGGTGTGGTCCTTCACTGTGGCTAACATATCCTAGACCACTGGCCCTCATTGCTCCATGGTGCCATTCTGTACCCAGCCCCCATAGGGCTGCCTCCCCAACACTCAGCGTCTGCTGTGCGGTGGGGATGGGGTGCATGTCCAGGTTGGGATTGGAGTCTGTCTAGTACTCAGAGACTTTTGGTCCCAGGAAGGGACTTCATGCCCTCCAGAGGAGGGGTGCTGGATACTGTCCTGTTTTGCCCTGAGACTTCAGTCCCTTGAAACCTTCCATGCAGTAACAAGGGTCCTGGAAGGGAGGGAGCATTATCTCTATTTAGCAAAGAGAAAACTGAGTTCAAAATGAGCAGGAACTTCAGGAACTTGCTGGGTGGAGCTCAGATTTGCATTCAAGAATGGGTGAGCCCTGGGCAGCCCTGGGCAGCCCTGGGCAATGGCTCAAAGGAGTAGGGCGCTGGCCCCATATGCTGGAGGTGGAGGGTTCAAACCCAGCCCCGGCCAAAAACTGCAAAAAAAAAAAAAAAAAAAAAATGGGTGAGCCCTGAGCCACGACCCTCTGCCACAGCTCATGGAGATGCTGGTGTGTGGGTATTGCTAGCTTGGCAGTGCAGGCAGGAAGAACTGGGTGATTAAGTAGCCTCCAAGGTCACTGAGCTTGTTAGCAGCAATGTCCAGGCTGCTTCGTGGGTCCTCAGTCCAACCTGGTTCCTCAACAAGGGGCAAAACTTGTGCCTCAGAAGAACAGGGCCTGTTCCAGAAGGGCACACCCTGCTCTAGAGACAGCCACAGGAGCCCTGGGACTTGGGGTGCTGGCCCTGCGTTGGGCAGAGGGGCCCTCCCAGAGGGCTGGGGGCTGGAGGAGAGTGGAAAGCCAAGGGGCCTGAGCCTCAGGGCAGGTGCTAGACCAGAGGTGGCAAAAGTGGGTAGGGGTGTCGTTGGGCCCCCAGACCGGAGCCAGAGCAGGAGAGAACCGTAGCCAGCACCACGTTACCAGTGTTACCAGTGCGCTGCCCTCAGCTCAGCTAGGCGCACTTCGGCAGACCTCAACATCTATAAATAGCCAAGCGATAATAAGAACAATTTCCTGGATGAAAATAAGACGCGGGTAGGAGGAGAGGAGATGGGGAGGGGGCTCAGTATTGTTCTTTCCATCTCCTTTATTTTTCCTGGTGCTAACAAGGGACATTTACATAAGCTTGACTCTGCCAGGAATCCCACCAATGGGTAGGCTCTGGGCGGTGGAGGGGAGAGGGCTCTGTGGGTGCCACGGGTTGGGAGCAGGGCCTGGCTCTAATTAGGCCCTCTGCCTGCTACCCTCCTCCCTGCACTCAGCGTGCTTCTCCGCCTTGGAATGATGATTAACGACATATTTACTGGGTCCGGGCGTGTGCTTTTCTGGGAAATAAAAATTCTGGTTCAAGTTGTTTGTTCCACCTAATTAGAGAAAAAGGAAGATGTGTTCATTAAACAAGGCAAGAGCCAGAAGCAGGCAGGAGCCCCAGTGCCACCCCCAGGGAGGCCCTAGCACAGTGCCTGGCCCCTGCTGTGGGACCCACACACTGGGCAGCGGGTATCCCAGGGAGGGGTCTGGTCTGCTGGCTCGGCTACAGCATGGCTGCAGTGGGGAGGGTGAAGCCCTGGGTGGGGGCCATGGCTGCAGTGGGGAGGGTGGAGCCCTGGGTGGGGGCCATGGCTGCTGGGGGGAGGGCGGAGCCCTGGGTGGGGGCCATGGCTGCTGGGGGGAGGGCGGAGCCCTGGGTGGGGGCCATGGCTGCTGGGGGGAGGGCGGAGCCCTGGGTGGGGGCCATGGCTGCTGGGGGGAGGGCGGAGCCCTGGGTGGGGGCCATGGCTGCTGGGGGGAGGGCGGAGCCCTGGGTGGGGGCCATGGCTGCTGGGGGGGAGGGCGGAGCCCTGGGTGGGGGCCATGGCTGCTGGGGGGAGGGCGGAGCCCTGGGTGGGGGCCATGGCTGCTGGGGGGAGGGCGGAGCCCTGGGTGGGGGCCATGGCTGCTGGGGGGAGGGCGGAGCCCTGGGTGGGGGCCTTGGGGGGGGGGCCATGGCTGCTGGGGGAGGGCGGAGCCCTGGGTGGGGGCCATGGCTGCTGGGGGAGGGCGAAGCCCTGGGTGGGGGCCATGGCTGCTGGGGGAGGGCGAAGCCCTGGGTGGGGGCCATGGCTGCTGGGGGAGGGTGAAGCCCTGGGTGGGGGCCTTGGGGGGCAGTTTTTGTTCTCCTTTTCCTTTCCCTTATTCCTTTCTGATCTCATCTTTCCTTTCTTCTTTCTCTTTTCTCTTGCTTCATTCCTCTTGTATCAGTCTCCCCAGTCCTCACTTTCTGATATTCAAGTGGAGTCTTTGGACCTTGCAGCCTTGGCCTTGGAGGAGGCCTTCACTGTCCAGGAAGCTCAACATTCATGATTCTCAGGTCCTCACCACAGCCTCCCTGCACTCCCAGCCACCCCCTTCTGTCTCTCTTTCCTTTAGTGCACATGGCTCTAGAGACACACCATGGGCATCACTGCCCCCAGCTCCTGCGTCAGAGCCCTCCACCAGCATGTGAAGGCACTCTGGAGGGGAAGTGGGCCCCACGTTTTTGGGGCCACCAACTCTGAGGCCTCCCTCCAGCCCAGTGGGCACTAATGTGCTGCCAGACTCGAGCCTCCAGGCCTCCAGAGCTGCCCATGTGACCACGATGGTGGCTCTAGGTCCCCCAGGGACGCAGGCATAGGCAGCGGTGTGTACATGTCATGAGTGCAGGAGCCTCCACGGAGTGGTTCCCACCCCTTCCTTGTCCTGTCTGTGTATGTTCACAGGCCTCTGTCTACTGACCGCTCCCATGCCTGTGGACCCTGGGTCCTCCCTGAGTACTGCCTGCTCCAGGGCTGCTGGGGTCTGTGCAACAGCCCCACCGCCCCATCACTGAGGGCTGGGAGCCAGCATCCATTTCTGATTTTCCAGTAGTGGCCTGGCAGGCTGGGGACAGAGGGTACCCTTGGTGCAGTTGTCCAGTGTGGGCAGTGGTAGCTGCTCTGTTCTTTCCAAACACCCCAGGACCCCAGCTGGGTAGTGGGGAGCAGGCTGAGCCCTCAGAGAAGGGGAGCCTGGAGGGAATGCAGTGGGTGGGTGCCCTAGCCCTAGAGCTAAATATGGTTTGCTCATTTATATGCAGACAGGCTGGGAAGGCCTTGAGCAGGCCTGATTGCCTGGCAACCTGGGCCAGCTCTGTTCCTCTGTTGTCCCATTTACCTCCCGCACCTGCTGGGTCTTCCTTTTTTTTTTTAAATCATCACTCTGTTTCCCCTTTTTATAACTTCTTGCAGATCCAAGGGGGCTTAATGTCACCTGGATTGAATAAGGGACGGCTGTATCCCCTCTGTGGCCTGAGCTGACAGGTGGGGTGTAGGGTGACAGGGTGACTGGTGGGGAGCAGGGCTGGAGTGTGAGCACTCTTGTCTTTCATAGCAGGCCTCCTGAGCACCTCTTAGCACTGGCAGTGGGGGGCTGGTGGCCTGAAGATGAGGAAGGGAGAGGTAAGGCTGGAGGGCAAGAGGCCCCAAGGTGGACAAGGGCTGGACTGTGCATGCTAAGGCCGAGTGGCCTCCTGCCAGACCTGGCCCCCTCCCTGGGGAGTAGTGGGTGGGGCAGGAAGGAGACTTCCTGGGCAAGGGTGCTCTCTGGACCCACCCATACTCTCTTCTCTCCCCTTCCCTGCCCCTCCTTCATCCCCTGGTTGAGGACATGTGGCCCCATTCTGTGCCAGACCCAGAGACACATGGAGAATAAGGGAGGGCCCCACTGTCCCCAAATGGCCCAGCACTGGGTGTCCAGGAAGATACTTGGAGGGAGGCCTTTCTCTGCTTGTGCCCCTGGGGCCAGACACCCTTGGAGCGCACCCAGCAGTGCGGCCTCCCCCAGCACCCAGGTGCAGTGTCAGAAGCATTGGCAGCCTGTGCTGGGGGAGGGTTGGAGGGTGGAGGGGGTCTAGTGTCCTCTGGGAGGATGCATGGGGGAGCAGCAGAGAGAAGGGATGATTAGCAATCTGGAGACTTTGAGACCCAGGGCCCTTTTTATTTTATTTATTTATTTATTTATTTTTTGAGACAGAGTCTCACTATGTCACCCTTGGTAGAGTGCTGTGGAGTCACAGCTCACAGCAACCTCAAACTCTTGAGCTTAAGTGATTCTCTTGCCTCAGCCTCCCAAGTAGCTGGGACTACAGGCGCCTGCCACAACACCCAGCTAACTTTTACTTTTTTTTTGGTTGTAGTTGTCATTGTTGTTTGCCGGGCCTGGGCTGGATTTGAACCCACCAGCTCTGGTGTATGTGGCTGGCGCCTTAGCCACTTGAGCTACAGGCACTAAGCTTGGGCCCTTTTTAATGAAATAGCTGTGTGATCTCTGGGGCAGGGGAACTGCAGTTTCAGCTAACGTTGATTGAGGCCTCACCCTGCTTTTTACAGGCACCTTCAGTGCATAATTCCTTCTAAGTCACGCACTTGACAGGTGCCTGTGATTAGGATCATCCCTGTTTTGTAGCTGGGGAAACCAAGGCAGAGATATTAAGTCACCATAATATGCGATGGAGTCCAGGCTTGAACCCAGGATGACACTGACATCGCATCTAGAAGGTGCAGAGGGCCCGTGAGGATCCCGCGGGGCAGGCAACACTCTGGACAGCCATGCATGGCATACTGTGCTGGGCGAGCTTCTGCTCCAGCCTCACACTCACTCTCCAAGTGGGCCCTGCTGTGCTTCCACTGCACAGATGAGGCACTGAGGTACTGCAAGTTTAGGTCATGATCTAAGGTTAGGTCACAGCTGGGAGGTGGCAAAGCCTGGATTCAAATCAGGCTGCCCAGCTATGGGGTGCATAGACCTAATGACCCACCACATGGCAGGTGACAGATGTGGAGGGCCACAGACCCCAGGGCTGCCAGGCCTGACTGTGGGTCTTTCTGTGGACCTGGAGCCCTCCGATCACATGTGCACCTGTGCATGATCTCAGCCTCCCCTCCTTTGCCCTTCCCCATGCAAATCCCAGCCAAGACTACCCTGCCTGTGGGCATCAGAAGAGGGGTCTGGCCTGTGATCATGGTCCTTTCATTCCTGGGGATGCAGGGAGCCTGGGTTGGGCCCTGGGGAAGGGTGTGCTCTGATAGCCCCGACAGGGGCTTCCCGATTGCCCACCCTTCTCAGTATCCTGTGGGTCATAGACCTGCAGCTTGTCAGAGCTGAAGGCACCTTTCCAGAGCATCTGACCCAATATTTGCAGATAAGGGGCCAGAGGCCCAGGGAATGAGCTGCCTGAGGGAACACAGGCCCAGGCTGCCCATGCTACCCCTCTTGGAGCACCAGGAGTGTGGACACGTGGAGCAGAGGGTGAACGGTGGCCTCTGCTGCCCTGGTCTCCAGTTGTACTGGGCCAGGCTCTTTGAAGGACAGGTCTGGGAGGATGACCGTGACCTTCCTCTTCACCAGGGCAGGTGTGTCCTCTGTGGGAGGACAGGACAGGCACCCACACAGGAAGGGATACCCTCATTTCCTCCCCTCCTCCTCTGGATGATCTGCTCCCCGTGTAGTATTTTTGTATTTCAGAACACAACAGGGTGGCTTCAGGACCTGGGGGGATTTTCCTCTTGAGAGGCAGCCTTCCTCTGGAGGGACTTATGCTGAGAGAAGGTGTTTGCCTAGGATTTTGGCTCCAGGCTCCGGGTGCTTTGTCTGTCAGCCCTGGGCTGACCCCTGGGCAGGACAGTCAGTTTGAGCAGGAAGAACACACCCTTAGAACAGGGTGGGCTCACCTCACATCCTCCACTTGCTACATCCTGGAGAGACCAAAGACCCGCTTATCTTTCCAGGGTGGTGTAAGTGGAGGGAGGAGGGCCTCGGAGCTGAGGAGGGCTGTGGTCTGTGGGGGAAACCCTCCAGCTGTACAACCCTCCAGTTGCCCTGGGCTCCATATGGTTAAGTGGTGCCCTCTGAGCTGCCACCTGTCTGAGGCAGAGGGCTGGGCCTCAGAGAGCACTGCCCGCTCCCACTGCCCTGTCAGGCCTCAATTTTCTATAGAGGTTGGCCCAGCTGACCTATAAGGCCTTACTTATCTCAAAGGCTCTGCAGTGTGTAAACGCCACCTGGGCCTCTGCAATCTCCTTAAGGGGAGTTTAGCGGGGCTGTTTCAAAATGTGCCTAGGATTTTGTTTTTATACAGGTATAGTGGGGCCCGTGGGTAAGGGACATCGCTACCCCTGAAAAGACAGTTTGTTACTCACAGTTCCCAAGAGGCAAGGGCATGCCACGTCACCTAGGGCCACACCTGGATGACCTGGGGTCCGTAGGGGGCTGAGGGAGTGAGGGGATGGTGTGTGGTTTGGGTGGGAAAGAACAGGAGAGGCAGGGTATAAAGTTGAGAGGGTTTAGGACTGGGTAGTTTGAATAGTATCTGTGGGCTCTGGGCTAAAGGGGTGGCCTGTAGTTGTCTGATGTGTGGCCTTGGGGAGATTTGGGGGGGTCTGATGAAAGGAGGCTGTGGAGCCTGGATGTCAAAGGCATGCTTACAGGCAAATTGCCGTCTCTAGGAATTAGTCAGTTCTGGTCTCTCCCTGGGCCTACAAGGCCCTAAGATGTCAAAGCATCATAAAATATAGAAAATAAAAAACATGATTAGTACAGAGGCCATTCTGGGGCACTTCCAGCCTATGGCATGTTGTGTGAATTAGAGAAAAGCTCTCCTTGGTACCCACAGCGGCCGTCCCTGGCCCCTGAACCAGGTGCCTTGAGTGGGGCGAGACATGAGTAACCTCACCTGGCAGTCCTGGAAAGGAGGCCAGATTAAGCAAATAAAAATAAAGCAGGGGCAATTACATTTGCATTTCAGACAAAGGATAATTTTTTTGTGTAAGTATGGCCTAAAAGTGTGTTCTAGGCAATATTTGGAACATATCAATACTTAAAAGTTATTAATTTTTTTTCTGAAATGCAAATTTAACTGGGCATCTATCTTAGCTCATTTGGACTACTATAACAAAATGCTGCAAGATGGGCAGCTTGTAAACCACAGGGATTTATTTCTTAACATCCCGGAGGCTGGGGAGCACAAGACCAAGGCAGACAGGGTCTGGTGAGCGCTGGCGCCTGCCATAGATGGCCCTCTTCTCACTGCCTCCTCACCTGGGGAACGGGCTCTTCCGGCCTCCTCCTTAAGGGTACTAATCCTACTCATAAGGGCCCCACCCCATGACCCAATCACCTCCCTTAGGTCCTTCCTCCTAAGGCTGTTACCTTGTAGGTAGGATGGCAACTTATGAATTTGGGAGGGATGCAAATATTCAGACCCTAAGCCCTGGCTACTTCTGTCCCTGAGTCTTCTCTTTGGACCACACTCCATTCTTGGGGTCTTTACCAAGCCCAGAAGTTACCCTGGGGGTTGATGGAGAATCGAGCAGAGAGACAGAAAAGGTCAAAGAGGGACATACATATAGATGAGGAGGGCAGCCATAGCATGAGAGAGAAGAAGATGCAGAGAAACAAACAGTTGACAGAAACACATGAGTAGAGGCAGGGTGGGTTCCTTCCCCACCGCCCCTCCACTGTGCCCCTCCCCCCTCTCCATCTGCCCACTGCACCGCACCTTGGAGTAGGTGGCTCCATTGATGACTTCTCCCTTTCGTAGCCAGATGATGGAGGCCGCGGGCTTGGCATTGTCTGCATGGCAGGTGAGGTTGAGGGGGTCCCCCGCCCGCAGGCTGATCACTGGCCCCCCAAGGATGATGGGGTCATCAGGTGGCACTGTGGGAGAGGAGCAGAGAGATCAGCCCCTGGCATACTTTAATATAACCATACTTTATATTTAATGTTACCACACTTTAATAAAATGTGCAATCCCCATGCATTACCACAGTAGCGTGCAGCAGCAGTGAGCCCTGACACACACACTGCTTGTGCACTGTAGAGGGAGGCTGGGTCAGCGTCACGGGCCTGCTCAGCAAGAGGGTGACAGCACACGTGGGGGGCCTAGATGATGCCTGCGCTTTCTTTTCTTTCATTTTTTTTTTTTTTTGAGACAGTCTCACTCTGTCGCCCTGGGTAGATTGCTGTGGTGTCATAGCTCACAGCAACCTCAAACTCTTGGGCTTGAGGAATCCTTCTGCCTCAGCCTCCTAAATAGGTGGGGCCACAGGCACCCACCACAATGCCTGAATAGTTTTTCTATTTTTCGTAGAATCGGGGTCTCACTCTTGCTCAGGCTGGGCTTGAATTCTTGAGCTCAAGCAATGCACCTGCCTCAGCCTCCTACAGTGCTAGGATTATAGCCATGAGCCACCGGCCAGGCCTTGTACTTTCTTTTTTTTCTTCTTGTGTTAAACAAAGCCCTGTCATATCTGTTGACATTATAATGATTGCCCCAGTTGTACAGATCTAGAAACTGAGGCCTAGCAGGATTAAGTGACTTGTCCAAGGTCATATGGAGAAGGAGTGGCAGAGCCAGGCTGGACCCCCACCCTGGCAGAGGCAGGTGACAGGGTTCCAGAGGGCTGTGCCAACCCTCACATTTGCAGAGTGCTCCAGCCCTATCCCAGAGTTGGAACGAGTATCTTCTGGTGTGGTTTCCTCACTGCATTTGTAGTGTGGTTGGCCACCTGGAGGCAAGGGGCATCCAGAATGGGGCCTGTGGCTGGTGGGAGCTCCACAGATAATCTGCTGGTTCCAGTGAGCCCCTCCACCCCCGCATCCCATAGAGACCGCAGGGTGTAGGGTGGGCAGTTGGGATGCGGGTGTGGGGTGAGGGTGGGCGAATCACTGTTTGGAGAAGAGGCCCAGAGCAGTGGAGTGGCTGTCTAGGGATACAGGGCCTCTTCTGGCACTCACGCTGTACTCATGAGGGCACACGGAGGGTCTCAGGCCCCTACTGTTTTCTGGGCAAGTTACAGAAGGAGCAGAGCCATTCCAGGGGCTGAGTCAGCCAGCTCTGGAGGCTCAGAGGGGCTCCAGGCCTCTGGACACAGCAGCGGCGTGAGCTACATGTGTGCTCAACAGAAGGCGAGGGTGACGGAGCACCAAGGGTCTTGTTCCTGATTGCCAGACAGAGCTGAGCTTTTCCTCCAGGGCCTGGGCAAGCTTTTGAGCTCGAGTCTTGAGGCTGGGGAGGCTCAGAACTGAATGGTCAGCCCCAGGCCAGTCTGGCAGAGCAGGTTCCGCCTTCCAGCCTTAGCCCGCCCTTCTGCCCCTCTCTTGGTCCACCCAGGCCTCTCTGCAAGCTCCAGGAGGGGCAGGAGACTTCCCTTGGGGGCAGGGTTAGGGTTAGAGGTACCCCAAGCAGCAAACCTTCAGACTGAGAGAGGTCTAGTCCAACACTGACAGCGGCTTGCAGAAGCTGTTACTGACTCCAGGGGCAGCAGCTCTGGACCCCCATCAGGATCCTGGCTGGGAGACAATTGGCCTCATCCCGTCCTGCCTGGCCCTCCTCCCTCTCAAGCCTGGGCCCTCCTGCCAGGCCTCTGCCAGAGCTGGTGGCCTGGAATCATGGGAAGTCCCTTCAGCAGGGGCTGAAGAAGGAAGACGGTCCCTTCTCTCCTGTCAGTGTGAAAGCACGCAGAGGGCTGCAAAGGGCCCAGTGCTCACGTCTATTGGGTCTGAGGGCTTGAAAACCCTGATGGCTCCTTGGACCCCCATGTGGAGGGCTTCTAAGCCCTGGTGCCAGGCCACACCTCACCCAAACATCCCACCACTGGAGATGAGCCCCAGGCATCCGGACTTTTAAAGCTTCCCAGGGATATGGATGCCGGGCAAGTGTGAGGGGCGGCTCTCCCCCTCCCAGGTGTGCAGAGTCACTGCTCACTCCGCCCCATGCAAGGCTGGGAGGCCTTTCCCCAAAGCCTCCTGGGTCCTGCAGTGTGTGGACTGTGGGATCAGAGGGAGTGAGTGCAGATGTGGAGGATGGAGTGGGGCTGTGCTGTGGGAGTGTCAGGCACACGCGCGCACACAGCCCCCCCCACACTCCCACCTCAAAATGGGCCTGATTGCATCTTCCCAAATCAGCGGTTCTCGCTCACCCGTTATCCATGCAGCCGTGCATTACTGATTGGCCTTCGCCTCGCTGAACACCAGATGGGGGTGGGTGTGGTGGGGGCTGGGAGGTGTGGAGTGGGGGTGAGGAGGGGGTGTTTGGGGGCCAGAAGGCTGAATAGAAATCCAGCTGCTCTGGCAGCTGTGGCCGGCATGGGAGGGCACTGCTCACTCTCCATTCAGACCGCCTGGGGCTGGGGTGGTAAGGGGAGGAGGCTGTGGGACTGGAGCCTGGAAATGCATTATTCATATACCCCTCCCAGGACTGCTTATTATCCTGAGCCAGTATAGAGTGTGTTCTCCTAATTTTTAATCACAAGGAAGGTGGAAGCGTTAGCCTTTTGGTGATTAATCTGAAGATAAAAATAGTGGATTGTTTCGTTGCTGTGCTTGCTGCCAGTCAGGAGCAAAACCACTTCACTGTTGGGGGTGAGGCCTGGGAGGCCCTGAGCAGTCCCAGGCAGAGTTTGTCCAGTCTACCCTTACTCTCATCAGCCAGGGTTTGGACAGGCAGCTGGGGTCTGTCTTCCTGCCCTGCCTTTCCCCGACACCAGCTCCGCAGACGGCCCATACCTGGGTGGGCAGTGTGGGGCCATCCCTTTCCCTGTGTGTGGGAGGGAAGTCCCCGAGGACTTTTGTGGAGCCCCGCAGCCCAGGGAAAGGGAGTCTTACGTGGAGAGATGAGCCCAGAAACATCACACAGTCTAGTTCCCCACTGGTAGAGAGGGAAACTGAAGCCCAAGAGCACAGGAAGTGGCCCGAAGGGTCCAGGGAGTGAGGGCAGAGAAGAGTGAGAATGGGCTTGAAAAGTGCCTCCTGGCTCCAGCTGGAAGGGAGGCTCTCACCTGTTCCTGTGCTGAGGATCTGCACACCCTGCAGCTAACAGTGTGCCTAGAGTCCATGCAGCCCATAGCTGTCTCTAAGATGTGCTCCCACAAGGCCTTGCACTTCTGGGCTACAGCATGTTGCCAGGGGTGAACGCCTATCTGTCTTTGACAGGACATCAGCTGGAGGGTCAAGTGGGGCTGGGTTCGAGGAGTCCATTCTAGAGTCACTGGTCACCTCTCTGCCTCTGTGCCCAGCCATTGTATACCTTCAAGCTCATCTGGTAGGCTGGCCATAGATTGCCAGTTGGCTAGCCTTGTCTGAGCAGGCTGGGGGACAGGGCAGCATGGTGGCGGCTTCCTCCAGTGTCCACGGGGTTACCCCAGTGGGCCCCTGGTGGGGCCTCCAGAAATTCCTGCGATTCTCCATCAGGCCAGATGGTTGGTCTCCACAGAAGGCCAGGCTTCCATCGTGGGCAGCTGTGTCACCCTCCTGCCCCTGGGAACCTGTCAGGTACCCAGCCCCTGGATATCAAGACCATGTCTCCTTCAGCTAACCAGGGCCACTAGGGCGGGCTGTTACCAGCCACATCCTGCACGTTCCTGCTCTGCCTCATGCCCACAGAAAGACTCACTGGACAGTGAGAGTCCCACAGGCCCTGGGTCCCTCTGCAGTAGGTGGTGCACTGGCTTTGAACTTGGAAGCCCTCCTTTCAGAAGATGTGCCCTTTCTTTAGCTTGGCACGCTGGAGTTAGCTCTCCCCTTCTTTTCCTGGGGTGCTCTCGCACACCGTTCCTGACTTAGAAGGTCATCCTCTCCAGGAAGTATTTCCAGAACTTCCGTCTGTGACTGCACAGCATTGGGACATGCTACCTTGCCCTATGACGTCTCTGTGCCTTCTCCCATCCTGAGCCCGTCTTTGGCAGAGTCCCCATGTATGTGGTACAGTGGGGCGTGTGTTTGTTGATCTGAACTTGGTTTGAGTCCATCTATTAACAAGCTGTCTGATTGTGGACAAGTCAAATAGCCCTCTTATCTGTGAAGTGGGATAATAAAAATACCTGTCTCCCAGGATTGTCATGAGGATTACTTCTGCCTAATTTAGCTTTGTGGCTGTGTGAAAAGCACTGTGCCAAGAACCTCTTATTTTATTCTCAACACCCTTTGAACTATTAGGGTCTCCATTTTCTAAGTTAGGAGACTGAGGCTCATGGAAGGCAATTTTTTTTTTTTGGAGACAGAGTCTCACTTTGTCACCTTCAGTAGAGTGCCGTGGCATCACACAGCTCACAGCAATCTCCAGCTCTTGGGCTTAGGTGATTCTCTTGCCTCAGCCGCCTGAGTAGCTGGGACTACAGACGCCCGCCACAATGCCCAGCTTTTTTTTTTTTATTGTTGTTGTTGCAATTTGGCTGGGGCTGGGTTTGAACCCGCCACCCTCAGTATATGGGGCCAGTGCCCTACTCACGGAGCCACAGGCACTGCCCCCCAGAGAGGGCAAATTACTTGGCTCAGTCACACAGCCATGGTGAAGTTCCAAGTTAGACTTGCGTTACTTTGGGCCTAACCATGTTCTGCTAGAGTCAGGGCAGCTCACGGACCTGCCGTCAACCCTTGTCCTGATCCTACAGGCTCTGAGCCCCCAGGAGCATTCAGACCCCCCCGACATTCTCCTTCCAGCTTCTCCCACCTGAATCCCAGAGGGCTCCAGGAAGCACAATCCTGCCTGCAGGTGGTGCTTTAGCAGGTCTGTTTGGGAATGGAGGAATGGTCCAACCATCTGGACCAACCGTCTGATCCAGTTCTGCAGCCACGTCCTGCCTTGTTCTCTGCAGCCGGGTCTTGGCTGTATCTCAGACCCCAGGACCGGCTTTCTCACTTGTACAGCTGTGCCACCTAATGGCAAAAGTGCAGAATTGCAGCATATGGGGCTGGGAGTGGGGTGATCTGGTTTGCCAGGTCTGCTTCCCAGGGCTAGTTGAGCACTCAGGGCCCAAGGAGTGCCAGGCACTGCTCTAAGCACTGGGGACGCAAAGCTCCTGCCCTAGTGGAGTTTGCAGGAGTTTGCTCCTGCCCTAGTGGTGGGAGAGACAGATAATAAACAGATACACAAATGAACACGTTATTAATATAATGCTGGGAGTTGATAAGTAATATACTTAGAAGAAAAGAAAACCAGTGGGGAATAGATCATCCTAAAGTGGCCTCCAGGATGCTCTCTTGGTTTTCTCTTTTCTTCTCTGGCTGTTACTTTTTGTCTTCTTCCCACCCCTTAACCATTGCTTAGTCTGGCTGGCATATGGGATTGTACCCGCTGCCCGTGGAAAAGCTCTCCTTCCCTGTGAGCTCAACACCATCTCTGTGCTGAGGAGCCCTGAGCAAGCATTTCAGGCCTAGACTTCTCTCTGGAGCCTGCAGTCATGATCCCACTGCGCTCAGCACTTGCAGCTAACTTGATGTCTCTCCCTCTGCACCGCCCTGTCCACAGTCCCTCTTGCACTGCTAACCAACCTCATGAATCCACTGAAGTATCTCTTGTTCTCTGTTTCCATTCCCACCTGTCTTCCTGGCTCAGGCAGCTTGGATTATAATAGCTCATCTCTCGCTGCCCCCCAGCCCTCCAGAGGGTTGTTCCAGAGTGATTGTTACGGAAGCCTGATCCTTCACCCATGTATTCAATCACACACTCACCCACCACTGCTGACTGTCTAGCATTCCTTTGTTTACAGTCCTTCAAAGGTCCCTCACAGCCATCTGAATAGTCTGAACTTCTGGGCCCTTTCCAACCTCTTCAACATCATTTTTCACGACTTCCTTCCTCAAATTATTTTTGTGGGTAAGAATCACCTGCGGTTGTTGGAATAAGTCATTCTTCCCTGATTGCCCTTCTTTTGCTTGGCTAACTTGAAGGTCAGGCAGCTTGGGTTCAAATCATGAGTCCTACCTTTACTAGCTTGTGGCAATGGGCAAGTGGCATGGCCTCTCTGTGCCATAGTTTTCTCATCTGTAAAATAGGGAATAAAACCAGATTCACTGTGTAGTTTCTGAGATCAAGGGAGATGTAATACGAGAAAATACGTTCATAAAGGGCTTGAGGTTGTATGGGCATGGTGTGTTATTGCTACCCTAAGCAGACTGGGCTTATTCACTTGAAAGATGATGGATGGATAGGGAGGCTGGGACTTAGAAGTCTAGTGCTCTGCTCTCTTGAGGAGCAGAGATCTGTCTCCTCCTGTGGTGCCTCACCAGGAGCTGGGTGAAGGCTGTTACCTGCATGGATTTGCTTCTTTCCAGTGTCCCAACATTCTGAGCCCATGAGAGTGAGGCCTCATGGACAGCAGAGAAGGGACTTCTTAGTTGAACCCAGTTCATTGCTGGCTCACTCTTTCCCACAGTTCTCCTACAGTGTTAGGGCACTCTGAAATAAGGCACCTTGTAAATTAAGAAAACAGCAGAAGCAAAAGGTTACTCTCTGACCCCTGCCTTCCTGGGAGAGAGCTGGCCATAAATGAATTCTCTAATCTGCCTCCCCTGAAAGTAGGTCATAAAACCCTCATTCCAGAGGGGCCTGCTCTATACCTGGAGGGAAGGAATGTTGCACAGGAGCTCTAAGCAGAATGTGAATAGACAGACCTCACTAAGTCCCCCAGTTTATCAACATGAGGTGGCACCCACTTTTTGTCCAATCACATCTCTACACAACTGCCCATTTGTCATGGAGCCTAAGCATAAAAAGACACAGTGTTCCCTGTTCTTTTGGTCTTTGTTTCTGATGGCTCACATAAAACTTTGGCTAAATAAATTTGTTTTGCTTTTCTGTTGTTAATCTATCTTTTTAATCAGGTGTCAGCTGGCAGCCTTGCTGTGAGTGAGGAAAGGTGTTACTTTTCTCCCTCCAGCAGCAGAAGTTGCCTGACATACCCAGTGATGACCACTGTCCTGTGACTGCCCAAAGCTCTGGGCTCCTGGAGTGATCTCAGAACAGGGCCCCCGGCTCTAACTCTCTGTCCCCTCCACTCCATTCTGCCTCCAGCAGGGCCAGGGGACTCTTTTGGAAGCTCAGTCTCTGCTGCTCACAATGTCCAGTGGCTCCCACTGCTCCTGTGTGGAACTCAGGTCGTCATGGAGGCTGCAGGGAGGCCTCATCTCTCTGGCTCTGCCTCCTGCCTAATTCCTGCAGAACTAACTCCTTAGAACTACTTGCTTCTTTTTTTGGCTTGTGAAGTTCCCTGTGCTGGGACTCTCCTTGTTCCAGACTTGGAATCCCCACTCCTGTTCATTCAGCTGGAGGGCTACCCTGCCTTCTTAATTCTTGGTCACTCCACATTCTTGGTCACTCCACGAGACTCAGGCTACTGTCATCTCTAACAAGTGTTTTCTCAATCTCAGCCCCTGCCTCTCCCAGCTCCAGCCTCTGCCCCACCGACCTCTGTGACACTTAGTTACCATCTGCTGGCCCCACCAGCTGTGAGCTCCTGCTGACTGTTCCCTGCCAGATTCTTCCCCCACCCCCCCACCAGTACTTAGTACGGTATCTGGCCCATAGTGACACTTACTAAATACTTGTTGCCTGGCATCTTACCCGCTCTTCCTGAGTTAGACGCAAGCCCTCCTCCCCTCAGCCCTGCACACGTTGCTTGCTCCTCTTACACTGGCTCTGGCCACATCTACATTACACTGATGGGTGCACCTGCTTCCAAGCAGGAGCCTTGATGTCCCTCTGCATTGCTCCCAGCTCCTCAAGTGCCAGCTTGGATGCTGTCATGTGAAAGTGACAGTAACAGCCAACAGTGACGTGGGCTCGTGGTACTGCAGGAACTCTCTGGGTACTTTGAAATATCATTCATTTCTCAAAACAACCCTACATAAGGTAGATACATCATGATGCAGATTTTAGATGTGAGGAAACTGAGGCATGCAGCAGTTTAGTTACTTGCCCAACATCACACATGTGGCCAGTCAGTAGCAGAGGTGGGACGTGTGCAGAGGTGCCAGAGTTAGCAAATGAAAGTACAAGATGCCCCATTAAATGTGCATTTCAGATGAAGAAGACATTTTTAGTGTAAGAATGTTTATCTAAAATTCACATGTAGAGAGGACATCCTGTATTTTATCTGGCGATACTGTGAATGTGTTAACTGCATGCAAGAATTAGTAGAGGCATCCTTTCCCCTTCAGACCCTCCCACCACTACTGAGGTCAGCATAAAGAAGATTCAGGGCAGGGTGCAAATGGGAGTTTGTAAGGATGTGGCATCTCACATATTTGTGGGACAATAGCACAGACATGCCTCCTGGCAGGTTGGGGACAGAGGGAAGGCTCGACTAAGGAGCAGGATGCAGATTTGGGGAGATGGATGTGGCTTGCAGGAACACCACCTTGAGGGGAGGGGACCCTGGTTTGGTGGATCTCAGAGGGTCCCTGCAAAGGTTCAGGACACTGGGAAGGCCACTTTTTACCGGGAGCCTGTCCTGTTTAGGGGATAAGAAGGTAGGCCCTGAAGTCAGAGCACATCGCTGGGCGCCCAGCTCTCTCGCTGGCAAGGGGCTGGTGATGACTTCTCCATGGTGGACAGTGTCACTGTCATAGTTATCACAGAGTCTATTCCACAGGGCCGTTGTGCTAAAAATTAGTTAATATGAGAGCTATAAGAGTGCCTTGTTTCAGAGTTTGGTGTCATAGTGGGAACTCAGTAAACTCTAACTCTCAACATTATCGTTTGTCCAATGACTCACTGCACATGGGGCAGTGCACTGTGGGGGTGGGGGCGGTTCTGTCTCTCGTTTCGTTGCTTCGCTGTTTTGTGCCCAGACTTGGATTCCCTGGACGACGTAGTCAGCCCTCCCTTGAAGAACCTACAAAAGCGCGACAGTGACGGTGAGGCAGCCACGGACCCAGGTAGGTGGGCAGGAGGAGCTGGGGCAGGGGACATGCTGTCAGGGACAGGGTCACATGGTCACTTGTTTCCTTCATAGCAGGAAGGGTGAGCATTCCGTGGATTATTACTTAAACCCTGAGAGGGGGCCTGAGTGGGTTGGTCAGGGAGGAGCTGCTCGTGAGAGGATGGGTGTCTCATTAATGAGCAGGCAGGCATCTCACAGGTGTGGGGGCAGAGGGAGGGAAGAACGCAGGGAGGGCCAGAGCCATCTCCACACAAACAGAGCCACCGTGTGGACTGCCAGTGTGGGAGGGCTTGGGGGACACCAGCAGGGAAGGGACAGAGTGGGATGGGGGAACTCGTGGGACTGGAAAAAGAAGGGGTGGATAGGGCTGGGGCAGTGTGTGGAAGGAGAGTGGCAGAGTGGTAGTGGGGCCTCGTGGCCAGCTGGGAGGTGGCTCCCAACTGCCTCCCACCCAGTCCTGCTGATGAGTCCTTTCTCTAGCCCAGCTCCTGTGCCCTGGCAATGGTGCCTTTGTGGGAGTGACCTGCCCCTGCACTGGCTCACAGAGCTCTCCAGCTGGGTTCTGACCTTGACCTGATTTGGGGGTTCTTTTGCTCAATGCAGCTGGGTCTGGGGGAAAAGCCTTGCAGGATGGCTGCCATGTACTTAAGTCTGACAGTAACCACCTGTGGTGGGCCCTTGTAGGGTCCTTGATTTATAGACAGGTAACTGAAGCATAGCCTGGCCACCCCATTTGGGGCAAGTCACACAACTTGCAGGGGGTGGCCCAGTCCTAACTGTGGGCTGCACACCACAGGAACTCACCTCTGTCCACTCTGCAAGGCCAGGTGAGCAAGGACTCAGAGTGCTCCTGTCCCTCCATAAATAGAAAGCAGAGGGATGTGGGTGGCTTTGCTATGGGCTCCCTGTTCAGCACATCAAGGAACTCTGGCTTCTGTAAGGAGGAAAACGAGGCCAAGTGGAACTTTTCCCTGATGACACCCTGGAGCTCCAGGTGTCTTTACAGAAATTGAGGGGTAGGGGAAAGGGGCCACTTAATTAAAGGGTCGGAAGAAATAAACACAAGAAATCCCAATAATTTGTTAGGAGCGCTGCTTTTTGCATGGTAGGAAGGTGCCTTTGTTCTGTGTCATCGTTGGTTGGTGCAGGGGATGGAGACTTGACCACGAAAGAGAAAGATAGGCTGGGAGGAGAGACAGCCCCCGGGAGCACAAGTCACCCACTTGGGGAGAAGACACATGTGAGCAGGGACAAGACCCCGGCCCGAGGGATGAGGCCCTTGAGATCATGTGGCAGTGCACCGGGGAAGGAGGTCAAGTAGCACATCTCTCCAGGCCTCTCGCCACAAAAATGCATTTCAGGGAATCCCTCCAAACCACTCAATGTGTCTAAGCATCGAGAGGGCTCAGGGCACAGATGGACACTGCTCTCTCAGGAAGTCAACACACAGTAGTGGACAAAGGGAGAAGGCTGGTGTCCCTTGACAACTGCTGGGTGTCACTGAGGATGTGCAGTTGGCAGCCTGCAGGTGGTCAAAGTCTGAGTCCTGCACGCGATGCCCTTGGGATAGAGCATGAGGAAGGCTGGCAGCAGAATTGCATAGAGCTGCCGTCTCCAGTGATGTGGCTGTGTGGGACTCAGCAGGTCCTATAGGGAGCTCCAAAGCTTAAGTGGTATTGTCCCACTTGGGGCGGGAGGGCCTGGCCTTTGTTCCATGTGGGGACAGTCATTGGAAGTGTGCTCCCCTCTTTAGCTGCAGGCACCCCCAGAATCGCACTCAGCAGAGCCCTGGGCTGGCTCCTTCCCTGAGTCCTTGTGTCCCATCCTGAGAGGGGTACAGGGAAGCATGGTGTGCTCACGGGGGCACAGCCTCCACTGTAGTGTGTGCTCACAGAGGAGCCTGGGGGGCAGCCCCATCTCCCAGCCTGGGTTTTTGTCTCCATCACTATCGAGGGGGATTGAGGAGTGGTTTGAGCACCAGAGCGCTCTGTTATCAGAACACGTCCTTAGAGATCAGTCTGGTTACTGGTGAAGGAGGGGACCCTAGGCCTCCTACGTGCCTCTGAGCCCATTTCTGGGGCAGGGAGGGCTCCTGTCTGACTCTGGCTGTCCCTGAGTCAACCAGAGCCCGATGTGCTGCTGGGCGTGGGTGTGGGGCTGCACAGAAGGAGTAGGTGGGGGTGAGGGTGGCATCCCCTGGAGAAGCGGAGGCTCTGTCTGGATTCTGGTGCATCCCACGGTAGGGAGAAGGGAGGGTTTAAGATAATCCTGAAATAGAATCCCAAAGACAGGACCTAGGTCTCAGGGCCACCACTTTCTAGCTGCGTGATGGGGTGAGCTTCACTTCTCTAGATCTCAGTGTCCACATCTGTAAGGTGGGTGTAATAGTGAAGGCCATCAGAGGGCTGTGACGGCTGCATGAAGATGAGGGGGCTGTGAGCCCGGGGCTCAGCACTGTGCCAGAATGCGGGGGAGGCTGAGGAAGCCAGTGCGGGCTGCTGAGAGGCTGGCTCCCCATGAGGATGGATGAGGGTGCTTTTTCACTTCTCCTATTGCTCTGACGGAGACCGAAAGTCCCTCTCTTCTTGTGGGGCTGGCTGAGAACTAATCCAAGGCCAAGGGACACTGGCTAAGGCCTCATGGCTCCCTGCTTCCCCTGGGCCCCACTGTGGGACTCCGGTATCGCCTGCCCCCTAGTCCGGGTCTGCAGCAGGTAAGGAGGCCGTGTCAGGGGCACTTGCCCATGTCTGTCCCCAGAGGGAGGACCCAGGTGTCCTAGTATGGGCCCAGAGAAGTTGAGTGACATGTCCACAGCCACACAGCAAGTTATCATCTCTCTGGGTTTCCTGCGTACAGATCTGGAGCATTGGACGGGTTATTTCGGAATCCATCTTTCATTTTCTTACTTAGCTTCAATAAGCCAAAGGGCCCCCACCTTGCTTGTCTCAATTTCCTCAGGAATTATAAAATGGATAAAGGGATACTTTCGCAGGGGACCTCCAGGAACAGAGAGGCCATTATACAGAGAGGATGGTATAGATACAGCCTCCTCTTCACAGAAAGGGGAAGATGGACTCTGCTGCAGCGTGAGGGAGTGAGGTTAGACATAAGACAGACCCTGCTGCAGCGTGAGGGAGTGAGGTTAGACATAAGACAGACCCTGCTGCAGCGTGAGGGAGTGAGGTTAGACATGAGACAGACCCTGCTGCAGCGTGAGGGAGTGAGGTTAGACATGAGACAGACCCTGCTGCAGCGTGAGGGAGTGAGGTTAGACATGAGACAGACCCTGCTGCAGCGTGAGGGAGTGAGGTTAGACATGAGACAGACCCTGCTGCAGCGTGAGGGAGTGAGGTTAGACATGAGACAGACCCTGCTGCAGCGTGAGGGAGTGAGGTTAGACATAAGACAGACCCTGCTGCAGCGTGAGGGAGTAAGGTTAGACACAAGGAAGAACTGTTTGGGGGCACATGGTAAGGAGGTGGAGAGGTTGCACCTCTCTCCAGAGCTTGGTTTTTCTTTTTTCCTGTCATGGATGAGTTGGTGGTGACAAGGTGACATGACTTCAGGCAGCGGGGTGACCCTGATGGCTTCTCAAAGCCCCTCTCAGCGCACATCCACTTGTGCACTTGCTCATCGGTTTCCCTAGAGTTATTCACGTCCCTGCTCCTAGGTCGCTTGGGCCTGTCCAGCTCTCTGAGTGGTATTTTTATTTGCAGAGGAGGAAGGGAGAACAGTGCAGAGGCTGAGGGTGTTGCACCTGGAGTGGGAAGGGGGAGGATGAGAGGACGGGGCTGCTAATTGCCTCCACTGGGCAGCAGGCCTCTGTCCAGCTGTTGTGGGGAGCAGCCAGCAGGCCATCTTCGTGGCTTCCTATCAAACTTTGATAAATAGATTCCGAAGGGGCCCTTTCACGCAGTTCATGCGTCAGCAGCTGCCAATGGGGGATACCAAGATGCTGAGACTCTGAGCTGGGCTGTGCAGGGGAGACCAGCTCTCGCCCTTCTGAATGCTCTGGGCGTGATGAGACCTCCAGGCTGCAGAGCAAGGCTGGCCTCCCAGAAAAGACGGGTCAGGGAGTGAGGGCGGAGAGTTAAGCCCAATACACAGCAGAACTTCCTGACACTGGACTGCTGCCCAGAGAGGCTGTGGAATAGCCCCGGGGTGGTGGGTAGCCAGTGAGGGAGCCTCTGCACTGCCTGTTACTGAGAGGCCTCCCAAGGTTATGGACTGGGAGCTTGCACAGGTCCAGGGAGCCAGGCAGGGTGTCAGCTCTCCAGGGCAGGTGCTGGCCCTCAGGAGGAAAGGGCTCAGTGGGGACTAGGGACTTGTCCAACAGATGTCACACAAAGGGAAGTTGACCTGCAAACTGAACCTTGGGTCCAGTAGGGGTTTCCTCCCACTTGTCACCCCGTATCAACCTGCATCTTTCACTTGCTGTCCCCAGCTGGCCCTGCCTAGACAAACCCATGGTGACTGGGCAGCTGCTGACCCAGAGCTGGCTCTTCCTAGTGCTCCCTCCCTGCAGGAGGGGTTCTGGGTCCTGGAACCCTTCCTGGTTCAGGCTGGGGCAGGCAGCGCAGCTTCCCTCTGGCTCAAAGCCAGGTAAGCGAGGCACTTGTCTTAGGCACAGTATTTAAGTTTATGCCAAAGACCTTGGGGATGGAGATAGATAATACTCTAATGCAAAAAAAAAAAAAATCTTAAAAAAAATAACTAATGCAAAAATGTCCATGATGAACAAAATGTCATAATTTTAAATAAAGAGAATCAGGAAGCTGCAGTTAATTGAAAATTATTTAAGATGGTCGTTTGGTCAAGAGCAATGATCATACACGACAATTCTCTCCCTAAAAATGAGATTAACAAAGAAGGAGAAGATTACTATTATTGGTAAGTTAGCGTCCGTGAAAGCAGCAAAATAAAACGAAGCACTTTCTGTTTTGGCTGAAAATAAAAAACTTAGGTTTAATGTCATGTTGCGGGTTTTAATAAACCTACTTTGAAATGTTTCAATATTTTTCAAATACTTTAATGTTCTAGAAAATAAATTAACCATTAAAAACACAAAATGCTATGTAGGTCCACACATTTCCTCTTGCTATAGGCCCTCTTGTGGCTTGGTTCAGTTTTGTTGCTGACCCTATCTTTGTCTAATATTTGGGGATTTTGTTTATCATGGATATCTGCATTCCTTTGGATTTTTAAAAAGTATTGCATTAAAATATTTATCTGGATTATTGAATTTTTCAGCACCCTTTAAACTTTTTGCCCAAGGAGGTGCCTTACCTTAACCTTAGTTCTGTTCTGTCACCAGGGATAGAAGCTGTCCATTTTTTCCTGTACTTGGTGAGCTGAACATAAAGTGCCCCTAACCTGAAGGTGACCTTTTGGATCATTCCTTTGCTCCACCCTTCCCTGCTGCTATCCCCTGGGTGTGGGCGAGAAGGTGGGGTGTCTGCATGGAGACTTGGTTCCTAGCCACAGGGCACATAGTCCGGGGGGAGGGGGTCCCACAGAGCATAGTGCTGTGTGGTCAGTGCCGTTGGGGGGACACGGGAGTCCATGTTACTCTCAACCAGACTGCGGAAGCCAGGAAAGGTTCTGTGTGGTGTCAGCAGGTGGGGTCGGGGAAGTGTCTTCCGTGAAGAGGACAGAAAGGGATTGAACAGGTGCTAACACTTGAGAGGAAACGAGAGAGGCCCAGCAGGGCTGAGGGGCTGAGGTAGACAGCGGAGTCCACCCAGGCTCTGGCGGTCTCAGTGCTCAGGCTCTGGGACTGTGCTGCCAGATGGACCTGTGCTGGGACGTGCAGCCTGGCCTGTGGTGTACACACAGTGGCGCTTGGCCCAGGACAGTGCACTGACTTTCCCCAGATCCCACCACGTTCTCTCTTTGTGGTGAACACTCTGAGTGGGGCATCATTGGTGTTCCTCACCAGACGTGGATAATGAAACCCCAGGCGGGGGTCAGGTGGAAGGCGCCTGCGCGGCTGGGTGCTGCTCTTGGGGAGAGAGAGGCCAGGTATTGGTCCTAGGTGGGAGTTTAGTACCCCTCCTCCTTCAGTTAGCAAGTACCTTCTCTGTGCCACGCCTGGGTCTGACCCCACAGAGTCCAAGGTGACTGAGTCATGGCCGCTGACGCCCGAGAGTGTGGGTACCTGTGTGCACATTCAGCCCCTTCCTAGCATCCCCAGAGAACCTGCAGGTAACGAGTAGAGTCTGGCTCAGAGAAGTGTCCTGTTTTGACAGACAGGGAAGCTGAGGCCCCAGAGCTGGGAACCCTGCTGCCTTGGCCCAGCACATCACGGCCAGGCTGGGGCCTCCGGGGCACTAAGGGCAGTCCGGCTTCTCCCCTAAATGATGTCATCAGCTGAGACAAAAGGGGGGAAGGCCCATTTCCTCCCTCCAAGTCCCCCCCATTAATTTCCATTTAATTTGCTCACAACGTTCCTCAGTAAACAGTAGCCTCCCCGCAATCAGCCAGGCTCCTCCCGACCCGCAGTTGTGCTCCCAATCAGCCAGCGGCTCAGGAAGGCCCTGCCGCTAATTCTGGAGAGTCAGCATGCTGTCCTCTGTGTCAGGTGAGGGACCATAGCAAGAGATAATTATAACAGATCTAATTAGTAATTATAACGGATCCCGACTGGAAATTGTCTTCAGTTAAATATTCCTGGAGAGATGCCACAGATACCAGGAGAGGGGGCTTGCAAGGGTGACCTCCCACCCACAGGTGACTCTCATCCTCTGAGCTGGCAAGCAAAGGAGCCTCAGTGATGACAGCCGTGGGTGGGCCTTGGCTTCTGTGAGCAGCAGTTTCCCCAGCAGCACCTACGGTCAGGGTTTCTCCTTTGCGGTAGCCACCCACATGGGCCTTAAACACTAGGTCCTCAGTGGCTCAGGACCTTGAAGCATGGAAGACTCTGGATCGTTAAAGAAACTGAACATTTCTTAAACAACATGGGATATTTGCTGCTGGGATCATTACTGAATTGAATGGGAGTAAAGGCATTACCTAGGAGTCCCCTGGCTAACACAAATTAGGAGACTGACCCCCACCCCCTCTTTAGTACCCCTGCCCCAGGACTCCCCTCTCTTTTTACCTCTAGCTTCTCTGAATTGTTCTACTCTCTGTTAACCAGGGCCCAGTGACCCAACACTTTCCTGCCTTCAGATCCGTGCCCCCCACCCCACGTGGTTCTCTTCTTAGACCATCAGATGGGGCGATGATCTCCCTCAAAAACCTATGTTGGCTCCCCATGGCCCTCAGCCAAGTTCAAACTCTTCAGCGTGGCTCAAGGCCCCTTCCTTTGAGCCTCACCCTCCCACTGCCCTTCCTCAAGCACTGAGCTCCAGACCCCCTAAACTCGGCCCTGCACTCAGGGTGGTGATCTGAAGGCTCTCTGTGCCTTTGCTCACGTTACTATCCTCCAGCCGCCCCTTTGACCAGTAGCTGCTCCCCTGTGAAGTCTTCCCCGATTTTCTCAGCTGAAATGAACATGTCCCCGTGTTTTGCTGACACGTTGGAGGACCTCTCTGCTGTGGTTCACGTGCTGTGTCTCCTTCCTCCTCGGCTGTATAGGCTCCTTGAGGGCACAAAGGGTATCTTACTATCTCTGTATGCTGCTATTGGGTCAGACGTGATGTTTTCATATATCATAGGAACTTTACAAAGATTTGCAGAGTAAACGAGTGAATGAATTTGCGAAGCCTCTACCCACGGACGGGGGGGTGGTCTCAGTGTGAACACTTCTGGAAGTTGCCTCTGCTTCCCGGGGCCAACCCATGAATGTGTATCCATTACTGGGCACCATCGGGTGGTCGGGGTGTGGAGGGTTATTGGATGGAATTTCCCAGTGGGTCTAGGAATGCCTAAATCCTGCTTACACAGACCTCCCCAAAGCCACTGGAAGTGAGTCTAGTGCAACCCAGTAGCAGTGCTTTTAGTCTTATTTGATTTGAATTAACTCAACTTTAAGTTTAAATAGCTCCTGTGGCTTCTGGCTTAAGTGCAGCTCATCCGTGAGCCCTTAGAGACCCCACTACACAGGGCAGCACAGAGGGCCTAGACCCAACGCCCTTTTGGTGTCAAATGAACCTGGCCATAAGCTATTTCAGTGACTTACATTAATTTAGCTAATAAACAAGACATATTTTTACTGTGTTCTCAATTTTTTTCAGTGCTAATCTATTAATCAGAATATGAGGGTAACTGAGGCAATGTCACTGTCTGACCATGTTAGGAGGGTAGTTCTCCTGACTCTGCGCTGTCTGGTGGGGTGGCCTCTGCTCTGTCATGTGTGTTCACCTGTTTGCACACAGACAGACCCTTACACCCACTGCAGAGATGGCTCCTCCCGCCTTCTTGGGTCTGCCTTTCACAGCCTCTCCCTCCAGTGCCACTTCCTTGCGCTGAGCTCCTCGCCTCAGTGCAGAGGCGCTCCTGGCTGATGGCTGGCCTCCTGTGTGTTCCTCTGCTGGTCTGAGGAGTCCATCCAGCAGGCTGTGGGCGGCCTGGTCGGGCAAACCCCTGTGACTGTGGAGCCAGCCAGGCTTGGGCCCAGTGAACACTTTGTCACAGTTCTAAGGCCTTCCCTTTCCTCCATCCTCATATCCGTGAGACTGGAAAGTCAGGGCCGCAGAGGGACAGCTGGAGCCTGTGTGGAACCTGGGGAGTGAGGGTGCCTGGGAGAGGAAGGGAGAGAAGAGCCACCTCAGCTGGATTTAGGTCTGGTCTGTGTGCCCTGCACCTACAAAGCATCTCATCTGTGCCATGAGTGACAGACCAGCCTGTTCAGCTGCAAGTTCTGGGCTCTTTAATCTAGGACAGCAGGGTCTGTGATGCTTCAAACCTTACCTGACCACTCCCAAAGCCCGCCCTTGCTGACGCCTGGGCCCTGCTGTCTCTGCCTGCCTTCATTTTCCTGTTCCTGCTTCCATTCCTTGTTCAACCCTACCCTGTAGTGAGCTGCCCAGGGGCAGGGCTATGTCTGGCTGGGGCAGGGTGGACACACACTTAAACGGCACCGACGTAAGGGCACTGACAGGCCCACGTGAGCAGTGGCAAATGGGGGACAGGTGGGCCATCCCTCCAAGGGGAGCTACACAGTTGTTTCCAAGCAGGCAAATGGGCCTAAAGTTGGCAGAAATCAGACTTTTTTTAAAAATTCAAAAGCCTCCAGAATATTAATGTTGGCAACAAGTGTAAAAGACAGCATAGACACTCTGAGAGCTGACGGGGCTAGGCCTGTCTGTGTGCCTGCTCTGGCCTCCCAGTCCCCAGCTGCTACCTGTGAATTGGGTTCAGCCACTCAAATGCCCACCTGAAAAGTGCCCCCTGCCAGGCAGACCTCAGCTGCCCAGCATGCAGTAGGTGGCCGACCCATCTCCTCTGGACAGCACAGTGTCCTGCTGCAGCGTAATCTGCCCACAGCCTCCTCCTCCATGCCCCCTGGCAAGATGATGTGAGGTGCAGTCAGAAGCTGTCCCTATTTGGGTGGACACACCTTAGAGGGAAATCGATTTAAGCAAGCCCTGGTTCAAAAACCTCCCTCTGGAGAACCATTTTCTGTTATGGACTTTTAGGAGCAGTGGCTGGAGAATAGCTCTGCTCCCCCCCCCCCACCTTTTTTTTTTTTTACTTTTGGTGCTAGGCTATGTCTCTAGTCAATAAATAAGTGGGAAGTAAAGGATTTGCAAGAAAGTAGAATGTAGTCCAAAGGTAAATTGTAGGCTTAAAAGCCCCTGAGAGACTGGCACAGACCTGGGAATGTTTCCTGGTTTGACGCCATTTTCTTCTCCAGCCTGGGTCTGGCTGTGCGATTTGCATCTCCGGAAAGGAAATCTTTAAAACTGATTTCCCTTGGTTGCATTTCATTGGTCTAGAGACTAACCAGACTGTTGCATTACATCAACATTTCACTTAACTTAGCCTTAATTATTTTTCTGTCTTGCCAATGGAACCAGTTTAATAAGATTTATAGGCGGTGGGGAGGTGGGGTGATCCTGTGTACAGCCCAGATAATCTGCCGAACTGATTTTCCCCTCATTGGGTGTCACCAGTATAAAAACATAACTAAAAGCGTCACAGCACTGAAGTAATAATAATGTCAACATTTCACCTGCCTCCCCCTTCCTTATTTTTCTCCCTCACTCTTTGCCACCTGAGCCAGTTTAGATAAGATTGTCGCACAGATAAACACCAAGGGCTCTTAGGCAGATAAGCTGCTGTCTTTTCTGTGGTGTGGTAGGAAAAGAGAGCGTTGCTGGCAAAAAGGCATCATTCTCTTAGATCTTTCTGGGAGGTGTAAGAGCCTGTGAATCCTGGGTGGACCAAAGGCAATGGGGGAGGCAGGCTGCCATACAGGCAGACGTGGCTCTGGTGTGGGCAGTGTGGCCTGGGAGGCTGGTGGCCCCAGAAACTAGAGGCAGAGGAAGGACCACCTCTGTACACCTGCTCTCGTTTCAGGGTGCCCCGGGTGGGGGTGACTGAGGTTTCACAGGTTTGGAGGAGGGGTTCTGATTATGTGTTCCACTAGCCCCTGGTCTGGTATAAAAAAGCACTTGGCGGCCCTACCTTTATGTTAGGTAGATATCTAGAAATTTCAGCTCCTCTGTGAAGGACAAGGGTGGGAGCCGAGGAGGGTGGCAATCCGAGGAGTTCGAGACCAGTTTGAGTAAGAGCAAGACACTGTCTCTAAAAAATAGCTGGGCATGGTGGTGGGTACCTGTAGTCCCAGCTACTTGGGAGGCCAAGGCAGGAGAATCACTTAAGCTGAGAGTTTGAGGTTGCTGTGAGCTATGATGCCATAGCACTCTACTGGGGCAAGAAGGTGAGACTCTGTCTCAAAAAAAAAAAAAATCCATAATCACATCAAAAAGAACATAATGCTTGGGAACAAATTTAACAAAAGAAGTACAAGATGTACACCAAAGACTACAAAATATTGCTGAGTGGAATACAAAGAAATGAGTGGGCAATAGATGCTACAGTGTGTATCTCAAAATTACAGGGCTAAGTGAAGGGGCCAGAGCAAAAGGCCACCTGTTGTGTAACTCTATTTATATGACATTTTCAGAAAAGGCATGTCTACAGTGATAGAGAAGATCAGTGGGTACCTGGGAGTGGCGGGATTGGGGATTGACAAGGGGACGTTTCAGGGTTATGAAGGTATTCTAATACTAGATAGTGGTGTTGATCGCACAGCTGTAAATTTACTAAATGTCCCTGAGCCGAACACTTACAATGGGTGAATGTAATGTTATGTAAATTTTACCACAATAAGCTGTTAAAAAATAAAAGGAACGAAAAAGGCCGCCTTCTCCACAAGCTCAACCCTGACTGCTCAACCTGACCTTTCCCCGGGAAACCCACCCCTTATACTCTGTTTTTCAGATTGCTTTGATCACCTTCTAAGATGCTGCAACATTTTCTAAACATATTTATTGTCCAGCTCCCTCTGCTGGAATGTAAGTTTCATGGAAGCAGGTGTTCTGATCACTGACAAACCTTCCCAGTGCCTGGAACAGTACTTGGCATGTGAAACACATATAAAGATATGTTGAAAATAGGGTGCATGAAGAACCCCTGATTGGAGGATTCTACAAGCTCTAAAATTCTCTAATCAAGGTTAGGTTTTGGGGGGGTCTTATCATGGTGTCTTGTGGTCCCTGCTAGAAATGTTGGCCAGGCCAAGTTGGTCTCTGGGGCTGGGCCTGGGGGTGGGACAGGGAACTGTCTGGGAGAGTGAGAGGACCGGCTCCCCTTGCCCAGGAACCATGCAGCCCCGAGCGGAGCTCTTTTCCTTGGGGACCTCAGCTGACCCATCTGTAAAATGATTTTTCTCAAGCATCCCAGTGACGGTGTGTGTCCATCGCTGTGTGCAGCAGAGGGAAGTGAGAGAGGGTGGCAGGGAGCAGTGTGCCAGGCGCGGGGCGGGATGAGCCCTCCACAGGGTGGCCGTGTGGCCATAGGGCTGCGCGTCCCTTTCTTGCCTCCTCTATCAAAGCTGGCAGGTGATCTCTCAGCTGCTAACACTGTTTCTGACATGTTTTCACATGGAAACTTCCTCCTTTATACAAACATTTACTAACACCTTGATCAACTTGTGAAAATGTGACACTTTTTTGGAAGCCAGCCTTCTTGGGTTGTGGGGCTTGGCTATTTATTTTTGTGAGATGGAGGCAGCTAAGTGTGTGGGAGCAGAGCGGAGAGTTGTGGGCTGTGCCTCCCATTTCTAGAGCCTGCAGGGATGTCACCCTGATATGGTGTGATGAGGAGGGTGGTTCCAGGTGCCAGGCTGGAGAGGCAGTAGGTCACAGGTCCCCAAATGCCTCTCCCCAGTTAGACCTACAATACGAGTCCTATCACAGAGCCTAAATACCAAAGCTGTGGCCACTCCCAGCCCCAAGGCAGCAGTTCATCTTTCCTCTGGAGAAGGAAACTCCCCTAGGAGAGCCAGCCCTGCCCTCTGCCTCTGTGTGTCCTGACCTGAGGCAGTGGGGGCCTCCCTGGGCTCCAGGCCCTGCGCATTCTCCTGGGACTCCCTTCTCTCCTGTCCTGGCCTCTGTGTGGTCTCAGGTTGCAAAACTTCCTCTGTAAACTCCCTCCCAAAATGCACTCCTCCCTCGCACACAGTGCTAACACCACTTAGCAGTGTTTTCCTTTCTCATTTCATGCTGTAATGGAGATTCATTGCCAGTTTTAAATCCATAATTTGCCATGAAAACCTCATCTCAGGACTGGGCCAAGGTCAGAGGTCAGAGTGGGGAAGCAGTGAGCTAGTTTTGGCCCTTTGAGGGCTACCTGTCCAGCTCTAGGTCTCTGGGCTCACCCCAGGCTGGGCCTCAGACAGAGCCCTAGGGCTGGAGCCAGCACAGGGAGGTCCATGAGATGGGCTGGCCACTCCACCTCTGTCTGCTGCAGCTCTCTCCCTTCCATTTTGTTTTTCATCAGGGGAACTGACCACGCTGATGACATCGTGCTTTAGGCCCTATTCTCTGCCAGACTCCTGCCAAGTCACCAAGAATTTGTCCATTTTTCAGTAGTGACTGATTCCTTTGACGGAATGCTTTTGTGCCTATCATGAGGACACTGATGATCTGGCCGTGTCTGGGCACATGTGTGCACTTGGCCATGTCTGGGCACATGCGTGCACTTGGCCATGTCTGGGCACATGCGTGTACTTGGCCGTGTCTGGGTACGGGTGTGTACTTGTCCATGTCTGGGCACATGTGTGCACTTGGCCATCTCTGGGCACATGCATGTGTATTTGTCCTCAAGGCTGTCTCTGTGCATATTCAGGAGAATGGCCAGTGGCCAGCTAAGCTTCCTGACCAAGGACCCCAGTAGGACACCTGGACAGAGGTGGGTCCTTGTCTGTACTTCTGCGGGCCTTGAGGGAGGTTAGAAGATACCCAAGGCGTGATGGTCTGAGTAGGTCTCCAGGCAGCAGACACCTGTGCATTATAGGAGAGCGGCTTGGATTTCACTTGCAGTCTGGGGCTGCTGGTTCCATGCCATAGGGCAGGCACCAGGGGATCAAGGTCCTGACTCCTGCAAATCTCTGTGGTCTGAGCTCAGGCTCTCTTTGTTGAGCAGTTGAGCCTGGCTCAGCATCTCCCAGAGTCACGCTTGGTTAAAGCAGCTGAAGGACATATTACCCTTGCTCCTGAGAGCTAGGGAAGAGGGACTCAGGGAACAATGCCCCTCGTGTCTGGCCCCCAAACTGTGAGCAAATGAGGCAGAATCACAGTTAAACCATGGGCGAGTTTCTACTTCATCTTTTCAGCTCTGGATTTCACCAGGAAGAAAGTGGCTCCTGAGATATTCTCCCAGGTCCTGCCTGAATGTGGTGGCCAGTGGCAGTGCTGGGCAGGAATGCATGCCTCCAAGGGCCCTTGTGCTCTGGGTGTGGTGGTGACATGTTTCAGGACTGTGGGGGCTGTCCTGAAGAGCCTGTTGTTTGGTTATGGAGGGGGTGGGGACCCTGAGGAGTGCGCAGGAGCAGGAGGCCAGGCACCTTCTGTGTGCAGCGGGGCTTTGAGTGGACTCCTAACACTCTCCTTGGCTCCCTTTGTCCTGGGTTGGGGGGGGGTCATTTGGGATGATTTCAGTGGCAAGTGAGCACTTGGACAGGCCACGTCAGGCTCCACGCCACTCCAGAAAGGCCCCATGTGTCCCAGTCGCCTTGGGTGGTGCTAGGTGAGTAGGGTGGGGGTCCCTGGCATTAGGTCTTCCCCTTCCTGGAGAGGACCCTGCCTGATCCCTGCCACCCATATTCAGGTAGGGAGGCAGGTGTGGACTTTGTCTCTGTCCCTGATGGACCCCCACCCCCTCTGGAGCTTCAGCACCTGTGAGTCCCCTTCCCCACCTCACTTGCCAGCACAAGGGCTGCCCCAGGCTAGGGAGCAGCAGCTGCTCTGGGTAACACTCAAGGTGGCACAGAGCTATGGTGTGATTTAGAAGGGAAAGACTATTCCTCAGCTTAAGGCAAACTGATGGCTCCAAGCTAGGTTCATCTAACACTGAGTAGGCAGGTACCAGGTAGCACCAGGCAAGCCCCGAGTTAAACTGGGTGGGGGAGAAGGAGGAGGGGAACCTGCTCTGGTCCCAGCGACACTGGGTGGTCTGAGCTGCCTTGGAGGGGGAGGGAAGGAGCTGGTGGCAAGGCAGGGTGTGGGGACATGCACAGCGGCTCAGACCCGGCTCCCACGTGGAACTCCAGAAGATAAGGAGGTTTCTCATTCCTCTCTCCCATCTCCGCCTCGCTTGCTGCACCTTTGTGGGGGCGACTGCAGGGTAATGGATGTGGCAGGAAATAGGCACAAGGTACAGATGAGATACGGTTCCTAAGACCAGGCCAGGGCCCAGGCAAAGCACGTTTAATACTCAGATACGGAAGTCAATTCTGCTTGTCCTCCCAGGCACGCTGCGGGAGGGCCCAGGGGAACCCTGCCCTTGTGCCCGGCTTGCTGGATGGAAGCCTTCCCTCAGACACGGTCTGACCCCCAGGAGGCAGGGGCGCTTGTTGGGAGCTCCTGATAGCAATAATGAAACAGCTGTGACACCAACAGCCAGCGCCTGTGCGCCTTGCCATGTGGCAGGCCCTGTTCCGAGACGTGGGCTCTGTGTCATTTCATCACATGGCCAACCCTAGGAAGGCAGGTGTGACTATCCCCCATTTTACATGGGAAGAGGCAGGTACCCAAGTAGCCGGATAACTTGCCCAAGGTCACTCTGCTGGTGAGGTGCACAGCCAGGTCTCTCGAGTCTGGGCTTTTTTTTTGTAGTTATTGTTGAGACAGAGTCTCACTATGTCGCCCCTGGTATAGTGCCGTGGCATCACAGCTCACAGCAACCTCAAACTCTCGAGCTTAAGAGAGCCTCTTGCTTCCCACGTAGCTGGCACTATAGGTGCCTGCCACAACACCAGCTATTTTTTGTTGCACTTGTTTTTAGCTGGCCTGGGCCAGGTTTGAACCCACCACCCTCTGTGTATGTGGCTGGCACCGTAACCACTGTGCTATGGGCTCGAGTCTGGGTTTTGACTGTGATGTTGTATCGTCTCTCTCAACACGGCACAGCAGGCTGCTACGGGCTTACTACGCAGTGCCTATCAGGTGCTGTTCTCTGCTGTGAGGTTCAGCGTGAACTCCCCAAACTCGCCTTCCAAGCCCTGTTGCTTCAATTAACCACCACGGACATTTACTGAGCACCTCAGCTGTGCTAGACGGAAGCACACACCGTCTTCCTGAGAGACTCCGTTACTCTCAAAGTGATGTGTTGAGTGCTGTGATAAAGCTGCATAGGGAAGGCAGGGGGAGCAGAGTGGGGGTCAGTAAGGCCACATGGGCTTCAGGGTAGGCTTCCTGAGGAGGTGATATTTACAGCGACTCTTGACAGGTGAGCACAAGTTACCCAAGGGAAGGAAGGTGGGAAGGGCATTTCAGGCAGAAACAGTGGACAAGGGCCCAGAGGGAGCTTCCGACTGGCTGTTAGTGCTCCAGCAGGTGGTGGTGGCGGCAGCAGGGGGGTGGGGGTGGGGTCTGGGGCTGGAGATAAGGCAAGGGCAGGCCCCTGAGCGCCTGGTCTATCCTGGCCAGACGCTTGGGCATTGTGCAGCTTCCTCACCCGTGAAGAATGGCTCAGAGCATCCCCTACTGATTTGCCTTTTATGTCAGGGTGACTATGGGTGGGTTTCTCACAACCTGTTTCTGGAAGAGTGGTTTAGAAGCCAGTGCCCTTGGGCTGTTTCAGCTCCGCCTTGCCTTGCTGGCAAACCTACAGTTATTCACTGTTCCTCTCTGGACCCAGCTCTCTGGAAGACTTGGGGATTGGGAATTGCGGCAGCTGCCATCACAGTGGGCTTGGGATACCCTGCAGCTCTCGGGAGAGCTGTGGCAAAGAGCACTTGTGTTGTTGAGGACCCGTGACAGGTTAGACCTTATCTGTTTGCCCCTCTCAGTATCTGGGGCTTGACATCATCTAAAAAGCTGCCCTCTTTATTTGAATTGACTTAGTCTCTCTCTTAAATAATTCATATTGATTTAGGAAGCCTTATTTCTAACTAGAGCCACAAGATAGCAGAGTTAATATTAGAATGAGGCAGAAGAAGAGGGAAGTGGGGAGAAGGCTGGGAAAATGCTCTTTTCAATAATTAGTCTGACACTCAGCACCTCTTTCCCCCTTTCTGGTCTTCCGCCTTGCTCTACTTTCCCCTTTCCACAGCAATTACCACCACTTGACTTGCTCAGTCTCAGCGTGATCGACTCGCCAGCTCTGTGTATCATTTACTGACTGTCCTGTGCCCTCTAGACACCAGCACTGCCAAGGCACAGGTGGGTTTATCTCTCATTCACTGATAAGTCCCAAGTGTTGAGATCAGTGTTTAGCACATGGCAGGTGCTCAGTAAGTATCTGTTGGTCACATCCTCCTCTCTCACTTCCCCCTTGCTCCAGGTCCCCAGCTCCTTGCTTCCCAAGTTTCCAGGCAGGTGAAAAGACCAAGTTCAATGCCACCCATACAGCTCTGACCCTGGAGTAATTTGGATATTTTTCAACTCTGGCATTCCTGCAGGTGGGAAAAGGAGCAGTTTGCATGCATGTGTGTATGGCACCATATTGCTTACAGTCCGTGTTTGACATTCACAATGGTCTATGAGATTGGTATTTATATGACCCCCATTTGATAGATGAAAAACCAGAAATTACTCATTCATTCATTAGAACCCCCCAAAAATATTACTGAGTGTAGACTCTGTATTAAGTACTGGTTACAAAGAGTTGAACCAAAGAGAACCAGATCCAGCCCTAAAGACCTTGCCCAAGGTCACGCAGTTAGCAAGAGGGTATTCTACGTTCCAGCCCAGGGCTCCCTGCTACGGGACAGCTCTGCACAGGTCCTGGGGCCTGTGATGTCCATGTAAGCTGAGGCTCTGCAGAGCTGGCTGGGCGTGTATGAACATGGGATACAGGGGGTCTTTGCAGGGACGACTAGGGTGGAGGTATACAGCCACGTCCTGGGCCCCATCTCCCGGCCTCCAAGTGGGATGGTGTCTAAATCCCTCTTACCATGTCCCTATGCCTCTGTCACCACACAGGTTTCGATTCTGGTGGGGGACGGCCTAATGTCCTGAAATAGTTGGTACAGCACACTGGGTGCCTTGCAGTGAAAGGTGTGTCTTTTTGGGGGCTGGATGATTTTTAGTGATCCTCTTATTTATCACCATCCCGCATTTTAGGATGAGGAAACTGGGACCCAGAAGGCTGAGAAACAGGGCCAAGGTCACACAGCTGGTCCGTGGAAGAACCGAGCTCATTGCCTCTGAGTCTGAAGCTCTTTCCATGATGCCACGATTCCTGAGATGTTCTGCAGTGGGAAAAAGATGCCCGTTGTGAGCTGGGCTGAGTCAAGGCCTGGTGCTCAGCAGTTTGGCAGGCCACAGGGGGAGTGCAGCCTGACCACTGACCCAGACTGGGGCCCTGACTTTGCCTCCCTCAGCTTTAAGCACTTGACTCTTTCCCCCTGCTGCTGCTTCTGTCTGCCTCCTGGGTAGCACATGCTCAGCTCAAAGTTGCTCCTTCCCTGATTGCATCTGAGAGCTGGAAACATGATGCTGATTAATGTGTCTGTGACTCTAGGCTTGGCTGCCAGGCCGGGTCCCTGTGCCCGGCAGGCTCTGTAAGCCGGCCCTCTGGCTTCTCTGAGAATACTGCGGGCAGATGCATATTTTAACAGTGCACATCTGTTGGCTATAGAATCTCTTGTATTTGCCCTCCTCACTTGGTGCTTTGATGGAAGACCCCCGGGGGCCTCCCTCTGTTTCAACCAAAGAGTTTGGTTTGCAATTTTGCCGAATACCATCTGATTCTGCTCTCACATCTTCTACAGGTTCTAATCAGGCTCTTACTTTATTTAATTAAAAATCTATCTCAGGCAAATACAAGCTAAATTAGGAAGCTCTCTCTTCCCTGGAACACAGGGAAGGCACCACCCTTGGGAAACTGGCTGGTACATTTTCCTGGGCTGAGATGTCACAGCAAAGCAGATGGGGTCTTGGTTGGGCAGGCAGCTGGGCCAGGGAGTATAAAGACCTCTCCTGCTCTCAGAGCAGCCGCTATGTCCACCTGCTGCCCACAGCCCAGGGCTCCCTTTCCAGCTGTGGAGTTGGCTTCCCACACTGAGGCCTCCATCCATGGCTAGCTGTGGGCAGGGCGTGGTGGAGAGGCCCGTAGGCAGTCAGGAAGCTCTTTCCTGCCTGGGGTTAGTCTGCCCAGTGTAAATCGTTTTTTGTGGAAACTGTCTGAAAGGCTGATGGACAGGATATCTGTGTAGATTCCCTTTCTGGCTCTCAGGGATCCCCCGGGAGATCCCCCTGAGGTCCTGGAAACATCCGACCGCTTCCACCTGGTCTCCAGACTTGAACAAAACATCTCCCCCAGGTAAATCCAGGTCTGTACCCAGAGGGCAGTGCCAGGCCATCCTCTGGAGCTGGGGGAAGTGAGTACCTTTCAGATGTGACCCAAAATAAAATAGAGTCTGTTCAGACTGGATCCGAGCCCTGCTGCGAGAAGCCTGGCCCCTCACCAGCCAGACAGATGAGGCTCTACTGGCATTTGGGATGGAATCACTGGGCAAAGAGCATTGGTTTGGAGCTGGAAAATCTGCAGTGCCTCTGCCTCTCTGAGCCTCAACTGTCTTGTCTATAAAAAGTTCAAAGTAATTTGGACTTTCACAGTTTGGACTGTGTTACCTGACCAAGCTAGGAAAGAGAAAAGGAAATGTTAGTGGGCAGGTGTGGCCTTAAGGACAACACACATCTCCATCTATTTTTGGTCCCTTGTCAAGCCAAAGGCATGGACGATGCTGGGGTTCCTCTCATTCCAGCATTCTCTGGCATTCTAGCATTCTGAGGCAGACAGGGCTGAACCATCTCTGGAGATGAGGACCCTACAACTTTACTTAGCAAATGCTTTCTGGCATTTTGCACTCCTCAAAATCAGAAAAATACATTAGTTTCTAAACCCTTTCCCTTTCTTCCCTCAGCCCCCACAGCACACTGCAGGCTCACTCCTACTTTAGCCGCCATGTCAGGGGATGTGGGAACATCAGGCATTCCCACAACACCCCGATTCTCCTCTGAGGGGTCCCAAGTTATTCACCTGCTGGACGGGGTTTGTTCTCTCATTCCTTTCATGGCAGGCTGGAGGTGACTCAAGAGTTGAAGGGGGTTTCTGAGGCTGGAGGAGACTCAAGAGTTGGAGGGGGTTTCTGAGGCTGCCGGAGACTCAAGAATTGAAGGAGGTTTCATTTTTTTTTTCTTTTTTTTTTTTGTAGAGACAGAGTCTCACTTTATGGCCCTCGGTAGAGTGCTGTGGCCTCACACAGCTCACAGCAACCTCCAACTCCTGGGGCGTAAGCGATTCTCTTGCCTCAGCCTCCTGAGTAGCTGGGACTACAGGTGCCCGCCACAACGCCCTGCTATTTTTTGGTTGCAATTTGGCCGGGGCCGGGTTTGAACCCGCCACCCTCGGTATATGGGGCCGGCGCCTTACCAACTGAGCCACAGGAACCGCCCTTGAAGGAGGTTTCTGAGGCTGGAGACTCCAGGGTTGAAGGAGGCTTCTGAGGCTGGCCCCAAGTTCCTTCTCCCTGCCTCACGAAGCCAGGCTCTGAGCATGGTAAGTGGTCCTCCGGGGCCTGTCCACTGCGGCGCTTGGAATAATCTGCCCTGGTGTGTTTAGCCATGTAGATCTGAAGATAACCTGACACATTCTTAAATATTTCATCTCTGAGCAGCCGTGTGCCTTATCTGCCAGGCGGGGAGGCATGTCCCAGCTGCCAACCCTGTCGTCAAGCCTTCACAACAGCTGCTGAGCATGGGCTGGGACTCCCCTCTCCCGGGTACCCTGCTCGGCCCCCTGCCCATGCCCGCAGACTTGTGAATGAGGGGCTGGGAGGTGGTGCCAGGAGCCCTGGCTGGGAGCCCTGGGCCAGGCCCTTTGCATCTCTGTGCCTCAGTTTCTCACCTGATCCCTACCCCAGAGTGGTGTCAGGGGCACCTGAGGTTGTATGTGAAGAGCTTGGAGAGCTGCTGTAAAACTGTGGGCCAGTGTGAGTGCTTGTCATTTGTGTGCACAGCTTGGCCTCCAGCAGCCCTGATTCTCAGTAGCACCTCTCTGGAGAAGGGGGGCTGCAGGCTGAGCTTCATATCAGACCTAGGCAGCTGCAGAGGTCCCCAAGACCCTTCAGGCAGGGTTTCCCAGGGTCAGTGTGCTCCCGGGAAGGCGAGACGAAGAAAGACCACGGGGAAAAGGTGCAACTTGGAAGAGAAGGGGCTTGAAGTGGACTTTCCCAGAGTGACTCGAGAGCCAGGATTCCCAGGGGGCAGCAAGGGGTGGGAAGGCACAGAGGTCCCTGCTGGTTGCCATGGATACTTGGACCATGGGGGAATCAAGCTCTAGGCTGATTGTGCAGGGGAGATGGACAGATAGGGCCTGTTAGCACCCCAGTGAGGTCAATTCAAAGAGAAGGGCCCATGGCCATGCTGCGTTCTTCCCAGCACGGGGGCGGCCTGGACCATGTGTGCAGAGCATGCTTTTGATGGATAAATAGGCACCTAGAACCCCTTATTAGCTCCTGAGGGGCAAACATCTGAGCTGGACGGAGTCATAGGTCTGTTGGCACTGGCCTCTGATTTCCTGGGCAGGGCCTTTTTTTGTCCCCTTTGGGAGGATACCAGGGGAGAAGCAGCAGCTGAGCCCTGTGGGCTAATGCCCAGAAGGGATGCCCTGGGTGTCTCCCAGTGCAGATAACACTTACCCAGGACTGTGAGGCGTGCAGGGCGGGAGCGGATGGCAGCCTGGATGGCCTGGCACTCGTATACAGCATCATCCTGCAGCTCTGCCCTCAGAATCTTCAGGTGGTGCTCTCCAGACAGGTGGTTCCCCACCACCAGGTACTGTGGGTAGCCTGCGGAGACAGGAGCAGCTCAGGGAGCAGCTCAGGGAGCAGCTGGGCAGGCAGCACTTGGGCTGATCTCAGCACAAGTGCTGAGTCTTCCCAGGCACTGGGCAGGGTGTGGGTGCATGTGTGTGCCTGTATGCACCTGTGTGCGCAAGTGTGCACCTGTGTGTGCAAGTGTGTGTGCATGCACACATATGAGTGTGCATGTGTGTATAAGGCCATCGTTGTCTTAACAGTGTGGGCAGACACAGCCTGCCCTACTGTCCTGGGAGATGCGCACTCTGGTAAGAAGGCATGGAGTGGGTGAGGGGAGGGAGAGACCCCGGCTGAGAATCACAGAGCAGACAGTAAGAGAGAGGAGGAAGAGAAAAGAGAAATGTTCAGAAAGCGATCAGTGACTTTGGGAAAGTCTTGTTTCCAAGAGGAAGGCAGTAGAAACCTCAGCCCACCCCCCAGCATCTGCCGCCCGGGGCCACTCTGAGCCCTGCCCGGCCTTGGCATGGTTGTTCCTGCTGCCCACACCCAAGCCCCAGGGCCTGACTGAGCACTTAACAGGCACTCAGGACACTCAGGAATTTGGGGCCCCTTATACCACTGGTAATGAATAATAGATAAATAAAAGTTTGAGAATGATAAATCATTAATTGGCTTTCTTGCTGCTGTGTAGGGCTGAATATAAATGCAAACTTTCGTGGTGGCTGGCCAGGTAGGGCAGAACTCTTTAACAGGTGTCTGGCCCTAAACCTTCTCAGCTTCTCCCAAGAGGAGCCTTTTCCATGCAGCCCTCAATGAGCTCCACCTCCCCCTGCTTCCTACCCTGTGGATCTTTGGTGGGGGGAACCCTTGCTCCCAGAGCCGTCCATCCTCTCCTCAGAGGCTGCCCTCCGCTCCCACCCCCCAGAGCCCCAGACTGCTGCCCCTTCACTGGCCTTTGACATGCTCAGGGGGGCAAGATTGGAACATCTAGCCTTTTAAAGAGAAGATGAAGCTTGAGTAAGTGAGAGAGAAACAGGAGTGAGACTAGGAGATACCCTGGAGCTCTAAGTGTGAGTGAGGTGTGTTCACCGCCACTCCTGAAGACTGTGCTGGCACCAGGCACAGTCAACAAGGGAAGCACTTTAGAATATGCTCAATTATTTGAGGTGTGCAGCAAGGGTCCAGGCTGCCAGAAATAGCAGTGAGGTCCCTGTCCCTGGCTACTTTTAGGCAGGGGCTTGGAGATGACCGTTCAGGGCCCTTCAGAGGCAATTTCTGCAGCTCATGAAATACTGGACTAGGAGAGCTCAATGCCTGCTTCCTCAAGGTAAGGGTCTTGCAGTGGTGGGGCAGCCTCCCTGGGGCAGTAGAGGAGGCTGTGGCCTTGCCAGCCTTCAGCTGAGCCTTCAGTCTCATGTCTTCATGGCAATCAAATGGCCCTGCTCTCTCCAGCTGGGTAGGCCTGGCCAGAGCTGCCCACAGCATCAGCTGTCCGCCTCAGAGTGCTGCGTGTCCTCCTGGCCTCCCTCTGCCTTCTGCTGGGCTCTGGGATGGAATCCAGGTAAGAGAGCTGGTCCCCAGGCCGGGTGGGGGCTGGAGGCTCTCCCTTCTGCTGCTCCAGCTCTGGACCCTGCTATCCTTGGATTAGCCCTGGTCCCCTGCAGGCATCTTGGTTGGAGCTTGCGTTTCTGTTGTCTTAAAGGCGATCAGCAGTGGGACTCTGCTGTCAGAGCTTCTGGAAGCATCAGTGATGGGTTTGTTTGTATTTGCCTAATCAGGCAGCCAGCTGCGTTGCTATCCTGAGGAAGGCAGCATATTTGTAAAACATAACTCAGAAGTGGGAGGCGCCTGTGACTCAGTGAGTAGTGCGCTGGCCCCATATCCTGAAGGTGGTGGGTTTGAACCCGGCCCCAGCCAAACTGCAACAACAACAACAAAAATAGCCGGGTGTTGTGGTGGGCACCTGTAGTCCCAACCATTCGAGAGGCTGAGGCAAGAGAATCAGCTAAGCCCAAGAGCTGGAGGTTGCTGTGAGCTGTGATGCCATGATACTCTACTGAGGGTGACAAAGTGAGACTTTGTCTCTAAAAAAAAAACAAAAACAAAAAAACAAAAAGAACATAATTCAGAAGTGTAGATTCTGGGGAAGTTCTAGCCCTTTCCACAGCATCACCACTCTCTTCTGGTACTCCCCAAATTGTTCACAGTCTGGGTTCCACAGTCATATCGCCTGGGTTCCAATGCCAGCGTGATGAACTGCTTTAATGTCCTTGTGCCTCAGTTTCCTTGTTGATAAAGTGGGGACAATGGTGGCGCCTCAGAGGGTGATGGTGAAGGTTAAATAGAATGATCTATGTACAGTGCCAGCATGTAGAGTAGCCTATAAATGCTAATGTAAATTCAAACAAGAGTGAATCGTAAGGTATGGTGGCCCATGAAGTCTTCATCTTTGTAAGGGAGGACAGCAGGCACCTGGGCTCTGTGGGGTTGAGTGTCAGAGTTAGATGCATTCGGATTGGTTATGTAAGCGAGTTAGTTTTTTTCTCTCTCTCTTCTTTCTTAATTTTTTTTGAGCTAGAGAAAGAATCTCACCCTGTTGCCCTGGGCAGAGTCCCCTGTTGTCATCATAGCTCACAGCAACCTCAAACTTCTGAGTTCAGGATCAGTGGCTGTAGCTCAGTGGTTAGGGCACCAGCCACATACATTGAGGCTGGTGGGTTCGAACCCAGTCCAGGCCTGTTAAACAATAATGACAACTGCAACAAAAAAATAGATGGGCATTGTGCTGGGTGCCTATAGTCCCAGCTACTTGGGAGGCTGAGGCAAGAGAATAGCTTAAGCCCAAGAGTTTGAGGTTGCTGTGAGCTGTGACGTCACAGCACTCTACTGAGGGTGACAAAGTGAGACTAGGTCTCAAAAAACAAACAAATGAATGAACAAACAAAAAAACTTCTGAGCTCAAGCAATCCTCCTGCCTCAGCCTCCTGAGTAGCTGGGACCACAGGAGACTACCACAAGTCCTGGATAGTTTTCTATTTTTAGTAGAGATGGAGTCTTGCTCTTGCTCAGGCTGGTCTCGAACTCCTGAGCTCAAGCCATCCACCCGCCTCCACCTCCCATAGTGCTGGGATTACATGTGTGAGCCACCATGTCCCACTGGTCCGTTTTACTCTCAACGGTGATTCTTTTTTAACCTGTCACATAAAGGGAAAAATCCTTCTTTCCCCCCTCCAGATCACTGTAGATTTTTGAGATAGTGTCTGAGAAGTACTTGAGATTTTCAGAAGAAAAATTGTCTATCAATATAAGGGACTGTTTTTGTAAATAATTTCCTTTGACTGAAAGGCACCCAGGTCTTCAGTAAGGGTATTATTCCTGGTGGACCCATGGACTGCATGGTTAAAATGGGAGAGGACAGAGAGGCAGCAGGCTAAAGTCCAGGAACACTGGGCCTCAGTTTCCCTGTATGGTAACTTTTGTAGTATTAAGTGCTCTGCAAGGCTGGGCACGGTGGCTGATGCCTGTAATCCCAGCACTTGGGAGGCTGAGGTGGGTAGATTGCCTCAGCTCACAGGTTTGAGACCAGCCTAAGCAAGAGTGAGACCTCATCTCTAAAAATAGCCAGGTGTTGTGGCAGGTGCCTGTAGTCCCCTGGGAGGGGACTTGGGAGGTGCCTGTAGTCCTCTTGGGAGGCTGAGGCAAGAGGATCAGTTGAACCCAAGAGTTTGAGGTTGCTGTGAGCTAAGACGCCATGGCACTCTACCAAGTGTGACAAAGTGAGACTTTGTCTCAAAAAAAAAAAAAAAAGTGCTCTGCAAATACTTTCTGACTTGAGTTGAGTTCTGTTATGCTTACTTTCTAGTCAGGCAAGCAAGCATTGTTTATTAAGCATGTAAGTGTCTGTCCTGACTGCCATGATGCTATTTGGTGGGCAGGTGATCAAATACAGGGCACAGACTCCTTTATCTGGAGCTTGAGTTCATTGGCTCTGCATGGAGAGGGCCACCCAAGCCAAGCTGGGCAGGAAGCAGACCTCAGCTCCTGACAGGCCACTGTCCTTCAGCGCTGAGCAGGCCCCAATCTCAGATCCCAGGAGTCATTTATGGGACTGTAAACCAGAGGGTCAGTTCTCCAGGCCATGATGACCCCTCTATGATGATCCTTGGTGAGATGGGGCTCCTCATCGCCACTGACCCAACAAGACCCCTGTGTCTGACTGAGGCTGAAACTCACTGGCCAGAGACCAGACAGCCTCCTTAACTGGTGCCAATGCCCAGCCGAGCAAACAGCCTTCCAGTGTGTGCTCAGTTCCAGCTTGGGAAGGCCATTTCATTCCCCCAGTTTCTCTGGGGTAAGGGAGTACAGAGTCTCTGAAATTGGCTGGTTCCCATAACACTTAAACATTATGGCAGCGCAGTATATTTTGGAGTTATTATTGTGTATTTTATCCATGCTCAGCTGGGCTGCAACATTCAAACCCTGAGACTGCTATTGACCACTGCTATAATGTTTCAATATACATTTTTGGCAAGACATAACTCACATTTTAAAATATTAATTTCCCAAGCATCATGGTCCTGAGTGCACTTCGATTTTTATTTTCCTGCAGTTGTACACCACGAGAGACAAGTTGTAATACTTTTCAGTTGAGTCATATTTTTTCTTTCTCCTCAACCCTTAGCCATTCCCAAGTCACAGGGCAATGGCACCCAAGATTGTGCCAAGCCCAGCAAACATCCTCGTGCCAGCTCTCCATGGGGAGAATAAAGAGGGCTGGTGCATGAGGGACCACGGGGACCATTCCATTCTTTTTTTGTCCTAGGGAGAGGATGGATCGGAGAGGTGTCTATATGGGCTTATGGGCTCACCATTCATAATAGTTACTAAGTGTGGCAGCACCAAGCAGTGAGCTGGCCTGCCAGCCCCTGGTAGCCTCAGGACCCCTGAGCACCCACCACTCCCGCCGGGCAGCCTTGCTGAACACCAGACTGGGTGAACGGTGCAAGCTCTGGAGTTTAGTTTAGGGATGTCCTGTCTTTTCTTCCCATCACATCATGACCCCTAAGATTGCAGGTTTTATGCGACTTTTCAGTATACTTGGCTCCCACAAGTGGGTGGGAAGCCTGGAAGCACCAGGCTGTCTGTTTCCTTAATTATCATGCTTTGATGAGTGGGGGGGCACATTTTGGGCCAAGACACAGGAGCACTTGATTTCTGGAAACCAGACTTCATGGGAATTGTGTTTGACTTTGGAGAAAACTCTTGGGGCAACATTGTGTTAGGTTTGAAACCAACTGCAGGATGGGGGTTTGTTACTCTTGGTTGGGGGCCCTCAGAGTCCTGGGGACCCTGGACTCAGGGCTTGCCTCTGGCCAGGGGAGCTGCAGGGAAAGCTGGGGCTCTGACACCCAACCACCTGGGAAGCTGGGAGTCCCGCGGGTGGGGTGGCTGGGTAGGTACTCACTTGAGAGGTCCCTGCCCACGCCCAGAGCCAAGCCGTCTTTGATCCACAGAACAAAGCCGTCATATTCGGGGATGGCGCACAGCAGCGTGACAGGCTGTCCAGACACCACCACCTGGTCCTGGGGCTGCTGGCTGAAGGAGTAGACTTGGCCTAGAAGGGAGACAAGCAGGTGGTCAGCCAGGTGCAGCAGCAGTGGCAGAGGGCTTCCCTCCAGTGGACGCAGGGCTGAGCCTCTGCCCAGCTCTGCCACCTCTTGTCCCAGCTGCAGTTGCCCTGCTCATCAAGCCTGATACCGTCAAGCCCTGACACCGTGCTGGTCCAGCCACAACCCAGCTCCCCAGGGGCCATCATCTGCCACCCTTGGGACATGCTGCTCCCCTTTCACTGAGCGAAGCCCTAGTTAATGCCCCTGGATGTCCCCAATGGGCAGATGCAGGAGAGGAGCCCCCAGTCCGTGGGTAAGAGGGCAGGGTGGGGGTCCTGTGGTTTATATCATATTGTTGTCTTAGTGGGCCCACAATGGGCCCAGGGCCAAATTCAGGGGAGCAGGAGCGGCTCAGTGTGGCTGGAGGTGAAGTGGGGCAGGTGGGCTCCCTGTCCCCTTCTCGTCTGCAGCAGCAGGGAGTGAGCTGAGATCCATCTGAGTTCTGAGCCCTCCTGTGTTCCTAGTCCCGCCCTGTGAAGACACAGACCTAACTGCGATAAAACTAGACTGAGGGAGAAGTGTGGCTGCTGCCACCGCCTCTGCTCCCCGGTTGGGAGAGTCAGCTAGGGAGCTTAAGGGCTGCCGTCCATCGTAGGATATAACGCCCAAGGTTCAGGCCACACACAGGATGTGCACTCAGCAGCAGATGTCCCTGGAAGGGACGTCAGTGCACAGAGAGAGGGGAGCTGGGTGCAGGCTCCCCAGGAGGGGACACAGTCTGCACAGAAAGTGGCCGACAGGAAGGTAGCTGAGTTCGCGACCTGGTGAGATCTTGGCAGGGTCTCTGAGGAGTTTCATTAAAAATCAAACTAGCCTTGGGTTGTGGGAGTAACACTTTTTATTCTGATTTGAGCTTTACAAATTAGATTTTATAGGACACTTTAATTAGCTATGTATGGTGAGGTTTTTCCTCTCTCTCTGTCTCTTCAAGTTCTCTGTTGTAATTACATTGTTTCTGGCACCAAAACAGGACAGAAAAGGAGGGAAAAGATAAGAGAGGAGAAAAAGCAGAGAAGTGAAGAACTGGGGGAGGAGGTTGGGGGATGGGGCGAGAGGAGAGAGGGGTGAGAGGGCAGGGGCAGCTGGGAGGGCAGCACCCAGACAGGGTGCCCGGGTGGATCTGGGTGCTGGGTCGGCAGGGAGGGCCCGTTCCCCAGGCTTCTTTCTCCTCCTCCAATGATGACTTCACAGCTCATTCTTTTATCTCAAAAATCTTTCTTGCAAGGCATGTGGGGCCCTAGACAATGCCCAAAGTTCTCCGCATTCTTGCCCAAGCTCTTCCCAAGGCAGTTCAACTGAGTGTCACATCCAAAAACACCAAAACAGTTCAGAGAGGCTCCCGTCCAGAAGGAGAGTTAAAGGACAGAAATTTAGCAAGTGGATTAGAGCTGCGCTAAGAGAGAAGGTCAAAGAACACACATCAATCCTGCTGAGGCGAGCTGCGACCCCAAGGATACAAACAAAAGGGGAATTTAGCTGGGACAGAATCAAATTCCACAAAGTTGTCTGTTCAGTCAGTAACGTCAATCAGGGGCAGGGCTGGAACTGAGTGAACACCCCCCAGCCTCCATCAAGCCCCCGAGATTGTCAGGCCTCACCTCCCCCTGCTGGATAGAGGCAGTGAGCAGCAGCCTGGCTGAGGAGACATAGATTTCCTTGTGATTTAGGCAGGTGCAAACCCCTGGAGTATCTGCCCATTGGAGGCAACTGGGTCATAGCCCTGCAGGGTTATCAGTGACTGAGGGTGACAGAGGTGCAAGGTGGGGAAGGAGGCATCAACCCTCTCAGACTAATCTATTTGCTGGGTGGGTCCTCCTGATCTCATGGAGCACTGAAGCAAGTCATATTTGAGTTGTCAGCAGACCCCTGCGTTCCAGTTGCCAGAGACCTTTTAAACTCTTCCACCTGAGACAGGTGCTGACTGAGACAATTGATTTGGACCTTTTGAATTGAGCCAATCGCCTGAGGACTATCCAAGTGGTGCCCTGGGTGTGTAGTTGCAGGAAGGTTTGATTTTCCTTTTTCAACTGTTGCCTGTTGGGGGTGGGGTGACTTAACTGCTGGTATTTCTCCACAGCTGATACTTCAACCCAGAGTAACTGTTTCACTAGGGTCGGACAGAGACCAGATGAAAACAAGACAGAGCCACTTAGCCCCACCACACCAAACAGGTCCCCAGTTTCTCAGGCCGCAGCACTGTACACGTCCTTGGCAAAGCTGCAAGGGAAAAGTCAAACAGTGTAAAATAATCATGGGGCGGAATCAGCGGAAAAACTCTGGTAACATGAATAACCAGAGTAGATCAACCCCCCCCATGGAAAGATATGGCAGATGTAACTGAAGATCCCATTCATAAACAGATAGCCGAGATGTCAGAAATTGAATTCAGAATTTGGATTGCAAACAAGATTAATAGAACGGAGGAAAATTTGGAATTAGAAATTCGAGGAGCAATTCAAAAGTTGGAATTAGAAATTCGAGGGGAAATTCAAAAGTTGTCTCAAGAATTCAATGAATTTAAAGATAAAACCACCAAAGATTTTGACACATTGAAGCAAGAATTTGCAGTCCTCAAAGATCTGAAAGATACAGTAGAATCCCTCAGTAACAGAGTGGAGCAAGCAGAAGAAAGGATTTCTGACATTGAAGACAAAGCTTTTGAATGCTCCCAAACTCTCAAAGAGGAAGAGAAATGGAGAGCAAAAACAGATCATTCTCTCAGAGAGCTCTGGGATAATTCGAAGAAGGCTAATATCCACCTCATTGGAATCCCTGAAAACGATGAAGTGGCTTCGCAAGACACAGAGGCCCTTCTCCATGAAATTATGAAAGAATTTTCCAGACATGCCAAGAGATTCTGAAATTCAGATAGCAGTTTCAGAACCCCAGCATGACTCAACCAGAATAAGACATCCCCCAGGCACATCATAATTAACTTCACATAAGTTAATATGAAGGAGAAAATTCTGAAAGTAGCCAGATGTAAGAAAACCATTACCTACAAAGGGAAGAATATTAGAATGACTGCAGATCTCTCTGCTGAAACCTTTCAAGCCAGAAGAGAGTGGTCATTGACTTTTAATCTCCTAAAACAAAATAACTTTCAACCCCAGATCCTGTATCCAGCTAAACTGAGTTTCATTTATGATGGAGAAACTAAATACTTCAATGACATTCACATGTTGAAGAACTTTGTCATAACCAAAACAGCTCTTCAGGATAGTCTCAGACCCATATTCCATAATGCCCAGCCCAATCCTCTACCATAAAAGTAAACTCCCTCAGAAACTTTTTTTGGGGGGGTGGGGTGGGGTAGAAAGTTGCTTTTTATTTTTATTTTTTAATTATTATTATTTTTTATTGTTAAATCATAGCTGTGCACATTACTGCAATCAAGGGGTACAATGTGCTGGTTTCATATACAATCTGAAATATTCTCATCAAACTGTTCAATGTAGCCTTCATGGCATTTTCTTAGTTATTGTATGTAGACATTTGTATTCTGTCTTTAGTAAGTTTTGCCTGTACCCATTCTAAGATGCACTGTAGGTGTGGCCCCACCCATTACCCTCCCTCCATCCTCCCCTCCCCAATCCCTTCCCCTTCCTTGGCCCTTTCTCCATATTCTTGTGATATAGTGGTGAAAGGATTAAAAATGTCCCCTGGACTTTCAAAAAACTCAATACCCCAAATTTTACCAGACTTATCTATATTCTCCATCAATGCAAATGGCTTAAAGAAGCACAGGTTGGCTGGCTGGATAAAAAAACTCAGGCCAGATATTTGCTGCATACAAGAATCACATCTTTCCTTAAAAGATAAATATAGACTCAGGGTGAAAGGATGGTCGTCCATATTTCAGGCAAATGGTAACCAGAAAAAAGCAGGTGTTGCAATACTATTTGCAGTCACAATAGGCTTTAAACAAACAAAAGTAAGGAAGGATAAGAATGATCACTTCATGTTTGTTAAGGGTAATACTCAATATCATGAGATTTCAATTATTAATATTTATGCACCCAACCAGAATGCACTTCAATTTATAAGAGAAACTCTAACAGACATGAGCAACTTCATTTCCTCCAGCTCCACAATAGTCGGAGATTTCAACACTCCTTTGGCAGTGTTGGATAGATCCTCCAATAAGAATCTGAGCAAAGAAATTTTAGATTTAAACCTAACCATCCAACATTTGGATTTAGCAGACATCTACAGAACATTTCATCCCAACAAAATTGAATACACATACTTCTCATCAGCCCACAGAACATACTCCAAAATTGATCACATCTTAGGTCACAAGTCTAACCTCAGTAAATTTAAAGGAATAGAAATCTTTCCTTGCGTCTTCTCGGACCACCATGGAATAAAAGTTGAACTCAGTAACAACAGGAATCTGCATACTCATACAAAAACATGGAAGTTAAATAACCTTATGCTCAATGATAGCTGGGTCAGAGATGAGATTAAGAAGGAAATTACCAAATTTTTGAAACAAAATGACAATGAAGACATGAATTATCAGAACCTCTGGGACACCGCAAAGGCAATCCTAAGAGGGAAATTTATAGCACTGCAATCCTTCCTCAAGAGAACGGAAAGAGAGAAAGTTAACAACTTAATGGGACATCTCAAGCAACTGGAAAAGGAAGCGTTCCAACCCCAAACCCAGTAGAAGAAATAAAATAACCAAAATTAGAGCAGAATTAAATGAAATTAAAAACAAAAGAATTATACCACAGATCAATAAATCAAAAAGTTGGTTTTTTGAAAAGGTCAATAAAATAGATAAACCTTTGGCTAACCTAACCAGGAAAAAAAAGTAAAATCTCTAATTTCATCAATCAGAAATGACAAAGATGAAATAACAACAGACTCTTCAGAAATTCAAAAAATTCTTAATGAATATTATAAGAAACTTTATTCTCAGAAATACGAAAATCTGAAGGAAATTGACCAATACTTGGAAGCACATCACCTTCCAAGACTTAGCCAGAATCAAGTGGAAATGTTGAACAGGCCTATATCAAGTTCTGAAATAGCATCAACTATACAAAATCTTCCTAAAAAGAAAAGCCCGGGATCAGATGGCTTCATGTCAGAATTCTACCAAACCTTTAAAGAGGAACTAGTACCTATATTACCTAACCTGTTCCAAAGTATAGAAAAAGAAGGAATACTACCCAACACGTTCTATGAAGCAAACATCACCCTGATCCCCAAACCAGGAAAAGACCCAACAAGAAAAGAAAAGTATAGACCAATATCACTAATGAATATAGATGCAAAAATATTCAACAAGATCCTAACAAACAGAATCCAGCAACACATCAAACAAATTATACATCATGACCAAGTCGGTTTTATCCCAGGATCTCAAGGCTGGTTCAATATAAGTAAATCTATAAATATAATTCAGCACATAAACAAATTAAAAAACAAAGACCATATGATTCTCTCAATTGATGCAGAAAAAGCTTTTGATAATATCCAGCATCCCTTCATGATCAGAATACTTAAGAAAATTGGTATAGAAGGGACATTTCTTAAACTGATAGAGGCCATCTACAGCAAACCCACAGCCAATTTTGTATTGAATGGAGTTAAATTGAAATCATTTCCACTCAGATCAGGAACCAGACAAGGTTGTCCATTGTCTCCATTGCTCTTTAACATTGTAATGGAAGTTTTAGCCATCGCAATTAGGGAAGAAAAGGTGATCAAGGGTATCCATATAGGGTCAGAAGAGATCAAACTTTTGCTCTTCACAGATGATATGATTGTATATCTGGAAAACACCAGGGATTCTACTACAAAACTCTTGGAAGTGATCAAGGAATACAGCAGTGTCTCAGGTTACAAAATCAACATTCATAAATCGGTAGCCTTTATATATACCAACAATAGTCAAGGTGCAAAAACAGTTAAGGACTCTATTCCATTCACAGTAGTGCCAAAGAAGATGAAATATTTGGGAGTTTATCTAATAAAGGATGTGAAAGATCTCTATAAAGAGAACTATGAAAGTCTAAGAAAAGAAATAGCTGAAAATGTTAACAGATGGAAAAACATACCATGCTCATGGCTGGGAAGAACCAACATTGTTAAAATGTCCACAGTACCCAAAGCAATATACAATTTTAATGCAATCCCTATTAAAGCTCCACTGTCATACTTTAAAGATCTTGAAAAAATAATACTTTGTTTTATATAGAATCAGAAAAAACCTCGAATAGCCAAGACATTACTCAGAAATAAAAAGGTAGGTTTACAAGAGAAAGAATAACAGGGTTATTTGTGGGGGACCAACTGATGCCAGCTCTTTGAATGGACACTGTCCCTGCAAGGAACCTTAGCCATTATTACCCATATTTTACAGATAAGTTGAAAGCTCACAGAAATGAAGGGCCTGTCCAAGTTTCCATGGTCAGCTCAGGTGTCAAACCCAAGTGTCTCTGGTGGCAACCATGTTTGCTCACCACTACCCCAAGTTAGCTTTTGAATAAAGGGTTTTAAACCCGGGTTTTAATTCTCTAATGGGTATTCACCCTCCTAAGCAGGCAGTCTGCTCAGCTCTAAAGAGGATCTTTGGAGTGAAAAGTGATTTCTTGGTCTGTCCCTAAGTTTAGTTTCATCCCCGCAAGGAGCCAACAAGACTGAGTTAGGGTCAAGGGTGGAGCCCAGCACTGGCCGCCATGGGGTTGCATGGGGGGGGGAGGTGCGATTGTTACGATTACCGACTGTAATTTAGGAACCATTATTACATATGATAGTATGTGTTTAGTACATTAAGCATGTATTACAAGTAATATTTTAATTGTTGTAAAATTGGTAATAGCTAACTTTTATTGAATGCCAACCAGGTAGTAAGAGCTTTACCTGGGTTATTACATTGAATTCTCTCATGAGTCTTCTGAGATGGGCACACATCTGACCCAAGTGGCGCTGAGGTCGTCCAGACAGTCTGGCAGTGAGAGGGTCACCAGCCCTGCAGTCAGCTCCAGCGCCATATTCTAGGGTCCTCACTGGGCCTCACACACTTTACTATGCAGCCCTGACACCCCCAAACTCATCTTCCTCACTCACTGCACTTGGCCGGTGCTGAAAAGTGTTGGGGTCACTCCTGGAGGGAAGATGTGCACAGATCACCTCACCAGCTCTGTGGGCAGTGTCCTCATGGACACGCTTCTCCTGGGGGAGGGGTCAGGGTCTACCAGCTAGCCCCTCTGGATCACCCCCGTCCCTCACAAGCATGTCTACAAACAGCCCCTCTGTCCCTCACCATTGGGCCTGCAGGGGCCCCAGGATGGAGGCAGACAGTGGGACTCAGGACTCAGCCCCACCTGGGCTTGAATCCTGACTCCTCCGCTGACTTGACTTTGTACCTATCTGTAAGGTGGGGACAATAAAACCACCCAGGCAGGTCACTGTGGGGACAGAGAGAGGGCCGTTGGGCTCAGGGCCTGGCTCACGGAAGTGCTCAGGGTACACCAGCCTTTCTCAGGAGGGACACTCCTCTTCCCTCCTAAAGCCCCTCCACTTGGGCACCAGGCATGGGCTGCTGAGCTCTGTGGGCTTGGGTGGGGTCTCACTGGAGCAGCAGATGGCTTTCTGTTGACACAGGGGGTGAAGGGGTCTTAATCAATGTCCAACACCTTATTCACTAAAGATAAGAATGCCCATGGCCAGCTGCTATAAGCCATGCTGGGCTAGGGGAGGAGAGGTGGACAGGACTGTCCCACTTGGCTGCCAAGGGGCTACTGGGCTTGGTGGGGGTCTCCTGGGCTGGTGAGGGCGGGCTTGGTTCCATATCTGTGTAACTCGGGACTCTACTTTGTCTGGTGAGGTGGATGGCAGCAGAGAAGAGTCTGCCCACTGGGCGGCGCCTGTGGCTCAAAGGAGTAGGGCGCGGGCCCCATATGCTGGACGTGACGGGTTTAAACCCAGCTCTGGCCAAAAAACTGCAAAAAAAAAAAAAAAAAAAGAGTCTGCCCACTGCCCAGGAGGAGGGAGGGGGAGTGGGGTTCTAGGGGCACTGAGACAAATCCATGTCAGAGCCCCCCCAAGATGGTGCTTCAGGGAGCTTCACCCACTGTCTCTTCATGACACCACGGTAAGGGGGCTGCTTCTTACCCCTGAGCTCTCTGCTCACCTCAGCAGGTAGATGGAGCCAGAGGGGGAGGGGAGGCAGAGGTGCTGAGCAGGTGAGGCCCTTTGAAGCCTTTGCTCCAGATGCAGGAAGGAGCCACTGCTTCTGGCTGGAGAGCTGAAGAGCAGGGAGGGGCATGTGGCCTTGCAGCTGTGGTGGGGCAGAGTGACCTGGGGAGGTAGGGTGAGGGTGGCAGCGGAGCAGGTGGTACTCAAAGGGGAGGTGCAGCCTGGCCCAGGGAGGGGGCATTTGGCTGGCCCTCCAGGCCTCTGGTTGTGGGGAAGAGCTTGGGGCAGGCAGATAGCACCTTAATTGTCAGTGGTGGCCCCAGCTGCCCTCTGCCTCAGTAGAGCCTAAAGGCCCTGTCATTTGTCTCCCAACTTCCATCCTGGGTGGTCAGGCAGGGCAGTGCAGCTTCTCTCTGCCCAGGACAGCTCCACATGGGCCCTGGAGCACCTCCTACCAGCCCCCAGTCACTCCTGCATGTCCATCAGTCCCTTAGACCCCGGCTGGAGGCACAGCCTCACCTTAGTCTCTCCTTGGGACGGGCACGCAGTACACATTAGTTAGCATGGAACGAACACCACCTGGCTTTGAGGTCCCCACCGAATTCCAGAAAAACATTTAAGCGCTGAAGACCCTGTTCAGTCACCAGTAATTTTCTGGGAGAGAAGAGGTGTTTTGCCATGGAAGGCTGGGCTTGCCAAGGCTTGTGGATGACTGAATTGGCCTCCTCCCTTCTCCAGCTAGACCTTTCCTGTTTCTATTTATTCACTGCGTAAGATTTTAATTAAACAAATTCTTTCCATTCATACAAGTTGGAAAGCCTCTAGTTTAGAATTTGGGGGCCTGAGATGTCAGCTGAGGAAGCCAAGGGTCAGGGGTCCAGGTTGTGGGTTTTGGAGACTCTCTCCCCTTCCTCAGCACCCTGATGTCTCCTTGTTCACACAGGCCTCATGTAAACACTGCTGGTGGAGCCACCCCAGGCACTGCTGGGAGGGTCAGTGGTCAGGATGGTCTTTAACATCCCAGAGGCCTTGGTGCTGAGCCCGTGGTGCTGTGGTGTGTAGGGGACAGGCAGAGAGACAGCTCAGTGTTCTGGTGCCTTCCCATGCCAGGCTCAGTGGAACTATGATGTGCACCCATCCCGGCCACCACAACTGCCATCCACGAATGTTTTGGGAATATGTTCTAGCACTCCAGGGCCCTAAGCCTGTTGTCACCCCATAGGCACACATGGCTGTGCTGTGGTTCCCTGGTGGTAGCAGCCGGGTTTTAACACAGACTAATGAAAGGAAAAAGCTGTATTAAAATTGTAATACTCAGTATATATCTATAACAAAAGATGAAAAAAAGTCACGTTGAGCACATCTTGTAATTGCAGAAGTCAAATGTGACTTGAGAATTGAAAACTTAATAGTGCTTTTTCTTTTCTTAAAATGCATATACATTTTTGACTCCCTCTGCATATAAACAATCTTGGCACACAGAAGGTGCTTCATAAGAGTTGTTCTTGTTTTGTCACTATCCACGAGTCTTTCCTGAGCCTGGCACTGTTAAAAAAGGGGCCAGGGCAGCACCTGTCATGCAGGGGCTGAGTTGTGCGAATCTGAGGCTGGACCAGTTAGACATCTGGTTGTTTGTGGGCCGTGCAGGAGGCACTGAGCATGTTAGCCCCCTGTGGTCCTGCCACCGCCACCTATCCCAGCCAGTTCCAGAATCTCCTGGAGCACCAGGTCAGCCATGCAGAAAGGGCTCAAATGTCACCGTCTGCTCTGTTATTAGGGACCAGTTGAGGACAGCTTAAGATACTCATACCAGGGATATTTGTCGCCAGCTTTCTCCCAGCCTGGAGCTTGCGAATTGCCTCTTATGAGATTAAGAGTAGCTGCACCTGTCCTGAAGCAAGTGGGAGGAAGGGAGGAGGGGAGGCAGAGGAGAGAGGTGGGAGGGAGGAGGGAGGGAGGGGGAGGGAGGAAGGAGAAGGGAAGGAAGCCAGCTTGGCACTCTGCTGATACCAGAGCCATGCCAGGTGGGGAAAGGGACAGGGTGGCAGGACTCAGCTCATGCCCACTTCCTGACTTCTGTGTTTTCTGCTGCTCAGCACAGGGCCAGCTCCTAACACAGGAGAATGAGCTTCCCACGGTGCCCTGCTGTGGTCTATCCTGGGGGACAGGATGAGGGTTGATGAGGTTTGTTCTGACCCCAGGATTGACTAATAATAAAACTGATTTTTACAGGGGTCAGAGGGGTGCTGGTGACTGTGCTAGCCCAGGGGCACTACCGTGGCCTCAGGCAGGGCATGGGCTGCGTGTGGGTGTGTGGGTGTTAGGCAGGGCCTTCTCTGTCTTCTGATGAGCAGCTGAAAGGCTGGAGGAAGAACAAGAGCCTGGCATGAAAGCCCTCACACAGTTAGTGCCCAAGGCAGGTGTCACAGATGTGACGGGGGTGGAGGGTGGGGGCTCCTGAATTGCCTGGAAGAGTAGACCAGGAAGCTGAGGAGGGACTGTTCCTGAGGATAGGGAACAGCCTCAGCAAGGCGGAGCTCAGACTGTGCAGGGAATCAAAGCTCCAATGGCCAGGCTTGGTCTCTGGTGCCTCCATTACTGCTGCCCCTGGGCAGGCACTTAGCCTCTCTGAGCCTCAGTTTCCCTGTTGAGACAGCAATCACTACTTGTTGGATAATTCTCGAGGATGAAATAAGACATTTTGTGCCCTGTGCACAAGACCCTGCCTACCCTCACAAGGGCAGCTGTCACTCTCTCAGGAACCTGGAGAGACCTGTGTGTGGAGTGTGCATGAGATGGCTGTAGCAGGTGCAAATCTGAAGTCCTGGTGGGTCTGGCTGTGTGGGCCCTCAGAGGCAAGCCAAGAAGTTTATACCTCATAAGAAGCCATTGAAGGTTTTTGATCCATGTGCTCAGATCTGAGTTTTGGAAGGATCACAGTGGTGAGAGTGAGCAGGGAGGATGAAGGAGGATAATCCGCAGATGGGAAGACTGATGGAGAAGATGTGGCTGCCATGAGGGCTCAGGATAGTGCTGCATAGTGGAGAGATGACCATGGATTTGGGAGCCACTGGAGGACTGATGGTTCCTGATCAGGGATGAGGAGGTGAAGGCCCCAGCCCCTGTGTGGCAGGGCAGGCTGAGGGCGGGTGCTCAGGAGGGAGTGGGTCTGAGGCGAGGCTGTGAGTTCGGCTGTGAAGGGCTGACGGGGCGGAGGTGGGCTGGATCTAGGGAAAGGGTGTGAGTAACTCAGAGTCACGGAGCACACTGGGGTTGGGCGGTGGGAAGAGGGCTTTCTGGTGCTCTCCCTTCTTCACAGACCTGAGAATCTCCAAAGAGGCAAAGTTACAGATGTGGCTGTGACTGTCTAAGAGGAACAGGTTACTTCAGGCTATCAGTGTCAGCAGCTGCCTTGGGGGGAATGTCTAACTTTTCCAAGGGTTTGCAGGGCTTCAAGCCCTGTCGGGATGGCAAGTAGTCATTCTAGGTAATCTTCCTCGGAACTGGGATTGCAAACATACGCAGAGAAGCCGGAAGAACCAGGTGGAGGTGGAAGGTGGGGCCTTCTCTTCATTGTCTGTTTCTCCTAGACCCTACTGGGGGAGACTTTGGAAACATATTCCACCTTAACTTTGCCATTCACAGCCCTGGGTGACTTGATTCTGGTTCCCCGGTGAGGAGAAGCTTGCCAAGATCACGAATGTTCCAGAAATTGTGCTAGAACTTCAGGCTTACATAGGAGAGACTGGCTGCTCTCTCTGGGGCAGGACGAGAGGGCAGGATGCCCGAGAACAGCTCTCCTACCTGTGTTCCTGGGCAGCCTACACCAGGCCCAGCTTCACACGTCCCTCCCCAGGACGCAGTCTGCCAAGGTCATCCTGGACAGCCCGGATGGGCCTGCAATGAAGAGCAATTGGGCTGGCCAAGGCGGGGTGAGTCCAAAGTCACCATAAATCCTTTTCCTACTGATTATCAGCCTTGCAGCCCCGGCTAGAGCCTGACTGTGCTCATTAGTGGTGGGGAGAGGGAGTTTGCCATTGATCCAGCCAAGGCCTGGATGGTGAGCAGACACTGATAAGTCACTAACACTGTCTCCTGGTGTCTGTGAAGAGCCCATCCATCCCAGCTGGGGTTGCCTGCAGGGCTACATGAGATAGACAGGCAGTGCATAGTGAGTAAGGTGACAGGGAGGATGCAGATGGGAGACACCCCACAGCCCTTGAAGCAAAGACTATGGCTGTTTTCTCAGGCTTGTGGCCTGCTGGTCTGGCCCAGGCCATGTCCCTTTCTTTCCCTGACCCTTAGGCTCTCCTGTCTTTAGGTCCAGAACGTGCACAAACTGAGCTGTCACTGGGGAAGGTAGGAACAGCAGGAGAGGAAGAAAGCATAGCTAAAGGGCAGAGAAGGGAACGGGAACCATTAGCCTGAGAGGGACTGCAGGCTTCAGCTTGGGTAGAGGGAGTGTGCACTGTGCCTCTTGGAGGGCATCAGCGTGGGTACTGGGGATGGGCTGGAGGCTGGGACACACTGGCTGACCCACACTTCTGGCCACTGGTGCCCAGTGTCTCTTGCACCCTTTTCTAGGAACTACATGAAGGGTCACAGGAACACAGGAAGCTCTGCCCTTCCTGTGAGCACCTGGGCCCGAAGTTGAAGGTTCGGGGCCACCTCTGCTACCTCCTAGCTGTGCACCTTAGGCCAGACCCTTCCTTCTCTGAGGCTCAGATTCCTCATCTGTAAAATCCAACAACCCCATGTTCTGTGTTCTTACGTATTCAAAGTGCTATTTTGGGGGGGGTTCCTAAGGCTGAAAATAATAAAACCTTCAGGTGCAAGGAAGTAAAAGTAAATTTCTCAAGGTCACTTGGTCTGTTGGGGAAAGATTCATGTCTCAACCATCATTAAAAAAAATCATTTTATATTGCTGTAGCCCTTGCCTGTTAGAAATGGCTCACAAGTTCTACGTATGTGAGAATTCACGGACAGCTCACTGAAGCAGTGGTTTCCTGGACTCTATGCCAAGCCTGGGCTAGTGGGTCTAGCAGGCTGGCTGTAAGCACGAGGTCCTAAGTCTATCTCACTCTCTAGCCCCGCCTGAGAATCACAACCTAAACCTGGTACCTATGAAAAGCCTTCTCATGACTGCCGGAGCTGTCCCTGATTGGAAGTGGATCATCTTGGGGCCGTGTCCTGGGTCCCCCCCACTCCACCCTGGGAGACCACATACAACCAACTTTTCATTGTCTATTAATGGAGAGAATCAACGGTGTGAATAGTCCAAACTGATGGACAATCCAAAATGATGAATAAGCTTTAGTATTATAATATTTAGTTTTGACTTTAGAATGGATTTTGATATTCATGTTTGAATATGGATGTGTTTGATGTTCTGGGAATTTTTAATACTTAAAAAAATCCACACCCCAATGACAGAGCTCCCCCTGCACAGGGGTAGAGAGCTTCACCTCTGAGACTGGCCCAGAGAGTCAGCCCCCCCCGCCCCACCCAACTCCTGTCTTTATGTCTCAAACCTTCCCTAGGAGAGGATGGGGGTATTAGCTGATTTTGCCTTTAAAGGACTTTCATTCCCTTTGGGCCTCATGCAAATAAGAGCAAAATAAGAAGCTGTGAAATGTTAGCAGAGGACTTCATTAAGCAAACTTGGTGATAGCATTTGCCAGGAATGGGGACAATTTGCCCACAGATAATTGAGAGCTGGCTATATATGTGTCCTAATTAAAAAAGTGATTCTTCTTCTCACTGCCCTGGGATTGTGGGCCTGATCTTCTGGTTGTTTCTGAATACCAACCACAACTAACTCTGATACAAAACTCTGCAACACATTATCTTACTCAATCCCCCTTTAACACCCCACAGAGAACCTTTTGTCATCAGCCCTATACGGAGGCTTGAGTGCCAAGGATGTTCCCCAGTCCAACTCTGTCCTGCCTTGCTCTGCTCTTCCGTCACCACAGAACAGGGGCTCTGGCAAGGGCTCAGATCACTCTCCACAAGGCTGAGAGGACAGTAGCAGAGACAGCAGAACAAGCTCACCTGCAGGGGCTGCCCCAGTCTCTCGGGGGGGTTGAAGTGCGAGTGTCTGTGAAGCAGAGATTTTGTGCTGGAAGCAGCTTGAGTGGAGGGAGAGAGTGTGGCAGGCTACTGAGGGCACCCAGGTGGGGGGCACAGCCTGAGCCCAGCATCTCAGGGGGCGAGCTGGGAACAGGACAGATGGAACCGGCAGGGACAGAGCTCCTCAGAAGCAGCAGCAGCCCCAATTCCAGGCTGCCCATGAGCCTTCCTGAGAGGGAGCCCTTCCCACCCCAGGTCGCAGCGTGTGGGCCCAGGACCACTGGACTTGACTCCATTTCTGCCTTTGTTCACACAGCTGCACTAGGTCAGCAGAGGGCATGTGATCTGTGGGGTTTTCTCTTCGAAGAGCACAGTCCATGTCCCCTACCAGCCCCTAGTTATGCTCCAAACACAGGTGTGAAGCTGATGGGACATCTGATCATGCCAGCTGGGCATAGCCCCTGCCCACCTGTGGACCAGAGAAACCTCAGGTACTCCCACAATGCCCTTGGGGCCGAGATCACACCAACTCCACCAATAAGAGCAAAAGCAGTGTGCACCCAGGCTGATTTTAACCCACCCCACCCCTGCTCAGAGGCCCGCCGCCAAGGCCGATCGCCTGAGCAGCTTTCCGTGCTCAGGCCTGTGCTCGCTGAATAATGACTTCATTCCCTCACTGCTGGAGCCTTGGGCCTTTGCGACAGCAACAGTACTGGGCCACTTATTTGATGTGAGAACCTGAGGAGAGGACCAGCTGGTGCCTGGCTGGGCCCTTCTGCAGGGGCAGTACATGGGCGCTATCTTGGGAGATGTGGACCCACTCCTGCCTGCCCCCAGGACAGCTCCATTTTCTAGCCCGAGTGCCCCTGGAGAGAGCAACACTCCTCTAATCGGAGAGTCATTCATGGCTTCGCTGGAGAGAACAGAGCAACTTTGAAGCCTCCTCCCCTAAACGCGGCAATATTCGGTAACACTTGGTGTCTTGGGGAGAGAGTTCATGTCTGTAATTAGTTACTGTATATCACCGTTAGTACTCTGCTCGGAATTTACTGGGCAAACACCATTTAACTGCACAATAACTACCGGTCTTCGCTGCTTATTGGGTAATTTACTAAGGCTGGGAGAACAGGGCAGGAGGGACTCTGAATAGGAGGTATTGCAACCCCTTGAATCAAACTTTATGAGTTTGAGTTTGGCAGGGAGGTGACTGCTTGTAGCCAGCTCTCCTGTTTTGTTTTGCAGAGTTGGCTGGCAGACTGATTCCTTCCCTTGATTTACCGCAGGAGGAGAGCTCTAGGGGTGGGGTCGGGGGTTGCCTGGGGCCTTTTGATAGAGAGGGTCTTTTGACGAATGGCTGCAGCAGAAGCCCAGGATTGGTGTCCAGGGGGCTCCATCCAGCCCTGATGTTTTCTCCCTCCACAGCTCTTTTCTGTCTCGGGGCCAGTGGCTGGGGAGTGCAGGGAGCAGTCCTTGGCTGGCAGCATCAGGATAATCGCTGGCGCCCTTTCTTCTCTTGCAAGTGCAGTGTTGCTTGGGAAGCAGCCGTTTCTGGACACTTGGCCAACATTCCCGGCCTTAATCTGCTTGAGCAAAGTCTGTCTTTGTTTGGCCGTGCACTGTCTAAATGCCCCTAACCTAGTTAGGTCGCGAAGAGGGAAAGAGACACAGTGATGAAAAACACCACGTGTGACATTGCCTTACGCAATCTAATAAATTACTTGGTACCTGGCTGCCAGCTCAGACTAAGCCCAATATTGCCTGCAGTAATTATTTGGATCAAATGCAGTTTATCTGCTTCATATTTGTGCTTCTGTGCTCAGTGGTAACTTATAAATGTCATTGTGGCGTTTATTTGTTATAATGGAACTTAATGGCACCAGCAGCCGAGAGCAAAGTGGCAGGTCTAAAGCAATCTCCTCATCTCTGGAGGAGGAGTGAGCCAAGATAAAGAAGGCGCCCTGTGGGGAGGTCTGCAGGATGGGGGTCCCCTTACTGCACGGTGGACATGAGAGAGCCAGGGGCTCCGAGCTGCACCAAGGGGACATCTCTGCCTCCAGACCTGCCTCTGGGTTGGGGAGCTGTGGCTGTCTCCACCTGGCACTACCACCTGCCCTGCTCCATCTGCCAAGGGCCTTTCAGAGCTGGGAGGTGTTCGATCTTCCATTGCCTGTTGACCAGCCCGACAGGAGGTGAATGGGTATGGGAATGAGAACCCTGGGGTGACTGCAGTATGGAAGACAGATATTAGGGGAAAAAAAGGAGAGTGTCTCCACTGCCCAAAGAGCGGATGGCAGGGCTTTCCCTTCTGCATCAGGGTGGGCGCTGGTGCCAGGAGGGACAGGCATGAGCAGGGCAGAGAGGAGCCGATGGGTGGCAGGTGCTGAGCCCACCTGCCCTGCAGGAGAACTGAGGACAAGGTCCGGGGCCCTTCAGTGCAGAACCCAGGGCTCGGGCTTCATGCGTCCTGGGCTCTGCCATTTACTAGATGTGTGGCTACAGGTCAGCTGTTTCTCTTTCCTAAGTTTCACCTGCTTATGTGAAAAGTGTGAGTAATAATAGATACCTCTCGGGATGGCGGTGATGACTAAATGAAGTAATGTGTTTAAAGGGCAGCCTCGGTGCCTGTCACACAGTGCATGACAAACAGTGGCTGTGGCAGTGACAGGCACACTGAAGTTCAGTAGTGTCCAGCAAATAAATGGATAATGACACTTTCCACTTTGTGCATCACAGAGACCTTTCCAAAGCTGAGCTCGGATTTATCCCGAGCCCTTCTTACCTCCGTTTTACAGGGAGGACATGGAGACCCAGTGTGGTGTTAGTAACTTGCCCAAGGCTGCCCAGCTGGTCTGTGGAGTGGGCATTAGTTCTCCTACCCTCCAGGGCAAGGTCCCTCCACTAGTGCACACTGGACAGCTCCCCTCGGTTTTAGGGGCTGAGCTTGCCCCTCCTGCCTAGTTGCCCCTGTCCCCAGAGACTAGGCACAGAGTCTGTGCTGACCTCCCAGCACAGCCTGCAGGCAGAGGTGAGGGGCAGGGGGCTGAGCCATCTCAGTACTGCATTCAGAGCTCCCTCAGGTAACACAAGTTTTCTCCCTCAGTGACACCCCAGATCAGGCTCCTAACATCCTAATGAGTGAGGATCACTGGCCATTGTTACTCTCCCACCAGCTGGGCCCCTCCTACAACACACCACACTAGTGGGCTTGACTTGGGGTGTTACCCTGGGACACTGATAAGCACCCCTCGCATCTTGTGTTACTTTATGTGTGTTCAAAAGCACGGGCACAGTCATAACGCATAGTGTGTCTTCACAATAATCACACGGAGGACAAAGAGTATCACGACGCACAGCGCGTCCTCCCAATAATCACGCGGAGGGCAGAGGGCGTCAGGACGCACAGCGCGTCCTCGCAACAATCACGCGGAGGGCAGAGGGCGTCACGACGCACAGCGCGTCCTCGCAATAATCACGCGGAGGGCAGAGGGCGTCACGACGCACAGCGCGTCCTCGCAACAATCACGCGGAGGGCAGAGGGCAGAGGGCGTCACGACGCACAGCGCGTCCTCGCAACAATCACGCGGAGGGCAGAGGGCGTCACGACGCACAGCGCGTCCTCGCAATAATCACGCGGAGGGCAGAGGGCGTCACGACGCACAGCGCGTCCTCGCAACAATCACGCGGAGGGCAGAGGGCAGAGGGCGTCACGACGCACAGCGCGTCCTCGCAACAATCACGCGGAGGGCAGAGGGCGTCACGACGCACAGCGCGTCCTCGCAATAATCACGCGGAGGGCAGAGGGCGTCACGAAGCACAGCGCTTCCTCAAAATAATCACGCGGAGGGCAGAGGGCGTCACGACGCACAGCGCGTCCTCGCAACAATCACGCGGAGGGCAGAGGGCAGAGGGCGTCACGACGCACAGCGCGTCCTCGCAATAATCACGCGGAGGGCAGAGGGCGTCACGATGCACAGCGCGTCCTCGCAACAATCACGCGGAGGGCAGAGGGCAGAGGGCGTCACGATGCACAGCGCTTCCTCGCAATCATCACGCGGAGGGCAGAGGGCGTCACAACGCACAGCGCGTCCTCGCAATAATCACGCAGGGGGCAGAGGGCGTCACGACGCACAGCGCGTCCTCGCAACAATCACGCGGAGGGCAGAGGGCGTCACGACGCACAGCGCGTCCTCGCAACAATCACGCGGAGGGCAGAGGGCTGGCATTGTGAGTACATCGAATTGCGGATGTGGAAATATAGGTCAAGAGAGATCAAGATCTTATACCGAGATGGGGAAAATAACTAATTTTCAGAGCTCTTTTTTTTGACTCCCAGTGAAATGTTCACTGGGACACTGAGTGTGTTTGCGTCATACAGATAAATGGTAGCACCATCTTGTTTCTCTAGTTATGTCCCTTCACTGGCTCTGGCAAGGCAGGGATGGTTTATTCTTTTTTTAAACAGCTTACACAACTAGTTAGTGGCAGACTGGGCCTTAAACCATTATTTCCCAAAGTGGATTCCAAGGAACACTAGTCCTGACACGTGCTACAGGAAAAATGTTTTTTCCCAAAATGTTTGGGAAACGCCGTGAAGCATTCCTTTTGGTGTCCACCATGCCCTTTGAAATACTAACGTCTCAGAGAAGTTTTGTGGGAGAGAGACTTGTTGAATCAGGTCTCACCCAGCTCCCCCGCCCCCGACCTGTCTAACCAGGAGGCTGTGCTTCATGGACAACCTGCTGACACAGAGTGGAAATGCTCTCGGGGAAGTGCGTCTGTGTAGTGCCCCCACCCCCACGTTTGGAGCCAGTGAGGCTTAGTGCAGTGTGTGGGGAGGAAGGACATAAGGAACATAAGAAGGTCAGAGCTGAAGCACCCCTCCCCAGGCTGCCTCCCCGCCTGCCCCCCCAGGCAGTGAAGTCCAGGTAATTCACTCAGTGTTAGCACAGTCAGCCCAGCCAGTATCTGTCCCAGGATCAGAGGGGCCACCACTGGCCAAGTGAGTGTCTGTGGGCAGCATGTGGTCGGGCACAGGGAAGGAGTCCTGTCTGCCCTGGCCGGTGATGGGGTTCACCCACCTGCGTTGCCCTAACACACACAGCTCCCGGGCAGGTGTGAGTAGGAAGGTCAGTTTTGCGCTTAGCCCTACCGTGTAGGCTGTGCACCTTCGGTGGGTGACTTACTCTCCCTGAGCCTCATCAGTCTCTTCATCTTCAAACGACACAGCGTGTAAAGTGCGACCTTTACCGCTCTGTGCGGTTTGGCTCCTCCTCTTTCGTCCTGCTTTTCAGAAGTCCCCCCCTCAGAGCAAGTGGGCTCTGTATCTCTCCCTTCACCCTGCTTCTGCTAGTTCACTATTTACCCATCTGCCCCTCTGGCAGAAAGTCTCTGGGGACCACTGCAGACTCTGCCTGCACCAGCCTGTGGTGACAGGGTCTGCCAGCGGCAGAGCAGGCCCCAAGTGCTGGGAGTCAACACCTTGCAGAGCAGCCTGCCCCCCCACAGGACAGCCCATGGACACCCCACTCTGCTGGTGACCTACAGCCCTCCTCAGAGTCTCCCCTGGGCTGGTTCCAGCTGTCCATGGTGGTGGGGGCCCCTCCCCTTCAATGTCACTTCCTGCCCCTGCTCTGGGCACTGTAGCTCCCAGTGGACTACTGCACTGAGTCCCTGCTCGGGGTCTGGTAAACAAGGGGGCGTCCAGGCTAAGACAAGGGGGTCTCCACTGCTGTTCACCTCCATTCTCCCATCACCAGGCTCACTGTAGGCAGCCAGTAGATCTCTGAACCAAACAGAAGAAGCCATGGGAGCAGGCAAAGGAGTGCGGGTCATCAGCATGCCGAGGTCAGCAGGCTGGCCAGGGGGCGGCTGAGAGGCAGCCACACTCCCACCTCCACACCGGCCCCACCTGGGCCTGGGTCAGAGTTTGGCCGTCCCCAGTGTGGGAGCAGAGCGTGTCCTGCTTTGAGAGCCCTTCCTGGGTGAGGGGTGCGAAGTGCTGCTTTTCAGTACTAAGCACAGTGCTTATCCCCGGAACGTTTGGTGTGGGGAGGGGGTGGTTGGTCCTTTGCTTTATCCACCCTGCACTTGGTGTGAGTCACTGGACTGTGTTCTATAGGCCCCTACGTGTACCTCCACCGTCACCTAAACTGGCTTGATCTGGCACTTCTGGGTGGCAGTAAACCCCTCCCATACCAGTAGCAATACAGTTTCCATAGAAACGAACACATGTCAGAGGGAGGCACAGGGCTGATAGCAGATGGAATAGGGGAAAATACGGCCCCGTTCCTCCTTCTAGAGCGCTGGGTCCAGCACTGCTGTGACAGGAACCCTGGAAGAGGTGGGGGATGCTTCCAGGTTTTGTCACCTCCCCTTTGGTAAAGCCATGGGTATTCATCTTGGCCCAGCCTGCTCCTGCTAGTACTGAGCTCTGAAAACTCCAAGGCCCCACATCAGGCACCTCACTTACTCTGACCCCTCTGGGCCTTCAGACCCTAGAGGGGGTGAGGGTGAGGCCTTAACCCTCTGTGAATTCTGTGAGGAAGGTGTCGAGGCTGGTGAGGGTGGAGGGGTGCAGAGGCAGAGAGGAGAGTGGAGGCCTCCTCAGAGTGCAGCTGGTACAGCAGAGACCCCTGGACTGGCCCCTTGTCACCAATACAGCTACAACTGCAGACTTGGGGGTCCTGGGGGCATTGTGTTTGGAGCTCCTTTATGAGAGCCTGGTAGAGGAGATGTCCAGCAAGTTCCCTGTCTTTGGAGTGACCCAAGCACCCGAGCGTAGCTTGCAATGTTCTCACAGTGGACACAGCTCACAGAGCTCAGGTAGACGTTGCTTCCTCCAGAAGGCCATCCTGGACACCCTCCTCGGTGCCGTGTGCTTGGTCCTTCTCTGTTTTCATAGCCCCTTGTCACATTGGTCACTGCAACAGCCACACTGAACTGTGATTGCCAACACATTTGTCTTACCCACCCCGGGACTGTGGTGTCCCTGGAGGCAGGGACTGTGGGTTTACACGCCGGGGGCCTGGCCTGCACAGTGCAGGCACAGAGGGGGTGCAGGGGCACAGCTGGGGAGTGGACAAACCCCCAGCAGCACAGTGCTCACAGAGCCTTCAGCGGTGTTGAGCCATCAGAAGATGGTGTGGACTAGACGACCACTGGTCCCTCTGGCTCCAAGAATCTGTAACAATAGGCTCTAAGCCTGTCCTGACCAAACCTGGGACTTGAACTTAGATTCTCCTACTCATAAGCCACAGTGCTTGACCATTAGGAATATTAGTTATAATGCTCAGAAGAAGATCAGAACCCAAACAACCACAGAAACAACCGGATATAAAATAGATCCAGTCTCCCAAGTGAAGTACCAAGTGGAGAGTAAGTAAAGTTCCAGGGGACCAAACTGACCACTGTGACTCTGGATAAGTCACACTCCTTTCCTGAGTCTCAGGGACCTCATGCGCAAGTGATTGCCAGTGTTTTTTCTAAGACCATCTAGATGATGGTCAGATCATCTAGTCCCAGCATCTTGGAGCCACTGGCCAGGGCAGGGAAGGTCATTGTCTTCCTCTGCTGTCCATGTACACTCTGTGCAAGCATTGTGCTGGGCTTCTGGGATATGACGGAGACCAAACAGAGCTTCCTGACGGGCAGGGGAGACAGAGATCAGTTAGACATAGTCTTACATGGCAAAGCGAGCTAAGAGCTGGGAGGGGATGGAGCAAAGGAGCAAAGGACAGGAGCTTGGTCCAGACTGGAGGGCGGGTCAGAGGAGGCTCTGCTGGAAAGAGACTTCAGCTGCAATTTGAAGGGTGAGCAGGATTCACTGTCAGAAAGGTTTGGGGATGGGACACAGTGAGTATGTCAAGTTCCCCAAGAGGAGGGAGCAGGTGGCTCAAGGCCCTTGGTGGTGGAACACACCCTGCGGGAGGAGTGGCGGGATGGCCCATGAGGCTGGAGCACCCTGTGCAGGGAGGAGGGTGAGGACAAAGGGGCAGGTGGGGCTGGAGCACACATGGCTTCTTAAAATCTGCCGAGGATCAGGTATCTTTCCTAAAAGCAGTTGAAAGGCATTGAAATATTAATGTTTCCAAGAGGAACACGACATGAACAGATTTGCATTTGGAAACACCATTCTCACTCAAGTGTGGAAAATGAACTAGGGCGGCTGGGGGGAGGTTGGTCATCATGGGTGTAAGAAGCCAGTTAAGAGAGCCCTGATGCTGTTCAGGAGAGAGGGGGACAGGGGCTAGGGTGGTGGCATGAGATGGAGAGAGGAGAGAAGAGATAAAATCCCCAGGACTTGGGGAGGGTTGGATGTGAGTTTGAGGGAATGGGTCTGCAGCCTCGGGGGCTGTCAGCCTAAGATGAGCAGGGGTCTGGTAGGAAGGGTGGCTGGAGGAATAGACTTGGGTAAAAGATCTGGGACCCTCCATTAGATTGTGGCCGGAGAGTAGAAAGGTGGTTTCTCTTGTTCCAAGACATGGAGTGAATTAAATAACAATCAGAAAGCATCGTGGAAATCTGAGTCTTGCCATAAATAATAAACAGGGACATTATACAAATAATGGACTTTGCAGCCCCAGTGGAAGAAAACTCATCAGTAAGAAAAATGAAAAAAGAAAAAAATGCACCCCAAAGACTCAGCTAAGAAAATGACAGCATTAGCCAGCATTCCAGGTCAGCGCAGATGGGAGGAACGGGTGAGCGGAAGTGACTGGTGCTCTTAGCAAGGGCCAGGCTGTGCAGCTGAACAGTCGGAGTGAAAGGAGCTGCCTACATCAGCAGTGTTCTTCCCTAGGGCAGGTCCCCAGGCCACGGCCCAGGCCCCCCTCACCCCACTTTCCCTCTGCCCCAAACAAAGTGCACCTCGTCCTGCAGGCCTGCTCCACGGCCTCCCTGCTGCCTGCTGTGCAGCTACTATGGCCTGAATTCACTCTGTGGGGACAGATGAGGCTGCCTCCTAGCACGGGTTCCTTTGGTGACAAAGGCACTTAGGTATGGGAGGGGTGGTGAGGACAGGGTGCAGGCAGGGTGTTGAGAGACAGGACAGAGCCTTGCCGGGTGTTAAGAGACAGCACGGAGCCTTGCAGGGGTTGAGAGACAGGACAGAGCCTTGCAGGGACCTTCTCCAACATTATTCCATTTTGTACCCAGGCAGGTTGAAGTCCAGCCCGTTAGGAACTTGTGCCAGCTGTACAGCTGGCTCCTGGCTCTGAGGTGCCCCTTCCTCTATACATTCTCTCTATTAGGGGATAGGCAGGAAGCAGTGGGAGTTTTAGGCTCATCCTTATGAGCTGGGGGTGGGAGCTGCAGAAGGAAAGAGCAGGCCCTGTGCCATCCAGCAGTTCAGAGTGCGCCAGGTCCTCCCAGGGTGCTGCATCCTGCAGAGCTAGGGTGGGTTGAGCACTGTGGGAGGTACGTTTGCACAGGAAGGTGCTGCCCGGGGGCTGTGGGCCAGGTGAGAGCTTGTGAGGGCAGCTGTCTGTGGGCCAGGCGAGAGCCTGTGAGGGCAGCTGTCTGTGGAGCTGCTTTCTCCATCCTGGTGCTCAAGACCCTTCCAAGGAGGCCTAGAAGGCTCCAGAGAGCTGACGCTGCCTTTGCTAATCACTCCAAGTGTTTTGTGCTGGGAAGATGAGAGAGACAGTGCTGGGAGGCAGTTCTGTTCACCACAGCTGAGCTGAGAGAAGCAGCTAGTCACTGTGATTCTGTGGGTCCAGGACAACCAAAGGTCCAAGAACAAGGCCATCTGCCCTGATCTGCAAGACAGATCATGACACACAAGATCATGACAGATCGTGACATGCAAGACACCCAGTGGAGGGAGAATACCCCTCCGCTGTGCAGGCCCACTTGGCCTCCCCTCTCCATTCTCTCCCTCGTTTCCTCTTCTGGGGGTCCTGCACCTGTCAGGTTCTGTTTCCTTAGGAACATCTCTGGACTCTGTCCCTCGCTCCAGGTCTTTCCTGATGGTCTCCCACATCAACTTGTGTCCTGCCTTCTCTTATCTCTGCTCTTTCTGCTTCGTCTGTCTTTCCAGCCACCCTGCAGAACCATGTCATACTGCTTGCTTGCAGGGTTACGTAGCCCCAGGCTGTGTGGTGCTGGCTCCTCCAGCCACTTCCCACGGCCCTCAGCAAGATGCTCAACACTCCTGGGCCGTGCTGGGTTGGTAGAGCACCCTGCAGTCCCTAGGGCTGTTTGCAGTTCTGAGCAGAGCAGGCACAGTCCCTCCTGTGACAGCATGTGGCACTTCATTCTGGAAGAGGGTCAGCTGTGGCCAAGTCATGTGCATTGAGAAGGTGAGTGGTCTGGGATCCCCAGGAGAGGGGAGTTGGGGAAGAGCCAGGAAAAGGAGGTGAAGGGTGCATGTGTATGCATGTGTGTGTGCACGCTGGTGTGTGTATGTTCCTATGTGCGTGTGTGCTCATGTGTGCATGTGTGTGCACGCTTGTGTGTGAACATCTGTGAATGTGTGTGTGCGCTCGTGTGTGTGTGCGTACGTGCACAAGTGTGGGCATGTGTGCACATCTGTGTGGATGTGTGTGTGCACTCTGTGTGTGTGTGCACGTTCATGTATGTGAGCACATTGTGTGGATGTGTGTGTGCGTGTGTGTGCACGTGTGCATGCATGTGTGGGCATTGGGGACGTAGCTGAGGAAACTGAGAGCAAGTCCAGTGGGAAAAGCCTGCCCTGCACACGGCCACATGGCCCAGCAGCAGGTGGGGAGGCAGGAGAGCAGGTGTGGAATGAGGAGGACAGTCTGGACCAGGCTCCCCTCCCAGCCCTGCTGCCCTGCGTGCCTGCCCGGGCCTCCCAGGAAGGGGCCACAGTGCTGAGATTGAAGGGAGCCCCAGATTCAGCATTCAGGTGGAACTCAGGGACTTAGGAAGCTGTGGAGACAACCGTGTGGAGCATCCCACCTCTGATCTGCCTGAGAAACTCCTTCTCATGGCCACAGGCACTCCTCTACTTTCAGTGAGGCCACTAGCTCATCACCTAAAGGAAATCCCACTAGCTAAGGCCTGGGAGGGGCAAGGAAGCCGTCTAATAAACAACCGCAAATCTTAAGTGCCTAGAAATAAGTAGACTGGTGTCACGATGGGGGGTGTGGTGGGGGAAGGGACACCTATGTAGGCAGTCTCTGCATGGAGGTGACACGCACACCCAAACGTGTCTGTGTGGAGGTGACACACACATGGGGATGTGCCTGCGTGGAGGTGACATGCATATTGTAACGTGCCTGCGTGGAGGTGACATGCACACTTGAATGTGCCTGCATGGAGGTGACACGCACACTCGGATGTGCCCGTGTGGAGGTGACACGCACACTCGGATGTGCCTGCATGGAGGTGACACGCACACTTGGATGTGCCTGCATGGAGGTGACACACACACTTGGATGTGCCCGTGTGGAGGTGACACGCACACTGGAACATGCCTGCGTATTTTCACATGAGCTCCTTGTGGGCAGGGACTGTGTCTTATTTACTTTTTATAGCTCCAGTGCTTTGCCTAGAACTTATTATGAAAAATTTGTATCATTTTTATGGTAGTTAATGAATGTTTGATGCGTAAAGGAGCAGTCTTCCCCCAGCAGTTCCTATTCAAAGCACTGTGTACTTAGTGGCATGAAGACGCTTACATCAAATCTGATATTCTTATGCCATGTCTGTCCTTCCCTCTTTTCTTGTTTGCCCTTTGTTGATTTTGCTTGTATCTCCACTTGAGGCCTCGAACATGTGTCCAAACAGGAGAGAAGGAACACCCCACACTCCCACACACCCCGGCACACACTCCCACGCCCTGCATTCCTGCCGATGCTGCAGATTCGGAAGCCGTTAAGCACTCCCAAGGAGACAGAACCTCCCGGTGACTATCACATGCCTCCTTAAATGATCTTTGAATCGCATTTTCTTTTTATTGCTTTGTGTAGTCTAACAGCACCAATTGGGATGACTCTAACTTATGACAAACCGTAGATCGGTAAAGCTCCTGTTCATTATTTTTCCTCTTGCTCCTTCTCAAGCTGTTATTTTTTGGAATATAGTGAGGAGGGGGAGTGGAAGGAGAAGAAAATAAAAGGACTCCAAATCAGCAGGGAGACAAATGAAGCAGGGAAGCCCTTTTTTCTGGGTGACAGGAGCCCTATTAGATGCCGTTAAATGGACAAATATGCTTTAATACAGCACAAGTAGGTCTTTTATATTTATCCTAAATTGGAAATATAATGATCACCACCTTATCTTTAATGGGAGAAGCAGCTAATTGTTCTAATATCTCACTAATTCTAGCAACCAGGAGAAAAATAATTATTTTTTGCTATTTTACCGATTGTTCAATTTATACCAAGGTGTACTGTGTAGTGTGGATGGAGATTTCTGCCTCTTGATCTATGTCATGGCTGCTATTTCAGTTCAATTATTAATGTGCAGGAGTTATAATTATTTTGAGTATTGGTATGAGATAATTATAAGCCATAAAACAGCTCCCCATGCTCACTGATGATGGCTTCTTCCATCTGCAGACATGTTGCCGTGTGGGCACATAAGCTTTAGAGAGAGAAAAGTGTGTAACGAGGCACTTAGAGCAAGAAGCAGAGGGGCCCGTGCCCATCCCTCTTCTTTGCCTCTGCCTTCTGGTCTTCCAGAGCTAAAGCTGGCCCACCTGTGTTTCTCTCCTCTGCCCACCACCTCACCCTCCTCCTGTCCTGTCTCTGCTTCGTCCGTTGAGATTTCTAACTCATCACCCACGTCAGCTCAGCTTGCTTACCATCCCCTCATCTCCTCACTCACCTAAATCTGGGGTCACTCATGGAGCCTGGCGTTTCAAATCCTGTCCAGCTTCCGACCTTTTGGCTCCCTACTCCCTATGAAGCTTGTTTCACCTTCTCTAATGAGCTTTGCATGCAAGAGAACACATGCATTCAACACCAGGGACAGAGCACACGGTCGGTCCCCACAAATTAGATGCTCCTGCCCAGCAGTCTTGTCAAGGGCAGGAGCGTCAGCCTAGGAGCACAGGGAGCAGTGCTGACACTACGGTGCTGACTCGGGGATAGAGCTGGTGCGGGGAGCTGCCTCCTCCTCGCCTGGAATGGGAACGAAACGACTGGGGTCCTGGGCCTTGGGAGAGAGGCTTTTGGCAAGCTTGACTGGTGGGAAGCCAAGGCTTCATTTGTCTGACATTAATGAATAAATGGCATCCCTAGCCATTGTTTGTCTACTTTTGAATTCTGACAAACAATCTGTGGCATCTGATGGAAAGGGTTATTAGCTGCACAGACAGATGGGTGGGGATGGGGAGGGCTGGGTCTCTATTACAGCAGGCCAGCAGGAGACAGCACTCCTCCCACACTCCAGCCTCCACGCCAATGTCAACACCTTCCCCGAGCCTTCAGGGGCCCACCCAAGCCCTAGAAGAAAGGCAGAGTGGCCCATAATTGAGAGGGGGAGGCAGGGTCTATGGAATCGGAAGGGACATTTTCCAAATGCACCTGTTTTGAGGGTGAAGATACTCCTTCCCCTCAGCACTGTCTCCTGTATGCTGTGCAGTGCTGCACACAGGCACGCAGGGAATATGAATGACGGAGGAGAAAGATGGGAGGCCTGGGTTAGAACAGACAATGGAAGAAGATTTAATTGGGCTGGTGAGTGGGTGGGGAACAGACAGGAGGGAATAGAGAGGCAGAGACGTAGGGGACTCCAAGAAAGGAGGGAAGAGGCGTAAGGAGAGCACCTGTGAGTCAGCACCCGCATTGTAGCCCTCGCGCTCTTCCCCACGTTTCTGCGTAAAGAATTCAAACCGGCTTCTGAGATGTCACCGGTTCTTTTTCCTGGTCCCCTGTACTGTGGTTCTAGGGCATAACTTCCCCCCTCCAGATGACCCCTGAGACGGTGGGAAGGTTCTCACTGACCTTCATTCATCCTCCGAAACTTGTCCTTGGCCATGTAACCCAGCACCAGGCAGCATCCTCTCTTCTGGAGGCCCAGCTCTGGAAGAGAACACAGGTGGGTGAGTTGGGGATGGCTTGAGGCCACTCTGTAGGGGCTGTGGAGCTTGTTGCTCTTACAAACAGACTGTTTCTTTACTTGAGCAGCACTCGTATATTGCTGGAATTATAGTCCGGGTATAATTTTTTTTTTTTTGAGACAGAGTCTTTGTCACCCTGAGTAGAGTGCTGTGGCATCATAGTAAGTCCAAGCAACCTCAAATTCCTGGACTCAAATAATCCTCTTGCCTCAGTCTCCCCAGTAGCTGGGACTATAGGTGCCCGTCACAATGCCTGGCTAATTTTTCTAGTTTTTAGTAGAGATGAGGTCTCACTCTTGCTCAGATTGGTCTCAAACTCCTGGGCTCAAGCATTCCATCTGCCTCAGCCTCTCAGAGTGCCTGGCCTCAGGCAAAATTTAAGCCAATCATTCCTCACCTTATTCTCATGCCACCCTATGGGATATATACCATTATTATCCCCATTTTTATCATCTTATTAAGTAAGTGGTTTTAGATGAAACAGGTGGTGGAGCTAGGATCTTAAACCAAGGCAGTCTGGCTCCAGAGTTCATGCCCCTAACTATTACTCTGAATTACTGGGGAATTTTATATCCAGGCTTGGAGACCATGTTCAGATCACTTTGGGATTGTGGCTGGACCTGTGGCATGGACGCAGAGTCTAGCCAGGGGTGTCAGGATGGAGTGGTGCAACCAGACACAATGGGAGACGCAGAAGAACCAAGAAGTGATTGGATGAGTTTGGGGGATGACACGAAGTTGATGTGTGGGCAGAAAGCCTCTCCCTTCATTTTGGAGAGGGTGAATTTCACATCTGGGGACTCCTCTGCTTTTCTGTAGTGAGGAACAATTTAGCACCACCAAGCACCTAGGAGGTGTAGACTCAGAACACAGGGGTTGAGATAGCAAAGAGAGAAGACTCCACAGGGCTTTGGCCCAATTGGAAAAGCTACACAGAACAACTCCAGGTAGCAAATGAAAGAGGTTAACATTTTTTTTTTTTTTTTTTGCACAATATTGTGTAAATCAGTGCCCATTGTGTGTGAATGTGGGACTGGAGGACATCTGGGACACAAGACAAGTTTTACTTTATGGGTTCTGAAGCAATTCCACACTAAATGGGTAGGCAGATGGGCTGTGGTGATTCACATTTTGCAGACGGAAAAACTGAGGCTCGGCAGCATTATGCGAACTCCTACGATTGTTCTGATCTCTCTACCCCATGTCCTTGCTTAGGAGTCATGCAAGTGTGACACCTGCCATCAACTGGGTTCTGATTAAGGGGTGTGATATCTTAAAGAGGGAATGTGACTGTAGCTCCTCCCAGGCCTCACCTGGCTGCTCCCTCCCTCAGTTTCTCAGAGAAGGAGGGTCCCCCTGACTAGGTGGATGGTGACTTCTCCCATGACACTGCATGTCTCTGAGCCCAGCCAGTCACAGTACAGACTATCAGAGGACAGGCAGAGTGATGGGTCCTTCCTCCTGCCTTCCTGTCCACCTTCTGCAGCCCAGGTCCACTCACCAGCGCAGCAGGATAAGAGGGAACATGGGGCCAGAGAGACAGAGGAGCCAAGCTTGGAGGCCCTTGCCTTAGAGCAAAATAAAGGGTAGCAGCCAGTGGCAGAGTGCCACGGCACAGGAAGGTCATTTGCTTTGATCTCCTGATTCTTTAAAGGGGTCTATTGACTATCAGTGGAGAGCAGAGAAGCAGATCTGAGGGTCCGTTTCCAAAGGCACTCACTTTTCCTTCCCCTCCATGCTGGTGTCTGAAGGCTCAGCCAACCACATGTTAAGTTTCCCCATCCCAGGCCTTGGCCTTTTCTTCAGGGGCTTCTGCTCTGTCGAGGGCCGTGTGGATCAAAGCCCCTTTGATGTTTACTTACTATATTTGTGGATTCTGTCTAACAACCAGCTTTCAGAGGGAGGAATGCAGGCTGCCGGGAGGGGCCCAGGGGAGGTATGAGCTGTGAGGAGGCACTGAGCTTCCACACACAACAGCCTCTCCACGGACACGGGGCTGAAAACCCCACCAGGTTGACGCCCACAGTGCGAATCAGCCTGTCACAGATGCACACGCTCTGGTCACTGCCCGGACGGTACGAGTGTGGGTGTGCCCTATATTTGCCAGTGACTTCACAAGCACAGTAGCAGAGGCTCCTAATGGCAGAGAGAGTTTAGGGTCCTACTGAGACCAGGAGGGAGCTCAGGGGAACATGGGGTAAGGAAGGCGGAGGGGCCAACGTTCTAATTGGCCTGCTAGACAGTCCCTGCACTCTCAGGCAAAAAGGAAGGGGAGCAATTTCCTAAAGATTTGGGGAGCGTGAGCAAGCTGTTGAATCTAGATTATCTAGGGCTATGTTGGGTATCCCTATCACCCCAACCCCACCTCTCCTGTGTCACGAACTAGGGCACCCCTGGAGAGATTGTACGCACGCAGTTATCCTAAGAGTCTCACTGACCATGTTTGATTTTTGCAAATGAGCAGGAAAAGAAGTTTTTAAAAAATCCTGATTAATAAAAGAAATTGAGGACAAGGCAATTTGTCAATGTATTTGGCTCATTTAATTTGACAAGAATGGGTTAGTCTTAATTATTTAGGCAGCTACAATACAAGGCGCTAATAAGCACACTGCAGAAATTTATGAAGTGTGAGGGTTCTCTGACCAAGTCTTTGCTGATTAGAAGGAAAAAGTGACTGGTATTTCTGCAAGAATGGGCAGTTTGGAGGATGAGTAAAGTGAGTTTTGCAGACATGAAAGCTGGTTTTCCAGACTTGAAGATTTGGGATGTTCTTTGGAGAGATTTGCAGAACTAAATTGAAGGTCATTGGGTCTATGTGAGGAAGTGTGCCAGTGGGGCCTGACATGGGCTGGGAGATTTAGATGCAGTGGTGGGGAGGTGGGGGATTGTCACGGACTACGGAGAGAATGGGAGGAAGCTGGAAGAAACTCCATGAGCCAAAGCTAATGAGGCTGTTAGGGCAGGGTTCTGGGGTGTGACAGGAAGAATAGGAGTCTCTCTCTTGCTGAGATAGACCGGCCACCAGACTGTCAACTTCGTTGTCACGTGGCACAGAGATGGATGGTAGAGTCAGGTCGCAGATGCTCATTTTGGAGCAGATGACACGAGTCTTCTCCAAGCAGGCTCTGGGGCTGCCATCTTTGGCTCTATCAGTAGCAGAATCACTCACACCCCCCAAAGGCATCCATAGAAAACCATTAACACAAAAGGAGTCCTGGCTTAAAAGGAAAGCTTGTGTTTCATAGAATATTTGACACATTTTCATCTCATTAGTTGACATAGCCCTCCTGGCATTATCCTATTCTATGAAACAAGTGTATGGTGCCCCATGATCATATTGATGTACACAGCTATGATTTAATAAAAAAAAAAATGTGAAGGGGACATTTGTGGTCTGAATGTGGTCCATGCAGTTAAGCACATCCCCCCTTCTCCTGCTAGAGAACATTCAAAAGCAACACAGAAAAAAAAAAAAAAAAAAAGGAAAGCTTGCGGCAAAGAAGTGCAGGACGTCAAATCCACAGAGAACTCAAATGTATAAGCAAGAAAAGAACAAGTGATCCCATCGCAGGCTGGGCAAGAGACTTGAAGAGAAACTTCTCTGAAGAAGACAGGTGCACGGCCTACAGACATATGAAAAAATGCTCATCATCCTTAATCATCAGAGAAATGCAAATCAAAACTACCTTGAGATACTATCTAAGTCCAGTAAGATTAGCCCATATCACAAAATCCCAAGACCAGAGATGTTGGAGTGGATGTGGAGAAAAGGGAACACTTCTACACTGCTGGTGGGAATGCAAAGTAATACATTCCTTTTGGAAAGATGTTTGGAGAACACTTAGAGATCTAAAAATAGATCTGCCATTCAATCCTATAATTCCTCTACTAGGCATATACCCAGAAGACCAAAAATCACATCATAACAAAGATATCTGTACCAGAATGTTTATTGCAGTCCAATTCATCATTGCTAAGTCATGGAAAAAGCCCAAGTGCTCATCGATCCACGAATGGATTAATAAATTGTGGTATATGTACACCATGGAATACTATGCAGCCTTAAGGAAAGACGGAGATTTTACTTCTTTCATGTTTACATGGATGGAGCTGGAACATATTCTTCTTAGTAAAGTATGTCAAGAATGGAAGAAAAAGTACCCAATGTACTCAGCCCTACTATGAAACCAATTTATGGCTTTCATATGAAAGCTATAACCCAGTTATAACCTAAGAATATGGGGAAGGGCGAGAGGGAGGGGCGGGGAGGGGGGAGGATGAGCGGAGGGAGGGTGATTGGTGGGATTACACCTGCGGTGCATCTTACAAGGGTACATGTGAAACTTAGTAAATGTAGAATATAAATGTCTTAACACAAAAACTAAGAAAATGTCAGGAAGGCTATGTTAACCAGTGTGATGAAAATGTGTCAAACTGTTTATAAAACCAGTGTATGGTGCCCCATGATCGCATTAATGTACACAGCTATGATTTAATATTAATTAAAAAAAAAGAAGTGCAGGACGTCACCGATGCAGTGGTGGAGGGCACTGCCCAAGGGGAGTGAAGGCTGAGGACCACCGCCTGAGCTAGGGAGTCCCAACAGGAAAAGGGAGCTTGCACCCTGGGACTCCCGGCCTCTGGACTCCAGCAACAGAAAGGTCAGACATGTGCCTTTTCCTTCTCTGGACCCTAGTCCTGAGCTTGACACCTGACACGTGGAAGTGTGAAGAAGTCTGCTGACTTAATGAAAGGGCTGACGAGAAAATACTGGACATTGACCAGTTCCCCCCACCATGCACACACACACACAGGCGGGCTTAAGTTAGGTGAGGATGGCCACAGAGTAGCTGCGAGTTGTAATTCATTGGAACAGGGGCTAGAGGAAGTTGGTGGATTTCTTCTTGGGAGGAGTATAAAGAGGTGGTGTTCTAAGTGGAAGGGTTTCCTTCCGTCTCCGAAGGCATGAGGGGACTTTTTCTAGCCTTGGGCTTCCTTGGTTACCACTAGTAACAGTGACGACACAGTGACACAATGACACTGGCTCACTTTGTGGGAAGCTGTCATTTCTCTACCGCACTCCATGAGCATGGCCGGTACCTCTGGGAAGTGGACAAGGCAGAAATTACCTCCTCTGTTTTGGTTTCAGAAACTGAGGCTTAGAGAATCCCTTAGAGACGATTCAAGGGAAAAGCCCTAGCTGGTGACAGTGCTCAGGCCGAGGTAGGGGACCCCAGGTTCACAGATGCTGATTGATGGTGAGGATGGGCCAGAGAGTGAAGACCCCTGATGGACACTCTGGGTAGCACAGGGTCACGGTGGGATGACGCCCTCTCCACCATCCCTGTTTGGATGTTGAAGTCCAGACTTCAGTACCCCAGACTGTGTCCTTGTTCAGAGATAAGACTTGGCAGGCAGCGCCTGTGGCTCAACGGAGCACTGGCCCCATATGCCGGAGGTGACAGGTTCAAACCCAGCCTTGGCCAAAAAAAAAAAATTGCAAAAAAAAAAAAAAAAGACTTTGCAGAGGTGATCCCATTAAAATGAGGTCATCAGGATGGGCCTTAATCGTGTCTGATGTCCTTATAGGAAAGGGAAACTGCAGACACAGGCAGGGAGAATGGCGAAGAATGCGAGGACCCCCTCTTACGACCAAGGAGGGAGGCCTGGAGCAGACCCTGGCCTCGCAGCTCTCAAAGGAAACGACCCTGCCAGCATCTTGACTTGGCCTCTGGACTGTAAGAGAGAAAATGTCATGCTAGGAAGAGACAAGGGGGCTAAATGACCCGGGGAGGGGGCAGAGGAAGGGGCAAAGGTGGGTGGACTGGAGGAAGGGTGATGCCTTGTCAGGAAGGGTGGTCACAGAGGAGCTGATCAGGCCACAGCATGACAACGGTGCATTTTGGGGCCTCTCGTGTTGGGCATGAGGTTTCCAAGTGAAGAGGACCCAGATAACAATGTGAGCAGGAGTTGCAGTCTGGAGGATACATTGCAACCAGCTGTGCTGACCTCAGAGTTCTGGGGAAGCACAGTGGGAATCTATGGGGCTCCCACAGCATGGGTCCCACAACCATCGATGCATTGATATGGGGGAGGGGGCAGAAAGTGTGCACACGGTTAAAGAAAGGAGCAAACAAGTCACGTTTGATGCCTGCAATTCCAAGAGGAGAACTTCGAATGCCACTTCCAGACAGTCTGGCCTCCTTCAATGACAGCTGTGCTTTTGCCATTTTCTTCGACTGTCCTGCCTGTCCTGTGGTGACGCCGTGGTGACGTTCCTATTCATTGGATTAATGTCATCTTTAGAGCAAATGTCGTACTACTCATTGGTACTATTGAAAAGTAATATATAGGTAACATCTCTTAGAATGTGTACATTTTTGCTGGCACCTCCAGCAACTGTGGCCAGCGTAAAGTCAATCTACAAATTCTCCTGAGAGGTGCTAAGTGCCAGGCACTACGAGCAAGCGTCCCCACATGATGAGCTCATGATAGTCAGCCACAAAAATAGTTGAGGACTCGATTCCTTTTACAGTAGTGCCAAAGAAGATGAAATATTTGGGAATTTACCTAACAAAGGACATGAAAGATCTCTATAAAGAGTACTATGAAACTCTGAGAAAAGAAATAGCTGAAGATGTTAACAAATGGAAAAACGTACCATGTTCATGGCTGGGAAGAATCAACATTGTTAAAATGTCCATACTACCCAAAGCAATATACAGATTTAATGCAATTCCTATTAAAAGCACCAGTGTCATACTTTAAAGATCTGGAAAAAAAAGTACTTCATTTTATATGGAATCAGAAAAAAACCTCCAATAGCCAAGACATTACTCAGAAATAAAAACAAATCAGGAGGAATCATGCTACCAGACCTCAGACTATACTATAAATCTATAGTGATCAAAACAGTATGGTACTGGCACAAAAATAAAGAAGTAGATGTATGGAATAGAATAGAGAACCAAGAGATGAACCCAGCCACTTACCAACATCTGATCTTTGAAAGATTCCCTATTCAACAAATGGTACTGGATGAATTGGCTGGCGACTTGTAGAAGACTGAAACTGGACCCTCACCTTTCACCATTAACAAAAATTGATTCTCACTGGATAAAAGATTTAAACGTAACCCACAGGCATATTCTTAAAGGTCAAGGACAAACACCAGTTTAGTAAAGAAAGTGTTCTGAGGCAGCACGTGGGTCATTGCCATGTGGATGGCAGAGTCCAGGGAGGAGAGAGCAGCAGGCTATGGGACAGCAAGAGACGCCCTTGCAAAGGGCTTGAAGGTGGAGATTGTCCCAGGTTTTATCCTTGTCGGGGGGCTATCCTGATGGCCTCTCTTGCAGGCCATTGTCCACCAATTGCCATCAATAGCCCTGGTGCCCATCGATGCCTTGCTGATTGCAGAATGCTAGAGTCTCCCGCTTGAAAAGCTCTCACTCTGATTCTGCTAAACTCTTGCTTTCTGCAACGGTTCTGCCTCCTCCTGTTTCCAGCATAATTACTCACATCCCAGGTAATAATGAAGTCCATAAATCATGCAAAGATCACAGTTTTCTGATCAACTCTATGGGAAAGAGGCCTGAAGGGTGGAGTAGCAAAGCTATCTAGTATATTAATCCTGACTAGCACCTGGCTCTGGCCTTGTAGGACAAGTAATAAATGTTTAATAGTCCAATAATACCTGTTTTATAATTTTTGGATCTTGTTGCTTGCTAATTCTAAGTTTATTAAAGAACTATAAACTTCACACTGTTGTAAAGACATAATTGCTATTTCATTGCTTATTTAATCTGAGTTAATTATATTAGAACTAAGTTTTCCCTCCATTCATATTAAGTATCAATTAGTTGTTTTAAACTATTGATTTGTGTTTAATTATCTATGCTATTACATACCAATTAAATCCTTATAAGAAAAATCTGAAACAGCTGTGGCCTTAAATCATGTTTTTAAAATAATAAATTCCATAAAAAGCTAATGTTGGGTTATCATCTTTTAGGAAGAGTTGATAATCACTTATGATACATCTAAGTTTTTGTCACCCCAGCCCATCCTCACCAGCTCCTGCAGGGAGCAGGGCTCCCTGGGGGCTCTGCTGACCTGCACCTGGCAGCTTTGTAGGGCAAGAGCAATGGCTGATGCTGGGCAGCCCTTTGCAGCCTCTGCCTTGCTCAGCTGTGCTGGTGCAGCCCTCCCCCCTGTGTGGCCAAGGCAGGAAGTATTATTAGCAGTTCCTTGCCACCAGCTGTGGGGTCTATAATTGTCATGTTGCTATTGGCCCCGGATCGCTGGTGCCTGCAGCAAACCTGTGTGCCCATGTGGTCATCAATCTTTAGGCTTTCCCAGTCTCCACTCCACTGGCCTATGTCCATATGCCTTGGGTGGGAAAAGGACAGAAGACATCTGCTGAGCAGCTGAGCAGGAGCAGGCATTTAACTTCCTCTGGCTTCACCCTCACAACAACCGTATGAAAATAGGTGTTGCACCCTTGTTATTTGCTAAAAGCTGGCATTTCAGAGGGAGAAGGAATTTGCCCAGAGTCTGATAACTGGCAAATAGTGAGGCTCAGAACACCTTTGACTCCTCCTCCCTGGGCACGCTTTGTCTCCATTCTCTGTGAATTTCAATGCTTTGCCCATCCTGAGTCTCAGCCCATTGGGCTGGCCCCCTGAGGCCTTCCTGGCTCTTGTCATCTTCATTTCCTGGGAGGGCTGGCTGCTCCCCTACCCTCAGATGCTACTTCGGGTCTTTCTCCCAACTGACGAACTGCCTGGAGTTCCCACTGGCCCACGAGCTGAGTCAGGATGTGCCCTCCTCTGAGGCACTTGGCTTTCAGTATGAGCCCAGGTCGGCAGAGCTCACCTCAGCCCTCCATACACTGAAGTGGGGATGCTGGCTGCCCCCCTGGCTGGATGCAGTCCCTGCCCCTGTCTGCTTGCTCACAGGGGCCAAGTTCACTTGATTTACCATCACGGTGAGAGGTGCTGTGTGCCAGTTGCTTGTGTGTGTTAAGTCTCCCATCTAAGCACTGGGCACCCGTTATCTTTAATCCTCACCAAAGCACTGTAAGGTAAGTACTGTTATCACTCCTATCTGACAAGGAGGGAATGAGAATCCAAAAGCTTAAATAACTTCCTCAGGGTCACACAGCAGGTTAGTGAAACTAATTATAAACCAGATTCTTTGGACTTCTAGTGCAATCCCTTTGCAAAGTGGGTGGGTGGTTTTAATGAGGGGGATTGAAGAATTCTGTGTCATGTACGAGCATTCCTGAGCCCACCTCTGATTTAAGATGTTTAATCTCTGCGGTTGCTTGCTGGCTGGAAGATGTGACAGAGCGGCGGGATGGGGAAGGCCATTCCCACCTTCCTGGCTGGTCATTGGTGACTCTTGCTATGAGAACCCTGGGCTGCTGAAGGCCACAGGTCTGGGGGTTTTAGAATTTCTCTGGGAGAGGGCTAGAGACATCTCTGCTGTGGGGGATTGTGCTCTGCAGCAGAGTGCCCTGTCCCTGCCAACCACGGCAGGGAGGCCAGGCCATCCTTTTTTTCCTATTTTGGGACTGTAGGACCAAGAGTCCCAAAAGGACAAAGGCTGAGGGCAACTAGGAGGCAGGCAAAGTCCCACCCTGCCTCCACGTGCCGCCCCCATCCCCTAGTGAGAGGCTGTGAACACCAGATCAGCTTGTGAGGCTAATCTCAGCACAGAGTAGCCACCATGCGGGTTATCAGCCCCACCGTCCAGGTGAGGTCAGGGAATTGAGCAACTTTCCCAAAGTTGCCTGCTGGGGTGCGGAGGCTGCAGGACTGAAACCTAGGCCCCTGTGGCTGCAGAGCCCAGGCCTGCCACTCCCTTCTGCCAGGACACAGGCTGAGTGCCGTGCATGGCACAGGGGACCCAGAGACTCTGGTGGGAAGAGGCTCCCCCTGGAGGGTGCTGGCCAAGGGGTCCTGGGCTTTGCTGCCAGTTGGTTGGGAAGCCCTGAGGGCACAAGACTCCTGAAAGCCCAATTCCCGAGGGATGGAGGAGGTAGATTCACCTGCTGGGAGAGGCAGGGCCCGGGGTGAGGAAGTCAGCCCCTCTGGGTATGCGGACAGCAGGGGCACAGCTGCTATTTAGTGAGGTGCTTGCTAACCACTTATGCCCTAAATAAAACTGGACAAGGGCCACATAATGATGGAAGAATTTACCCCTGGAGTCAGGCAGGAACACCCAGACTATGCCCTTGAGACCCCCGTCCCACTGAACAAGGTGGGAGATGCCTGCTCTCATCTGTGCACTGGGGGACGAGGGCAGAGAGAAGGAAAGTGTCTTGGGGGTGGGGGATATAGGGTTTTAAGAACCTTAGGGTGGAAGGGGCTTGGCTAGGATCCAGTGGACCAGGGGATGCCACCTCTGCTTTCTGGGTGGAAAAGCAGAGCAGGAGAGAGGCCAGGTGATGGTGTGTCCTTGTCCCCCCCCAAAGACACAGTCATAGCTGCCTGGTTCACAGGCTCAGGGCGGGCCTTGTCCATCCAGACGGCTGAACACCTTCACTGGGGTGAGTTCTCCCAGCCTGATCTGCCCCGACCCCTAACATCTCCAGAGTAGGGACTGTCCTCCAGGGCATCCTCGCTTGGGCCACGTTAGGAGCCATGGCTGGTGGGGAGCACATGGCGGGCCAGACAAAGCCCCATTCGGCCCAGCCATGCAGCCAGGAGGGAAAGTGGGTGGGCAGCAGGGCCAGGAGAGTGTCTGGAGGAGAGGGCAGGGGGGCCTGTGGTCCTCCCATTACAGAAACCCTCCTGCAACATGCCCCGTTACAGCCTCACACACCCCATTACAGCCCCGGAACTTATAATTAAATTGAATCTGCCGGTTACCTCTCAGCACGGCAGCAATTCAAGTTCATTGGAGGCGTACTTTGTTTGTTTTCCTTTACTTATTTATTTGGTATTATTTATCTATCCATACAGCTAGAGGGAGGCCCCTGCCCAGCAAGTGAGAAAGCTCACGCATAATCTCTCCTATTGCCATCGTGGGAGAGGACGCAGAGGAGGGGATGTGGGGCAAGGTCGTCAAAGATGCCTTACGGAATCCACTAATTCCAGAAAGTTCCTTGGAGGTCCCAAACAGAGAGCCTCATCCTGAGGGTCTAGAACGTAGGTCTGAGAGTGTGGAACCAGGTGGTGACTGGACATTACCAGCAACTCACACGCGTGCAGGGCTGGCAGCTGAAGAAGCAAACCCGGGTTCTCCTGCAACCCTCACGGCATCTGGAGACATCCCTGCAGGAGGACAGTTCTCTCTTCAGAGCAGTCCCACACTTGCCCAAAGTCACCCAGCTGTTAACTGAGCCGCTTTCCCTCCAGAGCCCCATATTCAAGGCCCACAACCAAAATCAAAGCTCCTGTCTTCTTTTTAATGACAATCCTGTGGCGGTGAGGGGTCGCAGGCAGGTGCAACATCTTTGACTAAGGATCAGCCTTGAACACGCAGGGCAGTGACTCTGAACTGCCAGCTGTCACCTAAGAACATGAAAGTCTAGTCACCACAGGGCCAGCTGACAGGGGCTGACTGCTGACAGGCATGTCGGGGACTTGCAGGGCTCTGCACATCACCAGCTTAGCCCCAGAGAGGTGGCCCGTTTGGGCTCCCCCACCCAGCAGCCCCCAGAGCAGAGTGTGGGTGAGCTCACACAGCACAGCCCGAGTGGGTGGGGATTCATGCTGAAGCTGACACCTGAGACAGGAATGTCCCCTGAACAGAAACGGCACTTACTGACTCCTCTCCCCGGGTCTGCCTGCCCCACTGACATCCTCACTGGTCAGGTGTGAGGAGTGAACAGAACCAGAAAAGCCCCATGCCCACACTCCTGGTCTGCTCAGGGATAGGTGGACGTATGTGCGAAGTTTCTGTGTGCATGGGAAGTGGGGGTAGTGTGCTCCTGTGACCTGCTGGCCCATCCGCAGGATCAGGGCTGCCCAGCAGGACGAGGGGCATGGTCCCCTGCTCTAAGAAAGTGAGTCCTTGAGGTTGAGGCCAGTGGGTGGGCAGCTTAGGACAGGGGACCAGGTCCTCTCTGGCTTCTGCAGCCAAAAGAAGCCAATCCAGGGAGGTTGGGCCACTGACCCCATAGCCCTGGGGACTTTTCAGCCAGTGGTGTGGCCCCTTCCACTGCACCTTGGCTCCTGATGAGAGATATCCACCGCCAGCTTCCTCAATCTGCATGCGGGGGAGGCCCTGAGCTGTGGTGAGGACTAGAAATAATGAATGTAAAATACTGGAGGTGAGCAGAGGAGACCTGATTTCCAGGAGACCTACTCCATGTCCAGATGTGTGAGCCACGCCGGGCACATTGTGAGGACCCTGTAAATGGGAGGAAATGATAAAAATAATGCAACATAGAAAGCACAGGGGTGTGCTACACGCCAGGAGTAAAGTGCTCTAAGATCATCCTGAGGACTCTGGTTCTGTAGTTTGTACAGGCTCTGGAACGGCTGCAATAAAACTCACGGCAGCTTGGGGCCAGCTGCGCTCGGTGCTCAGGGACGGGGCTGGCTAACAGCTGTCCTGTAGGGCCTATATGGCAGTGTGGGCCTGAGGTTGGACTTCTCAGAGGCAGAGGAGCACCTGTCTTGAGAGTGGTCCTAGTTAACCATAGCAGCAGAATGAGTACAGGGGCATACAAGGCTTTGGGAGCTGAAAGGAAGTTAAAACTCACCTATGGGATCTTATAAACTAGTTGAGGAGTTGGAACAAAAGCACAGAAAGACCCAAGGAAGGATCCTCCCATGGCATGTTCAGTTCAAGCAGGGATAAAGATTTTACTGGGTGCTGCCCAGGCCACATGGAGGTTGGGGCCCAGCTCTGCAAGCCATGTTGTAGGAAGCACATGGACAGAGCTGGGGGACCAAAGGAAGGGCCAGGACTTCAAGGCACAGGTGAGGGCCAGGTGGTGGGGAGTCCAGGGAGGCAGGTAGGAGGAAGAAGCTGCTTTCAGAGCAAGCAGTCCACAGGCTTTGCTCTTCCCAAGGGCTCGGGCAGGCCCGTACCCAGGAGTGATAGTCCACTGGTCCATCCTGCTGGGCCTGGGGTGAGGAAGCTGCCAGTGGAGGGTAATTCACTGCTAGCTTGGAAGGCTGCTGTGTACATCTCCTCCCAACCCTGTACTCAGCGATGTTTCACATACATCATGGCAGGCGCCTTTACACCAAGGCAATTGGCAAAGCTGCAAGCAGGGTTCCTCTCCCTTCCCGGTAATTGGCTACCACATGCCACCAGCAGAGCTTCGGCACTGGAGGAGAGGACTGTTTGCCCTGCTTCTGCCTTCCAGGACTTTCACAGATGTGAGTGAGGTTTCTGCTTCATCTCAGGTGAGTTGCTGGCCCTCCACACCTTGCCTTGCTTTTGCTGACCTCTGAGCTGGAGCTGCTGAAGTCTGGCCAGAGAAGCATGCAGGTATATGGCCAGCATGTGTTCATGACTCACCTCTGGGAAGAACAGCCTTTCCATGAGGCAATGACTTGCTTTTAAAGTCTCCAGATAGGGCAAACTCATAACTTCTACTTGGTAGCAGTGTCTAAAGTAGCAAATCCTTCCAAGTTCTTCTCTGGAGGTATCTTCCTGCACTCTTTGGCAAATACTTAAAAGTGCAGAAGACGGATTCCTTCTTAGCCGTCATTTCCGGTGACAATAAGTAGTTGTATTGGGGGCTCTGAAGGGAAGGGCTTATTATTTGGGGGCATTCCCAGGCAGTAAGGTAAAACAGCTAATAGGTTTTGCCAGGCATGGTAGTAAGCACTTTGTATAAATCTGTGTTATCTAATCTGACGCCAATCCTACCTTCATGGGCATTATGATGATCCTGACTATACAGAAGAGGGAACTGAGGCTTGCAAAGGTTAAACACCTGGCCTAATGTAGCCGTGTAAGGTGGCTGAGCCAGGACTGGACTCGGCCTGTCTGACTTTAGGGCCTGAACCCCGTTATAGCCTGGCTTCCTCCCACAGATAGTGCTTTGCCATTCACAGATCCAAGGCTCTGCTCACACCACGGGGATGATAATGTGGGCAGCCCTAAGAGTCCCCACGAGAAGACACATCGCTTGGTTTCCCCCGGAGGAGAGTTGTTCGTGGTGAGTGGAGCCCACCAGCTGCTCAGAGGGTCCTGAGTCAGGAAGCTATCACCCAAGTCCCTTCTGGCCAGGCCATGAGGAAGGCTGGCTGTCGCAGGAAGAGAGGTAGAAGGGAGAAGCCTGGGGACAGCCAGTTCTCAGAGGGAGAGCACTGCAGTCCAGCCTGGCTGCCCCTCTCCCTTTTCTGCGTGCCCTGCCACAGGCCAAGTTATGGGTCAGGTGCCAGTGTTCCGGTGCCTCCGGGGGTCCTCCCTGCATAGGGCAGGTGCTCCTTTATTTCCAGGACACCTGGCTGTGCTCTAATTAGCTGGTGACCTTGGGTGTGGCATCTAATCTTTCTGGGCCTCAATTTCCTCATTTGCAAAATAGAGAGTTTTTTCTAAGGCAGGAGACTCAGCCCAGTGTCTGAGGACCTCTAAGGGACACTCTTCTGAATTTGCATCTAAAACAGCAGATGTGTGCCTCTTTCCATGGAGAGAACTGAGTTTTCACCATGTTCTCAAGGGGGCCGATGCCCTCCCAGAGTTAGTCTATCTAATCTGCTATAACAAAACCCCACAGACAGGGTGGCTTATAAACAACAGAAATTTCTAGCAGTTCTGGAGGCTGGGCAGTGCAAGATCAAGGCAGACTAGGTGTCGGTGGGGGCTGGTTTGCTGGGCCTCAGACAGCGTCTGGTCTCTGCATCTCACGTGCAGGAAGGACAAACCGCTCCCTTGGGCCACTTTTACGAGGACACTGATCCTGCTTGTGAGGGCTCCACCATTATAACCTACTCCTTTCCCATAGACCCTTCCTCATAATACTGTCGCCTTAGGATGGTGATTTCAATGCAAAAATTTTTGGGGGACACATTCAGACCATAGTAGCCCCCCAATAAGAATCTCTATTCATGGCAGCTCCCGTTGCTCAGTGGGTAAGGCGTCGGCCACATACACCAAGGCTGGCGGGTTCAAACCTGGCCGGGGCCTGCAAAACAACAATGACAACTGCAACAACAACAACAAAATAGCCGGGCATTGTGGCAGGCACCTTTAGTCCCAGCTACTTGGGAGGCTGAGGCAAGAGAATCGCTTAAGCCCAAGAGTTTGAAGTTGCTGTGAGCTGTGATGCCACGGTACTCTACCAAGGGTGACATAGTGAGACTCTGTCTCAAGAAAAAAAAAAAATCTCTATTCATGAGATCTCTAAAATCCCCCTAGCTTTAATGTTTGCTGGTCCTAAGAGCTCCTGTTTCTTGGTGACTGTAGTTTGTAGAAACTGAGGGCCACGGGAAGAATTCTTGCTGCTGTTTATCAAAGGAACTGTTTCTGAGTGCCAGGAGCCCTGTGGGCAAGGATAATTTCGGCTCCAGCCTCTGGAGTAGCATAAGGGTGGGGGTTGGCCTTCATGTCCCTCCTCCTGCAGTGCCCACTAGGGCACTTGCTTACATAGGGGACGCTTTCCGGGGCGAAGCTGGGAGCTCTCCTCTTGGAGGGCTGGGGAGGAACCACATGGTTCCCAAGGTCAGGGCATGTCTCTGTCCTGGGGGTGAAGACTCTACAGGTATTTCTGAGCTTTGCCAGTGGAGCCATCCTATTCAATGAGTCTATTACTTGTACTAGATTAACCCAAGTTTCTTTGTGTGTTTTCTTATACCTCTGGTCTTGTGGATGCATTTGATTTTATGCATTAGTGAGAAGGTCATAGACTGCTAAAACCAGGAAGGAGCCTCAGAGATCACCCTGTTCGGCTTTGTACAGAGCAGGAAACCAGAGCTCAGGGAGGGCAGTGTCTGCCCAGAGTCCCCAGGGGCAGAGTTGTGTGCTCCCCAGCCTTCCAGCCCCCTGCACAGCAGGGCTACCCACCCTGCCTGACTCCCTGGTCTGGCTCCCCAGCTCCCTCTGCCCTCTGACAAGGCTAGTCTGAGTAGTTTTGAGAATGTGTCCTGCTGGCTCCAGTTCTGTTCCTCCCCCCAGGGATTCCTGTGCCCCTCTCAAGCCTCTCATCCCACTCATACTTGGAGACGCCCTCAGGAGACTCTCTCTGCGTGTAGCCTCTGTCACCCATCCATGCAGATGGCTGCTCCTTCCTCTGGGCACCCCTGCCCCATACACACCTGTGTTATGAGGCTCCCATTCATGGCAATGGTTTCGTATTTTTTCTCCAGCCTTCTAGGCTGTGCTGGGGGGTACCCCTATTAATCCTGGTGTCTCCAGTACACAGCACGGCGCCTGGCACAGAGTAGGCACTCCCTGACTACTTACTAGTTAAGAGGAACTCAGAAGGCAGGGACCTGATACTCGGCAGACTGATGATTGACTTAGCACCTTCTGTCCCTCACAACTTTTCAGGCCAGGACGAGGGCCCAGGCCTGAGAGCTTCCCTGGTGGTTTGAGACCAGAACTCTGAGCAGGGTTGTTCTTGAATGACCTTGAACGTTCTCTCTCTACCATGGTCTGCCCTTCCTTTTGCAGAACTGCTTCCGTCAGGTGAGTTACTTTCTGCGGCCAAACTTCCTGTTGTTCAGGTTTTTGTCTCTGCATTTTCCAGGTCTTCCTTCATCCATGCAGTGTTCAGGGCTCACTCTGTGTCCCTTCTGGTTGCAATGGATGTTGCGGAAAGCAGGGTGGGTTGCACTCTGTGCCCTTGGTGCTCCCATTTCCGACAACATCTCTTTAGTGGTTGGGAGTTTCAAGCGGGCTTGGGCAAGTCATTTAACATCCCTGGCTCAGCAGCTCCACCTGCAAAGCTCTCTCTCCAGAGCCCTTCTTGAGCCAGCAGTGTGTCCCCATGCCTGGGCGAGCACACGGCTGGGGCTCGGCACTGCCGGCACCTGAGTGCAGGTGCGTTTACAATTTGCTGCCTTTCTTCCCTGTGCTTTGCTTTTTGAGGCACACTGCGAGGGCCCTTTTTAATCAGCTGAGGAGAAAGGGATCCCTGAGCCGTAGATGAAGTTCTCTGTAGCATTTCCTGGGCACTGGTGTGCTCAGCGCCCTCACACACACAGGGCTGTCCTGCAGACTCCCACCATGACTGAAGAGGGAGAGACTGCTGCCCCCACTCTGCTGCCCCCACTCCTCATGAAAAAAATGAGGCTCAGAGAGGCTCACGACCTGCGGAGGAGCCCATAGCTAGTTAGCAGGGGAGGGCTGAGGACTTGCGTCTGTCCTGCTGATGGCTGCTCAGCCTGGCGTGGGGCAAGCCCAGTCAGTGTGGAAGGAACAGAGAAATAGAACGTCACAGATCCATCCCTCCTTTCCACTCTCAGCAGAGGGACATGTTTGCCCTGGCCGTGTCTCTGTATCGACCTGGCATGTGGCATGTGGATTAAGTATGCAGTTTGGTGGTCTTTAGAGGATGAACATTTTCCTCTAAGATCAATAAGCTGAGTGAGTTTGGGTCTGAATTCATCAAAGTGTCACTGGAAACAAATCTAGTCTCAGGACTTCTACACTCAGGTCAGGTTGATGGCAGGGGCCAGAGTCCAGGGAACACCAGGTCTCTAGGGCACCTGTTGGCCCCATAACCTGGTGTGGGGAGTGCATCCCAGCTGGCAACCAGCATCAAGGAGCCTGTCTGCCCTTTGTCACACTTGCTCCAGGGACAGCAGCTGAGTGATGACTCTCTAGTGATGTTCTTTGCACAGAAGAGTGTTTGAGTTAGGGTTAGGGTTAGGGACAGATGCGCACAGCTCCAGGTCAGGTGGGAAGGGGTGAGAGCTGCGTGTAGAGGTTGCTGGGGTATCTGCCATCTAAAGCTCCACAAAGAAGAAGGGGAGGATCTCTAAGTATTTGCAAACAGGTAGAAAGATCAGAGCTTGGCCTTACTCAAGTGCTGACTGTGACCCAGGCCAGCTCTGCGCATCCATGCACGCACAGCCACGCACACGCAGTGCTGGTACAAGAAGTATCAGCCGTAATTTTGGTACTGAGCACAGTCTAAGTGACGTGGTCAAAGTCACACAGTAAATGACAGCTGAGCTGCTCACTGCTAACAGAGGGACACAATATCTGTTGACAACAGACTCTTCCAGGTCCCTCCTGCCCACACTGGCTACTTGGCATAATGGAAAACTTCCCCTATGGGGTCAGCCTGCTCGCCAAGCCCACCTGCCCGTGTGTTCCTGGAGCCTCCTCCATCTGACACACTCAGCTCTGGTCTTAGACCCTCCTGCTTTCCTTGGCTGACCGTGGACTCTTTCCAAGCCAATGGAAACATGCTCCTACCCGAGGCCTGCCAGAAGCTCTGAGGCTCTGCATTTTGGATACCCTGAAGCCCCCAGGGCTGCTGGATAGCTGGGACTATGGCCAAGGCCAAGCTGCTGAGAGGCCTGTGCCCTCTCCACCAAAGCCTGTGCCCTGTCGAGGGCCCCACGCCGAGTGCACTGACGGGCACACTGAACTTCTCTCTCACCTTTTTGACAGAAAATGAATATGCAAAGATCCAGGATAACAAGTATAGTGTGCACTGCGCAGTGAGACGTAGGTTCAAATCCCCGCTCCATCACTTAGAAACTGTGGGACTCTGGGCAAGATGTTTAACTGCTCTGCGAGCCACTTTCTTCTTAGTACAATGGAAATCACAACACCCCCGCCTCTGGGAGCCACCGGGACGGTAGCACAGCACCTGCATGCAGTGAGGACCCCCCCTGCAGGCTCCTGCCGTCCTGCCGTGGCCCTCGGAAACACCCGTCTTCTCCATTTGGAGAGTGACAGCTGACAGCAGGCCGGGCGCTAGGTAGGGAGCTGCCCGTGTGGTGCCTGCAGAGGTGCTGGAGACCGCAGACACTCAGAGGGCATTAGAGGCGTACTTTTAATCAATAATGTATTATTTCCTCCGAGGCAGCTATCCTTATGTTCATTGTGTGTAAATAGGGTGTCTCTAGGACAGACTGTGTTAGCTTAATGTGGCTGACATTCAGCGCACGAAATCTGGTGGCTGCCCCTCAGGACCACCAGGAAAATGAGATGATGTACTCGTCAGAGAGCCATCCTCTGAGTGAAATATGAGTGGTGGCAACAGTCAGAGCACCAGGCTTGTACTTCATGAGTGGGCTGTGTGTGTGAGCAAGGAAAATGGACCATCGACACGATCCTGGGAGCATGGTCCAAACATGTGGTCCAGAAAGAGCGTGGGTGGCTGGTGCCCCAGAGTTGGGGTCTTGGGTTTCCCAGATCTTTGGTCTAAATCTAGACCCCAGCAGCACTGTCTGGCCACCCCCATTGATGCAGTCTTCCCTTGCTGCTTCTGGGACGAAGCTCACCCTGTCTGACAGGTGACTGGAGCCTCCTCCATCTGACACACTCAGCTCTGGTCTTAGACCCTCCTGCTTTTCTTGGCTGACCGTGGATGCTTTCCAAGCCCAGGGAAACATACTCCCACCTGAGGCCTGCTCAGAGGGTTCCCGTCCTCTCTCCCCCACAGAGCAGTGGATTATTCCGAGTCGTCTGAAAGCTTATTCTGTACGTGCGCCTCTGACTACACCCCAGTCCCGTGGGCATGGCCCAGCCTGGCTGTCCAGGCAGGCAGAGAGCTAAGTATAGGTGGCCCTCTGCATTCTCTATGTGGGTTCGGCTCTCCTCGTCTCCTTTAGGGCGCTCAGAATAACAGATGTTGGCACTATCAGCTCCTTGCTCATTTCCACCAGACTGAAGCTGAAGCAGGGGGGGTTTGTTTAGATTGGGGAGAGCTTCCCCATCGTGACACCCTTAAAGTTGGAGGTCAGTTGCCACTACCACACGTGGGTCGAAATCAATAGGCCAGAACCCCAGTAATGTGCACTTAACTCCGTAAAACCAGATAGCTGGCAGCTTTGACTTTAAGAACTCTCTGGAATGCGCGGTGATGGAACCTTTACAAAGATACTCTGCAGGGTTTTATCAGCGGGATGAGGACACAACCCCTGTTTTCTTAACAGTGTTTGGACACAGAGGACTGGACAGGAAAGCTGCTTGCTGACCCCACCTGCGTGCCAAATGGTGGAGAAGCCCAGGGAGCCGCCTCTAAGGAATGTGGAGGGAGGAACCCCGGCGACGCTTCATGCCTGCCTGTGTATCTGCCCAGGGCGGTCGCCATACTCTGGGGGCCATCCACCTAAAAGGTGCTGCACAAATGCCAACAGCTGTCACTGACATTAAGTTCTGTCTGTGTGTCTTAAAACTACTGCAGAAAACGTGGTTGGAGCTGGGCTTCAGCTTCCCTGTGATCTGAGAGAAAGGAGGGAGGTGTTTTTCTTGGCAAATAAATGTGATATCATAAGGCTGGCAGGATTCCAGCCTGAGTAATGGCTGTCCGCCTCCCCAGCTCCCTCAGAAGCTTGGAGCAGGAACATTATTCTTTACTTCCTTTCTTTAAAAACAAACTCTCTATTGGAGAGTGCCACGTGGCATGCTGGATGCTACACATTCCAATGGTGGGATGTGAGGGATGAGCTCAGATTTTAGGGCGCATTTGGGAAAACATAGCAAGACATTTGGCCCAGAATAGGCACCTGAGGACCTTAAATTAGAGCGGCCCCTCTTTACATGTCTTTGCTCACGAGGAGCATGGAGTGAAAATTGATGAGAAGCACATTGCTCCGTGCTACCGTTGTCCTGGTCTGAGGCATCATGGAGTGAGCAGGTGACCAGGTGATCCAACCGGAACCAGGTGACTGACACCACATCCGAGATTCTCTTGCTCAGCCCTGTCACTGGACAGGAACTGGTGGGGGGTCTTGTGGCTCCCCTACTCACATGGCCACTGCACCCCTCAGCATATACATCCTCACACTTGCCTCGGCGTGAGTGAGCTCTTCATAACTGCAGTTAGTTGTGGCTGGGCTTGTTACCTTCCATTCATAAACATGAATGCGGAAGCTCATAGAGATTAACCAGATAACCTGTTCAGGACCACAATTATACACAGCAGACGTGAGGGCTACTCAGGTCTTTCAGCTTCTAGTCTGATTTTTACAACACCACGTCAAGCCGTATCATTCCTCTGGACTGTGAGGACTCTGGTGGGACCAGCTGGCCGTGATGAAGCAGCCAGTACAAGCTGGCCTGCTGGCAGCACAGAGTCAGGAGCTGGGGTGTGGTCCACAGCGCTTGGCCACTGATCTGCAGGAGACTCTGTGGCAGTGAGTCATGCAGATGAGGGCAGCACCTGGCTGAGCCCACAGAGAGGCCATGGGGCAGGTGTGTGGCAGGGCCCTGATGGTTCTGTGAGAACAGGAAATTGGTGTGCAAAGCTGGGACTGCTGATCCAGCCAATGAAAATTTACTGAACACCCACTATGGCTAAGGGTGGGGACAAGACTGTGAACAAGACTGTCCCCCTGAGAGGGCTAGGAGTCTAGTGTGAGTGATGACCCTGGCCTGGCCAGGACCAGCAGGCAAGGTAATGCAGTAGATGGATGCTGTGACGAGAGGGGCCCCAGCGTGAAGCCCTGAGGAGGGAAAACCACCAACCACACATGGCAGTTCCTAGAAAACGTTTAAGGGAACGCGACATCACAGCTAGAACCTAAAGGACAAACAGGAGACAGGCTGATGAAGACGGGTCTCAGGAAATAGCAGGTGCACAGGCAGGAGGCGGAAAGAGATGTCTGGCCTCAGGGATGGCGTGTGTGGTCTGCACTGGGGCAGTGCTGAGTCGGGGCGAGGCTCCAGGCTGAGCCTGGCGGGGTGGCCTCCTATCAGCAGTGGTGAATGCTGTGCTCACCATGTCCTCATCCCAGCCCTCCTCCCCGCCAACCCACTTAGAGAGGATTCACTGTGCTCCTGACTCCCCTGGCGTGTGAGAGAGGAGCCAGAAGTGCACCCACAGCGCAGCAGGCGGCATCCCGAATCAGAAAGCCTCGCTGTGCTTTATCTGACGACAGGACGGCAATCCAGAGATGTTCATTTAACATATTTCTGCTTCTGAATGGCTTTTACTTTTCACTAAATTGAAACCACAGCACAATATATGTGAATGATTAGGCTGTGTAATACATTCCAGCAAATTCAGATTAGGAATGATTATGACTTAAGTAAAATAGTTGAACACAATTCTTACTACCATCTATCTTTTCTCTCCTTCTAAGGGTTCACAGAGTGATTGAATGCAAGGAATGAATGATTCCACGAGAGCTGGGCCAGGTGCAGGCAGGGCAGGAGGGAGAGGCTGACCTGGAGAGCCCATCTTGGGTGCCAGAGAAATCCCCGGCCATGAGGCAGAGGTGGGTCTGACATTCGCTAGCTGTGTGGCCTTAGGCAAGTTACTTAAGCTCTCTGAGTTTTAGTTTTCCATCAGTAAAATGGTGTTAGTATTTTGGCTCATGGGATCATGGTGGGATGGAAAGAGATCAGGGTGTGGCAGGAGCACCCTGCAGTGGCCAGGAGCTCGGGTGTGTGGAGTCCTGTTCATGCTCTGGCTCCGCCATCTAGGGGAGCTGTGACTCCCTGCCTTAGCCTCTCTGAGCCCCCTTCCTCATCTACAGAACGGGAGTCAGTGCTCTTGGTCATCATGTCCTTGGGGAGAGGCTTCAATGGGATTTTCCCACAATAAAAGATCTTTTTTAAAAAAAGTTATTTGCGGGCGGCGCCTGTGGCTCAGTGAGTAGGGCGCCGGCCCCATATGCCGAGGGTGGCGGGTTCAAACCCAGCCCCGGCCAAACTGCAACAACAACAAAAAAATAGCTGGGCATTGTGGCGGGCGCCTGTAGTCCCAGCTACTCCGGAGGCTGAGGCAAGAGAATCGCGGAAGCCCAGGAATTAGAGGTTACTGTGAGCCGTGTGACGCCACGGCACTCTACCTGAGGGCAGTACAGTGAGACTCTGTCTCTACAAAAAAAAAAAAAAGTTATTTGCAAAACGTTAGCCCTTGGGGGGACTACACTGGCTGGTAGGGGTAGGAATCTGGGGACTCTCCTTCCCTGGAATAGACCTGGAGAGGTTTGAGAGTAGTCCTTGTCGAAATTTCCTTTTGGAGTCCCAAGCCTGTGCCAGCCCTTCCCATCCCCTGACCCTGCTGTTTTCCCCGTGTCTAACGCAGTGTAACATTCTATGTAATGTACCCATTTCCTGTGCTTTTTGTTTGGAGTCTATCTCCCTAGTTCAAAGGTGAACTATAAGGGCAGGGAGCCTCTCCCTCCCTGATGACCCCTGGGCAGTTAGAGCACAGCCTGGCAATTAGGGTGTGCTTAGGAAATACAAGTCAAGCCATCGGAGCACTGAGTGAGGCTGGAATTCTGTTCCTGGAACTACAGAGCAGAGGTTGGGAAGAAGTGTGACGGGGGACTAGGGCATCAGTCACTGCAGCAGGGAGCTGGCTGCAGGGAGAAAGAGAGAAAAGCAATTTGGGTTGTGGAGCAGGACCCATTCTTCAAGGGACCCACAAAGCCCCCAGGATGTTCCCCAATCTGTGGGGTACCTGCGAACTTTCTGCATTTCTGGTCCCCTCCTGGCAAGCTGAGGAAACGTCTCCCAATCAGGTAATTACTGCTGCCTGCAGCCACCGCCTCCTGAGGGGTCCGCCTCCTGCGGCTCTGGCTGGAGACAATATTTCTCTTCTGTTCATCATGACAACAGGGACAACAAATAACCTGATGGCAGATGAAGGGCTCTCGAAACCCTCCAGAGCTGAGACAGCCAGGCTGTCAGCCACGGCAGCACCTGCGTGGGAGGTGACAGAAGTGGCAGCCTGCGTGGGCCGTGGGCTGTGTTCTGACTCTTCCGGACTTGGGCACATGGCCAGCTTTTGTACGTGACCAGTGCTGCTACTGGTCAAGGCAGGCAGGGCTATGGCAGCCACCTGGCATCTGCCACTTGGGTGGTCCTATGTGCTTGGGAACCGTGTGACCGTCACCACCAGGAGGGAGCTGGCATTCTGTCGGGGGCTGTGCGCCAGGTGTCTTGCTGAGTTCTTTCTCCCCTCTTGACGGTCCCGGGAAGAAACTCAGAGAGGTTGAGTAACTGGCATGTGGTCACACAGTTCATCAATGGCAGTGCTGGCCTAAGAACCCCACGTTTCTGGATCCAAAGCACGTCCTCTGTCTCTGGCACCCTGAGTCTTCCATGATGCAGACACTCCCCACAGGTGTGAGTGCAGCCCTTACCTCCCAGCCTGTTTCCAACCAGTGTGCCCTGCGCCTCAGCCTTCACTGGCACCTCTCCCGGGCGCCTGGGGTGCATGTTGAACTTGTCCTGTGTCCCAGCTGTGCTGCGGCCCTGCGTTGTTACTACCTGAAAGCTCTTCTTTCTGCTGTGCCTTATTCTTCAGAGGAGGAGCCCCTCCCAAATACAGGTCCAGTGGCAGCAGCGCCCCAGTGGCTGATGCTAACACCCTGTCAGCACTAACTTTGACTTACATTGCTGAGCATCTACTGAGCTCAAATGTGAACCCAGGACTCTGAGGTCTGTGTTATTAACTGTCACGCTGTCCTGCCTCCGTCTCATTTCACTCAGTCTTTAGACCTTAACCACTCGGTTATTCCTTTTTTCTTAATATCCACTTTCAATCCAGTTTCTGGAACTAAATCTGAAATTCTGGGTGTGGCCTGCCCAGAAGGGTGTTGCGCTCCCTGTTCCAAACATCCCCTGCTATCACTGCAGTGTAAGATTACAGCCCCTTTCCTGGGCTCCAGGTCTGCATGGTTGCTCCATTCCACTGCTCATGGTGACAGGGTTACAGCGGAGGGAAGAACGTGGTGCTGGGAAAGTTGGGGGCTAGATGGAGATAAAGTGGCCCGTGAAGGTCACTGCCACTGCTCAGTGAGCGGATCTGTCCCTGTTTCAGCCTGGGTGGTAGAGTGATAGAAGGTATAATTAGGGCCTGAGTGGGGCTGTGGGGGCTGGGGACACAGATGCCAGTCTCTGTCCTCTCAGGCACCTTGGTGGCTGGAGCTGGGGCTTCTTGGGGCTGCTCCCTTGCTGGTTGCCCTGCCCAGGCCAGGCCTTCCCTCCGGGCTGCTCCCTTGCTGGACACCCTGCCCAGGCCTTCCTTTTCTTCTCCCTGTACTTCTTTTATCAAAACTTACTTGTCCTGTGTGTCTTATTTCAACCATTCCCTGGAGGACTCGCCTTATTAGAAAGTGATCTGATGCAGGAATGTGGCTTTAAGGTGTTCAAAGCCTAACAATTGCTGGATGCTTGGAACCAGTCGTACCCCAAGGGCACAGGTGCTCCAGCAGCAGAACTCCCTTTGACCTAGGACGTGTGCCCTTAGGGGGAGACTGCCTCTGGCAGGAAGCTGGTGTGTGCATGGAAGGGCACTTCCTAGTGATGAAATGAAATCTCCAGGGGCTCTGTGGGGAGGGGGAGGGGGCTCTGTAGAATGGGGGTGCTCCCAGGAGAATCACAGAAAGCTCTCTGACCTACAGGCCTGGAGGGCAGAGGGGCAGGAGACTACAAAAATCCCTAAAATTTCTGAATCGCTTGCCAGGTCTTAGATACTGTGTAAAGCCCTTTCAGTACTCACATCCAGGGGTAACATATGACCATGTGTAAGGAACCAAGGGTCAGAAAGTTCAAGTAGTTCCATAAGGCCACCAATTAGCATGTAGGAAAGTGTAAAGGTGAGCCCATCACCATCCCTATACCTAGGCAGCCCCATGCCTCCTGCAGGGCCAGGAGCCTCCACCCCCACCCTCGCCCCTTGCACTGTGCACTGAGGGTCTCTGACCTTGCACTCTGAAGTGAGGGTCTCTGACCTTGCACTCTGAAGTGAGGGTCCCTGACCTTGCACTCTGCAGTGAGGGTCCCTGAAGTTGCACTCTGCATTGAGGGTCCCTGACCTTGCACTCTGCAGTGAGGGTCCCTGACCTTGCACTCTGCAGTGAGGGTCCCTTCCCTTGCACTCTGCAGTGAGGGTCCCTGACCTTGCACTCTGCAGTGAGGGTCCCTGACCTTGCACTCTGCAGTGAGGGTCCCTGACCTGGCACTCTGCAGAGAGGGTCCCTGACCTTGCACTCTGCAGTGAGGGTCCCTGACCTTGCACTCTGCAGTGAGGGTCCCTGACCTTGCACTCTGCAGAGAGGGTCCCTGACCTTGCACTCTGCAGAGAGGGTCCCTGACCTTGCACTCTGCAGAGAGGGTCCCTGACCTTGCACTCTGCAGTGAGGGTCCCTGACCTTGCACTCTGCAGAGAGGGTCCCTTCCCTTGCACTCTGCAGTGAGGGTCCCTGACCTTGCAGTCTGCAGTGAGGGTCCCTTCCCTTGCACTCTGCAGTGAGGGTCCCTGACCTTGCAGTCTGCAGTGAGGGTCCCTTCCCTTGCACTCTGCAGTGAGGGTCCCTTCCCTTGCACTCTGCAGTGAGGGTTCCTGCCCTTGCACTCTGCAGTGAAACCCCCACCCTACCCTAGCCCCTTGCACTCTGCAGCGAGCGGTCCCTGAGGCCACTGAGGGCTTGATGATTGCCCTGGGTGGGCCATGGAACAAAATTCCAGAACCTTCTGACAGGCTCCTGGGATGGGGACACACAGGAGTGGGTGCCTATGGTGTCTCAGGCCCTGCTGTGGGCATTTTTCTGGGCACAGTTACTGTCTTAGTTCTCACAATAACACAGTAAAGTAAGAGGCATTGTTTCCTCTCACAGATGAACACCCTGAGGCTAAGGGAGGTCTGGAGTCACCCAGCTAAGGAGTGGAGGGAGCCCAGATGCAACTCACTTTGTCCTGCACCCGGGAGCTTCCCCAAGGAGATTGGGGTCTAGAGGAAACTTCTGGCACAGTGAGGGAGTCAGGACATATCAGGATGTTAAGGACAGTGGCAAAGGATCAGTGCCCCGGGGCAGGGGGAGGGAGAAGGAGTGGGCCCAGGAAGCCCATCCAGGGAGGGCTGCAGAGGAAGCCAGGTTGGCACCGATCTCACCACGGTCCCAGTCCTGTGTCTCTGGGCCTGAAAACTGCTCAGGTGCTATGGCGAGGGGAGGGGTCAGGATGGAGAGGCCCACGTAGCACAGATGGCCACCTCATGCATCTTGTCCCAGGGCCTGGCAGTGGCTGGGGCAGGGGCTAAATGTGAGGTGATGTGGGGTCCCGCCAGGTGAGAGGCTGCACAGGGAGGTTCCAGGCCAAAACCTTGGGAACCTGCCCCTCCCACAGCCTCGTGGCTTGTTTGGAGACACACAGGCTTTGCTCTCCAGGGACCAGGATGTTGCAGGTCGCCCTTGCATGGATGGGGACCCAGGCTGCAGGCAAGGAAACTCATGACAGTGGTTCCCCCTCGGCTCCTGGGTAATGGAGTGATTCATTGGTCACTGCTCGTGACCAATGCCTAGTCGGCCATTGTTAACTGGCGACTTGAAAATTACCTTTATTTATTTAGTGTTATGGGGAGGCTACAGGAGTGCTGGCATTTCCAGTCCACCAGCCGTCTCTGGCTGAGGGCAGCAAGCAGCCTTGTCACACAGTCCACAGTCCCGAGTCTCCCCTCCCTGCTCCTGTGGGGATGCAGGCAGTGTGCTAAGTGGTGCTGGAGCCAGCCCAGCACCGGTCAGCCTGCCACATCCCTCTGGGGTAAGACGGGTTATGAACACCCACCTGGCTCTGCTCCCTGTCTGCTCAGCTGACTTGCTCACCTGCTAGTTACAGCCCCAAGCCATGCTGCCCAGTGTGCATGGGACAGTCTAGAACGGGGTCCTCTGGGGGGTCATGCACAGAGAGGAATGATTTGCAGGACCTGTGCAATTCCTTAAGTTTGAGGGAAGGTTCATATTAGCTGTGAGGAAGGCGAATGCCCATAGCTGCCAATAGCTTTCTGCAGATTTTCAGGAGGATTCGTGAGCCCCGGGAAGCTGGGGAGCCCAGCTCTCAGTCGTGGTTCTCAGGCCACCTGCCTAGGAAGCTGCTCACGTGGCATCACCTGGGGCACTGTTGCATCACTACCATGAGACTCAGGGAACCTAACAGCCATCTTCCTTCAGAGGGCAAGGCTACAGGGCTGTACTCTGCTCAGCTGTGGGTGCAGGTGGGTACTTGCTGACTGACTCAGAGAGAGACAAGGAGACTGCACCTTGCAGAACTCTTGCCTCTCATTTTCTGCCTTTTTGGGGAAGAGAGGTCATGCACTCCCTATCTGTGTTGACACTGTGTCCCTCCCACCCTCTGCCACCTGCTGGGCACAGGCCCTGCGTTGAACAAGATCTGCTACGGGATTCTTTCACCCAGAGGAGGAGGAAGGCAGAAAAGGCAGGAGTCAGTGAAACTAGTGACAGGGAGGGCAGGGCATGGCTCTGGGTGGGAGGCTGGTCCTGTCTATCTCACACTGCATGGTCTTTGACAGCAGGAGGGTCATGACTGGACCTTTAAGGGTACAGTGAGGTGGCAGTGCTAGCATCTATGACACACTCCCCTGACCAACTCTCCTTCTCTGGCCCCCAGCGGGCCTCCTAAAAAAGCAGAGACTCTGAGCAGGACACAGAGGTCCTTGTCCAAAGGCCCTATGACAACCTGTGCTTAGGAGTTGCTACTGGCCACACATTCTCAGTCTGGTGCCTGTGGGCCGGGAGACTGGGAGGAGGGTGTTGTTTCCGGTGCAAGCTGCCTTGCAGCTGGCCCGGGCCTTCGAGCCCTTGGGGGCCTTCCCAGTTGTACAACGGGGCCGTCCCTTGCGAGCACTTCCTGAGGATGCAGGCAGTGTCTCCTAGTGCTGTAGCACCATTTCCCATGCAGCTGTGGGATGGGGACAAGGTCTGCGGGCTGCCAGCCCTGCTGAGAGCACTTGAGAGCCATTTCATAGACCTCTTCTTTTCCAAGGCTCTTAACCCACTTGTTGGGGGCATGGGAACATCCTGATGTTCCCACTTTGGGCAGACAAAGGAGCCGCAGTCAGCCTCCTCTCAGCCTGGCTGCGAGATCTGAGATCCCAGGCGGTGGGTGGGGCAGCTGGCTGGGCCCCTTGTAAAGCTCAGTCCAGGGCCCTGGTGGTGGTGGTGGCAGGTGAGAACAAGTCAGAGCAGCAGCAGGAGGGGAGGCCTGGGCAGCCCCTGTTTTACCCAACTTCGTGGGTCTTGACCTATTTCCCATCATCAGGGTCTTCGAAATCATAAACCTGGCCTTTGACTTGAACGTCTTCAGTTTATCAGGTGTCACTAAGTTGTCTCACTTAATTTTCACAATAGCCTGCCAGGTGTGCCCTGCCTACTGTGTGTACTGCCTACTGTATGCACTGCTCACTGTGTGTACTGCCTTCTGTGTGCACTGCCTACTGTGTGTACTGCCTACTGTGTGCACTGCATTCTGTATGCACTGCCCACTGTGTGTACTGCCTTCTGTGTGCACTGCCCACTGTGTGTACTGCCCACTGTGTGTACTGCCTTCTGTGTGCACTGCCCACTGTGTGTACTGCCTTCTGTGTGCACTGCCCACTGTGTGTACTGCCCACTGTGTGCACTGCCTTCTGTGTGCACTGCCCACTGTGTGCACTGCCTTCTGTGTGCACTGCCTTCTGTGTGTACTGCCTTCTGTGTGCACTGCCCACTGTGTGCACTGCCTCCACATGCACTGCCTACTGTGTGCACTGCCTTCTGTGTGCACTGCCCTCTGTGTGCACTGCCTTCTGTGTGTACTGCCTTCTGTGTGCACTGCCTTCTGTGTGCACTGCCCACTGTGTGCACTGCCTCCATATGCACTGCCTACTGTGTGCACTGCCTTCTGTGTGCACTGCCCTCTGTGTGCACTGCCTTCTGTGTGCACTGTCCACTGTGCACTGCCTCCATATGCACTGCCTACTGTGTGTACTGCCTTCTGTATGCACTGCTCACTGTGTGTACTGCCTTCTGTGTGCACTGCCTACTGTGTGCACTGCCCACTGTGTGCACTGCCTTCTGTGTGCACTGCCTACTGTGTGCACTGCCCACTGTGTGTACTGCCTTCTGTGTGCACTGCCCACTGTGCACTGCCTCCATATGCACTGCCAACTGTGTGTACTGCCTTCTGTGTGCACTGCCCACTGTGTGTACTGCCTTCTGTGTGCACTGCCTACTGTGTGTACTGCCTTCTGTATGCACTGCCCACTGTGTGTACTGCCTTCTGTGTGCACTGCCCACTGTGTGTACTGCCCACTGTGTGTACTGCCTTCTGTGTGCACTGCCCACTGTGTGTACTGCCTTCTGTGTGCACTGCTCACTGTGTGTACTGCCCACTGTGTGTACTGCCTTCTGTATGCACTGCCTACTGTGTGTACTGCCTACTGTGTGCACTGTCCACTGTGTGTACTGCCTTCTGTGTGCACTGCCCACTGTGTGTACTGCCTTCTGTGTGCACTGCCCACTGTGCACTGCCTCCATATGCACTGCCAACTGTGTGTACTGCCTTCTGTGTGCAGTGCCCACTGTGTGTACTGCCTTCTGTGTGCACTGCCTACTGTGTGCACTGCCTACTGTGTGCACTGCCTTCTGTGTGCACTGCTCACTGTGTGTACTATCTTCTGTGTGCACTGCCCACTGTGTGTACTTCCTTCTGTGTGCACTGCCCACTGTGTGTACTTCCTTCTGTGTGCACTGCCCACTGTGTGTACTGCCTCCATATGCACTGCCCACTGTGTGTACTGCCTACTGTGTGCACTGCCCACTGTGTATACTCCCTTCTGTGTGCACTGCCCACTGTGTGTACTGCCTTCTGTATGCACTGCCTACTGTGTGTACTGCCTACTGTGTGCACTGCCCACTGTGTGTACTGCCTTCTGTGTGCACTGCCCACTGTGTGTACTGCCTTCTGTATGCACTGCCTACTGTGTGTACTGCCTACTGTGTGCACTGCCCACTGTGTGTACTGCCTTCTGTGTGCACTGCCTACTATGTGTACTGCCTTCTGTGTGTACTGCCTACTGTGTGTACTGCCTACTGTGTGCACTGTCCACTGTGTGTACTGCCTTCTGTGTGCACTGCCTACTGTGTGTACTGCCTTCTGTGCGCACTGCCCACTGTGTGTACTGCCTTTTGTGCGCACTGCCCACTGTGTGTACTGCCTTCTGTGTGCACTGCCCACTGTGCCTACTGCCTACTGTGTGTACTGCCTACTGTGTGCACTACCTACTGTGTGCACTGCCTACTGAGGACCCTTCTGCTGTTCCTCAGACAGCTTCAGTGCTATGCCTACAGCCACACAGCTGCCAGGGGCAGAGATAGGACCAGAAGGAGCTTCCCTTTCCACACTGCCCCTGAAGAGGGACAGGGGGATGGCATATGAAGCCTCCAGGTGACCAGCAGTGACAGGATCCAGCCAGGACACCTTTTCCAGAACCTTCTCAGCTCTCCTGGGATAGGCTGCATCTGCTTTTGAGGCTTTCCTGAGAATGTCTCTGTGACCATAAAGCCTGAGTAAATTATGGCTTAAGGGCCCGATTCAAAGGCCAGCCCTGTGATTCATCATCCCCTAGGAGAGCGGGAGAGACTCCCAGGGTCAGCGTCCCTCTTCTAGGGTCTGGTGGGCCCCATGGAAAGCCACATCCAAGCAAAGGTTAGGAAGGCTGGTTGTGTCTGAGATGCCTTCTCTAGAGGCTGCTCACCAGGCTCAGGGTCACCTGGTGTCCCACAAAGCCACCTAACAGGAGCTCTGTTCACTGCCGTACACTCAGACCTAACACACGCGAGGTGTGTGTTCAGTAAATTGTCGACAAGTCGAGCGAAAGGAAACCAAGGTCATCGTCTTCAGGTAAGCCACATATAATGAACTCTATTTCACAGAGGTGGTACGTGAGGCCCAGAGAGGTTAGGTAACATGCCCAGAGTCACACAGCTAGTCATGGAGCAGTGCCAGAATATGCCCAGAGAGGTTAGGTAACATGCCCATGGTCACACAGCCAGTCAGTGGAGCAGGGCCAGAATATGCCCAGAGAGGCTAGGTAACATGCTCAAGGTCACACAGCCAGTTAGTGGAGCAGTGCCAGAAAATAGGCCTCCTTTCACGACACTCTCCTCCTTCCTCCCTTCTGTGATGACCCTGACCCCAGCCAAGCACCTGGTCTGATCTCTGAGAAGTTCTTTCCATGTGTCTTAGGTGCAGTGAGTCCACACTCATCTGATGTGGTCAGGTAGGGAGGAAGTGGTTTTCAACTAAACAGTCCTGTTCCCTGTCTTCTAGCAGGCATGATGGAGGGGAGGGTGCTGCAGCATGGAGCCCCGTGTCCTCTCCTGGGCACCTGGTCTTCACAGCTCTCCTATGCATCTCAAGCCTAGCTTTCCTCTTATAGGAAGGAGGAATAAAAGCCTCTACTAATAAAGTAGAAAGAGCAGTCTGGTTTCCAGAGAATCTGATGGCCGCTGCGCCTGGGGCCTGGGGCCTGGGTGAGAACTAGAGAGACTGGATGGCAGTTCCCAGCTTGGAGGAAGACCGTGGCACATCTGTCTGCCAGGTTCTAGAATCTTTAAAGTAGGGTGGGGTGCTACACGGGCAGTACTACATGGGCACTATGGGGTGACATAGGAGAATTTGTGGGCATGGCAGCTAGACAGACCTCCAAGAAATTCCCTGATCTGGATTAGCTGTAGTCAGTAACGCATGGGGCCCCATTCTCCTCCTGGGACAGCCCAGAACTCCCCTCCCCCATCAGAGTTCCTTGGCTCTCAGAGGCCAACAGCAGCAGCTCTGGCCCCGGACCCCCACCAGAGCCTACCTGTCCCTCTGCAGCTCTGCGGTGTCGGGACACCACGGGGCAGCGCCAGCAACCTGCTGTAAGCCAACAGGGCTGAGTTCACATCAGTGCTGAGGAGTCGACAGGACTGTCTGAATTAAGTGGCCAAGTTTAGTTTTTAATTAAGCCCCCGTGGTCTTTTAAAAAGGTCACTGACGACACCATCTTCTTTAAGGCCAATATGAAAAGACATTCAAAGTCAAAGTTGTGAGATGGGAGCCTTGTATCTTGAAATGTCACAGGAAGAATTTTGGAAGTGGGGCTGGTGGGAAGGACAACCCTGTCACATTGTTCTGCCATCAGCTTCACAGTTTCCACTTGGAGCTCCAAACTATTTTGGTCTCAAAGGGTGAGGGGCCCCAGTCTCCTCTCTAGACTGCCCTCCCTGACAATGGGTTCTGGGGCTCCTTGTTTTCTGTGCCAGTGAAAAATGGGGACTTTGTGGTCCCTGACATTGAATTAAAGTTGGTATCAATAAGGCAGAATGTGGCAACTTGCCTCTGATTGCTGGGGAATTAAAAATGTATGCACAGGGCTTCCGTTGTTCTGCACCCACTCCTGTGAGCACTTTCTACCTGCCTTGGCTGTGACATTTGAAAATACAGTTCTGTCCAGGTAGAGCACAGTGTGGCTGAATTCTTCCATGCTACCCCATAATAATCCTACAGTGAAGCAAAGACCTAGCTCTACACAGCCAGATGAGAAGGACACGCCTCAGCTAACTGAGCAGAGCAGAGCTCACTGCCTGGAGGAATGATTTGGGCTGGGCAGTTGCTGATGGGGCCTAAACATTGGCAGGAGTCTGTGGCTCACATCAGGGCTTAGGAAGCAGGACACTTTGGACTCTGTGCTAGGGGTGGCAGATATGGGAGCCGTTGGTCGTCTGGGCCACACTTTGTCCATGGTTACCATAGGCATGTAGGAAGTAGAAAGAACTTTAGATTTAAATTTAGGAAATTTGGGTCTACTGGCAAAGACTGCCATTTTCCTACCTAATCTACATTTGCTCATTTATTTATTTATTTATTTGCAGTTTTTGGCCAGGGCCAGGTTTGAACCCACCACCTCTGGTATATGGGGCTGGCGCCCTACTCCTTGAGCCACAGGTGCCGCCCCATTCACTTATTTATTTATCATCAAAATACTTATATTGCTGGTGTGACAATGTATGTGAGTTATCCAGCTTTCCTAACCTCCTTTGAGAACCTGGAATGGCTGATTAGATATAACCAGAAATCACTGGCTGGACTTCTCCAGAGACAGCTCATTCACCTGGGAGGTGCATCTCTTTTGCACTTTCCTCTTTTTTCTTCTTCCTGCCTGAAACATGGAGCTGATGACTGGAGCTTCAGCAGCCATTTTATGACTGTGAGGTAGGACCTGAGCATGGAAGGCAATGCTAAAGCTGGGCTGCCTACTGGTCCCTAGATGTCCCTTTAGGTGACAGACAAGTCAACACCTAGTTTGCTTATGTCATTATTACTCTGGATCTCTGTACAAGCAGCAGACCAATTGCCTGCTCTGCCATTTACTCCTGGAGGACTTTGGGTAAGTCACTTAATGCCTTTGAGCTTTCATTTCCTCACCTCTGCAATGGGAACAGTAAGCATGACTTACTGTAAGGATACCTTCTAGGCACTCTCTCAGCCTCCCCAGAATGTTCGCGCCCCAGTCTGAAGACCACCTCTTTTTGTATCTGAGCAGTGACTGCTGACCTCCCATTACTTGGTCAGATATTTGTTCCAAAACTCAGGGCTGGGCAGCGCCTGTGGCTCAAAGGGGTAGGGCCCATATGCTGGAGGTGGCAGGTTCAAACCCAGCCCCAGCCAAAAATTGCAAAAAAAAAAAAGAAGAAACAAAACTCAGGGCTTTGCCTGCCTTTCAGCTCTAACGGCCTGCACAGGGCTATCGTCAAGTCCCTTGTGGGCTCCTGTTTTCTAGAGACACAACAGTCCTCCTGGCCTCACCCCTCCTTCCTGGTCGCAGAGACGTCTGCGGTTTCAAGCTGCTGAAAGGGAGGCTTAAAAGAGCTCCACGTTGGCCTCTCTTAGGCTCTGACTCATAGAAATGTTTCTGGAAATCTTCAAAAGCCTTATTAATCTGTTAAGATGTCCCAGAAGCAGGAGTCTGCACACCCTGTTTCCAGGGCTTTGCAGCCGCTCCCATTGTCTGGGCCGCATTGTCCCTGCTCTCTATCTCAGCCTTGATGGGCCCTCTTGGGCAGGCGTGCTTCTGGCTGTGCCACTGTTTCATCCCCTGATGCCTTCCTCCTTCTCTACGCCCTTTAACTCTTAAAACCAGAAGGTGACTGGCTCCTCTTGGGCTGTTTTGTTCTTCTACCTCCCCTGTGGGGCTCTTGACCTCCCCTCTTTTCTCTCCTAGGTTTGGCTGCATCTGAGTTAGGAACACAGGACCTACATGGAAAATTAGGGTCACCTGGCTTTTCCATCAAATGAAAACCTCTAGTGGTCTGTCATGTTATCTGGGATATCTGGTGTCACCACGAGCCTCTGAAGGGGACTGCTCATAGCTATTGAGCACAGGACCTCAGGGAAGCTTCTACAGGAAACACCCCTGCCTGCAGTCCACACACTGATGACCATCGACACGCAGCCTTTGCTGAGACTGCAGTGGTCCTGGGGAGGGAGCACGGCCCAGAGCTCTGCTCCAGCTTCAGCTCCTCATTTGCATTTTCTTAGTCTAAAATCAGGGATGGACCTCACACAGGAGGCCCTGTAGTGGGCAGCTTCCTGCTGACACTGGCCTCGTGCTGGCCCGGTGGACTCCCTTCCCTCAAGCGTAGGTAGGACCTGGTGACTTGTCAGAAACCAACAGAACACAGTGAGACAGATGGAACGTCACTGCTGCAGTTCAGTTATAAATGACTGACTTGCGGCCATACCTTGCTGCCTCTTCTCACTCTCTCCTTCTCAGTTGCTTGCTTTGATCAACAGGCCATGTGGCAAGAACTGAGGGTGGACTCTGGCCAATGTCCAGTGGGCAACTGAGGGCCTCAGTACAACAGCCCACAGGGAGCCTCAACACCACTGGAGGGCTTGGAAGCAAACCCTGCTTCCCAGTCAATGGCCAACACCCGGGGCACAGGCCTGGGACAGGCCGGGCAGCACTGGGCCCACCTATGCTGTGCCAAGTTTCCTCACCTCTTACATTTATAGATAATGTGTATATGTCTGTTGTCTTAAGCTGCTAATTTTAATATAGCAACAGATAACTAACACAGGACCTTAGTGGCTATAATAATAAGAAATATATTTCTTTGCTTCATTCCTCTATATTTAAACTCAAAGTCCTAAAACCTTTCATATACATGAGGTAGCCTCTTTGGTGGTGCATGTGCACACAGGCCCATATACACACACCCACATACACACACGCCCACACCCCCCCCCACATGTACATGTCCACATACACATGCCCATACACACACATTCACATATACACAGGCCCACATACACATGCCCAAATACAAGCACGCCCACATACAAACACGCCCACATATACATGTCTACATATACATGCCCATATACACACATTCACATATACACAGGCCCACATACACCCACCTACACACAGGCCCACATACACACACCCACATACAAGCACGCCTACACATACAGAGGCCCATGTACACACACCCACATACACACAGGCCCACATACAAACACCCACATACACAGGCCCACATACATACACCCACATACACACAGGCTCACATACACAGAGGCCCATATACACACAGGTCCACATACACAAACACCCAGGTACACAGAGGCCTACATACACACAGGCCCATATATACATACACCCACATACACATAGGGTTACATACACAGAGGCCCACATACACACACGCTCACATATACACAGGCCCACATACACAGAGGCTCACATACACACATGCCCACATATATACACATCACATACACACACACCCACATACACACAGGCCCACACACACGTCCACATACACACACGCCCACGTACACACAGGCTCATATACACACACGTCCACATACACACATGCCCACATACACACAGGCTCATATACGTCCACACACACACCGCCCACATACACACAGGCTCATATACACACACGTCCACATACACACACGCCCACATACACACAGGCTCATATACACACACATCCACATACACACAGGCTCATATACACACACGTCCACATACACACCGCCCACATACACACAGGCTCATATACACACACGTCCACATACACACACGCCCACATACACACAGGCTCATATACACACACGTCCACATACACACACGCCCACATACACACAGGCTCACATACACACATACCCACATACAGACACGCCCACGTACACACAGGCTCATATACACACACGTCCACATACACACAGGCTCACATACACACATGCCCACATACATACACCCACATACACACAGGCCTACATACACATGCCCATGCACACATGGCCACATGCACACACATGCTCCCCACACACATGCCTCCCCCCACATGCTCAAATCTATGGGCGTCCCAAGTCCCTAGTCCCAAAATGCATGATCATAGAAAAATGGAAGAAAGACTGAGGCTAAATAGAGCCCCATGAAGCCAGTCCTAGTTTCTGTCGGAAAATAAATAAAATCTGATTTCTACCAGAACTCAGAGTGGTGGAAGGGGCTTGACCAGCAAGGCCTTGGGGCTCCTTAGGCACCAGGATAACTGACTTCCACAGCCTTCCTTTCAAAGCCTGGCCTAAACTTTCCTCCTCTGAAAACAAAGCCCCCGACATCCCCAGCGTGGCTGCTCCCTGCCTGAGTCCCCATCAGTTCTGTCTGTGCCAGAGCACACACCAAACCCTATTTTAAAGATCTGCACATTCACTCCTCACTCTCTCACACCTGGGACCTCTTCAGGAAATCATCCTGGATTTCATAACCTCAGCGAGAAGCAAAATTTAAAACCCTTTGTTCTCCCCACCCCCAGACCGCCAATGTTCCAGGAAGCCAAAGCGTGGAGCAATCTTTCCAATCTAGGAAGCAATAAAGAAATGTATTTATGAACCGGCCTCTATCTAAGGGAGAGAATTTATGTCTCTTCATGCTCTTGTTGACAATAACAACTGATTGCCGCATCAATGTGATGCAATATAATTTTAAAACCCTCCAGAACAAGGATCAGAAAACAACTGGCAGAGAGGCTGAGTGGCGGCGGTGGGCACCGTGGGTCTTGCCGCTGAGCCTGGGCCTGCTAATGCCCCGAGGTGATGGGAACACAGCTCTGGGAGCACTTGCAATCTCATCTCGTTTCTTCCCAAACACCGGGGAAGAAAAGCAATTTGTTTGCTCTCATACTCTAAAGATGAACTTCCCGTGCTCAATCAAACGTTATTATCCCAATGTAAGTCAATTTACCTTTGAATTTGAAGGCTATTTTGTTCCTAAATGGCTAATTATGGGAGATAGATGGCTGTAAACAGAAGCCTTCTGCCGCACCACTCAGGCTGGCTTTCTCTCTGTGGCATGAAGAGAACCTGAGAAGCAGCCCAACGTGTCCCTGCCCCATCTGCCGGGTCAGCCCCTGACCCGTCCCTGTTCTTCCTGGAATGCCATTCACCCACCTACATTCCTAGACATCTGTCTGGAGTTTCATTCCCCTGAATTTTATCCCCTTGAAGCCACAGATTATAACTTCCCTGACTGTCCACTCCCGTATGCCATCTCCCCTCCTTAAGGACTGGACTAAAAGTGGGCGTCTCAGCCTGAGAGATGTGCACACATGTTTGAGGACACAAGGGGTCCAGTGAGCGTGTCGGGTGGAACAATGTTGTCGGCGTTGCCTCTTTGATTCGCCTGGCGGAGTCACAGAGGACGCTGCTGCCAGGTCACGGCCTTTTCCATGCCATGATCAACAGCTCCTGGGAGCAAACTGAACAGCGGTGTTTGTTTACTGAGAGGAGGAATGGCTTCCCTCCTTCCTCTGAAACAAAGTCTTTCTCCAGGAGCAGAGGCAAAGAGGTGGCCAGCAGCATTCCTGTTAGCCTTTAGATGGACGCCTCTTCCAGCTGCTGTGGAAGGAGCTCATTGTGTGCACACTGGCAGAGGTGGCTGTTCACCAATCAGGTTTCAGAGCCTGCAGCCGGCAGTGTGGGGTTAGCTAAAGAAGCCAGCTTTCCAGCCCTCCTCCCAGAGGCCTGGCCTCTGGTCCTCTGGTCTCTCTGCCTCACCCCAGAAGCCATGATAATAGCAACTTGGCAACTTGTCTTTGCCAGGGTGGCATGGCTTGTGCCAGTCTACATACAATATCTCACCTGATGCTCACCAGGCAGATGAGCGAGGGGCCTGGAGAGGCCCGGGGAGGGCGAGTGCTAGTAAGGGACAGAGCCGGGACCTGCATCTGGTCCTTTGACTCGAATCCTCTGGTCCCTTCCTTCTGGTGCAGCGCAGAGAGAAGGCCGTGTGGAAACCCTTTCCTAGCTTTGCCCCATGCCACTTGGGCCAGGCTTCCAATTTGTCACCCTCACTTGGACCCTGGAACCATGGCCTTGATAAATCCACCTGACTCGAGCTTGCTGTTCTGTGTGGGGCAACTGGTGAGGCTGGAAGGACAGGCAAGAAGGGACGAGCTTTGTAAGAACTGCTCTGGAAAAATTGAGGCTGCGGTAAAGGGAAGCTCAAGGAAGCACAGCCCAGCGAGGGGCTTCCTCAGCCACACCTACAGGGGTCTCAAGAAATAACTATGGGAGGGCTGATGATTGAGGGACAGAGATCAATAAGAGACTCTTTCTCCACTAGCTTGGAACCCTGGCACCCTGCAGGGGCGGGGGTCTGCCGCACTTGAATCATTTTGGTTCATATGGACTATGATTTTGAGATTTCTCCCTTCAGACTCCCAGAGAGGCTGACCCCCAGGCCAGGATGAGGGTACCAGGGCTCCTGTTTAGCTTAGCAGTTTGATTAAAACTACAAATTCATAGTGAACACTGATGGGCAGGTGGGGGGCAGGGGCACATGCCAGCTCCGGCTCCCTCCCGGCAGCTCATAGCAGCTGGTTTGGGGAGAAATACCCCCTGCCCTGTGGTGAGAGCCGTCACTCCTGATAAGTAAGTGAGCAGAAGTGCCTGGAGCCTAAGAAATGGGGGCAGGTGGGGCTGGGGGCAAGTGCAACCTGCCCAGAGGGAGGGCATAGAAATCTCACGGCTGGCCCCGTCTGGTCCCAACCCTGCCCTTGTCTCCACAGACACCTGATCTAGAAAAAAACATGTTTGTCTTGCCCTCTGAGCAGCTGTGCTAGAGCCACACAGCTGGACAGCACAGGCCGCTCCAGCTCTCTGGGCCTTGCCGAGTGCCCAGTGCTGCCTCCTAGGCAGGGGTGCTGGGCCCATCACCTTTCCTGGCCCTGGGAGATGGCAGGATCCCTCAGGCCTGCGATGGGGGAGGAACGTGGAAGAGGCCAGGGAGTACAGCGAGAACCACACCCCGCCCCATAAGACTTTTACCTACGTCCCCCCAAGTAGACATCCCCTCCCACTGGCCCCAAGGCTGGGGATCAAGTTCACGGGCCTGGGGAAGCTGGATCTGGTTTGGGATGGCTGATCAGCCAAGGAACGTCCCGGTTTGTATTAACCATCCACTTTTATTTGACTTCCTCCCTCCCTCCCTGACTCCTTCCCTGCTGTCCTCTCTCCTCCCTTCCTGCCTTCCCTCCTTCCTCTCTCCTTTCTATCCTTCTAGTAACTCTTACCGATAATCCTTCACCTATGGCAAGGTAGAAATGAGACGATGAATAAGCTACAGCCCCTGTCCTTGGCCACCCCCTCAGGGTGACCAGTGCTGTGACCACTGTATTTCTGAGCCAGCAGGGGGACCCAGAGCTGCCGAGGGTGAGTGTGTGAGTGGGGACAGGCACAGAGCCTGCTCTGAAGCCCTGAGACATTCTGTCCTAACCAGGACGGAGTCTGTGTGCTCAGGAAGTGCTAGGGGCATTGTACTCCGCCCAGCAGCTTTACTCTGTCTTTTGATGAGGACATTAAGAGCTGTCATTTGTTGAGCAAGCACCATGTGCAGGGCTGGCTGGAAACAAGGTGCCTGGCGTGTCTCACACACCCCTCACCACACCCCTGCAGAGCAAGTCATTGGGCAGGTAAGGAAACCAGGGATTAGGTGACTACTGACCACTGTGGCCGGCTCTAAGGCCCCTGCTGCTCTTGTGGACAGAGGGGCTCTGATCTGTTGTCTCCCAGCTGTGTTCTGAGAGCCACAAGGGCACCCGCCTGGCCATGGTGTGCAGGGCAGTGGGCCTGAGGGTGCCCAGAACGGCTCGCTTGTGAGCAAGAGTGTCTGAGATTTGCCAGTGTGGGTGCTGGGAGCATACTGAGAGAAGAGGCCTTCACGGTGAGGTGACCTGGAGCAGCAACGCCAGACACAGCCTGGAGCTGCAGCTTATTAACCCGGCAGCCTCTCACAGCAGACTCACTTAACCCTCTGAGCATCCTCTCACCTGGGGACAATGAGGGCCAGGCCGATGCTGTCTCCCTCACAGTAGGGCTTCGAAGGAGCAAATGAAACAGCATATGTAAAAGTGTGCAGCAAATTGCAAAGAGGCTTCCTGCTTCTCAGCAAAGACCTGCCATCCCAGATGCGAAGGGGTGGCACCACTGTCCTCCCCTTTCTCCTCGTCCCTCTCCCCCACTCCTCTCTTCTCCGGCACCCCAGCTCTCCCACCTGCCCCTGACAGACCCTGTGGGAAACTCCATCTAGTAACTGACTCCAGAGGGCCAGAGACCTGGGGTCCCACCAAGCCACATGTCTAGCTGACACCTCCTTAGCCATAGCCAGGACCCTGGTCAGGTTCAATGTGGTCCATTTAAAGTGGCCAGTCAGGGCTCAAGGGCAGCTCTGTGCTCAGCTGTAGGCATCGGGAGCAATGGGGAGCCCAGGGACCCTGGGCTCAGAGGGAAGCCAGAGGGAGGATTCCTGCGGTGACTGCTGAAGGGGAGGATGAAGGGGCTCGGGACGGGGGGCCCCTCACAGGACGTGATGGACAAGACATGGGGCTCAGCTCATGCTCAGCAGCTGCGAAGCAGGCAAGTAGGAGCTGTGCTGGGCACTTCATTTCCCAGAGACAACCGGCGCGTTTTAATAATGTCTACTTGGGTTAATGAAAGTTGTCGGTTTCACTTAATAAATACATCGCCATTCTCGGCCATACATATCCGTCATGCTGGGCCTGGCTCTGAGCATCCCTGCCTGAGCTGAGCAGGGGTGCTGGCAGCTGGGGGCAGGGTTGGCCCGGGACACATTGGTGGAGAGCCGTGGTCTGGGAGGGGAGGGCACAGGGTCCCTCTTGGGAGTTAAGTAGAGAAATTCCTCTCAGTGTCCCTTTTCTCCAGGGTCAACTCAGAGGCACAAAGGCAGAAGGGAACCTCCGAGGTCCCTCCTACCCATTCTCTGGCTCAGGGAGGGGACACTCAGACTGTCCCCGTTGGAAGGAAGCAGTGAGTTATAATGTCACCCAGAAGGGAACAGGCTCTGGACTCGGGCGGACTTGACAATCCACTAGCTGTTCACTATCTCTGTGACTTTAAGTTATTAACCACTCTGAGCCGACATCTCTTCATCTGTAGAATGGAGCTAGTACCAGCATTTGCTTCCCTGACTGAGCACAGAGCCTAGCAGAGAAAGTGCTCAAAGAAGGGTTGCTAGTATGTTTATAATAATAGTAAAATATTGTTTCTATTAAGATAGTGCCTGTCAAGGACAGTGTTTATGAGCATGGGCTCTGCAGCCAGACTCCTGTGTTTGGACTTCAGGTCTATCACTCACTAGCCGTGTGATAGTGACAGGCCACTTAACCTTCTGTGCCTCAGTTTCCTAGTCTGTAAAATATGGAGAAATAACATTCCTATCTCACAGAGTGAGTGGGGGGATTGAACAAATTAAGGTATGTACATCCTTTAGAACAGGGACCCCATAAACCTCAGGAATTCTTACACGGTTGATTTCACAGGGCCATGGGGAAGGGGCATCCAAGTCCCGGGAACTGCTTTCCACATCTCACCACCTTAGCGTGGTCCCCAGGCCCCATCCCAGGTGCCCCTGCACACCCCAGGGCTGACCTCAGATCCGAGACATCCCGCTGAAGTGGAGACCTCCAGTCAGGAGGGGCCTATAAGCTTAGACTGCTCAAATATGGGAAAGGATTTGGGGGTGGGGAGAACCCCAGAGGTGGGAGGATGTGGGGGAGCAGCAGCTTAGAGGATGGGGTCCTGAGGCACCTCCTCCCTCCAGAACCTGCTGGCCATCGGCTTGGGCCTCCAGAGCCTCTCACAGGACGCCCGATGTTTACCTCAGGAAGCAGCTGTCCTCTTCCATGGGGCACTTGCTGAAGCTGAGAATCAGCCACAGGGCTCACCCTGGGCCCTGTGAGTAGCCAGGGCCTCCCAGGAGGCCACTGGGCAGGCCGGCCCTACCTCAAGCCCAGGAATAAATGCTATTGTTGCTGAACAAGATCAGCCCACCTCCTCCCTGAACAGGAGGGGAAACTGAGGCCAGAGGGGCAAGGCGGAGACCTGGCTGTGGCTGGGCTGCTTTCTGCTATGACCTGCACGTGGTTCCCCAGAGAGAAAGGCTGACGGAGGATGAGGAGGAAGCGGCTGAAGCAGCGGGAGCGCTGGGCTCTGACCATGGCTACCTCCTTCCACTGGGGGGAGCAGCCTCCCCACAGCTGGTGTCCCTGGGGAGCAGGATCCCCTGTGCACCCTGGAGCCAGCTCTCCTGCTCAAAGAGCCCTCACCTCATTAATTGCTGGCTGTTACCACCACATAGACATTTTTTTTTCTTAAATCATAGCTGTGTACATTAATGCGATCATGGGGCACCATACACTGGTTTTATAGACCGTTTGACACATTTTCATCACACTGGTTAACATAGCCTTCCTGGCGTTTTCTTAGTTATTGTGTTAAGACATTTACATTCTACATTTACTAAGCTTCACATATGCCCTTGTAAAATGCACCGCAGGTGTAATCCCACCAATCACCCTCCCTCCGCCTATCTCCCCTCTCCCTCCCCTCCCTTTCCCCCTTCCCCCTATTCTTTGGTTATAACTGGGTTATAGCTTTCATGTGAAAGCCATAAATTAGTTTCATAGTAGGGCTGAATACATTGGATAGTTTTTCTTCCATTCTTGAGATACTTTACTAAGAAGAATATGTTCCAGCTCCATCCATGTAAACATGAAAGAGGTAGTCTCCATCTTTCTTTAAGGCTGCATAATATTCCATGGTGTACATATACCACAATTTATTAATCCATTCGTGGATTGATGGGCACATGGGCTTTAAAGTGGCTTCCTCTGCCCTAGGAGTTTAACCCTTAGAGAAGCTTCTAGTGAGGTCAACACGAGGCTTCCCTGTTAGCCACAAGGGTCCCTCAGTGTCCCTCCTGCTCTGACCAGCTATAGCTAGCCACTTTGCAGAGGAGAAACTTAGCCCTATGCCTTGCTTAAGGATGAGTCCCTCCACTCCCTCAGGGCCTAACCTGGCAGGGCGCATAGTCAAGTAGGGAGGCTGGCTGAGCATGGAGAGCCAACCAGGGTGGCAGGATGTGGAGCTGCTGCCTGTCATGGGGGTGGTCATCACCACTGGGTAAGCCCTGCAGCTGTAAGGCTGGGGGAAAGGGGCCTACCTAGGCACTAGGGCAGCTGCCCAGCAGCCGGGGTGCCCACTGCAGCTCGCTCCTGGGCCCTCCTGGCCTGCCATGCCCTGGCCCAGGAAGGAAGGCTGGCTGCTGTTCCTTCCTCGCTCCTTGGACCACCCCGGGGCAGGGCAGAAGGGCCCAGCTGGAGTCTGAGCTGGGCACCAATGCCAAGAATGGGGGTGGGAGTAGCTGGGGGGGGCAGCTGGGAGGGGAAGGCAGAGGCAGAAGACACAGATGGGCAGTCTGAGAAGCCAGGAGCCGCTCACCCACCTGGCAGGCAGGGAACAGGGTGCTGAATAACAAAGGCGTTAGTGCAATCTAATTAGTTCAGACCCCACTTCTGACTTCTTGCGCAGGGCTGCTCCTCTGGCCCCAGGCTATCAAGCTGAATTAAGCTGCCTAAGATCACCTCATTAATTCACTAACCTTGCTTCTCCACCACGCTTAGCCCTTGGTGCACTCCTCTGTCTGTGGGAGGTGTGTGTCTGGCGCTGCTCCAGTGCGCTCCCAGGCAGGTGTTTGTGGAAACACCCCTCCCCTTCCCAAAGGGCTACCTTAATCACCCAGCTCCTTTCTTCTGAGCTCAGTAATCGCCCTGAACTAATCTATCCACAAAGCCCTGTGGCTGCAGGAGGAGCCTCCCCTCCTCACCGCTCCTGTTACGGGGATGGTGGTGCTGGTATTGGGAACCCAGCCAGGGGGCAGGCAATGTGCTGTCCCCAGGTGGAGTACTGGGCCCACTGGCAAACTGGTAACTAGCACACATGACTTGCATTTCCGGGGCCTAATTGCCTGGTGTGTGCAGAGATGGGCTACCCAGGGCTGCCCAGGGAGGAGATCAATGCCAGGGGCAGGTGGGGAGGGCTGGCAGTACCCCCCACCCCACCCCGCAGTGCAGGCAGTTCCCTCTGAGCCCTGACAAACAAATGAGTCATTATGGGTCCAGGTAGGTTGCAGAAACATTCAGGCCAGAGGGGTATTTGTTTCCAAGATAAATGTAATGCAATTAGTATCACAGGAGAACGGGAACAATCTAACCTGCAGACAGGGCTGAAGTCACTGCCAGATCCAGCTCCACATGGAATTGTGCTGAATTGATTTGTGCCTTAGTGAGGGCTGACGGCCACCCAGCTTGGGGGTGTCACTCCTGCTGAGGCCTGCACCCCAGCACGGGGCTGGGGAAGGACACGGCCCTACGGCCTCACCTGTGCGGCCCTGGCAGCCTCTTTAGAGTCTCTGCTTAGCCTCTTGCCCAAAGGGCTAATGTGTGTCTTCTCCTGGGGCTGGTGGCTGGGTCAACTGGGTATTGTTTATGTAGCATCTATTATTTATGATTTCCTTTTGTCTCTCCTGAGTGTGACAACCTGAAGTTATTCCTGCCTTGAGATATGTGTGAGCCTCCTAACCTCCTGCAGTGACTCTGGGACCAACAGGGGTGAGTCCGAACCAGAGGAAGGTGAAGTTTGCACTCAGCTCCTCTATGGGGCAGGGGTGGTGTCTCGCTTGGATAACACCCTGCCGGAGGTGGGGTCTTAGGTCACCCTGTTCTGGGGGTTCTCAACTTTGGCAGCATATTGGAATGATCTAAGAGAGCTTTGAAAAATACTGACAGCTCCATCCAGAGATTCTGATTTAATTGGTAGAGGGGTAAGACTTGGACGTATTGACACAGCAGAGGTTGGAAGCATTCACAGTTCCACCTCATTCCCATGGCAACCAGCTTTTCTGTTAATTATGAACAACAGCAGCTAATATTAAGTGAGCGCTTACTATGCAATAGGCCCAAAGATAAGAATCTTAGCAGTAGCTTCAGTGAATCCTTGGAATGATCCTGTGTTGTTGAAAGATGCTATCATTAATTCCATTTTACAGATGAAGAAACAGAGGCTCTGAGAGGTTAAATTAACTGGCCCAGGGTCACACATTTATTAAGCTGCAAAGATAGGCCTGCCCTGCCCTTACGATGCGTCCTGTTAGCCTGATTACACAACAGCCGTGTCCTGCTTCAAGAGAATATGAGAATGGTGTCAAGAGGGTGGGGGCATCTTGGCATTCTGGTTCCCAAGCATGTTGGTTTTGGAAGCTGTGTTCCTTTCTGCCTGTCTTTGAGGACAACATCTTCCTATTACCCACCTCACCTCCTCCTTTTTCTGCTTTTCACTAGTTTTTTGTTCTTCTCTCTTTCCTGGGGTGCCTTGGTAGGCAGGCCTGCAGCCTGGACCCCAGACAGGGCCCTAACAGAATCTGTTGATCTGTCTGTTGGAGTCTGTTTCCCCTGTCCTTCCTGAGAGGAGCCCACAGTTGACTGCTCTCTGGGCTACACACATCTTGGGGTCACTAATTCCAGACCCTTTTTTCTGCCTGACAAGACTACGGAGCCTCCAAGATGCTCTTCATATGTGGACGCTGCCACTCTGCAAGCCACTGTCCACAGGCCTGCCAGGCTGACCTCATCAGCCTAGGCCAAACACTGGAATCCTGGGGCCTACAGGCTGCTGCTCTCTCTGGTGGAAACCACCAACGCCACCTCCCCATCCTTCTCTCTTGCCTTTGGGCACAGGGATCTTCCCCCATTCCTCAGACATGGGTGCTGACTCCAGTCTCACCTCGCCTGTTCCTCCTTTGCAGCAGCATAGCCAGTGGCCTTGTGCATTTTGCTGTATACCTGGCAGGCTGTCTCCCTTCCTCTATTATCAGCTCTGAGAAAGCAAGCAGAGTGCCTGTTTGTTCACTGTGGCCCTGAGCCTGGCCATTCCTGGTGTGGAATAGTGCTCCATCAGTCTTCAAGTAAATTCATGTAACACTGATTCAGATTAATTTTCCTTATCTTATAATGGTGTTCATCATGCTGTTCTATTATTTGGGTGTGCTACTTTCTGATGAACGTGTAAGTTATTGGGGTTATTCTTTTTTTCTTTTTTTAAGAATACACATATAAAAAATGTGGTTCATATAATACAAAGTGGTGTTTAAGTACGTTCACAACATTTTGCAGCCATGCTACTAATTCTGGAACATCTTCATCACCCCCCAATAAACCCTGGGCCTTATAGCAACCACCCCTCATTCCTCCCACTCACCTGTTATCTCTATGGACCTGCCCATTCTGGACACACCATGTAAATGGATTCATACAGAGTGTGGCCTTTTGTGCCTGTCACCCTCCACACCCACAAGGTCTCCCAGGTTCAGCCGCCTTACAGACATGCAACACTAACCCTTTTTAAGGGCAAATACTGTTGCATTGCACAGCTATAACCGTGTTTTGTTTATCATTCATCATTTAGTAGATATTTGAGTTGTTTCCACTTTTTGGCTATTATGGATAATGCTGCTATGAACATCTGTGTAAAGTTTTCGCGTGACCATATGTTTTCAGTTCTCTTGGGTATACATGTAGGAGTGGAATTGCTGGGTCATATGGTAACACTATGTTTGATTTTTGTAGAACTGCCAAACTGCTTCCTGGGGACAGTTTTATTTTCAAAATGAAAGAGGTAGACAAATTTAGTGTCTACCCCCTTAATTTTTAATTTTTATCTTTGATGAAGGACACCTTTAAAAACCAGGGAGTCTCTTTCTAGATGAAAGCACATGTGTGAATACACACCATTTCAGGGGTTTTAGAAGCATCAGAAACTGGCTACGGACCCCACTGTTTCGTGATTATAGGCTCAGGTTAGATTATTTTCTCAAATGCAGGATTCCATGTACAATTTTGCCTTTTCCATATGGATATTGGAAATGGGTAATTTGACTAATGAGTTTTGATCCATGTTCTGATTTCCATCTGGGGTCAGGACACTCAGTGGCAAATCAGTTGCCTTAATCTTTTCCACTCACTCTGCAATCACCCAAGTGACGTGCAATTACCCACCCTGCCTGGACACAGCTTCCCCCGTCCACGTTTGCAGTCCAGTCCCAGACACCCTTCATTTTTTCCCATTTATTCTGTGTGTAGTAGCCACCGTTTGATATAATTATTTTTATAATCATCTTCTATTAGGTGAACAAATATTGCTGTAAAGAAAGTAGAGAAAAGAAAATAAATGTCTTCCTGACAAGTTCTAATATTTTATGTTCACAAATAATCTTCCAATATCAGAGCAATATTATTTTCTCAATGTGCATTTATTAAAATGTAAAGTAGCTCCATCACATTGGGACCTAAAACCTTTGCATTACTGTGGCCAGCAAATATCGCTTATTTATTTCAGATTACATTTCTGGGATTTTAATACTGTTGCTTTTTTCTTCTTTTCCTATAGCCTTTAGATAGCAGGGGAGGGAACCTGAGGGTTGATTTCTAAAGAGGCACCGCTGAATGCTTGGGACCTTAATTTGGTTTTAAGAATTGCCTTTGGCTTTTGATTTACGATGAGGATCTTTTCTGTGTAATTCTTTTGGCTTAAACTGAACAGAGCTCTCCTTTGTGGATGGCATTTTGACACCACATTTTAAGACAGGGACAGAGGTAAGATTTTAGAAGCGAGGAGGGAGATTGACATGGTGGGCTTGGGGGTTGGAAGTGTTAGATCTGTTATATTTCTCTACAGCAGTAATAGAATGCACCTTAGATTCTAGTTCAAAGTCAGAATGTTAATTTCCTGGTAGCCAAGTGAAAAGGCACCAGGAGTCCCAACCCTGTTTCCCCTCTAAGCAGCTTGGTGACCTTGGATAATTCATTTCCACTCTTTTCTTGAGTGCAAAAGGAGATGCTGAGTGAAGATGGGTGGGTTTTAATTTGGCTGCCGTTAGAATGCCCTGGAGAGCTTTGAAAACTATACTGGTGCCCGGGCATTTACCCCAATTAAATCAGAATTTCTGGGGGAGTGGGAGAATGGGCCTGGCATTGGTGTTTTTATTTTATTATTATTATTATTTTTGGCCAGGGCTGGTGTTTTTATTTTATTATTATTATTTTATTTTATTATTATTATTATTTTTGGCCAGGGCTGGCCTGCTACCTCTGGCATATGGGGCCAGCATCTTACTCCTTTGAGCCACAGGCACCACATGGTGTTTCTATTAAACACTTGCCAGGGCAGAGCGCCCCTGGGCCTGGAGCACCAATGTTCCTCTGGGTTTCTGGGTGCCTGAAGTTGCGAGCTGGGCAGTGATGTCTTACCAGCCAAGGGTGGTAAGATGCACTTGGAGGCAAGTGAGACGTAATCACGGATTGTGACTCTGTGCTGGGGGTGAGGTGTCTCAGCTGGGGGACTTTGGGGAGATCCCAAATAGAATTGAATTTCTCTCAGAATCAGGCTGTGGTTGGGGCAGGTAATTCTCCTTTTCTTTGAGGTCCATGGTGCTGAGAAGATGGATGAACTGGGGCTCGTAAAATACTTTTTGTTCCTTGGAGAAAGGCGTATAGAGAGATAAGGCAGGCTTATTATTTTTAGAGTGGAACTGGGACTGTTTAGCCTAGAAAAGAGGGACTTAGAGGGGACGTGATTTGCGGTCTTTAAGAGGCTGAGAGGCTGTCATGGGGAAGAAGGATTAGAGGATTTTAGGTGCTCCGGGGGGTGGGACTCAGGCCAGTGGGTAGAGTTGGGAAGGAGTTTTTGTGCATTATGGGGAAGAGCTGGACTTGGACCCGTGCTGCCGTGTCCCTGCACCTGTCCTGTCGTCACACCTGCCCGCGCAACCATCTTCTCTACACTGGGACTACATCTTTCTCTTTCCTGCATTCCCAGCACCTAACCCAACTCCTGACCCAGTCCTCACTAAATCTTTCTATGATTATCAGTTACTGTCATCAACACTTACTCTGCGTGTATAAAGCCCTTTTCTTGTTTTATCTCGATGGATCCTTCCAGCGCCTTATGAGATGGGACTATCTGTCAGCTCACTCTACAGTCTTTAGGTGCCCTACAGAGCTTCAGGGGTTAAGGAACGTGCAGAATCACAGCCGCCCTGCAGTGGAGGCTGGATGTAAACTCAGGCCTGTCTGGCTTAAATCTGTGTTTCTACCCATGGTGCTGCCCTGCCTGCCAGGACCCTGGGTGGGCAGTCGGGGGAGACCGAGGACTGAGGCGAAGGTAGACAGCTGATTGGCAGACCTGGTTATGCCACGGCAGTGAACGTGGATTGAGTGAGGACAGTCCTGGATAATGATGGGGCCAGAGGTTGAGCAGATGTTCAGAGTCCTAGGTTACCCAGTTACTGCTGCCACCAGCCTTGTACCCCGAGTTCCACCAGCCAGGTGGTGGCCTGGTCTCGAGGCAGAGCTACAGCACTTCCAGCTACAAGTTTCAGGGACGGCACTGCTGTGGTGGCAGGCATGCTCATTCCTAAGTGATAGGCATTACGGCCTCCTGCACATCTCACGTGTCTGGGGAGCAGACTCCTTGGTGTGCCCCTGGGAGCAGGGCAGGGTGGAGACACGTGTCTGCTGTGTGGGGGGGTGTGTGGTGGGGGAGGCGTGAAGCACCGTGCCAGCATCTCCACGCATTTCACACAGACACAGTGACAGCATCACCGCGTTGCTGAGGGTGCGGGCAGAGGGGTCGGAGTGGTGAGGAAGGAGTGGGTGCTCCAAGGATATCTTTCATCAACGTGACGGTGCAGCTACAGGCACAGAAATAGTATTACTGAGATGGCATTGCTCATTAGTGGGCAGCCACGAGCAACATCGTGAAATGGAGGCCTGGGAGAATGAAATGGAGAGGGGCCAGACTGGGCTGGAGGGATGGGAAAAGAAAAGAAGAGGAAGAAGAGATGGTGGGATTGGTGATTTCCTTAAAATGGGGTGGGTTGTTGGAAAGGTGGTGTTCTTCTTATACACAGCCTGAAGCAAGCCTTAATGTGACAGGAAATTAAGTCAGGCACAGTCACGACCCTCCTATTAGGCAGGCCGGGCATGGTGGCTTCCCAGAAAACCCTCCTCTGGAGGGGCGGGTGGTCTCGGCAGTAGTGAGCACAAAGAAGGGGCCAACCCCTGCGCATCGGGCACCTTAAAATATGTTACCCATTTGTTGCTCATACAAACATGAGGTGGGTGAGAGGATTCCACTTTACGGACAAGAAGGCTGAGGCTCACAGGTGTTTGAGATTAAATTAGAAATGAATGTGAGCAAGTCTTAAGTACAGGGACCCAGAGCCCTGTGCTCACGGTTACTTCTCCTGCTGTTTTGCGTCTCAGGAGGGCCGCAGACGGGTAGGATCCAGAGCCTTGTGCTCACTGACAGACTGGCGGGACCCAAAAGGGCGCATGCCCAGGCAGACAGCTCTGTGATGCCCCTCAGTGAATTGCCTGACGGGGCTGAGGGTGCAGATGTGACCTGCAGAGCAGGAGACACCAGGTCACTGGTAAGTTGGACAGGTGTCCTCACCATCAAACAAGCATGGATTTTGTCAGGGGGCTTCCTCATGGACTTGGATGGCGGGCGGTGAAGAAGCACGGCCCTTCTCCCAGGTATCCCTGAGAGGAGAGGAGGGAGCCGGGCATCACGGGGCCCCCTACAGAGAAGTTCTGGGCTCTGCATGTGCTAAACGATGCCTGGAGCAGGAGTTCAAGGCTAGACACTGATTTCGATTTTGTTTTTCGAAATTTATACTTATCTACTTTTAAAATAAATTTTAAGAGGCATACTATTTTTTTCCAGCAAAGTCAAAAGATGCCTATAAATAATTTTCTTGCTTGAATACTGCCGCATCCCTGCCTTCTCACCACGTGTTGACGGGCGGGAGAGCAGATGAGGAATGCGTGACCAGAGCTGCCATTTGCTGGTCTCTGCACATACCCAACACAATGGAGGTTCCTCACACACCAGCTTCATAACCTTCCCCATGACCCAGCGAGTCGGGCATTTTGTTCTCCTTTTCCAGAGGAGGACACGGAGGTTCAGGGAGGCCAGCTGACTTGCCCGGAGGCCCACCGTGTGTAAGCAGTGAAACTGAGACTCAGACCCAGGGCTGTCTGACTTCAGAAGCAGGTCCCCTTTCCACCCTGTGACTACATGAATCTTAGAACTGAAGATTAGCATGTAGGTTCAGCTCACCTACTCGGTGCCACGAGCCTCCTGCTGATGGGCACTTGGTGACGCCCTGCCAGGGAGCAGCCCCACAGTCTGACCCTGCAGTTGGTCACTCAGGGACACTGAATGCTTGTTTCCCGTGTGTCAGGCATGTTTCTAGAAGCTGGCAAGCAGGTGCTCAAGGACCTTGGTTTCTAGTTGGGAAAGCAAGTATTAGAAAATTAAAAAGTAAATGATGAGAAATGTGTTGGAGATAATGAAACAGAGTGGTCTAGACAGTGCCTGGGCACAGGAACCACTTCAGATTGAACAGTTAGGGATGTTCTTGCTAAGGTGGCAACGACCTGAGATCTGAACAACAAGGACACACCTTCCAAAGAGCTGGGAGGAAGAGCATCTGAGGCAGAGGAATCAGGAGATGCCAGAGCTTGGAGACCAGCCTGAGGCTGGCACACTACACAAGGCCCACAGCCTGGAGAGGACAACCAGCTGGGGGCGGATGGGAGGGAATGGGAGGAGATGGGCCCAGAGAGGAAGGCAGAAGGCAGATGGTGCAGGGCCACGCGAGGGCTTTGCATTCCATCCCAAGTGTGATGGGATGCCATCAGATGGTTTCCATGGGAAGTGACTCAATCTCATTCACATTTTCAAAACAGGTCCTGTGTGGAGACTGGGCTGCAGGAGGCACTTCTGACTGCTGCGAGTACTTCTCGCTCCTACTGGGCAAACTGGATTTTTCTAGTAATAACTCTTGCAGCAAGAGCCAGACCAAACAAAACATAAGGCTACTTTCTTCACATTTTTTCTAATCAACTATCATATTTATCTTTAGTGTTTTCTAAACTTCCCATATTCTTTGAGTTGGTCCTTGGATTCCAGACCCACTGTCTTCCTCTTCTTGGCTAACCTCTTTCTTATCTGTGTTTTTAGTGATATGTGGCACCCAGGGTCATACTTTTGGTCAGTCCAGGATTCTGAGGGACTGTTAGATCCAAGGACATCCATCAGGGAGGAATATTAGACTAAGCCTTTATGGGGTAGAGGGTACGTGGAAGGGTGAATATACAATGACACGTGGGTTGTGTGTACACACATGGGTTGTAAGTACACATATGCGTGTCTAGGAAAAAGAGTCCATAGCTTTTACTGAAGTCCTTAACAGAGCCTCACCCTTGAGAACACTGCCCTGGGAAGTTAAATCAGAAGAGGCTATTCTAGTAGAGGCCATGACTAGTCCCTTACATTCCCCTGGCCTGCCTGCTCACACGCCTTTACAGGTCTCTCCATCACTCTTTCTGCCTCATACTTTACTTTAAACCCATCCTCAACTTCTTATCTAAACCCAGAGGACAACTTCTGCTTTCTTCTCAGAGCAGAGACTGGTGAGGAAGGCTGTTCCCAACCAGCTGGTTGGAAATGCACTGAGACATGGGCCCAGCACCAGAGGGTTTTGTTTGTTTTCTCTTTTCTGGACTCATGGGTCTTTGAGACAGGTCAGTGTTTGCTGACCTGCAGACTTCTTGAGAGCAGGGCACAGAGGGGCCTGAGAGTGAGCTAACGCAGAGGGCAGCGCCACCTCAAAAGAATTATCGTTCATTTTCCGTTGTAGCTAATTTCAGTACCTTCATCAGGGTTTAAATTCTAGTACCATATTATATCAAGGGAAAAAAGTATTTGATGTACGTGTTAATTACTGCTAAGATGTAGCCACTTAAATCAAGAGTTTAATCTTCATTTGACTATTCAGAACAGCTCTGGGTGGGGGATGGGGAGAGCCCTTTTGATTTGGTTATTTAAATAGTTGATGAGAACTTCAAGTAAAATGGCTTCCTACTTTCTTTTTTTTTGTAGAGACAGAGTCTCACTTTATGGCCCTCGGTAGAGTGCCGTGGCCTCACACAGCTCACAGCAACCTCCAACTCCTGGGCTTAAGCGATTCTCTTGCCTCAGCCTCCCGAGTAGCTGGGACTACAGGCGCCCACCACAACGCCCGGCTATTTTTTGGTTGCAGTTTGGCTGGGGCCGGGTTTGAACCCACCACCCTTGGTATATGGGCCTGGCGCCTTACCGACTGAGCCGCAGGCGTGGCCCAAACCAGCATTCGGATGTCTTGCAATTAGTACCCAGCTTAAAAAAAAAAGGAAAATCAAGGTCCTCTAGGAATTTCCAAGTCTTTGCCTGTTCTGCTCAGTGGGAGAAGGTTCTCAATAACATAAAAAATTTTTTTTCACGTTCTCAAAACCTTGAGAATCTGCAGTGATTGTCTCATGGTTAAGTGGTATCTTAAAAGCACCTCACAGGCTTACAAAGTAGATCCATGCAGAAAACAATACACTATTATTTAAAAGCACAAATTGTTAAAATGAAACCGCTCTTGGATACAGTCCTTGTAAGAACCATCTTAGATGAATCCCTAATGTGCTTTTTTAAACCATGAAACTATAAAACCCATTGAAACACCAAGTTATTTACCAAGTGATTAAATCATAGTCATTCATTATGGTTTTACTAGAACATTGTTTTCTTGAAATTCCAAGGCTTTATTGCCTCAGATATAACATTTTGCTCCTAATAATGCCTATTGATTTTTATTATATTACCTAATATTTTCAGATTTGTTTTACTGCCTTGCACTAAATTTTAGCCTTAATGTGCTATATAGAATGAGATATATCATCATGTTTCTCAAAACTTCTGAAGATAATTATCTTGTCCAACATAAATGAAAAATGCTCATTTGTGGCTGCTGAGGAAGGTGGAGATGGGCGTGGGAGGGCACGTGACAGTCTCTGGGACTGTCGGGCGGTTGAGGTGTTTGCTGTCTGTGTGCTGGGTGGTGCTAGGGGTGTTGCAGTGTCCTCACAGATTAGAGGAGATATCTGGGATGGCATTTGCAACACTATTTTGCTAATCTCTTTAGAGATCTGTGGCTCACGCTGCATCTACAAGGTGCTTCTCTTAGTTATTATTCATTTGTTAAACAAGCCTGGGGAGAACTTGGTGTTCTTAGAGAAAGTTATCACACCCTTGGGTCCTGTTTTAATTACTTTTATTGAAGGCGCCTTCTAAATGTTGTTAAAAAGGGTGACACATTTTTTTATGTTCAGTTGAAGATTGCATCTCCATTCTCTGGATCTGGGGTCATTTTCTGGTTTTGGGGTCTGGAAGGACCAGAGTTGGGGTGCAGGTGGAAGGAGAAGAAGCTGTTCTGGCTCAGAGTAGTGGTGCTACTAATCCCTCGAGGAAGGGCAGCTACTCACAACCTCTCCTGGAAGCAATTGAGGGGTGTCCGTGACTCAGCAAGATGCCACACACTGTTATCAGGTCCCCTGCAATTAGTTAACTTGGCACATTCATTGTTCTTGACTACTCAGACTCTGAATTCTAAAAAAGAAGAATAATCACAACAGGTACACTTTTGTAAAGTTCTAAGCACACCATTCTAACTGCTTTATAGTAATTCTCTCATCCTTACAAAAGACAGACACTAGTATTAGCTCCGTTTCCCTGTGAGGAGACTGAGGCATCGAGAAGGTAACTCTTTTCATTCAAGCTATTGAGTAGTGGGCCCAGAATTCAGACCCAGGCAATGTGACTCCCAGAGTCCAGGCTTAATTAATTATATGTGTATCATATTTATGACTTACAAAGCATTTCTCACTAATTGTCTCATTTGATTTTTTTTTTTTTTTAAATCCTGGCTTCCTTTTAGATATAAGAAAACAGAAACAGGTAATCTTTTGTCTAAAGCGACACAGCCCAAACCCGGAGGCATAACCATTTTCTTCCTTTCCTAAATGCAATTACATGGGTGAAGGAATCCACCCACAGGCCATGAGGAGGGGAAGCCTCAGGTGCCTCTGCACACAGCAGACTGCCTCAGCGGAAGACGGCCTGTGCCTCATGGTGTGTGGGAGTAGCCCCCAGGACCGGCGTTCAAAACAGCAAATAGTCCCCGCCTGGGTTGCATGCACGCAGAGGAAGGGGACCCTCTGAATTCTCCAGGCCCCTGGGCACCCCGCCAATTTGCTCCTCTCAGCTTATTGCTCTTGTGCCATAATCCCCAGCCTTTGGAGAGAGGCCTCTGTGGTGTTCTGTTATGTGATGGGCTGCTTGGCATGCCGGTGAGATTTTGTAGCTACTGGAATGATCAGAAAAGCATCTGCATGAATCTTGTGAGATGGAAGAGGAAACAGATGGCCATGGGCAAGTGGAAGGCAAAAGAGCAGCAGCTGCGTGGCTAGCAGGCCGGAGGGAGTGGCCTCGCAGTCAGGGCAGGCTGTGCACGGGCCCCCTTTTGCTTTCATAAAATAAAGCAACAGAACAGCCAACAAAGTGAGGAGAGAGCCGCTGAATAAACGCTAAGTTAAAAAAAAAAAGACACCACCTGAAATTCTAGGTTCTGAAGAAAACGACAAATAGAAAATTCCTTCCCCTGTGTTGGGGCCGCCGTTGAACCCAGCCATGGACGTCATGCTTCCTCCACACTAGTTCAGAACACGCTAGTTCAGAAGGAGAAGGTGGTAGCTCTTTTAGCCCATTAAGACAGTGCTAGTGAGCAGTTCTCTGATTGCAATAAATAACGCTTGCACTGGTCAGAACTGGAGACAGAGCGGTCAGTCAGGGCAGCAGCACAGCAAGGGTCGCCTTCACCTGCCACGTCTGTTTTTCCACCTGTGGCCTGGGAAGGACCATTTTGTTGGTAAAGGAAGTTGGTTTAGTGCTTTGAGACCCCTGGAGGACAAGTCAGGCAACTAACAAGGAAAATGGCATTTTGGGTCAAATCAGTAAGAATGAAGAACAAGAACACCCGAGGTGGTGACAGAAAGAAAGGTGGGAGGGTCAGAGATGGGTGGTAAATTTGTGCAGCTCTGAGCACCTGTTATTCTCCCCCAGTAGATCACTCTCTTACTCTCTTTTGATTTCCACTAGGAACAAAACCAAACCTGAGGTCTTTCTTAGCACACAGAACAGGGATAGCTTACACAAGAAAGATGAAAAAAGTACCACGAGATGCTTACAATGCCATCACGATCAAAAGACCAAGAATTTCTGGCTCCAAGTAGACAGACGAGTGTTCATGCCAGTGTAGACGGCGGCTTCCCCTTCCAATTCCGGTGCCTTCACAGAGGGCAGGGAGCACTCTCCCCTGTTATTGTCCTGACGGGTTAAGCTCAGCAGAGGCAGGCTGCCTGGGCATGTCGCGTAATTCAGCATTAAGTATCCTATTGATTCACTGAAGTGCTGCCATGGATGTTAATGGAGACAAATATTGTGGCTGTGATTTTTCAAAGGGCTGAGTAATTCCCAGGCATCAGTAACGTCTGTCATGATGTAGTGCAGGGAGACCTCCCAGTGCTTGGCCTCCACAGCCATGGGGGGCAGGAGCATGGGGCCAGTCCTTAGAGTTGGGACATGGCCTGCACTTTCTCAAGACCTACCACGTGAGGATGGTGGAAGCTGGGTGGGCCAGGGATACTGACAGAACTCCCCAGCTGCTCATGGCAAAGGTCACTGGCCACTGGGAGGCATGGGCACCCTGCACTCTCAACACAGAAGCTTGCTGGGCCCTAGGAGGTCAGAACCTCCCCTGCTGCAGAGAATAGGTTGGGTTTCCTCCCCTTGCTAACTGGAAGCACCACCCGTCCCTGGTAAACCCTGAAGCAGAGCCACCCTAGTCCTCACAGATATGGCCCTGTCCCCAGTGTGCTCTGCATGTGGGAGCACTTGGGTGAGTGGTTCCAGGGATACTTGTGGGGGCTTAAGTGACCTTCTGGTGGTTATTCAGGTGGACACGGGCTGGCTGCAGTCCAGGTCCCAGGTGGTAAGATCTCTGGTGACCATTTAAGTATATGGCCTGAAGCAAGTGACATTGCCTTCAAAAAAGTCTCTGTAAAAATCCCAGGGATGGTAATTGTCAGGAAGCACTTACTCCCAAATAAGTCTTTTTCAGTCAGATTCCAAAGATGGCTCAACCTTTCCTCCACTCCAATTTGTTCTCCATGCTGGTACTTACATCATCATGAAACCAGACAAATCCCATCCTGTCACTTCCCAGCATGGAGACCTCCACCAGCCCCTCTCTGCGACTGGACAGACTTCTCACATTCGAGTGTTTGTACCATTGTAGACCCCAGCTTCCCGGTCCCATTCTGGGCACTTTCACAGAGGGCAGGGAACACTCTCCCATGATTCGCCTAATGAGCAAATGGTCTCTCCCTGTAGTCTGCAGTGTGACAAGCTGCCCCCTGTTCTCCTGGGAACATTTTCAGCGCAGGATTTCCTGTGTCTAGAACATCTCTTCCCACTCACTGCCCAGGAAACATCAAGAGCCGGTTCTGCTGTCTACCCTGGACATGGTCCCTGCTCTGCCAGGCAGTTAGGAGCAGTTGCTCCTCTGCGGTCCCCCAAGCACCGCGCACCCCTTTGCCGCATCTTTGCCGTGACTGCCTTCCTGCTGTCCTGTGTCTGTTTTCTCGTCTCTCTCCCACCTCTGGAATTTGAGTTTCTGTGGTCAGGGAAAAAGCTCTTTCCACTTTGGTATCTTCTTGTTGGTACACAGTAGGTGCACTCTTTATTCATGGGATGGATGAATGGATTCCGGCATCAGAAGCCTGTTGGGGTAGAGGCTGTCAGTAGGGTATAGGCACAGACATCGGCTCCATGAGACACCTGGTTCTGCAGTCCTGGTCCAGCAGCCTGTGTGGAGCCTTGGAGGGTCGTGGGGTCAGGTGCACCCTTTCAGCACCATGTCCCTTGATCATAGTGGTCTGAGTATATCTGCAATCACGTGTTCCCCTGGGAAACAAAGTGTGGCATTCTAATAAGAAAGTGACCCAGGACCATGATGGCCATCAGCCTGTGAGCAGTGCTGATGTTTAGATACTCACTCGGTCAGAGCCTTGGAGCCCCTTTGTGCCAACCATTAACTTTTAGTTGTTGCATGGTGGGGAGGGCCTTAGGAGGGTCTGAGAACAGCAGAGAAGCGTATTGGGTGGGGGCTTGGGGCTGGGACAGCTGACCAGTCCACAGTGTGTTGGCCACTGGCCTGGTGCTGGCCTGGTGAGTGCCAGCCTGTTGGTAAGTCCTGCTAAGGACTATCCACAACACCGACTATCAGAGGAAAGCATGCATGAGTGTGTGCACACGTGTGTATCTGAAGGACCGAGGCAAAGCCAGCATTGGAGTGGAACCTTTAATATTTAGTTGCATTTCAGTGTAAGGAGGAGGAGGAGGAGGAGGACGGAAGCCACACACAGAGTGTGAGTGCACCTGTTGGGAGGTGACTATCAGATGATGGGGCTCTGGGGGAAGGAGGAGGAGGAGGAGGCAAGGCCAGGTTGTGAAGGATGTTGAAAGCTGCGTTGAGGTGCAGACGTGTTGGGGCACAGCCATGTTGGGGTGCAACAATCTTGGGGCGTTGCTGCCTTGCCTGTGTTATGCACACAGGCCTCTAGGAAAACCTTATTTCCTGGGCAAGGTTGAGGTTGGTCCTTGCTGGGACGACCAGTGGTGCTATCCTCACCAAATCTAGGGCTGTCCCTGGTGATGGGAACAAGCTTCTTAATTAGGAATGTCCTGGCAGCCTTACTGGCTCCATGGTGACTGACGCTGCCAGTCTGGCGGCCACGAGGCCGGTGTGTCCTATCACAGCACATCATCTCCTAATTAACACATCTTGTCAGGTCCAGTGGTTGGCTTCGGTAAACACGCTCCAAGCAGCTGTCACTGGGACCCTGCGTGGGGCCTGCTGCCTCATTAGCTCCAGAGGAGGGAGATGGTGTTGGCAGCAGATTGGAGAGAAAGGAATGTTCTTCGGGGGGGTGCTGGCAGGAGCAGGGGATGTCAGGCACTGAGAGAATTCAGGGCCCCTCATATCTGGAGGCCACATCGCATTCTGCATGTCCCCACCTAGCCGTGCTCGGCGTCCTCACTGGAGCACAGGGTGTGGCCTCAGCTTGACCTACCTCAAAGGTCTGTGGGTGGGTCTAGTGAGAAGACAGCCTGTGCTCTGTTGAGGGCTCCAATTCTGGAATATCAGGGAGAATTCTTTCGCTGGGCAAGATTGGCCCTGGGACATTTATCTGAACATGCCTCATCTACCCTGCCACGGCCCCCACCCATTATCCAGCCCAAAGCCCTCAGATGCACAGCCTGCTTCCCCTTTTCCATTAGAAGGAACTTGGGAGCCCCAGGGAAGCCCTCCTTTGGCTGTGGGAGCATCACCCACTCCCTGGGGGGAAGCAGCCCTCTCGGGTGGCTGCGTAGACACACCTTAGCCCACCCCCACCAGATTCTGGGCACATGCCTGAACTCTTACTCTTGAGAGCACACAGCAGGAGTTGATGACCGTGGGCTGAGCAGGAAAAACAGCACGTGCATTCTCCTGGCTGTCAGGACAATGGCGGGTGACCTCACAGTTCCTTCCAAAGGTTTGGTCTATGACCTTTCTAAACGTCCTCGAGGTCCAGCCATGTCTCCTCCAGGGCAGTATACATATCTGCTGCCCCTTTGTGCCCAGTGGAGAACAGAAGCTGCCTGCCTTGTGTTGCCTGTACTATAAGGGGGATGCTGAACTCTTCTCATCCCCCAAAGTCACATTTCCTGGTGTCCAGCGGGCAACCTGGAGCTGTGCCTCATTTTGCTGACCCCTTGGCTTACTGTTCCTCCACCCTGGCAGAGTCTGGGCAGCTGAGCCGGGGAGCCCTGACAGCAGGGAGCAGGCTCCCAGCCCGGGACAGATCCCAAACCCGCACAATTGGACACTCTTTGATAATGAGCATTTAAAGGGCACATCATAATAAAGGAGCCAGGATGACTGGCCGGGAGACTTTAATTAAAATGCCTCTGTCTTTCTAGTTTTCCTCCGCACCCCGCCACCTCGAGGCTTCTGCCTTGCTCCTGGGCTGGGTCTGTGTGACACATGTGTGTCTCATATTTCCCTGGATTGAGTGGCTGTCTGGGGGACGGGGCACACCGTTTGGGTTTGACAGGGACATGCACACGTGGGTGGAGGGACCAGGACAAGGCCGCCTGCAGCCAAGCAGATGTCCGCACCCCAGGAAGCACAGCGGGGCTCCCAGAGGGCTGGTGATGAGTGGCAGCTGCCAGCCTCGTGACTTCCTGTGGTGAGCTCTGGGGGGAGAGCTGGGGGGCCAGCTGGGGGGCTTCTGGGCCAAGGGGGTGTTTCCGGACCCTTTCATGCTGCTTTTCTTTCCAAATGGCTCAGTGGAGTGGGGAGCCAGGGCAGCTGTGAGAGGGCTGTGCATGGCCCCCTGGGGTGCAGTGACCATTTGCAGGGTGCCTTCTATTCTCTCCTCCACACCCACAGCCATCCTGCCTGTGCCCCGGGAATCAGCACTGGGTGGATGCCAGCTGTGGGCTTGCTGCTGGTAGGCTTGCGCTTGGCACAGAAGCTGGAAAACGAGGCTGCACTCCCCCCAGGTGTTTCTCTGTGGGGTCATCTCAGGGCTGCTCGTGTCTTCTGACTTGACATTCACAGTGACGCATCAGGAAGCGTCCTGGCTGGTTCTGTGACCCACTCTCCCCTCAGCCAGTCCTCCCCGCCCCAGGGACGTGGCCCTCCTGGGGTTCCTCCCTGAACACCGCCTTGAAAACAGTGCCTGTTTAAACCCTCCACGCCACCCTATTTGAGCGCCAGGATCCCTATAGAATCACCTGTTTTCTTCTACAACTTTTCACTAGGCACATGGTGAGCAGGGTCTTGGCTTTGGGCGATTCCTGGGAACCCAGCTTTGATATGGAACAGAATGTAGTCTCAGGAGTGACAAAGGAATCCCCTTCCATTTAGGTGGGTTGGGCTTGGGAACAGACTGGTGACTTTGCTTCCCAGGAACCAAAGATGGCCCTTGGACTTCTGCAAGGGTCTGACTAGGCTGGAATAGAAGCTGTGTGTGGACTGGGGTGAGGTGGGAGTGGGGGTTCCTTCCTCCCCACCAAGTTTCCATCCGGGCTTTGGTGCTGTTTTCATGTTACCAATGAGGCTGCTGAGGTTGGGTGACCTGACCAGGATTTAGGAGGCACGCCCTTTCCACACAATACTTAGTAACGGATTGAAGCACGTATTCTAGCAATTGATGAGAATGTCTCCATCTTTGTTCTGTGTGCTTTTGGTTATTTGTTCCCTGTTCACTACGAAGACCTGATTTCAAGGATCTTGTGGGGAGGTGAGTAGGGCTTTGACTTTGGACTGGGAGTGACTCCACTCGAGTGTACCGACTGTCCGGCTCCGATGAGGAGCCACCTCTTACTTCTTCTACCTGGAGCCCCTGAGTAGGGTTTCTCTCTGGGCTTAGCAGACTTTGGCTCCTGCTTGTGTCTCATTGCAGGGCCCTGAAACTTTGGAAGGATGCCGCACCCCCAGCCACAGCGCTTGTCTTTGGCTCCTGACTGGCCCTTCTGCCTGATCTTGGGGTGGTCTCCTTCGCCCTGCACTGTGCTGGACTCAGCTGGCACTGCCACCCACGGTGAGGCTGCAAGGTGAGCCTGTCCTGTCGATCCTGTGCTGGCTGTGACCACCTGAACTGCATGCCTGCTCACTCCTTCCCCACCTTTCTGCTCCACCCTGAGCGGGCCCCAGCTGCCCAGAGGGAGAGCACTTTCTCCTGGATTAAAGTCTCAGCTTCCACCCCCGCAGTGTTCCCCACACCAGAACAGGGAATGTCTCATATACACGGCGACACAGCAGCTTCTTCCTTTTCACTCTACATTTACCAGTCCACATGTGCTCACTGTGCATTCATTTACTCATTCATTATGCTATTTACTGAGCAACCTCTAGGTGCCAGAATTCCCAAACTCCCTCTCATTTCCATCCCCACAGACTTCTGTAATAGCAGGTGCGCACCATTGCTATTTCTATTTTACACGAGAGAAACTGAGTCAAACAGTGATTAAGCAGCTTGCTGAGGGCCACACAGTGGAATGTTGCAGCAAGCTGTGTGATGCCAGCACTTGAGCTCTCAAGCCCCAGCACAACACCCCCATGGATAGACAACTTGAGAGTTTCCATGTGCAGTATTCGGAGGTCCTGAGCAGGCTCCGTCTCTTCTCCCACAAGCCATGCTCCCACTAGCTCTGCTCAGAGCCGGTGGAACTGTGTGGGAAATAGAGATAAAGTGAGAGGAGGAGAGAGAACCCTGGGGGGTGGGGGCTGCAGGCTGCAGGCTGCAGGTGGGACCAACTCACCCAGAGCTGATTTGCATCTGCAGGAGAAGGGAGCAGGTCCTGCTGTCACCGCCTTTCCCTACATTGACATAATAACAATCCCTTGCTTTTGTTAGCACTTTGTAGCTTTCAAAGCACTTTCAGATCCATTAGCCCCTTTTTTTATCCCTACAACAATCTTGCAAAAGGCAGGGATTGTTATCCTTATTTTGCAGATGAACGAGCTCCATGAGGCTATGTACCTGGTCCCAAATCGAGGATGGGATGACAGCCCGGATCTATAACCCCTGGTCCTGTGGTCCATACATCCTCCCTCACTTCCTCATCATCTTGTCCCGATTTTGAGCCATGGGGCTGAGCAATGGCCTCCCAGACTTCCAGGCTACCTTGGCTTTATAAAGCAGTGGTTATCAGACCAGAATCATCTGTCACCTGGGTGGCTGGGCTCCATCCTCAGAGCTACTGACTGAGGAGATCTGGGTGGGGCCTGAGAATCTGCACTTCCAAAGATTCCCAGGTGAAGCTGATGCTGCTGGCACTTTGAGAACCACTGGGCACTTTGAGAACCACTAATGCAAAGCAATTCTGTCTGGATCTTTAGTTGGATTTCCGGGCTACGGAAATGCCAGATAAAGACAGAAGTACCCCTAGCGAGGGGGTTTGTGTGTGTCTGATTCACTGACTTAGGTGTGGCCCAGAGAACAGGAAGAAAACCTCAGGCTTTTAGTTCATACACACAAAGGGAAAATGTCCGCACATGAGATAATTAATCCATTGTTTAATTAAGTTATGATCTCTAAAATGATCACAATATTTGGCTCAGAGGAAGGCAGCATTGAATAGCTTGTTCCACCTAATGTGTGAATAATGTAACTTTATTCCTCTTCTTGCTAGTGAATAATTGTGACTGACATGTTGGTAATAATGCAGATTACCTTCTTTCCCTCCTCCCCACTCTCAGCACCGAGCATTTGCCGTCCTCCCTTCCTCCAGCCCCTCTTCCCACAGGGCAGCCCTGGGGAAGGTCTGTGGGTGCCGGGAGTGTGGGTGAGCAGCAGGTCCACACCCTCCACCCAGCTGGTGGGAGCCGTTGTGACACCTGCCTGAACTCTAGTCACACGGCGTAAGGCTGCTCACATCATCTGCCACATCTTCCAAGTTCCTGATATGTCCACTCAGGGGCAGGGCAGCTACATCTCAGCCTTCCACTTTGTGGCACATGCGAGCTGACCTAGGTGCACGCTCTCTCCAGGGAGGCAAATGCTGCTGCTACCTGCGGCAGGGTTGATGCATCCTCCTGAAGGCAGCAGCCTCCATGTCTCCCCACGTTGTCCCCTTTTTAGTCCTCCTAAGCCCAGACTGTCCAGAGCTGTCCTGTTCCGGGCAAGCTTGTTATCAGCCGAGCCCCTCATTTCTGCCCCCAGGCGCTGTGGGCAGTGAGGCGGCAGAGTGCACTTGTCAGAACCGCGGACAGCGCCCGCCGTGGCTGCACATTGGCGGCTGGTGTGAAGAACGCGCTGACGGCTGGCTCCCCAGTCTTTATATCCCTGTGTCCAGGCACTTGGAATCTACGACTGTCTTTCTTTCTTTTTTTTTTTTTTTTTTTTTTGTAGAGACAGTCTCACTGTACTGCCCTCGGGTAGAGTGCCGTGGCGTCACACGGCTCACAGCAACCTCTGACTCCTGGGCTTCCGCGATTCTCTTGCCTCAGCCTCCCGAGTAGCTGGGACCACAGGCGCCCACCACAACGCCCGACTATTTTTTTGTTGCAGTTTGGCCGGGGCTGGGTTTGAACCCACCACCCTCAGCATATGGGGCCAGCGCCCTGCTCACTGAGCCACAGGCGCTGCCTGGAATCTACGATTTTCTTTTAAATTACTCTTAGCTGCTAGATAGGAAGACTATCTGTTTTCCTTTTTCCTCACCCAGCAGTGTGTATTTTTAGACCAGCAAATATGTCTGTTTAGGCAGAACCTGGGTGATGGTAAGTCATCTACAGTGTAGACATGAAACGAGCAGGAAGGGACTTTCCATGAGGGATAAGATCTCGTTTTTGAAGGTTTAGCCTCGTTCCCACCACCACATGCCTGCTCACACACCAGCTCTTGCCTCTTTGGGAAGTACAGGCTACTCTGGGTGGACGGCAGCTGGACACACACTTCCCGCTTGCTCTGGAGGTCTGGTTTGGTCTGGCTTAGCTTTCTCCCAGGCTCCAGCTAGAAGGGAATTGGTCTCCCTTTCCGGGGTGATGGGTGTTGAAGGCCAGTTTGCACGCAGACGATGTGCTGTGTCTATTGCTCTGCTCACAGGGACTGAAGGCTCTGAGCAGGATGGAATCAGCCCTGACTTGGCCCTCCCTGAGTGGTGAAGGCAGCCAGGGCTATCGGCTGAGCGAACACTTTGTGCCAGACACTATGACACAAGCTGTCACAGTTCATACTGTGTGGCCCTGACTCAAAGCCTCTGCTCTCACAACACCACCCTGGTCAGCGCCCCCTCCCCTGGTGCCTGGGGCACCTCTGGACCTCATCAGGGTGAAGCTGCTGGGGGCTCAAGGGAAAGGACCACTTGGGCTGGGAGGGCTCCCTTGAGGAAGTAAGGCTTGAAGGAATCAGGTCCCCTGCTTAGCACTGTGCTGGGTACAGTGTCAGGAAGTGGGTCAGGAGGGACACAGTCTTCACTCACCAAGCTCTCTCTCTACTCCACGTCCCCCAGCCAGCACCCCTTGCTTCCTGCTTAGTAAAGAGTAAGATTTCAGCCCTCAGAGGGGGTCGGGCCTCTGGCAGCCCTTGCTGGGGCCCTTGCCATCAGGCCTTCCTGCCTCTCTAGTCTCCGAGGGGTGCGTTGCACAGGGCAGTCAGGGAGAGGGTGTGCACACCCAGGGAAGAAGCCGGTTCTTACACAGCCTCAGCCTCAAGCTGTTCACTCAGTTAGTAAGTGGGGACAGTCTCAGATTCTGGGCTCTCCTCATCCCCACCTCCTTCTCCCGATTCAGGAACAATGCTAGTCTGAGAATGAGCACAAAAATAACTTTCTTTTAAAGGTTGAGGTTTTTCTCAGTGAGCAGGATTGAACCTTGAACTCAGCAAAGGGACGAGGCAGGGCTGGACAGCCCCATCTCTGGGCAGCCACAGCGGGCCTGGACACTGCCCTCTGCAGAAAGGCTATCCTCTACCCCTGTCCACGAGGAGTGTCAGGCGCTCCCCTCAAAGGCGGAGGAAGAGCACCTCTCATCCAGGGCAGGGGACCCCCCTCCCAGTCCCACACAGGGAAATGACACACAAGTATAGAGGAGTTGGACTTCAGGGCTGCATTAAGGATTAGAGAGAGCAGAGAAGCTTCTCATTCAAAGGGCTGGGTGGGTGGGCAGCTCCAAGGTCCTCAGCACCTCTGGGCTCCTGGGACATGGGAGAGTGGGGCTGGGAGGCTGAATAGAGGCCAGTGGCCTAGAAGAGGAGACAGGTGGTGGAGAAGCCTGTGGGCTGGGCTCCCTCGCACACCCTCAGCAATGAGCACCCCAGCAGCCCAAGTCACCGGACATCTTGGGTCCAAGGAGGCAGAGATATCTGGTCTAGGAAATGGCTTTGACACCAACTGGATATCTGGTCAAGTCACCAGACCTCTTGGGGCCTCAGCTTCCTCATCTGTAAAATGGGGCTGGAAAAACCTGCTCTGCCTCCCTCGGGAATGGCAGTGAGAGTCTGCAGAGGCTGTGGATCTGGGAATGAGCAGCGTGGGGGCTTGAGGCTGAGAGACCCTGCCCTTCTCCTCCAAGACATCCTCTTTGGTTTCTTATTCCCAGCGTGAAAATAATAAACCATTTTAAGGAGCAGGTTGGTTATTTTTAAGTCACAGGAAGGGCCAGTGAGTCGGGAAGGATGTCTGTGAGCCAAAGTCTGCTCCCCTAAGGGTGAGACAGTGTAGGGGCTGCTTCTTACCTCTGCCTCTTGTTAGGATCGTGGGAAAATCACACAGAATTCTGAATTTTGGTTTCCTTGTTTGTAAAATGGGAAGGACAATTGCATCATCCTTAGAAACAGGATAATGGGCACTCAAGGTATGTGCAGGGCACGGCAGGTGCTGGGCACTCAGGGAATGTGGACCATTATTGTTGATTTTGTTCTTGAGCTAATTATCTTTGCTTACTGTGAAGAAAGTACCCATTTCAAAGAGTTGGGAGGATAAAATGAGGAGATGTGTAAGAAGCACCCGGCTTTTGACAGATACTCTATAATAATGTCTTCACCTTCCACCCTTCTGGAACTTGAGGGCTCAGTGACGCCGCACTCTGGAATCGACTCTGATGGGAGAAGGCGTGTGTGTAAGGCAGGGACAGGCGGGAACTCCGCCTTCATGTTGGACTCAGACCATGAAGCCTTGAGTGTCCGCATCTCACCCTGCCCCCCAGATCTCACTTGATGTTGCCTTAGCCTCCCCACCTGTCTTTGCTGCCGCCCCTGGCCCTGCCAGGACGGCCTTCTCTGCTTTCTGCTTCCTCTCCTCTGCCCGGCTCTCTGGGCACATTTGCCTGGTCCTCGCTTGGCTGTTGGGGCTGCTGAGCACCGAGCCATCTGTGCCGCCGTAGTGAGGTGAGGACATGGGATGGACCCAGCTGGGGACCAGATAGTCTGGACTGGAGTTCAAGCTCGGCTTTAACCACCTACTGTGTAACCCCAGGCAGGTCACATAATGTCAACAACAGGGGTACCTACATCACAGCATCACTGAGGGATAGAAAGATAGCATGGGAGGCAGGCATGGTGGCTCATACTTACAGTCCTAGCACTCTCGGAGGCCGAGGCAGGTGGATGGCCTGAGCTCAGGAGTTCAAGACCAGCCAGAGCAAGAGCAAGACCCTGTCTCTACTAAAACTAGAAAAACTAGCCAGGCATTGTAGTTGGAGCCTGTAGTCCTATTTACTCAGGAGGTGGAGGCAGGAGGATCACTTGAACCCAGGAGTTTGAGGTTGCTGTGAGCTATGACGTCATATCACTCTACCCAGGACGACAGAGTAAAACTCTGTCTCCGAAGAAGAAAATGACAGTGTGTGAAAACATGGAGGTATCATTGATCCTAGACCAGCTCCCTACCCCCACCCCCGGGTCTCGAAGCCTGCCTAGGGCAGGGTTGGGGAGCAGGGTGGGGGGCTGCCTCCCTGCCAGGATGACTCAAACTGTCCTCCCACCCTGCCACCTTCAGCTCCATCATACTCTGGAAAACCTAGACCAAAGTGGGGTTTTTACCTGGACCTATTTCGGGGGGTGGCAAACGGAACTTACACACTGGTATGTTGAGTTTTGATTTCCATATGGGGTGATTTCAGAGTGATTGGGAAAATCCAGTAATTAGCAGGGGCAGCACTTGAGAGTCATGTTGCGGCAGCCGCCCTTTTCTCACCTTTCTGCATGGCCACACACTATCGCCAGCACTGTCTCACCCTGCCCTGGCCTGGGCCTCACGCTCCCGCTGCGGAGGCCGCTTTTTCCTTTGTGCTGGGGGCAGCCCCAGCCACACACCTCCCTCCCCTGCTCCCGACTGCTGCCCATTTGGCCAGGTCCCCAGCAGGCACTCTTAGCTAGCTTGTCTTCCTGCAAATTCTTCCTGCAGGTTTAATCAATTCAAGTAAAAAATAAACCACATCTAAATCCTGATAAAAATACAGCCAGTGCTGTCTGGGTGATCAAGTCCTACTTGGAGAAGCGGGGACCTATGTCTCTAAGGCTGGCTACTTTTGCAGGTTAGTCACTTAAAGGGTAAAAATGCAGAGAGGATTTTTCTTAGCAAAAACTGATAATCAGTGGCTCCATCTGTTTATCGGTTTATCCATTCAGTAAACATTTATGCAATCTACAACAAACCACACCTAGCATGAGGGTCTGGGGACAAAGCACAGGACAGCTGGGAGGATTAGCAAGTAAACGGACGGTCACTGGTGTAAAGTGTGCTAAGAAAACAGTGGGACTGTGAGGAGGGACAGCTCTGTCAGTAGGCAGACAGGAACCACTGCTCTGAGGAGGGGACACCCAAATTAAAGACAGAGGAATGACAACAATTTAGCTTTGCAGTCTGCTATCGCTAGAGCATGCGCGGTCCCAAAGATAATACTCAAGTTAATACTAAGATCTTATAAAGTTCATAATCAAATTTCGGGGAAAGTATTGTCATGTCTCAGGAATGGAGAGCTCAGAATAAGAACTGGCTTTGCTTTGGGGTTTAGCACTGACTTCTCAAAATTTGAGAACTTGGAACATTTAGGTAATCCCACTTCTTCTTGACAGGATTTTCCTAAAACATGCCAGAGAGACTGGAATAGAAGCACTTTTCTTGTTATGAAAAGCTTAAAAGCTTCACGACGTTTCTCCTCCATCACCCTCTGTTGTTGGAAAAACTTACTTCTCTGTCCTCCAGCTGCAACTAAGGTCAGTCTTCTGCTTAGGGGACCCAGGGACTCTCCATGTCTCACCAATCCTCTCATTCAGCTAATCCCAAGACAATAAGAGTTATTCTAGTTCTGTACTGAGTCTGGCCAGGCTCACACAGCATGTCAGAGGTAAACACAATCACCGCATGACCGTGACTCAACATTAAGAGAGCACACTCAGGTGACAGGGCCGACATTCTACCTTCCGTGGCCAACAGCCCCACCTTCCGGATAAGACTTTCTCCCCACCTTTCCCTGCATTGTCCTATATTTCCACACACTGCAGTCATTTGGTGGTCAGTGTGGTCACGGATCAGCGGTGGCAAACGGGAGCCCACCTGAGGTCTTCAGATTCATTTATTGTAGGAACTTTGGTGTGGTGGGTGGCCTCAGTGTCGGACCACTATACAAACAGACTTCAGTCTTCAAGAGTCAGGTGGGGATGGAAGCATCACCCCTTTCCCAGAGCCCAGGGACAAAAGGCAGTGCCTGGACACTGGTTAATCACCCATCTCTGTTTCTAGAGTTTTGTTTCGCTTACCACTGTATCCCCAAGGGCTGGTCAGTGCAGTTTAGTGAGTTTTCATTGGATGAGTGATGACTTCATGAGTTATGGGAGAAGAATCTCCATTTGTTCACTGGGGTCTCTCAGTTCTGGGCTGTGTCACCAAACTGTCTGCAGTTTCTTTGTGACTCAGCCAGCCCCCAATCATCCCAAATCCAGTCAAGAGAAACACTTCAGTGCTAACAGACCTGGGGACTTAAGCTCTGAAGGGCCACCTGTCAGATGAGATTTGCCTTCAAAGGCCACTGGCTCTGACCTTTTGATAACATTTAAAAAAAGGAACCTTACATATTGACTGAATCAGTCCTATCTTCAGTGAAAGTCTAGGCAGCTATTTGTACTTCTGTTTGAATTTTTTTGTCCTTTCCTTTTTCTATTTCTGGGCAAGCATAAAGGGGGAAAAGTTCCCTTGCTTGACCAAACCTCATTTAAAAGTTGTTTGTATTTTTCTTAATGGAAGCCAATCCCTTAAGCCTTTCAAAGTAACCTCACTGAGCTCAGTAAACCATTTCCAATGTGGCAGCTTCTAATTCAGGAGAGTTCAGAAGGCAGAAGCTAAACAACCACCAATTGTGTCCCAGGACAGTTACTGGAGAGTCTTGGGGCTCTGCAAGCTGGAGATGTGATCAGGTAATCCTGGCTCTGCTGTGCCATCTGCTCTGCTAGCTGGCCCGACTTGTACAATTAGCATTCTCTCTGGTGTTGATTTTGTTCAAATATATTGCACCCATCAATCACCCACTTTCCAAGGCATCTGTCTGGATGGGTCAATTACCGAGTTATTTTGGAGCCACCAGGATTCCTGCAAAGCAGCCTGAGGGGGAGCTGAGCTTGTCTCAGGGCTGAGCTCTGTGCTGGGATATGAGCAGACTTAGTGAGCTCACCCTTCATGGCCATCCAGTCCAATCCAGCCCACAGAAGAGAAGGGCCATTGGCTTAATTGGGAACACTTTAATACAGATATCCATTAACTTATGCTAAATTACAGTGAAACATCTATGGGGGAACTTGATGTGACATCTGCATGAATATAAAATAACTTCATTATGATCAGTACTGTGACAATGAACACAAAATGAACACGCCCAGGGAAGACAATTAATCTCCCACCTTCCCAAGCCATTACTGTTTTATTTTCCCCTGCACTGTACTAAAAAAAAATAAGGCATAGAAGCTCTAAGATTTCCTGAGTCTATCGCTTCCCTTCAGTGGCTGGTGGTCCCTGGAAGCCCCTGTTCTGGGTAGAGCGGAGAGTGACTTGGGCCATGCTGAGGAATAGCCGTGGACAGTGGACAGGTGGGGTCCTGGGCTCGTGCTTTGGTGTGGGAAGGAGGCTGTGCAGACTGGGCATCACACTCACACACACCCTCATACTCACACATGCACTTACACTCACACACACAGCAGTGGCAGCCTCACCTAGAACCAGCAAACACACTGTCAGTTCAGATTAGCAACATCAAACGTGTTCCCGTCTGCTCCCTGAATTCATTACATGCACAGATCTGAGGGAAGAGTGTGGCCTTTGAATTAAGTCAGCTTTCTCCTCCTGGGCTGTCTGTACCTGAAGTGTGTGGTGTGTGGCGGAGAGCGCCCGCAGTCAGGTTCACACAGCCCACAGCCCTAGTCTGAGCTCCACGCTCAGCCTTAAAGGCACATCCTCTCTTAGTATTTGCTGATGTATCACTGGCTCTTTCTGGATCCTGGGTGAACTTCAGGGTCCTGGGAGGACTATGTCCAGCTATAATGGAGGCGAGCATGAGAGGACATTCCCAAGCTCTCTGTGCTGGCCATCTTCCTCCTTGGTCACTGGCCTCTCCTGACCTCCACATCACAGTCCTCAGACCTCAACCCATGGCCTCTTCTCCATCTTATGGCTTTAAATAGCAGCCCAACTCCTGAGTTCTCAGCATTGTACCCACAGCCTGCGCCTCCCCTCTTCACCCCATCTCCACATGGATGTCCAACAGGCACCTCGCTTTTTGCATGTCCCAAATGGAAGTCCTGACTCCCTCACAATCCTCCTGGGCACTGTCAGTGAAGTCTCATCCTTCCAGCCTCGCAGACCACAGATCCCGGTGACCCGCAAGTCTCCTTTCACAGTCACATGCCATCTGGTGTCTCAAAATACACCCATAAATCTGCCACTTACCACTTCCTCTGCTACTTCTTGGCTGAGCCACTGTCCCCTGGCCTGGACAGTCACTATAGTGTCTATGTATCCTTCTTGGCCTGAGCCATTATCCTCTGTGGCCTGGACAGGTGCTATAGCCTCTTCCTGGGCGTAGCAGGGCTCTGCCACAGGCCTTGCTCGGAGGAGCCTCGTTGGGGGGTCACAAGGGAATTTGCCACTCTCATTAGATCAAGGTACAGGGGATCATGATATGGAGCTTTACTGGCTACAGAGCTCTGGGGTAAAGGGATACTTTCGATTTTAGCAACAGCAGAAAGGGGTGAATTGCTATTCCCACCCACACTGCTAGCAAAGAGAAGCTTTAGCCAGGTGGCTGCATCTCCCTAAAACCCTTATGGGCTGCGCTCAACACATGCCTCTCAGCTTCCTGTGGGACGGGCTCTGCTGCCCCTACACAGCAAGTCTCTCTTGGCATTCAGAGGCTTCCTGCAGTGAAACCATGCAATCCATTATGCCTTCCTTCATTTATAGGATTGCTGGGAACTCAGCAAATCCAATTCCACATGGAACTGTGCGACACTCCCTGGAACCCTCATCACATCACCTTGCTTGGAGGTAAATCTCCCCAACTTCCCTTCTTTCTTAGGTCATGAGTGTCAGTTCTGTGGCTGCAAATGGCAGCTGTGAAAGGGCCCTCTCTCCACTACAGCAGGCAGGTTTCCAGTGGGGAGGGGACCCTCTCTCCATCACACAGCAGGCAGGGTTCCAGTGGGGAGGGGACCCTCTTTCTGTCACATAGCAGGCAAGTTTCAGTGGGAAGGATCTCCTTTGGAATATCCAGAAGCCTTTGGAGGCTTCAGATGGGGCCCAGATCCCAGTGGGAAGTTGCCAGGCTGCCCATGGAGAGCTTCTTTGGAAAGGGTGTATCTCCATAACCCTGGGGAGGGACTGGGCAGGGCCTCAACCATCTTGTTATCACAGCCAGTCTTAGATTTTTGACAGATGTCTCCCTGCCTCTGGTCCCAACTTCAAAATCCCTCCTGCACTGGTCATGCTGAGGTGATGATTAGTTCTCACTCTTCCCTCTTCTGAGGCCAGCAAGGGGCTCTGCTGGGCCAAGTGTCCCTGTAAGTCCTGTGGTTATGCCCACTGGGAAATGCCTTCCTGGGAGATGGCAGTGTGTTTTCCCTGGGACTCCTAGGGAGCTGGGGGAGGAGACACACACCTCGCTGGGAAAGCACATTCCAGCATGGCCGGAGCTAGACTCACCAGAAATGTTGACTCTGCCCTCCTCTCTCCACCCACCCCATTCCTCTGCCTTTTCCAAGTAAACTCTCAGTTTTGGAAGAAGCTGCCATCTCCAGGAGGACATCCTAGGAGTAGTCTGGGGTCACATGTGGAGGCTCAGATAAGCTGAGAGCACTGTGCAGGGCAGGAGAGCGGTAACGGACAGATCCTCACTGCAGGGATGACAACGCAAAAGGGGCAGGTGAGAGCCAGAAAGCAGCCCAGGAGTGGTCTCCTGAAATGATGTCTTTTGTCCTTTCCAGGTTTATGATTCTGTATATGCAAAATTCTAAACAGTACATCTAGTTGAACATAATAGAAACGTATTAAGCATCTCCTCTGTGTCAGGCTCAAAGTGAAGAGTTTAAAGGAGAACCAAGCCTGCTTCCTGAATTCAAGGATCTTACAACCTAGAAGGGTGAAAGGGCATGTGGGCCTCCTGCCCTGTCTGGTGCAAAGTGTGCTGCATAACAGAGGTGGCTCTGGGCTGTGCAACAATCACTGGGATCAGGTTCAAAATCTGGCTTCAATTTCCTTACTTCTCTGACAAGAGTATTATGGATAGCTATTTCACAGGGTCACCATGAGAACTGCGGATGGTGATGTATATGTAAGTTCTTGGCACATAGAAGATGCTCAATGGATTAATATCTACTGAACAAATGGATTAAAAAATGAAGACAATGTGAGGAAAACACAGGGGACCTCGTCAACCATTGAAGAGATTGGGGTAAAATTCATAGGGGGATGGTATTCAAGATGGCCTGGGAGGGCAAAGACAATCTTGGTGTATACACACAGAACCTATTTCAGGCAGAGGAGAATGTGAGAACTGAGGTGGAAAAGAAGAGGCCAACTTCAGGGGCAGTGAGGAGTGGGGCCAGGGCTGAGCATGCAGGTTGAGGCTAAGCCTGACTGCCACATGAAGGGCATGGACACAGTCCTTGGGACAACAGAATCATCAGAGATTTAAAGGAAAGGCATAAATATGGTTCAGTGTGGCAATTAAATGAGTGGGACTGTGCTGGAGAAGAACTGGAAATATGGAGGAGAGTTCGGAAGCAACAATAACCTCAGTGAGATTAAATGAGGATTTTAACAAAGCTTGTGACAGCAGAAATGAAGGAAAGAGAACTGGTGACTAGTGAGATGCAGAGAGTGAGAGAAAGGGAGGAGCAGAGCTGGCAGGCCTGAGCATCTCCGGAGACAGCTTTGAGAAGGCCACAGTGTTGACACTGACATTCAGCTGATGATTTTGATGCATAATTTGATGAATTTTTGCAATGTTTTCATCAGCCCCACTCATTACCAGCCACCTTGACCTCTCTTCATCAGTGATGCTTTCTTTCCCCTCACAAAAACATTTAATCCATTTGTACACTGCCATTTTCTTTGTGGCATTATCCCCATAAACTTAGACTCCCATGTCCCTGATTTCATTTGCACCGTTGCCAAGTTTAACAAGAAATTTAATGCATGCTCATTGCTCTAATTCAAGCTCTGACATGCTCCTGAAAGAACACAAAAAACATGCAACGGCAATAGTGAACGCCACCCAGCAAGACACTGCTACAGTCGACATGAACTCAGTTGTAGACACTGATATGCTGAGGTTATGAAGCCTTACCGAGTTGTCTGTACAGTGCTGCCAATGTAAGTATATGGGGCAAGTTCATGAACTTAAGTGTCAGACCTCATGTGTCTAGACAGTGAGTTAAGGACCTTTCAGGACACCATGTTCAGATGCTCAGTACAGCAGGCCACGGACTGTGGAGCCATCTTTGAGGAGGGATGGCTGGAAGTGTGGAGGAGAAGATAAGACCCCTGGTGTGTGGGACCAGGGGGCTTGGTGAGGTGGATCCGGCCCACAGTGCTCTGAGAACTGAGTACTGGGAAGGCAGGTAGGCAAAGGGACAGGTGAGGAACTCCTGAGTATTAGGGACAGTAGAGGTAAAATGTGGGCCTACCAGGTCCAGATGGAGGGACGTGGCTAGAGGACAGACTAATGGCCACAGACAACCAGGAAGCAGGGCAAGAGAGAGTGAGAAACAGGGAGGATGGAGGGATTTGACAGTTGGATCTGAGTGATGGGACTCAAGATAAGATGGGGCAGTGATGAAGGTCACTGGAGTGAAGACAGCTAAGAACCGAAGATGTCAGAGGCTTGGGAGAGTCCTGTGTCCCCAAGGATGGGGTGGGGTGGAGCTGAGAGCCTGATGCTAAGACCCCAATGCAATATGGGTCTTGTCCAGCAAAACTGCAGACAGGGTGAGAAGAAAGAGCTGGCACAGTGGGTGGAATTAGTGGGGCAAAGAGCTGAAGTCAAAGTGGGTCTGGAGACAATGACATATAGGACAAAAAACATACCCATTTCCTACTAAGAGCCTCCAGGAGTTGAAGTCTTGAGCTGGAGGGTCAAAGAATGTCTCCAAAACGCAGACTCATCAATAGGTCATGAAGGTGGCAAGTACCGTAAATGCCAAGCTACACGGGCCATATGTGGCCTGAGCCTGGTGCCTTTGCCCAGCCTCCCGACAAATAGCTAACTGCCACATCCTGGGTGACACTGCTGCAGCTGGGAGAGGCAAGATGGTCATCCTGGAAGAGGTGGCCATGGGCTGAGCCAAGAGGTAAGGCTGGAGGGAGAAGAGCATTTCAGTCAGCAGAGGGGCTAGTGAGGGACGTGATACTCCCACGTTGCTCACTGAGGCTGGCGCAGTTCTCAGAGCACTGTGGGCCAGATCCACCTCACCAAGCACCAGAGAGTAGACCGCAGACCGATGCTTTGAGGGGAACATTCCTATGTGGCTTCTGTGTGGTCACAGTCTTGGGACAGACACAGCGTTTCATGGTTGTACGGCCCTCCAGTGCCTCGCCCAGTGCTGAGGCCACGTCCCACCCAGAGCAGCTGTGCTTGCTGTGGTGGCAGGCGTGTCTGTCCTCCTCCACCAAGGCTCGTTCCAGGGCAGGGCAGCTTCATGGATCACAGGGTGCCCTGTGTTGTGCAGAGAGAGCTCTGGGACTATCTGTGACATAGGGGGCAATCGGTGAGGGACAGCTGGGCCCCAGTCAGAGACGGTGCCTGCCATGTGGGCACGGTGTTTGGCCAGAGGCCTCATATCTGAGCAGAAAGTGTCATGGCACAAGGTGAAATTCTAGGTCTCTAAAAAATGCAAGCAGGGCTCTCAAAGCCTTTGTTAATTAAAAACACTCAAGGCTCTTCAGGGGACATCTCCCTGTCTCCCATTCTCTCCCTGTGCGTGGAGTGGTGGATAAGGCAGCATCTTTACCCTGCTTTCTACCACATTTAATTAAATGCCGCACTGGCTGCTCCTCACACACCTTGCTTTATTTCCTTTCCTTTCCTTCCATGCTAAAGAGGGCCAGGGCTAATACTAATGCATATGCTGTTAAACCTTTTTAATTAACTTCAACTTCTTCCAGAGATTTATGTTTAAACAGTAAATTTTTTGTTGATACTCAAATAACATAGGCGGCACTCGGAGTGATGTACGAGTACTCTCGTCCTCAAAATGATTCTTCATGAGTTACCACCAGAGACGTTTTCATGAGCCTCTTTTATGAAAATAATAATACTCAGCAAGGCAATAATGCTTTACAGCCGGCAGCTAATTAACCCACCCCACCCCCTAAACAGGTCAGCATTAGCACCTGCAGGTTGGAGATATGATCGCCCAGGGGGGCTCCCACGTGCCTTGGAGTCAGCACTGAATCAGTCTGGGTCTCTGCTCTAGCATCCGTGAATAATGATTTTCATTTAAAACACATCTTCGATCTTAGACGGCAGCTCGATCTATTATTATCATTATTTACTTTGTTCTTGTTTAGTGCCTTCCCTGAACAGGGTATCAGCATGTCTGATCTGCAGTTGACCTCTGGAAACAGAATTTAACCATGCCTTGGAAAATCCAATGGATTTAAAACTCTTGTCTAATTGCGAAATCCATTTATTTTCCTGTGACTGTAAATTTGTGCTCCAAGTATTTTTAATCATGATGTATGCTGTCGACTGTAATTGCAATAGCAAAACTTTGCCAAGAAAACCACTCCACCTACCCAAGTCTCCAGTCCATTCTTCATGTGGAGACAACGCTTTTCTATAGTCCATGTTGCACCACCGGCGAGCCAATTATTTCAATTCTGGCATCAGATTCAGAAGAGAGTTTAATGATCCTCAGTAGTATAAACTGAATTTTTATTTCTACAGCAATTTAGCAATGATGATGACACTTAAGCACTTGGAAAGTATTTTTCTTCTTTCAACCACTGACAAACAGGAGGTTAGACAATCATTTTGGGCAGGTCTGGTGGGGATCTCAGCGTTGACACCATTTCACGAGATTCAGGAAGTCCAGGCTCATTCCTGCTACTGTGCCAAGGGCCATTGAGAGAAAATCCCCCAGAAGACCCCCAATGCCTGTGTGCTGGCATTTCTAGTTGGGAGTCAGTTGGGCTCACACACCCATTTTAATTAACTCGTTTATTCAAGTATTCAACAAATATTTAATGAGTTTCTACTAGGTACGGAAATTCAGCCCCAGCAGAGAGACTGAGATATATGAGGTATGCCCTTTTCCCTCTAATCAAATCCAACCCCCCTTAACCAAGGTTCAAGTTTTCTGAATGCTTCATTTATTCGTATGTTGACTTCATTTATTCACGGTTCAGCAAGCGTTTATCAGGCCCCTTCTAGGTGACAGGTGCTCTTCTGGGAGCAGCAAAGTTTACAAAGACCTAATCTGTCAGCGAATCCCACAGGCCTGTCCTCCAAATAAATTCAGAATCTGGTCATTTCTTACCCTCCACGGCGACCCCCTGGGCCAAGTCACGGTGGCGGCCCCATGTCCAAACAATGGCCAGAGCCTCCTAATTGGTCTCACTGCTTCGGCTCTTGCCTCACACCATCAAGTCTCAACAGAGAAGTCTGAGGGGTTTTTTTTTGAAGACCTAAGCAGATTGTGTCATTTCCCAGAGGGTCCCGTCTCACTCAGAGTCAGCCCAGAGGATCCTGTCTCACTCAGAGTCAGGGCCAACCCTTTCTGCGACTCACAGAGCCCACCCTGGTCTGGCCTGCTTGTTTCTGCTCCTGCCCCAGGGCCTTGGCACAGGTGCAGTGCCCTCTGCCTGGCATGTCCTGCTGTCTTCTCTCACCTCTTTAGGACCATGCTCAGTTTTGTACGGACCCGTAGGCGTGCACCCCACCCTGCCCGCCACCCACATCCCTTCCCCTGTGCATTTGTCTTGAGTATTTATTCCCATCTGACGCGATTTATCTTTCTTACCTGCTAATTTGTGTTTCAATGCCCGGCACACAGATGCTGTCTGTGGAGCATGTACATGTTATAAGGAACGCATGTACTGAATAGTACTGTCATGGTCTCCAAGGAACACGTAATCAAAGAGGGGCTACGTCTGAAAATAGCTATAGTTTAAGAAACCTAGAAATAAAAAGCTATGGTCGTTCAGAGGGTAAAAAATTCACTTTGCCTGGTTGAATGAGCCTTCTAAAATCAAGGCCCTACCACTTTAGGTATGTGGCGTTGGCAAAGACCCATGCTCTACATCGGAGCGAGAAAGTGGTTCCTTGTTGTGAGAGTCCTCAGCTAGGCAGGAAGGCTCTGGGGAGCAGATGACTGGGTATGACGATGTGCTAGCCTCCTTGAGCCTGGGAGGTCATTCCAACTGGGACTTCTCTCCACCTTCCCCCAATCTCACAGACAAATCCCAGGGAAAATTCTAACCTAGACTCTCCAGCAGGGACTATTTTGAGAATCTGGGATGCTCTTTCCAGATGTCAGTAGACAGCATCAGGTGGAGATCCAGGGTGACTTCTTGAGCTGGTTTGACAGGAGACGTCAGGTTAGGGCTGGTTATCCTGGAGCCTAACTGGATCTGGAGGATAAATCTCTTATTTTGGTAGCACTTTAAAATAAGTGGCAGCAGTTCACGCATAATTACTTCTGAATTATCTAGGGGATTCATCAGGTTCAATTATAGATGCATAATGAATTTACCAAATTTGTGGGTATTAGGGAGTATTAATTCCATATGAAACCTCACAATTCATTCACATGCCTTTGTTTTCATTCCTTTTTTATAATAAGCTAATTAGTTTAAATTATTTGTACTTGTACAAGGTCTTGAAACACATATAAGGAATGATTGGACCAGGGAACCCCATAAATGGGAAGCTCTGAAGGCGGCATTAGCTGCGATGAGGGGTTCGTAGAGCAGGGGGTGTCCAGTTTCCCCACTGGGTAGCAATGATAGATCTAATCATGACACCCCCATAAAGTTGTGGGAAGTCCCTGGTTATTGTTTCTGAATTTAGATATCTAAGCGGAGGTGAGGAACTCATCATGCCAACTGGAGAATGAAGCAAAAAGGGGGTTCAACTTGCTGCTAACAAAAATGGAAAGATGAATGGCCAGGGTCCCTGCCAGGCAGGAGGAGGACAGGTGCTCGTGGCCTCTGGTCCTTTAGGGAGGTTCTGGAGGTCTAGCAGGCTGGGGACTTGCCCCTGCAGCAAGCAGGGATGGGCTTCTCTGGACTGGGTTTCAGGCGTCCGTCTGCCTCTGTTCTTGATGTGGAACTGAGAGCCTGGGCTGGTTCTCTGTGGGTTGGGGGGTGTGAACTGGGGGCTGGAGGAAGAACCTCAGCAGGAGCAGCCCTGGTCTGAGTCCACGGCGGGTGGTGGTGGTGGTAACTGTGACAGGAGCCTCATACCTGGCGTAACCCTAAATGACAAGCCCTCCGCACTTCCACGCACACCACCTCATCATCACGACAGCTTGTGGTGTGGAAACCACTGCCACCTCTGCTTCACAGGTCAGGGGGCAGGGAACTCGGGTCCCGGGGATGTCTGATTCTGAAGGCCTGTGCTGTTCCCCACTGTCTCCCAGACGTGGACACCCTTATTCTAACCACCCTACATGGAGAACTTGGAAGAATTACGCAGTTTGAAAGTCCTACTCATACTTTTCCCTTTGCAGGCGATCCACTGGGACACAGGCCTCGCACTTTCCCTGTCTGCATTCCTCTGTCCAGCAGCAACGAAAGGACCAGCCACCTTGCCGGTCCCCTGCTGCCAGCAGAAAAAGCCCCACAGGGGATAATGCACAAAGAGGTTCTGCTTTAATTTTAGTTCTCAGTTTAATTTATATTTGATTAAAAAAGTCATCCATTCGTGCGTTCAGCAGCCTGTATTTGTTAAATGTCTCTTAAACTCTTAATTGGGTTTCGCTGGGGTGGTGGGGAGGAGGGGGGAGAGACCAGCTATAATAAAGCTATGCCAGGAGACTTGTTTATAATTTTATGCGAGAAATATATGTAAACACCTGAAAAGTTAAGTGAATAGGAGAGTGATGAGCGGCTAGGTACGAGAGGGAGACGTGCCAGCATGCTTCCCATGATGAGACGGAGGAGATGGCGCCGGGGTTGCTGGAGTTGGCGGAGGCTTCTTGGGGGCTGTGGCATGTGATGTGCTCAGTAAGAGGAGGGAAGGACAGGGTGGCAAAAGAGGGCCCCTCTGTACTGGTCAGTAAACCATGCCCCTGTCCTGCTTCTGTCCATAACAAGGTGTCTGACCTCGGGGGATGGGGGAATGACTCTCTAGGGCAGGGGTCCTCAAACTTTTTAAACAGGGGGCCAGTTCACTGTCCCTCAGACTGTTGGAGGGCTGGACTATAGTTTAAAAAAAAAAATTTCAATGAATCCCCAACAAAAAAAAAAAAGAAGAAAAAAAACAACTATGAACAAATTCCTATGCATGCTGCACATATCTTATTTTGAAGTAAAAAAACAAAATGGGAATAAACATAATCACACCACTTCATGTGGCCCGCGGGGCGTAGTTTGAGGACCCCTGCTAGGGTCTCACTCCTTCATTACAAAATGGAGCCAATGTCTGTCACAGGGTGTCATGAAATTCAGATAGGGACATGGATAGGAAGTGGCCCTGAAAGATGTGCGGGGCAGCACAGACGCCAGGTACAGATGGAGAAAAGGCAGCCCCAGAGGCGGCTGTGAGCACCGGCCTCTGAGCACACCTGGAGAGCTCTGTTCAAGGTCACCTGGACACTTCAGTCGGACTCCATCCTAGGGCATTCAAGGTGACGCACCAGGGCCCTGAGGGAACCCATCTGAGGAACAGGAGGAGCCAGAAGGTTCACTGACATTCAGTGGGGTGTGCAAGGTGGGACCCGGGGCAGAGAGGCAGGAAGTGTCACCCCAGCTCAGTTGCACCCAAAAGGGGAGTTGAAGAATATGCCTCACGGTGTGCGATTCAGGGAAGACTGGGGACTCTGCCCAGAAGGCGGCCTCCTCGAGGGTAAAGCCCGCGTCTCCTGGGTCTTGATCAGGCTTTGTCACTCCCCCACAACCAGAATATGTCTCATTCTCACAGTGACACAGGCCTGGGCTCTAGAATCTGATGCCATTGCATCTTCCTACCATGAGCCCCTCGTCCAAATGGGAGCCCAGACACGCTGATTTCTGCCTTGAGGATCTGACTGGCGACATCTGCACTCGGTTTCTTGAGGCTGGTGAGGGTGGGCCTGGTGGTCAGGGTGTGTGGCAGGGGGTGGAAACACCTTCTCTTGTGGGACATTCAGTTTATTGTTAAAAAGCAGCTGAAGGATGAATCTTCTCGTTAGCAGCCGCTGAGGATTTTTACCACTTCAGTGATAGAAGGGTCAAGCCCAAGAAGATGGATCTAGGACACTTGATCTGGAAGGGATTTTAACTGAGTATAACTCATCCTCTCTCCTACCTCCAGGCGTCTGCCACTAAAATATTGAAGACGGAGGGAGATAGGACTGGCCTTTCTGGGAAGACCTCCAAGAAAGGTGTTTCCTGTGAGAAGAAACTAACAATGGGTTGCTCTTAAAGAGGAAGAGCGTGGGTAATCTGGGAAGCTCTAGACGCCCTCCCCACATCCCAGCTAAGAACACGACCACCCCAAACACCTCCTGCTTCTGTGTGGAGGGTGGTGAGGCTGGCATGTCCCCAGCCCTTCCCCACTGGACAGCCATGCAGCTGGCACCTTGTAGACCTTGCACATCTAAGCCTCTTTCCATTCCTTCCATGCTGCTCCAGTGCTTTTCAATTTTCAAGCCTTGAGTGTTTTAAGGCTTTGCTTCTTCTCCATAAATATTACAGCTAACCTATTAGTTAACAGGCCAGGAGCCTGCCATCCCTTCACCCCAGAGGTGACTCCTCACTCTTTCCCGCCCTAATATTCCTGCCCAGACGGCCAGATTTTAGGGAGGAGGAAGGAGACACTGAGAGATGCATGCCCCTGGCTGGTGCAGGCTGCACCAGACACAGGCCTCACCCCACATGGGCAGGTGCTGGTGGGACGCACCGTCCATCTCTGGGTTGTGATCTCTTACTTGTCAGCTCTGAAAACTGTTGTGAGGGAGGACGGGTGTGGAGCTGGGGGCTGTGGGGGACAGGGGAAAGAATGGAGATGAGTCGTTTTAGTTGGGATAATTTTTCCTTGATGTCAAAGTCTCACCCGGGAGAGCCTTTGCTGTTGCTTGCTTTTATCTGGGAGAGATGTGAGCAGCATCTCTCAGAATTAGGTCAGGGCTTGCCAAGGTGCTAACTGCCTGAATTCTCGTGGGTTTCACAGCTCTCTGCTCAGCAAATGCCTCTTTTGTTTCCTTGGAAAGTGTGACTTGCTGAAGTGTTTGCGCCTTCATCCTTTCCCTCCCGCACAAACAACTGAACTTGGAAGGTTAAAAATCACTTCACTTGTCAACTCACCCCCCCTCTGTGCCGCCCCCAGGTTGTTTCACTCCTATCCAGGTAGGGGCGCTCCTGCAGTCACTATAGCAGCCACTTTGAGAAGAGGCAAGAGCTGCCACTTTATTGCACAGTGTCATTGTCATCTGCAGAGCCGGGAGTGCCAGACCCGGGAGGGCCTCAGCCGTTTCACCGGGCTGCAGAGTTGGAGGCCAGTCCTGGGGGCCTGGTCTCCTTAGTAGGTCTCAGCTCAGATCTCTACATGGTGACAACTGATAAAAATCCTGCCCACTCTACGAAAATGCAGCAAACGATGGACAACATACATTAGTTCTTGTCTGGATTCCAAGGACATGACTCTCTCTTATTCTTTTTATTCCTGACACTGTTTGAAGGTGTCTGGATAATAAGACAGCATTGGCTCCGAAAGTGGGGTATGGCCAGGCATGAGAGACCTCCAGAGAGAGATGGGATGAGAGGCGGGGTCAGGGAGGCCTGTGGTGTGACCATACCCACGGCTGTGCTCTGCAAACCAGCGAGAGCTGGGATGTCTCTGGGACCAGAAACTCAGCAGCTACCCCTGGGAGCAATGCTGAAAGACCAGTGAGGTCGGGAGTGCTGCAGTTAGGGCCTTGAAGCCAGGGAGGTCCCCACTGGTTCTGCCACTCACACAAGGAGATCTCAGGATGAGCTTAACCACAACCTCTAGAAGTCAGCTTCCTCCTTTGTTTTTGTTTTTTGAGACAGAGTCTCATTCTGTCATTCTGCGTAGAGTACTGTGGCGTCATGGTTCACAGCAACTTCAAACTGCTGAGCTCAAGTGAGCCTCCTGAGTAGCTGGGACTACAGACTCCACCACAACACCTGACTAGTTTTTCTATTTTTGTAGAGATGGGGTCTCTCTCTTTCTTAGGCTGGTCTTGAACTCCTGAGCTCAAGCAGTCTACCCACCTTAGGGTTCCTAGAGTGCTAGGATTACAGGCATGAGACACTACACTCAGCCACGATTCAGCTTCCTCATTTGCAAAATGGTTTAAATGAGACTTTAAAAATTATTGTAATCATTTTGCTATGTTTTGAAGATAAAGTAGAATAAATACACATAATATCATCATTTGAATCCCCAGAAAACCTAGAAGGGCTTTCAACCCTTTTATCTCAAGTACATTTTTTAAAAATGAGATTTTATATGGAATCTCAACATATAAAAAGCATTAAGTAAGAAATAAGGCAGGTGACAGGTGGTAGCTGGGTCCTGGGCACTGTTCCTGCTCTGACTGTGCAGGCAGTTTGGACCCCAAGGCTCAGAGGGGCCCTGGGAGAAAGCTGCTGACTTATCAGACTGGGGAGGCAGCAAACCATTTCCACCCAGCTAATTAACATGTTCTGGAGAACCCAGAAAGAAATGGGTGAGGAGAAACCTCTGGGTGAGGCAGGGCCCGGCCTACGGGGTGAGTGCTGGGGAACCATAGCGAGATGAGCATGCTGGAAATGGAAGGCGAGTGGTTTTCCTTTTATCTCCAGGTGGAACCAGGAATTGTGGGCACCTAAAGCCCGTGGGAATAAGGAGAGGAGTGACACCACAGGGGCAGCCTGTCCCCACCCAGAGAGGACTGAGAGCAGGCTTGGTAGGGAACCGGCTCCAGCCGGGCCTTCTGCAGATGGGGTTGGGCACACCTCTGCAGCCCTCCGTGCCCAGGCAGAAAGCTGCGCTGTGAGCGTCTCTTAGTCTTTTGTAATACTATGGCTTCTTTTCCCTTTGCTTCCTTAGTTTTTAGAGAAACCCATTGGAAAAGACAAGAAAGAAAATGACAAATCAAGGCCATCAAAGGTGGCAGAGCACAACTCACAACCTGACCAGAGCTCTGGCCCCTGATGTCCACCAGTACCCAGAGAAGGTGGCCTGGGCAAGGCCTGTGACTGAGACGCCTAAGCCCCTCCGTGGCTTGGTCACAGCTCTCCTGCTCTGGAGGCGTCCGGTTAGCCCGTCCCCCCTCTTGGACTCCTTCTCAGGGGATGCCCTTTAAGACTCACGGCTTTAGAGCCAAAACACCAAGGAAACAGGCGGTCACTGCCTATGAGAATGAGGGGCTGGCAGTGGCCTGGACAACAGGGATCTGACGCATCTCTGCCTGTCAGTGGGATCATCAGCTTTGAGGAGGTTGTTATTTTTATATACTTCAAATCCTAGTCTATTTAATTCTCTAGGGGAGCTCATAACCCCACTTCCTAGACAGTTCTAAAGAAAGCAAAGATGCCACTTCAGTCTCACTCAGCGGCTAAGTCTTTCTGGTCTTACACCTCAGCTTAGGGCTGGGGGGTGCAGGGCGTGTCCTGTGGTTTTCATGATCCACTGTGTCTCAGTAATGAATGTTCACTGCCCTGGTGCCCTCATTTAGACAAATAACCTCAGTGAGGAGGTGTTTGATGTGTGCCAAGTATCTGATTAAACAACATGAAGCATTTGACCTATTGATCTTTTATCCTCAGCAGCCCTGCCTTGCTGGGTGTTCCTGAATTACCAACTTGGAGAGCTTTCCTGAGTGGACTTGTGTTGTGTTAAGGCCTCTCCTCGTCTTTCAGGGCCCATGTCCACAGGCCCCTCTTGTTTTTGTAGATCTCCCTCCCATTTCCAGCTCCTCCACCAGGCTCTGCCTGACTTGATGAGGCTAACGTGTGGCCCATCTACTGAAAGCAGCATCCTTCACGTAACCACGAATCCCACTGCTTATTTCAGAAAGTCAAGGATCACATGAGCAATTGCTTGTTACTTTGCCCACCCTGATCTTTGGAGCATGGGAAGTTGTCCAAAGTGACAGCCCCATTTTAAACCCTCGGTCACAGCTGTTGATGGACCTAACCCTCACATCTCACCAGGAGATCAGGCCAGTGGGCATCCCTCAGGAGGAATCACAGGAAACCACTTAGATGGGCCAATTAGTTAGCTAATTGCTCTAGTCTGAACTAGAAAACTACGGAAAATCGTACCCTTTTCTCTTGCCTGCAGGACACAGTTATGAATGTTAATAATTAGCTGATTTACACGCTGTCATTCTTTCAAGAATCTCAAACATGCTGGATTTATTTTTTTCCCTCTTGTTTTAAAACTGGCTCCACAAAGCTTTTCTGTGGGTCCTCTTAAAATGAGAACACCTCATAGGATTAAGAGAATTCGGTGAGAAAATTCACGTGCAGCACTCACCATCAGGCTTGCCCCCAAGCAAGCGCTAAGTGAACAGGGCTGTTTCATGTCATCTAGGAAGTCTCCGACTTGGGGGTTGTCCATGAGTTTCTGGCTAAGATCAGGCTGGCAAGAAGGGCACTGGTCCAGGTATCTAGACCCATATAGCCCACCAGGTAAAGACTGTACCACCCTTTATCTCAGCATCCCCCATCCCTGCTGGCATTAAACAGTTTTGACCAAGGAGAGTGGTCTGCAGAGGAACAAAAGGCCCTGAGAAGGTAAACTCCCACCTCCAGGCAAGCTGCTGCCCAGTCACATCTGGAGCAGACTCAGAGCTTCTCAGAGCATCTCCCAAGGGTGCTGTGCTTAACAGCAGTGCAGCCAGGGGCCGTGCCCCAGACAGCTGAGTCTGGGTCTCTGTGCATAGGGCACAGGCATTTGTAGATAAAACAAGCTTCCTTGGGGAATCTCATGGTTCACTAAGATTTGAGAAGCACATCCATTAACTGGTTCTTTGAAAGCGGTGGTTCTCAACCTTCCTAATGCCGCGGCCCCTTAATACAGTTCCTGTGAGTCATGACCCACAGGTTGAGAACCACTGCTTTAAAGGCAACTCAAACACAGCAACCCCCTGAGAAAGGATGGAGGTTGCCTGGTGCTTGCCCTCCAGGAGTCTGACAAGCTCCCATCCCAGAGGCATTCTGGTGGGGCTGCTACCAAGCAGGGACCAGCGTGCAGCCAGCGGTATCTTAGAAACCTGCCTCCCAACAACCTTGCAAGGATCCGGGGCAGGTAGCAGGGGCTCCCAACTCCAGGACACACAGGACAAAGTGGGGCCCTGGAGGGAGGGACAGTGATGTCCAGTGGTGTCCACAGAGCTACTAAAATGGCTCCAGGCCCTCCCCACTGCCTCTATGTACCCTGGGGGTGCTTTTAGCCCAGGCAGGCTTCCCTCCATCACTTGCAGCATGACAACTCCCACTTCCAAATGGTGTTACGTTGGAGAATGCAAACTGACACACATAAAACACAGGTGACTGCAGGAAATGAGAGATGCTGCTGGGACACACGTGTGTGTGCAGTTGTGTGTGCTAGGGCGCCGCGTCACTGCATTTGTTCCACAGCCCATAAAAGTGGGTTTCAGATAATCTGCTCTTCTGGATTGCCAGCACCACACTCGCCCCCATCAGCATGGCTACCCGAGAACTGACCATGTGCCTTGGACCATGTCCAGGGGAACCCATGGCCCGGATAACTCAGGCCCCTGAGAGTGCACAGGAAATGTCTGGAAATGTCAGGCTGAATGCCCAGTGGAGGAGCAAACTTTTAAGGATGACCTGACCATTCTCAGGCCAGAGAAGCAATCTTGTTCAGCATGTCACATTGATTGGCGAGTCAGTAAACCGTAAAACCGTCCCACAGCTAGAACATGTATTGACTACGAGAAAGATGAGGCTTGGTTAGTAAAGGATGAAGCTGTTCCAAGACCAATAAAGGATGCAGTATGGTTTTCCCTGGGCTGTATATTAACACCAACCTGGGAGCTAGCGGGGATAGAACTTGGCAAACAACTGTGCTTTGCTTTGACTTTCGCAGAGCGAGGATGAGAAAGAGGCCAGTGGGGAGCTCATCTGGGGCCAGATGAAAGGTTTGGAAGAAGCAGCCTCGTCTCTAAAGGAACCAGTGTTTATGTGTCTTGGCCACACGCTCTGTCATGTAACATCTTGGCGAAATACCCCACATAGATCTCAAAACCAAAACATAGTAGGAAAACAAGAAAAGAAAAGAAAAAAAAAAAAAGCACAAAACTGTAACTGCCTTCTGGGTAACCGTGTTTTGGATGGTGTCATTTTTCTTATGACATAAGCTCCCAGATGGCACCGACTCTGTCTCTTAGAATAAATAGCAGCTAGCAGAGGGTCACGCCTCGTGTGGGTTTCTGATAAGTATTGTTTGGTTGTGTGGTGTTTATCACAAAGAGAACAGACACTATTGTCAGGCTGCCAGCTGCCTTTGGCAAGAAGGATGGGAGAAGTCCTCTGCAACTCCCACCATTCTCCCTGGTCGCTAGTAACAAGAGAGAAAGCACGGGGTGGGGGTTAATCTGTGGGGTCCCCTATTAGTCTGCTGACTCCATTTGTGCCTGGCCAACCCCTGGCTCTAACTCCTTAATCAGAACCAGAGGATGAGAACTGCGACGATGTTCAGTCTGATGGCGGCTTCAGGTGTGGGGTGGATACGGCAGCTTCCACCATTGGCCAAAAATTAGAATCACGTGGGTGTGCCCCCAAAACATGAATACGCAGCAGACTCCACCCCCAAGTCTGATTTAATCTGTCTGAGCTGGAGCCCCAGCATGGCTATTTAAACTAGCACCGGGGAGCCCTTCCCAGAAAACACCTCTTCGTGCTCTGAGGGAGAACGGGTGGCTCTGGTTCAGCTGAGGCGCACGTCGGCCTTGGAAATGGCGTCCTTCATCTTATGGGATGCTGGGAAGCGAACAGCCATGGGAGACAGGTATGGACAGGAAGGAAAGGAGAGAAAAGGAGGGGTCCAAGATGCCTATTGAGAACAGAGAAATAAGATCCTACTGAGTAGATTTCTAGACCAAGGTCTGAAAGGCAGAAGCTGTGCTGGCTCTGCCCTGAGAGGGGCGGTAATGCCAGTGTGCTAATTCAGCCAGACGAGGGAAAGACTCAGGAGCAAAGGGCAGGTGTAACATACTTTATGCAGCTCTTGAGCAGCTGCTGAGCTGAGTTATGTGAGAGGTCTGCCCTAGCTCCTGGTGGCCAGGGAACTCAGTTATACATGGCAATCTGTGACCCACGATCTGCACAGGGAAGGGTCCTGTGCACCTGTACACACAAGGGACAAAGTGGCAACCTGCCACATACCAGTTGGATGAGTGTGACTTCACTGTATCCCCTTCTGACTCCCTAGGGGCATAAGGTGCCTCCATGGAGAGAAGCCCAGTCACTTTTGCTTACCCCACAGAGGAGCAGCGCCTCGGAAAACTTGGCGTTTCCATCTGGGATCACAGGGGAGTCAGGCAGCTGCTGGCCCACAACGTTAGGGACCGAATGCTTCGCTCCGCCCAGGGGCCCCTCACCAACAAGTAGCTTTAGGGAACCTGCATTTGGAGAATGCTGAAGGCTTATGTGCTGTGCACTGGTAACCTCAGTGTCCCAGGCCCTCCCTGCTGCTATGACGGAACACCCATGTCTGGGTAAGTTACAGAGAACAAAAATGTATTTCTCACAGTTCTAGAGGCTAGGGAGCCTGAGATCAAGGCAGTGATGAGCCTTCCTGGGGCAGAAGGCAGGCTGGCTCCTGGCAGGCCAGATGCTGGGTGCAGCCTTTTCTATAAGGGCCTCAGAGAGGAAGGCGCCTTGCAGCCTCATCACCTTACATTTCCACCACACTGGCAACGCCTGAGTTTTGGAGGCAATTAAGTTTCAACATGGATTCTGGAGCAGTCAAAAACATTCAAACCACAGCAGTTAGGGACAGCGGAGTGGAGTGTGTGACAGGACAGTGAAGTGTGTGGGGACAGAGGAATGAGGTCACCCCAGAAAGCTAGGGTGTAGGATTTTACTATTTTCAAAGTCATTCCTTTCTTCTTTCTTTGCTCTGTTTTCTTACGTATTTCTACTCAGCACAGGAGCAGGAACCCACACTCACTGTTCTGTCCTGGTAGAAATGGCAATACTGTGGAAGAGCAGATAGTGGCGCTGCGCACCCCGGCAGGGGAAGAGCAGCCGGAGCGCAGGGCCCGTCCACTGCAGCGTGGGTGAGGTTGGGGAGCATGTGTGGGGTGGGAGGGGCAGGAGGAAGCTTACCACATTGGCTTCTCCCACAACTCCTGGCTTCCCTAGGGTGGTGCTGGCTGCTCCTGCACGGGCAGGTGGATCTGCTTGTCATTATGGAAACATCTTATGGGAAAATCTGTATCTGCATTCTCTAGAAGATGTACAAGTAGCTGGGGTAGGCAGGTTCCCGGGGAAGTGGTGTGTGATGTGCAGGGGCTGCCCAGAGAGGGGCAGGCACAGCCCCTGTGTCCTGGGACTTCTGACCTCTGAACCTGCTGCTGCCCTGAGCCAGATCTAGATTCCAACTGAGCCGCTGAGGAGAGTGAGCAACTTGGAGGTCTCTGCAATTCTCATCTCCCGGCTAGACAGGGAGTGAGGAATCAGCTTTCAACAAAGTGCCACAGAGCATCTGATTAAGAGCACGGAGAACCAACCGCCTCTGTGGAACTCCAGGGTTGGGCCAGTGGGAGGAGGCCTGCGGCCTGGAGACTGGAGGGAATTTGCTTGAGAGCTTGCATGTCTGTGCTTTTGAGTCTGTGCCCCTGCCCAAGGGAAATTAACCAGTGTCTGCATGCTGTGGGAATTCCAAGTGGTAACCTAATCGAGGCTTAGTGTTTCATTAAAATTCTCATTAATAGCGGAGCTGTTCAGAGGAAGTTGAGTGGGGATATCTGTAATGTACCTTCCATCCTGTTACCATTCAGAGGATCGGAGCAAGGTTCTGCACTTCTGCTGGGTCTATCAGCATCTTCACCATCATGACCATCATCTCCCCAGCGCCTGTTATACACAGCAGGCTGCGGACAAGGAGGATCACACAGAGCCTTCCTAGTCCCATGTGATGGCAGGGCAGTGGCAAAAGAAGAGGCCCTAGGGGCTGAGGGTGAGGGCTGGAGAGCTCACCAAATTTGTGTCCCTCCAAATTCATCATCCCCAAGGTGATGGTATTAGGAGGTGGGGCCTTTGGAAGGTGATTAGGTTGGAGGGTGGGGCCCTTGGGAATGAGATTAGTGCCTTTATGAACAAGGTCCCAGAGGGCTGCCCTCCACCTTGTGTGGTCACAGGTAAAAGGTGAACTCATGGAGCAGAAAGGGGCCCTCACCAGACACCAAATCTTCCAGCATCTTGATCTTGGCTTTCTCAGTGTCCAGAGTGTGAGAAATCACCCTAGGGTGTTTTATTTTAGCAGCCCACATGGTCTGGGACACGTGCTCCTGTCCCCTTGGTGAAGAGCACGAACTTTGGGAACATGTCACATGGTCCGAGGCCTGCCTCTAGCCTCAGACACCCCAGGAAGGTGTGCTAGCCTCCATGTAAAAGGGGGCTCAGGGAGGATCCCTCCCCGTGGGTGGCTGTGGGGATGACATGAGGTAATTTACATATGTGGTGCAGAACTGTTGATCCTCATGCTATGTAAATCTAAGCTGTTGTTTGTCTTACTGACCTGGAACTCTCGGAGGTGTGATCTGGACAGTCTTTTCTTGAAAGAGCTGCTCAGGAGATCTTATTTGCAGCCTTGGTTCAGAGCCACTTGCCTATCAGACTGTCTGTCTCACAGAAGTTACAGCATCATTGATCAATAGCAGGTAAGTGCAGCTGGGTCTTGCTCAACCAGGAAGAGTATGGATTCTTGAAATCCAATTCTCAGGTGGCAGATTATTTCAGGGCATCTCACTGTCCTCTTTTTCCCTGTATCTATAATGGAAAGCCTTGGGCTTCCCCCCTGTCCAGCCACCAGCTCCTCTTCCTGCAGGAATGGGCGTGAGCAAGGGAACACTTGAGAGCCAGGGAAGGGGAAGGGAGGAAGGTCCACCAGTTGTCTAACCAGGTTCTGAAAAATATAGGGTCAGCTGCCATCAGAAACCTTTGGGGCTTGCTGAGGCTTCTGAGAATTTGCCAAGATGGGGCAAATCTAATGGTAAGAAAGTCATAGCAGAGTTTATTAAATAATAGCCAATTTCTGAAACAATGAAGAAACAAAATTGCTTCCGTGACTCTGCTGCCTGGTTGCCAGTCTCTTTACCAACTCTGCTTATTTTCTTACAGCAGAAAACGAGCCCTCAGGTTGGACACAACTCTCTTTTTCCCTCTGGGGAGGTTCTGCTGTTCCCGTTTTGTCTGTATTGACCACAAGGTCCTACATCAGAGGGGGCAGGCATCAAGCCAGTGTCCATCAATCTACGTGGCTGGGGGTAAGTTCATGAGGAGTCTTGGCTGGACAGTCTACTGAGTGACCTGGGGACCTGAGGCCTTGGCCCACAGGTCAGCAGCAGGATTGTCCAGTCCTGCAAGATTCAGATGCCTGGTGTGGATCCGAGGAAATGCTCTAGTGACCAGGGAAGAGGCACTTTAATTTTCCAATAGCTCTGCTTCTTTTTGTCCAATTTATTTGAGGGAGAGAGCACTTTGGGTTAAAAACTAAGGAATAAAGCTCCATCTATTCTGTGATGGAGGGCAGAGCATCTCAAGGAAATCACTGTTAAAGTTGACAGTTACAAGAAATAAAAAACAATCAGAGAATATACCACTAATGAGTTCAATCACAACAGAAGTCCATTTCCGTTCCCTCGAATTCTACACTATTTCCAGTTGCAAATGTCTGTGTGAAGTACTGAACACACACAGGTGAACGTTAAGTTGCTTGACAAACATTTTGGATCAAAACTGCCTGGCTAGAAATGACTGCTGGGACGACAGTAAGGGGCCTTGACAGAGCCGGCTGCTGGCACACAGGCACAGGCACAGGCTACGGGTGCACTGGAGTTTTGCAGAAGGGAATACCGTGGAAAATGGTGGGGTTTTAAGGAATATGAGGGAAGAAGGGAGAGAAAAGAGCTGCCTCTCTTGTTCTGTCTGGAGAGCCGGGGCCGGGGTGACTTCTTTGCTGTGATGGTCTGTGCTCTGCTCCCAGATACAGCCTCAGCATGAGCTGACCCAGGGGACTGCTCCTCCCGCCTGGACTCTGAGATGCTGCTGGGGTCTCATTGAGGATACTCACAACTTCCATTTCTAAGAAGCATGTGTGTGTTTGTGTGTGTAGGTGTCTGTGTGCATGTGGCACTAATTTAGAACACAAAAAAAGATCAATGACGTTTAGAGAAGTGTCTTCCCTTTGGGCAGGAGTAGGGTAACCTTCTAGACTCTGTACAAAAGGCTGAAGGTCTTGGATCTGGCTGCTCTGGGGAGGTTGGTATTTCCTGTTCTTGGGACAAAGCAGTTAAAATTCTGGAAGGCCCGAGTCCTGGAGGAAAACTCTGTAGCTTATTTCACCCCAGAGTATGGGGCAGGCTCACACTCTGGTGAGCCTCGGCTTAGGAAATCTTTTATCTCGGAACAACGTCATCATCTCATGAGGGGCTGATGGCTGAGCCCCTGTGTCTTAGTCAATCTGTATTTCCTTCTCCCACAGTCTAACTGGCCGGCCCAGCTTGGGGAGCTGCCCCGGGGAAGGGGAGCCTGTCAGTGGAGCCCAGAGTGCTGTCCTGGCCTGTCCCCCACTCCTCATTAGTTTCTTCCTGCTCCCCAGGGGAACGGAGAGGCCCCTTTCTCAGTTTTCATCATGGCTGGGACCAGAAGATAATGTGCCTTTTGCTATAAGAGCTGTTGCCAGACCATTCATTTTTAAAAATTATAATTCCCACAGGTGGCTCACCTGGGCTTTTCCTCACTTGCATATCCATTTTAAACCCCTAGCTTGGAGTGTGCAGCTAAGAATCTATTCCTGTGAGCATGTGGTTATATTGTAGAGTTAAGACAATTTCAAGCTTTCTTTTCCTGCCCATGTCAGGGTGTGGTGCACTGAGATTAAGAGTGTCCAGGATGAAAGGTGGGGGGGGGGGGTTACTTGTGACACCTGTTAGGACTTTCCATCCCAACCTCAATTCTTTTGTGCTGACTCCTGCCAGAAAGCTTTCAGAAAACTTTGCAAGTGTGGGACTAAGTGAAGAATTCTACCTCCCAACTTGCCTGCTCTTTGCTCTTTTGGTTCTCTGGGGTGGTGGGTCTTTCCCTTGTTTGTTCTGGCAGGAATTCCCTTTTTGACTAGTGTGGGGAGTTGTTTCATCCACTGTGCAGATGAAAGTAAGAGAGGCATCTAGAGCCAGGGCCCTGCGCTGAGTCAAGCCTTTCTCCAGGGTATTTCAAATGCTGGTGAGCTCTTTCTCCTCCTTGGGACAAGGGCCTCTCCTTTAATTCTCAGGTATTGAATCTCCTCCTGCAGACACCTCCTCCCCATCTATTTTTAACCCACTAACATATTCCTTAATTTCTCCATATCTTTAGTTACTTTTGGTAATATCTATGTGTATTTCAGTCTTTCTTGTTAATCGTAGGGTGGTTAGATTTCCAAATCCCGGTTTGGAACTAATACCTCTTTTCCTGTGCATGGCTCCAGCTCTCAGCCGCAGACCCCGTGTACTTGCTGTCTCCCGTGAGCCAGATTCCCCCATCAGCCGGTAAATGTTGGAGGGCTCCTCGGCTTTGCTGTGGGCTTTCCTTTCGTCTCCGTTTACATTATTTTCCCATGATAATTGCATAACACTGCAAGGTTTTAAATGTCATTGAGATACAAATGATTTCTAAAATTACAAATCCAGCCCTGATTTATCCCCTGAGCTACAGATTTGTAGATTCAATTGCCTTCCTGAATCTTTTTTCTATTTTTAAGAAGTCTAACCGTTATTGAAAAGCATGACATGTCCAAAACAGACTTGCAGCCTCTATGCCCCCGGCTGCCTCTCTGCAGTCCTGGACGTTGGTGTGTTGCAACACCTTCCAGCCAGCCACCCAGCCGCATGTGCACAAGTCTGCCTGGATTCCTTCCTTCCTTCTCCTAATATATACAACACAGCACCAGATCCTTCCGGCTCTAGTTTCAGTAAAAGCCCAGAGTCTGTCTGCTTCTGTTCGCTCTGTCCTTCCAGTCTAAGCCACCATCAAGTCTTGTCTCATTTTCCCAACAGGCCTCTCTGTTTCTTGTCTCTAAAATTCAGGCTCCACATGGAAGACGGAATGATTTTTTTTTTGCAGTTTTTGGCCGGGGCTGGGTTTGAACCTGCCACCTCTGCTATGTGAGGCTGGCACCCTACTCCTTTGAGCCATAGGTGCAGACAGAATGATTTTTTTTAAAAAAATGAGCTTTGACAAAATTTAATGTTCGTTAACAATAAAAGCTATCAAATAGCTAGGAACTGAAGGGAACTTCATTAACTTAATTAAAGGAGTATAAGAAGAGCCCAAAGTTAACGTTACACTAGTAGTGCGTGACTGAGCACTTTTGCCCTAACATTGCAACAAGATGAGGACGTCTGCTTATACCACCCCTATTCAGTGTGGTAGTGGAAGTCCTCACTCGTGCAATAAGACAAGTAAAAGAAATAAAAGGTGTAGAGATTGGGGAGGGAGAGATAAAACTGTATTTAGTCACAGAAGACGTAATCATCTATGTAAACAAAAAACAACAACAAAGAATCTAGAAAAAGAACCCCTGGAACTATATGCCAGTCTAGTGAGATCACAGGATACAAAGTGAAAAGGTACAAGTTAATGTTTTCAGTGGGAGGTCAGAGCTTGGTAAGCTTCCTATTCTGACCTACCCTCGGAGACTACATTTTAGCTTTTATTGGATGTCATAAAAGACAGTGGAGAGAATAAAAATCTGTGTCTTTAATGAAAAAAGCGAATTGTATTCCTATAACTTGCAATTAAGAAAACAATATAATTTATAATAGCACCAAAAAAAGTTAAAGTTAAAAACATGTACAGGATCAATATGTAGAAAACTACAGAACATTAATGAGAGAAATGAACAATCAAAATAAACGGAGAGACAGTCCACGTTCATGGACTGGGAGTCTCCGTATTGTTAAGATGTGAATTCTTCCCAAATGATCTATAGATTCAAGGACTCTCAATAAAAATCCTAGGAAACGATGTTGTAAATATCTACGAAATGAATATAAATTTTCTATGGAAAGTCAAAGGAGCTATTGGTTGGTGTAGTCACTAGAATACTGAAAGAGAACAAAGTTGGAAGACTCACACTACCTGCTTTCAGGACTTACTATTCATATAAGGCATGACATTGGCAAAAGGATAGACAGCTAGATCAGTGGAACAGAGTACAGAACCTAGAAACCGACCCACAGAAATAAAGTCAACTGAATCTTTGTAAAGGCACAAAGGTAATTCAATGGAGAAAGGTTCGTGTTTTTAATGAATGGTGCAGGGACAACTGGCGGTCTCTATACCAAAAAAAAAGTAGGCACAGATCTTACTTCCCACATAAAAGTTAACTCCAATTATAGACATAAATGTAAAGCATAAAACTATCAACCTTCCAGAAGGAATCAGTGGTGAAACTCTGTGACCTCAGGCTTGGTGATAAGTTTTTAGATATAACACTCAAAACAATCCATAAAAACAAAACATTTATAATTTGGGCTCCATTAAAATTAAAAACTTCTGCTCTGTTAAAAACATTCCTAAAACATTGAAAAGAGAAGTCACTGAGGAGGTGAAAATACTTGCAAATCACATGTCAGATAAAACATTTGTGTTCAAACTATACAAAGAGTTTTCAAAACTCAATGAACTCAGTAAGAAAGAAAACGGTCCGACTGAGTATGGGCAAAATATCTGAACAGACACCTCCCCAAAGGATACACATGAATGACAAGGAAGTGTTCCAAAGACGTTCAACATCATCTGTCATTAGGAAAATGCATATTGAAACTACCACGAGATACCTCCCCATGCCTACCAGAATGGCTAAAATCCAAAAAAGCTGAGAATACCAGCAGGGATGTGGAGCCACAGGAACTCTCATTCACTGCTGGCAAGAATGCAAAATGGAAGTTAGTTTGTGAGTTTTCTACAAAGCTCAGCATAGCTTTGCCCATGATCAAGTGACTGCACTCCCAGGGACTTGCCTCACAGATTTGAGACACGAGAACCTCCACATAAAGGTTTATAGCAAGTTTGTTTGTGATCATCAAAAACTGGAAGCCACCAAGATGTTCTCAAGAAGGTGAATGGATGAGGGAACTTGGGTTCTTGGAATATAGAACTGAGCGGGAATTAGTAACAGCCCAGTGTGTAATCACAGAGCAAAGCAAGAAAGGCCCAGCCCCTGGGGTCAGACAGCTCAGAGCTGTGCAGGAGCAGAAATCCACTTCTACAAACACCAACGGTGGCTGGGAACGCAGAAGTTCGGGTCATTGGCTCAGCTGGACTTGATCATCTGAGATGTGGGTGTCGAGAAAGGCCCTGAGGCTGGGATGGTGCATTTCAGAATAAATGAAAGCAGGAGTGGGTGGGGCTGACCTCACTTATTAGGAATAAAGTTACAAATCCAGATGAGGGAATACTCTTAAGCAAGAAAGAAGAATGCACCATCAAGCCTCACATGGAGGAGTCTTAGGTCTGTTAGCCGAGAAGCTAGACAGAGAAGAGACAGCCGTGATGCCCTGTATGTGGCGCTGGGGGAGGCAGGGAGGGAGAGAGATCACAGGGGGGCTCGGCCGAGGAGGGGTGCCCAGATGAACACAGTCGCAAAGCCACTCTGTAGACACAATACCGTGGTGTGTATCATAAAGAAATACGTGTTTAGACTTCGTCCTGGGTGCCTGACACAGAGCTGGGAGGACCCATCACGCTGGCCCTAGGAATGCCCGGGTCTGGGCAGTGGCGCTGCACTTCTCTGTGTGTGACAGCTTCCTCCCTAACTTACTGCGCAGAGTAGGGAGCGGGCTGAGTAACTGGCCACCCCATTCCCCCTCTTATCTGAACCAGGGTCAGAATTGCTTTCTGTTAACCTTTTAGTAAGTCTCAAAACTTTTTAGCCAATATTTAATAATCTGCCCTTCATCAAATTATAGAAAGTAGCGTAATGAACAAGCTGGGGTCCCCTCCTCTCCTGACCTCCTCCCTCTCTGGCCCAAGGAGGAGTAGAGAGGGGGCTGGGCTGACCAGGGAGAGCCGGGTCTGGGGTGGGGCTCCGGGCGGCACTAGGCACTAGCTAACCCTGGCAGACACACCTGCTCAGACGTGTGGCAGAGCAGAGAAACCAAGTTCAAGGAAACAAGGCCGTGCTTTGCTGGGAAGGGTGGAGAGGCTGGTGGGTCAGCATGAGGCTGTGCTGTGTGTGCAGAATTAACTGGGCTCATCTGCTATCTGGTCAGCTCAGGAGGCTTGCGGGAGTTCGGGCTCAGGCAGGCAGCACCAAGAGGAAAATTTATGACTAGACCTTTAACTCTGGTCACTTTAGAGCCCAGCAGCTCTGAAAATTAGATGTGGTTGGATAGTGTTTTGATGGCTTCTCCCGACCAATGAATTTATGCTAATTCCTGTGACCCAAGGGGAAGGAGGAAGCATGGAAAGGCAAGGAATCCGTAATTGCTTCTTAATATGTTTCCAAAATTCATCTGTGTTTTCACTCATCACCACAGTTGGAGCTGGCACAGGGACTGGGATAGGAAACTTGAGCGGGAGCCCAGGGCCCGCTCCCTGTAGCTTCTGCAGAATGCTGGGGGCAGGATACCCACCACCCAGGAAAACTTGGGCGGGAGTGTCTGAAGATCTTCTCCCACAGAGAAACACATTAGCTCTTCCCTGCGCAGAAGATTTTAGACAAGCTCTGAACACTAGCATGGATTTTCCTCTCTCCACAACCAGGTTTCTCTGTGTTAAACTGCTGGAGGGGCAAGGGCTCTCTGCTCTGAGCTTTGTGGCTCTGCCACCGTGAACTGTGAGATGCTGGGGTCCCCTTGTCCTGGCCTGTCAATGGAGAGATTCCCATGACAGCTGGAGCACTGATGGAGTCCTTGTGTGCTCTGGGCTGTGGTGCTCCTAGGGTCTTCACTGGAAGTCGCCTGGCTCTGCTGCAGGGCTGCAGAGAGAAGGCGAGGGCCAGTCTTCTCTGACCAGTGCTCTGGTGGTTCTGCTGCTTGAAAGGGGCCTCAAAGACACGTCTTCCCCGCTGTGTGAGGTCCGCTCCCGACTCCTATCACAAGGAGAGGAGATTTCAAAGGCACCCTGGGTGATCTCCGCCCAGAATGTCACAGTGCCCGCTCCACGTCCACGTCAGGTTGTGTGCCAGTGTCCCAACTCTACTGAAGTGTGCAAAGGCATGGCCCAGAGAAAGGGCACAGGGCAGTCCACTGTGAGATGGTGCCCAGCCACCCTCAGCACCTGACGGGGTGGCCAGCGCCCATCCCGGGTCCTGACTCACTCACAGCCATGCACTGCTTGGGGACCCACAGAGGGAGATTCTGGTCACTTGCCTTCCAAAGGTCACAGCCAGGGCACTGGGGGAGTTGCGGGGTGGGGGGTGTTCAGGCTTCATCTCTACTTGGGGCTAAGAGTTTCGACTTCTGCTTAAGAGCTGATCATTGTCAGTGGACCCCAGGAGGCCGACGTGCTTGGTGCGCACACTCCCTGGTCCCCCAGGCTGGACAGTCGGACAGCTAGACAGCCGTGTCACAGGGCCATTTGGGCAGCTGGGGGAGACGCAAGGTGGGTTTTACCCCTGCTTGAAGAGCAGACAGTCAGGGCGGGGGGCAGGGGGGCTGCTCTGTCTGATGACACGCTTGTGGAGCAGGAAGGGCACCTGCTTTCCTGAGGCACAACCCAGCTCACTGGGTGGCAGGACCTCTCCTCGGAGCATCTGTCTCCCCCGGGCCCTGCTCACACACCTCTTGGACCCTGGGGGATGATCTCAGCCCCACCCACTCCTGCTTTCATTTATTCTTTTTAAAGACAGAGTTTCACTTTATTGCCCTCGGTAGAGTGCCGTGCTGTCACAGCTCACAGCAGCCTCCAACTCCTGGGCTTTGGCGATTCTCTTGCCTCAGCCTCCCAAGTAGCTGGGACTACAGGCGCCCACCACAACGCCTGGCTATTTTTTGTTGCAGTTTGGTCGGGGCTGGGTTCTAACCCGCCACCCTCCATATATGGGGCCAGTGCCCTACCCACTGAGCCACAGGTGCCACCCCTTTCATTTATTGTTAAATGCACCATCCCAGCCTCAGGGCCTTTCTCTGCACCCGCATCTCAGATAATCAAGTCCAGCTGAGCCAATGACCCGAACTTCTGTGTTTCCAGCCACTGTTGCTGTTTGCAGAAGTGGATTTCTGCTCCTGCACTGCACTCGGCTGTCTGAACCCACGGGCTGGGTCTTTCTTGCTTTGCTCTGTCATTATGCACTGGGCCTGTTATTAATTATGGCTCAGTTCTATATTTTAAAAGCCCACAATTTTGGACTGAGGCGACGATGAAAAACATTGAGTGTCGGCTTACATCTGCTTTCATATGGGGTGAGGGTTGGCACTGGATGGCAGAAAGCAGAGTTTGTTACAGGATTGAAAGCTCCAGGTAGCAGTGTTAGACAATTTTTCTCTAGCTGGGAACCCAGGGGTGGTGGGGACAAGGGGTCAACCACCAGCATGTTGTGTGGGGACATCCCTAAGCCTCCTATCTGTCTTTGCCGCTCCCAGGAACAAAAAGCCTGCTTCCTAGAGCCTGGGAGCTGGCCACAGTGGAGGAAGGGAGTAAAAAGAGATGAGCTCACGGGGTCAGCTCATGAAAGGTTTTGTAAGCCAAGCATAGGAGTTTGGACTGCATTCTGCAGTGCAGGCAATGGGAAGCCGTTTGAAGCAGGGAAATGATCACTTCAGCAGCTGGATGGGTAATGGATTAAAGAGGAGGGATCGGAAGCTTGGAGACCACTTAGGAGGCCACATCAGTAATCCAAGCAGAGAGGAGGAAGCTGTTTAGCAGGCAGGACTGAGGGCCTTGTTGACTGAGAGACAGGAGAGGGAGGCGTTGACAGCTCCACGCTTCCTGTTTGAGAAACCGGATGGAGGATGATGTCAGCACCCAGAATAAGAAATGCAGCAGGAGGAAGACGTTTGGCAGAGGGAGAGGACGGCCAGTTTGGGACACACTGGGTCTGATATGGCTTTGGGCTATCTACAGTTGTTCAGGAGACCTGCCAGCAGGCTGGGAGCTCTGGGGTGAGACCTCACTAGAGTTATAAACGGATGTTATCAGCATCAGGGTGCCAGTGGGCACTGGGCAAAGATGACGTCAGCGAGGACGGAAACCAGAGAAGCATCAGGAGTGGACCCGCTCAGGGCAGGCAGAGGTGGAGAAGCCTCCGAAGGAGATGCTCTAGCGTCCTTGGTGAATTCTGCCCCTTCCATCCCGTCTCATTCTCAGAAAGGACTGTCTCCCACGGGGGCCTTCCTGTGCTCTGGGGCCTCTGGGCTGGCTCTGGAGAGGGTCACAGCAGCGCTGCTTATAGGCCAGCATTTCTCTCACCTGCACCGGCGGGCCTGTGGTGTGTTTGGTTTGGGTGGGGACAGGTGCTGAGACCTCCCTAAAGCACCACCCTGGCAGTCTGAGCTGACAAGACTGTGAAAGGACTGTGAGTTCTCCAGTTCCAGAAACCCTGATGTGGCCACGGACTTTGCTCGCCTGGACTTGAGGTGCCTGCCTTGGTCTGCCTGCACCAGAAATGCATTGGGGCTTCCCTATGTGACCCCAGGATTTCCAGGCCCCCATATGGTGCCATTTTTGCTACTATAACTTTTAATTTTTATTTCCGAGTTGATAGTTTTGTTTTATGAACGGCTTTAATGAGGGAGTTCACATACTTATTCACCCACTTACAGTGCACAACGCAGGGGTTTTCAGTACATTCACAGATGTGTGCAGCACCACCAAAGTCTACTTTTATCACCCCACAGAAACCTTATTCCCTTTAGCTACCCCTTCAGCCTCAGCATCCCCCACTCCACGCAGGCCCTGCAACCACAATTCTACTTTCTGTCTCTACAGATTTCCCTATTCTGGTCATTCACATAAGTGGAACCCAGAGTATGCAGTCTACTAGAACTTCTTAAGGCTTTACCGTTCCATCTGATAACTTTTTCTTCATGCCCAAGAAAGGATGTTGGCGGTATGCAAAGCCGCTGTTGTCTCATCTAATTCTCTGCACCTCTGCAGACAGCCAGCCTTATCAACCCAATTTACAGACGACGGTACTGATGTTAGAGAGAGGTTAAGTGACTTTCCAAGGCCCCAGAGACAGGGACGGGAGCTCAGGGATGGGCCCCAGCACTGGTGGCAATCATTCACTGAGAAGGGACAGGACCGCAGCAGCGGGAGACAGAAACCCAAGCAGCCTGCGGGAGTGGCTTCTGGGGACATTTCCCAGTGGTTGGAGTGGACTTCCCACTTTTACTGCTTCTCCTTGAAGGGAAGGGAGAGGCAACAGTCAGAGCTCCGGACACCTGGAGCTCTAGAAATGCTCCAGACCAGAGAATTATGGTCATTATGGCCACCACGCCCTACTTCTCATGACGGGTGCCACAGGCCCCGAGACCCAGAGAGACAGCCCATCCGCATGCTCCACCTTCACCGGGCTTCTGAATCCGGCTCCCTCCCATCTGCTGCAGGGCACTTCTCAAATCATTATAAAGGATAAGGCACGCGTTTGCAGTGTGGTTATATGCGGTAATGAAGCATGCAGGAAACCACACAAGATAGATGGCAGCTTTCACTAGTGAAGCTGAAAACTTGGTTAACTTAATAGTCTATTTATTACATCCACTCTCTGAGCTTACAGCACCTGATTAATATCTCCCATCTCCCCCTATGCTATACAATTAAAACCAGTAATATGTGATGGCCCGAGTAACCCCAGCACATAGGGGCGTGGGACTGGTGGGTAAGCGGTGGAGAAAGACTTTTCTCCCTGGGACAGGACGGCGGGTCAGATCCCTGGCGGCCTGAGTTCTCAGTGCTTCAACCTTACAGGATTAAATACACTGGAGGAGAAAAGGACTCTTCTGCTGCCCATCACCGGCCCCACTCATTCCCCTGATTCAGGCAGGAGGGTGGTGAACCTTGGACAGAGGCACCAGTGGAGGTGGCCACACACCCTTGAATCAGCAGGGAAAGACGGCTGAATCAGATAATGATGTACCACTCCCAGGGTCCTTTCCCCTTGCCTGTCTGCTCCTGAGAAGCTGGGCATCTGGCCAACTTCTGACCAAAGAGACGTAAGGCAAGCTCTGCCGAGGACTTTCTGGAAAACGTGTTTTGCTTTTTGAAAAGATGGCAAGGCACAGTCTGAGGGCTTGCTGGTGCTGCCCCTTGCTCCTGCCTGAATGTGGGCATGATGCCTGTGGTCCTGGCAGCCAGTCTGTGTGCAGGAGGCTCCAAGGGACACAGAGCCTGGTGTACGACTGCACTGCGTGGCTGGCAGCCCTCCCTGGGGCCTCTACCTCTGGACCTTTTCTTAAGCAAACAGTATACGGCTTTGTGGTTTAAGCCACAGTTAGGAGGGCATTGGGTTACTTGCAGCTAAAAAAAATTCCCAAATAACACAAATGGCTCCTATTCATTGCACCCTAAGCTCATGCTCTTTGCTAAGTGCTTTGAGTTCATTTTTTACAAATTTATTGCGCCTGTTAAGTGAGAGCACACGCATCCCCCTCCCTGTCTGTGTTCATATTAAAGCGTCCCCATATGTCTCCTTTACAGGTGCCGTTACTCTCTCCATTGTATAAATGAGGACACTTGGTTTAAGTGTATAAGGTCCCATACCTAGGAAGGAGTAGAGTTAAGATTTGAATCCAAGTCTGACCCAAGAGGTATTGCCATTGATCATGATACACTATCACTTCATAGTAATTCACTTGAGCACAGAACCACAGGAATAAGTGTTGTTTACTTTCTGGCTGACATCATGTACTTCGCCTAAACGAGAGGTTTGCTCACGTGACCTTGACATAAGGTGGAGTTCAGTCCAGCTAGTGACTGAACGCAGCAAACCACCCCTACCCATAGCCTACCACAAACAGCCTAGAAAAGACACATTTATTGACGGGTTAAAATTAGTCCAGCTACCCTGACCCGCCATACCCATGGAGTGAAATGCACGTGAGGATAAAAGGTCCCAGAGAGATAAAGACCCCAGACCCCAGCCAATGTGCAGCCCACTGGGCCCATCTCAGAGCTTCTGAGCACAGGGCAGGAATCACTTCTCCACGGCATTTGAAAACTCTGAGAAAGAATAAGATGATTTTTGAAAGCTGGGTCTGTTTCTCCCAGAAACACTTCTGTTATCTCTCCTAGTTGGGGAAAATAATCCAAGTTTGCAACTGTTCTTTGACATGAATTTCCTAAAAAAAATGTGTGAACTACTTGAGCCCATTTCCAATGCCTGGAGGTGCCTAGTCTGTGCCGGCTGCCTAACAGATGCTCAGCAAATATCTGTTGTCTTTATCACCAGACAGGGTAATAGAGAAAAGAAAGATCTCTTAATGAATATGATTCATCCTTTTATTCCCCCAGCAAAAAGGTAAAAAGCAGTCTGCTCTCTGGGTAACGTGCCAGCCCGTGGTGCTCAGCACACAGGGGACCGCTGATCGATCCTTCCCCACCAGCCCAGTGCTCATCAGCTCTTTTCCTGGAGAATAGTGGACATGCAGCCAGCAGCCCAGGAGGGACGTGGCCACACAGCCAGCACGCCTCCCTCCCAACCCTTCAGACCATTAGTCAGCAGGAGAGAGAGGAGTCTCTCCCTCCCTCTCATCCCCTCCTGGGCAGGAACTATCTAGAGGGGGGGAAAAATCAGAATAAACATATGCAAGAACTGGGGTTTAAACTCCCATGAAGATTAACTTATCTGCAGTAATTGCCTTAACTAGGGGATTTTTAATGCTTTTCAAAGTTTCTTAGAGGAGGAAAAATATGCAGAATGAGTCTTAAAAGCAGCCAACGGAGGAGATACTTAGAGTGGGGAAAAAAAAGGTATCAGCTGTAAGAAGCCCATAGCTAGGAAATTTTAAGGCACTGATTCTTGGGGATTTAATAAGAATGTAATTTGTATAATTAACCATTCATCAATGTCAATTTCATTAAATGAATGCCAGAAATATTACCTTCAGCAGCACGACCTAACAGGATTGGAATATATTATATGAAAAATGAACACTTAGTGGTCTGCCCCCCCACGCTCTGTCTGTCACAGAAAGATTTGCAAGGCTGAGAAATAATTTAAAGGGTAGTAAATGAAACGGGCTAAGGCAAATGTGTGCATTTTGGTAACTAACCTCCGTCATGATATATGAAAGTTCATGTCAAAACGTTTTCCTCCAGCAATGACTAAAGGGACTTGTAGCTGCCTCCCAGGTGGAAAAAATGTAAAGAAAAATGTCAAGGACTTTGGGAAGGTTACCCTTGTCCCCCACCTGGGAACAGCTTACTCTTTCCCTAGACAGGCTATCTAAGGTTCAAGAGCAAAAGTCCTGGGGTTTCTGTGCAGAAGGTGCAGGCGTTCCCTCACACCTCCGGAGGAGCCTCCCACCCAGGCACTTGCTGCTCTGTCAAGGAAAAGTGATGATTGATGCCCAGTAGAAAGAGATCATTCTGAGTTTTCTTCCTGTTATTGCCTACAGCCACCAGGGGAGCACGGTGCTCGAGGTAGGCGGGCCGATGAAATATTTGTAAATAGGGCTTATTCCTGAGGTTGCTCAAGAGGGAGGTAGTTTGTAAGGATTTATTCATTTCAGTTCGCCACGGGAGAAGCGGAGGATGGGGTGAGGGCCAATAACTTGCCCGTGTGTGTGCCTACGGGAACATATGTATAAACATACACCAGATCAGCACTACAACCTGAGGGCAGTCAGCGCTTGAAATGTGCAAATTGTCATCACTGGCGCTGGAGTCACACACAGTAGGTGCTCAGCCAATATTTGCTTAATTAAATTTCTTTGAGTGTTAGCCCCACCTCCTTCTCTTCTGCTACCGGGCGCCTCAAGGCTGATAACACTGAATCAGTATTCCTAGGGAACTTGCCTTTCAGAATCGTCGGTCCTGAGATGCAGGAAATACTTTACAAGCAAATCAAATACTTCTAAAAAAATGAAAACAAGCCACAGAAAGATGCTTCAGAATTTTTTTTAAGCATTAGATTTTGAAAAGTTACATAATCTAGAAGGAATAAAGAGCATATTAATTTGGGAATCAGGAACCAGACGTCAAGATTGGACTTCATCTTTATTATGGTCATTTCCAGATTTAAAGTTCAATGTTGTTTTTTTTTTTTTTTAATTCAAAGTAATAGACTATTCTTCCCTGTCCTAACTACTGAAAAGGCCGTCTTTTGGACTGAGGTGAAGGTGGAGTGGGGGTCACAAAGCTGCTGTGTGGTGTGTGCCTTGACCCTGTGCATGGCCCCATCAGCTCTGCAGGACTCAAGACAATTCGATTCTCTTCCAAAGCATTTCTTGGATGAATTCCCTCCCATCCACCCCTCCATCAGTCTCTCTCCTTTCTAATGGGACTGGGTGGTGCAGGGTAGGTCACTTCCCCTCTCTGAACCACAGTTTCCTCATAGTAAAATGAAGCTACCATCTGCCTCCCAGGGCTGCTGTGAGGATGGAGGAACAGTGTGGGGTCAGTACAGGTTTCTCATCCCACGCCTCTTCCAGATCTGTATTATGAGTTCCTAGGAGAGTACCCCCTTCTCAGAGAGGACAGGAAACCTGGCAAATCAATTCACTGTTAGATACCAGGAAGTTACCACATTAACTTTAGGGGTAGTCTTATGTTAAGAAAATACAGAAGGGAGAGGCCCATGTCTTTGAAGAAGACCTCTATACGTGTATGAGAAAACATGGCTTTTTCCTTAATGAGACTGATGTTAAGAGAAGTGTGAGTGTTTGAGTAGAGGCACTGCTCAAGTCCAAGTAATCCACATTTTTCGTTGCTTTAATCTTCTTCTTAACATGTGTGAACAGGTATCCTGAATGGTTGTCTAGCTCCCATGTAATCTCACTGGGCTCCTGTAGGGTCACTTAATTGGGATACAAAACAAACTCTGGTTCCATTTTAATATTTAATGTTTAATATTTTTAAAAATCAAGAACAGAGCTCATGATGGAAAATCAGTCATCTTTTCTGAGCTACCTTTCCAGATGACCGTCGATAGCAAGTCCTTTGATTCGTATCATGTGGGCACCAAGACCCACATTTTCTGACCCCCACACTGGAACATTTGGGGTGATGAGTTCTCTAATCCTCTTTCAAGGGCACAAACCAAATGTGGGAGGTCAAGTTGGGGTTCTGAAGGATTGGAATGTGCAGACAGCCTGATGGCTCATGAGTATGGGGGGTGGACAAGGTAACATCTGAAGACCCCCCAGACCCCATGCGCACACACAATGGCTGCAGCCCACACAGGAAAACACTGCTACGTCCAATGCTGTCACTCACAGGGTCTCTGCATGATTTCAGGCAAGTCTCCAGAACTCTCTAAACCTCCATTTCTTCTGGCACCTACCTTGGCCAGCTGTGCGAGTGTGGTGCCCAGGACGTGGCCTGACACAGTGAGCAGGTGATGCTAACATCAGCCAGGCTCAGGAAGGTGGGTCTACAGCACAGGAGCTGGAAATAAGTGTGCTGACATCAGCCCCCGGCCGTTGTTTGTGAGGAGAGAGCATCTGCAATTATCCTGGCAGCAGGTCTGGCAGCCTCCGCTCCCCAAGATAAACTTGCTTATGGGGGAGATGGAGTCCTGACATCGATGTCTGGCCAGGCCCGAGACACCTGTGGGCCCACTCACCCCACGTCTGTCAAGGTCACTGAGGTCATTCTGGCTTGGCCTCTTTTGAGGAACTGTCTTGGACTGTAGCCTCAGAGGTCCTTCCGAGGAGGTGGGAGCCAGAGCCCAGCGTTTGGCTCCCGGCCTTGGGGCCCCTCTGCTCGGGAATGAGGGCAGCTTGGCGTGGTGTAGCCTCGCTCGCTGACCACTGTGGCTCAGCTGAGCCTAATGCCTGGCCAGTGGGCCCATCTCTGGAGAGCTCCTCAGGCAGGGCTGGAGCCTGGAACGGGTCGCTCCATGCAGAGCGGAGGGGAAGGGAGCATGCGACAGCCTGTGCCCCACTCCGCAGCGGCTCTGGGAGGGCCCCTGGTCTCACCAAACCTATGTCCTGCCTTCTGGAAGAAGGGGTTGGACTAGATGAGGTTTCAACACTGTTGTTATTTTAAACAGTAGAATCCTTTGCACAAAGCAGCTTGAAAAACAGACGTGATAATAGACGTGATATGCAAAAAAACACTGAAGGAAGACCTGATTAAGTTGCTTCCCTCACCCTCATGGGCCCAAGGCACCTCCACAAAACTGGCTCTGACGGATTCTAGTGAAACCGATTGGGCCCGTGGTGCTGGCCATTCCTGACCGTGTCACCTCCTGATTCTGGTGTGAAGCCCCTACCAGGCCAGTCTGATTTGACTCACTGATGTTCAAAAAAGAATGTTTTAGAATGGAATTCATTTTGGTGGGTAGTCTCCTCTTTTGTTCACATGTTTCTAGAAGGCATTTGTGATGTCAGTGTGACTTATGGTCATCCTGGGGGCCCTGAGGCTCGTAAAGGCCAGCTAATCCCTTTGCTCTGATGTCCCTCACTCATCTCACCCAGGAAGGGAAGCAGAGGGGCAGCAGGCTTGTGTGGGGGCAGGAAGGCTCATGGGTAGCAGGGGACAGTAGTGACCCTTAGCAGGACAGCCCTGTCCACCGCCTCTGCCTCATCCTTGTCTGCCTCCCTCTGTCCCTCTGTCCCCTCTTCCTCCTCTCGTATGGAAGTGACTCAGACCCATTCTCGAGGATGTTGCCTGGGAGGAGAGGCTGGAGGAAACACCAGGGAAGGGCGCAGGGCATCTCCTCCAGGGGCTGATGGCCAAGAGTTGGGGGGTCCTTGAAGACGTCCAGGGTGACAAGGAAGGGGGTGGGCTCCTCAGGGGCAGAGCCGGGTGTGAGCTCTGCACAGTGGGGCAGTGCTTGGGGGCACAGAAGTGAGTGGCCAAACCCACCCACACAGGCCTCTCTCCCACACTGGCCGTCTCTGGGCAGACTTTGTCCAGAACTTCTCATAGGAGACCTGAGAGTATAAATTCTCCAGGACAGAGACAGGGCGGCACCTCCCTGCTCCCACTGCCTTACTAGCTGTCAGGACTCTTCAGGGAGAGGGTCTGGCCCTTGTGTGACAGTAGCCATGATAATTAATAATCTATACTTCATGAGATTTATTTCATATCTATTTTAATTATGACATGTTTTCTTACTCTCTTCCCCCTGCCAGGGTGGGATTGCCGTCATAATGGTAATAGATAAACCTTCATTAACACATCCCAGAATTCTAGGGCTGAATTAAGACTCAGTGACATGTTTCCATCTCATTTTGGGCTCTTGCTGGGACAGAACTGTCACCCCACTGCTGGCAGCACTGTGGCTGTTGAGTGCAGTTGCCTGCATGTCACCCAGAGTTTTTGCCAGGCTGTGTCACACCTCTTAGGGGCAGATGGCAAGCCCACTGAGTTGAGGCCACCTAGCCTTTTCCCTCATCCCAGCCTCTTCACACAGTGTCCCCGTGCTGGTCGGTGCTGAATCTCCCTCCCAGGTCCCCATTCTGTGCCGGCTCATCCTCGGCCCACCACTAGCAGCTCCCTGCCTTCTGGTCAGGGTCACCAGCTGGGTCTCACTTTCTGGAGCTTCTCCTCCACGGTCCCCTTTTCTGGGGCCTTGTGACTCACACTCACATCATTTGCTGCAGAGCTCCCCCAAGGCTGTGTCCAGGCCGGTGGCCTTTTCAGGTGTTTAACATCTGTCATTAGTTCAAGTAGGAAACATTTATGGGCCATTCTAGGCATTGTGCTTGGTGCTGAGCTGCAGAGACAAGAGACACCACCCTGTTCTCATGAACCTCATGGGCCCCTAGGACAGAACAGAAAACACACATACAAACGCTGTCCTGGGCTGAAAGTTCTGATAGTGTGGGTGCTGGCCAGTGTGGATGGCAAGGTGGGCTACTGATGTAGATGGGGAAGGGCAAGTGAGGGACAATTTCCTGAGATGGGACTCTATGCTGAGCTTTGAAAGTTAAGAAGGAGTTATTCATATAATAATAGGGTCATTCGAGTGGGAGGTCACATTGGGAGCGAGGTCACACTGGGAGGGAGGTCACACTGAGACAGAAGTCACACTGGGAGGGAGGTCACCCTGAGATAGAGGTCACACTGGGAGGGAGGTCATACTGGGAGGGAGGTCACACTGGGAGGGAGGTCATACTGGGAGGGAGGTCACACTGGGAGGGAGGTCATACTGGGAGGGAGGTCACATTGGGAGAGAGGGTCACACTGGGAGGGAGGTCACACTGAGTGAAGGTCACACTGGGAGGGAGGTCACACTGAGTGAAGGTCACACTGAGTGAATGTCACACTGGGAGGGAGGTCACACGGAGTGAAGGTCACACTGAGAGGGAGGTCACACTAGGAGGGAGGGTCACTTTGAGTTAGGGTTAGGGTTAGGGTGGAGTTCACACTGGAAGCAAGGTCACATTGAGGGCGAGGTCACATTGAGAAGGAGGTCACACTGCCTGGGAGGTCACACTGTGCAGGAGAGTCATGTTCAGAAGCATGCGGCCCCATAGAGCACAGCATCCTTGAAACAGCAAGTGCCGAGTGCGTCTGAGGGCAGGAACCAGGAGCATGGGAGGTCGAGACAAGGCAGGTGTCATGAAGGCCAAGGTCACAAAGCACCTTTGAGGCATGTCTGAGAAGGCTCACGTTCATGAACAGGTGCATCAAGAGCCCCACCCCAGGAAGAAACTGAGTGACTCACAGGGCACTGTCCCCAAGTGTACGGAACCCCTGGCCTGGCAGGAGCTGGACCTGATGTTCTCTCCTGGGTTCTCGCCACGGAATTCCTGGAGTTGACCTCACTTGCTCACTTGTATCACACAGTCTCCTTCCCACTGGCACTGAAGGGAAGGAATTAACACACATGCCCCTAACATAACGTGCCAAAATCCACCTAGCCCAGTTCTTTAAAGTATTTTCATTTTTGAACCATTAAATCCTGAAAACATCTCACCCAGCCAGCAGCTCTCTGATGGAGTATCCAGAAGGATATACACCAAAACCTCGAGGAATCCCCCTGGCCCTTTGCAGCGGCTAGTTCTGGAGACATTAGGGAAAACCTGCAGGATTTTCTATTAGCTCCTAGGACATTTGATCATTTCCTGAGACATTCTCCCGCTCCCATCTCCTATATGCTCAGTTAATTGATGGATTCATTCATGAAGGCGTTTCCCCCATCTCTTTATTTAATACATTTATGTTGTGCTCTAACATGCAAGGCATGGGTGTTGGGCACACAAAATAAAAGTGCCAAAGCCCCATTTTCAGGGCACTGGCAGTCCAGTGAGAAAGCTGGACAGGTCCCCAAAGAAGGCCAGGCAGGGAGAGGTGGGAGGTGTCTGTGGGAGCCCTGAAGGAGTCTGGGGAGTGAGAGGCAGGAGCCACTGCCAGCAGTAGAGAAACTCCCCCACCCGCCAGCAGAAAAAGAAACCATGTAGAAAAAGGAAATAAAGGGTTCAATGCCTATATAAGGCATCCAGGGCACGAGCTAAATTTGAGAGATAAATAATTTTATTTGTGAAAATGTCAAGGGGAAAGAGATGTATAACTTCTCTAAAATAACTCCTGCCTCCATGGCTATGTCAATACTAAGAAGCCTAAAATAATCTGGGCTTGAAGACGGATGAGGCTGGAGAGAGCGGCATTGTTGCCAACACTGTAAATTAGCGGTGCTGAGGGCCTCTTTCCCCTGCTGGCCCTGCTGCTCACCTCTGGGCACCTCCTTAACCCAGCCTGGCCACAGTCAGAGCATCTCTGATGAGGGCACTCAATCACCTTCCTCTGCCATCTGCAGCATGATTGGGCTCATGCTATACATAAGAGATATTGATTGCTTACAAACTGTTGACTGGAAGACATGCCTCCGAGGCCATGCTGGGCGGGGGCAGATGAGGGAATAAAATTAAAAAGAAAGAGAGAGAAAGAACACCCATGGCCCCTCGTTGGAGACGTCTCAAACATTTGAAGGTAATGATGTTTTGATTGCCTATTTCTTCTTTTTTCTAGGAGTTCTAAATGTCAATATTGCATTTACTGCTGAGCAAACTAAAATCACCACAAATATAATAAAAGGAGAAAGTGAGCCTCAGCTTTCTGCAGAGAATGATTGGCAGCTTTGAACCCTGGATTGGATGGGCCTTTATCTTGGTTGCGTCAACTCATAATTAAACAATAAAGGAAGGAATTGTTACTTGCTTTGAATATATATGGTCAGTTCTGCATAAGGAGGGGCAGTGTTTATTTTTTAAGCTCTGTTGCTGTTCCAGTTTTCTGTGAGGAAGGAAATGTGTGTATTTTATAAACTCTGTTCTTGTCTCTGTCAACACTGAAAGACTCAGAGATGACATGATTGCTGTCACAGAAATTTTTGCTTAATAACAATGAACACTCACCACCCAGAGCTCTCAGGCCCCAAATAGGAGAGGGGAGACAATAGGGGAGGAAGAGATAAAAGAGAGAAAATGGTCGGATAGGGAGATTTTTTTTTTCTGCTCTCAATCTTATGTTTGTTTGGCTGGCTATAAAGCTATGTGGAAATGTGTGTGTGTGTGTGTGTGAGAGAGAGAGAGAGAGAGAGAAACAGAGGAAGTGTTATAATCATGCACCGAGCACCAGCTGCCCCACCTTCCCCAGGTGGTAAACAGACCCTCGTGATCTTGCAGAAAATGACAACAATCTGAGAATTGTTATTAGGCAACTATAAAGAATCCTGGAAATAGTTAAGAAACATGATTTTCTTGGGCGGCACCTGTGGCTCAAGGAGTAGGGAGCCGGTCCCATATGCCGGAGGTGGCGGGTTCAAACCCAGCCCTGGCCAAAAACCACAAAAAAAAAAAAAAGAAACATGATTTTCTGATGAGCGATTATGTTCTCCCTGTGGCTCTGAGATTGAAATGTGGCCCAGGAAGTCACCCCATCTAGACTTGGAGAAGAATGAAGCCTCAGAGGACGAGGCTAACCAGGCCACTGAGTCTACGCCCCACCCAGGAACTCCGGGACCTGGCCTTGCATCTTGTAACCTATCACTCAACACCTGTACCCCACGTGTGTGCTGGAGATCACAGGCTGAGCCATGCCAGCGCCTTGTAAGCTTCAAAGAGGATGCTTCCTGTGCTTTGAAGGATAAAAACTTGTGTTGGTGTGTAGCTTTTTTTTCACTTGTTTTGCAGGGGCTAGCTGCCTTCTTGTCATCTTCCTTCATCTTCCCTTGACATTCCCAGGTTAGACATGCTTAATTATCCTATCCAAACTGGGATAATTAGCCTATGCTCTCCCACAGTGCGAGATTGGAAGCCATGTCCTGTTAGCCAGTTGTGCTGGCAGCTTCTGTTGCAAGGGTCCAGCCTTTACTGAGTTTCACTTCAAGTCACAGCAACCAGCTACCTGTCTTCCTGTCACTTTCTGTGGCTGCCGGGGTCTCGGCAGAGGCTCTCCTAAGACTGACAGTTAGCCCTGAAGGCATAATCTGCTAGTCAGATTTCACATGACTACATAGGGAATGGATGCCCTTTACAGGTAAGCCCATAAATATGGGAGGACACTTGGGATTAAATGTAAATGGCAGGTGACACCTTTGGAAGCTAGTTAGCGAGGCAGGGCCACGACTGTGTCCTGACTCTTATTCTGGGCCGGACTTGTCTCCCCACTGCACACTGCCTTCCTCCAGCTCCGACCCCCCCGTCACAGGCCCTGCTAAGCCACTGGCAAGCCTTGATCATTTCCCCAGCCTCAGCCTCTCTACCTCCTCAGGGTCAGCCGCGCCAGTTCAGAATGGGGCCTGTTTTGGCTTTGTCTGCTGTGCGGACCGCGTGTGAGACTGCCAACAGCTTCTGTCCACTTGCCTTAATTCCTGTATTTGCTGACAGACTATAACCCTCTCTTTCCTCTTTATCAGAAGCTCACACCCCAGCAGGGAAACTCTTTGAAGCCTAAATGCTTAACCATGTCTTTGGCTCCAGGGAATGTTTGAGAAAAATTAGTTCTGAGTAAATTTTATTTTTTTTTGTCAGTTTGAGAACAGTTTTAGGGCAAGAATAATGGTTTGGTTCCCCTTTCCTCTGGACAGACTGATGAGAAGTCTTCCCACCTCGCCTGGGATTACTCTGGAAGGGCCCTGGCTGGGAAAATGTTACTCAGTTCCCTCTGGGAAGGATAACCATTCGGGCCCTAAGATTTAGGGTTTTCTGCTCCTAGGCAACTCTCTCTGTCTCTTAGCTTAGAGTTTTTGCCCTTCTCTGCACCCAGATTCACCTTTTCCTGGATTCAGATGAATTCTCCAGTTGGCAAGGGAGGGACTAATCCCTGAGCTAGTGAAGCACAAGGCCTTAGGACATCGCGTCTGCACTAAAAGAAGTTTCTATCTGATGTTGAGGAAACTGGCTGCTGTCATGAATCAAACACTCCTTTATGCCTGGCAGTAATAGCTGGGAGATTTTCTGTGAAATCTTTGTCATTCCTTTTACTTGTTTTCTATTAAGTGGGTTGTTCTCTTACACATGTTCGTCACACTAGATGATGTCAGCTCCCTATGTGGCCAAGAACTTGTCTTGGTTTGTAGCTTATTTTTCACTTGTTTTGCAGGGTCTCGATGAACAGAAGTTTTTAATTTGATTAAAGAAACCCATATGGTCAATAAACATATGAAGGATGTTCAATCTCATTAATAATCAAGAAAATGCGTATCAGGGGCACATGAGCTCCAGCCTCGTCCAGATGACTGTTGAGCATGGTGAAGCAAGTGTGCAGGCCAGGCGCTGCAGCTCACACCTGGGGTCCCAGCTCCCAGGGAGGCTGAGGCAGGAGGATCACTTGAGCTCGGCAGTTCAAGACCAACCTGAGAAAACCAAGATCCTGGTTTGACTAAAAATAGAAAAATTAGCTGGGCACCTGTAGTCTGAGCTACCAGGAGCCTGAGGCAGGAGGATGGCTTGAGCTAAGGAGTTTGCAGTAAGTCACTGATATCCAGAAGGTTCAGGGCAGGGATTAGTCACTTCTGGCCAGAGACAGATAGCGGGCACAACACAGATTGCTATGATGCTCTTGTTTTTATTTGTGGGTGACATAATGGACGTTCATTATAGTATTAAAAAGAAATATATAAATGTATAATAAAAAAAATGACCAGATTAAAAAATGGGCAAAGGACTTGAATAAACATTTCTCCAAGGATGGTGTGTAAATGGCCAATAAACATATGAAAAGATGCTCAGCATCACTAATCATCAGGGAAAACAAATCAGAACAACCATGAGCTGTCACCTCATACTCTATAGGATGACCACCACCATAAAAAAGAAAAAAACCCTGAAAATAATAAGTGTTGGTGAGAAGGTGGATAAATTGGAACCCTTGTGCAAAGCTGGTGGGATTGTAAAATGCTGCAAATCTTGTTATGGAAAACAGAACGGAGGTCCCCAAATAATTAAAAGTAGAACCACCCTATAATGCAGCAATTCCACTTCTGGGTATATCCCTTCAAAATTGAAAGGTGTAGAGAGATATCTGCACGCCTGTGTTTGTAGCAGCACACTGTTCACAACAGCCAAGAGGTGGAAGCACCTAAGTGTTTATCTGAGGAACAGATGAACAAAATGACACCTAGACACACAGTTGTATTATTCAGCTTAAAAAAGGACATCTGTCTCATGCTACAACATGAATAAACCTTGAGAATGTTGCACTCAATGAAATAGTTCAGTGACAAAAGGACAGATACTGGACGATTCCACTGATTGGAGGGTCCGATGCATCACATTCATAGAAACACCAAGTAGGTTGGGGATTACCAGGGCGAGTGACCTCTTCCTGGATCCACAGCTGATGCAATGGGACTCTGCAGCTCTTCCTAACACGGAGTGGGTACGGGTTCCTACCCTGGGCATCTGAACTGGCCAGCAGCACCTGGGAGAGCCCGGGCGTGCTGGTTCCCAGCCCGCCTCTGCTTGCCCTTGGGAAGCCTGCCACCGTCTGTGACCATGCTGGTCTAAACTGCTGAGTGATGACAGGCACACACCAGCCACCTGTGTCATGACCGGCAGTGGCTAGACAACTATCAGATATGAGAGCGTGGCCATCAGAGACCAGCCATCCCCTCGCTGGCCCCGCAGGTGACTGCAGATGGGTGAGTGAGTCCAGCTCAATTCAGCTGAGCCTGGCCTGGGTTAGCAAGACTGCGCAGGCACGTTGGGAGGCAGTCAGTGAGAAACGCTTACTGTTTTTAAGCCATGAAGTTTGATGTTACTTCTTATACAGTAGTGGCTGATACTGTGAGGGTAACTGAGAAAAGTCTGTGGGTCTATGTGTAGTTTTTTGTCTTCAGGGAGCTTACGGGACTAACACATATGACACAATTCAAGAACAATAAAGGATAATCTAAAATCAAACGTTAGATTGTGTGATTGTTCCCCACCGCTACTCAGTGGGGAACCTGCGGCCTTAAGGGAGCTCATGGCCTTCCTGGTCCAAAAGTGGGGCCTTTTGACTGAATCCAAATTTTATAGAACAAATCCTGTCATTACAAGGGGTACCGCAGAGAAAGATGAAGTTTTTCTCGCCTCGTCTGGTGCTTGAAATCAGAAGGCCACAGGCTCCCCGTCCCTGGCAGGGCGATAATTCAGGGCAATGGAAAGAACAGCTGGATGTCACACTGCTGACCTTGTGGTTCTTAAGCTTGGCTGAGACTCAAGGTGAGAAGCAAAGTCAGAGGCCTGGAGAGGAGGCCGTGCCTGCGCACAGGACATGGGTGACTGGGGTGGACTGCAGGGACTAGTCGAGACACGTGAGTGTCCCCTCGGGAAGTGAAGAATGTGTTCAGAAGTCACCAAGGAAAGGAAGAGACCATGCTGGCATGTCAGGCGTGGCATGAGACATGTGGCTACCTCACACGCCTACATCCATATGCATGCGTGTGAGTGCCCTGGAGCACACAGACATACGTGCTCGCACACAGACACATAGCCGCAGTCAGAGAAGGCCTCGAATTGGGTTGAATTTCCAAAGAGGAAATCTCAGCCATCCACCAGTGGCTGCCTCTGGGTTTTCACGGCAATGTAAACTGAGGAGGGGTTACCTCCTAGCAATGAGGTTGCACCTGACCCCAGGCAACAAGTGAGCAAAACCTGGACACCTCCAGCCACACCTGGCCTGGGCCATGGGCCTCCTGCAGGGGACATCTAGATGCATCTTTGTTAAACCCAGAGTCTTAGGCTCTATCTCCTAGTCCTTGTCCAGAACCTGCCCCTGTGTGCCCACCCCCATCTCCCCAGATGCCCAGGCAGGTTGGAGCTGGGAGGAGGCAGGGCCAAGGCAGCCCCAGTGAGAGGCAGAGGCAAGACGCAGATCTCATGAAGTAACTCGTGGGCAATCTGGACGTGGGGTTTGGCAAGTTGCAGCAGGCAATGGGAGCACAGGCTCCATCCCCAAGGGAGCCACATGCGGATTTTTCCTTTCAGAGTCATCAGGCAGTAAAAGAAAATTGCAGGGATGGGGAAATAATGAAAAAGGCTCTTTGTTTTCCCCCCAGTCCGAACTCATAGCTCATCAAACCTTGGAAATGCTCACTGCAAATGGCTGTTCTTATTTTATTGCTTATTTATGGGAATCTATTTAAAGTGAATTGCACTTCTCCCTTGTATCCTAGTGAGCATGTGCCGGAGTTGTGCCTCCCCTGGCTGTGGCTTCTGGACTGGGGATTCAGTCTGATGGTGTCAGCATCACGCTCCATGACATTTAAGCACGGGGAGGGAGATTCTGCAGGGGAGGTAGGGAAGCATGGAGAACGGGCCTCCGCTAGCTGTGGGCGGGTGCAGAGAAAGCTGGCCCCGGCACAGGTGCCGGGCACTGACCGGGCCTTCCAACAAATAGGCCTCTTCCAAGTTTTAATCTGGGTCTACTCCGAGCACTGAAACCCAGGGTAGCTTCTTAACCTCTGTGGGCCACATTGTCTTAAAAACTTGAAAAGAAGTTAACACAGGGCCGTTGGTAATAACGGCAGAGGTTTATCACATGTATGGAAGCGCTCACTCAGTGCAGGGCAGGGGCTCAGTGAAGGCAGCATTCCTTTCTAAGGACAGCTGCAGGGGCTGGAAGAGACAGGTGGCCCCTCCTTTTCCTAACCTGTGTCCATGGCCCTGGAAGGATGGAGGCCCTTCTCTGGTTCCTTTGCTCTGATTGGAAGATTAGCTGACCCCCTGGAGTGCTCTGTGTCAGTGGTCAGCAAACGATGGACAAATCTGGCTGCTGCTCCTGTCTGTGCCGCGTTGTGGGGGCACAGCCTCCTGCGTGGTGTGTGCAGCCTACGCCACTTCTGTGCCACAGCGGCAGGGCTGGGCAGGCGTGAGAGAGACCAGGGGGTCCACAGAGCCATGCACGCTCGCTGTCTGGCCTTCTCTGGGAAAAGCCTGCCAGCCTCTGCTTCCCTTCCCTGCTATTTCTGGGGTTTCCTGCCTGTGAGATCAGGGAATCTCAGATTTACAAACTGTTCCAGCAGGAAGAGGTCTGAGCCTTAGAGAATGGAAGAGACTTGTCCAAGATCACAATGCTACTGTCTGAGTTAGAACTACAGGCAGCTTTCCTAATTCCTGCCCAAGGCTTGGCATCACTTCGCAGCACCATTTCACAGGGAACCAGACCCACTGGGATTAACTTTGATAAAAGTCTCCAAGTCACATGGCCAAGAGTTCCAGTTGGTTGATACAGTGGTATCACTTGCTCCCTTCCTCCCGTGGTGCCCAAGGCCCACCGTCTATACCCCTGGTCCCTGTGCCCCATCTCTGCAGGCTCGGCACACACCTCTGGACAACTTAATTTTTAAACTTATTTTTGGTGGGGAAGGAGGGAGGTTGTCTCCAATTCATGGCACTGCTGCCTCCTCAGATGCTGTGGCTGAGGAAGGATCCAGCTGTGGCTGGATTAATTTACCCTTTTTCCTTGCTCTGAACCTCTCCTCTTTCTGGATTTCCTAGAGTGGTTAATGGTGACACCATCCATCCAATTAGGTCGTAGCTTCTGAGGCGCCTTCAACTCCTGCTGTCCCCCCATGTCCAACCTCCAATCAGAGACCAGATTCTGCCTCAGATCCCACAGCTTTAGTTCAGGCGCACACCCGCCTGCCCCGACTTCCGGACCTGCCTTACGACTCATCTCTGGGGAGTTCTCATCCTATTGCTGATTGACACATCACAGAGGCTGCACATCTCCCACAGGGTGGTCCAACTCCCCTGGCGCGACTCACAGGGCCCTGGTGAGAGGACCCCACCCTCCCCTTCCCACTCCACAGCCACGCCACCCGTCTGCGCCACACCCTGGCCACCCAGAGACCTCACTGTCCCGGCGCACTGCATGCAGCTCTCTCCAGACCAAGGGCAGGAGCGGGATTCTGGAGTGAGGCTGGCCAGGGCTCAGGTCGCGGCTCTACAGTTTGCTTGCTGTGCAGGCCCATCACCTACAGTTTCCAGCCTCATTCTCTCACCTTCATTAATGGGGCCACGTCAGGGCTGCCGAGGACTAGATGGCACCACGCAGCACCACGCACTTGATGGGCTGGACTCAAACTGCTCTAAGGAAGTGCTGGCTCCTTCCTGCCCAGCGCTGCCTTCACACTCCCGCAGCTCTCCCGGCCCAGGCTGCCCTGTCCCACCCTCCCTGCTTGTCTGACCCTCTGTTCCTTCAGGCTGCTGCTCCAGGGCGTCCCCTGGACCTCAGTGAGAGAGCCTCGCCACCCTCTCCTGGGCCCTCACCTCAGGTCTGTGTGGACTCGGGGCCTACTCGGTACAACTGTGTGTGTTTGTCCCAAGACGGCAGGAGAACGGGGGCATGGGCTAGGCCTGGGGAGTGCAGCAGACCCCCGGGGCTTGGAGTAGGCCTAGGCCTGGGGAGTGCCGCAGACCCCCGGGGCGGGTAGTGGGGAGGACCTGGCCCTGTGCTTCTGACCTGGACAAGCCATACAACCTCTCAGGACCTGTTTTCTCATCTGGAACATGAGGCTGCTAATCTCCAGTTGCCAAAGCGCTGTCTGTAGGCCCTGACTCAGAGCAGACAGGCAGTAAACGTTGGTTTTCCCACACCTGTTTGGTGTTAGATGCTCAGTGCCTCTCTGCTGAGTGAATGATCAGTGAATAGTCATCACGAATAAGGCTCTCTAGTCTAGAGCTTTACACTCATAAGCGGTCAGAAGGTTTCGCCCAACCCCACAGATGGAAAGAGAACACTGGCTCTTTACTCCTGCTCAAACCCTGAATTCCAAATGTTGGTCTCGTCTCACTTTCCGGGGGAGTCAGCTGCTCCCGGGGCTTCCAGGTAGGTCCCAGGTGCTCTGACCCCTCCCTAGGATTGGCCATCAGATTGTGTCCGACCCGGGCTGCAGACAGGTTGCCATATTCCTGATGGGCACTCGAGGGTGTTTGTTGGGGATCAGGGACATTGGAGGGAGGAGGAATGAAGGAAGAGGAGATGGGAAGTGATGAGGAGGGACAGCGAGGGGAGGCTCGGGGCGCACAGGCGCCAGGAAGGGGAGATGGCGAGGCTGGGGAAGTCTGAGCAAACGCAAAGTCAAGCACAATAATAATTTGGGCAAAATGGCAAATGGCACAGCTGAGGAGGAAATAGCATTGTGAATGTAAAAACTCCTAAATGGAGCGCAGATGGGAGGGAAAAGTGTAATCTTCTGGAAAAGCCTCTAATTGTCTGCCCACACTAATAATTTCAGCAAACGCTCCCTCTCTCCCTCCTGCGTATAATTACACCATTCCATCTGTCTATCAGCAGGTTTTTTACTGTGCCTCACTGCTACCGCGTTCTCAGGCTCACGGAGCGATGAGGGGTTTTTGAAGATTTAAGAATCCTTCTGACACGTATCCTGAAGAAAAGACACCCAGGAGAGACAAATCTCGCTCCTAGACCTGCTAAGACTCTATTTTTAAAAAAGTCATATAATCTCTTCAAACGCGATTAGGGAGTCCAGAGGAGACAGGGCCACATGGTCCCACCACTGCAGGTGTCTCTTCTGTGGGCTTGTCTTAACAGGTCAGCCCTGGAGAGACGACAGGTCGTGGGCTGCAAGGAGGAGGGGCTGGCGGTGGCACTGGCCTGTGTGTCCCACAGGTGGCCACGAGAGCATCTGCTCAGGCCATTCCTTTACTGTGTCCTGGGTGTCAAAGCCAGGTTCTACCACGCGGGGCGTCCAAATAGGAGAGGAACAGCCAAGCCGGGACGGGTGTGGAGTGCCTGCTGCCCTACGTCAGGGCCGCTCAGCTGGCCTGGGGACTGCTGCCCAGTGGCGCATCCAGTTCTCTGAATGGCTCCAACTGCCTTTGGCTTCTCTTCCTGCCCTGGCAGTGAGGCCTGGAGAAGGCAGGTGGCTTTGTGCGTGGAGCCAGCAGGAGGGTGCTGCCCTGCACGTGTGGGAGGCGCAGCACTCCCCATGCTGATGCTCCCTGGGCAGGAGCTGCACTCTTGGGATGCTGGCAAGTCCTGCAGGGAGTTTCTCACCAGGGAGTTTTGTTTTCAGGTGAAAATCTCTCCCTAAGTCATCTCTCCTTCCCGGGTCAGTCTAACTGCTGGGAGGGGCTGGTGGGAGGAAGGCAGGAGTGGCTGGGCCATTAGGACAGAACCAGCCCCCCCCACTTGTCCTCACATCATCCAACATCACAGTCTTTCACAGGCCTGGCAAGTGGACGGAGGAGAGGGCTGACTCAGAGCACAATCTGCTTAACAGATACGATGGTGTTCCCACAGGGAGACCACACGCTTCCATTCCCGAGATGGCCAACAGACATGGAAGGCCAGCACACCTGGAATCCTAAATTGTCCAGTGGCCATATCCAATGAGTAAAAAGCGTGAAATTTACTTTGAGTGTGATTTAAGCTAACATATCCAGAATATTATCAACTCCATATACAATCATAAGTTTATGGATCAGGTATTTTGCCTTTTTTTAAGCTAGTAAGGCTTTCCACGCTGGTGCATATTTTCGCTAACTGCACCGCTCAGCTTGGGCCAGCTGTGTTTCCCGTGCGCTGGCCACGCGTGGCTCATGTTACCGTATCAGACAGCGCAGCCTCCGAGTCTATCAAGCAGGAAGAAATGTATGCATACTTGTAATTACATGTGCATAATGATTACTGCAGTTTAACCCAAGAAAATCATTTGCTAAACACTTTCACGTACATTATCTCATTTGATCTTAGCAATTTGGTGAGATGACAGTTATTGCTATTTTTTAACAGATAAATAAAAATGAGATTCAGAGAACTGAGGTGGCTCAAGACATTGGAAAAGTAAGTTAACATCCTTCTTTCTTATACACATGCACACACATGCACGCACACACATGCACACACTATACACACGCACAACCTTTCAGGAATGCCCTAATGTGGCTGATTGAAGAAGGTGGCACAAAACCAGGGTGTTGACAGTGGGATGCACTTGGTCACAGGGAGATGAGAGATGGTGGAGGGGGAGTTCTCAGGTGAGGGCCAACTACCCGTAACCAGGCCAACCATAAGGGGGTGGCTGAAGATGAGGCTTTAAATAACTTGGAACCTGGCTGTAGAGAGCTCTGAATGTGGGTGCAGGGTTTTGGACTTCCCTAAGCAGGCAGTGTGGACCACGGATGACTATTTCATTTGTCAAATGTTTACTGAGCATGTGTGATGGTTTTGGAGGGGAAGCGAGGTAGCCAGAGCTTTGCCTTAAACCCAGCAATCTCACGGCAGTGCAGGTGGGGTGGGCTGAGATGGGAGGGAAGGGAAAGAGGAGGCAAAGAAGCCCTCAGGGAGCCACAGGTCTGAAGTGGCACAGTCCTGGTGGGGATGGAAAGGAGCAGGTGGGTGTAACAGGGAGTAAGGACCCACTGTCGTGACTGACGGGGATGCAGGAAGGAAGGTGTTGTCAGACATGATGTCCAGGTTCTGAGCTTGGAAGAATAGCTTGGAAGAATGGATGGAAGCTGGAGAGAAGCCAGGGATGATTTCTACACTGACACGGGAATCTCCCCCAGAGGGGTGTGAGAACTCTACACGATTGGCACAGGACAGAGGATGGGTGCAGTGACATCTTAATACTCCCTTTTCAGCTCACAGTTTCTAGGGACTCGGAAAAGATAGTTTATAAATTTCATTGGACAATAATTGGGAGCCGTCTATCTGGAACGAAGTGGAGTTTGTTTCCTTGTAGGATCAGTGAGAAGGGTAACCTGGCTGGCTCTCTCCGGCCCTACACACCTGCCCCACTCTGTGGCCAACCATGGAGGCAGGACATGTGAGTTCTTGGCAGTCCCCTCCCTCCCTCTTTTCCTTAGCGCTATAGCAAGTGAGTTGTGTTTGACCCAAGCTCCTTACTCATATGCAGAATGGGGCAAGCTCAAGGCTGTTTTGAGACTCAAATGCAATCCTGGATGTGAAAGCTTTTGCAGACTCCAGAGCACTATTCAAAGGGTACCTGTGACCTGCCACCTTTCCTCCCTGGTGGATGAACAGTGTCAGGGCCACCACCTCCGGGAGCCTCTGGCTGCTTTGCATCTGTCTTGCCCTTTCTTGCCTCGAGATCTCCTAGGTGCTACTCCCTCTGTCAGGAGGATCCTCCCAGCACCCTCCCTTGCCAGCTCCAAAGTCCCTTCTGTAGACCCGCCCCATCCCCATAGTTCGTCACCTGCACAGCACCCTGCTCCTTATTTTATCATAACTTCTGTTGTATTTTATGGTACTGTGGTAACTTATGTGTCTACATCTGTCACTAGACTGTGAACTCCCCAAAGGTTGGAAAAGGTGCTATTTCCTTATCATTGGGTCATCCAGAGTCTGACACGGCCCCCGACACAGGCTGGCTGCTCAGGAGATGTTTGTAGAACAATGAAAGGGCCACATCTGGGACCACGTGTCTGAGGCTCTGCTGCTGGGAGGCTGGGCTCAGAGCTGCCACCCAGATCCAAGGTCCACCACTCACCCACCCAAATGCCCACTGGCCACCACCTGCAGTTATAGTTAAGGAATACGGGTTATAATCATGACCCTTTCAGTCCTCACTCGCTCAAGGTCAGCAGACCATCTGATATGAACTAGAGAATATTCACACTCCTGAGAGGGTGAACTCTCTCCGGCCACTTGTGTTGGGCTGTTATGAGGTCACCTAACCGAGTGGCCTTGTACCCCTGCTCCTTAAACTCCGCCATCTGTGATTTCCCCCTTCATTACAGCATCTTTCTGAAGAACCCACTGAAAAACAGTCTGAGGGTGCTACGTTGTGCTACCCACGCCATCACCTCACTTTACTAACTTCTGTCCCCAGGTCAGCCAAGGCCTCTCCCCACTGATCCTCACCCGGCTGACTTGGAGAACCATCCTCACAGGGCTGGAAGGTCGGCCTCAGGAAGCAGGAGCTTGGAGTCCCAGGCACCATCTTGTCCGTGAGCCTCACTCGGCACTTAGCACGTTCACCCTCTCCTGTGGTGCCCTCCCTGCCCCACAATGTCCAACAGCCCTGACTCTGTGATGGGCAAATGTTTCTCTGAGACCTCCCTGATGGGCACAGCATTCACCCTCACACCCTCCTTCAGCACTTTTGGGCTAATGAGCTCAGTTAGTTCCTTTAAACTCAGCTCCTACCTCAGCCCTTCCCAGCAACCCATGTTCGGCCGTGTAGACAAAGCCAGAATTAAGGCCTCTGGATTCATTTCATTTAATAAGAACCCACAAAAGCCAGCCCAGGAGCCCATTCATCCCAAAATAGCCTATGAAGGCCTGGACATACGTCAGTGTCCCTTTGCAGAAGCCACATTGCATTGTCATGAAAGGGCCATTTGAACAAGGAGCTACAGTGAAATTATCTCAATGCATTTCAATCACTGCGTGACATCCAGGTCCGTTTCCTAGGGACACAGTTCCTTTGACAATAAGTGAACTGCCTGACTGGTGTGTATGTGTGGGTGCCTGTGTATCACCCCTTCCTGACAGATTCCCAGATAAGCTAGCATCACAGGTGGCTGGTCTATGTATAAATTCAGCATAAACCCGAGGCATCAACACAGCATGCTGAGTTGATGAGCCCCTGGACTCTCGGTCTGGGTGGGAACTCTCCGCAGGATCCCTGAGGGCAGTAGCAGGCAGGGAACTGGGCATACACATTCTGAATTGGTGGCTGTTTCTCCTGTGTGGCTTTCGACCTGCAGCCTGTGGCCCATCGATGTGAAACCGAAGCCTCCTGGGAAGCCCCTAGGTTGGGCGCTTATGAACGCAGCTTCTCCCTGCTCTGTGCAGAAGCACACGCCGCATGCTGAAGGGAAAAGGGGCAGAGAAGGGAGACTCAGCCACTCCCTGCCCCGAGCTGGGCCACCGCCCGGCTGCTCACTGGGAGAGTTCGGACAAATCCTTCCTTGCCTCCCACCTCAGACCGTCCATCCAAGGACTCTTCATCTGTCCCATGAAGGTGCCATCAACATTCTTAGGGGTTAAAAAATTTATCTTGTTTAGACTTTTCTATTAGTCGGTGCCAGGCAGGGCTCTGACAGGTTGTTTAACATTTGTAAGATCTCAGTTTCTTTCTTTAATGGGCTAATACCCCCCACCCTGTTAATTTACAGGTAAAGCACATGGCTGTGAGCCTGGATCAGGGCTCCATCACGTCCCCTGGGAAGCTCACTAAGGTGTCTGTCTGCTGTTCTCATCCTCGTGTGTGAATGTGGGCAAATATACCTGCCTCCCGGACCTGTTGTGAGAATTAAGTGATAACGCATGTGGCATGCTTTCTGTGGGCCTGTCTGGGAGAACGTACCCACTTCACGGCAGCTGTATACATACAAGGTTGTACAGAAAAATAAAGAAAGCAAAATCTCCTTGGAAAATGGACAGAAGCTCATACGCCTGAGACATCATGATTACTGTCATTGTTACTGCTGATGCCACACCTGCGCGCTGAGCCGCTGCGGGGGCGTTAGCCATGCTGTTCACACTCCTCCACCCTTGTGTGTCCTACATCCCTTGGAAGGACCCTGTCCCCACCTGCCGCCATCAGCAGAGCTCCCCACCCTCTGCTTAGATAGGCTCCCTGTCTCCACGGAACCCAAAAGCATCAGGAGACGTGCTGTCTTCTTTTTGGAACAGCAAAGGGGAAGACAGGAAAGGCCAGCCACCCTGCCTCATCTGCCCGGCACAGACATGGCACCGTCTGCCCAGCCCCTTCTTGCACACTGCACTGGACCTCTGAGCACACTGTGAGGGTAGTGTGTGTCCTAGGAGGTGGGATGTGCAGAGCGCACTGTGTCTGATCTGACAAGGAGGTGCGCTGTCCCCTAGGGAAAGGTGGATGAGACTGGCTGCTGTCCTGTGTCCAGGCTGTCCCCTCCTGGGACAAGTGGATGAGCACCCACTGCAGGTTGTGCCAACTGCACGCAGGTCTTGAGGGGGGACCCTTAGGACACTGTTCCTTTCTCCTCTCCAGGAGTTCTTTTACCCTCAGGGTGGCAGGGAGAACTGTTTATGGTGACAAAAACAAGAAGGGTAAGTAGACGGCTCACCATCTACACACACACACACACACACCTGTACACAGTTCTCTGAGTCATGAGCACTGTCATGTGGGGGCCAGCCGGGGCCAGCTGGGTTCATTCCAGCTGCACCACCTTCCATTGCTTCATCTGACCTACCTCACCATGCGCCCTGTATGGGCCCCACAGGCCTCCATGGGCCCCCACGGGTGCCCTGCATAGGGCGGGGGGCTGCCACATGCACAGGCTACAGGTGAATAGTGCTCCTCCGAGCTGTGCTGTGCAGCTTTACTCATGGGGCTCTCGTGGGAAATAAACAGAATCATCTCATCATCAGCATCATCTTCGCCACCGATTAGTCACCTGCTATGCACCAGCTTAGTACTAAACACTTCACATTTACCACATCACATTGGGAACAAAACGAGCCAGGGGTCCCCCCAAAAGAAGGCATCACGATTCACAATAGGCCACCACCCAGAAGGGAAGCAGTGTCCTCCTCCGTACACCATGCCATGGGACAAAAGCCTCTACCCCTTATGTCCAGCCAGATTTCTACAGACCACCACTCAGTTCCAGAGTGGTAAGGCTAGCGTGGACGGAATCTTGGGGAAAGCTCTACTTGTGGGTGGCAGATTTATAGCTTATCCACTGAATATAGCTTTCCCTGTCTCAATACAAGGGTTCTGTTTCCTTAACATGTTTTTTTCACTCCCAAAATATACGTGTTCACAGTAAGAATACAAGCAGTACAAAGAGGTCAGTCCTCCTCCATGGCGCCAAAATCATAGACAGGTCTTGTGCATCGGTCCGTGCATTTTACACCCGCACATCCAGCTGCACATGCGTGTAAATGGGAAACACACTCTGGTAACCACAGATGGCCACAAGGACCCTGCCGCTTTTCCCACAAGGAGGTGGAGCCCACTCTTCTTTTTCTAAAGGAGGTGGAACTGCGGCAGCTCTGTGACTCACTCTGACCAGCGGAACATGGAGAAAATAACGCCATGGAACCTCTGAGACCAAACTTTAAATGCGGGGCTTAGAATGTTCCTTTTTGGAATTGGCCACTGTGCCACAGGACCCGTGGAGGAGACTGAGGCACTGGCCAACTGCTCAGCCGAGCTCCTGGCCAACACCAGCACCGACTGTTAGGTGTGGTTAGCCATGGGGGCCGCCAAGTCAGGCCAGCCTGGGGAGGACGCGGCCCCAGCTGTCTCCATACAGAGAGGATGAACCGCCCAGCTGAGTCCAGCCAAGACACAGAGTCATGACAGTACACAGTGGTTTTTATTTTAAGCTGCTGTATTTTGGTGTGGTTTGTTAAATAGAAAGTTGAAACATGTAGGCTTATTTTATTCATTTTAATAATTACCTGGTAATCTGTTGATTGCCTGTACCATATACTGTATTATAGGACATACATGTTATATCTAGGTCTTTGCAAAAAATATAGTCATTAATGTAGTATATATTTGTTCACACGTATAAATATAGCTCTCCAAACTAAATTCCTGGAAAATGCTTATTAAGTTACATGTAAATTTAAAATTTGGATAACTCTTACCAGATTATCTCCCAAAGGTGCTGTACCATCAAAAGTATATAACTGTGCCTGATTCTCTAACCCTTCCCCACAAGGGCATGGAGCCATAGTCAGACTTTAACTTTACCTTGTCTAATAAATTAAAAAAATTTTATTTTCCTTTTCTTCAATGATGGTTGAAGTGGTTCACTTTCTGATATGTTTACGTTTCTTTTTCTGTGACCGTTCTTTGCCCATTTCCTACTAGTTCATAAAAGCTTTGCCCTTTATTAAATTTTGAGGATTCTTTTTCCTTTTTGAATTTTAAGAACTCTCAGATGACAAATGAAAGAAATTAGTCATTTATCTTTCATTTGTGTTATAAATATTAATTTTTGTCCTTTGACTTTTTATATGGAGTCACACATGTGTAACACATGCTTTTATCTTATTTTATGGTTTTGTCTATCTTTCACCCAGGAGGAATTTTTTTTGGGGATTCTGTTTAACTTTTTCCTCCCTAAATTTCCAGCCATTTGCCTAATGCCTTTTATTGTTAAGTGAACTCTGACTGCTTCGATACTCTACTTGATCATATATGTTATCTGTCCACATACTTGGGCCTATTTCTGGACTCGGTTTTCTCCACTTTGTTCCATAATCTCTCTCTTCCTTTTGCCGGTGATGGAGCCTGCTTCTCAGCCTCTCCAACCTGCATTTCTTCTGGGATGGCAGTTTGCTCTCCGAGCCAGGCGTAAAGGTGTTCAGCCAACATAATGCCTCAAATTTAAAACGCTAACCTAGGCCAGATGTGGTGAATCATGCCTGTGATCCTAGCACTCTGGGAGGCAGAGGTGAGTGAGTGGATTGCCTGAGCTCAGGAGTTCCAAACCAAAGCAAAGTGAGACCCCGTCTCTACTAAAAGTAGAAAAACTAGCCTGGTGTTGTGGCAGGCACCTGTCGTCCTAGCTACTTGAAAGGCTGAGCTGAGGCAAGAGGATTGCTTGAGCCCAGGAGTTTGAGGTTGCTGTGGGCTATGATGCCATGGCACTCAACACAAGGTGACAGAATGAAACTCTGTCTCAAAAAAAAAAATGAAATAAATAAATAAATAAGTAAATAAAGGGCAGAGCCCCCCATTCTTTCTCCCCATAGACCTCTCCATGCTTCATCTGATAGTTGCCTTTCCCTGGACCATTTCCCCATAACTAGAAAAATTCCTTCCAATAATGACTCTTGGTCACTGTGATTTCTGGCTTTTCTAGGAACTCTGTGACCGTGGGCCAAAACTTCCCCCTTCTTGCCTCCTCTGGGAAAACAGTTCTTGTTTTGTGGGCCATTCTCCCACCTGCCCCATCGTCTGGATCAGACCTGGGGTGCAAGGCATTGATGGCACTCTCACAGACATCCCTGGATGAGGGGACGATTTCCACTGATCCTGGAGCACTGTGTGTCATTCGATCAGAAAGAAACAAACCAACTCTTCCTCTTCCTCCAACTTCTCTCATGTGAAAGGAATCCCTGGCCATGGAGTGAGAAAATGTTCAAGCTGCTGGAAAACGGACCTGCCTGAGCTTCCGCCCTCCCTGGTGGTTTCCCCGTCTGTTGCTGCTAAAGTGGGCCGAATGAGGGTGTGAAGCCAGGCGTCTGAGAAACTCCAGGACGGCGGAAACAAACAACGTTGGAATGATAATGTCCTGCTCACTAAGGGAATTTAGCTGCAAAAGTCCTCCTACTTAGGAATTCTATTTGTTTTTTTCTTGGAAAATGGGAAAGTAGATCTGTAATCCAGCTGTGAGCACCCTATTTTCTCTTCAAAGGGGACAACTGGCTGCAAGGGCAGACTAGAAGGCGAGTCCTTCATCTCAGATGTCAAGCTCGGCCCCAGGCACATGAGACCAGAGTCATCACCACCAGTAACAACAGCTTAATTAACTCCCTGCAGCTGCTGCCTGGGCTCCTGTGGTGGGAGGCAGGCAGGTGCCAGGAGCCACAGTCTTGGCTGGGCAGTCCATGCGGGTGGACCTGGGACTCCAGGGTTCTCACCTATATTCTGCATGACAACTATGGAGTTCACCAGCCTCCTTCCCTCCACTCTCCATCCAGCTCCCATCTCTGCCAAACACAGTCTTCTCCACTCAGCCAGGCCTAAGGCCATGGACCGACTACGACCTTTCCCTTCCAAACGTCCACTAAATTCAGTGTTTCTTCCTTTAGGGGGTTTCGTGATTCTGTTTCTTCTCTATCTCAGCGTTAAGTCCTGATCTTGGCTGATCCCACAGTTTCTGCCCCACCCAAGGATGGTTGACATTATCTCGGCCAGATGAGCCTCTCTCTAACATCACGCATGGTGGGTTCCTTCCAGTCAAGACAGAAAGATGGCAATGCCGACATTGTGCCGACAGTATTTCATTTAATACTGTCAACAACTATACAGACAAGTGTGTTTGATTGCTTCTAAGCAAAAAGCTCAACCAATTATTCCATCAATTCTGAATCCTCTTCTTGACATTCAAACCCTGCCAAACATTGCTCTGGCCCAGTGATTTTCCACTGGTGTTCTGTGACCATAAAAATTTAAGTGTGCCATAAAAAGTTTTAAAGATCTTTAACTAAATTATTTTTGAAAGAAGTCAAATTACAGTTTTTTTATCTTTTTACTTTTTTCTTTAATCAACATAATTTAAGTGTGCTGAGGAAGTTTAACTTAACTGTAGGTTCAAGTGTGCTGTGCGATCAAAAAGGTTGAAAAACTCTGTTCTGCTTATTTCCTTTATAATTTACTCTATCCAAAGACAACTCTCGGTTCCCATTGGCCTATCTCTTCCCTGGGTAGGGCTAGAGCTGCAGCCTCTGTGGGCCGAGATACAATCAGAGTTTGCAGACTACAGCTAATGAGAGGTTGTGGCGGGAGTAGGGGTAGGCCAAACTGTGTCTCCAGAATTCATACGCCTTAGTACCTCAGAGTGTAACTGTATTTGGAGATAGGGTCTTTAAAGAGATTAGAATGAGGTTATCAAGGTGGGCCCCCACCTGACTGGTGTCCTTATTAAAAAGGAAATCTCGACACAGAGAGGTCCAGAGGGAAGATCATGGGAAGACCTGGGGAGCAGACAGACATTCACAAGCTAAGAAGAGAGGCCGCAGGGAAACCAACTCTGCAGACACCTTGATCTTGAACTTATAGCCTCCAGAATCATGAAAAGGTAAACTCCTGTTGTTATGCTGTCAGTTGGTGGTACTTTCGCTCTGGCAGCCCCAGGACAAACCCATGCAGAAGTCCAAGTCGGCATTACCTGTGGGTGCCGGGGGAGCTGAGTGGGGAGGAGGGTGGTTACAACGAGAGTGCTGTGAGTACGTGCCTTCCATGCTCTGAGCACCAGGCTGCTGTGTCCACAGTTCACCCACTGTCTCTAGTCCTCACAGACACCCTGCCAGGCAGCTACTGTCCCAGCCATGTCAGAGATAGGGACCCAAAGCTCAGAGCGGCAGAAACAGAGAGACGCAGAGCATGAATGTCAGATCTGTGAGGTGGCCTGACATCCCCCCACCATTCCACTAGGGACGCTGTGTCAACCAAACATGAGCTGGCAATGGCTGACCCCACCTGTGCACAGACAGCAGGCCCAGCTAGCTGGCATGTCCAGGAGCAGTGCCTGGTTCAGGAGGGCGTGCTCACTGCACTCATGAGGCCAGAAACATGGGACTTCACGGAGCTGAGGATAGAAGGGGTACGGCTCAGTGTACACCCAAGTCTTTGCATTGAAGCCCCTCCCCTTCCTACGGTGTTCAGTGTGGTTTCTGGAAGTACCTGGGCAGGGAGCTGGTTTGGCTTGCTGGGATGGCTCCATATCATTCAGGTAACCCTCCGTGGCATGCTGGCCCTAATGAGGGGAGGACACGGCCTTCAAAGCTCCAGTGAGTGTGTGCAGATGGGAGCTTGGAGGACGATTTCTCTAAATGATGCTCCACACTGAACACCATTATCCTTCATGTCTACGAGGGAGGGAGGGCTCCCCTTTTCTGTCCTCCGATGTGGGATTCCCTCATCTCACTTGGACTCAGAGTCCCTGGCACCCTGAGGGAAAGCAAATTAGTCTCACTTATAATTAAGTGTCTCAAATAATGGTTTGTTTTAGGTTTAATAAGAAAGTGATCTCAAGTCAAATAGATCACAATTGATTATTAAGAACTGAATTACTGCAGTTCAACATTTGCTACAAACACGAATCTTATTTCAGAGTTGCTAAACCTCAATAAATGCTATTCTAATAATTAATTAAACTTTAATTAATTCATGGCAACAGTCTCAACCTGACAGGTCTCTTCACCATGTGCAGGGTGTCATGGGGACAGAAGCTGCAGGGAGACACACGTCTATGCTGAGTCGGGAGACCAGCAGCCACTTCCGCTCAGCTGGGGAGAAACCTGCTAAGTTCACCTGCCCCCAAGAAAAATCTGTGGTCTACACTAATCAAATTAGCTACTTAATTGCCAAACACTGTGAGCATTCAGGTTTCCAACACTAACCGCAGGAAACTCTCGAAGTGTTTTTGGCTCCTTAGAGAAAGTCCCTTATTCATCCTTTTTTTTTAGAGACAGTCTCATTTTGTCACCCTCAGTAGAGTACCATGATGTCACAGCTCACAGCAACCTCCAGCTTCTGGGTTTAGGCGAGTCTCTTGCCTCAGCCTCCTGAGTAGCTGGGACCACAGGTACCTGCCACAACGCCCAGCTATTTTCTGTTGCAGTTTGGCCGGGGCTGGGTTTGAACTCCCCACCCTCGGTATATGGGGCCGGTGCCCTACTCACTGAGCCACAGGTGCCGCCCCCTTGTTCATCTTTTTTATGGATCAAGTGGGTGTCAGAAGGGATGGTGGTACTATGAAATAATGATTTCCATTCTGACTGATGTGAGAATTGAGTAACTGCCTGAGTTTAAGAAGAATTTTTGACATAATTTATTAAACCAGTAGTTTCCAAATAATCAGCAGAACTGGTATTATTTTAGCTGTTAAAAAAACAAAGACTAGTGTCCTCTCCCCTAGATATTCTGATTTAGTAAGGGTGGGCTGAGAGGGCTGATTTAGTAAGGTTGGAATTTAGGAGGCTTAGGAACCCAGAGATAGTAGAACCTCCACAGTTGACCATGTCCTTAACTTGACCTAATTTACATAGACTGGACTTGCACCACATATACATGTCAGTACAGTAGGCCTAGTTTATGGCGACCTGGGGATGATGTGAAGCTTCCTCTAAGCCATAGAGATGCCCTCCCTGCTTCCCCACCTCCAGGGGACCCTGGTGCAGGTCAACGACCATGAACACCCAAGAACATGACCTTCTAAGAACATGGAAGAGCTAACAGTCCATCAGAAATGCCTCCCCTCGGGTCTAGGAAGGCCAGTCCACAGTGGCGCCAGTTCCCCGGCGCAGTGGTCCTGGCCTCTGCCACTAGCCGGGCCCATCTCCCTCTCAACAGTCCTCTTTGGACATAAAAGAGGCCAGGAGAGGAAGGAGCAAAGCGGCCTGCTGTGGTGCTTCTTGCTCTGGTAGCATTTTCTTTCTGAGTCTCTGGTGAGTCAGAGTTTGTTTGAATGTGAATTATCTGCAATTGTAAAAGTGACAGTACAGCTGGCTGCTGGGAGCCTGGAGGAAATGTGGGTTGCAGATAAGCAGGGAATGTGTGTGCACGTGTGCGCTGGGGGGCCGAGGCTGTCTGTACTCATCACACAAAGCCGTTCCTAAGTGGAGCCTTTCTGAGTACGGCAAGGGCCAGGAGGGACAAGCCCCTCAGAGTCCCCTCTGCTGAAGGCCAGCACCTCTTTAGGCTCGGGACACCTCCTACCCCATTCTTGGGGCCTCCCTGTGCACTACAGTGGCATCATCCAAGGGCTGCAACAGAGACCTTCTTGGTGCAAAGCCTGAAATATTTACTCTCTGGCTTTCTTGCGGACCCCTAGGCTACAGCAGGGTGAAAGAGTGTGGGGACTGCGCCCTGGGCCAAGCCCTGATGCTGCTGCAAGCTGTCTACAGCCCCTGGGATGCACCTGGACCCAAGGGGAAGGCACCTGGGCTCTCTATGGGGGTCAGGAATGATGCAGTGGGGGCGCTGTGAGGGGGCAGCAGTTTTCTAGCTGTGGGAACATGCTCAGTCTGTGTCTAGGGCGGGCGGTACTGCTGGAGCGTTACTGGTCTGGGAGGCAGAAAATGATGGGCTGGGAGCTGGTGGGAACAAATACCCCAATTGCCTCACTCCTCAGTGGGGGCGCCAGGTCCAGAGCTCCCCAGGGGCCGAGTGCCAGCTGCAGGCAGTGGCATCTGCTTCCAGATGAATCTTTTGTGGGCCTCCTGCCTGCCCTTTCCTGACCAGTTCCCCTTCCCTTCCCAGGGTTTCAGGTTTGCTGAAACAAGCTACTTGCTTTGAATCCTTATCTCAGAATCTGCTTTAAGGGAAGCCCAGAGAAGACAGTGAGATGTCCCCAAGCTGCCTGAAGCCAGGCACAGGGCCTATGCACCAGGTCCCTCCTGGGTCATCAGCAGAGTGTCACGTGCATAAACCTCCCCACCCTGGTCTGATATGGGTCGGCTGCAAGCCAGCTGCTCTTTCACCCCAGTAACAATGCCCAGGCAACTGACAGAGCCTCCGTTCTGTCATCTGATAATTCTGTTTCTTTCCTCTTCCAAGATAACTGTGTAGAGAAAGAAATAGGCTGAGAAAAACAGTCTGGGGCTACTCGGCCCATCGCCATCTGTTTTGTGGGCCAAGGATCTATGCAGTGTTTCTGGTTTCCTTCCTGGAGATCTGTGGGCACAGCCAGGGCCATGTGTGCGTCCACCCACACTGGCCAGCCTCTGAGGGGTCTCCAAATTAAAATGCAAGTTCTAAGTTAAGTGCTCTCCTTTCCTGGGGACTGTTGACAGCTCAAGACCACACAGACTCATCACTGTGATCTTAAGGAAAGAAATGATCAGGGCAAATGGCTCCAAATGAAGATGAAAATGCTTTTACAGTGACAGGGAAGAGAGATTGCAGGCTGCTGGAGAAAATGCAGTTTGGGAATGTAAGGGAACATGGGCCATGTTGCAAATCAAAAGCAAGAGGAAAGGGGGAACAGCACGTGAAACATACAAAAGAGGGGTGCAAAATGAGATTAGGAAGGAGGGGGCAGGCAGAGGAGGGAGAGGACAGGGAGGGGGCAAACCGGGAGGGCTCCGAGAAGCCAGAGGGAAGAGGACTGTGGTGGCGGAGGGGCCGTGTTCCAGGCTGAAGAGCCTGGAAAAGCCTCCGTGCACCTCTGAGCACAAACGCGGCCTGACCTCTGAGTCACAAACTGACTCAGCTCTGGGTGCAGGGGAGGGCTGGCTGCAGCCCAGGACTGGAGAACCTGCCAGGCGCCACGCCCGCAGCCAGGTGTAATCTGCTATCACGTCTGGTCCTCACACCAACACCGCACTGGTGCCCTCGCCTACATTTTTGTAGGATTGGGGGTTAGGGACCCTGAGAGTTTCAATAGCTTTGCCCAGAAGGGCCCCACCCCACGAGGCAGCACCTGCTTTCGCCTCTGCTCCAGGATGGGCCGGGGCTTGTGGGCGTGTGGCCTCCGACGGCCAGGGGCGCCATCTCCCCAGCAGGCACGGGCTCCACATTCCTGGCAGAACTGGCCGTACTGGGGGGATTAGAGAGGCCGCTAGATAGGCAACAGCTGGTTCATGCCGGCTGATTTCCACTTTATCCTGGGCTCACCTACATGAGACCTGCCCGTGTTCTGCAGCTGTACTCCCTTGCTTCCCTCTTCCAGCTGTGGCATGGGCCTTTCTGCTCTGATGAGCTGTCGGCTGTCTCCCTGGAAGGCAGGACAGAAGGAGGGCGGCACAGCAGGTGCGTCACTAATGGCTGGGTGCATTTGGGGCAAAAAACGAATGAGCAATGAGAGCTAAACTAATCCTGATCCCATCTAATCCTAATCCCATTCTACTCTGAATCCCAATATTAATCCTATCCTAATCCCAACCCTAACACCAACACCAACCCTATTCCCATCCTAGTCCATTCTAATCTTGATCACACCCCAATCTGATCATGTCTAATCCTACTCTAAATTCTAGCCGCTGGCTACACTTACCCTAGACCTACTGAATCATAACCTGTAGGGTTCTCTCAGGGACCCGCTCCTGTGCACTCCCCCCTGGCAGGGCTGTTCCCTGCACCTTCTCCTCTATCCTGAGTCATGTTTTTCCCTTGGCTGCCCAGACACCCCAGCCTGGGGGTTCCTACCCGTCTCAGTGAGCTCAGGGTCACTGCCCAGACACCCCAGCCTAGGGGTTCCTACCCGTCTCAGTGAGCTCAGGGTCACTGCCCAGACACCCCAGCCTAGGGGTTCCTACCCGTCTCAGTGAGCTCAGGGTCACTGCCCAGACACCCCAGCCTAGGGGTTCCTACCTGTCTCAGTGAGCTCAGCGTCACTGCCCAGACACCCCTGCCTAGGGGTTCCTACCCGTCTCAGTGAGCTCAGGGTCACTGCCAAACTGAGAAGGTGGAACAATTCCAGTGTTCGTTTTGAGCCACAACATAAAACACTTTATTGTGATTACAAATAGTAAAGTTATTTTCTGCCGAGCCTCAGCATCTGAACTTAATAGCATGCTGTAATGCCACCCTGTGCTGATGTGTGGCATATTTAATATCCATCTTTCTTAGAAATAACAGTATTCAGAAATTAGAAGGGACTTTAGCAGTGAAATAATTAATGTGGATAACTGCTATAAACCCCACAGATGGAACACATACAGATGGGAGTAAGGAGTGATTGCTAATACGCTCTTCTGTTTTGACAGAACTTTAAATTTTTTCCTCGGGAGATTCATGGATGGAAGTTAAAACACCCTTTCTTCGCATGTGACTTGTCTTTCTGGGCCAGGCATCCTGGGTCTGGGCTCTCCCCACACTGCCTGTCCGGCGCTGTGTTGAGCAGGGAGACCTCCGTCTGCTGCAGCCAGATCTCAGCCCTCTGCCTCAGGCTCTGGCTGGCTGGGCCCACCTGGAACACTGGTGAGTGTCTGGCAGCCAGACACTCACCTCTTCTGTGCTGTGGTTCTAAGGGAGGGGAAGGGGCTCCCTGGCTGGACCCCACTCAGTGCAAAGTAGCCCTTTGAGCATCATAGTCAGCCATACTCACAGGGAAGAAGCCACCTAGATGAATAGAGAGAGGGGTGTCTGAGGCATTGGCTGCCCCTACTTTGGGCCCTGCTGGGATTTAAGCAGCAGCTGAAGCAGAAGGGCCAGCCAGGTTTCTCAAGATGGGTCAGAGTTCCCCAGAGAGACCCTGGAGGTCAAAGTGGGTAGAAGAGACCTCGCCTTAACCTTACTCCCTGCAGCACTTCACAGTATCATTTAATTTACTCTTTTTTTTTTTAATTGTTGGGGATTCATTGAGGGTACAATTAATTTACTCTTTTCAATGAGCATCTGAGCTGGTGGAATGTGCTAGTATTTAACACGAGGAAACTGAGAATTAGGCAGTAAGTGACCTGCTAAGTTCACCAGGGGAAGGGAAGATAGGAGTGGAGCTGTAGGGGGCTTGGGTCATGCTACCCTGGCCAGATTTCCCCACTGGTGTGGTACCGGGGGGCCTCCCTGAGCCTCTGCCTCACCCAAGGACAGTGATGCAAACTTGGCCCCCTTTCCTTCCAGTGCCATCATCCTTCTTCCCTTTATATAATCATCTTCTTATACATCTGCTGTAATATTGATAATTTTTTAAAAGTGGGAAACCTCCCCAACCCCTTCTCTCTGTCTCCCCCCATAGAACTCCAGGAGTCGCCTCTCACTGCTGCCTTCCCACGATGGACGCACTCCCCTCCACCCAGTCTCTGGGACCCCTTGTTCCCATTTTGCCCCAGCACTCTGATGGGCAGCTCCTTCCTAGGTCACCAAGGGCACCTTGTGGCCAAATCCACACGACAGTGCCATTCTGTCAGCTTCTGTTGTCAGGGCTGGTCAGCTCTTCCCACCTAGACACGTGTTCTTGGTCTTACGCTTCCTCTTGAACTTGTCACCTGACATATCCTGTATTTATTTGTGAACTGTCTGAAGTCCACTGGAATTTCAACTCTTTCTTTTCAAGGACTTGATCTTCTTTGCCCACCACTTTGTCCCCCGTGCTCAGCAGAGCAGGTGCCAACATCAGGTATGTGGCAGGTGCCCAATACCTATCTGCCGAGGGATAAATTTAGGCCGAGGGTTGCTCCGAGGCCACTCCCTCTCTGTGTGCAGGCGTACAGGTGCCCACAGGGTGGGTTATAGGGTGGGTGCTCTAACTGCAAATCCCTCCAAAACGAAGGGTTTTTACCGCTGTGGTTAAAAAATCAGACTCCACGAAATATGCTAGATTAGAGGAGGTATATACAGAAATAAGAACATTAGGTGAGCAAAAAATTGTGACAGACAAAATTATTTTCAACTTTGATCCAAGGGGTTTGAATTACTGTTTACTCCCAAGCCCAGTGTAAATGAAGATGTTTGCCACGCAAATGGAGACACTTTCAAGGGTGAATGGGAGTTGTTAGTAATTGTGCCAAGGCACACACCAGGGCTGTCCTGGGCAAGCCTGGTCTGATCACCCTCAACAGAGAGGAAGGAGCTGGCTTGTGTCAGGCCTGGGGATGTGGGACTGGTGCAGCAGGGCTGGAGTTGAGGAGGGTGGCTGGGAGAAGGTGGAGGAGCTGGGGACAGGACCTGGAGAAGAGGAAGCGCCAGGGAGGTGCAGGGAGTGTTGGAGCTCTGGTGTCACAAGGGAAGGGCTGGGAGAAAGGTCTATTTCATGTGCCTGAGAGAGGACAGAGACAAACAGGTTCCTCAGGAAGAAGCTAATTGGGCACCAGCAGAGCCGGCAAGGGAGGGGGCCGTGAATGAGAGTGATTCTGGCTGGGAGCCAGCGCTTTCTGGGACAGATTGAATGAGAAGCATCATGGTGATTTGGAAAGGACTTCTGAGTCCAGATTGACTTGGTCTGCGCTCCTGGTGCTCATTAGCTCTGATTGCAGGGAAGTCACCGATTGTGTTCAGCCTCAGTGTCCACACCTACAAGACAGCACCTTCCTTACAGAATCTCAGGATGATGAGATAATGCCGCAAGGCATTGAGCACAGGACGTGGCACAGAACAGGGGCTTCCCAAGGACAGAGACAGGGCTGAAGACCGGTGCAGAATAGCTCAAGGCCCAGGACTGCTCTTGCCACCAGGGTCTGGCAAGGAGCCCTTGATGCTGAGGAGGGGAGATGATGGGTGCCTTGGAGGGACAGCTTCATGCCTGTGCAGAGCCATCAGGGTTGCTAGCACTGTCCCTGAGGCAGGAGAGCTACGTGTGACTGACACCAGGATGGCACCTTTGCAAGTGCACCTTTGGTGTACCTGAAGCTTTTGTGCCTGCTCTGGTCAGCAGAGAAGGATTCCCAGGAAAGTCCTTCCTAGGAACAGCCGGGACCCCTGAGCACGGCCATAAGGGCCTTGGTGACATGCCGTGGTTTCCCTTTCCAGCCTCATCTTCTGTATATGGCTCATACACACCCCCTGCCTGCCAAACTGCTCTTCTGGTGGTTTCATTGTTCCTCAAGCACTCGCCGCCACTTCTCTCTTCCATCCCAATCTATCTGCCTGGAAACATCCTCGTCCCAGTCCCCACCACATGGCAGACTCACCCAGCCCCAGGGCTCAGCCATTCCCTCTGTCTGAAAGGCTCTTCTGCCCACCTGCCTGGCTCCCTCCCTTTCTTCCAACAGAAAGTCTCCTCCACCTTCTTAGGGGTGCTTTTCCTACTAAAATTTCAAGTCATTAAAAACATTAATTTTTAATTCAACTTGTTAATATGTTGTTTAGGATATTGCATCCTCATTTATAAGTGAAATATGTTTGTAATTTCCCTTTATAATAATACATATTTTCCAATTTTAATATCAGGTGTATCCAGATGAAGTAGAATGATTTTGAAGTATTTCTTCTTTTCCTGTTGTCTATAAGATTTGGCACGATCTGTTTTTTTTTAAATTATCTTTTATTTTTATTTATAAACATTAGTTGCCTATTTTTTGAGACTTTGGAAAAAAATAATAATAAGTTAACTGATGAAGCATTCTATAATAGACATACTCTTATTTGACAATGTGAATGTTACTTTTTTTGTGGTATTATTATTATTGCTCAATATTTCATTGCAGCAATTGTCAGATTTCTTTTCTGAATGTATTTATCTTTGTTCATTCTTTACGAGGTTTTTGTTTCTAGTTGTTATCTTAAACATTGTTATTGTTATTACATTTTAAGCTTTTTGATTTTTGTGAAGGCAAAAAGTGGAAACCAAATAAACATATGTATATGTAAAAAAAAAACAAAAACCACAAAACTAAAATTTCAAGTCCTTCCTCCAACATTTCTTGTATTTATTTTTCCTTTCCTTATGTATGTTTTTTCTGTAATACTTCCTAATATCTAACTTACACTCTATTAGGGCATAAAAAAACTATGGCCCATGGGTCAAAGCCAGCTTACCCCTTGTTTTTGTAAATAAAGTTTTATTGGAACACAGACATATCTATGTAGTTGTGTTTTGTCCGTGACTGCTTTTGTGCTGTAAATAGCAAAGCTGAGCAGTTGTAATAGAGACCAGATGACCTGCAAAGACTAGAATATTTGCTAACTCACCCTTTCCAGGAAAATTTTGCAGACCCATTCTCTAATTTATTTATATTGCTCATTTTTCTGTCTCTATCCCTAGAATGTAAGTTCCTTGAACACAGGGTTTTTGTTGCATTTCATCTTACCTAGAATAACATAATAGTCATTCAGTATATACCTGTTTGATGAATGAATGAATGTTGAAAATTCTACCCATTGGCAAGGACCAGGTCAAATATCACCTTTTCATGAAGCACTTCTCTGTATCATAGGGATTTCTGCACAAATCTCATTTCTCCTACTATATGGTAAGCTCCCGGTGTCACCTCTGTCATGAAATCATCCTTTGTCTTCCAACACAGGGTTGACCCTTCTCCTGTTCCTTCCTCTTAGAATCTTCTGTGGCTGCACGCAGCGCACAGTAGGGATTGCATTATTCAGTGCATGCTGTATTCCTGCACTGGGCTGAGACCAAGTGGGCAGGGGCTGTGGTTCAATTATCTCTATTCCAGGCAACTAGCTCTGAGCCTGCAGCACTGGCACACAGCAGGTGCTCAGTAAACAGGCCTGGATTCCCCATTGAAACCAGGGCAGTCATCCTGGCAGAGACAGGCCTCACATTTAGCAAGGGCTAAGCTATGTATGTGGCACAGAATGAAAGGCAAAGAGAACAGGGCTGAACCAGAGAACACTATATAGGTGGGAGTTGTGGAGAAGAAGCCAGAAATGGTTAGGGGAATAAGGGAGGGGGTCACACTGTTTCACCCTACTCTGGCATGAGGTGATGACTTCTTAAAACCCACTCTCCTTCACCTCCAGATGCACGTGCTCTGTGGCATCATTAAAAAGTCGGGACCAACATTTACCTCACACCTCCCTCGGTAGGCAAGGAAACATTTTCTGAACCTGCCTCCTCAAAGCTTTTAACATAAAGGCCTAGTGGATCTCAACTACAGCAAACGCAATGTCTTCTACTCCACGATAATGCCAATTTCTTGAGAGTAGTGACTGTCTCATTTGGTTACGTTCCTAGTATCCAAACTATATTGCTGCATGGTGCTTAATTCACTTTTGTTGGATTACATACAAGGTAGGGCACGATGTGAAAAACAAAGGGAGGAGGGAAAGAAGGAAAGGGAGCTGGAAGGACGGGACTGGCACAAATGCCTGCTGGGACTTGAGACCCGAGAGCCAAGCCAAACACCAACCAATATGCAAAGTACGTTCAGAGGAGGTAAAACTGCCATTGTTTTCTCTTTGTCTAAGGCTCATGGGAATTTTCTTCTATTCAGGAACATAATTGCACAAAACTAGACTGGTGATCTGATTGCTTTCACCGAGCTCGGCGATGAATCAAGGAGGGGAAGGCAGAGCCATGGCCACATGGGAGGACAAGACACATGCTGAGGCCTTTCCTTTGAGCCTTGTGTCTTGTCCAGCTCTTCGTCAAAACCAAACCTGCTTCTGGGGATAGAGGTGGAGACCAAACCCTTCTCCAGCTGGTCCCATGGGTGATCTAAGCGACACCCACGTGTCTGAGTGAGGGGAAGAACATCACGCCTCTTTCCAGCTGGTCCCATGGGTGATCTGAGAGACACCATGTGTCTAAATGAGGGGAAGAACATCACCTCTCTTTTACCCTTCAGAGGTAGGTGCTTCTGCCATGACAAGGGAAAGACCAGTTCCTATGTAAGATTTCTTAGTCCTGTCTCTTTGAGGTTGGTTCGTTTTCTTTTAAACACCTGTGTGCAGTGATACATGAAACTCATCCTCAGACAGTCCATGTGCACCCACGCACAGGCAGACTCCCTGTCAAAGCTCGTTCATCTCATGCACAAGATGCAGAGTGAGCGAGCTAGCAGACGGACGCCCGGGAGGGTCTGAGCCATGTCACTCCCCATCAGCCCTCTCCACGGAGCCCGGCAGGATGTGGGAGGGGCTCTGATGAGGTGGGTGGCACCATGAATTTCCAGCTGAGCACAAACTTTTCTCTCCCGGAGGGATGGAGAAGTCCCTTCCACTATCCTGTGGACGTGCTGAGCCAGAGCCCAGGCACCTCTTTTAGCTACCTTCCCTTTGGAGTTCTCCCTCGCCCCCTGTGACTGCCAATGAGATGTCTTTTGAATACTGAGATTGGAACGTAAGACTGAGACTTGCTTATGTGCTAAGAGTTCTTAGTGGACTTTGACAGCAGCTTTCCTGAGTTCCTCTTAACCAGCGATCAGCAGTTAATCATTCAGCTGATAAATATTCATTGTTCCTGACTTTGTGCCAGGCAGTGTGTGAGGCGCAGAAGTAGGTGTTTTCATTTCTGTTTTTCAGAGGTTCAGAGAGATGAAGGATTTATTTGGAAATTGGCCGAATCAGGAGTCAAAGGCCTGTCTTCTGGTGACTGTATAGCGTGACTCTAACCGATGTGGGTGGTAGGTAAGGAGTGGCCAGGAAAGGGAAGGACATAGGGACTGTTTCCTAAGCCCGTGGGTAACCACTGAGGCAGGGCGCCAGGGGGGCACGTGAGCCTGTGTGATGTACAGCAGTACACTTGAGCCCGTGTGATGTACAGGAGGACGAGCCCATGTGATATACAGGGGACACGTGAGCCCGTGTGGTGTACAGGAGGACACGTGAGCCCACGTGAGGTACAGGGGGACACGTGAGCCCGTGTGATGTACGGTGGGGGGGGGGCCCCCGCACGTGAGCCCGTGTGATGTACAGGGGGACACGTGAGCCCGTGTGATGTACAGGAGGACACGTGAGCCCGTGTCATGTACCGGAGGACACGTGAGCCCGTGTGATGTACAGGAGGGGCACGTGAGCCCGTGTGATGTGGGGGGGGGCACGTGAGCCCGTGTGATGTACAGGAGGACACGTGAGCCCGTGTGATGTACGGGGGGACACGTGAGCCCGTGTGATGTGGGGGGGGGGCACGTGAGCCGGTGTGATGTACTGGAGGGGCACGTGAGCCCGTGTGATGTACAGGAGGACACGTGAGCCCGTGTGGTGTACAGGAGGACACGTGAGCCCGTGTGATGTATGGGGGGACATGTGAGCCCGTGTGATGTGGGGGGGGCACGTGAGCCCGTGTGATGTACTGGAGGGGCACGTGAGCCCGTGTGATGTACAGGAGGACACGTGGGCCCGTGTGGTGTACAGGAGGACACGTGAACCCGTGTGGTGTACAGGGGGACACGTGAGCCCACGTGATGTACAGGGGGACACGTGAGCCCGTGTGATGTGGGGGGGGCGCGCACGTGAGCCCGTGTGATGTACAGGGGGACACGTGAGCCCGTGTGATGTACAGGAGGACACGTGAGCCCGTGTGATGTACGGGGGGGGGGCACGTGAGCCCGTGTGATGTACAGGGGGACACGTGAGCCCGTGTGATGTACCGGAGGACACGTGAGCCCGTGTGATGTACAGGGGGACACGTGAGCCTGTGTGATGTATGGGAAAGGACAGCATGGTGCTGGGTGTGCCATGAAGAATTAATCTCAAGGAGATGCTACCGAGCTCCAGAGATTTAACATCAGTGGTAAGAGATCAAAGATATGATATCTCTGGCTGAGTGCGCTATCAGGAGCGATCAAAGCAAAACAAAGGGGTCATTTCAGGTCCATGCATTAGCCCGACTCAGGGCTCTAGGCAACTGGGAAGCCTCTAGGATTTGGGAGCTATGCTAACGCTTGCCTGTGTGTTTTTTTTTGGGGGGGGGAGGGGGCATCTCTTTATCCTTCACTGGGGCTTGTCCATCAACAAGAACTTCCTGTGCTGGTCACTTTGCTCCTGCTCACCCACAAGCTGGGGCCTCGCATCTTCTTCTGAGTGTGTGTGTGCGCCTAGAAGCTTTCTTGCTTGCCTTGGACTGTCTCTTTGAGGGGCCGTCGTTGTTGGGAGGGGGCAGCGTGAGGCCCATCAAGTCACAAGGCTGCAGGCGGGACCTGCGCCAGGCCCTTTCCACTGTCTTCCTGGAAGACTCCTACTCATCCTTCAAGACCTGGCTCTGTTGTCCCTCTAAAAGGTCTCCCTCTCACTCACTCACACGGGGCACCGAGCTGCGTCTTCTCTGAGATGCCTTCTGCTCTGGTCACACCCCTCCCCACATCCCGGCAGAGTCTGTGGCTGGCTTGGATGTGCCCATCTTCCTCACCAGGTGGATGGCTCCCTACAGGCTGGATGTGGCTTTGCATTCCCAGTGCCCAGCTCTGATTCTGACACACAGAAACTGCGAAGGCATGTGTACACCAGGTATGTCCCCATCAGAGGGCCAGTGGGCGCCCATCCCTGCACACAGCAGGCGACCCCGCCACCACAGGCCAGATTCTCAGAGCTGGGGCTGCCTCTTCTTCCTCACCTCTTGTCCCTGCTTGGAAAGTTCCTCACCACAAATGTCTTTTTCTGGTGGCTTTAGCCTGGGAAGGAAGGCTACAGAGCTTACAGATCTTAAAATAAAAATGAGTAAGGAAGTGTACAGTAGTCCCCTGGCTTAGGGCTGAGTTTAAATTCGGAGGACGTGGCATCCATAAGTCAGGAGGCCTGAGGCTGAGAAGCACTCGGCTCTCTGCAGTGGGCCGGGCCCCACCTGCCTGGCATGGCCCCTGCTGCAACCCTCTCCCTCCTCTGCCTTCAGGGGGTCTGGATATCCCATCCTGGGGGAGATGTTTTTCTGGTCCTCCTTCTAATCTCTCTGCCTGCCTCACAAATTGGAGGATTCAATTTTCCTCCCGAAGAAAATCAGATTTGACTTAGTGCGATCCATTTTCACAATTGCTACTGAAATACTGTCTCTGTGAGGACTGATGGGTGGGTGTGGGAACACCTCTGTGCCTGAGTGACTTGTCCCTGTGGGCCCCGAGACACCTGGCGTGCAGGATGCAGATCTGAATCCCTGGGCCCTCAGTGCAGCAGTGGGGAGACCCAGAAAGAAGGGGTAGCGTGAAGTCAGGTTGCCCTGGGCATGGGCACCTGTCCCACACACCCTGCACCCAGCAGTGTGGAGAGAAGCAGGACTGTCTAGGAGGCTCCCTGCATACCCTGTGTGACAGGAGGACAAAGGTCCCCACTGTGTGAGTGAGTCACAGGGGGCTGATGCTGCAGTGGACAGCGCATGGTTGTCATGGCAGTGATCACCAGCCCCCTGGTACAGTCCAGACTGCAGGAGAGACAGAATCTCCTCCAAACGGCTTTGTAGCCTCAGGCATGTCACTCAAAGCCCCAAACCTCTCCTTTTTTGCGTGCAGAATGGGGAGAAATAACAGCCACTTCTGGCAGGTGCTCCAGGGACCAGGGTGTCCTGCAGCAGGCGCACCTCTGGGCATATGTGAGCGTGTGCCTGGCCCACACACCATGTCAAGCCCTTGTCCACAGATGTGCTCTCCCACCAGAGTGCAGCAGGCAGGGTGGGTCTCCCCCAATGCTGCCTTCCCAATGCTCAGCACCCTGCCTGGCCCCTCCAGAGCTGTAGGATGTCTGCTCCCTTGAGCTAGGGTGCTGTGCCAGGCTGCTCGCTACCTGAGCACACAGCCGCTAGGCTGAAGTGATGCCAGCATAGGACCGACAAGAACCTGGCAGCCCTGACTCTTTGTGTAGGGAGGGGAAGAGAGGCAGTGAAGCCCTGAGTACTGGACTATGGGGCCAGAGCTGGTAAGGTTTAAGGGGGCAGAGCTAGTAGCTTGGCCCCTGGGACAAAACCTACTGGACTCCACTTCCTCTCCTTGTGTTGACTCCCAGGCTTCTTTCCTCTCCTGCTTCCTTGACTCCTGGTCCCCTGCGGACACTGCCCCTATTCTTCAGGTGCTATCATACTGGGAGCAGAGGCTTCCAAGCTTAGGGCGGGGTGGGGGTGGTGGCTGGGCAGTGGGCTGTCTACTTGCAGAGGAGACCTTGGCTTGTGGGGGCAGGATGCCCACTGCAGGCTTAGAGTGAGCCCAGTCTGTGGGAAGCACATCCCAGGCCAGGAAGCACAGCCAGGCCCTCTCCCCTCATCCCAGCAGAACGGCTGCCCCGTAGTCCAGCCTGAACCCTGCAGAATGGGCAGTCAGAGAAAAGTGGTGACAAGTGCGTCAAAGAGGGAATGAGGGAGGAGAGAGTAGAATATGGCTGAGTCTTTCTCAGGAAATGGACTTCTAAGAAACACAGAGTGCTGATTCTTTTAATGTAATTATTTTAGGGAAAAGATAACACAGTACATGGGTAAAGTGCAGAAGGCCTGTCCACAGCAAAGAGGCTGACAGGTGAGACAGAGCCAGCTCCCAGGACCGGTGGGGATCTCACAGGGCGTGAGCCTGGGGGTCCCGCATGGTCACTCACAGGCTCTGGGCACTCCCTAGAGCAGGGGAAAGCCTGCAGCTCAGACCCTGGGGCCACTGTGGCCAGAGCACAGAGATGAAGCCCTACCAGTCAGTAACAGTGTGTGGGGTTTGTCTCCTGCATTTAACCATTTCCAAATCTTCTGCATGCATGAGCTTACCTGCTCCAAGAAGACTCCTGCAAAGTGTCTCACAGACACCCATTCTCTGGGTTTTTTTTTTTTTTTTTTTTTGTAGAGACAGAGTCTCACTTTATGGCCTTTGGTAGAGTGCCGTGGCCTCACACAGCTCACAGCAACCTCCAACTCCTGGGCCCAAGCGATTCTCCTGCCTCAGCCTCCCGAGTAGCTGGTGTTTCTGAGACATGTGCCTCCGTGAACGCTTCCTTCTTCTGGAAACTCTTTGGTAGTATTCTTATTGGGACACTCTCTTCCCGAGCTCCCGTTCCCTCTCAGTCTCCTCTCCTGTCTCCTTCCTTTCTCCAGTTGCCCTGGGTTCCATCCTCAGCCCCTTCTCACCCAGAACACCCCTTCCTGGGACAGCCCTCACTCCCAGGCACCTCCCAATGTGCCTCCTCAGCCGGGCTCTGACCCTCAGCCTTCAGAACCTACTGCCTATAGGACCTCTGCCCCTGGGGCCACAGGCCTCTTCAGTGTACACATCCAAGTGCCTTCCCGCCATCTCTGCACCAGTAGCACCCCTGGTTGCTCACGGGATATCAAATGAATCTGTCTGCATGTCTGTTTCCCTATTCCTTGGCACAGCTCGCAAAGCCGTCTGCACCTGGTCCTGCCCACCTCTCAGCCCCGCCTTCCACTTCTCCTCTAACTCCCTGCTCCAGCCATCCCCGGTAACCCACAGGTCTCAGAGTAAATCATGCTCTTTCACGCTTTCAGGCATTTCCTCCGATCTCAAGCACCCCTATCCCATGTCCACCCCACCATGTCCACTGTGGTCATCTGGCCAAGCTTTATCCTTCCAGACTCAGCCCAAACATAACCTGCTGTGAAAGTCTTCGGCTGTGCTTCCCACAAGTTATACGTATTTCCATGCTTGTTGCTCAGACTGCTGCAATTTCTTGAGGTCACAGACGTGCCTCTATTTCTTTCTGCAGACCCACTGCCTAGCATGGTGCCTGATCGGATACAGCAAAGGGGCTGGGCCAAAATTTTCACACCTGTCCCAGAGGGACAGGATTGGCATTCAGGTCTTTGGACTTACAAGCTAGGTTTGCCTCACCAGACCTGCTGGCTCCAAGAAGGCCACTTTTAGGTCCCCAGCCACTTGACCCATCTGCCTCCCACTTAGCGAGGAACGAGAAGCTAATCCCGCTTGGCTGTGGCTGCCTCCTAAGTGCTTCCATTTATTCACGAGCTGAAAGACAAGAGCCTGGCCCCCCAGCATATGCCAGATCAAAAGCCGAGAATGAAAAGGACTGTGAAAGAAAGATGCTGGAACAGGATTTCCTTTGATGGAGGCAGCTCTTTGAGGATGCGACTGAGGACTGTGGTTCTAGCAATGAGGAGAGGAGAAGTAACCACCAGAGGTGAACAAAATCCAAAATTGCTGAAGGAAGGGTGGGGCCTTGCTAGCAGATCCCTGGTTCCCAGAGCTGCAGGAAGGGGATTGGGGGTCTCATTAACCTTGCCTCCCACTGCCTGCCTCGGTTGGTCCAGTTAGCTCTGTCAGGTGACTAAAGCTTCCTACAGGCATGGTGATCTGAACCAGAGACTTGGGAAGGAGAATTGTATGTAATGGCTAGAGTAATATCGCAATTAATAGAAAACGATTATTACCAATAAAATGACTTCATAGTTTATGATAAACATTTATAAACAATTTGACAAATTATTGTATCGAGCCTAGGGATGGAAGGAGGCCCAAGCCTCTGTCCCTGAAGTAGCCGCCCCTTCTCATGAAGTTGTCCCTGTGAGAAAACGGAAGCTCACAAAGGACAGGACATGCTTGCTCATGACCCGGCCTTGTGCTCAAAGTGTAGAGCCCTCTGGTCAGCTGCACTGGACGTTTCTACAGAGCAAGTTAGGGCCAAGCAGCTTCATACAGCTGACCCAGTGTGCCTTCCAGGCCTGGGAAAGCTGTCCCAGAGCAGAGCGGCTGTGGACGTGAATGTTCCCCTCTAATTCCTGGTGTGGAGCTGACCCAGGCCAGCCCAGCTCTGGACAGGGGTCCTCTCTGGGCTGTCTGCCATCTGAGAGGACAGGGAGAGGAGGTATTTTGACCTTTTAAGGCTGGAATGGAGATTTCACCCAAGGAGAATCTTGGGATCTAACCTCAGGGTGCTGCAGGGCAGAAAAGGTGGCAATAGGAGCCCCTCAACTTGCCAGAAAACCAATAGGCCAGAGTGGGAAGTGCTGCCCTGAAGTTCAAGAGCACAGCTTCGGGGCCCTCTCTGCCCTCTGCTTGCCCCCCATGTTCACAGACGCTGCAGAAAACTCAGAGAAACACAGCATGGAGGGAGCGAGGCCCTGCTGTGAACGTTGAGGAAGGGTGCCCAGGTCTCTGGAGGCATCTGAGATATTTTGAGCATTGCGCTCAAGGAGGAGTATGGACTTCCAACCCAAATGTGCATTTCCAGTGCCTTTGTTGAAAAGCCAGCCATAGAGCTTTACCATTTCACTATTTGGCTTTGGGCTGAACTTTTCAGAACCTTTAGAGCAAGATGGGAAAGTCTCTTTAGAGATGGTGACCATGAATGGGACCAGGCACATAGCGGGAGCTCAGCAGATGCCTCGGAGAAGGAGGACCGCGGTGACCGCTAACGGCCCTCAATCCTCAGACCCACAAGACACCTTGCCGCTCACCCTCTTCCCGTCCCCTGAAGGGAGGCAGTGTGCTGGGACCTCAAACCAGTGCTCATCTCAGGAAGGACCTGGGCTCTCTTCTCCCTCTGAGCTGTCACTCCCCATAAAAGTGATCATTGATATTCAGCCATTATACTTCTCTAATCATTAATATTCTTAGAAGGCTCCTGGAAACACATTTATACAAGGCTACATGATCACCTCCTACATTGACTTTCAATTTAAATAACGGCTTTAGCCAGGGCTTGATGTGCTGTTTACTTTAATTACTGTTCTGCCCCTTTCTGTGTCTCGACACACTGTCATTCAATATTTTATGAATTTCCCTTAGCCCTTTTTTTCCTCCTGATATGTGTGATTCTAAGGGCTGCTGATACCATTTTTTTAAAACTTGTACTTTTAACTTTTCTGAGGCTTGCTGTAAACAAGATCTGGCATGTCTACGGATTCTTTTCCCCCAGTGATAATGGGAGAGAATAAATAAAGCGGCATACAGCTGCTTTACCAAGCTGGCAGGGAGGTGCCGGGGGGATCTGGCCCTGCCGTGGGCTCAGGGTGACAGGCCAGCCACTTCAGATGAGGTGGGATACAGCTCCGAAGAAACCAGAGTCTGCTTCACAAAGTGTGGTCTGGCAGGGTCGGAAGCTCCTGGGAACCCTCTGCAGAAGGACAGAGCGGAACCTGCATCTGACCAGCCTGCAGGTGCTTGGAACAGCAAAAGTGGAGAAAAACTGCACTACAGGAAACCAACCAGTAGGTGTGAAGAAAGAAGGCTTTCCCTACCCCCTGCCTCTCTCCTCAAAGTCCAAGGCTCTCCTGGGGAAAGAAGCCAGGGTCCATGGCAGCTCCTAGGAGCCATTTATAAATAAGTGCACTACTTCAGATACTGTGCTCATCATCTGTTCATTCATTTAAGTAATCTTTATTTAGCACACCGTGACCTAGGAATTATGGGAAGTGACGGGAAAGATGTGGCCTGACGTGCAGTAGCACAGACGTGTCAAGGTGCTGGAGGAGCACGTGGGGAGCAGGGGGCAGGGCAGGAAAGGCGTCTGCTTCTTGAAGGAGGAGCAGGAGTGGAAGAGGGTGGGGGAGAAGGTGTGGCTGGAGAGGGGAGTGTTAACTGAGGCAGGAGGGGTCCATGCTGCACAGGCCTCCGGTCAGAGTGTAGAGCAGGGAGGTTCATGGTGGACAGCTGCCCACGCTCTGCAAGAAAGGCTGTTCCTGGGGACCACTGCTGGCTGCTGCTGGGGACACACGCTGGGGCTCGGAGCTGGGAGGTGTGTGCAAACTCAGTTCTGTTTGTTGCTAGAGGGGGCCTTTGATAACAGCCCTTGCCTCTCTGTAATAGCTGTAAAATGTGCTCCTTCTGAAGGCTACAAGTGATGAAACCCGTGAAAGAGATGGGCGTCAGCAGGCCCATGCCACAGTAGCCGGGGCTGCAGGTGGCTCTGAGCGAGAGGAGATCAGGCTCAGGTGAGCATCACCAGGCCTCAGAGAGCAGAGCCGTGAAGAAGAGAGGGGGAGAGAGAGAGAGAGAGACAACTCTGCCCCTGCTCCAGCTCTGGCCTCCTCTACCTTCTCTGCTGACACTCAATATAGAAACTAGGCCTTTAACCAGCGGCGACAGATTGATACTTCCACTGAAGATTAAAACCTCTCATGGGGCAAGCCAGACCAGGGATGTGATCTCAGTAATGCACATTGGGGAACTGGGGCTTACTGGAGAGGGTAGCTTTGAATGTAGCAGGCAGCTGTCAGGCCCCCCAAATAGGAGAGAAAAGGAATGAAAATCAAAACCTGTAACTCAGGTTTAAGGATGCTTGTTATTTCCCTGTCTCTTTCTTTTTTGCTCTTTTTTTTTGTGAGACAGAGCCTCAAGTTGTTGCCCTGGGTAGAGTGCCGTGGCATCATAGCTCATGGCAACCTCCAACTCTCGGGCTTAAGCGATTCTCTTGCCTCAGCCTCCCAAGTAGCTGGGACTACAGGTGCCCACCACAATGCCCAGCTATTTTTTGGTTGCAGTTGTCATTGTTGTTTGGCGGGCCTGGGCTGGATTCGAACCCACCAGCTCTGGTGTGTGTGACTGGCACCTTAGCCGCTTGAGCCACAGGCACTGAGCCTCCTTGTCTCCTTCTGTGTGAGCTCAAGTAAATTGTTCTTTAGGCAGAACCAAACCAAGAGGTTCATTCTGAGTGAAAAAATCCAGCTAAACATTACTTTCCCTGCTTCCCTTCTCACAGACGGCACTTATCACGGGTAACAGATGAATGGAGAATCTTAAAGGCAAAAATAAGGGAAACCATTCCTAATACTGAAGGTACAAAATAAACACCTATGTATTTCCAGATCCCGACCTCCTGGGCATTGGCAACTTGCATTTTTAAAAAATTTTATTCATTTATTTATTTTTTTGAGATAGAGTCTCACTATGTCACCCTCTGTAGAGTGCTATAGCATCAGAGCTCACAGCAACCTCAAACTCCTGGCCTTAAGTGATTCTCTTGCTTCAGCCTCCCAAGTAGCTGGGACTACAGGTGCCCGCCACAATGCCTGCCTATTTTTTCTGTTGCAGTTGTCATTGTTTAGCAGGCCCGGGTTTGATCCCGCCAGCCTGGGTGTATGTGGCTGGCGCCCTACTCACTGAACTACGGGCGCTTTCTAGCAACTTGCATTTTTAAATCTTCAGTTAGTCCTGATTTAGCTTGAGAATTTTACAGAACTGCTGAGCATAGAGCCTAACACAAGTCCGTGTTTAATACCTTTATTAGTTTCTTTTCACAGCTATCACTGAGGGCTGTCTTGCATTTGTGTGGATTTGGTCACGACAGGGGCTGTCGAGAGAGAGCAGATGGCCCGGATTATTGTTAGCCGTAGACAGGCAATAACAGTGGCATTTACAGGGCAATATTCTGTGTGCCAGAAGTTTCGTGCACATCTTGTTCAATACTCCAGTCAGAAACAGGCACTATCGTCTCCATGTGCGGACAGGCAAACTGAGGCTCAGCAAAGTGACATCACCAATGAAAGTCTACAGTGTAGGTGCCAGGGCTGGGTTTGATGGGAGGTCCCCATGACATCCTAATCCAGACATTGTCACTTTCTAAACAGAGAACCTGTGAGCGGGAAGGACCCTTGGGGACCTTCCAGGCCAGCAGTTCTCAGATCTTGTTCCCGGGGCACATGGGACAGTGCCTGAAGATATTCTGGGCTGCCTCGACCAAGTGGAGGGGTGGGAACTCCTGGCGTCTAGCAGGTGAGGCGTCTACATTGCACAGGAATCCCGCCAGGGGGCCATCCTACCCAAAACACACATAGCGCCGACATTGAGAAATCTTCCACTTGACCCATCTCCTGGCTTTCCAAACAAGAAAGGGGTAGGGCTGAGGGCCATGCTCACTTCTCTGTGGTCACCATATCTCCCATAGTTCTTCCAGCACCTGGAGTCATCAGGGGAACGGGCTCACAGGGCAATTCCTAGTCTGGCAGCCAGGAGTGGAGAGGCCCCACCGGTTGCCCAGGGAGCCAGCAGTGGGTTACATCAGCAAACATTATCCTCCAGAGACGCACCCTTAGATTTTTTTTAGATTTCAGGAAAAAAAGAGGCTAGTTTTCTTAAATTGGTTTCCCAATTTGCTCCATTTTGCAGTTTCCTAGTGTAGATTCAGTGGAATCTGGGTGAGATGGTACTGAGAGGGGATAGGAATGTGTCCCCCGCTGGGGGGGGGGGTTTAGAGACAATGGTGGCTGTCACTAGCACACTGGATGGGCCAGGCCTTCAGGTGGGGGAGCAGGGCTCACCTTCAGGGCGGAGTATGTGCTGGCAGCTTCTAGCACCAAAGGACAGACAGGGTACAGGCCACAGCAGGCAGAGAGGGAGCAGAGCAGGTATGACCTGGATCATCAGCTCCCTCCCTGCCCCATCACCCCTGCATTGCTGCCCAGCAGCCTCCACAGTCTCTCCAGGGAACACAGGCCTCCTGGGTCGCAGACAGAGTATGGGGGAGGATTGTGGTGAAGTGGTGAAGCTGGGAGGGGCTCTGAGTCTCAGTTTCCCTGTTAGCACAGTGATCCCAGGGGTGGACAGAACAAGCTGACTCTATGAACACTCAGCTGTCCACACATAGGGTCCACCAGCACGCGGAGCTTGTTCCCCATCCTGGAATTCTCCAGAGGACAGGGCATCTTACACATGTGAGCTACAGGGGGTTCCTGTGTGCAGAATGGGGGCAAGTGCAGGAGAAAGAGAACACACCTGCACTCCTCAGTCTTTCTGTGTGCTGCCACAGCTGAGCCTGGGAACTAAGCCTAGCATATCTCTTGTTCCCAGGAGGGAAGCCGTTGGTTGCCCTTTTGGGCCCTCTGCCCTTCCAGCAGGTCTGCTCACTTTTGCTCCCGTGCAGACGGGCTGGGCCCCATGGGACGTGCCCGCCTGGCCTCACTTGGCCCTCTAGGCTGGTATGTGATGCGGTCTACACGAGGGGCAAATGAAGTCCTTTAATATTCAGGCTGAGTTTCCTACTTTTTTTCCTAAGAGTGCAACACTGTGGTTCAATATTTGCTGGGTGGTAATTAATGGCACTTAATCTGTGGGCCTGGAGCTTGTTTCTCATTTGTTAATAAATGTTGTTGGCTCCATCTACCTCTTCCTTCCCCAGAAATGTCCTGTCTTTTCTCAGTCCTAGCAGATCTCAAGGACAGAGGACAAAGCTCTCAGAAAGAGAGTCACGGCTGTGTCAGCGAGGCGGCCATCTGAAGAAAAGTTTATGAAGAGAGAAAAGAAACAGAAGTGTGAGCCTCCCTGAGGCCTGACCCGGGCTCATGTAAGACATTTCTCATGGCAGAGGGGGCCTTTGCCCTTATTCTTCCAGACTGGTAAACAAATTGCCTGAGTGATAAAGCTGTTATTTACTGAGGGCCTGGTGTGCTCCCGGCACACAAATGTCTATTTTGTTTACTAACACTGTAACAATCTCAAAAGGCAAGTTAAGCTCTCTCCATCCCACAGATGAGGAAACAAGGTTTCAGAAAGACCGGGTGACTCTCCCAAGGCCACATAGCTCAGAGCAGAAACGCAGATGCAGGCTGGCCGGGCTCCCTTCCCACTGCCCCACATTGCTGTCGAAGATGTGACCCCACCAGACACGACTTGCCCACATGGCTCTGGATAACACTTGGGATGATATTAACTTGACCTCAGTTGGCATGGTCACGGGGCTTCTCTGTAAGCCCGTTCATCTTCCTCAGGGTAACGGCCTCGCGCAGTGGGCTGAGCGGCATCACTGAATTACCATCATTTTACAGGCGGAGAAGCTGAGGCTCAGGAGCATTGAGGGTTTGGGTGCGGTTAAACAGCTCTTGAGTAGTGTTTGGTTTGGGGCAGGTGTGTCAGGAACCCCACCTGGGTTGTGAGCAATGAGAACGGACAGTCAACTCATGTGAATAGCTGCTTGTTCACACTCTTCCCGGAGGCTTCTCACCTGGCTCGGCCGCCGTGTGACGGCAACTCAACAGCACCTGCATTTCAGGTAGGCGTGAGGAGATGCCTGTGGGTGCTTGGCACGCGAGCCAGCCCCAGTGGAGACTCTCACCACCAGACGCCCACAGTGGAAATCCAGTGAATGCCGTGAGTCAGGCAGCATGTATCAGCTTTCAAAAACCCCAGGGAATTCTGAGCCAGCAAATAAAATGCGCTCCATTTTGTCAGAACTCAGGGGATTGGGCAGGAAGTGGCACGCAGAATTTTGACACTGCAGTTTGATCAGTCTGATGGGTTTAGTATTACAGAAATATTTCATTGTTTCAGCAGAGACGAGGAAATCTAATCACCCGTCCACCTGAACCTGAGATTCATCAGGGTCCACTGGAGGGGAAGGTGGGGTGAAGGGAGCACGGAAAGAAAGAAAAAGAGTGACACATCTGTGTTAAAACCCAATTCAACCCCAGGGAACATGGCCCATTAGTTCAAATTGTGTTTTTTTTTTCCTTACTTCTATTTTAAAATTTAAGTCATTGCTCTATTTTCAAGATATTATTATTTTTTTAAGTGGCATCTAATTATGTTTTCTCTCCACATTCTTTTTGAGCAGGTAATGAAGGCTACAGTGGGGAGTTCTGCTGTGATTAGTGGGAGAAATGCAGATGGGTCTGAAATGAAGCAACAGGGTAAAATACGATTTTATAAACAGGATTGAAGGAAATGAAAAGTGCTCTGTTGCTAAACTCAGTGGAGATGGCATTCCTTCTACGACTGCTGCTGCAGGGGGGTCTGGAACTGGTCTGGGTGGACCAGACCCACCTTCAGCAGTCACTGTGGCTCAAAGGCCCCCACTCACAGACATCTCTCCTACCCAGAAAGCATGGTGCTTCTATTTGCAATTTATTCCCATTCCATCTTGGGGAGGAAGGCTAAAAGACAACAATCCCTCAGCCTGCCTGAGGCTCCAAAAGGAGGTGCCAGAGGAACAGGCTGGGGCAGGGGACAAAAAGGGACTAAACAACAGATTTACAAACGTAGACAAATTCTTAATTCTGCATAGCCAGGCTAAGTGTATTCTTTTCTTGTTGGAACCTGGCTAGAGTTACATTAAAATGAGGCTGTGCCTCTTGGAAAAAGCCAGAGTCACCGCGAAGAGCATGTCCAGTGTTCCACGTGAGTCCCCCATAGCCTAACAGGTGTCAGGCTCCCAGAAACACCACCAACAGGGCTTACTTTGGGGCCATGTGAGAATAGAGAAAGTGGTGGGCCAGGGAAAAGGTTTCACCACAAGGAACTCATTTCTGCGGCCCTGAATGGAAAACCTTCATTAGGCATTCTGTGCTCCAGGCCAGTGTTCCCTTCTCACCAGCAGGAAGAGACAGTTCAGGTCAAACATAGGCTGCTCCCCCCTGCGCATAGCCTCCCAGCTCCCCGTGTCTCTGTCTGAGCTGCACTTTCTGCTCCACACTTCCACTCAGCAAGGCCCTCCGGCACACAGGTTCAAGTTCTAACCCACATCCCTGAGACGCTGCTGGCCCATCACCCACCTGTGACATGGTTGTGAATAAGCCTGTGACTTTAATGATGTGACCGTATGTTCCCTGTGTTTCCTGAAGTAGTGGTTTTGTGTCTGATCATCAGCTAGCCTGTCACTTCTGCAGGGCCAGCCTTATGGCTCTTGTGGGGCTTTGGTCACGAGAAGCCACTTACTGAGCTGCACTCTCCGGGCACCCCATCCTAGTGTGTGGAGGGGGACGAGGGATGGCTTCTTCATCCTTCCAGAGTTCAACAACTAATCCTGACTCTTCAAAGAAGACATTCAAGAGTCACAACAGGGCCATAAGATGAGCACAGGGAGTTCAGGAAGCAGGAAGGGAAATGAGAGCTGGCAGGGAGACTCAGCAACAAAGCTCAGAATCGTGGAGGTAAAGAGGAGAGGTCCTTATGGTGGGGAGCATGTGGGAAGCTCAAATGCTGGGGCTTTGCCCATGGATGCTGTGATTAAGTGGATCAGGGTTACATGTGCAGAATCTGCTCCGCTGGCAATTCTAAGGCAGCTGATCTTAGGGAACTACTGAGGTCTGGGGTGGTTCAGAAGAAACTGAAGCCTAATAAAATTAAGTAGCTCTTCGCTGCCATACGGCGAGCCAGGAGTCCAGAATGAGACTGCCATTCCATTGCTGTTTCCATTACCCCTAATTCCATCAGTTAGCGTCTCCCTTGTAGAGAACCACTGCTGGTCTGAGGGCACCAGGAGGCTGAATGGAGGATGTGTGGGCTAAAAGGGGGCAACTATTCAGAACACATCTGAAATTCTATTTACACCATGCTTGAAATTGAACTTCCCGTTTTCCAGCTTCAGTTTCCAGAATGCAATCTTAATCTAGTTCATTTGCATAAGCTTTAAAATAAGCCTTTAGAACAAATGTAAATGGATCTTCAAAGAACAATATTATGATGGGTTCAGAGTAAATGACTCAAAAACATATGGACGGCATTTCTTGAGGATTTCCAGAGAGTCTTGCTGTCTGTCTGTATGCAAGGGAGGGTTATTATGAAGGCAAAACTGGTGTTGGGTGAAAGGTGGTGTTCTTGGAAGGACAACGTGTGCTAACCCTTTCCAAGGTCCTGATTTATTTCTGTGCCTTGGTGGCTGGACTCATAACCTAGAATGGTGACATGAAATAGAACTCACTGTCTTCAGCAGGCTTGATTTGGGTCCTAGAAGCAGCTCACAGCCAGGTCACAGGAAACAGAACACAGATGTCAGAACTGGGAAGAGCCAGAGATTCCCCATAAAACTCCCCTCACCGCAGGGATGAGGAAAATGAGATTCAGAGAGAGAAAGTGACTTGTAAAGGCCACATATAGTCAGTATACGGTTGGAACAGGATATCAATGAGGTATGTGTAACTCCAAATCGTAAGCTCTTGTCACATCCCCCAGCTGGTAAGAGATCACAGACCAGGCCAGCAAACACAGCTTCAGGGGCACAGAACTGACTGGTGGCCTTGCCATAGCACTGACCAGCGGCCTTGCTATGGCACTGACCAGTGGCCTTGCTATGGCACTGACCAGTAGCCTTGCCGTGGCACTGACCAGAGGCCTTGCCATAGCACTGACCAGCGGCCTTGATGTGGCACTGACCAGTGGCCTTGCCATAGCACTGACCAGTGGCCTGGCTGTGGCACTGACCAGCGGCCTGGCTGTGGCACTGACCAGCAGCCTTGCTGTGGCACTGACCAGCAGCCTGGCTATGGCACTGACCAGCGGCCTTGCTGCGGCACTGATACACTGGTTGCTGGGCAACATGGCTCCTCTCTGAGGAGGCAAGAAGGCGATTCAAAGCTGCTGGATCTGCATTAAGCAGAACCCAGTAACAAGGTACTTTCAGGTCAAAGACCTGGTTGGCTGTGGTTTGGAGTTTCTGGGTCAACTGCCCAGAGGCTGTGTCCTGCTCAGCTTATCTGAGATGAGGCCACAGGAAGGACCTCTTGAGAGAGAAGAGTCAGGAAAACCAATTTCAGATCTCAGACAGGGCAGGTGGAGATATGGGCTTGTTTTCTGCTCAAGGTTGGTATTGTATCTTATCTTACAGCAAGGAGAAATCAGAGGTGCCTGAAAGTCCCAGTCAGAGAAAAGATGTGGGGATGGGAAGAGGGTGCTGTCAACCTCGGCAAGTCGGTGCTGTGGGCCTCATGTCTCCATTCATAGAATAATGAGGCTGGGGTAGTTTCTGTGGACTGGGGCTGGCTGGCTAGGTAAGAATCACCTGGACAGTTTGTTAACAGAGAGACTCTCAGGCCCCAATTTCAGCTGTTCTGACTGAGGAGGTTTGACGTGATAACTCACCAACATTCCCGTTCATGTGTCTAGGAGATGTTCTGGGCTCTGTTGGGTACCGGGGGTATGACTGTGAGTGTACACACCACACACAGACCACTGTGCAAGCAGCCGGTCCACAGTCCTTTACAGAGGGACCCTTTCCCAGATGAATGGCACTGTGGTGTTATATCCATGGGATTTGGCCAAAATTGGATTTGAATCTTGGCTGCTTTTGAGCAGTGTGACCTCATTTATACAATTTACTTAACCCCTCCGATTCCTCTGAAATATGGGGATATAATTATGGTGGCTATTTCGTGAGACCATTGGGTGACTACCTGAGATAATCTGGCCAAGCTGCTCAGCACAGTTCCTGGGGAGCAGCCACAGCTTGCCAGGGGCCGGTGCACACAGACCCCTGTGGTCTGAGAGCTCTCGGGCATGCATGTGAGCCTGTGTGAGACGCACGCGTGGGGAGTGTATATGTCCCCAGAATAAACTCAGTGATGGGCAGCCTACTCTGTACTTCTGCTTGGCTCCATCAGGGAGGCCTCACGGAAGAGGTGACCTTAGATTTGGGCTTCAGCAATGGGTAGACTTCCAACAAATAGGAGTGGAAAGCAGTAGGCAAAGGCTCAGGCAGGCAGAGTTGTGCTCGGGGACGTGGAGGACAGCTCATGTGTGGGGGCAGACCTGGAAGGCTAACCAAAGTGGGAAGGGTCTTGGGCCCCAGTCAAGGGACATACTGGACACGGGTTTGCCTTTTAAAACATACAACCTGATCTGGGGGGGACAAGCGTTTCGGTAAGTGTGTGTTGTGTAAATAACTGAGAAGGTGAGCTGAGAGGGACCTTCCTGGGAGCTCACATGGAGGAGGCAGCAGTCCAGAGGAAAAGGGAGGCAGGGAGTACTGGTTGTGGGGGGCAGGCTGAGGCTCTCAAGAGTGGCTGTGGGATGGAGCAGAGAGGCTGGGGAGAGTGTATCTCCACGGAAGTAACCCTGAGCTGGGTGACCGATCGGAGCAGCAGTGGAAAGAGGAGGCAAAGACCTAATTTCTGAGGTTTGTATCTGGAAGAATATTGGAGCCAGGAGGGCCACTGAAGCTGAGGATAGGGACTCAGAGGCCCTCTAGGCCCTCCAGACCCTGTTGGAGCTCCTCGCTCCGCAACCCAGGGTGCCTGGTGGGCAGTAGGTGCTGGTGGGCACTGTTTCCTGCTCACCTTAGAGGCCACTCTCCCTGCCAGGCTGCGGGCTTCCTGAGGCAGGCACTGTGTCTGCCCCGCTGCCTGCTGTGCTAACAACTAAGTATGGCTTCTTCAGAGTGGACCCTAAATAAAGGCTGAAAATACAACTGAGAATGGGCTTCCTGAGGAAAGCTGTGGACGCGGTCTAACGTGCATGGGGAGGTGATGGGCACCATTGTGGGGGAAATGTTATTTGGCACTTGCACATTCTGGTCCAGTTTTGTGAGGGAGACCCTGGCCCTCGTAGGCACCTCCTGCCATCCCTTCTCAGAGCTCAGGGAACCTGCCCTCTGAACCTGCCCCGCTCTCAGGCCCTGTATTCTGGTCTGTCCACCAGGGATGCATTGAATTGGAGCCACGGTGACATCTCTGTGATACAGGATAGTCTATCTCACCTGACCAAAACAAACACAGCTTTGCAGTTCACCCTATAGCAATTCAAAGGGGGGAATCAAAGGAGTCTGAACTATTTCCTAGCTCATTAAAAACATTTGGTTCATATTTCAACTTCTGAGAAAAAAAAGACAAAATGGAGGTTTGTGATGTGGTCATATGAGCTGAGATTAGTGTCCCTCAGGCCCTGGGCACGTCTTCTCAGGAAACTCTCTGCCCCACTATTTCTTAGTTTCCATCTGCCCCTGCCCAGCATTGTGGGCCTGGTGATGGGCCATCCCATGTAATAATTGCCTTCCTGGAAATTGATTTATCTGCTCCTTGAATCTGGTGAAGTTGACCTTTTAAGGTGAAAATGGCTAGTCACTGAGCAGTTGAATTATTTTTGTGCCATTCTGGCTCCAGGGACTCCGAGGAGGCTCAGGACCCTCTCATCCTAGGGCAAGGCTCTGCCTCGGAGCCCTCTGGCCTCTGGCCAGGGACAATCTCATAGTCTTATCCACCACTTCCTTTCACTGTATTGCCCAGGCTTCCAAGGCAGAAGAGAGTGCGAGCCCCAGGAAGCTCTGAAAGTAATAAAAGAACTAAATGTTTTCTAGGTCACCGCCTGATCAAGTCCCCACTTAAACAATAATCTTGCCATTGCATCTGCAAAACCTCAGACTCAGGCTCCCAAAGGTTATTTCATCAATAATTCTCGAGCTTGCCTATGGCGAGAATTACTCCCAGCAGGCGTCTCGGGCCATCTCTGAAGGGCTCCTGTGAGGGCCTGGTGAGGCAGAAGCCATCAATATTGCTGCAGGGGCAGGGCAGGTAGGGGCCCAGGAGGGACGCAGAGGCCAGGCAAGGAGGCCAGCAGACTTGGCCTTGGTCTGACGAGGAAGCCAGGTTTCGTGTTAACAGAGTTGGATTAAACTGGGCCATGTGTCCTGGCCAGTGTTGTGATAAAAAGGCCCAGTGACCACGGGCACACTGCCTGGGATCCTTTTGGAATCTGCAGGCTTCCATCTACCCAGTCCCTAATGCTCTGTTGTTGAAACAGGCTTCTTTGATTTACTCAGCATATTTACCAAGCAATTTGCAAGAGTGAGTCATCGCTCCTCAGTGCGTTGATTTCTGGGTGGGAAAACCACACAGGGGCTGCTATGCGCCCTCCATCTAGCCTTCCTGGACCTGCTTAGACTCCGGTTCCTATCAGCACTTAATCCTCCCTCCCGTGGGTCCTCAGGCAGCAGGGGTCGGTGCCACTCACCACCTCCCACCCACCACCTTTGCCCCATCTCTCATCTTTGAACTTTTCGCTCTTGTGCGTTCCGTGTGCCTCTCCATGTGATGGCAACTGCACCTTGTTCTCACCGTGTTGGAGACAGTGATTAATGCCCTTACTTCCTTTATACTGGTTTATACTGGTTTGGGGGAGGTAGTTATAGTCCGTGACTGTGCTCCCTGGGAGCCCAATCCTTTCTCAGCCATGTAAGTTTGACTCCTTCGCCCTCCTGGCATGACTCACTTGCTAAACCCTGGAACATGTGTAGGTCTGTGTGTCTTGCTGGGATTTCCTACACCTTTTCTGAGTTGCACTGGCTGCTGCTGTTCAAGTTGCATCGTTCCTTGGTACTCAAGGACAGAAAAGGCTCCTCCCCACCATTCTTACTGGTTTACTCTTGGGGACATCATCTGCTGAGAACCAGAACTATCGAGCGAGAGATAACAGGCCAACAGATGACATCTCCAAAGTAACAGGGCCGTTCACCAAGCGACTTCTGTACCAAAGTATGGGGTTGCACTTGGCTCTCCCTACCCCAACAAGAAGTCCTTTTTTTCAAACAAGGTCAACAATTATTTTTCCAAGAAGAAAAGAGAAAAGTCTTCCCAGTCTTTACAGGGGAAGGAGACGAATATTAAGGGTGAGAGAGAGAGAGATCGACACACCAGTGACATATCCCCCCTCCAGCCTGAGAGCATGCAGGTGGCTTACTGAAGCCCAGGACTGCACCCATCAACTACTGGGCTGTAGAAGACCCTTGAGTTTGTCATTCAGCCTCATTTTCGGTACGAGGACACTGAGTCAGGACTGTGTAGGAAACAAGTGGGTGTCTGGTTGTCATGCACCCTGGGTTTTAAGGTCTGCTCATTTGTTCCCTAGACATCCGCAGGCCTTGAATAGGTTTTCCAACTTTACTGGACCTCAGCTCAGCTTCCCCACCTGTAAAATGAAGGTTGTACTATCTGCCTTGGGGCTTTTTGTAAATACTGACAATAATCAATCAATAAATAGGTACCTGGCACAGAGTGGGCGCAGAATAAACAATCATCGCGAGTTGCAGAACAGTGAAAGGAGCCCCACCATCTTACCAGGAGGTAAGCCTCAAGGGTTATGCAAGTGCCCAGTGGCAGAACCGGTCCTTGGTGAGTGAAGCTCGTCGGTTCTTTCCATGCCAGGAGTGTGCTCATGAGACACGTGCTGGTTGTCACTCTGCAGAGCACTGCCCTTGACAGAGCACCTGTCTTTGAGGAGCTAAGCACAGGGATAGATTTTTATAAATCAATTAAGTTTGTTCTCTTAATAGGATGTTGTCTAATTTCTTCATATGGACATATACACATGTGATTGGTACAGCAAAATAAATTTGGATCATTTAGATGAAACATATTCCATCTTATGTCTGTGTGTGGAATTTACCAGAGTTGATGAAACCTCATGTTGACATAAGAACAAAGCCTTGGAATGCGTGCTGTAGAAACGCAGGACTCAGACCCATGACCTTGCTCCTGGGTGCTTTTAATCCACTCCCAAAGCCTAAAATGCCTCAGACAGCAAACTGTCTTATTCTGAGAGGTCGTCAAGGACAACCTGCCTCGCACCATCTCCTTGTCTAATAATTCTTCACGGCCAGAAAGTTCTTCTACATAAGCAGAACGTCTATTGCTTTGAGCGAACCACTTTTCCTTCTGTTCCATTCTCCCTGGCAATGGAGAACAGCTGGGAAGTTTCAGTATCTCTGTTATGAACTTGAAAGCCGTTAAAAACACTGCTCAAGTTTCTCTTCCGTCGGTCAAATAAACTTGATTCTTTGAGCATTTGTCACAGACAGAAGCAATTTTCTACCCATCTAGCCATTTGCTAAGAGAGTTTAAAAAATTTTGGAATGTGAGATCTCAGGAGGCAAGAGTGACCATTAGTTAAAAAGTTGTGCAAAGTATTATAATTTGTATAATACTTCTGCAAGTGGGTTCTCACTAATTTTTTTTTTTTTTAGCAAAAAAGAGAAAAGAAAGAGTGAGAACTTCAAGATTCTGGTGCCTGTCCAGTTATGGGAAGGAAGACCCCAAAAGGAGGAAAGTGAGAATAAAGGGACAGAGGATGAAAGCCTCTCAATTTGTGTTTTTCTGCGAGCCTGGGTGGCAGAATATTACAGTTAGTAAGAAGACGGGTGGAGGGTAAGAAGCACTGGCTTCAAGTTCCACTGGCAGGGGACCTCAATCAGGTCACTTCACCTCGTTCTATCTCCATTTCTTACTTGCGAAATAGAGGCGATGGGATGAGTTAGGAAGCCAGAGTGAGACGTCGGGAGGTGCTCTAAGGTGCTCGGCACATCACAGATCTTGTTATTCTTCTAAACCAAGAAGTTGTCCATTATTTTTGACTTATTTTTACTAGAGAGCTGTGGTGATATAATTCACAGCAACTTCAAACTCCTGGGCTGAAATGATCCTCCTGCTTCAGTCTCCTGAGTAGATGGGACTACAGGCACCCATCACAACATTCAGCTATTTTTTCTATTTTAAGTAGAAACAGGGTCTCTCACTTGTTCAGGCTCGTCTTGAACTCCTGAACTCAGGGATCCTCCCACCTCGGCCTCCCAGCGTGCTAGGATTACAGGTGTGAGCTGCCGCTCCTGGGCAGCTCCTGGCTTTTCAAACTATCTTCAGGAGCCTCCTCGATTTTTGGATTTTGTAGATTTCTTTCTTAAGAATTAAAACAATAGCTTAAAAACAATGCCAGGATTAATTAGGCATTTATGGGTTCAAGGGACCCTAGAAGCTAACTGGCTGATGGGTTAATTATGGAGCTATAGAATTACCATTATCATTACAGTGCTAATAATAATAATTGCATAATAGAATTATTCTTACAACAGAATAAGACCACTGGGTGTTGTTCCTGAAAATGGATGCAGAACTAGGGAACACTTAACTCTCTTAAGTTGGGGCCCAATTCACCAGCACCTGTGGTACAGCACATCACTGTGGTTTTAAGTCTGTGATTTTCCCCCCAAGAGATTCACATGTGAAAGAATGCAAATTCCATTTCTCCTGACAAATCTAGATTCATGACCTAGTTGCACCCCTGAAGGAGAACTCTCCCAAAGCAGAGAACATGGAAAATAATAATTGGTTCTGCATGTTTCCTTGGGAATTTTAGCAGAAAATGGAGCTGGAACACTGGTGTTGAAGGCGGGGAGATGTTGGCAGAGAGAGTCCTCTGAAACACATGCCCTTAGTTGAAACACATGGCATCAGACCACCATGAACCCAGCTTTCTGAGCTCTTCTGGAATCTTTGTGATAATAGTAAGCTTTGTTTTAGTTGGAAAACCTTGGGGTTTTCATGTTACGAGTGAGTAATAAACCTGCTTTATAAAAGGAAGGAGAAAAACAGGCAGAAAAGTTCTGCAGGACACAAAGTTTTGGTGGTGTTTGTCAGCCCGGTGCCCACCAGTCGCAGAGACCAGGCTCAGAGCAGCCACATCCCGGCTGCCCTGGAAAGGCTCTGTACCTCTTCTCCTAGGCAGCCAGCCAGGCTTTCCCCAGAGAGCCCCGCCCTTCGACCCCACACCTGGGGATGTAGATGGCCTTCCTCCCTAGATTATTTAGAAAAAACTACACACAAAAAAAGACAACTAAAAGGAGGCAAAAGTGACCACTGGCTAAAAATTCTATTTTTACTGCATGGTGATTTGAAAAGTAAAATGAAATAAACGAACACTGTGGGGGACAAACTCCCCAGATGGAAGGTCTGGTGATTTGTTGACTCCAAACAAGTCAACTTTTTAATTTCTTGGATAGTGAAGACCTAGCTCTGATTACATGAAGATCCCATGAGGGGTGGCAGACTGGGAGGATCACCCGATGAAGCAGAGGGTGGAGGACCTCGGCCCTGGTTCTGCCCCCACTGCCTTTCTCTGCGTGACGCTGGGTAAATCTCATCACCACCTGTCTCCTCATCTATAAAATGGGAATCATGGCATCTGTTCCCTCATGAGGCTTCATACATCTTCATTACATGCTTAGCAACGATTAGATAGAAGGGTCCATGGATCGTATTAGTCTTAGCAATAATGGTCTTAATAAAGATGTGAGCTGCCCAGGAAGGAAGTGTGTGGTACAGGAAGGGTTTGTGTGTCCTGTCTAAGCCAAGGACTGGGAGGTGAGGGGATAAGCCTATTCTGTCACTATTTATCATTCTCAGTTAACAATGTGGGAGATACGATGGCTGCTAAACAGTCTGGTGGCAGAACATCATAAATGAAGTCTGTTTTCCCTGGAAACTGCATAACCATTTGAATTAATTTAATTTGAAATATCAAATTAAATTAAACTGTAGAATAATCCCCAAGGGAGAGCATATTTCATTTGCAATGTCTTTTGATAGAGGAGTCCCTGCCAAAAGTTTTGCTTTGCATCTGGCTACTGATCTAAATTTATTGCATTAGCTTTGAGAAGACTTTTAATAGAAAGCAAGATTAAAAGAAAACTGAATGGAAAATAAAGATGTTCAATACTGAAAACAGCACTCCCCAGAACCTACCTCTCTGACTTTATGATCTCTATACCTCTGTCCCTGGCCTCAACTCAGACCATCCAGCTACATTGCATGTTTGGTTGAAGAACTTTCTTTCAATAATGGTAAGTCATATCTACAGAAATTATCGGAACAGAATGGGCAAAGCATACTTGGTGGAAGGCCTACAAGATGGATGTTGTCTTTGGCAAATACTGGGGAAGAAGATTGACATCATCTAAGAAGCAAAGAATGGAGATGAGAGAGAAATATCAAAGGTCCCTGGATGGTCCCCGGGCGTCTCTGTGTGGTGGTGTCTGGTGCTGTGCTGTGGTTTTCCTCCACTGTCTGCTTCTTGTCAGCCACTTCTCTTCACATAGCAGTATCCCATTACAGCATTGGGTCTACAGGTTGGAAGGACAAGAGCTGATGGTGAATCCAGCAATTTCCTAAAATATAGGTCACCTCAAATCACCACTTAGGAAATGACTGGTCTCTTTTTCCATGGTTAGACATTGAAGGACATTGCACCAAGCAGCTGCCTGCAAGTTGATTCTGTGGGAATGATCTATTTCTTCTTTCTGGTGGGCAAATTCACAGCAGTAGAGACAGACATGAAGGGAAGGTGTTTGCTCGGCACAAACAAGGCTGGCCCTTTAAGGAAGGTTAGTATGGTTTAAATTGGGCCCAAAGAACCCAGATAAGAGTTTCTTAACCAAATAAAAAAAAAGCATTAGGTTTTAATCTCCAGCACTTTAGTAACCTCCTAGTTTGTTTTAAATCTTGATTGGAAGAATTATCCTGACAAGAAAATTAGTAGTAAGTCAATAAGTCTGTGGTCCAAAGATAGGGCATTAAGCTACCAGAGGGAAAAACATCTATTCTGGGAGAAGGTCCTTGCACGCCTCCCAAAGCCGCAGACGTGGGCCTGCCCTGGGGTGGGTGGGGAGGTTCATTATGATTTTAGCCATGAAGCCCTGAAGTGCAGGTAATCATATTTAAAAAGATAAGAACCACGACAAGAAAGGAATCAAGCTTCATGAAGAAATTCTAATTTTCAGCAGTCATGGGTGGAAAATCAATATGACTCTCTAATGCAAAATGAGAACTGGACTTGATAAAGCTGCCTCCTTCCCTGCTCTCTTTAAAAAAGAAACACATCAGAAACTCAAAAAAAAAAAAAAAAAGGAAGAAGAAAAAGAGAGAACAAGAAGAAAAAAAATAGGGAAGAAGAAGAAGACTTCAAGAGGAAAAGGTCGGCATACTGACAGTCCCACCTTCCCCCTGCCCCTCGGTCCCTGCCACTCTCCCGACCTCGCCCAGGGGCCAGCCGGCCTTGTGAAAACACGTCTTCCTGCCAGCTTCAAGGAGCTCTTCTCCACGTTCCTTCCCTGTACATTCTCCCACTGCTCACAGACAGCCGGAGTTCTCGCCATATGGCATTCAGGAAGGAGAGAGAAGGGAGGAGAGGGACAGGCTGAGCCCAGCACCGGGGCCTAATTTTGGAACCTCACTCGGGTATATCTGTTCACATCTAGGTATTATCTTGGTATAAGGAAAAGTGTCATTAATTGACTAGCAATGGGACTTGGCCTCTTTTTATACTTTACTATTAATTTAGGGTGGCAGCTTTAGACATATTGGGAGATTTCTGTTTTAATCACCAATTATGTATTTGGCCAATAAAGCTCATACTGTTACCATTAATATATACATATTTATAACTTGATGGAGCTAGACATAATTAAGTAGAAATGCTCAAATTAACAATGATGATAATCATTCAAAATAAGATTCCCCTGATATCTTCCAGAAGACGGCTCCACCCCAGCGCTGCCATTTAAATTGTGTGCTGCTGAGATGTTGTTCTGCCTACCCTACAAATGGTCTGTCAAATGTAACAAATGATGAACAGAATGATAATGAACGTCTTCATTGCATTGTATTGAATGTCAACTGTGTTTTAAAAACTCAAGTGTTGGAGGAGCTTTTGAAGAGAAGGGGCTTCCAGGAGGCTCTAGCACACGGCAGCTGCGAGTCTGACAGGTCCCTGGGAAGGCACCTCGCCTGGGTGATCAGGCCAACAGCTGACCAAGACCAGTGTATTGGTGTGGGCCACAACCTGCCAGGGGCATCATCTCACGTCCCTGGAAGAGAGTGGTGCCATCTGCTCCTCTTGGCTTCGGCAGTTGCACGCAACAGGTTCCCAAAGGGGGAGGCTGCAGAGCCAAAGGCAGCAGGAGACATGAGGCAAAAATAGAAGCTTTCTTCTGGGTCAGTCTGACATCTGCCCCCATTCTGCCTCCCCTCCTAATGTGCCAGCGTGGCTTTCCCCTTCCTTTGCTTTGAGCAGCGTTCACGCTGGATTCAGTTTGGAGCACATCCCCACGTCCCCGACAAATCCGCTAGCAGGGAAAATTGGAGGTATTGAGGGTAAGCTAACTTGGGACTGAAGTCCATGCCTTGCAGGCGTCACGTGTACTCAAGACATTGGTGGCTTTGAGTTCCTGGCCAGACGCGTCCACCGAGACTCAGGGGCCTGTCTTCCAACACATGCGGCTCCGATTCTCACATTTTTATACGCCATGTTACACACATCATTTCTGAACCTCTCAGAAGCCCATGCATTTCTGAGCATTGGCAATCAAGCATAAAGTTCTGGGGCAAGCTGTGAAATCTCTGAAATGAAAATCAATTCCATCTCCATTTCATGGAGACTAATGTGGCATTTACAACATAAACAATCACTTCTGTTAGGGAGGAAAATTAAAAGCTGTGCTACATAAAGGCACAATGTTTAAAGTTCTGGTGGAAATGAGCACTTGGCTTTGAGATGATTACAAAGGGAATTGGAAAAAGAAAATGAAAAAAAAAAAAAAAAAAGAAACGAAAAGGAAAAGCCAGCCCCAACGATTCAGAAGTACAGAGGTTTCATAACACAAATTTGCTATGACTGAAGCCATTGGGTTCAGCTCAGACCTCTGGGGTAAAAATAAAAACCTTGGGTACTTCTAGAAGCAACAGGAAAAGGTGTTTCAAGGACTTGTGAAAGTCCCATCTATTTCCTTTTCCGATGGTGTCAGGGGACACAGGAATTTCTCAGTGGGGAAGAGCTCAAGACAAAAGATAGGCCCAATGGTTTCAGGGTCGCTCAGAATACAGGTCTGCTGATCTGCTAACACTTTTCATTATAGCAACCTTCGTTTTCCTGTTGTTCTAGTAGGGTTCTATCAGTTTCTGTGTGCAGAAAACTGAAGTTTGCAGAATAAAATCGAAGTTAAAGGCAGGAAAACAAAAATGGTCTATGAGAAGTCTAAAAGTCTGGAATTCAGCTCAGATTTAGCAGCTGCAGGCAAGAATCCCAACCCCTGAAGACTCAGCTTCTTCATCTTCAGACTGAGAAGTTAGACCATGTGATTCCCAAAGGGGGTTGTCCCTAAAACTTGATTATTCTCTTATTCTGCATTAGATGATAACCATTTAACTGGCCTCCTTTGCAAGGGTGGTGGGGAAAAAGTACAAGCTGTTGCAGGTCAGGAGGTGCTCATTTGCATAACGACTGACTCACTAATTAGCCAGCAAGATTTCCAGTATAGCCGTACAGGACACACGAGGGTTCCCACCCTCATATTATTTAACTGGGCTCCTGACTTTGGCTTTTATGGCTCCCAAAGTACTAGCCAGTAATCAGCTGACTTTTCTATAGAGCTACCCAGGCAATTAAGAGCATTAGCATAAAGGAATCTTTCTCAATTAGCTATTTTTAGAGTGGGTTGGAAATGCTGTCTTGCAGCCTTTTAAAGATTTTTATAACAGACTATGTGTGTTGTATTATCTCTGTCACATGTGTATTTTTCATTCTATTTTTGTTCTGCATCAAAAATTTTGTAGTAATACTATTTTGAGGGGTATTTTCAAACCATTTGAAGGAAGTCAGATGAATTTCTGATGAAGGCAGCCTTCGTTAATTCCAATCTGAGTTCGGGACAACGCAGGGTACAGCTCGCACACTTGCGCCAGCCAATCATCTCATCACACCTCTTGATTTGCCTTGATCAAAGAAGCAATTTGTGAGACATACCCTCCCTCTCCCCACCAAAGTGCTAATCACCTTTTCAAGGCAGAAGATAGAAGGAAAACACCGCACAAATTGCTTGCCTTAGCCCCAAAACGCTACTCATTTATAGGAACATCTAAATTATGACTTGAAACCTTGCATGATAAGGTAAGAAGACACTGCCAGTGCATACAGAACTATTATTTACCAGTGTCAAAAATAACTATCACATTTGCATAACTGTGGTGCTATATGACAATTTCTCCCTCAAACTGCTTCTGCAGCTGAAAAAGCTTTGACCGATAGGAAGTGTGGCATGTCGTTATTTTTTTAACCCCTACAAAAATGGATTGAGACCTCTTGGAATTAGATGTTTGAGCGCTGATTGGGGAAATGAGAGCTACCAGAGAAAACAATTTAAAATGCTTTTTGGATTATATTTCCTATGGGTGCATGGCGTGCTATCTTATGGAAGCCAGTGGCCTCCAAAGTGGGTCAGAGGTCCCCCAGGGAGTGATTTGACCCTTTGGAGCATAGTAAGAAACTATTTGCCTCTTAATTCTATGTCAGCTTTGCATATATTCTTTTTAATGCATATGATATGTTAGAACTGGAACACATAGATATAATTCACAGAGAAATGCCTGCATTCTGGGTCTGTGTTAAAATTCTTTTAACGATGGCAGTTAGTGGTAAAAGAAAAATCTTTGGAGACCAGTGGATAACACACATTGTGGGGTTAGCCAGGGACATGGCCCGCTTCTAGAGAGAATTTTCTAGAAGGACGATCAGGTTATCAGCTGTTTCTACAACTACACTGTTAGAAAAGGTAGTTTCATGACAAACAGAAACCTTACTATAGGCACTGGGCATACATATATCTAATAGTTCATACACCTTTCTATTCAGACAACAAGGAAATAGACTTTTCTGTATTTACCAACACAGTCTTGCAAAGTGAAGATCTGCGGATATAATTCTCTTTGGGAATTTCACATCTGCCTTGAGATAGAATGAAGTCTTTTCAGGGAAGGGTGGCAGCAAAAGAATTGGCACCGGGGAGGCAGGCCTAGGCCCCGGGATGCTGTGTTAACACAGGCCCTGTGCCACTCCAGCCCGACCCACGCCTCGGCATAGACAGAAAGGCCTCTGAGGTTCCCCACATAGCTGGTTTTTACCCAGCATGTTCTCGCCTTTTCTCCCTCAGCCTTCTGCTTTTGTCCCCCATTCAATCAATCGCACCTTACCGTGTTTAAGATGCATCAGACATAGTTCTGGCAATCTTGAAATTTTCTCTTCCTCTCTACTCTGTGTCTGGGGGTCACCCGCAGGTCTCTATGCAGGAGTTTTGAGAGGCTCCCAACTCATGATTCCTATTTACTGTTCATTGCTACCCTACTGAGAAACTGAGATCATCAAATATGTTTCAAACAGAGCTCTAACCATAGGATAGGTGAGAACTCTCCTAGAGAGTGGAGCCTTCTATGCTTGGCCAAGCCGACCTGACCTCCCTTGAGAGCTTTTCACCCTGTGTGCCCTTTCCGTGTGAATGTTTAGGGACTGTCAACAAATACACCACTCATTTCTGAGAATCTCCTTCCTGTCCCACCTTGAGCTTGATGCTGTAGGAGCCGGTCCCTGCTCTCAGTGAGCTTGCACAAGAGCTGGGGAACTGGGTGCAAATCCCTGACTGCACAGAGCCCCTGTACAGCGCAACAGCCTGGGCCTACCAGGGGACCTATATACAGGATCTGCTAGGACTTGGGAGGCTGCTGTGACATGCCTAAGTACTCTAGAACTTGACGTCAGACTGTGATGATTCTGTTTTAGCTCCATCACTTAATAGCTATGTGACCTTGGGCAAACCACTTTTCTCTCTGAGTCTTGGTGTGCTCTGCTTATCAATGGAATAGGGACAACAAAACCTATTGATAGGATCGTTTTGAGGATTAAATATAATAATCTATATGGAAATGTTTTATGGGCTGGAGATTGCTGTGCACATTTTAGGAATTACTATTGATGGAGGGGATCATTCTGGTCTGGAAGGGTTAGGGAAGCTTTATTCTGGTATCTACCTACACGACTAGGCCAGATATAGTCACTCATAAATGGAAGCTGGGAACTCAGCCCGGGTACTGTGCATGGTGTGTGATGCTGGGCATGAAGGCCTTGCGATGGGCATGGAGGTGGCCCACTTCCTCCATGGCACCTCTTCTAAACAATCTGGTACAGCTTGGAGTATCAATCTTGACCAGACTGAGAAGAATTATACATTGGACAGAAAGAGCTGGCCCAACAGAAGAGGCTGGTGACCAGGCTGTCTGGCCTGCACTCTGCTCCGGGGAAGGCTATTCACAGACCTCCCTGAGGTTCACCTGAGGGGTCCTGATGAATCGGCTTCTTAGGAGTTTCCTACCCACAGTGGCCTATGGTGTATGGCAACTCTCCTGTTGGCCACCAGCAAAGGGCAGTGTCCACTCCACTCTTCCTGCCTCTTTGCTGAGCAGGAACAAGATGCCCAGTCTCAGCCTGGCTCCCTTCTACCTCAGGGTGCTGTGAGCAGCTGACACTTCAACGTGAATGTCCTCAGTTGCTGGGATCAGTAGCTGGAGTGAGGGTTTGGAAAGGAAAGGCATGCCGAACTAGCAGAGCAGACTGTGTGGTTACACGGTCACTCCTCTGGGAGGGAGCACAGAGGGTGCACGCGGCCCCTGGGGCAGAGCAGCTATGACAGGCCCTACTTCCACTTGCCTCCATCTTCATTCCTATGAACTGTCCTGAGATGAAGCCTCCCCGGAAAGGTGCTTCCATTTTTACTTTCTGATACCTCATTCTGGATTTCCTCTGACTGACTGTAGTCTAAGGCTCCAAGTTGTCCATTCTGGCTCACTGGCCGGTCCTGTGGATGCCCAGTGAGCGCCCTGTGCGGTGGGCTGACCGCCTGGTGGGGGACGGTGTGCGCTGGGCAGCCAGAGCAGATGCACAGTGCTCATCAGAACCAGGGCCTGCCCAGTATCTACTCTTCTGCCTTCCTGAGCTACTGCTAGAAGTGAGCAGAGAACGCGGCTGCTCAGGATAAGCTCTGCCTTCCTCAGCCTCCCTGCAGCTGTGTGACGCAGTCCAGGTGGATGTGAGCAGAAGGGCTGCGTGCAACTTCTGGGCTCTGCCCTCCTCTTCCGCTTCTTCCTCGCTGACCATCACAGTAGGAGCTGGGACAATCTGGATGAGGGGTGGAGCTCATGCTCTACCGCCTACCTCTGCAACGCTGTGACTCAGAAATCACCTCTGCTTTGGTTCCCAATATCATCAAGTCGACCCCTGCCACGTGGAGAGCCGTGCTATGGAGAGCTTCAGGGGGGCCCTGAGAACGCAGACTCCTGTCACACTCCCCTGGTCAGCCTGCCCCGTGGCTGAAATCTGAGTGGGCACTGGGGCCGAACGCCACACGTGGCCCAGAATGCCTATGTTTCCTCGCGTCCCTTTGGTTGTGGCTGATGGCTCTGGGGACACACTCTTAGAGGCTCCCGGTACTCACATTCCTGCCATAGTATGGCGTAGAGGAAGGAGGGGATCCTGGCTCCGTGGTCAGCCGGCTGTGTGATCTCGAATAACTCCTCTCCTCCCAGAGCCAAAGGGGGGCATCAGACCAGATGACTTCTGGAGTGTCCTCCCTTGATAGCTTTCTGAGATGTGGTAATCCTGTGGGCAGCCTGTGGTGCAGGTCACCTCCCATACATGAAGCCAGCGTCCCTGCCTGTGCCAGGCTGCGCAGGGCAGCTCTACTCACTTTTTTTTTTTTTTTTTTGAGACAGTGTTACTTGATCACCCTCAGTCGAGTACTGTGGCGTTACAGCTCATAATAACTTCAAACTCTTGGGCTTAAGTGATTCTCTTGCCTCAGCCTCCCAAGTAGCTGGGACTACAGGTGCCGCTACAACACTGGCTATTTTTTTAGTTATTGTTGTCATTGCTGTTTAGCAGGCCTGGGCCAGGTTCAAACTCACCAGCCCCAGTGCATGTGGCCAGCACCCTAACCACAGATCTATGGGCAGAAGCCTACTCACTCTGTTTTGAATTTTTCATTTCAAAAATGGCAGAGTACCTTGGCATCATCATAGCTCACAGCAACCTCAAACTCTTGGGTTCAAGGGATCCTCCTGCCTCAGTCTTCTGAGTGGCCAGTACTATATAGGCCCTGCTAGTTTTTCTATTTTTAGGAGAAATGGGGGTCTTCTCAAACTCCCAGCTCAACTAATCCACTCACCTGGGCCTCCCAGATAGTTAGGATTATACAGTCATGAGCCACCAGGCCCAGCCCACTCACTCTTCATATCTGCCAGTGGTCTGGTGCAGGGAAGGAGGAAAGAGTGTGGTGAGGGTGGGAGGTGTTACAAGGGGGACAGATGGCAGGGTCCTTCTTTTAGGACACATATACACAGGCGTGGAATCTAGGAGAGCAACATAATATGTGACTCAAGAAATGTGCCATGTTGAGGCACCACACACAGGTGAGGTCTGGCAGCAGGTGGATGCCAGGCCTGGGGTCAGCCTGCTCCCCACACCTGCCGTATAACCTTGAGTGAGCGTCCAAGCCGTTGAGCCTCAGCTTTTTCAAGTCCCAGCTCCCCAGGCTCCCCCACTCCCTTTCCCACTCTGAGAACAGCAAGTCTGTCTGACGAGTGCCCTATTAGTTTCCAGCTGGTGTTCGATGCTCTTGCCTTCTGTCCCCCGAAGCTTTCTGTCTTTTTCCCTGATGCTTTTCCCTACAGCTCTGCCCTCCCTCCTCACTCCCAGCAAAGTTCTCCCATCGCTCCTTCTTTGCAGAGGGCAAGGAAAGATGCCCAGCGATATGTCAGAGCTCTAATTAAGGGAAGATTATGCATGCCACTTGAGTTTTAAAGGGGATTCAGATCAGAATGAATAAAATGCTAACTTTTCCCCTGTTGAACTCATTCACCCACATACCCTGGGGCAAAATGGAATATAACTCAGTTTCTCTGGGAAATGTATCAGACAGCAGGTCATTCTGGTCAGCAGGTGGACGGCAGCAGCGCCCGTGGGCTTGGCTAATATCTGCTCTGTCCTGTGCCCTGCCTGTTGCCACCTCTTTCCTAGCTAGAGACAGACGAAAATAGCTGCTGATGCCGAGTCCTGCCACTAACAGAGCCTATGCATTTCTGTCCTACAAACAGGTGGCAGTGTGGATTCAGGGCTGTGTGCCCCCTGTTGACTGCAGAGAAAAGGGTCTTTCCTATGTCTCTGGCACCCACCTCCTCCTTTGCTGCCCTCCTCACTGCCTCAGGAGCTCACAGCTGGGTCTCAATCCCCCAAACAGCTCCCCACTCACACGCATCTCAATGTAGGAGATCTCCTATTAGCACACGTACATGTGGGCATGTGCTTCCTCTCTCTCCCTCCCCCCCAGCGTAGGCCCTGAATGCTGGATTACGTTACTTCACACATGAGTGGAATACTGCGCAGATGCTTACTTAGGGCCTGTGCCGTCAGCCTCTGGCACAGCCATGGCCATTTTCCCGGTCCCACATCAGCGCTCAGAGGGACAATTCCCCTTTAGTCTGGGCTGAGTGTCCCCCTCTCTTGGCCTGGATCTTCCTTGATGACCCATCTGGGTGTCATTCACTGAGGAATTCTGGGTACAGACAGCACACAGGTGAAAAAGTAAAAGATATCTGCTTACAGAATACAAAGGGAACTATCACGACATTCCTGAAGGTGGAACAGGGCACCCTTCATCAGAGATCAGAGGGTAGTAAAAAGTATCTGGAACCTTCGCATCACCCATGGCTGTTGCATGGTAATAAAGAAACTCCTGACGGCCACCAAATAGCCCTGGCCCAGCTGCGTTCCAAGGTTCTGCAAACTCTTTTTTGTTTTGTAGAGACAGAGTCTCACTTTATCGCCCTCGGTAGAGTGTCGTGGCGTCACAGCTCACAGCAACCTCCAACTCTAGGGCTTAGGCGATTCTCTTACCTCAGCCTCCTGAGTAGCTGGGACTACAGGTGCCTGCCACAACACCCAGCTATTTTTTTCGTTGCAGTTTGGCCGGGGCTGTTTGAACCCGCCACCCTCGGTATATGGGGCCGGCGCCTTATTCACTGAGCCACAGGCACCACCCAGGTTCTGCGAACTCTTTTAGCGACTAGATATCAGTTTCTCTGTCTGTGAAGTGGAGACCATGCTGATGAATAACCAAGAATCTTGTCAAAATTATTTTCAAGTTTATCTACGGCGAGTCAAACCCTCACTAAGACCCCATAAAACACTCCTGCTGTGTTCCTCCGTCTATCTCAACAGCTCCTCTCCTACCTGGAGAGGCCGAGGATACTGAAAGCTGGCTGAGACAGGAGAGAGAGGGCCTACCATGTTCCCTCACAAGGTGTCCTCTGCGGGCAAGGAGAACACCCATGGCAGCCAGCAAACCCTCCCATGCCTGCTTGCTGGACCTCGCAGGGCACACAGCTTTTAATCTTCCTTATTATAGGTGTTCATAATACTATATCTCAATGGGTTTGTGGCTTCTGCCTTTAGCTGTGGAATAAACAATGTCTTGATAATTGTTAGGTCACCATTATTTACTTCTATAGTTATTTTTATTTAAGAAAGCCCTTTTCCTTTGGACTCAGTAAGAGGGCAATACTATAATTTTCTTCACTGTCTCTCTTTAATGAGGTCGAAGGTCAGGCAAACGGAGTCAGACAATTTTAGAAGAGGCAACCCAGCAACAAAACTGACCTCCGGCAGGAGCGCTGAGCACAACGCACTCTGCAGGCGATTCATTGCTCCTGGCTCCTGTGCTGGATGAAAGGCAGGGAATGAGTACAGCCAGGTGCTCCAGCCAGGCTCACGTTCACCACTTCTCTTCCCTGCTGCTGTTTTCTCCTCTCTGACTCATTTTCTCCCTGGGTAAGCACCCCCCCCCCAATCCCTCCAGCCCCATAATCCTGTGCTGTACAATTTCCACTACAACTTTATTCTGTAGAATCTGTCATCAGCAACCTGAGCTTGGCCCTGCTGGGAGGATGTTCTAAGCGGAGCAAATTCACCTCCTTGCTTTGCTGTTTCCTTTCCATTTCCCATAACCCGTTCTTTTTGCCAGCCCTCCAGGGACAGCATCTAGCATCGAGTCACCTCTATGTTGCAGGTGGGTTAAAACGATCATCTCTTAGGGTGCCCAAACCAACTGGACTCTCCCCACCCCCTTGTCTTCCTGGCCCCGGTTGGCTGAGAACAGTAGGAGCCGGTAACAGACGGCATGTCATCCACTCCTGACAGCTCGTGCTATAATGTCGGCCTGCCAAACCCATTACAGTAATAACAGCGCTGCAGAATTACAACACTCACTCCTACATAGAGCAGGAAAAAATTGGCAAAGGAGGGCAGGGTTGGGATTTTCTGTTATTTTGCTTTTTCACTCTTTTCTCTTCCCAAAATGAGGCATTGTCCCTTTTTTCTTTCTTTTATTCCATTAAAAAGATAAGCAAGCAGGCAACCATATATTCCTAAGTCAGAGGACAAGTGTTCAGGGCAGGTGATGGCATCACTTGGATCTTGGGGAACCATCCAAAAGAGATTATGATACCTCGTGGTGAAGCAGTGGTGTCATTCCATCAGCATGTCCCCAAGTGGGGCATGCGCAAAGAAGCTCTTTGCTGGGGCTTGGATAATCTCTACAGGCACTTGCAGAATTAACTTTCCCTTTTAGGCTGGGGGAGGGGGTATTGCAAAACTTAACGATCATTCTTCTGGCTAGGGATCACAAAGTGCTGTTGATAATTGTGATAGTTAAAGTGATTTGCTTATAGTAATTAGTTCCTAGGACTCCCTTGTGGTGGCAAGAGAAAAAGATCGCACTGTCTTGCACACAGGCAAAGTGAGGCACAGAGAGCCAGCCTGCTTCACCGTGAGAGACAGGGCCAGGCACACAAATTGGAGACCCTGCATAGAGGAGAGGGTGTTTTGTAGGCAAGGGGGTATTCAATGGGAGATGCACAGGGCTGGCTTAATGCAGCAGAGACCAGCCTGGCCCAGAGGCCCCACAGCTCCTGCTGGGTGTGAGGTTTGGGGACAATGCTGAAAGTCTATCCATGCTGTGCTGGGGTTTCCAGGGGGTGTCAGGTTTAAACAGGGAGACAAAGGGACTAACCCTTTATACTAGGACCCAAGAACAGACAGCAAGCCTGGAATCCCCTCCCTCTCAGCAGTCGTCCTACTAGGCACCCAGCCCAAGGGTCAAAAGACCTCTTGGAGAGGCCAAGGGTGTCTGCTACCAAATGTGACAGGAGAGAGCCAGTGGCAGCCTAGTGGCAGGAGGCAGAGCTCATGTCATTAATAATCAGGCCACTGAGGCCTGAAGGAGCCCCCTGAGCTCTTGCTCCAGTTGTGGCCACTGGGGTAGGCATTCCCAAGGACTGATAAGGCCAGGAATGTGCACAGAAGCAGATTCCAGGGCAGAGAATAGAACGTATCCCCAGCCTGTGCTCTGAATCCTGGCCCCACTGCGTTTTGGCTGTGTGACCTCGAGCAGGCTGTTCATCATCTCTAATTCCTCTTCTGCTCATGCCTGGGGATCCAGATACACACTGCAGAGGGCCCCTGAATATGTGAGCACCTCACCCATGTCCTGGTCACTGTACTGCTGGGTACATGTTTACACGTTAAGGGACCGATTCAGACATTCAATCAGTCAACAGTAACTACAGTGCTGAGAACCTACTATATGCTCAACCTGGTACTGCAGGAAGTTAGGAGAGGGAGATTGCTACCAGAGCCCGGCCAAATAATGGACATTGAAAGACTATGTAGAATTATTTGCAAAATTTGTTAATCCTGTGTAAGAAACTGTTAGAACCTATTGCATAATCAAATGCTGAACTGTCCAGTGGGAAAGATAATTTCTCTAGTGTCCCTATCAGCTATAGAATGAAGTTGAAAGAAACTATATGACATCCAAAGCCCTGTGTGGTGTCAGTTTCTTGAATGAATCTCCATCTTCAAAGCTTAATGGTTCCTTATACTACCTATCAGCCTTGTCTGGCAATCATAATTCATTTTTTTATCTCTCCACCCATACACAACCCATCCATCCATCCATCCACCTATCCATCCACAGATCCATCCCTCCATGAATCCATCCACCCATCCATCCATCCATCCATCCACCCACCTACCCATCCATCCATCCATCCATCCATCCATCCATCCATCCACCTATCCATCCACGGATCCATCCCTCCATGAATCCATCCACCCATCCATCCATCCATCCATCCATCCATCCATCCATCCACCTATCCATCCACGGATCCATCCCTCCATGAATCCATCCACCCATCCATCCACCCACCTACCCATCTATCCATCCATCCATCCATCCATCCATCTATCCATCCATCCACCTATCCATCCACGGATCCATCCCTCCATGAATCCATCCACCCACCCATCCATCCATCCATCCATCCATCCATCCATCCACCCACCCACCTACCCATCTATCCATCCACCCATCCACCCATCCATCCATCTACCTATCCATCCCTTGATCCATCCCTCCATGAATCCATCCACCCATCCATCCATCCATCCATCCACCTATCCATCCACGGATCCATCCCTCCATGAATCCATGCATCCATCCATCCATCCATCCATCCATCCACCCACCCACCCATCTATCCATCCACCCATCCATCCATCCATCCATCCATCCATCCATCCATCCATCCACCTATCCATCCACTGATCCATCCCTCCATGAATCTATCCATCCATTCATCCCTCCACCCATCCATCCACATGTCCATTCATCTATCTTATCCACAAATACTGAGTACCTAGTATGTGCGGATGTATATGCAGGGTCTCTGAGAATGCCTGTGAATCATGAAGGCAGCCCGTAAGGATCCCATGAACTTATGGTTTAGAGTGTGTAGAAGAGACAAACAATGTAAAGACATATGAGGTCAGACAATTAAGTTCACAAACTCATCCTAGAAAAAGTGCTTTGAAGGGTAGATGAGGCACTGGCCTTGGCGGACAGCTTCCCAAGGGGAGCACTTCGAAGGTGACCGTAGTGATACTCAGCAACGAGGAAGGTAGCACATTTTCTAGGATGACTTTGTGAGAACTTCATTGTCTGACATTATAAATAAAATGGATTCCAATAGTGAGAAATTTGAGGGAGGAAAAAAAAAACCAGGGTAATGAGACAGAAAGGGAGGTGGGTTGGAAGACTGCTTTGTGTGGGGTCATCAGGGTGGGACTCCCAGAATATGTGACATTTGGGAATATGAGAACCCAGCCCCGCAAAATGGGAATGAGAGTTCTAGGCAGATGAAAGAGCAATTGCAAAGGTTCTGGGTGACCTTTAGACAGAGCCAGGTGACCTTCATCAGAGAAGGCAGGCTGCTATGGCTGGAGCTTAATGACCCAGGGGAAAGGAGGTGCTGCAGAATGTCCTGGTGGAACATGGGGGCCATGGCGCAAGAGAGCCACAGCCAGGAGGCAGACGGCTTCCTGTGTGTAAGCAGAGAAGTCGTATGATCTTCTGGTGTCCCTATATCTTTTTAAACGGGGATGACTTGTAGTCTGCTAAATACGCATTTCTGAGGCACATCTCCCCATTTCTGCATCTTGGGGTCCCCTTTCCACACCTTGCTTCCCCATTAGACTCCTGATGGCTTCTGAGCTCCAACTCAGCTGTCCCATCCTCCCCTGCCTTTCCATGGCCCTGTCCCTGCTGGTGACCACTTTCCCTTGTTGCTGTGCTTCCCGCACACCTCTACTATGGCAAGCCATATAAAACATCACCACTGCCTGCTTACACATGTTCCCCCCGCCAGGAGCCTCGGACATGGTGGGGGGGGCTTAGTAGATTTGACAAGGGCCAGTAATCAGGGTAGGTGCCAAGCAAGCAGATCTTGAAGGATGGATAGAATTTTGATAGATGATAAAAAGAGGCCAGAGTCACACAAATCCTACAATATATGTTCAAGTCAACAGGATCGTGATTGGATAGATAATGCCACCAAGAAGGAGAGCTCTGTGAAAAGTGTGTGACGCCCTCTTCTCTCAGCATAGCACAAAACACAGGCCGTTAATGAGAATGATTGATGCTGATTTGCATATCATATTCATGCATTTTGCATATTTCCATTTATCATTGAAATGCATGGACAGATTTCTCAATACTCTCCTTCCTTCCTTCACTGAGGAACTTTTAATTAACTGTCCCCTGAATATCCTGCATGGTGCTAGGCCTTGTGAAGGACAAATGAGTAGAAATTTGCCCTTGGTGAGCTCATGTGTTCTGGCTTCCAAGGGCAAGGCAGAGGGTACAACCGTTTCCACGTTGGTCCTAGAATTAAAGAATGTGTCTGATCTCGGGCAAATGGCTTAACCCCTCTGAGTCTTGGTTTCCTCATTTGTAAAATGAGAGCAATAACACACACCTAGGAGAGCAGGCCGGCAGGGTGCTGGGCACGCGGTGAGGGGTCTAGAGTATTAGCTATTGATTATTGTGGGTTTTCCCAGCTCCCAGCTGCAAACGGGAGGATTTGCAGATTCCATTAAAATATCCAGGTTGGACTCAGTGTCAGTGTGTACAGCCTCCTTCCTTCTTAAATTCTAGGCATTTCAAGTCCCAGTAAACTGCAGCTCGGCTCAGAACAGTGACTGAGCAGGTAAGTCGGAAGCCTGGGCTGGGCGGGGGGCATGGGCTTCCCACTTGTCAGGTACCCACCACTGTCTGCTTCTCCACTTGTAAGAAGAAATCCCCCCATTTACTTTTTTTCTCTTGTCTTGCTTTAAATATGCCCCTGAGAGATCATAAATTGATTTCCTCCTGGCCTGCAGACACCCAGAACAGTCTTCAGGTTGGCCCCCAGGACCCCTGCCCCTTTCTTGCCACTCAGTCACTTATCTCTTCCTGTCACTGCAGTGGCCACAGCACTGGGGTCAGTGAGTGGGTTGCGAGGGCTCTGACAGGATGCATGGCACAATTCATTTGCACCAGGGGATTCTGAATAGATATTAATCGTCTACAAACAGCAATTAACAGAATCTTTTAAAAAAATGCCTTGATGGTTATATAACAGAAGGCAAAGTGCTTCCTGCCCCTTGTTGTAGGTCATTATGGAGGTGGCCCACTCCGTGCAGGTTCTGAATGGCCTGCTATTTCTGCCCAGTCACACCCAACACACACGTCCCCTCAACTTTCTATCCACAACCCTCAGACCTCTTTCTCATGTACAGCATTTGCAGAAGACTCACCTAGTTTTTCCTGAAGCCCGTTCCCGGGATCACTGGTGCATCCTAGGGCAGGGCAGGGAGTTGAACACTGCACCCTCTGAAGACAGAGGCAGAGAGAGGAGCTCACATTTGCTTGGAGTATTACATGCTAAGCCTGTGTTAGCTGCTTTCACCCCACCCTCTCAGTCTTTTCTCGCACAGCCTGGCAAGGAAGGAAGCGTTATTCACATGCCTTTTGTTTTTTTTTAAACAGATGAGGAAACCAAGGCTTAGAGAGGTTACATGGCCTGTGTCTAGCCTGTTGGCAGAAATGAGAGTTGAGCTTTCCAGTACCTGCTTCTGGAGCCTGTGTTCCCCTCCCTCATGGGATTTAAACTCTTATTAATCGTCATTCATCATGTTATTTGTTGGCCTCCTGCCCTGGCTTTGCTCTGGGTTTTGGCAGGGCAGGGAGACGTGGCCTTTCACGTTTAGTATGGTGCTGCCCGTGCCCATCCCAGTCAACAGCCCTGGGCAGTTCATACATATTTGGTGAATGAAGGGCTAGTTTACTCTCACGGTGATGAACCAGTGAAAGATCATCTGATGGTCAATCAACATCTTTATTAGAAAATGTTTTCCCATGAAGCAATGGGTTTTGTGCTTGGCACTCTGTAGTAGGCATAGGTTTTATCTTGTAGAAATTTACCCAGAAATAGAGACCTGAAGTTCATGTGCACAATTCCTTGGTTGACAGGCTGAGTGTGTAGCAATAGAAAACAGCCTCCTCTTGCCTTCGCTGTGTCCTAACATTCTCAAATGCAGTCCAGCTTCCCAGACACCTTCCTCACCTCCTGTATCTTGTCCAAGGTAGAGGGGAAGAGATGCTCACAGGAAACCTTCCGTCCACCTGCCAGAAGGACAGGGATGTGCCGGCTGGTCCTCTGGGCACACGGAACCAGTGCCCACTCACAATGACAGCTCAGCTCTGGTCTGCTCTACCCTAGATTCTTAACTCTGAGCAGGATTAGAAAGTTTTGATGAAATCTCTAAGTATTAGGCAGAAGGAAAGATGAACAGATTAAACACAAACAATGGTGAGGTTTGGGTAGGGGAGTTTAGGAAGAATGACACTTCCTTCCTCCTTGATTTTGTAAGATGAGATTCTCAAACTCAAGGCTGTTGAGACCTGATGTAGGCAGAGGATGGCAAGGAAAGTCATGTAGGCAAAACACCACACTGGGCAGCACCACGGGGCACAGAGGGGGCTCGTATAGTCACCTGAAGAGGAGATCAGGAGAAGCAAGCTCCAGCCACACTGCTTCCAACAGCCTTTGACAACTATGGTATTCCAAGGATTCAGAATGCTGTGCCTTGCCTCCTCAGCCAGCCAATGTGAAGCTCAGGATAGGAGGGGCAGGAGACCAGAATCGAGGTGGGCAGGAAGAAGCAAAGGGCAGTGACAAGTTGCCAGATGGTGCTTCCCAGGTGCCACCTTCATGACCCCCTCAGCTTTGGAGAAGCTGGCATTTCTCCAAGTGCATTCTGCAGACTGTTAGCAAGAAGTCTCCTGCAGCTTTAGGGGTGCAGAGCCCATGCTACCTGCCTCTTCCTGTGCTGGGGAGCTTCCCAGCCTCCCGGAGCTATTTCCTTGCTTGTTAATTCAGGGCCCTGGCCCCTAATGTCCACACCACACCCAATGAATCTGGATCTTCATTGTTGTCCTAGGAACCTGCTTGGTGGACGGTCCTTCCCTTTTTAACAATTTTTAGAGAACATAATTAATCTTGGGCAAACCACTAAGGGTACCATGGTGCTCTAAAAACTTTCCAAAGGAAAAGGACTATAGATGTCTTTTTTTTTTTTACCAGACTGCTAGATGCCTAAAACCCTGGAAATTAGAGAAACATCTAAGTCACTGCTGTTTAATCTCTTCATTTTGTGGGCCTGTGATGACTAATTTTTTGTGTCAATTTGGCTAGGCCATGGTGCCCAGTTATTTGGTCAATTATTATAGATGTTTCTGTGAAGGTATTTCTGGAAGAGATTAACATTTGCATCCATAGACCGGATGAAGCAGATGGCCCTCTACAACAGGGGGGTGAGGGGCTCATCCAAGCAGGTGAATAGACCAAAAGACTGACCTTGTCCAAACCAGAAGGGACTCTGCCAGCAGGCAGCTTTTGCAACTGCTGCAGTGTGAGCTGCCTCCTGATCTCCAGCCTGACAGCCCACTCTGCAGGGTCTGGGCATACTGGCCTCCAGCGTTGTGAGCCGGCTCCTCAACTGAAATCTGTCTTTGCATATCACTTCCTGCTGGTTCTGCTTCTCTGGAGAACCCTGACTAATTCAAGGTCCCAAAAGTGCTGAAGCTAGTGTGGCTCTCAGGTCCTGCAGGGACAGGGAACACTGGGTGCAAGTCTCAGCTCCCTGCAGGGGCTGCTGGCTCCTGCTGCGGGAGGTGCCCACCTGCATGCAGGGCACAGGGCCCATGTGCTACTCACCTCTCCTGTCCCAGGCCCAGACACTGAACTTGGCCGGTAGTGCATAGCGAGTGGTAGAGAAGCAGAAGTAAAAAAGTTTGTGGCTCTGAATTCTTTGGCTAATTCTGGGACTCTGCAAAGCTCAGGCAGCAGTCCACTTGCCCGCACTGAGTGTCTTCTCACAAGGAACAAGGCCCTGAAGGGCTTCAGGGTCTCCAACTAGAGGAGGAAGTGATGGGGTCCCTGGGGCAGAGGAGCGCACCCCGACGCTGGGAGAGCAGCACCTGGTCCTATTGCCGCTCTGAGAGATGCTCATGCTAATTCCTCACAGCATGAGGAAGTGGACAGTAAAGCCTTGCTTTTAACCAGTAAATCATGATAGGATAGGAAATCTAGGTTGGCATTATGGCCAAGGGCCCTGGACACTGGGGCCCCTGTGGCCTTTGGGGTGGGCTTTGTCCTCGGATACACAAACAGGAACCTTGGAAGAGGCCTTCTTGGACTCCAGCTATGGACTTTTGCTTTGGTTGTCAGGGTGCTCGGCGACCCCCCCCACACCACTGCGCACTCACCCAGGCCTTGTGCAGCTTGGAGTGTACAGAAGGGGGGCTGAGCGATACGTTGCAAGCTCCGTACCCCTTACTGCACTGCAGGGACATGACCTGACCTGTGCCCCACCCCCACACCATGGGGACATCATCTGCACACCGCTCCCCACACCGCATGAATATGACATGCACCCCTCCCCCCACTGCGTGGACGTGACCTGCGCCCCACCCTCCACACTGCATGTACTTGACCTGAGCCCCACACCCCTCACACGGCGTGAACGTGACCTGATGCCCAGAGTCCCCACACCACATAGACACGACCTGCACCCTGCCTCCCCTGCCCAGAAGGAATGGGCTCCTGTCACGTTCTTTCAGCTTCAGCTAGAAAAGTTCTCCTGTGGACAGCTGAGCCCTTGGGCTGGGTGGCTTTCTTCGGGGCAGGGCTCTCTCGTACCCAGGAGATGCTGGCCTGTCTTCAGAGCCGCCTGGATGTAAAGGCTGAATGGAAACCGAGCTGACAGCCTGGCTCTGCTGGCCCAGCGTCACACTCCCCCCAGCTTCAGTTTTTAGAGTCACTGCTGCTGCTCCTTCTGGCCCACAGCAAGTCTTGGACGTGGTCAGCAAGCCGCTCCACCCCACAGCACCCCAGGACAGACGCTGGCGCACCCCACAACTCCTAACCATGGCCTGTCTTAATAGAATAACAGCGGTTTGCCAACATACTATTGGTAATCAGTTTTCCACTAGGCTTTTGTTTCCTAATTGGGGTGAATACCCAACAAACACCCAACTCCCCTGGTCCCAGAATAGCCCTCACTCCTGGCATTATTGCATCTCACCTCCCAGTTTTCCAGCAGAGAATGTGCAGGCCACGGGGTCAAGTGCAGCCCTTGTATGCCAGACCCACTCACTTAAGGAGCTGATCAATGTAAAAAAAATTAGATAGATGCATTGGAAGTTGGTTCCCGACAGCAAGGTGGAATTCTCCCCAGTCTCTTGAGTTAGGCGCCAAGTTGCTCGCCTTTCCTGCCTGCACGGATATGTCCAATAAAGGGACTTGGCTTAGGAGACACAGAACAGTCCCTCCTTGGTGGGGGCGTCTGCCTTCCCTCTCCATGAGACAAACATGAGTCCTAGGACAGTGCCACTTCTCCTGTGACAGCCTCAGCTTTATCAGTGCCCCTCCTCTCTGGTTCCCTAACTCCTCCTTCGGAGGCTGAAAAGCCCAGCTCAGGGCCTGCCTGGCTTACTGGCCAGGAGTCCTGGGGGTCTATTAGCACTCCTCCCTGGTACCTAGTAGGGGCTCAAGACATACACCCTCATGAAAAGAAGCCTTTGGTGTGTGGGAACTGTTTTATGCATGCACTGTTTTAACTTTAACGCAGATCCCAGAGATGGAGTGCTGTTACTTGCATTTTATTGATGAAAGAATTGAGCTGGGGAAGCAGAGCTGGGATTAAATCCATGTTTTCTGGAGCCAGGTGTGGGCTTTTCCTCACCACACAGTCATGTTCCTGCTCTTCTCGTCTGAAGAACTCTGAGGAGGAGGCACCCTTGAGTCCTGATTCCTGTGGTTTGGGGAGGGGAGATAGCCGAGGTCTGAGAGACAACAGCCATTCCCACTCTCTGGGCCTGGGGGTTGGAGACCACACTCTTAAGGTAGCTCGGCTGGGGTCTGGGGCAGTGCCCTGAGGGCTGTCAGGAGGTGGTGGGGAGACCATGGCTTTGGGGCCCCTGGGTCTCTGCCAGCTCTGTTGGGGGCCCTGGCTTCTAGAAGCTAGTCCAGGCAGGTGACTTCCCTCCCACGGCCATTGCAGGGGCAGCTCTGCTCCCTCCTTGGCCCTGTTCATGCCCTCTGCTCGGGGAGGAGTTACGAGTACCTGGAAGGGACTCTGCTTCAGATGCTGCCTGCCGAGGTGCCAGGAGGGAGCACTGAGCTGAGAGTCAAAACACCTGGGTTTCTGCTGAACCCTGGTGGAATAAGGGTTCACCGTCACTCCCTCCCCAGGGGGTCGTGAAAACCAAACGAGCTGCTACTCAAGTGCTGTAGAGACAGCAGGCTTCACGGCAGAGAAGTCCACAGTGGGGTAAGCCTGGGACTGGAGGGGTGGAGGCCTTCTTTAGCAAAAGGCTTAGCATGGCCCAGTGGAGGGCAGCTGGCCAAAACTTGGGGAAAACACTTTAGCTGAGCAAGTTCAGGGACAAACCAAGGATTTTGGGGTCACAGAAGTCAACAGTTAAAACCTGTAGTGATCCAAGGAGGGCAGAGGTGGTTTACAGACACCACATGCTCTCCCACAGGAAGAGAGGTTAGCACTGCCTCTGGGGAGTGTATGGAACCTCGAATGTCAGGAGAGAAACTGACCCCTTTCCACAGTGGCCTGGGACAGTATGATGGGCGGGACTGCAGTATAGGCCATCAGGGCCACCGAGCTGGACTCAGCACGTACACCAAGCTTGACCGCAACATCCGGAGATGTCGGCCAGCGAGGCTGCAGACACTCCATTAGTCTCCCCAACCCAAACCCTCTGGCTCCAGATGTCAACAGCACCAAGGTGACGAGGCCTGGGTTAGTGCATGGAGCTGTGCAAGCATTTGGCAGGTGCAGAGAACAGAGACAGTTCAGGTGTGACACAGGAACATGGAGTTAATGAGGGCAGTGGTGGAAGACAAGGCCGGAGTGTGGGTCGGAGCCGGAGAGAGGAGGGTCTAGTGCACAGTGAGGCTTCCTGGCAGACAGCAACGGCTGCTGGGGTTGGCCCGAGGGCCAGGCAGAGCTGGGTCCCAGCACAGGGCTCATCCCACCCTAGGTGCAGCCTCTTTCCCCAACCCCATGTCAGATGAGACAAGATTGACCCATGGAAAACAGAACCGGGGAAATATTTCTACCACTGTTCTACCACCTGCATCTTTGAAGGGGGGCTAAATCAGTGTGAACATTTCCCTTGTCCATAAATACACTTCCACACCCTGCAACAACCATCTCCAGAGCAGCCTCCTGAGAGACTGTGAGCTCACTGAGGACGGGAACCATGTGTCATTATCCTCGAATCTCTAGTTCCTTCAGATGCGGGAAGCGATGGATGCGTTCAGCAGGACGGCCGAGTAAACACAGCCATGGCAGGAGACAGACTAGCTGCTGTGCCATTGTAAGGACTAGGAAGGCTTCCTCCTGCCCTTCTTTTTCTTGCTACATAAGAAGTACACGGACAGTCATTGTAGAAAAAACTGTAGGCAATCTAAAAGAATAAAATAAAAGTTATCCTACCACCACAAGGAATAAATACATTTAACCTGTTAGCAGGAATCCTGTTATCCTTCCTAGGGCTATTGCTCGTGAGAATCACATACATACATGTATTTTTCTCTTTAATTAAGACGGAATCACCTTCTACATATGGTTATATATCCTCTCTCTCGTCACTTAAAAATACTTTGGAAACTAGTGCAAGAGGAGACCAGGGCATTTGTCTTGAAGTTGTGTTTGCATAGCAATCACCTATTTTTATTTAGATTGGATCTTTGAAGAGAGACTCAGTTAATGTGAACATCTTTCCATGTCCATAAATATCCTTCCACACCACAGCATCGAATGGCTGCACATGAAGTGACCATGAGGTTGTGCTAAATTGTATTAAATCAATCTTCATCCACTGGAATTTGTATTACTCTGATATTTTTACTATGATAACACTGCCACAGTAAATTTTAGTGAACTCTCTGCACACATCCCCCATTTTTTCTTAGCTTAAATTTCTAGAATAAAAATTGCTAGAACAAAAAACGCATATACGACAGCCTTTGACATGTACGCTCACCTGGCTCTCCAGAAAAGGTGCACTAATGTGCATTCCCAGAGTTCCATGTGAACCCTTTTTGAACAAAATCGGTCATATGGGGCCCCATGTAAACACCAACACAAATGATTTCCATCCCATCCAAGGGCTTATCTGTGTTATTCCAGCACAGAAGAGCCACCATTCTTGCTATGGTCCGCCAGACGTGTGTACTGAGTTTGCTATGATGAGCTATGCAGTTATTTACATGCTTCTGACCCCCCGTGTGACGTAATGTGTGTAAAAGTACCCAGCACAGGGCCTGGAACAGAAATTCAGCCAGTACCCCGTGTGGCTGGGATCGCAGCTTCACTTGTGACCCTACCACCCCTTAGCGGGATGGCTGTTTCCAGCCTCCTGTCTCAGAAACTGAAGATCCCATCTAACACCTGCCAGAGTGAGTATCAAACAAAGAAGGAGCGCGTCACGCTGACACCTACAGGTTTTCAGCTGTTCCCCACCAGCTCTACATGCAAGTCTGGACTCCTTGGAAAAGCGTGGAAGGCTCCGTGGTCTGCCTTGAGACCCCGCAGCTCCCCACAGATCTGGGATCCCCCACATCCGCCCAGGTCCCAGCCATGCCCTGGCAGTGGGTCTCCCAGTAGGATTCGGCCTTTCTTGCCCTACGACTTGGCACAGGGCTACTCTCTCTCCTTGAAACACTTCTGTCTCCCTTCCTGTTTTGTTTGTCTTCAGAACTATCTCTTAAGAAACCTGTGATGACAGCCTTTTCTACTCAGCCCACCCTTATAAACTCCCAGGAAATCTTGCCCGATAATTAATACTATTTCTAACATATGTCCCACTGCATTGCAGTTACTGTTTTCACACATGTGTGTCCAGCGAGACTTGTTTTATTATGTCCTTATTTGCAACACCAAGCTTAGCACACAGTAGGCACTTAAGAAATACTTCTCGGGCGGCGCCTGCAGCTCAGTCGGTAAGGCGCCGGCCCCATATACTGAGGGTGGCAGGTTCAAACCCAGCCCCGGCCAAACTGCAACCAAAAAATAGCCGGGCGTTGTGGCGGGCACCTGTAGTCCCAGCTACTCGGGAGGCTGAGGCAAGAGAATCACTTAAGCCCAGGAGTTGGAGGTTGCTGTGAGCTGTGTGATGCCACGGCACTCTACCGAGGGCGATAAAGTGAAACTCTGTCTCTACAAAAAAAAAAAAAAAAAGAAATACTTCTCAGATGAATGAATGATGATTTCCTTCCTTCCTTCCTTCCTTCCTTCCTTCCTTCCTTCCTTCCTTCCTTCCTTCCTTCCTTCCTTCCTTCCCTCCTTCCCTCCTTCCCTCCTTCCCTCCTTCCCTCCTTCCTTCCCTCCCTCCCTCCCTCCCTCCCTCTTCCCTCCCTCCCTCCCTTCCATTTGCAGACTCCGTCCACAGCAATCACTACTGGCAGCACACTGGCCTCACCATGACACCTTCCCTTATTCCCATGATTCCAGGTTTCATGAATTATGAAACACACATTCCATAATATTAAGGCTTCTGTCTTAAGATCAAGAACCAAGTGCTTTGCCACCATCTATACCTTCAGGAATAGACGTGGTGCTGGCTGGGAAAGGATGGAGACCAGAGCTGGAGCACGTGGGGGGGGGGGCTGAGCCTGCTCTGAAGCATGACAGGGCCAGGGGTCCCACATGGTGTGTGGCCGGGGGTATCGCATCTCAGAGGCCAGACACAGGCCTCTCCGGGCAGGAAGGGCCTGGACGGAGTGCAGAAAGGGCAGATGGGTGTGATTCTCCTCCTGGAAGCACAAGGGGAGATAGGCTGGGGTGGAGGCGGCTCAGATTCAACCAAAAGACACCAGGGAGAGATTATAGGAAGAAAGCGAGGGGGGGACACAGACAAAGCTGGCGTGGGTGTGCGCGCCCGGTGAGAATAGCACCTTCTGCCCCATGCATGCGGGGAGTGTCGTGCAGGAGACGGCCTTACCTTTTTACTCAATGTAATTAATGACTTCGTGGCTTTAAATAAAAACCAGCTATTTGTGGGGGAAGCCTGACAGGGTTTCTTTTAACTTAATGTTTGCTGAACCATCCTTTCTATCTCACTCACCTGATGTGGAACATATGCTGGGATCAGAATGACAGAGAATAAATCACCAGATTTGCTTGGCTTCTTTGAAAAATGAATTTGGGGGCTGAGATTTCTCATCAGTATCTATCTTCTCTGAGCAGCCTCCTGACAGGGCATCAAGCTTGGGGCGTGCCCTGCACAGAGGTACCCAGAAGCGCCCAGATGCCCACATCTGGCAGCAGGTTTCAAGGACACAGGCCAGGCCACCTGTGGCAGGCTGGCAGGTGCATCCAGGGTGGGGCTTGAGACACTGCTGCAGTGTCAAGAATAGGATTCAACTATGGTCTTTACCTGGAGTTAGCAAGTACATATTCAGCATTTACTTTGCCCTGGAAGCTTGTGGGATGGTGTGTGTGTGAGATGGGGCCTTGGCTCGGAAAGCCTGGGCTGAGTCTGCCCCTAGGTTCTGCCACAGGCAAGTGTGGACATACCTCATGTATAAAATGGGATGAAGCTGCCTTATTGCTTAGTTTGCTGTGAGTTTAAATGTAAAAGTTTCTTCCCTCCACTCCACACACACCTAGAGGTTGCCAGAGCTCCCAGGCCTCTGGGGCTGAAACAGAGGAAAGGGCCAGAAAGCATTTTTAACTTTGGAAATTTTGCACCAGGATGAAAGGGTTGGTGTGGGAGTCAAGGTGACATTTCCTTGGGGCTCAGTCTACATCTGTAGACTCTGAAACCAGAACTGGGGAGAATAACATCTCTGCTGGCACTGTGACGCTTGACCTTTCAAATTAACATTGTGGGATGCTGGACAAATAATTTAACAACCCTTGGGATCAGTATCCTCATTTTTTACAAGGGTAGGTGTGCTAGATTGGATGCCATTATAATTTTTTTCCTAGCATTCCTTTTCAGATTACAAAAGTCATGTATTGTTACTGTAAAAGCTTGGAAAATACATTAAAAACTCAAGATAATTAATAACACCTGTTATTCCACCACACATATGAGTATTTTTGATGTGTTCTGTTTTCTCTGTGCACAGTAAAATCATATTTTGTACACAATTTCATAACAGGCTTCTTCTCTTAATGGTAAATTATGATACGCATTTCTTCTGTATCCTTAAAAAATTATCTGGATCTCACGTTTAAGATTTCTTCTGACACTGAAATTCTATGAAAAATGGGGCTCATCTCTTTTGCTATTAAAAACATCTGTTCTTCTGCAGCCACAGAAATCCCAAGGGGAAGGTGCCCTTGAATGGTGCTTCTTGGCTCCCCTTGGGCCGTGGATCGTGCGAGGATGCTAACAGGCTCCATGGCCCACCTGACTCACCGCTTTGATCTGCCACCTTCACTCTCAAGAATAAAAGGCACATCATGCTTTAAAAAAACTGAATATCATCAGGAATGACCTTACCCATCAGTCTACCTATGTGGTAGATTTTCAAAGGTAGGGTTGCTAAAAATTTCCCTAAACGTTCCTTTCTCTTCTCCCTTGGCTACGAATATTTAAAATTCCTTTTTTGTAAAACAAGACCTTTTTTTTTTTACAAAGTTAAGGTTTTAAATAAAAATGATTTTGGGAGAGCTAACACACTGATGAAAATCCCCACTAAGATAAAGGTGGAGGCGCCCCCTCTGGGCTCAGTGTACAGTTTCCCCTCCCTGGGCTCTCAGGACAACGCCCGGCTCAGCCTTCCCAGTGTCCAGGCTGTGACCCTGAGTTTGGGCCATTGGCCTATGGGTTGTGGGGAAAGTAGGAAAGTGATTTCCATGTCTGGGTCTTAAAACAACCCTGCACCATCTTCCAGTCTTCTCTTCCCCTCTGTCCCCACCTTGGACAGCTGGGGTTTAAAATGACAAAGCTAAAAGTAGAAAAGGGCTGCCTTAGAACCTGATGTGGATAGCAAATAGAGCTTCAGTGTGCTAAGCTAACCGATGTTTTTTGATGCTTACTTGTTCCGGAAGTTTAGCCTTGCTTACTAATACAAAGATACGAGGAGCTGATGATAGCAGATCTTTTCATGAGACTAGATTTGGGTACAAGAAAAGCTGAGGAAGGGCGGCACCTGTGGCTCAAGGAGTAGGTTGGTGGGTTCAAACCCAGCCCTGGCCAAAAATTAAAAAAAAAAAGAAAAGCTGAGGAAGAAAGTCCAGGCGCTTAAACTTGGTGAGGAGAAAATTCAGTTTGGAGAGGATGCGGGGTGCCCCTAGCCAGTACAGCACCTTTGTGTGAATGAGAAAGCGGAGTCCCTGGCCCAAGAGTGCTATATGCTACTTACAAACCCTGGAACTGAACAATTAAGTGAACACAAGGCAGGTGGCAGGAGGTTTCTCACTGCTGGAGTGGGAGGTTAGAGACTAGCAGAAGAAGGGGCCTGGATTGATCCACGTGGACATGAGTTAGGCTTGGAGACACCGTGTGAACTTATTTGTAGCTTAAAATAAATATAGATGATCACACATGAAAATATTTATAGCACATACATTTATATTTCCTAGCTCTCTGGCTGAGAGGGCCCAGAAGCACAATGCTCCAGTAGTTATAAGCACACTTACCACCCAGATTTTGGTTTCTAATACCATTCTCTAATAAAAGGAACCAAATGGCCAGTGCTAGGACTGGGGCAGGAAATGTTCAAGTTGAGCCTGGAGCATCTCGTTCAGCAAATAAGGAAAAGCTCTGTGCCGGTTCCCCAGGGCTGTTGTGACAAATAACTACAAACTGGGTGGCTCAAAGCAATAGAAATTCTTCTCTCACAGTTGTAGAGGATAGCAGTCTAAAATTAAAGTGTCTGCAGGGCCATACTTTCTCTGACGCCTGGAGGGTCTCAATCTGAGGGATCCCTTGGCTCATAAATGTATCACCACAATCTCTGCCTCTGTTGTGACATGGCCTCTTCTCCCTGTGTGACTCTCTGCCCTTTTTATAAGAAGACCAGCCACATTGAATTAAGGGCCTACCCTAGTCCAGTATGACTTTGTCTTACCTAGTTATATCTGCAATAATCCTATGTAAAAATACCATCATGTTCTGAGGTACTGGGGTTCAGACTTCAATATATTATACTGGGGGAGGGCACAATTCACTCCATAATAACCCCTCCCAAATTTCCAATATTGCAGGTTTATCCAAAGGATGGACAGGCCAACCGAAAGAGCTCCCAAGGGCCAACAATGAAACACTTTGAGCAACAAAATAAGGTAGTATTGGATTATAATCCAAAGTCTGAGTCACACTAATGTACATGAATGCGTGAATGGATGGATGAAAGAAACAGTCTGACCTCCCGGGCAGAAGAATTCCAAATAATCTGAGTAGGCATTTTGCCCCCAAGGAGGGAGACTGTGACCTCCATTCCTTAAGTGTGGGATGCACACATGACTTCCTTCTAAGGCGATGGTTCTCAACCTTCCTACTGCCGGGATGTATTTTCATTGTTACAAAGGGGTCGCGAACCACAGGTTGAGAACTGCTATTCTGAGGGCTGCAATGTGAAAAGTATGAAAAGTGCAGAGAAAGAGGAATTTTACAGGGGAGAAACCCGACAAGCTCCTCAAGCCAGAAGAGCATGGTGGGAGTCCCCAGTGAGCAGTTGTACTGATGGGATGCCATGAACACGACACCTTTCCCCCGGGGACGCCGTCTTCCAACAGATCCCAGCAGAGGGACATGACGCCTGCCAGCTCTCCTCACATTGTGTGGGTCACCAAAAAAGGTGAGACCTGGGAAACATCACAGTCCAGGGGAGGCTGCAGAGACAAGACTACCAAATGTCGTGTGGTGCCCCAGATGGGCTTCTGAGACCAGGGCACCTGACACAAGGTAAAAACTAAGGACATCTGAATGATGTCTGGATTTTAGCTAATAAAAATGTATCATCCGATTCCTCGCTGATCATAAGCAATGCACCATGCTGGTGCAGATGTTAACAACAGAGAAACTGGGTGTGGTTACCTGAGGGTCTCTCTGCTATTTGTAAACATTTCTGTAAATGAAACATAAAAGTGCTCTCAAATAATAATAATGAGTGAATAGAGCCCCAAATTAGGGTGCAAAACTTGTAGAGCTAGCAGGCAGGCGTCAGGCTCCACTTACAGCCTCAGTGAGCTGCCCTTGCCCAGTTGAACGGCCTGCACAACCCGTGTGGCGGCCGCAGATCAGACTTGCCCTCCCTCTGCCACCATTTTACTTAGAGCTCGTAGTACACAGTACTAATTTGTGCTCGAAGTAAAAGTCTAGTAGCGTCATAAATGGGAAGACCGCAGATGATCACCTATGAGCGTCCAGGAGAAACCCACTGATGATGGTGACCCACCGATGATCAATGGACTTTTCTTTAAGACCTGCCTTCAAAGACTAGAGAGTTACAGCTCTGGTTTTCTACCATTTTGGAGGCAAAAAATCTAAGTGTATTAAGAAAGATGGTGTTATTGTGGAGAAAATGTTCACGAATCACATTTTGCCTGCAAAGCTAATGCAGGGGAGACTCTCCCTGTGACCTCTACTGAGCCCCATTGGGGCAAAGTCGTGTGGACGGTGCCGGGGGAAGGAGGAGGAGCAGAGGGGGATCTGCTAGAGCTTTGCCCTCAGAGGGTTGTTTTTCATTATGTAGACGTGGCTCCATGACAGGGAGCCAGGTGTCTCTCTGTATGAAAACCTCTTAATACAGCAGAAACAAGCATTCCGAGTTATGCATGACAAGTCTGACACTAATTTTCTGCTTTTTGCCCTAACAAAGAAATGCATTGAAATGTTTCTCCCCAAGGCTGCCTCTACCTCCCACATGGCCAGAGCCTCATTTTTTGTTCTTATCTGTCACGTGCCCTGTGATATGAAGGGCTTCAGGGCAGTGGGAAGGGCTCCTAAGGGGCTCCCTTGTAAGGGGCATGAGAGCCCAGAGGGTTATTATCCAGCACAATGCAAGGGTCTTGCTGTGTCCCCCCAAATATAAAACAGCACTGCTGGGTAAAAAGCTTACAGAATATGGTTAGCTAAAATGTGGATTGGAAACTGTTTGTCAGTGTGTTCTGGCAGTTAAAACACTACTCGTACCTTTGACTTAGTAAGGTCTGCTGTCTATCTGCTCTAAGGAGATAATTCCAGACATCAAAAAACTCCTATCAGTGTAATGGCAAAAATAGTCTGAATACTCAACAGTTGAGAAATGGTTAAATAAATATGGTTCACACACTAGAATGGAGTGTCACGGAAGCATTAAAATGATCGTGGATGAGAATTATGTAACATGGAAATTGCATGAGAATTATGCTATGTGAAGAAAAAAGGAAGATGAAAAAATAGTAAAGATAATTACTACCATGTTAAAATATGCATAAGATAAAGACGCAAAGGAAATCACTAAAATGCTAACAGTGTCTGTATTGGACTGGTGGGAGTTGAGTTGATTCTTTTTTCTTTTCTCTAGTTTCCAGATTTTCTATGGTATAGCAATATTGCATTATAATGAGAAAAAATTATTTTAAAGATGTGTCCATTCCTGTCCCTCAGTGCATATGAATAGTAGAATCTTGTTCCATTGTATTTGTAGAAATATGTAACAGTGATCATCAGTAAGAAAATAGCCTCAATAAAAATTAATAGCATAAAAGAAACATGACCTGTAAAAGAATAATGTAATGATTTCCAACAGAGACATACTGATGTCCTGCAAGGCCAGATCAGGGAGCTTTTCCTTATTAAAATGACTGGAGTTTTTTGTCAACCTGGGATGCTTGGGGAAAACGGGCCAGCTCTCGGCCTGCTGCTGTGCAGACTGGAAGGAACCAAGTGGCAAAGGCTCATTACATCTCTGCCAATGTTCCCCACGCCAGGCTGCATGGGCTGAAACCCTGAGCGCTAGTTGGGCTGCTCTGCTTAGAGTGCATTCTAGAGGAAGCCCTCATCTGATTTCCTGATGGGGAGTTGCCATGGAAGGCTCACCGGAGAGGAGGCCGAGATGGATAGAGCTGGTGTCTCCTGATGAGCTATCAGGAGCTGCAGGACCTGAAGAGAGGTGTGGTGCTCTCTCTGCACCCTGTTACTAGTGTTGGAGGATCTCTTAGCTGAGGGAGCACAGTGGGCTTTAGGCTTCTGCCTGTATTAGTGGCAAGGAAAGGGCTGGCATAGGGGCCAGTCATGTTCTTAGTAGGAGTGTGGGTTGAGTATAATGCCAGCTGAGCCAGGGTTCGCTGGCAGGAGAAAACAGCTGACGGAATGAATGACAGCTTGATGGGATGATGGCGCCAATCAGCCTCCGTCTGGGTGGGCTTCCCGTTGCATAGATTCTCAGGACCCTCTTTGATTGCCATGTGCAGACCACTCGGAAACAATGTGCTGTATATGTGGGGAGTTTGCACAATTAACAATCTCACAAGGACCAATAATCTGATGAAGTTTACTGTTGCGTAATTTAAACCTTGCCAAATGCTAAAAACAATAGAGTTCACGCCTCACCCTAATCAGTACAAACACACCCCAAAGGCACAACAGAACTTTCTCCATATTGTTTTTCTTGCCAAAGCAAAAGCATGGGGACCCCACTTTTCATGCAGACTTCTGACATATTCTTTTCATGTGTTTCACAAGAGGAAGAGAAGACTGGTTCTTTTTTTCCTGGAAAGCTATATTTTTAATGAATGTAAACGTTCTTTCCGTCACTTGGCAGAAGGGAACGGTGCGCCTTGGACAGCCAGCCTCAGGCACATGATTGACTTGCTTCTTGTTATTTCTTCTCCCTTTCACTACCTAGTGAAGCACAAATGCTCCCTGCCTGTGCCTTTGTTTCTGAGCTTGTCATACCCTCAGCCAGCCGGACAGCTCGCTTTGAAGGGGACACTCCTGATGGGTTGGCCTCACTGGGCCGTCTCCTGACCATGGAAGCGGGTCTGCTCTGACATAGCAACTGCTCACTCTGCTTCCTCTGGGCATTCCGGTTTTATTTATTTATTTCTTTTTCTTTTTTTTTTTTTGTAGAGACAGAGTCACTTTACCGCCTTCGGTAGAATGCCATGATGTCACAGGACTCACAGCAACCTCTAGCTCTTGGGCTTCCGCAATTCTCCTGCCTTAGCCTCCCGAACAGCCGGGACTACAGGCGCCCACCACAACGCCCGGCTATTTTTTGGTTGCAGTTCAGCTGGGGCTGGGTTTGAACCCGCCACCCTCGGTATATGGGGCTGGCGCCCTACTCACTGAGCCACAGGGGCCACCCTCTGGCTTTATTTATTAAGTATTTTCTCTGTGCCAGGCACTATTCTATTTAATTCTCATGATGCCTCCATGATGTAGCTACTATCATTATCTCCCCCCCCCCATTTTACAGGTGGGGAAAAGGAGGTGCAGACGGTCCAGTGACTTGCTGACGCTGGTCCCTGACCAGCGTGGTGGTCCAGCCCCAGGGCTCTTACTCTTAGCCGTGACACGTTCTGCCTCCCACAGCCTCTGACGTCTGCTAGGAAGTGTATGTGGGGCAGAGGGAGACAGAGAGGGGTTTGGCAAAGATGGTACCTGCTCAGTCTAGAAGGAATCACTCCCAGCCACCCTAAAGCGCTTTCCCTCAGGTGCTGTCTCCCAGTGCTGCTCTCCAGGCCTTAATCCTTCCACATTCATTTAGTCTCATTGAGTTACCACTGCCTCTGGCTGAGACAGGATTTTGATCACAAGCTACGCAGAGAGGTTATTCAAATTGCATTCGGCCTTTCTGCAGGGGCTGAAGCCTAAAGCTTGGGCATCGTGACAGGGCTGGGCTCCTTTCCTAGCCTCCCGTCTGTTCCATTTGCTCTGCAAAATGGCAAACGCTTCTGTCAAAGAAGCTCCAGAAGGCTGGGCATGGTGACTCACACCTGTAATCCCAGAAGTATAGGAGGCCAAGGCAGGTGGATCACTTGAGCTCAGGAGTTTGAGACCAGCCTGAGCAACAGTGAGACCCCATCTCTACTAAAAATAGAAAAAGTACTTGGGTACCTGTAGTCTCAGCTATTAGGGAAGCTGAGGCAGGAGGATCACTGAAGTCCAGGAGTTTGAGGTTGCTGTGAGCTATGATGCCACAGCACTCTACCCAGGGTGACAGAGTGAGACTCTGTCTCAAAAAATAAATAAATAATAAAATAAAACAAAACAAAAAAAGAAGTTCAAGGGAACTTCTCAGGGTTCCACCTGGAGAGAAGCCTGTAGCCCCTGGCTCCTTGTTGTGAGTGTGGACGGAGGACCTGTGTCAGCCAGGCAGCCTTGTAGTTGCTCTGTGCTGGGGTTAAAAGCCTGCTTAGCCCCATAGATCCATCATCAGGAGTTTTTTACACTATTGACCACAAAGGCCTTATAATCGCTATAATTGTTTTGATCTGGACACAGTCAGAGTTCAATCCGGAGTCATGTAGGCAGCTATACGCTACATTACTCGTATCACAGGGCAAGGAAAGACATACTGGACTCTTGTGTAGATTTCAGTCCCCAAATCTTGACCTCCATGTGTAGAAAACTAGCACTTTAAATAATCATTACATCACAGAGCACCTGCTGGAGTGTCAGGCTGGGCACCCTTTTAAGAAAACCCCTGTCAAGCTTTCTCTGGTGCAATGGCCAGCTGGGCTGTGCACGTCCTCCCCGTCCTTAAGGTCCTGTGGACAGCTCTGCTGGTGTGGGGATGAGGCTGCAACACAGGTGTCATCTCCCCGCTGTGACCACGAGCTCTGTAGGGGCAGGGGCTACTCTTTGCATCCCTAGCGCCCAGCAGCCCGGCACATAGTAGGCACTTAACACAGAGGTTGACAACTCTCGTGTTCCCACTGCCGGCAGATTAGCACAGCTGCAGTCACTGCTTCCTTCTCCTGCTCTTAGTGCCTGGCAGGACCAAAGCCAGCCCTGCCTGGCTGCCACCCATCTCCTCTGTTCCCAAGGTCACCTCCCTTCGTTAGCCTCTCTGTTCCTTGTACAATGAAGCTCTTTCTCTCTTCCTCTGACCATTCCCACAAGGCAGAAAGGAAGCAAACCCACACTCAGTTACCTCCTGCTCTTGAAATTGCCCCTCCTGCCTGACCCACACCTGGTTCTGGCTGTCATCTGTCTCACTGGAAAAGGCTGTTTACACACCGGCTCTACTTCCCCTTCTGCCATTCCCTCTTGCTCTACTCTTTATTGTTTACACTGTATGGTTCCAAAAATTATCTGCTCTTGTCAAGACCCTTGTCAGCCTCCTAAGCTGCCCAACCTCAGAGGCCTCTGTCTTGTCTCGTTGGAGCTCCACACATGGCATGTTCCCAACTTCTCCAAAGTCAGTTCTCGTCAGCACTGCTGTCAGGGCACCATGCGCCCTGTCGTCTTCTGCCCAGACCTCTCTTCCCACTTCTCCCTGTTAGGGTCTTTTTCACGAACCAGTGGAAAGAGTAAATGAACCAGAAGGGGAATGGCGGGGAATTCAGAAATCACGCAGGAGACATAGATTGCATAAAAGATAAAGAGATGGGAGTGGGAGGTCTGGTGCAGCTCATGTGCAGCCAGCACCACATCCTGTGAACAACTTTATTTATATAGCACCTAAACAAGGGTGCTTATACTAACAATGTCACAAATCAGCAAAGAAAGCGAGTGGGAATATTTTCACCTTACAAGGTTGAGGGGAAGTAACTGGATAAATAAATGACGTGAATCTTAGTACATGGTGTAAAGATTAACTTTATTATTATTTTTTTTTTTTTTGCAGTTTTTGGCCAGGGCTGGGCTTGAACCCACCACCTCCGGCATATGGGACCAGCACCTTACTCCTCTGAGCTGCAGGCACCGCCCAAGATTAACTTTAATGAGAGAAGGCTGTGTTCTTTTAGGCAAAAGATAGGAAAGCATACAGAAGCTCTGTGACTCCTGGGAGAGGGAGCAAGGAGAAAGGACTATTGTTGTTTTAGGAAGGGAGGAGAAGCATTTGGGGCTATTCCATGAATGCACCTCCTGGGCCGTGGGGGTTCTGCCACCTCACAGACTATACTTCACAGTTTTACTCTCTCCCACTCCCTAAATAAAGGACCTTGTCCCTAACCTCTTTCTGTGCTGCCTTTCATAATCTCATCAATTCCATCAGATACGGTTGACAATTTCCACATTTATATCTCCAGCCCAATCCATCTGACGGTCTCCAGCTGCCAACTTGACACCAGCTCTCAAAGGTCTCACAGGACCCCAAATGACCAGTCCTGAAGCAATATCTTAATTCCTGATTGCTCTCTCCCAACCACAACCCTTGTAGTCTTCCCTGTTTTACTAACTGAAACCTCCATCTGCCTGGTTGCTCACGCCATGAATCCCAGCAGCATCCTTCACCCCCTGCACCCATTCTGTGGTGTGGTCCTCGCTCTGACCCAAAGATCTGCTCTGGTTTCCTTTCCACTTGCTCCTCTTCCCCTGATGTGGCTCCCTGGGTGTTGTACTGGGTTCAAGGCATGGCACATACCGCCTAATTAAAGGGATGTGGTGCAATACTGTGTGGGATGAATACATGGATAAAAGACTGGGTAGTTAATAAAAGGAAAGGCCCAGAGCTATGGGCTCCTAGTCAAAAGTTGAGCCTCCCAGCCCTCATGGTAAGAGGCCTTGGCCCGAGTGGTGTGGTGATGTTGGTCATAGGAGTTACTCTTTCTAACACCCAGTTTCTTGGTCCATAAAATGAAGCTAGTCACACCTGATGCACTGTAGACTCAATAGCAGAATTCCTAGCATATAGTTAGCGCTCAATTTATGCTTAATTAAAAAAAAAAACTGTAAAGCAAATAACCCAGGCATTTGATTGCCTTTTTTCCTGTTTTGGTATGTGCTGCACTGAGCTTGAGGCAAAGCTCAACAGCACACAGATGAGTGAGAGTATGGATCTGCCAGTGATCAGAGTGGAGAGCATCTCAGCCTGAACCCCAGACTGGGCCTGGTGGTGACTGGAGCCTGCTCTGTGCAGCAGCCTCTCCTGCCATCTCTGTCCCTGGATCCCGCCATCTCCTGCTCCCACTCCCAGGGGGGTGAATGATGGATGGAAATATCATGAATAGGAACAAAGCCTATTGTGTTCTGCTTAGAAATGGGCTGCCTTCTTTTAAAAATTATGAATAAAATAATATACTGACTAAATGGGGTGGTGTGGAGGATTTGCAAATGAGAACGCAAATGCAAATGAGGTCACTTTTTAGGTCTGGAAGGAAAAAACCATGCAGCCCCTGAAATAGTCTTTTTCTACCATTAGGATAGTGAGGGAAAAACCATCTCTGGTAACAAAAGATCAGAAATTGCCTCCCAAGCGCTGCCTGTCTGCTTCCGAAGAAAGGTCTGTGTTTAAGAAACCTCATACTGAAGAGAGAGCACACTTTTGGGCTCTACACTGATAATTTGGTTTGGCTGGCATTTGTTGACTGATGAGATCAGAAGTAGTTGAGGCATTAAGCCCTGGAGGGAGGGCAGGTATTAGAATAAAAGCCCCAATTCCTCCTCCCTGGCCTGGGCTGATGCAGCCCACCAGGCTCCTGCTCACGGCAGCTTCATCTTGGCCTTAGCTATGGGAAATAAAAGCCTGGCCATTTCTGATGTTTATGGGATTTGCAGAAAATTGTACATATCATGCAGATCTATTACCTTCTCTTGCCCTTCTTTCAAAATAAATGAATTCATTGGGCACTTATGAGAGTGATGGACGGGAGGAGGTTGCTGCTAAGCCCTTGTAGGCAAAGGGACCTGTGGGCAGCTTCTGAGCTGGTGGACAGGGCTGTAGCTGCCCAGGCCGTGGGGTCTAGGCCCTGGTTGGTTCTCCAGTCCAGGCCAGGTGAGAATGAGCCCTTACTCAGTGAGGAGAGGGAGGGGACAGAGGCAGCTGGCCAGACCTTGCCTTCCTTTGCAGAATCTTCCTTTGTTTGTAGAAGAAGCCTTTTAGCAGGTGTAGGGATGGCAACGGGGCGTAGGGTTGTCTTCTCAGACATGGAAGTGGGGGAGGGCAGCACAAATTCATACTTGCTATCTCTGCTTTTGAAACAGTCCAGAGAGACCAGGAGGGCCAGAAGGAGAGGTCAGTGGGGATGTGCTCAGAGAACAGGTGGAATTCACCTGCCGTCCCCTCCTCCTCTTACCATGCACCCTTCCACAATCCCAGTGGGTGTCCCTTTCCGAGACCCGCTCTGTGCATCGGTGATGTTTGTGAGCCTACAAAGTGAATCTCATCTCTGAGGGTGGGTAAGCCAAGAGTCAGGTCCCTGCCGTGTTCCTGGTCAGCCAGCAGGCCGCTGTGAACCTTTAATCTCATGCTTTCCAGTCTGTCAAATGGGCATCACCGTGACCCCCCACAGGTGCTGTGGTGAGCAGGACATGAAGTCAGGTGGTGATGGCAAAAGTACACTCATCTGATCCTTAAAGCAGCCCCGGGAGGCGGGTACGGTTATCATCTTCATTGTTGAGTTGAGCCAACGAAGATGAGGAGAAGGTAAGTGATGTGCCCCAAGTCACACGGCCAGTAGGAGGTAGAGCCTATCCAGAAACAAGGCAGGGCAGTGCCAAACCCACGTGCTTAACCATGTGACTCTGCCACACTGGGAGGCTGAATCTGAACCTGCCTAACGCCCAGCAGTTTTTCCAGGTCTAAATCCTACATCTCAGGATACATAAACACAGCAGTTCACGGCGGCGGCAGATACAACCCAATTGCCCTCTAATAGGAGAAGAGAGACATAAATTATGGCACCGCACACACGCCATTAACAGCAGTACCTGCAGCAACGCGAGTAAGTCTTAGAACATAATGTTGTGTAGAAAAAGCCAATTGAGAAATACTATATAAAGTCTGAATCCGGTTCTATAAAGCTCAAGAACAAGCAAAACTAAAATACATTATCTAAGGTCTGTATATATGTGATAAAACTACCAAAAATAACAGCAAGAGAAGATTATAAACAGCGGCTTCTTTCTGTGGGGTGGAGCAGGATGAGGCCAGTGTGGGGTGGGCCAGTGCGAGTCCTTCTGGGGGCTCACAGGTGCCATCTCCTCATTAAACTGTGCTTGTTCCATTCCATGTCTCAAATACTATACAATAAAATTAAAGCGGCCAATATTTTACATATAAACAGGTACATTTCAGCTACCCCACTCTCACCCACCTCCAATAAAGACAAGTAGGTTTATTGCTCCAAAGCAGCAGAAATCGAGGAAATGACCCTTTCAGGCCTGGACTGTTCAGACAACAGCCAGACCACGTGGGAGAGGCTGAACATTCCTTTAGAGCAGTGTCTTCCAACCTTTACTATCTCATGACACACTTGAACCTATAGTTAAACTTCGGTGGCACACTTTATCAAAAAATAAAAACGAGTAAGAAAAGAATACACTTAATGTGCTTTTGAAATAATTTAATTAATGATCTTTAAAAGGAGCTGAAAACTGATGTCTACCTAAAACTTGTGGGTCAACATTCATAGCAGCTTTATTCAACCTGCCAGACATTGGAAGCAGCCTCGGTGGGTGAACGGATACACAGACTGTGGCACATCCACACAGTGGAATATCACTCAGTGATAAAATGAGCCCCCAAACCACAAAAAGATGTGGAAAAAACTTAAGCGCATATTGCTAAGGGAGAGAAGTCATTGAAAATCTAAACATGGAGAGATTCCAACCATGTGACAGTCCAGAAAAAGCAAAATTATAGAGACCGTAAAAAAGGCCAGTGGTTACCTGTGGTTGGGCAGAGGGTGGGAGAGAGGTGAATGGTGAAGCCTTTTGAGGGCACTGACACTATTCTACATGACCCCGCAGTGGTGGGTGCCTGTCATTACACATCTATCCAAACCCATGAGTGCACAACACAAAGGGTGAACCTAATGTGAACTAGGCACTCTGATCAGTAGTGATATTCCACGCTGGCTTACCAGTGGGGACAAGTATAGTGCACTGACATGTACCACATTGACATATACCACACCACGTATACCACACCAATGTGTACACACTGATGTGTACTACACCAACATGTACTATACTGACATGTACCACACTGACCTATACCACACTGACGTACACCACACCGATGTATACCACCTTAATGTATACCACACCAACATATACCATACTGATGTGTACCACACCAACGTGTAACACACCAACGTGTACTACACCGACGTATACCACACCACTCTGACATATACCACACCAACGTGTACCACACTGACATATACCACACTGATGTACCACACTAATGTATACCACACCAACATATACATATACCACACTGATGTATACCACACCAACGTATACCACACTGACATATACCACACCAACATATACCACATTAATGTATACCACACTGCCACAGGATGCCAGTAATGGGGAAGCTCATCTGAGGAGGGTGAGGGATTATAGGGAGATTATATGGACTTTCTGCTCAATTTTTTCTGTAAACCTAAAACTGCTCTAAGAAACCAAGTCTATTAATTATAAAGAATTAATCACAGAGCATCTTGAGCCACCATCTCTTATTCCCCACTATGAATCCAGGGGAATTGCCTTTGAGGAGGGAGCATATCAGACACATGCCAGCCCTGGGTGGCCGGGCTTGCTCCTATTGTGGGTAAAGGGCCCACACAGTCCCTGGAGAAAGCACAAATCAAAATGACAGCACGTTTTTTCATGCTGAACTGTTACCTTGATTATTTCGCTATTTATACAGCCAATGACAAGACACTCTGCGTCCATGTTACTTAGAGGAACATTTCACTGGGGCACTTTTCTACTCGCAGGGGCCGGGGGACAAAGGTTTCGTTTTTGTTAATGCAATAAAGTTGGAATCTGGAACACTCTCTTCCATTTCTAGAGGTAATGCGCAGAGGGGGAGAGAGGGTGAAAGGAAATAACAGGATGACAAAGGAGGGCTCAAGCCTGTTGGTTCCCTGGCTTCCTGGCCCCAGACAGCACTGACCCAGGGCATCAAGTTGGAATCATCTTGTGCGGAGGAACCTTTCTGCCCATCCTGTCCTACTGCACTCAGTGTCACTGAATTGAGAGGGAAGACAGACATCCCGGGTAGAGCTGGTACAGGATGGCCAAAGCACAGAGCAGGGGCTTAAGCGGTGCAACTTGAAAAGCCCCCACCCTCTCTGCTGCTGACGCCCAGAGGGGTCCTTCCATGTGTGAAGCACCTGGCAGGTACTCACTGGGGGACAGGCCACTGGAGACCTTGACTCAGGTCCCTTTGTGTGAAGTGCTGCGCTCTCCTTCCTTTTTAGAAATGCAGATGCTCTGAGCACAGCTGCACCTTAGATAGAGCACACGGGCATCGGGGATTGTCAGCAGAGCCCTGGGACCTGGGCCCAAGACACGGCCTCCCCAATGGTGGTTGTGGAAGTGGCGAGACACCAAGATGACATTTCTGGGGTTGGGGTTGAATCATGGCTGGGCCAATAAGGCGGTATCTGCAGATTCTCTGCACACTGCTGGGGGGATGGAAGGGGACAGCATCACTCAGATGCCTCGTGGCCCATACTCCGGACTGCTTGGAATTAGCACACAGAGCTCTGGGGATGTGGCACTTAATTTGGGGGCTGCGTTATTGTGCAGGGAATATGCGCCTAGGCTCTGAACATTAGACCAATTTGGATTTAGGCTCTGTCCCTGACACGTATTGACCTCCCTGAGACTGAGTTTCCTGTATTGAGCTGTGTGAGCACTGCAAGTGGCTTAGCACAGCACCAGGCTCAGAGAAGCACTCCATCCTGACAGCCTCGATGGCACAGCTGCTGCTGGTCAGTGCGGGGTGCCCTTCACCTCCTGCCGGGGGAACTCCCATCACCTGTCACTTGTGAGGTTCAGCCCTCCACACTCCCCTCTTCCCACTGGTGCAGGGAGCAGCGCTGAGGGGCACTCCTGTCTTACTAGTGGCTTTCTGTGGGGCTCAGTCCCAATCTGCCCTGTTGCCTGCGACAGCTGGGCCTGTGATGGGGTCCTGACTGGGCCCCAGCAGGCGAGTCTCAGCACCCAAGCATAATCACCATCAGGTTGACGTATATGAGGAAAGCACAGAATCATATGGTTGAAAAGAACTGTAATTGTAGTGGAAATTCAAATCACTCCACTGAACCTGTTTTCTGCATTCCTATTTTGTCCTAGTAAATCAGAAGCACTGGGAGCAATTTATTTCTAAACATCAACAATTCGAAATGGGAAGAAAAATGAAATAATTGCATTCTGCCCTGCTCACAGCAATTCATCTGCCTGTACACGCTGATCCTGGGGGCCTGTGGACACTGCAAAGTGATGCACGGGGCTGTTTCTGTTTTTTCAACTCCCGTGTGTGCCTGTGAAGCAGGATTCAGAAGGCTAATACTTTGGGGCCAGGTGGAGCCCTACTCCCCACTGTGTGAGTCTGATGACTGTCTAGTGTGGCTCATTGCACCCAGCACAGCCAGGTGGGAGATGCTCCTGCGGGTCCTGGGCAGCACCCGTGCAGCGTTCTTTTGCTGCCCTCAGGCACGAGTCCCCAGGGGCAGCCCCTTCTGAGATCCCAGAAGCTCAGCTCCTCTCTGCCTTCGAATGGAACAATTCTCCCTTTTCTGTCCCAGCCTTCTGTTTTGTGGGGACCTTAGCTGACTTCTTGCTGGGGTTCCTGACCTGTGACTGGCCTTCAGATGCCTCTTAGGAGGCTTGCCCAGGGTTTGGTGTCTTGAAGGGGGCAGAGATAGATGCTGTGGGCCCCAGAAAAACACAGGCAATCAAAGAATTAGGAAAACATGTTTTGTAATGAATTTTCCATTTAATGAATTCTTCATGAATAGAATAAAAAGATCATCATTAGGAAAAGCAGAGCATTGCAGGGTTTCCTTATACTGACTCAGGGTTAGCGTTATAATTTATGAGTACATGTCCCCTGGGGGCATAGGGGGTATCAGGGAGAACCTCACATAACCTTTTTTAAATACCTATAGAGCCTCTAGGTAGCCTACTGTGGTCCTGCCCATCCAGGTTCCTCTAGGGTAGTGGTTCTCAACCTTCCTAATACCACAATGTAAAAGGGGTCGCAACCCACAGGTTGAGAACCACTGTTCTAGGGCCTTTGGCCTCTTTGGTCTCTAAATGAAGCATGGACACTAGTGTGAGGTCATCCTGGGGACCTCTTTAGAGAAACCATATGAAGTGCATTAGCCTAAGACACACTTTTTGATCAAGGAGGCAAATGCTATAACAGGAAAGGACATGGGCTTGGGGTCTAAAGTTGGGTTCACCTTGTCAGTGGCCCTGTGATGTCAACCATACTGGGTGTCAGTTTCCTCATCTGTGACATGAAGACAACAGTAGGGCCCACCCCAGAGGAGCATGCACAAGGAGCTACATGAAAGTGCTTCATGAACTTTAGGTAAAGTGTGCACGTCTGTGCACACACACGTGTGCATGCATGTGTGCACAGTGAGTGTATGTGCATGCATGTGTACACAGTGAGTGATGTACATGTGTGCACAGTGCATGAATGTACATATATATGTGTGCACAGTGAGTGTATATGCATGTATGTGTGCACAGTGAGTGTATGTACATGTATATGTTGCACAGTGCATGAATGTACATATATATGTGTGCACAGTGAGTGTATGTACACATATATGTGTGCACAGTGAGTGTATATGCATGTATGTGTGCACAGTGAGTGTATGTACATGTATATGTGTGCACAGTGTGTGTATGTGTGCACAGTGCATGCATATGCATGTATGTGTTTACAGTACGTGTATATGCATGTATGTGTTTACAGTACGTGTATATGCATGTATGTGTGCACACTGCGTGTATGTACATGTATATGTGTGCACAGTGCATGAATGTATGTGTATATGTGTGCACAGTGAGTGTATATGTATGCGTGCACAGTGCGTGTATGTGCATGTATGTGTGCACAGTGCGTGAATGTATGTGTATATGTGTGCACAGTGCGTGTATGTGCATGTATGTGTGCACAGTGCATGTATGTACATGTATATGTGTGCACAGTGCGTGAATGTATGTGTATATGTGTGCACAGTGCGTGTATGTGCATGTATGTGTGCACAGTGAGTGTATGTACATGCATATGTGTGCACAGTGCATGAATGTATGTGTATATGTGTGCACAGTGAGTGTATGTACATGTATATGTGTGCACAGTGTGTGTATGTGTGCACAGTGCATGTATATGCATGTATGTGTTTACAGTGCGTGTATATGCATGTATGTGTGCACAGTGTGTATATGCATGTATGTGTGCACAGTGTGTGTATATGCATGTATTCGTGCACAGTGCATGTATGTGTGCACAGTGCGTGTATGTGCATGCTTATGTGCACAATGAGTGTATGTACATGTATATGGGTGGACAGTGTGTGAATGTATGTGTATATGTGTGCACAGTGCATGTATGTGCATGTATGTGTGCACAGTGAGTGTATGTCCATGCATATGTGTGCACAGTGCGTGAATGTATGTGTATATGTGTGCACAGTGAGTGTATGCACATGTATATGTGTGCACAGTGTGTGTATGTGTGCACAGTGCATGTATATGCATGTATGTGTTTACAGTGCGTGTATATGCATGTATGTGTGCACAGTGTGTGTATATGCATGTATGTGTGCACAGTGTGTGTATATGCATGTATTCATGCACGATGCATGTACGTGCATGTATGTGTGCACAGTGCGTGTATGTGCATGCTTATGTGCACAGTGAGTGTATGTACATGTATATGGGTGGACAGTGCGTGAATGTATGTGTATATGTGTGCACAGTGTGTGTATATACATGTCTGTGTGCACAATACATGAATGTACATGTATGTGTGCATAGTGCATATCTATACATGCATGTACACATGTGCATGGTGTATGTATGTACACGTACACACATGCACATAGTGTGCACATACATGTATACACACAGTGTATGTGCATGTATGCACACGTGTGCACAGTGCATATATGTAAATTGAGTATGTATGCACAGTACATGTCTGTGGGTGCACAGTGCTTGTATGTGTGTGTGTGTGCAAAGTGCATGGATGTGTGTAAGAAGGAAGAGGAAATATTCTTACATTAATAGCTACCAGGAATTACTCTTGTGTATGTATGGTTTGTGTTAGAAAAATAAGATCAAGGATTGAGGAAAGAAAATGAGGCTCCAGGAACATGAGCTTAGGTGGAATTCCATGTTCTGTGGAAAACTAAGGGAGAATCGGGTGTTGTTATGGCAGGGAGGGGGGCAGGAGGAAGGGACACAGGTAGGGGGTGACAGAGAGATGGTGGAACTTTCCCCTCCTCCTGGGAGGAAACCCCTCTGCTCCCAATTTTTGCTAACTTGCTGTGAGAGATTTCTTTCAGAAATGCTGAAAGCTACATCTGCTTCCTGGGGGTAACCAGAGCATGGAAGCCTGGCTGGGAGAGCAAGTGTGGGGGTTGGGGAAGGCTTCAGGCAGGTAGCCTCAAATCTGCTGCCTTTTAGAATCATCTGAGGAGTCAAAACACAACCTCTTGGCCCACTCCAGCCTAAAGCTGGGGTGGGGTTCCAAGAGCAGGTTTCCCTGCAGCTCTAGCTGGGATCCAAACCTGAGCCCAGGTGAAGGACCATTCCTTGCACCATCTTGGGCCCCTGTAACCACATCCCCATGGCTGGAGGCCTCAGCCACATCCAGGACACAATAGTTGTGACCATGCAATTTCCTGGGTGATCGCAGGGAAGTGGCTGGCCCAGCTGAAAACTAAGTCAGGCCACAGACAGCCTGACTCTGTGGGGCTGAGGCAGCTTTTCACAGTAAAGTAGAGGCCCCTGTGTGCCTGATGACAGCCGGGGTCACAGAGACCTCACTAGGGTATTAGCACAGGCAGCACAGGAGACAGGCAGGCACGGTCCCCTGGGAAGGGTTTTTCCCTCAGTTAAGGTCCAGCTGCAGTGGAGCACAGCAACCTTACACCTCTCACACGTATATACAAATAGCACTGGGCTTCTCAAATATCTCAGACATCCTTCTCCGCAGTGGAACCTCTGGCATTTCCTCAAGAGTCATGAGCCCCAGGCCCCTTTCAGCGGCATTAGTGTGTGAGACGCAGCACCCTGTCCCCACCACACAGATACAGCACCTCTGAGGCCAGGAGTGAACTCCAGCCTCAGACTAGGTGGGACTATTCATCCCTGGATAGGGAGCCAAACAGGAGGCCCTGACGGCATCACACAGGGGCCACGGCTGTGAAGGGGCAGAGCACTGAGACTGGGCATCAGGACCCTCTGGCTAAGAGGGTGTGTACCTGCTGGTGTGGGTGGGTAGGGGACAGAGACACGTGCGAGTGAGGACGGTGGGCACACTGCTTCAGCAACTGCTGTCTCTGGGCAAGAGCGCCCACACACATATTTGCTAAGATTCAATCCTGTTGGGATCTCTGACTTTTAGTAAAACCATGATTAACTAGAGTGCTTGAAAAATACATAGATTTATGGTTAACTAAGTGTATCCTTCATAATTAAGGATTAATGAGAAACTCCACTTCTACCCCTTTTGATTTTGTAAAAAAATATTTTTAAAATATAATAGCTTTCTTTTTTATCTCAAGAATTACAGTTAATTAACGAGTTAGGGTCTTTGGGGACCTCAGACAGATACGTCATTCTTCAATGTTCATTTACTCAAATGCTTCTGCAGTTTGCACTTTAAGTCAAATACCATGTGAGCTGCCAGAACAGTGCTGCCCTAGGCCTGGCCAGGATGGGGATGACGCAGTCCCTGAGTACAAACCCAGGATGAAGTCCACTGTTCACCGAGTATTTCTGTGTGGGGCAAATGTCCCCATAGCTCTAATACACGCAAGTCAGATGGGAGAACGGTTCCCAAATGTGAGCCCTGCTGACACCGGGAGCAAGGCAAACCACACAAGGGTCTGGGCCAGAGGCCGGTTCACAGCCTCACTCTGCCTTTTACCAACACAAGCCAGTGCTGGGCACACTGTCTCCCTGACCTGGTTCCTGGTCTGTAGGATGAAATCGTGACATCTGACCTACGAAGCAGGAAAGCAGCTAGAACACGTGTTTATGCCCACTGGGACCTGCCAGGGATATGTTATTAGTTAATGTTTTTTTAAAAGTAACAGCTGATTCATTTTTCTAAAACCTAAGAAAAGCAAGAGTAAAACAAGACTTCATGTCACTGTCTCCCAACACCTCAAATCAGTTGGTTACTCTCTTGATTAACGGCTATTCTATCAGCGATGGACAGAGCCAGTTCGCTGTTTGTGAATGTGGAAGAACAGCCAAAACAACTGACATGGGGAAATTCAGTTCAATGTCACAGGTCATCACTGCTGATCACCCGCTGCCTGGATCACCTGCTGTGGTTTGTGGTTTTCCAGCCTTCCTTCGCCTGGGCCCTACCTCAGCTGGAGGAGTCAGCCTAGGAGGAGAGAGAGGTTCTGCAGGTGGAGTGGGCTGCGGCTACAGCAGGTGGGAGCAGAGATGAAAGAGGGGCAGCCCAGGGAGACAGCATCTGAGCTCGCTGGCAGCAGAGGACACTTGCTCCACAGAGCTCTGGTGGCTGCATGTCATTCAACATTGTTTGTTATTCTGGTGATGAGAATGAAAAAATCACTTCCTCGCCTGGGTCCTTCACACCTCCTGGAGCTATGCCCACCCCACAAATCGGCATGTCTACATACCAGTCCCCGTGGGAGTGAGCGTGGGTGAGTGTGAGTGTGCCCTTGTCTGCTTGGTGTCCTGGCCAGGGCTGGCTCCCACCGATGTCCTGGGCTTCCAGTGACACTGACCTGGACTACATAAATAATTACCTGACTTGCTTTTACTAACTTTTCTTAAATATATGTGTAAATCATATTTATGCCAACATTTAATATTAGAAGTGCTTTGGTCTTTATTTGGTGCCGTTTTTGCGGCTCGAAGTTGCAGTAGGAACTCAGCTCTTGTTTATACCAATTTGCCTGTGGGAAAGCTGGTTTTGTTATGTGGCTTTTGTTTTAATTTTTTTTTTTGAGACAGAGTCTCACTATGTTACCCTGGGTAGAGTGCCATGGCGTCACAGCTCACAGCAACCTCAAACTCTTGGCTCAGCCTCCCAAGTCGCTGGGACGACAGGCTTTGTGGCATTTTGTTGAAGCCATGATTCCAAGAACCTTGAGATGGTGCTAAGTGAGAGCGTCCTGCAGAACACAGCTGTGTTCCCTGGGAGTTTCCTCAGTGGGTATTACAGAGTCAGCTCATTGATTCCTTCATCCAGTAACTCAGAGACACTGAGATGCAAAAATTAAGGGCCAGCCCAGACAAGATTCCAGGTGCTGGGAGGGGCTGAGAAGGAATGAGGCTCTGTGGCTGAGGGTCCAGTTTATACACCAGCAGGGGCACACTCATCTTGGGTGGGCCCGTAAGAGACTGCGATGCTTCAGTTCCACTTAGAGGAACATGCAAAGGTCTCACAGAGATGAACACAGTGGAGTGAGGCCCGGAAGGTGGGAAGCAGAGACAACCACTCACAGAAATGCAGGAACAGCATCACAAATCGAGGGAACAGCCTCTATAAAAGCGTAGAGGTGTGAAAAACCTTGATTTATCTCTTGGAAAGGTTCTGAGTCACATGAGTGTCAGTAGAGGATTGAACTTAGGAAACTCTTGTCTTCTCCTAAAGGATTAGGAGGTTATACATATGATATATCTCACTAACTGTTAGTAGGATTTGTATTAATAAAATATAACAATTATAGCATTGGGCTACTATGGGATTATCCTGTAAATTACCAGATAGAGATTAGCTGGAGCAGATGACCCTTTAATGAAAGGAGGCCTTCCGTCCGGGACGATGGACTAACTTCCCTCATACCTCCTGGGCGACTGCTGGCTGCCACCTGTGCTGCCCCTGCCCCTCCCCCAGGACACACGGAGCTTTCACCTCTTGTCTAACCTGCTTGTTTTGTGTTCAGTTTGTCTCAGAGATCAGCTCGATATGCTCAGGGTAAGAGCTCCTTAGGGACCTGGGGTGCTGTTGTCAGACATACACTGCCTCTGTCTGTAGCCAAGACAGTGGGCAAGAAAGAACATCAAGTTGGATCAGAGCCCTTTGGATAGGACACAGCTGAGGGTGCCTTGAAGAGCTGTCCAAACCCAAGAGGGGAGACAAGTGGCCTTTGTGCTTATGTGTGTGTCTATGCTAGGAAGTACGTGAGTGTGCACACTTGCTCTGGAGTATGTGTGTGTGCACGTTTGTGGGTATGCGTGTGTGTGGGTGTGTGTTTTAGCCACTCTGACTGTATCTCAGTGAGGGCACTTGAGGTACAATTTATATCTCAGTCAATGACCATCAACATGCTAGGAAATCAACCTGCTGAAACCAAAAACCGGTGACCACTGAGGTCTTAATCCGAGAAGGAAATTACAGTTTAGGAGTGTGTGATTTCTCAACTTGCTGTCAAGAGTCTCCGAGTTCTGTGGATGCAGAAGTCTAAGGATGACCTTTTCCTGGCAGAGGCGAGAGTGGAGAAACCTATTACGAAGCATAAGCCAATTTACTTTGTACAAATAAGTGGCAATTTTCTTCCTTAAATACATAAGGGCAGAAGGGAAGTGTCTGTGAACAGAAAGAGGCTCCCCTGTAGTACAACGTAAACCTCCTCCTGTTTGTGGGCAGTCAAGGGTATCCATCAGTTAGGGGACTGGGGGGATGTCAGAGGACACGGGTCTGAACCTCACCTTGAAAAGTCTTTCTGAAACTGGTTTTTGGCTGTGGACAAAGTGAGGACGGTAAGTATGTGGGTAAATATCCCTTGACAAAAGCATTTTAGGAAACGAGAAAGAGACTATGAAATAGACCTCCCTGCTTTGATGTCACTTCTTTTTGTTTAAAAAATTATGAGCATGTGTAGGCTGAAAGAAACGGAAGTTCACAGATCACAATCTGAGAACGCCTACATCCCTGGGTGGATACGCATGGTGGGTGTGGGGCTTGAGGTTTAATTAGGTTTTCAAAGGCGGTGCCCATACAGAAAAGGGCAAGGTCACATTCTGGTAGCCTGTTCCACCTTCCCCGGCTAGGGGTTGAGGTCAGAGGGTAGATGAGGTTGGATGGACGTTTGGTTGTGGAAAGGGTTATGGGAGGATTTTGAAACAAAAACATTGGCTAATCTTTTAAGAAGTATAGTTCAGGAGGTCGGAGGAGTTTTATTAGGTGGGTGGTACCCTGTAAAGACAGAGGTACAGGTGTGCACATGTATTTACACATTAATATACTGAAGTAGCATCTTTGCATACAGATTAATTCCATAATGATTTAATACAAACAATGCCGTGATGACAAGCATTTGAAACAACAAAGGGCTTGTTTATAAAATTAGGTCTCATGGGGGAGGTTGGGAGAAGGGCTCTGCTCATCAGCAATCTGGAGGGATAGTCACCTGTTGGGGGTATTCTGGGTAGAGGGGCTTAAATCACTCAGGTGTCAAGTCTTGAGCTCCCCTCATGCTCCTTAAAAGCCTGAGGACACCTGTTTGGACAGTGTCCCCCTAGTTTTGCTCTAACACCAATGTCCAGCAACGTGTGGCATTCCATCAGAAGAAAAAGAACCTTGAGCTGATTGCAGACTGTTTCTAAGTCGCCATCCATTAATTAATGAATACATTAAACAATGCTGCCCACTCTGTCATCTTGTCACCTGAAGAACATTTATTTTCAGGGTGATTGCCAATCTCTACAGCATAAAGCACATAATAGATATTACATATTTAGTTACTACTAAGTGAAAGGAAAAATAAAAGGAAAGGGGGGGAAGAACAGAAGGAAAGAAAGAAGGATGAAGGAGTCACTGGCATCTTCTGTCTCCGACAAAGCCCGCACGCCCCTCCCCTGCCACCAGACTGAGACTCAAACCCAAACCAGTGGGCAGTGAGCGGGTTGTGACCCAGAAAGACACCACGCTGTCCCTTCCACTTCCCTGTTCCGTGACTGTCCTCTAAATGTGCCTGTGCCCAAACTCCTCCCTTTAACAATGTCAACAAATTTTAAAAATCCACACCAAACCTGCCGCATGTCAAATTAAATGCCTGAATGGCCAGCAGCCTGGCAGTTGTACAAACATTGAGATCTTGAATCCCAATTTGAGTTCAAACTGCAAAAAGACAAAAACAGAGCCAGGGAATGCATAAGATGAAAGCCCACTCAAGATCTTCAGGGAAAGCTATCGTCTTGGGTTTTCAGCCTTGATGAGCCTTGTGGAGACAATAAAAACACGAGCAATCCCCCCATGTGTGCACGACCAGTGTGAGCACCAGCAGCGGGTGATGACAGAGAGGGAGGCTTCACACACTGTGCCCTCAAGTGGCCTGGGGGCCATGGGCCAGCAGCCACTTATTCCTACGGATCTGTCTGTGATCTGTCTCAAGATGCGATAATTCCATCACAAAGCTTTTATAACTACACAAGTCTTGTACTGGGCCAGATGTGGAACCTGGCACAGCAGCTGCCTGAGCAGGTTTTGAATGACTCTCTGAGCCGATCCCCTCACTGTCTCAGGTGCTGGCTGCGTCTCTGACTCCTCCCCTCTCAGTCAGGAGTCATCAGGGCACTGCCAGGTGCAGAGCAGATGTGAGCCACGCCATGCTCTGCAGAGGGAGTGCAGTGGCAGCCCGAGAGGGCGACTGCCTCTCCAGGATGACAAGCAAGCTTGGGAGGAGGGAGTGTTCTCCCAAGCCCAATGTGCTGACTGCCCCAGACCCACCCCTGCCAGAGTTTTATTTCTGCTGACCCCACCGGTAAGCTCCCGCTCTTCTTGCCTCCTAAAGGGGCTTCTGGCACTGAGGTATCAGGGTGTAGCACCAGGAGAGGCTGAGTGCCAAGGGCATCTGGTGCTTCTCACCCAGGTGGAGGGACGCTCGGAGGCCACTCGTGGTGAAGGGGCTCTGCCCTGTCCCGCAGCTTCCAAGGTAAGAACTTTCCATTAGCTCTGTTTAACCACTCAAATCGTGTGTAACTACTAAAATATAAAAATGTATTTTCATATGGAAATGCACAAAGTGCCTCTGGATGGCCCAGTGAGCCGTGAGGCACAGGGGAGGCAGAACCACGTGCAGGTGCCCAGGGTGCCACACTCTTTCCCATCGCCATGTCTGTGAACTTTGAACTCTGCCAGAAATGTCTTTTGCTCTCACTTTTCAGCTGGATTTTGCAAAATGGATTTTTAACCCATTTCTAGGAGGTTTTTGAGGTTGGTTGGGATCCCTCTCATGGGCTCCAAGGCCTACGCTGGCCAGCCATGGCTCTCATCCCTGGACTCGTCTGGTGCCAGGTGCTGCCATCACAGCTCTGTGAGGAAGATGGTGGAAGGAAACTCAGGTAGCGTGACTGACATGCCCAGGTGTGTCATGATCTGGATGAACATCTGTTTCCCAAGTCTTACGGCAGAGACCACAGAGTGGCGTCCTGCCTGCCAGTGGTAGGCCGGTCTCCCATGTTAGATGCTGAGGGTGTGGCCCTGTCATCCATAGCGCTCAGCGCCCGGCACAGTGCTGGCCTAGAGAGGTGTGGAATGACTGATGTTGGACCTGATGTGGAACAGGAGGGAGGTGAGCAAAGAGGCCTGGCTGCAGATGGCGGGTGCTCAGAGGACACAGTGGGAGGCAGTGGCTGACCTGGGGGTTAGGGGCAGCTGTGCGATATGGAGGAGCTGTGCAGTGTGGAGGAGCCATGCAGTGTGGAGGAGCCATGCAGTGTGGAGGGACTGTGCAGTGTGGAGGGGCTGTGCAATGTGGAGGAGCTGGGCAGTGTGGAGAGGCCATGATGTGTGGAGGAGCTGTGCAGTGTGGAGGAGCTGTGCAGTGTGGAGAGGCCGTGCAGTGTGGAGGGGCCATGCAGTGTGGAGGGGCCGTGCAGTGTGGAGGAGCTGTGCAGTGTGGAGAGGCTATGCAGTGTGGTGAGGCTGTTCAGTGTGGAGGAGCTGTGCAGTGTGGAGATGCTGTGATGTGCGGAGAGGCTGTGCAGTGTGGAGGGGCCGTGATGTGTGGAAGAGCTGTGCAGTGTGGAGTGGCTATGCAGTGTGGAGGGGTTATGCAGTGTGAAGAGGCTGTGCAGTGTGGAGGAGCTGTGCAGTGTGGAGGGGCTGTGCAGTGTGGAGGGGCTATGCAGTGTGGAGAGGCTGTGCAGTGTGAAGAGGTTGTGCAGTGTGGAGGGGCCGTGATGTGTGGAGGGGCCGTGATGTGTGGAGGGGCTGTGATGTGTGGAGGGGCTGTGATGTGTGGAGGGGCTGTGATGTGTGGAGGGGCTGTGCAGTGTGGAGGGGCTGTGATGTGTGGAGGGAGCTGTGCAGTGTGGAGGGGCTGTGATGTGTGGAGGGGCTGTGATGTGTGGAGGGGCCGTGATGTGTGGAGGGGCTGTGATATGTGGAGGGGCTGTGATGTGTGGAGGGCTGTGATGTGTGGAGGGGCTGTGATGTGTGGAGGGGCTGTGATGTGTGAAGGGAACTGTGCAGTGTGGAGGGGCCATGATGTGTGGAGGGGCCGTGATGTGTGGAGGGGCCGTGATGTGTGGAGGGAACTGTGCAGTGTGGAGGGGCTGTGATGTGTGGAGGGGCTGTGATGTGTGGAGGGGCTGTGATGTGTGGAGGGGCCGTGATGTGTGGAGGGGCTGTGCAGTGTGGAGGAGCTGTGATGTGTGGAGGAGCTGTGATGTGTGGAGGGGCTGTGATGTGTGGAGGGAACTGTGCAGTGTGGAGGGGCTGTGATGTGTGGAGGGAACTGTGCAGTGTGGAGGGGCCGTGATGTGTGGAGGGGCCGTGATGTGTGGAGGGGCTGTGCAGTGTGGAGGGCTTGTGATGTGTGGAGGGGCTGTGATGTGTGGAGGGGCCGTGATGTGTGGAGGGGCTGTGCAGTGTGGAGGAGCTGTGATGTGTGGAGGAGCTGTGATGTGTGGAGGGGCTGTGGTGTGTGGAGGGAACTGTGCAGTGTGGAGGGGCCGTGATGTGTGGAGGGGCTGTGATATGTGGAGGGGCTGTGATGTGTGGAGGGGCTGTGATGTGTGGAGGGGCTGTGCAGTGTGGAGGAGCTGTGATGTGTGGAGGGGCTGTGCAGTGTGGAGGAGCTGTGATGTGTGGAGGGGCTGTGATGTGTGGAGGGGCTGTGATGTGTGGAGGGGCTGTGATGTGTGGAGGTGCTGTGCAGTGTGGAGGAGCTGTGATGTGTGGAGGGGCCGTGATGTGTGGAGGGGCTGTGATATGTGGAGGAGCTGTGATGTGTGGAGGGGCTGTGATGTGTGGAGGAGCTGTGATGTGTGGAGGGGCTGTGCAGTGTGGAGGAGCTGTGATTTGTGGAGGAGCTGTGATGTGTGGAGGGCTGTGATGTGTGGAGGGAGCTGTGCAGTGTGGAGGGGCCGTGATGTGTGGAGGGGCTGTGCAGTGTGGAGGAGCTGTGATGTGTGGAGGGAACTGTGCAGTGTGGAGGGGCTGTGATGTGTGGAGGGGCTGTGCAGTGTGGAGGAGCTGTGATGTGTGGAGGAGCTGTGATGTGTGGAGGGCTGTGATGTGTGGAGGGAGCTGTGCAGTGTGGAGGGGCCGTGATGTGTGGAGGGGCTGTGATGTGTGGAGGAGCTGTGATGTGTGGAGGGGCTGTGATGTGTGGAGGGGCTGTGATGTGTGGAGGGAACTGTGCAGTGTGGAGGGGCCGTGATGTGTGGAGGGGCTGTGCAGTGTGGAGGGGCTGTGATGTGTGGAGGGGCTGTGATGTGTGGAGGAGCTGTGATGTGTGGAGGGGCTGTGATGTGTGGAGGGGCTGTGCAGTGTGGAGGGGCTGTGATGTGTGGAGGAGCTGTGATGTGTGGAGGGGCTGTGATGTGTGGAGGGGCTGTGCAGTGTGAAGGAGCTGTGATGTGTGGAGGAGCTGTGATGTGTGGAGGGGCCGTGCAGCCCACCTGTGAGGCTGCGAACATGAAGGAAAGGAGCATCCAGGTAGTACGAGGCCTTGCAGGGGAGTCGTCCGCAGAGGAAAAGGCTTATTTTAAAATTAAGTGTCTTCAGTTCCTCTGCAGCAGGCTCTATAACCTGCTTTTGGCAGGCTGTGACCAAAGCAGCTTCCAAGGTCACTCCAGCAAGTTTGTCCTTGCCCCAGAGCTTACCCCCTGTCCCCCATGCTGAGGGTGGGATTTGTTAGGTCAGAAAAGCCGGAAGGGAAAGGCAATTTTTCATGGGGTCTGTTTTCTTCCTGGGCAGCCAACACCACAGGCTCACTGTGGTGCTGTACAAGGAGGTATTTTATACCCTTACCCTTATACATCAATTTTAATTGTAACAACAGAAACATCAGCAGCAAAATGGAGCCAAACAGGCTGGGGCCCTTTTCTATACTTTTTAACTAGCTCAAATTAAATGCTGAATTGTATTTTGGGGTCTGAGTTTTGTCATGCAAACGAAGAAAAACAACTCGCTTTCCAATTTCCACATGCAAATATAGACTGAATTGTTGAGACTGAGAATATATTTTGCCATCTCAGTGCTTCTAGAAAAGATAAAGGGCTCTTGCAAAAAGTTCTGCAATTTGTCAGCTGGCAGCTTATTAAATAGCCAAAACACATGTTTATATAGCATTAGAAGGCCACTGTCAAGGTCCGGAGGTTCCAGAATGGACCAATTCTTCTTTATTCATAACTGTTTGCAAAATCTCTTGTTGTCCCTCCTCTCCCCTCAAAACAAGTCCAACTCTTCTGTTGTCTCTGCCTTAGGAAAAAAATAGGCAAGGAGCCAGCCCTGTGTACAGGCCTCTAACAGTAAACCCGGATGCACGGCTAGCTGTCAGCAGCCATGAGCAGCCCTGCAATGACAGAATCTCACAACACGCAGGCTTCGGCTTCAGCAGAACCTTCATTAAGGGGAGGCAGAGAAGGGGAGGGTCACCCAATCTTGACAACAAGCTCTGACTTATAGGCCCTGGGAACAAATGAAATTGGGCGGGAGTCTGAAGGGAAGATGGGATAGCCTCTGTGCTCCAGGAGGGACATTATAAAGTCAGAGGCTTTGTTATCTGGTGAGACCCTGCTTCAATCCAATAACCATTTATTTAGATGCCTGCTACATGCACTGTATTTGGGTGACACAGAAAACAGACAAATAAGGCAGTGATCATGCCCCCAAAGGGTCTTATAATCCAGCAGGCAGACAGTTAAGTAACTGCAGCGCCAGGTGGAATAATTGGGGCTCTGAGTCATGCACAAGGGTGAGGAAGGGAGCAACAAGCCGAACACAGCTCGGCCTCTTCCTTTGTCTTTAGACAGGTGGTCTACCAGTAACCCTGAGAGATTTGTTTTTTCACTAATTAATTAATTCGATCCCTCTGTGCTAACTGGAAAGGTCAGAGAACCACCCGAGGTCATCGGCTGCTTAGACGGCTTAGCCACCATCCCTGCTCCCTGCCTCTGGGGAATAGCTGTGCTCTTGCAGAGCCCTAGGGGGCCAGTGGAGGCGGAACAGAGAAAACCACTCCTGATCCTGCCTCCCGTCCACTGTGCCAACTTCCTTCCCTTCCCCACCCAACCCCCAGAATCCGTCCTCATATCCAATTAACTTAAGAAGGTCTGAATTTTGGCAAAGAAGGTATTCCTGGGGCTCTGGGGGGTCTAGGTGGGAAAAATCGCCTCAGCTTGTTTCACGGCTAGGAATAGATTTCTGTATTCTTAATAATGGCCCCATTTGTTCTGGGCAGGGCAGTGTGGGGAGCCTCTGACCACACAGGGCACTGGGGTGGCGGAGTGTAGGACGGCAGGGCTGGGGAGCTGTCAGCCCCTTGCTCACACTGGACTCAAAGCATGTAACTCACAACTTCTGTATGCTTGGGACGTTGTCACCGGAAAGCTGTTGCTCTAGAGGGGCTTGACAGTCCAACAATACAAAATGAATCTATTCACGCCTCCCTGCAAGCACCAGTTCCGGAATATGCAGCAACAGTGGAAAACAGCGATAATTCCTTGTTACGCTGTCGACACTTACAGAGGCTCCATGCCACCTTCATTACCATGTGTTAGCTTTGTGCAGACCCCAAGGACTTTCTGGGTGGTCTTCTTCCTGGACACCACTTTAAAAATATTTTGTGTAAACCCCCAAGTCCCGCTGGGCCTCCAGCATCTCTGATATGCAGACATTTCCAAGCTGTGACATGTCTCTCATTAGGTTAAGTATTTTGTAAATATCCCATAAATGGGAGTGTGGGTGCTTCCTGAGTACTGCTGGCATTTTAGGGGCTGGCTGAAGCCTGAGGCATTCATGTTGAGGAGGGGAAATTGCCTCCCAGGGAAAGGTGCAGGGATGGCTCGTAAAATGGACATCTTTTTGGAAGACCTGAAAAGTGGAGACCTCACAGGCTGACGGGTCTGCAGCGCCAGGCTGATCGGGAGGCCCAGTTCGGGAGGTTGTCTTAAGCTCCCTAATCCCCTCACTCTCTCTCTGTGGCGGAGGTGGCAGGCTGAGGAGGCCTCTGTTCAGCAGGCACCTGGCTTCACACCCCTCCCTGAGAGCTCGCAGTCCCCTTTTCTTCCTGCCCCAGGGCCCGCTCCTCTGAAGGAGGGTCCTTGGTGCTCTCTCCCCGCTCCCTTCCGGGCTCTTCCTCCAGAGAGAGCTGCAACGCAGAACCAGACAGCTTTGCTACAGAGCCCTGAGGTCCCTGTCTGCACTCCCCACATGGTGGTTGTTCTGCAAGTTCTAAGGGGGTAGTGAGCTGTGTCCCTAGGACCCTGCGAAGTGCCTGGCCAGAGAGAATTTTCAAGAAATAGCTGTTGATGAAGTGAATGGATGGATGAACATGCGGGCTTGTACATGAACAGGCACCATGTGCGCTGAGTGGGAACGGTGCCCACCATGGCTGACCCTTCTTTCACTGTAGGTCACAGTGAACTTCCAAAAGAATTGGACCAAGCCCTCGAAAGCATCGATTTACAGTCGATTCACTATTGGTGACGGCCCAGCCCAGGTACTGACGCGTGGGAGATACACGGTCAGTGGCAAATGTGAGAGGGTCCAGGCACTTTTCAGGAATCTTCAAGCTCTTCTCTCAAATGCTCATGAGAAGCATTTATCCTGATGACCAGATGTAATAGTTTCTGCCTGTTGAGGAAACCATTTGTCACTTGCTCCCACTTAACCTACTCTTTCCATGTGATCTTATGAAAAAGAAGGGCCAAGACCTCACTCTCCCTACTTCAGAACTGTGGGGCATAGCAGGTAATCACTCACGCTGTCTTGTGCGTCGGGCTGATTTTTTTTTTTGAGATGCAGTCTCACTCTGTGTCCTGAGGTTGAGTGCCATGCTGGTGTCATAGCTCACAGCAACCTCAAATTCTCGAGCTCAAGTGATCTCTGGGCTCAAGTGATCCTCTCAGCTCAGCCTCCCAAGTAGCTGGGACTACAGACACGTGCCATAACACCCAGCTAGTTTTTCTATTTTTAGTAGAGAGGGATCTCACTTTTGCTCAGGTTGGTCTCGAGCTCCTGAGCTCAGGAGATCCACTCGCCTCAGCCTCTCAGAGTGCTGGGATCACGGGCATGAGCCACCGCGCCCAGCCCCATGTGGCTGATGTTGATAGGGAGAATCGGGGCTTCCACCATGCTGGAAATTATGGTCCTTTAGTTTGAATGAATTTGAATGAGCAGCTATGTCAGAGTCACTGGGGTCTCAGGCAATCAGGCGATGCATTTCAGCCAACCTCGACAAGGATCCCAGTTCTGGGCTGGATGTTGTCTCTGCATATCCCATCCACTTGCCCAAGAACAGGAGGTCTAAAGGAGAGGCCAGTGGGGGCCACTCGCCTCTGCTCTGACGTGGGGGGTCCCATGGAGGATCTCGGGCTGCAGCTCCCAGCCAGGTGGACCCTCATGCTCTAGGGAGGCAGGAATGCCCATCTCCGTTCTGTTAGCGGCAGCTCACTCTGTATCAATCCTGCTCTCCACAGTTCAGACTCAGAAACTGCCTTCCCTCATTGAAATAGAACTTGCCTCTCCTTGTAATAACTGCAAGACTTCAGGGAGGTGGTATAAATTTAGTGAAAATAATTCAGCAACCCGTTTGAGCTGAAAATAACTTGATTCAAGGACTGTGCCTTTGGATACCCGGGACGCATGAAGATGAAGGCGTTCACAGTCTTGTTTTCCTTTGTGACTGGGGTATTAACAAGGCTGTGAGATTCACTTCAAAATCATTAAAAACATGTTCATTAGTCCAAAGCACCTCTCACCACCTGTGTATGAAGCAAACGAATTGGTAGGACCTCTAATCCTCCTAGCGTGCCACTCCTGGGGTAGTCCTTACTATGGTCCTATCACACAGCCACACTGCCAGGAGGATATATTTTTAGTTAAAAAGTTATAAATATTCTGGACCAAAATACTAGCTTGAGATTTTGCCCACCTGACTTCCACGGCAGGATGTGGAAATTCTGCCTGCGGAACAAATGAAGAATGAATTCCCTTGCTTATTTAGAGCTTAATATCTTCATAACCGTCTTGACTAACATTAACCTCGGTGCCATGTGGACCCAGGAGCATAGATAATTGGTGTTGAGGTTTACATATATGATGACTTTCAGGCAAAGAGGTCTCAAATGTGAAAAGTGAACAGGACCCTTAGCTCAAAGCTTCTTGTTCAGACTCTACAAAGTGAAGGGACAAAAAAAAAAAAAAAATACCCACAACAAGTTCCTAAGTCACCCTCCTGCACCTGTGCCTTAAATGTAGAGGCTTAATCATGGACATGGAATCACCTAAACATTTTGATCCTTTTTTTTTTTGGCTTAACAGTTAAGCCAAAAAAGACTTTCTTAAAGACTTAAGAAAAAGGAAGAATACGCTTATGGTGTTGGCTTACTTAAAAACAGATAACAAAGGCCTTCTGCTTGTGGCTCTCTCCTTATCCTTGGAGACCTGAGAAGCAAGTAGATCTTACGATTCCACTTCCCTAACAACCTTCAACACTCTGTGCTCCAGACTGAGTCGAGCACGGGGGCATCTGGCTGCCAGCTTGGGGCTGAGATGATCGGGTCTACTCGAGGTTCTGGAGAACGGACAGAGCTCGGCCCTGCACCTGTTCTAGGCTCTCACTTCTCTCCCTGCACGACCTCAGGCACACGACTAGCTTCCCTCAACGTCCAATTTACTTCTCTCTGACACCCAGGAATTTACTTCTCTCTGACGCCTATTTTGTGAGGTTGTTGAGGGAATGAGTAGGACGATCTTTGAAACCACATAATATCTGGCACATAACATCACGAGCGTGAGTTATTATTTTTATTATGAGATACATTTCTTGTTCTCTTTTTCCCTTTGAGATAGCTCTTATTGATGCTTAATAAACAAAAACCTTAGTCTCAGCCGGCTTAAGTAAAGTTCTTACAAACCCAAAGCTGAGTTCATCCACCACAGAAGAAAAAGAATCAGTGTTTGCTTTGATTACTAATGAATAAATGACCTCCTTCCTTGTTATGTATCTGTATTCAAAACACCATAGCTAGCTGTAGCGATAATTATTGAATTTTCAACATTTATAGAACAACAGCACATAAGGCATAGAGAAAATTGCCCTACTGGATTCTTAAGAGTCAGTTTTCTATAAATACAGAACGCAGTAATTATCACTACTAGCTACATGTTAAAATTAAAAAGTAGGTAAATAACAAATAAGAAAGTATTTATTCATTATAATTCAAATGCACGTCAGCTCAATTATCCTAAAATTACACAGACTATAAGCAAAAAAGGCAAAATGTGCTTTGCTTCTTTGGGAGGAAGATTTCTTTCTGAGTTTATGTTTCTTGAGGCTGAGTGAAGAGTCCATTGTTCAACAAGCTGAGAGTTCCTGGACTCACTGCCTCAGTCCTGAATGGAGTGTGTTAGAACTTCTCAGAATTTTAGAGTTAGAGGCCCACTGCGGAAATATGAAGTCTTCACTATGTTTCCACTTTTTAATCCCTCAGACTGAATTTTCAGGCCAGACCTGAGCACGCATCTCTAAACCACAATCTCCCATGTGCTCACAAAGTTCCAGGGCTGTTGCCCAATGTGTTCTTTGCCCTGACCCCTTCTCCACCCCAGCAGGAAGGGCAATGGCCACACAAAAGTCAAGTCTCAGGCTCCTGTTTGCTCCAGAGCCTGCTGTCTGGGCTATTACAGATGGAAGCTTCTCTGGGAGCTGTGGGGGCTCCCACAGTCAATAATTGTCCAGGAAACAAATACAGAGAAGAAAAATAAGTGATTAATTGAAAAGGCATGTGGAAATGACAAAAGCACGCATCCCTTTTTATCACAGGCTCAGCACCTGAGAGGAACAGCTGAGCAAAAAGAAGAACCTGTTACGTTAAAAAAACAGGGCCAAGACCATGCAGTTGTAGGACGTCAGGGAAAAAGAGCAAGGGGGGGCAATCCAAGTCTGCTGACATTAACAGGAGTGAGACATGGAATCAAACAGCTGACGACCCCCACGTAGCCAAAAGGCCAAGTGTATAAAACAGCCCATCTAAGACCAAAGGAGGCAGAAGGGAGTCAGGCCCACCTGGAAGATCTTTACTGTCGTATCTGCCGACCAGAAAGGAAGGTAACGATTCACCTGAGTCAGTGTGGGGTCCAGGAGGGAGGGCGCGGCAGGCCACAGGCAGTGGCGAAGGCAGAGCCAGTCAACAAAAGCTGACGGGGACTCAGCTGACATGCTGGCTGAGGTGGCAGGTCACCAGGTGCTTTGGCCTCCTGGTCTTTTGGGGCAGTGATGGGCCCTGTGGGCTGCACCCGCCCATCCTGAGCCATCAGGCACTTGCAGCACCAAGCCCCTGGCACCCTGTCCCTGGAGCGCACCTCCCCTTCTCCTCCAGACTCTGGAGTGACCCTTCTTTCTCATTCTTCCTAAGTGGCCCCAAATGACACGTATGCAGTAACATGCAGAAGAGCCGACGCCAGGTCTCCACGGAGCCTGCCTGCTCATTTCTCAACACACCGACAGTGACACTGTTTCTAGGGACCCTCATCTGAAAGTGACTCTGTGCCTCTGGATGCCCAACCTCCCCCCATCCGATCCGAGGGCATCGTTCTGTGGCCACTGTGACCCACATGTGGGAAGCACTGGCCAGGCCTTGGCACCCCTGCCGCTTGGCTCTGGGGGTTCCCCTCACCAGCGCCTCTTCTGGCCAGTCAATTCCCCGGCCTGGGCTTTAGCAGAGGCTCAAAGTGCCCGAGCTGACAGTAGGATAGGCCAGTTTGGATCAGAGCACCAGGAGCCTTTCAGGGATCCCCAGACTTAGCAGACAGCTGGCACAGGGCTCTCTCAGGTGGGCCAGAGCAGCTGTCAAGGATCGGCTTGTGCGAGGGTCTGAACCCAGGGCCACAGGCCGCACAGCCAAGCACTGGCAGTGTCCTCCAGCAGGGGCCAGGAGAGCACAGGCACAGCTCTGCTCTTTGCAGTTGCTCCGGCTCCTCAGAACACAGACGAGATTTAGGAAGGGCAGCAGTGAGGTGTCTGGGGGGCCAGGGTGACAGAGCGTAGTACCAGGGATGGGGTTAGGGACTCCACTCTCCAAACCCCACCCAAACGTTCAGAGGGGATGCTCTGCACTTGATTGGGGTCCAGAACACCTGGGTTCTTCTGATTGTGCTAATCAAGTTAATCATCTAATTAATAGCTCATCAAGGTAGTCTCCTGAAATTTGTATTTGAAGTGCTTTCAACAATTTTTATTCATTTGTGCAATATTTTTAGAGCATCTGCCATGTGCTCTAAAAATGTGCTCTGTTCTGGGAGCTGGGGTATACCAGTGAGCAAAACAGACGGGAATCCCTGCCCTACTCATGGTGTTCATGTGCTTGTTTTCTTTATGAGAACTACTACGGCCAGCCCGTAGTTCAGAGAGCGCCGCAGGGGGCCGCTCAGCAGTGAACTGCCACGGGTGTGAGGTGTGCTCCTTCGTTTTATGAGTGAAGCTTTCTAGTGATTACACCTCTTTAAAAAATAACCTAGAGGGTCTGAAGACAAAGGAATCCAACCCACAGGTCAAACATTTGTGCAACTGAGGCTGATGGTAGGTTCCATGTGACCTCAAGAGAAATATAAAGTGCAAATTCTGACTCAGAGGAGTTTACGTCTGATCCTGGGAAGAGGCACAGAAGCCAAGAATGGAGAAGAACATGACCCCAAGCAGCAGCTGGGGCTTCATGGCGGGCGGGTGTGGGTAGGGGGGATCCATCCAGGCCTGGAGGGACAGCAGGTTCTGGACAGATGGGACACGTGGTGGCAGCCCTCTATGGGATGAGGAAGAAGCTCGCGGGCAGAACAGCGGGCTGGAGGCAGAAACCTAAGTGGCCAGAGACGGGGCTGAGGCCGAGCACGCCCAGGTTCAAATCTTACTTTTGTCACTTATTGGCTGTTACTACCACGCACAGGTCACCTAGCCCCGTTTTTTAGATGTGGGAACTATGGTAGGAGAGGTTGACAGGTAAATCAGGGGGTTTCTGCGGGGATTATGGGTCACACGCTGAGCCACAGGGGGCAATGTCTTGAGCTTTCTAGGTCTGAGATGCCAAGGGCACACAAAAGGCTTTTGAAGAACTCCAAAACGTCTCCTGTCTGTCTCTCTCGGGGCTGGAAGGGTTGATGCACCAGAATGATTTGTGGCTTCACTACGAATGGAGAGCCCTTATCACAGAGTTCATTATCGGAAGGCTTCATCGGATATGAGGAATGTTGTTTCTTCAGTTCTCAGGGACAGATAAGCAAGCAATCTCGCAGGGGTTTTCCTGGACAAGGTTTCCTTTTTGTGAGGGTGGGAGCAGCTGGCAGGGGAACCCCACTCCTGCCCTCACCACTCTCCAGCTGGTGGAATATTAGATTTGCATGGGTTAAGGGACAGTGATTTCTTTTTAAGTCTACTTCCAAACAAAACAACACCCCTGCCTTTGGGAAGGACTTATGTAGTCAGTTTTGAGGACACTCCTGGTTTTTAACCTAGGACCCTATAGGTTTTAGGGACAATGGCATTTGGTATGTGTTATCTTGGAAAATTATTTAACTGCCTGTTCCTCAGCTCCCTCGTTCATAAAAGGGGGGGCATGATTATTGCCATCTTATAGGGTGCAGCAGGCAGAATAGTGCCCCCGCAAACACATCCATGAATGTGTGCAGGGGTCATGTTACATGGCGAGTGGGAGTTAAAGTTGCTGATAGCTGACCTTGAGATGCGCAGTGGAACCTGTGTGGCCCGGTGGAACCACAGGGTCCTTATAAGTGAGCAGAGGACAAGAGATTTCACATCAGATGACGTCTGGTGAGAAAGATCCCCTGGCCAGCACTGGCTTGGAAGATGGAGTCAATGCCAATGATTAAACGCAGCCTCCAGCAGGCTGGAAAAGGCAAGAAAAACAATTCTTGCCGGGCGGTGCCTGTGGCTCAAAGGGGTAGGGCGCCAGCCCCATATGCCAGAGGTGGCAGGTTCAAATGCATCCCCGGCCAGAAACTGCAAAAAAAAAAAAAAAAGAATTCTCGCCACAGTCCCTGGAGGACCCAGTCCTGCCGACACCATGATTTTTTTTTTTTCTTTTTTTGAGACAGAGTCTCACTTATTAACCCTTGGTAGAGTGCCATGACGTCACAGATCACAGCAACCTCCAAATCCTTGGGCTTAGGCGATTCTCTTGCCTCAGCCTCCTAAGTAGCTAGGACTACAGGCGCCCGCCACAATGCCCAGCTATTTTTTTGTTGCAGTTTGGCCGGGGCTGGGTTTGAACCCGCCACTCTCAGCATATGAGGCCGGCACCCCATCCACTGAGCCACAGGCGCAGCCCGCTGACACCTTGATTTTAACCCACTAAGTCCACACTTTGGACTTCACTTTATGGGGGCAAGACATGATTGCAAGAGGGACTTTACCTAACAATTGCAATCAGTGTAACCTGGCTTATTGTACCCTCAATGAATCCCCAACAATAAAAAAAAAAAAAAAAAAAAAAGATAGTAGATTTGTACTGTTTCAAGCCACCGTGTTTGCGGTAAGTTGTTACAATAATAGGAAACTAATACCCAGAGTTAATGAGAGAATCTGCCGTTCACCACGTATTCCTAGATTTGTAACCTTGGACAAGACCCCGGGCCCCTCTATCCCTCGGCTTTCTTGAGTATAAAGTAAGGACCTCAATCTCAGCATTTATGGGACTTCCATGAAGATTGAACAGCTAATACACACGCAGGTTGGGACACCAAGGCCCAGCAGGGCCCTCCGGTGCTGGCAATGGAATCTCCACTGTGTAAAGCACACAGACTGGCCACATCGGATGGTCTCAAACACATCTGTGATATTTTCCAGATACATGGAAGGAGAAGGGAGAGGGGGCCTCGGTGATTGCCTCAGGACTTCCCCTAATTGCAAAGGCTCCAGTCACAATCTAGGCTCATGTTATAGATTCCAGGAGCCCCGACTCTTACATGTTTTGGCCAATTTGTATTTTAGTAGGAATCTTGTGTGTCTTCTGGTGGAAGACGGTCTGACCCTGGGAACTTGCTCAACAAGCTTTGAGGTTTTCTATTGTTGCAGAACAAACCACTCCAAGACTTAGTGGCTTCACAGAAACACCATGTTATTGTAGCTATGAGTCAACTTGGGCAGCACTTGGTCAGCTGGCTCTTCTACTCCTCACGGCATCAACTGAGGTCACCTAGACCTGCTCAGCTGGTCAGTGCCTGGTCCCTCAGTGGGGCTGTCAGAGGACCCAGGACCTGGCTGGCATCATGCTCTCCCTGTGGCCTCTCCAAATGGCAGCTTGCACATCTTTCAGAACAGGGTTCCTGGAGAGTGTTTCCAGATGCAATGTCTTCACAGCTGAGCCAGAAAACTTAACACAGTGCTATACACCCTGAATCCTCTAGGTCAAAGCAGTGAGTGACCCGTCCAGACTCAGTGGGGTCCAGCGGCCCCGCCTCTCAGTGGGAGGAATGTCACAGAATTTGTAACTCTCTCTACCCACCACCTATCTCTAATACTCACTAGAGTGAACTCAGGGAACAAGAAACACAGACCAGGTGTCAGGGACTAACGTGTCCATCCTAGGCAAGACCACAAACATGGAGCTCACGGCTGCCCATCTAACACAGACTAGGGATCTACTATTCAGAGGGCACAGTGCTAGGTGCTTCCATATGCATGATTTATTTTGCTTCCTTAAAAAGAAAGCAGTATGCTTCAGCTCAGAAATGAACCAAAGCCTGGAGGTCAAGTGGGACCAGTATAAACTCGCTTATCTAGTCCCAAGGCCTTTGCTGTTCATTCCAGGCTTAGCTGGGTTGGGCTTTAAGCCTCCAGTCTCCTGACTCCAGGCCGACAGCAGTGCCTCAGAGGGAAAGCAGCTGTCGTAGACACCTGCATCGGGGAGCTTCCTGGGGTGCTATGAACCTAGGCAGAACAGTCCTCAAATAAGCTTGTGGTTCTACAGTGCTTGAGCTCCTTGGAGGGCAGCAGCCCTTCAGCTCAGAGCCTGGCTGCTCTCCCCAGTGGGCCTTCGGTGCTCTGGATAAACAGGGGCAGATCAGTCTCCCGGGCTCTCTGTGTGGCGTCTTTTCAGCCACAGTGAATTAATTTTCAGAAAAATAGAACTCAACAAAAGAAGGGAGGGGGTGGAAGTAAAGAACAACAAATCCAACAAGGTTGGAAGGAGAGTGGGGTTTGTGCTGCGACGGTGCCCCCAGAGGAAGCTGGGGCTCTTGTTGGCAGTTGGGTCTTGAGAAGTGGATGGAGCGCCCGGTGCCAAGCTGGCTCTAGGAACCACAGTGACCAGGTGGGCAGCCAGGAGTGTCTGGCCAGAGCTACCTGTAGGTCTTCTGGACTCGTTAGCGTCTCTCAAAATGAGATCAACTTGATGCTGATTAAAGCCGAAACCCCTACAAGCCCTGCACACTGAGTTTCTGACTCTAGGGCCCCCGAACAAATTGTTTTCCCTTTTCATGCTGATCTGTGTGAACTCTGCAGCTCAGTGGCTCGCCCGTGGGGACAGGGCTGGAAATGGAAGCACAGGGCTCCTCCTGGCCCCTGGCTGTCAGCGCTGCCCCAGAGCATCCCAGCAGGAGGCGGAGGGAGCAGTGTCTTCACACACACCCAGGTCTGTGTGTGCAAACGGACCCAAGGGTCCTCAGCCTTGAATCAGAATCAAAATGCGTTTCCTGAGTGCCTACCCGTGCCACTTGCTTTCCCAGAAACAGCCTTATGTCACACTCACAGCTGAGAGGGTCCAGAGGGGGTGAGAAACTCACCTCAAGTGGGGGGCTCCTGACTCTCAGTCTGCAGTACTTTATACCGTCCCTGACCTCTGGGCAAACAATAAAAACGGTGCTCTCGGGTACAAAAGGCCCCTCAAAGTGATGCTTAGGCATTTGACCTAGAATAATATTTTTAAATATAAAACAAAATACAAGAGATGACAAAGGAAAGCAATTACACGAAACACAATTATAAAAGTATTAAAAACCAAATTTGTGGTATAGTAATGCACGTGCTTCAATATGAGTACGATGAATAACGAGATCTAGCAAAGGTTTAATAACTACAGCAATTTTAAGTAGTTACAAGCATAAATAATATTTTGAGATTTCTACAAAAACAGTAATGTGATATGAAAATATCTGAGATTTTAATTGGTGACAGAGGCACAAGTTCCCGCTGTTACCACTGGGTATGTTGTCTGTATTTATAATTAAATGGAATACTAAATTCCTCTTAGAAGCTAGTAAAAATTAAAATGGGAGTTTCTTTCACCCTCCAAGTTCATTGGCCCCTTTGAGTCCCCTCAGGCCAAGCGCTTTATGTAGTTGACATATTTAATTCCAGCGGCAACCCCGTGAGGTAGGTACTCTTTCTATGATCATTACCAGCTCCATTTCACAGATGAAAACCCTGGGCCACAGAGAGATTAAAACCTGCCCAAGGTCGCGCAGGGTCACTGAGTTGATATGCTTAATTATTTCTGTCCCTCACTCCACGTGGGGATCCTGCAACCTTTCAGGACAGCACAGGCTAAATCAGATGCGGATGTGCCAACGGCCGTCGGCAAACCCACGAGAATGTTTCTGCATCTTGAAAGAGGCTAAGAGTAAAGGTCATGGGACAAGGAAAAAGATTGAGAAGGAATCAGTTTGTGTGTGTATGATTTGTGCTTTAACAGCTTTTGCTAATCACTCCTGGTTGATTGAAGAGATCTCGGTTCATCTTTTTGATCAAGGTTCATCCTCTAGATTTCACAGGCTTAAGAGTCCAACTCAGAGGCAGGGTAAGCTGTTTGCTTTCAAGATGTGATTTCAAGGGCCCCAGGGTTGGGGCGGGTTGGGGGAGGAGTCATGTGCCCTAAACTACCTTCACACCTGCCCTGGAGTCCCTTAAAATCCTGGACTTGTCGACTAGCTCCTTGCCCTGGAAGGCTCCTTCTTCAAGTACACATTCACACAGCCATCCAGCAAGAAACAGTCAGCGAGAAGCGAGCAGGTGCCAGGGACCAGTGTGGGTGCTAAGGTGGGATCAAATTAGGGGAGAAGAGGTAGGAACACACCTTTGAAGAGCCGGTAGTATACACAGGAAGACAGGAAAGACACATGTGAAAGGCTTGACACAGAAAGCTAACGATGGCTGAATTCTAAGTGAGTCTAACAGTTAGGTGGGCGCGCGGGGGACATGGCGCTGGAGTTGCCAAGAGGGGCTGTTGGGAAGACGTGAGTTTTGACTTGAGCCTTGAAAGACATGCAGCCTTTGCACAGCTCACTTCTCTAACCACACAGACACCCTGCCTCTGTTTTTCTTTCAGAGTAAACCTCTCAAGGTACAAAAAGAAACCCAAGAGTGTGGCAGTGATGGCCGAGTCATGGTCTTAGACCTCCGGTAGCCTTGCTAAAGATAAAAATCATCCTGTTATGGGTGGAGATCTCATCCCATCACCAGCTTGTTCGGAAGTCATCCATGAATGAACAACTCTTGCTAATCACTCCTAGTTGATATTTATCATAGGTACGTTTTACAAGATGAATTCTGTCACCAGCCCTGGCAGCTTCTCACCACGTCCCACCAGCAGCTGCAAATATTCATTAATAATATTGTGTTTGGGTTCCCACTCACCACCTCCCATCCTCCTGCTGTACGAACAGCATCATTACTCGTGGAGCCCACAGAACGGAACACAAAAGCAACTTGGAAATTTTAATGAAAACAGATGTTGAGAAATGCCATTATCCCATGCATGCTACGATAAATAGCATTAACATTTCTAAGTGACAGGCCTCTGAATTGGACAGCAAGGAGCTCGCATTTACAATTAAATGAGCGACTTATCCTTTCGCATCCAGGGATTCTACAGGTGGCTTGGTGACAGTCATTTCTGAGTGTTTCGGTTTTACTGTGGCTGTTAAAAGCCAGCGAGGCAGGGATCGGACAGGCAGGCACCTAGGAAGGTGTTGGTGCCAGATGTATTCATGTCTGCTGCTGAAGGCAAAACCAACTTAGCACAGCAGCGGAATGCCAGCATTCTCCAGATGAGTTCCTCTCCAGCCGGGCCTCACTGTTCAACGGCTGCACCCTGGCCATCACGGGCCTTCATTAGAACAAGCAGGAGAAAGAGCGCGTAATTACCAGTGTGTGGCTTTATGGGCCAAGAGTATGACCACATACGCCTTCACGTGTGTGAGTGTGACTCCACCCTGGGTATTGTTATCACCCAGATTTCACGGCTGCTGAACCTCAGTAGTGATCAGGAGTGTGGACGGTGGTTCATGTGAGATTGGGTGGCAGCCTGGCACTGCTCCTAACTAGCTCTGCGGCCTTCCGCAAACTGCTCCGTACAGGTCCCACCACAAAGCAGACGGCGATGTTTCTTTCAGGCTGTCAGGTAGGGACTGAACACCTGGCATGCTGCTCGCTGACAGCATGGCTTCGGCTCAATTTCAAGGTTGCAGTTATCCCACCTACTCACTGACGCACGAGCACCTTCAGCAAGGTCACGTTCTCACAAGAGCGTGAGGCAGAGGATCGTGGGGCTCAGTAAGTTCACACAGAGCACAGCTCCCCTGGAGGCCACGTTCAGCACTGGTCATACGTCCCTGCTCACTTTCTCTCTCTCTCCACTCATTCTCTCTTACTCTGAACAGCCACAGCTCAGCCATTGGGTGAAATGAGCTCAGCCTGAAAGCATTCTTTGAACTATTTTCTTCAAGCAAATAGGTGTGTATAATTTGTATAATTCTGAGAGTATCAAGATACCTCAGAAACAATAAACCCAACCTTCCTTAGTTGATCCAGCAGCTGCTGAGCTTTCCTGAATGACTTTACCCCCATTTGTGAGTTGGAAAGGGTTACACACCACGGGAAATATGCACTCTCTGTTTTTTTTTTTTTTTTAAGTGTGTTTGGCCTATAGTATTTTCCAGGAGACTCTAACACCCTGAGTCAAAAAGACTCAGAGCCCCACTCGATGTCTCTACGGTGAAACCAGAGGGCCAGGCAGCCTGGGGTGCCATGCTGGGCCTGTGAATGGACGCTCCTGAAGACGCTTTCCTTCTGAAGTGAGAAGCAGGGCTGTTCTTTCAGAAGTGGCACCGTGTCTGCACGCTGGATGAATCCCATTGAGCGGGTGTGGGCTCTAAGAGGGTCCCTGAGGCCCCAAAACAGCAGCTGGGGACACCAGAAGCCTGTTCCTTCTTGGTCTGGACTCCTTGTCATGCTCTGGGTTCTTAAGGGCCTCACACGGTGGGTTCCTGTGTGTCTGTCTGGTGCACAGACGGCATGTTCCTTCAGCCTGGATTTGTCCAGCTAGACTTCACCGTGGTGCACAGATCCAGCTGAGGAACGTGGGAGGTCTGTGGAAGCACTTGGAAGCAGAGCGTTCTGAGTTTCAGGCTGCCACATCCCCTTTAAATCAACCACACGAGTCCACGCATGGCTGTCCGCAGCCTCTTCTCACCACTGTCACCCTTCTAACAGGGTCATTCAAGTTCTCCTTTCCGGTCTTCTAGATGCTCATCTTCAACTATTTCAAAGAGAAGTGATTTGTCGCCCAGCACCACCCTCCCTCCTGCAAAAGGCCCAGGAGGAGGCAAGCGGGCTCAATGGGGCCAGGCCCTTCCCTCCATGAAGATTTGCAGAGGCAACAAGTACAAGGACAGGCCCCCCACGTGCTGTAGGAGAGAGCACCAATGACCTACGGCGCCTGCTTCATTAGTGCTCCAGCCGCTCCGCACCATGGCCCACACGGCCGTAGCCCCTGATGGAGATGCACATTTCACGGACTCAGCCTTGCATCCCTTGCTGCATCAGCCAGACCCACGTCTCCATCGGCTCCTTGGTGGCTCCCGCCTCACCTGCACCCTATGCATATGAGCGTCCTTCCACGCAGAGCCAGTGAACTGGGAGTCACACTGTTTCCTCACACCGAAACCTATAAATTGGAGACAGTTCCTTTGTGAGGATAGCTGGTGCACACAGAATGGATGCTTCACACTCTACCCTGGGCACGGTCGTCTCCAGGTGATGGGCAGCCTGCCCATTCCACTCTCTGCTGTTGCTGGACACACAGACTGCTTGGTCTTCCTGAGGCCACAGTCCCCTTTGCCGCTGTCTCACAGGTCTGTGAGGCCTGCACGCCTGAGGATGAGGCTCAGCCTGCATCTGAGAAAGCCAACACCCTACTGTTTCCACACTCTATTCCTTCAAAACCCTACACTTGTTTCACCCCTAAGGGTCTATCGCATCTTTTCTTTAAACTTCTTTTGCTCTCAGTGTCCCCACCTCCAAATCCATCCACCCAAAGGGACAAGTATTTGGGAGAAAATCTGTTCTCCGATCTTTTAAGATTTTTTTTTCTACTTTATAATTAATTATGTACCAGAAAGAGCCAAAACGCCACCATTAAACCGACTGTGATACACGCTGAACATTGAACTGTTGTTTGAGCTTAGTTCACCTTCAGTTCCTGATGCTGCTCTTTCAGGCAGCGATCTCCAGCGGTGTTCCCGGCACACTGGTGTGCGTGAGAGGGTCTTAGGTGCACCACAAAAAACTTGAAAGGACATTAATTAAATTATTTTCAAAAGAAGTTCAAAGCACAGTAAGTATATTCCCTTTTATATTTATTTATTTATTTTTTAGAGACAGTCTCACTCTGTTGCCCTTGGTAGAGTGCTGTGGCATCACAACTCACAGCAACCTCCAGCTCTTGGGCTTAAGCGATTCTCTTGCCTCAGCCTCCCAAGTAGCTGGGACTACAGGCACCTGCCACAACCCCAGCTATTTTTTGGTTGCAGTTTGGCTGGAGCTGGGTTTCAACTCACCACACTCAGTATATGAGGCTAGTGCCCTACTCACTGAACCACAGGCACCACCCATCCCCCCCCCCATTTTTAAATAAATATAATTTGAGCATGCCACAGAAGCTTAACTGTAGGTTCACGTGTGCCAGGAGATAAGAAAGGCTGAAAAACACTGCATTAGGGCCTGGTGATCTGCATTTTGTAGGCTGGGAGCTGAGGCTGCTGCAGCTCCCCTGACCCAGAATTTGGGTGGGCATTTGATTTCTCTCTGGGATTTACTTTCTAGATCAGTGCAGCCACCAGAACAGTTCGAAGCTAGGTTGAAAACACTGAGTGGCATCATGGTTAACACTTTATCCAATCTGGGCCTAAGAGAAAAGCCTCAATGTTAGATGCAGTGTGGAAGTTATTTGTCTTTTCAGAAGGCCCCAGAATCTCCTCCTTCAGACTCTGGCTCCCAGTGGAAGAGAGATCAAACCATGACACTGTAGAGAATCTCAGCTTCTCACCATGGAGGAACAATTAGAAATTTGATACTCAAGAGCACTATGAATGTCATTAGTGAAAATTATTGTCAGATGCTATTGCTTGTAACTCTGCCATCCAGGGGTCTGCCCTGTCCTATTCTGAAAGAGAAGGGAATTCTCATGACAGGAGTCTCAGCAGCCCTGTCCCTGTGGCCCTTCCTCGGTGGCATACAGCACTCCAGGCTGCATGGAACCAGGCTGCAGGGAATAGCACTGCCACAGCTCTCTGCTACGTGCAGCTGGCTGTGGCCCCCAGTCTGAGCTGCCATCCCAGACACGCAAGTAACACTCCACAGCTGGCGCCAATTAGAAGCTGAGCGAAAGCAAATCATCGCTGTTTTGTGAGTGTTCCTCCCACTGATCATGCTTAGCGCATAGCAGCTCCACCCACATGACAACAAACACAGGACAACCATCAGACAGCAGGGACAGAACAGGTGCATCCAGGGTGTGCTTTCCAGTGGCCGCCCTGGAGCCTTCCTGCTTTCCATAATTGTCTTTGAAATTTTGTTTCTCTTAAAGAAGAGTTTCCCAACCCCAATCCTGTGATTCATTTTCAGTGGATTGAATTCCCTGTAGACTCTAATGATGTTACGGAGAAAAAATACAAAGCAAGGAGTGGCTGGCTTGGGGCTCTATACCTCCCAGGAAGTGATTTTCTCCTCTAAACGTCACTGATGTGCCCAGGAAAGTCAGGTTTAAGAATGGTCTTGGCCACCAGTGGACGCTAAGATGCAGCCTGGCTGGTGGAAACTTCAAAAATGTATGACATCCTGAACTTGGATGTCAGGTAAGAATTATATCAAAACAAACTAAATGTCAGCCAGAAAGAAAAAGCAAAGCAGCCAGAAAGATCCAAACTCCTTATAAATCCAAACAAAGATGGATTTCCCTTTCAAAATAAACAAACAAAAATAAACCTAACTCAAATTTATTAGATACTGAAAATGTGCTTGATCCTACAGGTGCTGAGTGTTGGAGGAAAAATGAGTATGTAGATGTGGTCCCCAGTCTCCGTGTAAACAGAGGCATGAACAAAGTGCCGTGGGGCCCCTGGGAGAACGCAATTCTGCAGGAAGTAGTGTTGTGTTGAAGGATAGTGTTGCAAAATAATCTAACCTTTTCCCCAGAGGTCTGGCCTTTGGCAGTGTCTCTGCTGGTGTTTCTAGTGCCTTAATTTGCTTGGTATCAGTGGGCTGAAGACTGAGGTCAACCACGGGGACAATCAATCCATTCATCAGTCAAGCCTCTGGGGTGGGTCCCCAGTAAAAACGCTGAGGCTCAGTGAGCACTTGAAGGCCGTAACACCTTGTGCAAGTGTTGGCGGAAGGATTCAGCCTGAGCTGCCCCCACAGAAGGCCTTCCTGAGCCTGGTGTGTGCAGGACCTGTGGGTTCTCCTGACCCCCTGTCCATGGCTCCATTGTGGCTCTCAGAACAGCTAACTTGTCTGCCCGCTGCCCCTGATAAGCCCTGAGAGCCTATGGCCGGGTCACTGTGGTCCTTGTTTTGGAAGACCTGTTACAAGTTAATACATGTAACAGCCCTGACTGCTCATTGTTACAGCTTGATACAGTGAATGTTAACAGCCTGACTCCTTATTGTTACATGTGGATACAGTGAATCTAACAGCCCGCCACCATATTGTTACATATTGATACAGTGAATGTAACAGCCCCACTCCCCTATTGTTACATGTTGATATGTGACTGTAACAGCCTGATTCTCTGAGAAGAAGAAAGCTGAAGCTTGCCTTGTGCTCTGTGCTTCCTCAGGCTCTGCCCTGTGTACTCCTTCCTTTGGCTGCTTTTTTTTTTTTTTTTTGGCCAGGGCCAGGTTTGAACCTACTACTTCCAGTATATGGGGCCAGCACCCTACTCCTTTGAGCCACAGGTGCCACCCTCATTTGGCTGATTTTAATCCCTTTGCTGCACTAGGCTGTAACTATGAGTGTTATAGCTTTTGGTGAGTTCCAGGATTCCTTCTAGAAAATTATCAAAATTGAGGGTGGTTTTTGGAACCCTCTTGGACTTGCAGCAAATGTCAGAAGTGATGTGGTCTCTTGTTCCCTGTAACAGTACAATTGTTGTAACTCACACAGGGATGAACAGGAGTTTGTTATGAAGAGAATGGAGGTGCCACAGGACAATCATTCAATCTCATATTGTTAAAGTTCTTTCCTGGTATAAATTCTGACTCCAACAAAGCCTTGATAAATAGCCTTTGTTCCCCTCTAAGGAGCTGAGCCAAGCACACATAAGGAAAATGAACAAAGTCTGTGAACTTAAGTTAAACTACACAGTTTGAAAACTCTTTACTATATTGACAATCTGGTAAAGATGCCTGAGACTCTCAGAGGATAGAGGATTTTCTTTTTTCTTATAAACCAAATGAAAGAATATGGTAGCAAGAAGACCAGCTTTCTCTTTATGTACATGACTTGTGGAGAGAAAGCAATGATATTTTGTGGAATGAGTCAGTGAAACAGCTGTGACCTCCCAGTCACAGGGTGGACATCCTCCCAGGAGCGGAGTATGCAAGTGTTCACGGAAGGATTCAGCCTGAGCTGCCCCCACAGAAGGCCTTCCTGAGCCTGGTGTGTGCAGGACCTGTGGGTTCTCCTGACCCCCTGTCCATGGCTCCATTGTGGCTCTCAGAACAGCTAACTTATCTGCCCGCTGCCCCTGATAAGCCCTGAGAGCCTATGGCCGGGTCACTGTGGTCCTTGTTTTGGAAGACCTGAATGATGGGAGGTACTCAGTAATTTTGTGGTGGAATGAATGAACAAAACAACACCTTAGAGGAAAGAAAAGTTTTAGAGTAAAAGACCAATTGGGTTCAACTCCAATCTCAGTCTCTAACAAGTGTATGGCCTTGGGAAAATGACAACTTTGTCTAAAACCTAGTTTATTTAACTGTGAAATGGGTTTGATATAACCCGCCGCTGCAGCCTGAGGGAGATAACATGTATGAAACACTGGCTCTAGACACCCAGTGAATGTGCATTCCCTTTGTTTTTCCTTGAGTGTGAAAAAGAAAACTTTCAAATATAGCTTAGATAATATTTCAAAACCCTGAATTAAAAGCTATAAACTTGTTATGTACGGATGTTTCTAGACTCAAGAGTGGGAACACAAATGCAGTGAGTTGATGGGTAGGATTCTCTATCATGGAGCTGCTTTTACAATAATTACAAAGGAATCTTGGGTGCAGATTTGAAAGAACCATCCCTTCTGATTCTAGTGATCACTCTGCCATGACAGCATCAAAGCCACAGGGGACGATGGCTCCATCTCCTTGGAGCTGAGGGTAGGTACATGGCAGTGGTCTGGCAATAGCATCTCCAGGACAAGCCATTTTGATTAAACGTGATTTTGTCCAAGCACAGCACTGCCCCGCACATTGGAAGCCTTGCTTTTTCCACTTGGGACAACTGCTGGTATCCATTTCTGACAACTTGCAGTCTACGGCCAGCAATACGTTCCCATCTCTTACAGCCCGAAAGAACTGCCACTTACAGAAATACATCTAGGATATAATCTGTAGTTAAACACACAGTTGATTTATCATTATCTTGGGTTATTTGGAATTCACATTATTTATGTTACTAATTCTGTCTCCATACCTTTGAGTCATTGCCCATCATGCCTCTAACAAATAACAATAACAAAACAATCTTTTTTTTTTTTTAAAGACTCAGCATTATATTTGGACATCATCTGTCTGAAAGGTAATAAGATACAGTGGCTACGATGATTGAAATGAAGAGGAGGATTGTTAATATAATCGAGGTTTCTACCGGGCCTGCTTTAAATCAATGGGCAGACGCAATCTAAATGACCCATCCTGTCATCATGTTTAAAACACATTGATTTCTCTCTTTCTTTTTCCCCCTTGTGGTTTTTACCTCTTCGGTTGTTTTTCCCCTTCCTGTGGATTTGGACAGCAAGCTAAAGGAAGAGAAACTTCAACGAGAAAACGGACTGAAATAACCCAAGGGACAGACTGCCCCTTTTGGAACATTTCTAATAAATCATGGTGAAAAACAAATCTCTGCCAGAGTGCCGTGCTTGACAGATGGAAATTAAATCATGCCACCTCTGGAGAAGCTGAGATGACCTGTTTGGATATTTCTTCTCTAATGTTAATACTTAACAGATGAGAGAGAATGTTTGAGGCTTATATTTCTGAAAGAATCCCCCTCTGATCCAATGTGATTCTAAACTCCAAGTCCACATTCAGTGTGGAGTATGAGTTCAGGGGCTAAAAATAAATAAGAATATTTTTTGCAGATAGATGTATATGTATGTTTTTCCTTTAATTCTAAAATTATTATCTTGGAGAATGGTAAATGGAATTTTTTGCTAGCAGTGAATTTTCAGTGTTATCAGCTGTCAGGTTGGAAAAATGTATAGCAGTAATAAAGGGGGGGGAATATACGATCCCTAAATAAAGAAAAATGGGACTTGTTTGGCATTATAAAGTTTTAATGCCTTTAGGTGGCAATGGCTCCAAACAAATTCCCTTCCTTTAAATTTTCTTATGCTGCCTTGAGATTATGTCTCTCACCTTCCTGCTCCAAAGCCCATACACCGTGTTGGGCCTGAGAGTCTCATGTGCCCAGAAGGAAGGACATCTGAAGTGTCCCTACAGCAGCACTCAGCTTTCCCCCCTTCACACCTGCAGCATACTCAGCGTTCCCCCTTCACACCTGCAGCGTCCCTACAGCAGCACTCAGCTTTCCCCCATTCACACCTGCAGTGTCCCTACAGCAGCACTCAGCGTTCCCCCCTTCACACCTGCAGCGTCCCTACAGCAGCACTCAGCTTTCCCCCATTCACACCTGCAGTGTCCCTACAGCAGCACTCAGCGTTCCCCCCTTCATACCTGCAGCATCCCTACAGCAGCACTCAGCTTTCCCCCCTTCACACCTGCAGCGTCCCTACGGTGACACTCAGCTCTCCCTTCTTCAGAGCAGTCAGGTTTACAGCCAGCGATCAGCCATGAGAAAGTTTTGAACAAAAACAACTTTCCTGAAAAGTGACTTTTTGTGTGTATTTCTAAGAATTTCTATGTGCCGCTGAAACATAATGATCATCACAATGTTTATTGATCACATACAACAGATCAGGGTCAGGGTCAGGGGCTGCCTGTGGGGGTGGACAGGGCTCCCGCCTCCGGAGAGCAGGCTGTCTCTTGGTGGAGAAAGATCGGTGCAGGAAGAGGCTGTGGACACTGTCTAGGGTCGTGTTTACCCACAACAAGTGGGTAATGAGTATCAGCCAGACAGATGGATGTGAGTGTGAGGTTTTCATCCATTAACTGGGAATGAGGAGGGCATTGAGAAGTCTTGGGTTGGATGTATAACAATGAAGGAAGTGACTCTAGACCAGGGAGAAGAGGGGGAAATGTAACATCAGTTCCAGAAAGTCATTCTTCAACACCACTTTGTATTATATACATTTTGTTTTTAATAAGAAGTTTGCCTTAGGTGGAAAGACAACGATGAGTCAGCATATTGCAGATGAACAATCCAGGCCATTGTGTGAAGGTCTTTGCTCCCGTGGAAATGTGTTATCTCCCTGAAACATCCCAGCCGGTTCTGCTGCTGTCACTGTATGATTTGCAAGCTTCAGTCATGTTTTCTGTATTAGGCTGCTTCCACGCTAAAATGTACATGCGTGCTCCTGCAAGTTTAGGTCAATTATGAATAAATTAAATCTTATCTAAATAAACAAGTGTCTTTTTGAACCAAAATGCAAGCTGGCATGAATTTTGAAGTGGACGAGGATGAACCCTCTTCTGGCTGTGTTGCATTTTGTATTCTTGATTTTAAGAAGAGAAAGAAAATCGACTCTTCACTAGGGACATGGACATTGAGAAATCTTCCCAGGAAGAACAACAACACATTAAAAAAATAAAATCTATTATGCAGATTAAATTACACGAGTATCTACTGACCCTGGTAATCACTGCCTTTTTACACTATTTTGGAGATGCAGAGTTTGAGGAGAGAGTTATTTTGATCTTTCTTTTAGTAGGAAGAGGCAACTTACGCAAATTAAAACTCTAGAAATTACTAAAATCCAAACTAGTTTCTTATAGGTTTCTATATGATTTCTGCAAGAATCTAATGGACACAAGGATTGGCTTATCCTAATCTAAATTTTCGAGAACACTCTCTCACCGTCAAAAATAAGGCAGCGGTTCTCAACCTGTGGGTTGTGAACACTTTGTAACAATGAAAATACATCTGGCATTAGGAAGGTTGAGAACCACTGGCCTAAGGGTTTTAGATAAGGTTTCCAGGACTTATTTTCCATTACTCATAGGACCTGAGAATCTGAGGTAAAAAGTCAGATGGGGCTGGAGTTACAAAATAACAAACAGAGAAGTTTTTTTAAAATACTTTCACATCTACGTACTGTGGTCCCCTCACCTGCAGTGTTATCTTCCACAATTCCAGCTACCCACAGTAATGTGCAGCCCAAAAATATTAAGTGGAAAATTCAAGAATTAAACACTTTGTAAATTTTAAATTGTGCGCTGTCCTGAGCTGTGTGATTGATTCTCATGCTTGTCCCCCCACCACCAGGACACACCGTGTCCCTTTGTCCAGCACCTCTAGCCTGTCTTAGGCAGTTATCTAATAGCCATCTAGGTTAAGGGGTCAGCTGTCACAGTGTGGCGGGGCTGCTGCTCCAGTCACCCTCACTTTACTTCATCACAGCCCAAAGTGAAGAGCAGCGATACTGGCAGTGGGATACGCCAGCGAGAAGCTGCAAAGTGTTTCCTGTAATAAGATAAATAATCAGATGCTGAGGTTGCTAAGTAGGAATGAATCTTCTTTGCATGAAGGTTTGAACAGTACATTTTTATAATCACTATTTTATTACTAGTTGTTAATATTTTTCTGTGCCTCATTTATAAATTAAACTCTATCACAGGTTATGTATGTGTCAGAAAAAACACACCCAAGGTTCAGGTCTGTTCATGGTTTTGGGCACCCCCGGGTGGACTGGTGTGTCTGCCCTGTAGGTAACGGGCTCCTGTACCCTCCTGTACCCTGCTGCCTAGAGGCCCCCCAACCCCTCTCTCAAGGCCCAGCTCTGCTCCCTCAAGAGGCCCAGTCTGTGTTCAGGCACCTGGAAGCCCCCTGCGGGCAGGGCCTGTGTCTGCCTCCTGACAGTCTCCAGCATCTAGCACAAGGACAGCCATGCAGAAGGCATTCAAAAATGAATCTCTCCTAAAAAAAGAATAACAACGCCCTCCTCTGGCACATTCAGCTTATTAAGTGAATCTCTCTGGCACTTATGGGAGTCTGTGGGTTTTTTACATGTCAGTCTGGCCGCTGGACAGCTGTGCCCTCAAAGGCAGAGGCCCACCTTATTGATCTTGTATTCCCAGGACCAAGCACTGCAACTATTTGATAAATGTTTGTTTATTGAAAGAAATAAAGTTATACTCATTATACTGGAATTAACTGCAGCCACAAACCGGAGACTTCTTAGCTCCTCTGTCCCCCCCGAGTCACGTACGTCACACTCAGAGCCACACTCAGAGCCTGGGCATCCTTTCCCATTATCGTTGACAATGGTCTTCTGGGTCTTTCTTCACTGGCCCCATAGGTCTTGCTCTATGCTCACTGGCCTGAAAACTTTTTCCTACTTAGATGCTGCAGGAAAGGAGAAAGGCTACCCATGCGGTCAAGGCCTTTGGGGTGAAGTTGGGAAGGACAGAGATGGCCCTAGGGAGCTGTCCTTCTTCCCTCTTTCCTCCCCCAGCTCTGCATCAACCCTGGGCAGGCCCTGGGCCAGTTGAGGGTGGTCAGGGTGACGAGTGGCTCTGTGTGTCAGCTCCTCTGAGCTCTGCAGTGGGGATGAGGCTGGACGAGGAGAGGACAGAGCTCTCTGGGAGGAGATGGTGGGGAGGGGGATGGCCGAGCTTGCCTTGGTGGGGCCTGGTGGGGAGGGTCAGCTATGTACTGACCCTGGCACTGCAAGCAGGACCTTGGACTGAGACAGCCCACCCAGCCCACAGTGCGGGTCCAGCCTGCCCTTGCCATATAGATCCTGCTGCTTAATTTGGCCATGTATGAACTTTTAAAGGAACTCTATGAACTTGTTTTAGAATCTGACTTAGCCATAAAAAAGCTGCCCGTTGTATCAAGTCTAAGTCTCTCAGGATCCCATAACGTACATGGTCTCCTGTCTACTCTGTTCTAAGTGGGGAGGCCCACATCTGGCCCCTCCTTCTTGTAATAAGCACTTGCCCAATACAAGGCTATTATGTGATCATACCAGTGTTCACTTTCTTTCTCAGACTGAGTCCCTCGGGTGGATTGCCTTCACTTGGGATGTGAGCTGGGGACACAGTGCCCCTGTGTGTGTGGGGGGCAGCTCCCTCTCCTCAGGCAGAAGCTTCTTGACCAGACCTGGCTCTGGCCAACGTGGGATGATTTATACAAAGAAGCTAAGGAGTGTGTTCTTAGCAGGGGTGGCACAGAAATGAGGGGGCCGTGCTTATGGGGCTGTGCCAGGCAAAGTATTGTTATCAGTAATGACACAAATTTACTGTCAGACAGGGACTGCCCCTGCCCCAGGGTCAGTATCTCACTGACCTCTGCCACAGAGCACCAGCTGGACCGTGAATCTGACTCAGCCCTGTACCTTCTCAGTCGGACTGAGAGGCAGCCTCGCCATCCAGAGAGAATGTGGGTCAAGTTCAGAGGGACCACGCACCACAGATTTATTTTTTTCTTTCTGCAAATGCGAGGCCTTACCTGGTGTAGCAGTGAACTTGAGAGTTCTGAGTTCGCCCAACCCTGGACTCCCTGCCTAACTGCACACAATCAAGCGTCAAACCAAGGGGCCGGCCTGCATTTCTGTATAGCCGTGTCCTCGTCCCCTCCTGCCCTTTAGGACAATATTCCACATGATCAGAGCAGCAAGAGCTGACACAGAGCAGCTCTCTGGGAGGAAATACAGTCTCTGAGCAAGAAAAAAAAAAACAAGAAAAATACTAATGGAAAGCCCACTGGTGCAGTTCAAACCGTGTCCCCATCAGTATGAAAGGCAGGTGTGCAGGGCTGCAGAGAGCCTTTGATCTCGCCTTGAAGCCAAAGAGAATTTGGAAGCGCTCCAAGTATAAAGGTGCACGGGAGATGCTCACAGCAAGAGAGACTTCACGATGGGCGTCGGGGTGTGTGACCCTAATGGAAGAGTCTCTACCTGCATGGGCCTGTGCTCAATTCTGACCTGCCCGGCTCATCCCGCACAGCCTTCCGACCTAGTCTGCGGCGTGATTGACCCCAGTGTGCCTAGCCCTGCAGAGAACTGGCATGTGGGTGCAGAGCTGGGGGTGGGCAGCACCTGAGAGGTGCCATGTTGCCAGTGATGCCCGATGGCCACGGGGCAGGACACAGGACATCAAGGCACAGTTGATGGTGAGGCTGATGAATTTCCCAGGAACCCAGCAGCCCAGCAGCCTGAGCAGAACTTAACACACCAAAGCAGACAGGAAAGGTCCGTTAGTGCCCTTATTCATCCTACTTTCTAAAACTGGAGGTGGCCAGCCTCACAAACAATCCATTTTTATCAGATGCAACAGCACGTTTTTCTTTAGCTACCGGACGGGAGGCCCTGAAATCTGGGCCACATTAACAGGAGCCCTGTGTGGTTAGGACAGTGTCCACCTGCACGGACTCAGGAATTTCCAGAGACTTCACCCACATGGCTCACCTGAGGGCCAAAGACACCCTGTGGATTATACCCACGTCATTCCCTTACTGCAGAGCAGCGGGGTGGGGAGGGTGCAGCTGGTGCTGGGCAGCAGGGCAGCCACTCCGTCAGACACCCGGCGTCCGGGTGGGCATGGGGACAGAGCTGCCGCGGTTGGCAGATGGAGGCCTCCAGGTACTCCCAGCACCTCCGCTGTCTAGCTGCTGCTCTCACTATACCCTCCTGCCTCAGGGCAGCTCCCTACAACTCCCACACTGACTGGGAGCTGACCACAGAAAGTACCGAGGGCCCAGGGCAGGATTGAAGGGGTGCTCCTGGTTGCCACATCTGCTGGGTCAGGAACTTCAGAAGACACTGTTCCAGCCAATGTTTACTGCCAAGATCAGAGGAAGGAGCCCTCTGGTTGAAGCGTCAGACCAAGGTCCCAGCTGTGCAGAAGACTGAGAGGAACAGGTGACATCCACGAGCATCTGGTTCATCAGGAGAGCCCACACTCAGAGCCAGACCCAAGGGGCAGTCAGTCCAGAAGACCAGGAGACAGAGAAGGCCCCGCACGCACAAACCGCAGAGGAAGCCCAGGCCCCGGCAGTGTTGCGTGCGGGGCAGGGCTCCCTGTTGGCTCTGGCACCTGTACGGTCAGCCTGCCAGGGCCAGCAACCAGGCCTTGCACTGTCTCTAGCAGGGCTGAGTAGAGGCAGGTTCTGCACAGAAGCCTTTGATTGCAAATCATTTTGCCAATGTCCAGCTATACAGAGGACCAGAAAGCCAATGTGCACACTGTTTTAAGATGACTTACTAAAGAAAGGGCTGCATTTGGGACAGCTGAGGGTGGGGGTCTCTAGGTGGAGAGCTAGTGGGTTATGCACAAAAGCCTGTACCAGAGCTTGAAGCATCATTTAAAAACCACTGGCCCTGAAAAGGCTGTTCAGCATCGGGGTGCAGATGTGACTGGGGCCATGTCAGGGAGGCGCCTGGACAGACGGCTGTGGGGCTTTCTCGGCTGCACATGCAAATGCTCGTGTTTAAAGCAGAGGAAGTGACTCCTTGCTGTACCTACTGAGGGAGGGCCCGGGAGCCACTCTAGGCAGTGTTTACTCCCTTCCTCGGCCTCCAGCCACACGCTGTGTCTCAGATGCAGAGGACACCCTAGACGTCCTCCATCCTCTCTGTCCGTGGGGCCTTTCTTCAGGTCACCTGTTCTGCTTCTCCCGTCTGGTTCTCTATCTTTCTGGATGCGAATTGCGATGGGCTCCCAGCGGTGCGATTAAGACATCCTGTCAGGGAGGCAAGCTCTCTAGTTGCCCATTTCTGATGAGACAACATAAAGCTGGATCGTTTCCTGAGCTCCCCAGGGGCCATCAATGTCCACATGGCAATGGCCCCAGTAAACAGGCTGGGTGAGTCACTTGCTGCTGTGAGATGAACCAGGGCTTCTCCGCCTCGGGGAGACGAGGACTGGCAGAGGCCTTCGTACTGCACAGCTCCTCTCCTGACCCCACTGGCTCCCCATTTGCCCCTCTCCCATGAGCGCAACTTTCCAGGAATTTTAGAAAAATGGGATAAGAGAAAAGGAGAAGAAACTCCTGGGCTTGGTTGGAGTTGGAAGATCGTGGTGCTAACCTCAGCCCTGCTACTTACTGCCTACCAGCCTGAGACCTGAGTCTAACTTCTCTCAAGCCCATCTGCACACGGAAGTGCTGCTCATACCAATCTGCAGGGTGGGAAAGGAGGAAACTGACCACTCCTGAGTGCCTACTATGTGCCAGGTGCAGTTTCTCCACTTCTCAGCATAGCCAGGAAACTCTGGGCAAGGTCACTCAGCTTTGTGACTCCACCTTAATATGATAAGACTTGGGAGCATCATGACCCGGCTACAGCAGAGAAGGCAACTTATGAGCTCTACATCCTGTACAAATTTGAGACATTACACATGAGCCCAAAAGAGCTGGTGTGCTTTTATCACACTAACTCTCAAAGGAGAAGCGGAGGCATAGGAGTCAAAGCAGTGTAATAAAGGCTCCGGCAAGGCAGCGGCAGCTGAGGGCTGAGGCCCTTGCTCCCGATTCTTTCCCGGTTCAGGATGGCAGGTGGACTCAGCTGGACTGGAACCCAGACATCCTGTCCAGGGAGCAGAAACTTCTTTTGCATCTTTCTGCCAAGAGGCACTTCATCAGGGTGGCATTCCTCCAGGGAGGAGGGAGGTCACTCTCTCACCCTAGAGTAAAACAAAGCTCACTGACAGCAAGGACTTCATGTAACTCAAGGTTTCGGGGGTTGTCCAAGTTTTTTTGCCGTTGTTGATGCCTTTTTTTTAATGGGAAAAACATTTCCTTTTTCCAAATGCTATCAATTTCAATCAAATTATGTATATTGCAGGACCAGAAAAGGATGCTTAAATTGCTGAGTGAGTGTGTTTTATTTTTCCTTCCGTTCTCTCAATCCTTCCACTCAGCTTCTTGAAGAATTAAGCTTTGGTCTTTTCAAATGTAAATTAAGCAATTTACAAAATATGTATTTTGGCACATGGGCAACTTTGCTTTCCAAACAAACTGGAGTTTTATTGATTCTGTGGACTGCCATCTCATGGAGTTATCTTGTGGCCACAGTTTGAATCTCCAATATGAGACTGTTTTTATTTATAATAAGTAGTATGTTCTGCTTTTATCTAGATGGCTTTGCCTTTCACCTCTACGTTTCTATGTGGGTGGGAGAGGTGATGTCAGTCTCAATATGCTTTTCATGATTTAGTTTCTCGAATGTTATTTTTGTCATTTGTGTCAATTTTATTATTAATATTTGATTTCACAAAAGAAATTAAAATATGAAAAACACCCACTCACAGCTCTGCCAGCCTAAGATAGCTCTTGCTGTCTGCCCAGGCCCCTGACAAGTTTGTCACTATGCATGTGCTATTGTGAAGTTGTAACAATTCTGTAAACATAGTTTCTGAAATAACTTTTATGAAAACTTAAAAAAAACAAAGCTTTCCTGACATCTGCTTAGGATCTCTAGACCTATTTTGCAGAAACTCTTCTCCGTTTCATTCTAGGTAAACAACAGGAGATAAAGAGTATATTTTTCAGTCTTAATGATGCGGTGGCTGATCTCCAAGGTCCGTTATCCAACCTTCTGCATCGTCGATACCGCACACGCACCATCTCGCGCAAGGCCCCTCTACAGCATCTGGGGGAAGGGTCCCCCATCTCTGTTGTGCACCGCTGCCTCCTAACACAGTCTAACCACTTCTGCTGCTTGTAGATTGTACATTTTTCTTCTATGGTTGATACTTTTGTATTGTGTTGGAACACACTAACATGAAATTTATCATGTTTGCTGTTTTTAATTGTATAGTTCTGTGTCATTCACTCTTTCACGTTCTTATGGAACCATCACCCCATCCACCTCCAGAGCCCTTTCATCTTCCCCGTCTGAAACTCTAGACTCCTTGAATCACAACTCCCCTCCCCACCTGGCTCCCAGCGGCCAAGGTCCTGCTTTGTGTCTCTATGAATCTGTCTGTTCCAGGTACCTCATACATGCAGAATCATACCACATTCCTTTTTGGGATCTGGCTTGTTTTGTTAGCATAATATCTCCAGGCTCACGCCTGCTGCAGTGTATGCTGGAATTCCCTGACTTTTCAAAGCCGAGTGATGTTCCATTGTAATGTACAGACCACATTTGGTTTATCCCTTCATCACCTGATGGACAACTAGGTTGCTTCTACCTTTTGACTACTATAAATAATGCTATGAAAGTGGCTGTGCAGAGATCTGAATTTATGCTTTCAGTTCTCTGGGGTATGTACTCAGAGTAGAAGTGCTGGGACATACGGCAATTCCATGGTTAATGTTTTATGCAGCTGTTGTACTGTTTGAACAGTCGCTGCCCCACTCACCTTCCCACCTGCAGTGCACAAAGGCTCTGGCCATTCTCTCCTTCTCTGTTTGGAATTACAAGATGCAGCTCCCATTACAGTAACACCCCAGAGACACAGACTCATCCTGGTCTCCAGGTAATGCTGGTGGTACAGATGAGAAGTCTGAGGTCTGGAGCGGGATGGAAGCAGGAGCCACCTAGGGCAGTCTGGCTCAGGCTTGGACATGTCCTCACCATCACCACAGTATATGGGCTCTCAGAGAGACTGCACTTTGGCAGCCCCTCCTGCAGCCCTAGTTTCCAAATTTGTTGTTTTACAGCTCAAAACTGTCTCATGCAAAGTAGCACTGTGCCCCATCATTATGAGGCCTCAGTGAGAGTGAAAGCTATGGCTATTGGATAGGTCATGCCCTCCACTGGTCCTGTCACCAGCCTGTCCAGTCTTCTGTAGAGTCTCAGGCTGGTTATTACTTCTCAGACTTTTGGCCAAGATCAAGTGCGGTTTTTCTGGCTGAGTGCAGCCTAACACCAGACATCACAAGATCAGCCCCTCCCTCGGGGTGGGAGCCCGTGCACCCTTCCCAACTCTGAACACGCAGGCTCATCCGTCAGTGCTTCTCAGGGGGCTGGGCTTCCTGCACCTGGTCCAGGCTGTGAGGGAGGGCAGAGCCTGTGGACCCAGCAGGTGCCAACATAGAAGATTTGGGAATACCAAAATATGTTGCCCCAAAACATCCCCTGAAAAGGCACCTGAGAGCCTCCTGCTCCCTTTGCCTAAAGCCTTGTATTTCCCAGACTTTGTTCCTGGGATTACAACACCTCAGATGTACCTCGATAAGGGGTTCCAATGCTAAGTAAGTTTGGGGAGCCCTCTATGGGTTATCTATCTAGGAGAGTCATAATACACTTTAATACGGTAAAGTCTCTGGGAAATTTCACAGTAATGAAAGTTTATTTAAACCACAGTATCCTCCAAGAGGTTTGTTAAAATGCAAATACCTAACTATGATAGGAATTAGGAATCAAAGATAAAAATCTGTCCACCTCACAACGTTGCCTCTGTCTCTAAACGTGGGACCTGGGAACAAGTAAAGACATGACGGCCTTTGAATTTCTTTTTCTCACAGTATTTAATTAGACTACTTGATCTTTCTAAGCCTCGGTGTTTTAAAGTATCTTTTTAACATAAAAATAACACTTGCTCCTGATAGAAAAATCAGGAGAGTATAACGCTAAGATGAAGAATAATTCAAAATGCCAACACCCAGGACAGTCTCTGTCAGCATGTTGAGTGCTTTATGATATTTTTCCAAGTGTATATACATACATAGTATACAAAATATTTTATATTTTTATAAAATGGGGAGCATGCCAGTGATACCATTTTATATTCTGATTTTTTCCCACTTAATATTCTAGCATGAGCATTCCGTTTCCTGAGTGGAATTGTGTACAGAAGATGTGTGGAAAAGAAGGTACTGCCTCTTCTGCAAACTCACAGGTGTGAGGTCATGGGCATGTGAGGCCGTACTTTGTTCTCACATCAACCTTATGGCTCGCATATTGGCATCCTCCAATCACACAGTTACACTGAGGGACGTGAGCTCAGTGGGTTAGGGTGGTGGGAGCAGCACTGACTCTCCACCCAGGCCCCTGCATCTCTCCTGCTGCTCCTGGATGGGGTTTATGGTACAGAGGGGTCAGCTGCTAAGCAAAGAGGATCCCAGACACATGCAGGGCTTCCGGTGGCCTCAAAGGCTGGGTGAGTGGCTGAGGCAAAAACACTTTCTTTTTTTTTTTTTTATTGTTGGGGATTCATTGAGGGTACAATAAGCCAGGTTACACTGATTGCAATTGTTAGGTAAAGTCCCTCTTGCAATCATGTCTTGCCCCCATAAAGTGTGACACACACTAAGGCCCCACCCCCCTCCCTCCATCCCTCTTTCTGCTTCCCCCCCCCAACCATAATTGTCATTAATTGTCCTCATATCAAAATTGAGTACATAGGATTCATGCTTCTCCATTCTTGTGATGCTTTACTAAGAATAATGTCTTCCATGTCCATCCAGGTGAATACAAAGGATGTAAAGTCTCCATTTTTTTTAATGGCTGAATAGTATTCCATGGTATACATATACCACAGCTTGTTAATCCATTCCTGGGTCGGTGGGCATTTAGGCTGTTTCCACATTTTGGCGATTGTAAACTGAGCTGCAATAAACAGTCTAGTACAAGTGTCCTTATGATAAAAGGATTTTTTTCCTTCTGGGTAGATGCCCAGTAATGGGATTGCAGGATCAAATGGGAGGTCTAGCTTGAGTGCTTTGAGGTTTCTCCATACTTCCTTTCAGAAAGGTTGTACTAGTTTGCATTCCCACCAGCAGTGCTGGAAGTTGTAGGCAATACAATTAGGCAAGACAAGGAAATAAAGGGAATCCAAATGGGAGCAGAGGAGGTCAAACTCTCCCTCTTTGCTGACGACATGATCTTATACTTAGAGAACCCTAAAGACTCAACCACAAGACTCCTAGAAGTCATCAAAAAATACAGTAATGTTTCAGGATATAAAATCAATGTCCACAAGTCAGTAGCCTTTGTATACACCAATAACAGTCAAGATGAGAAGCTAATTAAGGACACAACTCCCTTCACCATAGTTTCAAAGAAAATGAAATACCTAGGAATATACCTAACGAAGGAGGTGAAGGACCTCTATAAAGAAAACTATGATCTCAAAACTGCAGATGCTGGCGTGGATGTGGAGAGAAGGGAACACTTTTACACTGCTGGTGGGACTGCAAACTAGTACAACCTTTCTGGAAGGAAGTATGGAGAAACCTCAAAGCACTCAACCTAGACCTCCCATTCGATCCTGCAATCCCATTACTGGGCATCTACCCAGAAGGAAAAAAATCCTTTTATCATAAGGACACTTGTACTAGACTGTTTATTGCAGCTCAATTTACCATTGCCAAAATGTGGAAACAGCCTAAATGCCCACCAACCCAGGAATGGATTAACAAGCTGTGGTATATGTATACCATGGAATACTATTCAGCCATTAAAAAAAATGGAGACTTTACATCCTTCGTATTAACCTGGATGGAAGTGGAAGACATTATTCTTAGTAAAGCATCACAAAAATGGAGAAGCATGAATCCTATGTACTCAATCTTGACATGAGGACAATTAATGACAATTAAGGTTATGGGGGGGGAGCAGAAAGAGGGATGGAGGGAGGAGGGTGGGGCCTTAGTGTGTGTCACATTTTATGGGGGCAAGACATGATTGCAAGAGGGACTTTACCTAACAATTGCAATCAGTGTAACTGGCTTATTGTACCCTCAATGAATCCCCAACAATAAAAAAAAAAGAAAAGCAAAAAAAAAAAAAAAAAGAAAACTATGAAATCCTCAGAAAGGAAATAGCAGAGGATATTAACAAATGGAAGAATATACCATGCTCATGGATGGGAAGAATCAAAAACACTTTCTTAAAGAAATTCTACAAGCATGACATTCAGCCTTTGCTGAGCTGCCATTCTAGGCAGAGTCTTAACAAGGGGACTTTATAGAATACCCAAAAAGAAGCCCTCTCCCTGGTCCTTAGGGTGATGAGGAGAGGGAAACGCAGGTGGTCTGCAGGTGAAGAGTGCTAATGGGAATCACAAATATTTAATACGTTCACCTTGTAATCCTCACAATGGGCCCACAAGGGGCTTCTGTCATTATTCCTACTTTTACTGATGACAAACGGACACTGGGCAACTTGTTCAAGGTCATGAAGCAGCACTGGGCAGACCTTGGAGCCCAGGCAGTCCGTTTCCAGAGTTTCCACCTCTCCCTACCCGTGGCTTCTCTATCCATAGTCTCCCTACCCAGGGTCTCTCTACCCATGGTCTCTCTAGGCTTCCTCGTAAGCACAGACAACTGGGTGAATGATGGAGAGCCACCTCAGAGGAGGGGACCAGCCGGGTCCAGAGGAGGGGGTGGAGGACGAAGCAGGAGAAACCACACACAAACTGGGAAGGCTTAAAACTGGGACCAGGCTTGGTGCCTGTAGCTCAGCAGCTAGGGTGCCAGCCACATACACTGGAGCTGGCTGGTTCGAATCCAGCCCGGGGCCTGCCGAACAATGACAACTACAACCAAAAAAATAGTCAGGTGTTGTGGAGGGCACCTATAGTCCCCGCTACTTGGGAGGCTGAGGCAAGAGAATCACTGAAGCCCAAGAGTTTGAGGTTGCTGTGAGCTGTGATGCCACGGCACTCTACCAAGGGCAATAGCTTGAGACTCTGTCTCAAAAAACAACAAACAAAAAAAAAAAACCTGGGACCAAACTGCATATAAATCTAATTCCCATTAGAGTGAAACTCCAGCTCAATCCAAAGAAGGATTAACAGTTGTGGAAAAAACCTTCTCCCCATGGTGCAGTCCAGCTCCTTGGAAGAGGAATTGACTCCTAAATGAACCAGGTTTGGGGAAGGGAAGAAAGGTGGACCAAAAGGCCATGGTGGCCAAGGGTGCTCGTGACAGCACCGATCTTAACCTGAGTCTCACAGTTTCTAGTTTCTGAAATTTGTCACCCCTTCATCAGCCTTAACCTCCTTTCTGACTCTACAGATCTCAGTCCACAGCAGATATTTTTGGAGTTTTCATCATAATTTAGTTCTTTTCTGCTGTGATGCACCTTTATAGTTGTTGTATTAGCTGCAAAACACAAAATCCTCCTGCCTGTGTCATCGCCCAGCTGCACTGACACTTCAGAGAGGAACTGCATTTTTTTTTTTTTTTTTTATAGAGACAGAGTCTCACTTTATGGCCCTCGGTAGAGTGCCGTGGCCTCACACAGCTCACAGCAACCTCCAACTCCTGGGCTTAAGCGATTCTCTTGCCTCAGCCTCCCGAGTAGCTGGGACTACAGGCGCCCGCCACAATGCCCAGCTATGTTTTGGTTGCAGTTCAGCCGGGGCCGGGTTTGAACCCGCCACCCTCGGTATATGGGGCCAGCGCCTTACCAACTGAGCCACAGGTGCCGCCCAGGAACTGCATTTTTAACTCACAGTTTAAGTCGGGGGACCTCAGGAAGGGGCTGAAGACTGTAAGGAGATGAAGATAACCCTGGAATTGATTTCCATACTTAAACACTTAAGGAGCACTCATCATGTGCCTGCTGCCTGGTGTTTGGTGCTGGTAATGTGGAGATCAAGTTCTCCCACATCCAGCTGTGAGCTCCCCGGGGCAGGCACTGACACAGTCCCATAACTTTTTTTGTTTGTTTTTGAGACAGTGTCATTCCATCACCTTGGATAGAGTGCTATGGTGTCATAGCTCACAGCAACCTCACACTCCCGGGCTCAAGTGATCCTCCTGACTCAGCCTCCGGAGTAGCTGGGACTATAGGAGCCTGCCACCATGCCTGGCTGGTTTTTCTATTTTTAGTAGAGATGCAAAACTCCACGTATAGAGTGCTGGGGCAGTGGGACTGATGCCCTTGCACTCTGCAGTCTCATCAGCCCCATTAGCCTCCCCTGAAATGGATTCTCAGCCAGTCCCATTAAGACATCCTGTCAGAACCATCCCACATCATCCACAGAGTGAAGTGGATATCAATAAAAGTGTAATGAGCTATCTTCCCAGCTTCTCTGACTCTTACTGGAAACCAAGCCAGCCTCCGCTGTGAGTATTGACAAAAGCTCCACTGCTCCTGGAGCTGCCTTCCTTCCACAGGGCAAATCTGAATCCATCCACAGTTACCAGGGGTGCCAGGCAGACACTCATGGGCAGAAGGGCAGCAGGTGTGGAAACGGGCTCTAGCCTGTCCCTCCTGGGCAGTGAGCAGCCCGGTAAGCAGGGTCACCACTCTTCACGCTGTGGCCCTGGGAGGCAGGACTGGGGCTCCTCCTGCTGTTGAATCCCCCCCCCACTTCCCACTCTATGGGCCTCATTATTCTATTTGTAATAATGAAGGTTCCTTCCAGCTCTGGTACTGAAAAAACCAGACTAGCGCCATCTTAGGAGTTAAGTTTTGCTCCCCCCGCCATTTCGCTCAGTAAGTTTCACTTTCCAGACAAGCCCAGGCAAGCCCAGGTAATTCCCTGAAATCATGAGACAACTGCCCACCAATCAGGGACCCCCCCCACCTAACCATGCAGAAGCACCCCCTTTGTTTCAAGCTGTGCACACCCACTCACTGTGCGGGACCATAAGAACCCCCTGCTCCAGAGCTTGGAGCTCCTGGCTTGGATCTGTTGCAGCGGAGTCCCTGGGAGCCCAAGTACGAACTTGCAATAAAAGGCCCTTTTGCTTTTGCATCGGACTCGGCTCCTTGGTACTCTTTGTGGGGGATTTCGAGATCTGGGCACAACATTACCTATGACTCTGAGAGATCAACCAGCCAGAGAGTGATGCATTTGACAGTGTAGACCAACCCCTGGGGGCTGGTCTACACTGCTGGCATTTGAGAAGCAGGCCAAATGGAAGCTTTGCTCGCTGTTTCTTGCTGTGGCTCTCTAACCACAAAGAGCCTGAGCATCACACCTGCTCCGTGCCTTGACAGCCAGCAATGGGAGATGGGTGCTGTGAGTGACAGGTGTTAATTCAAGGCTTAGGAAGTGTGCTGGTTAGGGACTAGCCCACGCTTCCCTCTTCTCTCTCTCCCGTCTGAAAGGCTGTCAGCAGCTCCTGCTGCCCCTGGTTGCTGTGGCCTGGCTGCCTTCTGCCCCTCCCAGTGTGGAGGTGTTTCTGCAGCACCTGGGCTGTGGATTTGGAATGTGCCACCCATGGGGGAGGACAGGAGACTGCTCAGCCGCTGTTCTGTGCTGTGTCTCAGCCTCCTCTTCCCGGCTGTCTGGGAAGGACAGTGCAGCACAAGTCAGGACTCCAGAGTGTGTGGGGGCGTGCACAGGGGTGGGGTGTGCACACGGGTTGGGGTGTGCATACAGGTGGGGGTGTGCACAAGGTTGGGGGGCATGCACACAAGTGGGGGCATGCACACAGGTGGGGGTGTGCACATAGGTGGGGTGTGCACATGGGTGGGGGCGTGCACACGGGTGGCGTGTTCACACAGGTGGGGGTGTGCACAGGGGTGGGGGGCATGCACACAGGTGGGGTGTGCACACAGGTGGGGGCATGCACATGGGTGGGGTGTGCAAATGGGTGGGGGTGTAGTAGGATGAGCAAGAGAGAAATAGCCAGGGAAGCTCAGATACCTGAACTCACTTCAAGTTGTGTTTTCAAGGAGGGATTCTACCTGCTTCTGGGAAACCCCAAGTAGCTGTGACTCTTCCACCTGCCTCCCTCTCATACTGCAAAGGTAGGCTGCAGGTCTGTCTGCCAACGGGAGACCAAGAGCAAGTTCTGCGGGAAGCGTTACCCGGCTGCACCACACATCCCGCTGCTGGCCATGCCAGTGCAGGTGACACAGGTGACACAGTGGGCATCGATGCTCTTCCCCTTCCCAGTCCCTGGCCATCCTGCTTGAAGCCAGGAGCCCAGCTGGAGAGAGTTCTGACCAGACAACATTACACAATGAGGTGCAGAGTCCACTGCAGTTTATAAAAAAGCATTTTCTTATCTATTTTTTATGTGAAATGAAGGCAAAAAGGTAGTTATTATACCAATTTTAGGGATGAGAAAACTAAGCTGCAGGGAGGAATCTGTAGCACCTAAATTCAAACCCAGACTCCCAGTCCCTCTCAGGTCCTCCATCTCACACGAGGGGACAGCAGCTCCAAACTAACCCTAGGAGTGCTGATAATGGAACATCTCCCCCTTTCCCTTGTGAAACTCAGGGGAAGGCACATGTGGAGCTGGGGGGGCCACAGAGACGGGTGACGGCCGCACAGTGGGGGGCAGGCAGTGGCACGCTCTGGGAAGGTGCACCCCCCACTCCTTATGGGGGAGCCACAGAGACAGGTGACGGCCGCACAGTGGGGGGCAGGCAGTGGCACGCTCTGGGAAGGTGCATCCCGCACTCCTTATGTGGGGGCCACAGAGACAGGTGACAGCTGCACAGTGGGGGGCAGGCAGTGGCATGCTCTGGGAAGGAGCACCCCCCACTCCTTATGGGGGGGCACAGAGACGGGTGACGGCCGCACAGTGGAGGGGAGGCAGTGGCACACTCTGGGAAGGTGCACCCCCCACTCCTTATGGGAGGCCACAGAGACGGGTGACGGCCGCACAGTGGAGGGGAGGCAGTGGCACGCTCTGGGAAGTGCACCCCCCACTCCTTATGGGGGGGCACAGAGACGGGTGACGGCTGCACAGTGCAGGGCAGGCAGTGGCACGCTCTGGGAAGGTGCATCTCGCACTCCTTATGGGGGGGCACAGAGACGGGTGACGGCCACAGAGTGGAGGGCGGGCAGTGGCACGCTCTGGGAAGGTGCACCCCCCACTCCTTATGGGGGAGCCACAGAGATGGGTGACGGCCACACAGTGGAGGGTAGGCAGTTGCACGCTCTGGGAAGGAGCACCCCCCCATTCCTTATGGGGGGGCCACAGAGACAGGTGACGGCCGCACAGGGGGGGCAGGCAGTGGCATGCTCTGGGAAGGAGCACCCACCACTCCTTATGAGGGGGCCACAGAGACGGGTGACGGCCGCACAGTGGGGGGCAGGCAGTGGCACGCTCTGGGAAGGAGCACCCCCCACTCCTTATGGGGGGGCACAGAGATGGGTGACGGCTGCACAGTGGGGGGCAGGCAGTGGCACGCTCGGGAAGGAGCACCCCCCACTCCTTATGGGGGGGCCACAGAGACGGGTGACGGCTGCACAGTGGGGGGCAGACAGTGGCATGCTCTGGGAAGGTGCACCCCCCACTCCTTATGGGGGGGCCACAGAGACGGGTGATGGCCGCAGAGTGGAGGGCAGGCAGTGGCACGCTCTGGGAAGGTGCACCCCCCCACTCCTTATGGGGGGACCACAGAGACGGGTGATGGCCGCACAGTGGGGGGCAGGCAGTGTCACGCTCTGGGAAGGAGCACCCCCCACTCCTTATGGGGGGGCACAGAGATGGGTGACGGCCGCACAGTGGGGGGCAGGCAGTGGCATGCTCTGGGAAGAAGCACCCCCCCACTCTTTTGTAAGGAGGTGGGCTCTGCCTCCACATACTGGGCTGGGAAGCAGGTGTCACCTGCTGCATCTTCTCCCCACAAGGAATGTTAATATCATCACAGGAGCTGGGGGAGATGTTTCATGTGTCTCTCATCGTGGCTCTACAATCAGCACGAATCACCCTTGCTCACGGGTGAGCAAACTGAGGGACAGAAGGGTATAAATTGCCTTGAGTGCCCAGTGCTGAGGCTGGTGGGATGAGTCCCTCTGGACTGCCCTCTACGTGACCCACACACCTCACTGTCCTTCCCACTGGCTCACCACAGTCTCCTGCCCACTTGCCTGTTTTCCTACTGACCTTAGGTATGGGCAGGGTGCATGTCCTGACCACAATTCCACACCCAGAGCTATGCACAGAGCTGCCCCTGACATCCCTGCAAGGGTATGTGCGTGAGCCCAGGACACAACAGGGCACTCGGGACAGGGCTCGGGGAATTCCATGACCCAAGTCTGGCCACTGAGGCCCCTCTAGTTCCCCAGTTGCCTGGATCCCAAGGCCTCTCCCTCTCTGCCCCCAGGACACGGTGCTAAATATATCCCTGTGTGAGCCCATTTACCCTCTGCAGCCAAAATGCCTCTTGGCTGTTCTAAGCCAAGATTAGAAGTCTGTCTGAACGTCAATGATTATTTCATCGGCTAAAAGCAACTTGACCAAGCTGTCCCCCCCGCAGACTAGAGGGCTCTCAGTCTATTTGTAGTTCGGTCTGATGTGCACGGGTGCTGCTCTGAGCCGAGGTTGCCTGCTGCCTTCGGTGTTGATGGGGTTTTAGTCTGGGATTGGCAGACACTGTGCTGTAGGCCGGTGGCTTCTCAGTGCAGACTCAGGTCAAGGCAGCAGCAGGTCCCTGGCCTGCACGCCCTGCAGAGCTGCTGCAGGGTTCCAGGGGTAGGGCTCCCTCATGCCCCGACCCCCAGGGCACCTCTGCAGCTGCTCACTAGGAGGAGGGCAAACTGAAGATGGTCTTTGACAAACGTCCAAAAATAATGCACACTGGACAGGACCCTGCAGAATTGGCAAAGTCCTTGTTTCTGCCACGGATGAAATTACAAAATGACAGTGGAACTTGGCTGGGAGGAAATGAACACAGAAGTACAGAAAAACTTTTCTTCCAAAATACATCAGTAGAAATAAAATAAATACATAAATAAATAGGAGAGAGCCAGGGAGAAAGACTTACATATGTTTCACAGCAATTTTTTTTTCTTCCTTTCTTTAATTTTAACTTTGTTTTCCTTTGCAATCTCAAACTTCTCCCCTCCTCTGAATTTTCAGTTGCTTCCTGTGAGCTGCAGCCCAGGAGAGACGGCCCATTGCTGGGCACGAGGCCCCAATACACAGGGAAGGGATTTTTCATTTCATACATCATTTAAAGCCTACTGCAGTGATTTACCAATGTCAGCCTGTCTTTGGAGCACAAAAAGAAAAGAAAGAGAAATATGTTCACTTCCTTTGTCTGTCTGGACTGGGATCCTAAGAGAGTGATGTGGGGAGCGAGGTGAACGGGTTTTCTCCCTTGTCTGAACACTGTGAAGAAACCAGCAATTCCCTAGCATTTAGGAAGAAAGGGAAGGAGAGGAAAGAAGTTTGTGTCTTGATGGGAGATACTGCTTCCCCTCCACCTGCCCTGGCCAGGCAAGGCGGGCTGCCTTCCCACAGCCTGTGTGTGGTCTCTGCCCTCCTGGGGTCTTACACTGAGATCCATCTGTACCTCTGTAAAATCATCATCTAGAAGCCACACAGTTCTCATGCTATTAGCACCTAAAACCTCTTCCCAAGGCAAGCTGAATTGCTCCCTGCCAGCCACGACAGGTCTTCAGGACGTGTGTCCCTGACACTCTTCCCTGGGGCCAGGTGACTTGCACTAGCGGCCTCAGCCATTAGGCTTCCTGATGGTTGTCCTCCAGCCTGGAACGTTCTTTCTCCTCTCTTCCATTTCCAGAGCTCTGTCAAGGGCCGACCACTTCATCCCTTAGTCTCCCTGTGGCTGAGTCAGCCCTTTCTCTATCCCCCTGCCCAATCTTCCACAGCAATGGAGTCAGCCAGACCTAGAATCAGATGACAGTGTTAGAGAAGGACACCAGTCCTTTTGCTGAGTACTGAGCCAAACCCACCAGGACGTGCTGCTGATACAGAGCTACGCTCACCAGGATGTGCTGCTGGTACTGAGCCACGCCCACGGGGGGGTGTGCTGCTGGTACTGAGCCACGCCCACGGGGGGGGGGGTGTCCTCCTGGTACTGAGCCACGCCCACGGGGGTGTGTGCTGCTGGTACTGAGCCACGCCCACGGGGGGGGTGTCCTGCTGGTACTGAGCCACGCCCACAGGGGGGTGTCCTGCTGGTACTGAGCCACGCCCACGGGGGGGTATCCTGCTGGTACTGAGCCAGCCCATGGGGGGGTGTCCTGCTGGTACTGAGCCACGCCCACAGGGGGGGTGTCCTGCTGGTACTGAGCCACGCCCACGGGGGGGGTGCTGCTGGCACTGAGCCACGCCCACGGGGGGGGTGTGCTGCTGGTACTGAGCCACGCCCACGGGGGGGTGTCCTCCTGGTACTGAGCCACGCCCACGGGGTGTGTGTGCTGCTGGTACTGAGCCACGCCCACGGGGGGGGTGTCCTGCTGGTACTGAGCCACGCCCACAGGGGGTGTCCTGCTGGTACTGAGCCACGCCCACGGGGGGGTGTCCTGCTGGTACTGAGCCAGCCCATGGGGGGGTGTCCTGCTGGTACTGAGCCACGCCCACATGGGGGGGTGTCCTGCTGGTACTGAGCCACGCCCACAGGGGGGGTGTCCTGCTGGTACTGAGCCACGCCCACGGGGGGGTGTCCTGCTGGTACTGAGCCACGCCCACGGGGGGGTGTCCTGCTGGTACTGAGCCACGCCCACAGGGGGGGTGTCCTGCTGGTACTGAGCCACGCCCACGGGGGGTGTCCTGCTGGTACTGAGCCACGCCCACAGGGGGGTGTCCTGCTGGTACTGAGCCACGCCCACAGGGGGGTATCCTGCTGGTACTGAGCCACGCCCACAGGGGGGTGTCCTGCTGGTACTAAGCCACATCCATGGGGGCATAGGGGGTGTGTGTGCTGCTGGCACTGAGCCATGCCCACCAAGATGTGCTGCTGGTACTTCCAGACGAGGGAAATGCAGGTACATGTTTAAAGCTACTTTCAGCCAGGATGCGCGTGAGCTGGACAGAGTCTGAACCTGGACTTTCTGCTTTTTTTTTTTTATGAGCCTTTAACCACTATTTTTACTGCCTCTCAGTCTAGTACTACTTCTCAGGTAATTGATTTTTAGGTTTGAGTTTAGTTCCGCAATAAAGCTGTGGACTCCCCAAGGATGCTGCGCTTGCCTTATGTATCTGTATCCCCCACGGCACCTAACCTCCGAGCTGGACACGCACAAGGCATCCACTATAAACTTGAACACTCACTGATTGGCAGGCAGCATGCGGGCTTGGGCACTGCTCTCTCTTCTCATTTTGGGAGAGCCTCAGAGCACAGCTCTCAATGACGGCTGGATTGGGGGGAGCGCATCAGCCTCTCTTTAAACCCATTAGCCAGATGTATGTTGCGCGGCATCCCAAACACGTGGAGGGTGGTGGGAGAGAATTAAAAACCATCTTATTAGGAAGGTGGCAAGGCTTAGCCTGCAGGAAGACGCTGCAGAGAGCAAAGCAAGGCAGGCCTTGGTGAGGGCACCAGGGGTGCCGCAGAGCCACAGCGTCAGGACAGGGCGGGACTGGTGTGGCATCAGGACAGCACGGACATCCCAGGTGGAGACAGAGGAGGGACACAGTCATGGGAGGAAAGTGATCCTGAGCCATCACCCTCACTCTTCCCTGACGGGTCATGGTATGGCTAGGATGCATTTAGTTTTTTCCACTCCCCGTGACGGCTGCTGAGCTGTGGTTCTTGCTCAGTCCCCAGTACTGTCAGTCAGGAGGGTAAAGCTTGCGATGTCCCAGAGCAGCAGACCCCACAGAAGCACAGCGCCCTGCATGGGGAGGATGGGGGTTGTCCTGGCCTCTGATGCTGTGCTCTCCCCATCCTCTCAGCAGCATTCAACTGGACTGTCAGTCCTTTCAGGGATACTTAAGGGAACAGCATGAGCAAAGTAGCTTATGGACAACAGAGACCCACGTGTCTCAGCTCTGGAGGCAGAGAGACCAAGAAGGAGGCACCAGAAGACTGATGTCGGGTGAGGCCCCGCTTGGCCTTGGGAGTGATGGGTGGCTGCCTTCTGGCTGTATCCTCCCTGGGTGGAGGGACAGGACAGCTCTCAATGGTTCTTTGACAAGGGCACTAACCCCTTCCTGGGGGCCCCACCCTCATGACTTGACCACCTCTCACAGGTCCTACCTCCTAATGCTATCACCTAGGGGATTAGGTGTCAACACGTGAATTTTGGGGGGACATTCAGTCCATTGTGTCTACCTGAACAGAAAGCCACTCTGTGGACAGAGGAGACCCCTTGCCTGTGGACCTGTCTGCTAAAAGGACAGGCAGAGTTGGAGAGTTACCAGACAGAACAATGCTCAGTGAGTCAACACCACGGAACAGCGCTCAGCCAATGAGTTAACACCACAGAACAGTGCTCAGCCAATGGGTCAACACCACAGAATAGTGCTCAGCCAATGAGTTAACACCACAGAACAGTGCTCAGCCAATGAGTTAACACCACAGAACAGTGCTCAGCCAATGAGTTAACACCACAGAACAGTGCTCAGCCAATGAGTTAACACCACAGAACAGGGCTCAGCCAATGAGTTAACACCACAGAACAGTGCTCAGCCAATGAGAGACAGGGGCGTGGGAGGCACACCCTCCCCTCCTTCCTTGTCCCTGTTAAGCAGGAAGCAGCCTGGATGCCCTGCAGGGTCAGCAGCTTCCCTCCCTGCCTCCCTGCCTCTTGTCTCCCACAGGAACTTTGGGCACTGGAAACAGGCTATGGTCTTGGGGAAGCCAAAGTAGGAGCTGGTAGTGTCTAGTGACTGTAGATACGTCACTGATCGGAGTTCAATTCCCCCATCTGTCCACACGGGCCCTGCTTATGTACAGTGAGCCATGCCGCACGGGGACTACGGGAGACCCTCTCACAGAAAGGGCTCCACAAGTTGCACCCATTGGCTCAGGGCAGGCCCATCCCTGCCCTGTTCTCTGCCTTCCACATTGATAAACTTAAGTTCCCAAAGCCACAGAGCTACACTAGGGCCTTGCCATGGGTTGTCACTTGATTCACCCTGTTGTACCACCCCCGCTCCCCAGGACCTCTCTGCAGTGTGTCCAGTGCCCATGAATAACCCTGCCATCCTGAGGAAGGTGTATTAGATGTGGCTGGCTCTTCCCCTAGAACCCAGTGGGAGGGTGAGTGTGGGAGAGGCTAGGAACAGGGACTTGAGTCCTGGGGCAAGATCCTCCCACCATCTAAAGCCACAGCCCCAGGGCAGCAGAGCGAGCCTTCTCCTCAGTGGCATGGCCACTGAACATCTCCTAGAGTTGCTCACTCCTGGCTGATACACAGGCAGCTGGCCATGGCCAAAGGTTTCACCAGCAAAGGTGACATGGGAGCTGGATGGGTTCTGCTGCTATGGCCGGCTGGAAGCACATCCAGTCAAGCGTGTCACCACTCAGAACAGAAGAATGAAACCAGCCTGTGCTCTCTCCTGGAGGGTTCCACCCTTGGCCCTCAGCAATGTCAGTCTGGATGGAGGTCACTGGAGAGGAGACACTTCAGTAGAACGCAGCCTCCTGGCCAGCCCAGTTGACTCCCCAGCCCATGGGGGCCCATCTGACTCCACCGCATTCTCATCTCACCAGGTGGCAGCCCCCAAACTGGAGAGACGGAAGGTCCCTGCGACCCCTCTTCCAGTCCCTCTCCAGCTGCCCATGTATCTACTGTCTGGGGTCATGGTAGCGACACCCATGAGCAGGAACTCAGGAGGATGGCCACCCAGAGTGCCCATCAGTGCCCACCCCTGCCCCCTCCCCACCCCCAGAGCAGACATGGGCACATAATGATGACAGTGATAGGAACTGGGAGGTGGGTGCCCAGGGCAATGGAGCTTTGTTCTGCCTCAGAGACAGCCTGGACCCAAACTGTCCAACTTGGCTACAAGAGGCTGGGGGACTCATTTCTCAAGACAAGCAGGCCTTCCTAGCCCTGGACACTGGCTTGGCTTGGGCTCTGGAGTCTGAGGCAGCCACCAAGAGCATCGATGAAGCCCCCTTTGGTGAAAGGAGCAGATGATGCCAAGGACAGTCCAAATGGACTCTCTGGAAGCAGTCCACCCTCACAGCTGTGCGCTGCCACTCGGGGCGTGCTGACACTGACGCCTGTTCTGGTGCCCAGGTTTGGGCCATGTGTTCTTTGGGAGGAAGAGTGAAACTGGACAATTCCCCCCATCATTGATAAAAGACTTCTGAGTCTGGGAGGGGAAGGGACATGAAAGACCATCAGCAAGAGGGAGACCCTCTGCATGGATGGTAGGCACGCTGGGTCCATGCTGTGTTATGCTGTGTGAATTTGGGTAAGTCACCTACACTCTCTGCACCTTCAACTGCCTCACATACAGTTGAGACTCTTCCACACCACAAAGCGTGTGGGAAACCATAAAGAAAAGGCAATCACCGAGGGTGGCGGGTTCAAACCCAGCCCCGGCCAAACTGCAACAAAAAAACAGCCGGGCGTTGTGGCGGGCGCCTGTAGTCCCAGCTGCTTGGGAGGCTGAGGCAAGAGAATCGCGTAAGCCCAAGAGTTAGAGGTTGCTGTGAGCCGTGTGACGCCACGGCACTCTACCAGGGGGCAGTACAGTGAGACTCTGTCTCTACAAAAAAAAAAAAAAAAAAAAAAAGATGGAAACAAAAATTAAAAAAAAAAAAGAAAAGGCAATCAGATTTTTTTATCCAAGAGAAAGTATGAGGCTTCTGAATACAGCCTAAAATGATCATCCTCCTGGCCTCTTTCAGGAGAGCTGAGTCACCTTGCAGACCTGCTATGAGAGAACCTGGATTATTAGAGGGATAAGGGCCTCTGGCCATTTGCACCAGCCTCTCACTGGAAGAAGCAGGAACTGCCCGTGGGGCACCATCCATGACAGTGAAATGGCAGGGGCCATCGGGGACCTGCACCCACAGACAGAGGCCCCAGTGTCCAGAAGCAAAACCAGCTCTGCCTTGCTACAACCCATTCCACTGGGGCCTGGATGCCAGAGATAGCAGTGCACAAAGGAGCACAGCAGTGCCCGGCTGCACCCAGCTCGTGCCCCAGGACACCTGCCCACAGAGAGCAGGAGAGGAGGTGTGTCTGGAGTGACTCAGGATGTCCCCTGTCAGAAAAGGCTGCCTGGACCACAGGGCCTGGGCTTCCTACTTAATGCAGAGAGTGGCTGCATCCCACAGTCCCTGTAAGGCCTTCAGGCCTTGAGACCTTTAAAAAGTTCTGCCGAGGGTCTGGATCTTCTTTCTCTGTCTCTCTCCCACAACCACCCCGGGGCCAGCCTGTTCTGCAGTCTGGTAGGTGGGTACTTCCCTGCTGTCTGCTGCCAGGATGGTGCTGAATATGAATGAAAGGACAAATCAGACTCCTGATCAGCTTTCCATTTGCTCGGAGTGCAGGCCACTGTTCCTCGCTGCCGCCTGGAGGTCAGATGCTCCTTCAAGAATCACTTGGATGGATACTTTTTCTTCCATTCTTGAGATACTTTACTAAGAAGAATATGTTCCAGCTCCATCCATACACAGCCCTACTATGAAACTAATTTATGGCTTTCACATAAAAGCTATAACCCAGTTATAACCTAAGAATAGGGGGAAGGGGGAGAGGGAGGGGAGGGAGGGGGGAGGATGGGCAGAGGGAGAGTGATTGGTGGGATTACACCTGCAGTGCATCTTACAAGGGTACATGTGAAACTTAGTAAATGTAGAATATAAATGTCTTAACACAATAACTAAGAAAATGACAGGAAGGCTATGTTAACCAGTGTGATGAAAATGTGTCAAACAGTCTATAAAACCAGTGTATGGTGCCCCATGATCGCATTAATGTACACAACTATGATTTAATAATAATAATAAAAAAAAAGAATCACTTGGATGGAAAATTAAAGCCGCAGTGTCACACAGTCCAGCGTGGAAATTAACAAATCTCCCCTCCCCCCAGAATCCATAACAGATACATCTTTGTTCAGCCAAATGTAAATTGTAGCTCTTTAGGACAGCTCTGTCAAAAGTGTAATATATCATGTAGTAGCGAATACAAGTTCAAAAGTACATATAATAATATAATTAAGATAGCTTGACAAGAATGTATTTTAAAAGTATAAAATACCTGCAGGTATAATAGCTTCATAAAGTCTGTCAGACTTACTTCTGCTGTGAAGAAATTTAAAATGTTTTACTTTAATGTCATGCAAATGAAGGCTGAGGTATGCATTTAACACAGTCCTTAAAAAACAGGGAGAGAGAAAAGAATAAAAGTCAGATTCAGGCCAAACAAAACATTCAACTTTGCAGGTGACTGGATAATAGATCAAGGAAACAGATCGGAGAGAGACGCTGGGCTGTTGGTAGAAAACACCAATTTCCCATTTCCCTCTCTTGCTGGCTACAGGAAAGTAACTAGTGTTTTTATTCCAAATTAATGATTCCCTCTGCCCATTTTTCATCTTGCTCAAAAGGTTCAAGCATAATTCTTGTTTAAAGCAAAAGCAATTTTTATATAATTACCAGGCTATGAAAGACTTTTCAACATACTAAATAAAAGCTAAGGAGAGGCCTGGGAGCGTCACACCCCACATAAAGGCCTTCGCAGCAGCCCCAGGCACGTAGGACCAGTCACCTCTGGGTAAACAGGGGTCCAAGCGTCTGTTCTGCCTGCTCACACACTGAGCAATAGCATCCCTAACTTGGCTACCTGGGTGCTTAGACAAAAAATGCTTTTTCAAGCAAAAAAGCAGTAACTGTCTACTTAACATAAAAGAACATTAATGTGTGAAATTCTGGGATTGGGCCAATCAGCAAGGCCACAGAACGGGGTACGGGGACCACCTCCACCTTCCCTGCTACAACATTCCTCTAAGGGATCCTGTCTCTCTAGCTTGGTGGTTTGTGCCATAGATGGTAACCTGTACTGTCCACATCTTTCTGTACTGCTCTGATGGATGAAGGTGATACAAGGGCACCTACCCCCAACTGCTTCTGAAATTAAACCCTCTGGACTGATAGCATTTGCCAGGCCCTCAGTGCACTCTCATTTCTTACTTCCATCTGGCATCAGGTAGGTCAGGCTCTGAGATTAACTAGCTATCTGGTTTCAGGAGCTGTCCTAACCTTCGGGGTTTTGGTCATGGTTTATAAGGGGGTCAAAGCTCCTTTCCCTTGAGACACAATAGGAAGTCTTGGTATAGCAGATCTTTAGCCATACTCACGAGAGGGGCCTGCTTGCCAAAGCAAAAAAGTTACACAATGGAGTGGAAAAAGGCTTGCAACAAAAGGCACTTCTTATTCAGGGTAAAAATTACAAGCTCGGATCACGAAGCGACGTAGTTTAAAAATCAACACTGCCGGCGCCTCCGCCACTCACTGATGACTACCCCCAGAAGAATTTTCAAAGTAAATGTACTTTGTGCCATTATCTTGCTCATTTGCATTCTGCTCCATTTGGATTCTGAAACCCGACTAGACGTTTATTTTCAGGGTAGGGCTGCATGATGGCAAACAAACAGTTTGGGAAGGAATTAGCCATATGGGCCTGGGCATTATTTTCTTAATGTGGGAACTGGGTCAACCCTACAGAATGTTTCCTCAAATACTTAAACTGGCACATTTTCTTTTCGAGAGGGGAAGTTTTTAGAATTAAGCATCCCAGTTGGCTGTGCTGAGAATCATAGCTGCATAGCTTCCCGCCCCTGGAGACTCGTGAAATATTAAAGGCAAAGCAACCTCAGAGATCACCCGGTCCAGGCATCTCAGCTTCCAGGTGACAGGACCTGAGCAAGGTCACACAGCCAAGCACCTAGTCAACATCCTGCCCCCTGCGTCTCACTGTCTGCTCCTTTTGTTTCCATCTCCTTTGTCTAGGGCACCCACTGTCCTTTAGGAGACTCAGTCTCAGTTTCCAGCCCTCTTCACATTCCTCCATCCCAGTGTGAATTTGGAGGTGACAAATTTATGTTAATCAATCAATCAATCAATCATCAATCAATCAACAAACCAATCAGTCTTTAGCACACCCACTGTGTCCACGGCATGGGGTCACTGGCTCACTTTCCTGCCATCCTCTCTCTGTTCCTCAGAGCCAGGGACAAAGTGCAAAAGTCCTGAGGAGGCCCCCAGAAACCACTCTCCTCCCCCCATGACAAACTTACAGGGAACAACGCTGTCGGGGTGTCTCAAGTGAAGGATAACAATATATGAAACAGACCTTTTAAGGGCAACCCATTATTTTTGTAATTTGTTTAAGCAAAACCAAACGACTCTTTAAACTCCAATTCACATCTCTAAAATGCAATGCCACTATCTCTCATTTCCCTCTCTGGAGTTGTGGCAATAATTTTAATGCCAGCAGAAGGCATTAGACATTAGAGGTGAGCGAGGTAGGGAAGTCTGGCTTTTATCAGATAATTAAGATGCTACCAAAGTCAAACCTTTATCAACATTAGGCTAAAAATAAGCCACTTCCTTCCAAGGGCCTTTCCACCGAGCATTTGAAGTGATGGAGCTCTGGATAAGGGTTAGCTTTTAAAAATGGTGCATTGTTTTTCAACTTTTATGGGCAATCCATTCTCATTATGCCCAATGCATTTGTCTTCATAATATGTACTTCACAATTACAATATCAAAGAGTTTGTATCTACATAATAAAAATGATGTATAGAATAGTTCAGGGAAAACCTAACAACACAGCAGGACCATTAATGACATAAATACTTTGAGGAGAACCATGGCATCCCAAGAGAGAACTTGCTTCTACATCAGAAGATGTTAGGAGCAGGCAAAGGCTTGGAGGTGAAACTGAAATTAAGTCTTGGGCTCCCTGGAGATAGGGTGCAACATGACACTGCCTGACTTTGGCGATGGGAGGGGACAGGGGGTGGCATTGGAGGTGACCCCCTGTTGGAAATAGTCACTTCAAATTACATTTGCTCTTCCACAGACTCTTCAGAACTTTCTACCCAAATACTACCAGCTCAGCAGACAGCCAAAATAAGGTTCAGGTCTTTATCCCAAAAATGAAAACTGGCAAGTTTTCTCCATCCATAAGATGTCCTGCTGCTGGCCTGCTGACCTGCTGCCTGGGAAGAGACAGACCTGCTGGAGGCCCAGAGTCTCTGGACTCAGCTTCCCAGCCAAAAGGCATTGGCCAGAGAAAAGAAAAATATGGAGGAAGAGGTGGAAAGGTGGGGAAAAGAAGCTTGGTGACCAGCTGAATAATTTAATCCTATATTACACTCTGGGAAAAATAAGCCACATAGCCGGCAAGTTTGCACCCATTGTGTTTTCCTTGTTCATTTTTACATCTGTGGCACCTGTCCTTGCTCACGGTGAATACTCATAAATATTTTTTAATGAATAAAAAGAAAGATGTCTTCTTCATGAAGCTGAAGTATTTCATAATTGATAACCTTACAGTAGATTGCAGAAATATGTAAGACGGGCGAACACTGAAATGCTGAAAAAGACTTGTATTAATGGGTGCCGAGGAAAAGCAACAACATATAAAGAAGGGGTCTTGACTGCTAGAGCTTCCATAAACATAAAGGTTAGTTGTGATTCTTGGCCATGGCAGGGCTGGAGACCCCTTACTGGGCAGATTGGAGGGCTGGTGGATGCTCCACAGGGGAAGGGGGAGCCACAGAGATGTACAGGGCTGTTAGGAGACCACTGATGAAGAGCCCTGCCAGGCTGCTTAGCTTGATGGCAGGTGGCATGGGTCTGCCTGTGGAAAGAATTCTCTTCCCCCAACAGCTGGCAAGAGCTGAACTACATCTGGGACTGGGCTCAGGTGGGAAAATAGAGCTCCATATAGACATGCACTTTCCAAATCTTCCTGTGGCTGCGCGGACAGGGTTTGGTCTGCAGAGGTGCAGAGGAGGTGGCCCGTGTTCTGTGAAACCCAAGTAGTCCCCAGTGAAGGTGTGCCCTTTTGCACTCAGCTCCCCCACCTCCCATGCACACCTACATGCACACAGGTCTACCGCACCACAGAACGCAAATCATTTTTAAAGCCAATATAATTTCAGCATCAATTGATTAAGAAAGCATTTTGACTTGGCTTATTTGGAAAATTACTTCAATTTATCCACTTTATTTGGCTAGCATAAGTCATCAGTGCAAGTATAACTTTGAAAAGAGAGAATTTGGGTGACTCATCATGCCTCTGGGCACAGAATGGGGTACAAAATCTCAGGGGTGACAGAGAGGGTGGCCTGCAGGGGTACCCAGTGACAGAGAAATCTTGAATCTATCTGAAGGTGCCTTTACTAATAACCTACCTAACAGAGGAAATTACACCACCAAACAGAAAGCAAGGGAAATAAACTCACAACTGCTCTTTGTTTTAATCCAAACCTGTGGTCTAACTTGTTATCTCTAAGAGTATCATTTTCTTGGCCTTGAAGAGCCCTATGTGGATGTTGGGGTCAAGCTCTCTGTCTCAGCTCTTGCCTGATAGATTTCAAGGGCTCTGATAAAGTCAGCCTCACAGAGAAAAGAGAAAAATGAACGCCTGCAACAGCTTTGCTGCATCTTCTGTTATCCATCTGCTAAAGCAGAGAACAAAAGCCATTTTTAGCTTTTAAAACTCCAAGCAACTTTCCCTCAGGGCCCAGCACCTGCACTATTATTCTCATTCATTCTCTCATAAAATAAAATCAACTTTCCTTCCTAAAACTATTCTACTCCTGGTGTGAGAAAGCTGTCCCCATCCCCGACACTACCATTCACCCTTTTTTAATGCACAGAAAACAGGACATGAACCAGACAGGTACAAAGTAGTTATTGCCAGTCAAGGCTGGATTTTCCCTTGGAGATCAGGTCTAAACTTCTCATTTTACAGATGATGGGGCCTTGACTCAGGTGGAGGTGACTTGTCCAGGGTCTTGGAGCTGGGTTGAGACAGACCCGCCCAGCTTCTAACTCAGCATTTCCCATCCTAAGGCCTTTCCCTACAGAGGGAGACGGGGAGGTACATGGACAGGAGACAGATGGATAAATTCTTGTTCTGGGTCCTGTCAGTTTTTGGACACAATTATTCTGTCTTCAGATTGAACGTCCCATAGGCACATCAGAACTCCCTGTAGGACATTTAAACTTTACTGCAGAGTTAAGAACTGTGGAGAGTTTAAAGTCCCCCGCAGCCATTAAGATAAGATGCAGTGAGAAGAGCTATGTCACAGGTGACTAATGGGGTCTCATACTTCCCACCCCCGTAGTTGTGTTTTTAAGCAAGATGTCCAGTATTTTTACTCTTGGGGTAGGGAACAACGGCTGACGACTCCCCCCCAAAAAAACTGCATTAAAACTTTTCTTTTGTAAAAAAAAATGAGGGAAAAAAATCAATAGAGCACGAAAGGACATGAAAAATGCATTTTAACCCACATTTTTTTTCTAACTGCAAGTTTTTAAAGCTCTCTAAAAAAAGAGTCAATGTGATTCTCAAGGAAAAAAAAAATGCAAGACAACCCAAATTCAGGAGCAAAGGCAAGGAAAAAAAAAACCCAAGGGTAATGAAGATGTAAAGATCTGAGCTGGTGATCTGAGGCAGGAATGAAGAATGGTATAAGCCTGGCAACCTCCAGGATTGGCAGGTCCAGGGGGGCATTAATGTGATGGGAAACAACCTCTGGTGTGGGGTTGTGCAGCTGATATCCATATTTAAGCTTCTAAGCCTCCCACCTCAGTGAGATTACTCTGAGGAACCAAGTGTCCCTCTGTGGACCTTGCTGTGCTTTTTCCTTCCTCAAAGAGAAATGGCCTGGCAAAGAACGCCAGGCATCCCTTACAGGTGAAAATAAAAGGGGAAAAGAGTGCAGGTTAAGTGCAATATTAAAGGTGGTCTCTCCTCATCAGCGTATCTTTCTCCCTTGCAGCTAAGCAATCTTTGCCGATTACAGAGCATTACTCTGCAGACCGACTGGCAATTACAACGGGATCTTCTTCTCATCACTGACAGCAAAGGGAGGAAACGTTCTGAGTCTGGCTGGAGGTAAAGAAGGGAACCCACACTCTTTTTAGAGGTATTGCACTGGGCACCTATAACTTTGATGCAGATGCTACATGCAGCTGTTATGCAAAGAAGCTCATGCTCTCAGAGCTGATGTGTTTATTTACACTGGTGCTGAAGCCTAGTTAATGCCAATTTCCAGAAAGGATTAATATACACTAACATGGAATTATTGAACCATCACACACATCTGGAAATGCATGTTTTAACTGTTTCTTGTGGCTCCAGCTGCAAGGTGGAGCCGCTGAGAAGGGTGGTGTGGCTCCTGGGACCCCCTGAATGGACGCCGTGCTGTCGGGCTTACTATCGGTCCTTCTGACCAAGACCACAGTCCTCACTCCCTCCTGACCCGGCTCCCTGCTCCTTTTCTTCTTGGCCTCGATGTGAATTTCTTAGCTTCAATTTCAAGCCAAGGCTGCAACCCCTTCCATCGCTCCCATTTCTCTCACCTCCAAGCCACTTTCCCTGTAGCCTTGAGGTCTCCTAAAGGAATGAAGAAATACCCAGAGAACCGGAAGGCTGTGGATCTTCCCTTGATCTTCAGGATTCGGTCGTGTAACCTTTGCACAGTACTGAGTGGGTCAGCTGAGGGAATAATCCCTTGGCAAAGAGAACACCCAGAGGAAAGGCAGAAGGCAGCCCTGGGACTCAATTGATCTCATGACCCAGAAGCTTCTATCTCCAGAGAAATACAGTATCATGGCCCCTCCTGAGAGGTCCATGTTTACACTCTCATCTCAGAACAGACTACCGTTCCCCCAGCCCATCTCAGTTACTCAGGAAGCTGAAGAAAAAAGCTGAGACATTTTTTGGGAAGCCTTTGAGGTGGAAAGGCTGAGGGTCTGAGGTACTTGGAAAGCAATCTGGCCTCCCTACCCCTCGCTGTCCCTTCTCTGTGCCTCTACTTTCCAGGGTGGAGACTAATCCAGATTTGCAAATTGTTTATCATTAAGCACCCTGGGAAAAGACTTTGCCTGTTTGACCTTGGTTGAGGCTCTAAGGGTTCGCTCATGAATAATTACAAAGAGCTTGGCAACTCCAAGCACCTTCCCAATATTGACAATGAAAGCAATTTATGGTCTGAGATCCTGCTGGGGGCTCTTTAACAACTGTCTGCTTGGATCCACCCATACCAGGCTTCCTAAATATCCAGCTGTTTCTCTTTTTTTTTTTTTTTGTAGAGACAGAGTCTCACTTTATGGCCCTCAGTAGAGTGCCATGGCCTCACACAGCTCACAGTAACCTCCAACTCCTGGGCTTAAGCGATTCTCTTGCCTCAGCCTCCCGAGTAGCTGGGACTACAGGCGCCCGCCACAACGCCCGGCTATTTTTTTTTTGGTTGCAGTTCGGCAGGGGCCAGGTTTGAACCCACCACCCTCGGTATATGGGGCCGGCGCCTTACCGACTGAGCCACAGGCGCCACCCTGTTTTATTTTTTTTTATTAAATCATAACTGTATACATTGATATGATCATGGGGCATCATACACTCGCTTCATAGATATCCAGCTGTTTCAACAAATCCCACTGAGCGAACATCAGCCACATGTCCCCTGGTCTCCCTCCCCAAGTACCCTACAATCATTTGTGCAATCCTCCAGAACACCTCTTTCAGTGCCATATCAGAAGAGCTCTTTAAACAGTAACAAGAGCCAATATTTTAGATTCTACTGCTGGCGTTTCAGCTTGAGTCACTTTATTGTAAAATTAGATGTCATTGTGAAAAGCATGGATATAAATATAAGAGCAAAAGGCCCCTTTCTTAATGCAGAAACCAAGGTAACAATATCTTATTTTTCCCTTGTTGTCAAAAAGTTTTTTTTCCCGATGGCTCAGCCAACATAATGCACTACACATTTACACTTAGCAGTAAATAACTATTATGCAAAAGTACTCCACAGTAAAATCTACGTATATTTATGGAAAGCTAAATTATATTGCCAAGTTTATTTTAGACCAAGGAAGTCCCTGGGAAGGGATATTGTGTATTTTAAAGAGTAAATGCAAACTATTAAATAGAAAGAAGCTTTGTGGAATGTAACACATTCTACCTGGGTAAATCAGAGAGCAATTACACAGTAAACTTTTCTTTGATGAAGCACTGAAGTGATGGCATGTAATTACTTTTCTAGGGCTGCACCGTGTGTTTATCAAAATGTTAATGCAAGCATAATAACAGGCTGCATGTTTGTGCCCAGAATGTCAGAGCCATCCAGCTGTCAATCACATCTGAAAATAAAATCACAAATAAGCAGGCAGCTTGATAACAGGAGTGACAGCCAATACTCACTCAGCTGACAAGTACTTTGCTCCCCTCCACCAATCACAGTGTCACTGTAATGTCCCTAATAGGAGCAGTGTGGTGTCTATTTGCTGGAATGGAGCCAGAAATGGGTTGGACTTTGCAGGTGGCTCCCCCTCCCCATGTTCTGCTAACAGGCCTCCCTCAGGGACCAGCAGCCCCATTTCCTCTCTCCATGCTCTCTTGTGCCCTTGTGAAGGCTGCGGAGCCCACACGCAGGCTGGCATTATGAAAACCTGAGTCAGAGCAGGCCTCCTGGCCGCTGGCCTGTTCCATCAGTACACAGCAAGTTCTGCATGCCTCCCTGGGTAGCGGCCACCCAAGTAGGAAGTCCTAGGCTAGTGCTGAGCTGGTTTTGCTTAAAGCTCTTAATGCAACTTAAAAAAAAAAAGCTACAACAACAACAACACAAAAACAGGGGCCTGGTTTTGAAGAGACAAATGCCAGAACTGCCAGGGGATTTGCATGAACTCACAAGTCAGTGCTTGGGAAATACAGGCCCATTCAGGGGCCCGCCTGGGGTGTGTGGGGGCCAGGCTGTCAAGTCCTAAACAGGCCCCAGACGGGGTAATTTTCCACCATCATTTCCTTACGCTTTGGAGCATCTAGGAGACAAGCACTTCGGTCCTGGCAGCTCTGTGCACACGCTGACTCACAGCCTCTTGACTTTCTCTGAGAACACTTCCCACTGAAGGGTCCTTTCGAATGTGTCTAAAAATCTCTAACCACTTGTTAGAGTGTGAGCAGGTGCACACATCTCCTTCTTCTTTACGTCAGTGATTGCAGACCTTCTTTTGTGTATGGGCCACACTTTAGGAATTTACCTTGCTGTGTTCACTAAACCTCCTTTTTCTATCCTTAGCATCATCGAATTCACTTCCCTAGTGAACTTACAACAGTAATAATACCTATGCATTCTGCTGTTGTAAGATTCTGGCTTGTCTACCTCATCCTTGGCATTAAGTGTGCAGTTGTAACTGGGGGAAATGCCCTGGTTCCTGGTATCAAGAGAGGTTGCGGAGGAAACTGGCAGAAAACAGAAAGCAGGATAAATTGTCCCTAAACTCTGCTCCTCAGCAATCTTATTTCCATTATTTTTCATGCTTTCTGATGATGCCAACAAATGTTGCAATGGCAACAGCCAATCCCGGACATTCCTGGCTGCCTGAAGTGCTGCAGAGAGCCGATTTCATCCCTCTTTTGTGACTGCAATGACTGGCGGAAACTCTTCTACCCGCACTTGGGCTAATAGGTGGCAGCCTTCCATGTCTAGAGAAACTGCAAAAGTCAGCCAAACACGGAAGCCTTCTACGTGTTTAGGTTCAGAGCCCCTTATGCCCGGGATGTGACCTGCAGGGGGGATGCCAAGACCCTCCCTGTCCATGAGTCCCCTGAGTCAGTGGGTGTGCCTGACTCTCCCGTGGTAGCAAGTGCCAATCAGGGGAAAGCAGTAACTCTCCTCTTAAGGGAGGGTAGCTTAAGCATGTTAGTCTCATTTACTCTGCCCTTCCCTTCCAGAAGGAGATTGAGTAGATGCTGAATCTGGAGCCTAACTCCCTGCCCACTGAGCAGGAGAAGGATCATGGCCACTGTAGAGCCCCAGAGATGCCGGCAATTCCTAAGAGGAAAGTGAGGCAGCTCGGAGAGGCAGAGCAGGCCCCCAGACAGGGTAAGAGATCTCCAGACACGTAGACACGGGTTTCATGGCCTCTTCCCTATGGACGCTGCAGTTCACTTCCCGCCTCCCTTCCAGCCCCTCCTGCACTTCTGGCCCTCTTCCTCACATCCAGCTACTCCCCTACCTCCCTCCCCACCTCTGGACCCTCCCTTGCCTCCAGCCCCTCCCTTGCTTCTGGCCACCCTGCTCGCTTCCGCCAGCTCCTTCACTTCCTGCCCCCTCCCTCACTTCCAGCCCCCTCACTTCTGCCCCTTCACTTCCTATCCCCTCCTTCACTTCCTGCCCTCTCCCTCACTTCCTGCCTCCCTCACTTCCTGCCCCCTCCCTCACTTCCTGCCCCCTCCCTCACTTCCTAGCCCGCTCACTTCCTGCTCCCTCCCTCACTTCCTGCCCCCTCCCTCACTTCCTGCCCCCTCCCTCACTTCCTAGCCCCCTCACTTCCTGCCCCCTTCCTCACTTCCTGCCCCCTCCCTCACTTCCTGCCCCCTCCCTCACTTCCTGCCCCCTCACTTCTGTGCCCTCACTTCCTGCCCCCTCCCTCACTTCCTGCCTCCCTCACTTCTGCCCCCCTCCCTCACTTCCTGCCCCCTCCCTCACTTCCTGCCCCCTCACTTCCTGCCTCCCTCACTTCTGCCCTCCTCCCTCACTTCCTGCCCCCTCCCTCACTTCCTAGCCCCCTCACTTCCTGCCCCCTCCCTCACTTCCTGCCTCCCTCACTTCTGCCCCCCTCCCTCACTTCCTGCCCCCTCCCTCACTTCCTAGCCCCCTCACTTCCTGCCCCCTCACTTCCTGCCCCCTCCCTCACTTCCTGCCCCCTCCCTCACTTCCTAGCCCCCTCACTTCTGCCCCCCTCCCTCACTTCCTTCCCCCTTCCTTCTGGCTCCTCCCTCACCCACATCCCTCTCTACTATGTTCAGTGCACATAGGACTTTGCTGGTTTCAAAGTGCACAGTCACTGTCACAGGACCTGCTGGCTCCTCTGCTTCGAATGTCCTTTTTTCTTTTTCTCTACCTGGAAAAAACTCACCACTTCCTTCAAGTCTCACAAAGGTCACTTCCTCTGAGGCTTTCATCAGCATTCCAGGAAGAATTTACTGCCCTCACCCCAGTGCTCCCCAACACCTCTATTTTAGCATTTCCCTTCTTGCATGTAGACAGAGACGTTTTTCTTCCCCATATCACACTCTGAGGGTCTCATGGACGAGCGTTAGGCCCCGAAGTTTTGTTTGGAATTCCAGAGCCTAACGCAGGCTGGATTATGGGCTTATAAAAGGTGCTCAGATGTGCTTGTTGATTTGAATTAAATATCTAATATTAGTGTGTTATATAAAATAAGGACCATTATATATTTATCCAGAGTCAAAACTGGGATGAAGAAGTAAAGTTGGAGTGTTTGAATCAATACAAAGAACTTTCTGGTCTCTGTAGCAGCTCAGCAGTACAGGTGACTGGCTCCTCCCTGCAGGTGTTAGAGTGGAAGACCCCCAGCCAGCTGGGGGGACTGCACAAGTGGCCCCAATGATCCTTACACTAGTGTCAACTTCAATAATCTATGAAGCATTAGACCTCTATGAATGAGTAGATAAAACTTTTCAGGTCTATGAGTTAAAAAGTCTCTCTAGTACCATGTATAAAATTCAATTGTGAACTTGTTAAAAACCCAGGGCTTCACCTCCAGAAACTGTATTCAGTAATGTGGAGATGGTCACCAGAATCTAGATTTTAAAAATTCCTTGGTGCTAATTCTGTTGGAAGTAGCTCCAGAACTGTTAGTGGAGAATCATGGCTCTAGGATGTGCCAAGTCCACAGACCCTAAGTCCCCTGCTACCTGACACACCTTGCTTTGTGCTGACATGGAAGTTGGTCCAACGCCTGGTATCTCCTAGAACACGTGTGTGGAAAAGCTCGTGATCTGAGCTCAGAGTCCAAGCACAGAGAGAATTGCAAGTCTGCAGTGCAGCCTGGCTGGCTCTCTGGTTCCTGAAGTCTGAGGAAGGCTAGGCAGGTGCACACCAGACATCTCTGAAGTCAAAGACAGTCTAGCACTCCACAGGGTGGAGTGACGGGCCTGCCTGCAAGCCAGCATCATGGCCCAGGAAACTATTTAATTGATCCACGAGATGTCAGGTTTTGAGGCATCTTCCTAGAGAAATGAGACGGGAGATTTGCCAAGATTGTAGAAGAGCTCACAGGGATGATGTCACCTCAGTACAGGCTGAAGAAGTGGAAAGCGCAGCAATCACATTTCAGCACCGATCTGGAATGGTGAGGTGGTATCTGGTCACTTTGCAATGGGATCTCTTCAAATCAGATGATGAGCATGTGACAGGTTTGCAAAGCTTGGAATCATTTGGAGTTGATAATTGAACATTGAGTGAAGGGTTAAGAGGTTAGAATACAAGGTTGGACAATGAAGTTCTTGAACTCATCCTAGAAAAAAGTGTTACTTTCCTCATTGCTGAACATCATGACTGTCACCTGTCAAGAACTCCCCTTGGCCATCTGTTGATGACAGTTCTGAGGGCCATTCCAGAAAAAAAGTTCCAAAATTGCTTTGAAGGATACACTAGGGGGTAACGCTGGTGAACAGCTTCCCAAGGAAATAACCGGAGTGATATTCAGCAGTGAGGTATGTAGCACTTTTTGTAGGATGAGTTCAAAAACGTAACTGTCTGACCTCATATTGTCCAAAGGTAGAACAGAATACCCTCAGATTCAGATTGGACACTGATGATGGGTTATTTCAAAGTCTGCTAAGGCCTTGAGTATGAGAGACAATGATCTGAAGCCTACAGATGCCACAGGCCCCACATTCTTCATTCTTAGACAATCACTCGCTTCTTCATTTCACATTTTGGCAATTCCCAAATGCACAGGTGTATGAAGTCTAAAAGGATTCCCTTTCAATTGTAACTGGATCCCAAAACAGGAGTGTGGTGGGAAAGAGAATCTCAGTCTGGTGACGTTCACTGCTGTGTCCATGATGGCGCCAGCACAGACTCTCTTTCCAGGAGAAAGAAGGACATCGACCTGGGAACTCAGAGTCTGTTCTCAAAACAGATACTCGGGGAAATTTTCAGCCCTGTCTTTATAAAACTTGTTGAGTATCTTGGGTAAGATAGCTTCATTACGGATCATCCTAGAATCCCAGCATCCCTAAGTCCTATTTAAGTTTTGTTTGCTTTGTGAACACCTCATCATCATTACCAAACTTCTCCCAACTGAAAAAAAATCCAGCAATCCCGAATCTGCTTTATTATGTTATTGCAGGTAATTCTCTCTTGGTAATGAGGAGTCCTTTGTTTTCTGAATAATATAGCATCAGTTAGCTGGGGACAGGGCAAGGGCGGCTGGCCGGCTCCTGGGGCCTCCAAGTGGATGTCTCAGGCATGCCCCGAGATGCCGTCTGATTCTAGGGTGCTATGAGCTTCGAAAAGAGGTTCCATTTTTCTATTTGGCAACAAATGTTTCATCTAAAACACTAGGGGCTCCCAGGGAAGCCTCAATTCACTGATGATGGGTTATTGAGCCTAGTTGGTAAGACAGGGAAGGGAATTAAGAGCAAGTCTCCTTGTTTCCCACTTTAACTTCCAGCTCAAGACCCTGACTCTCACCTTTCCTGGCCTTGCTGTTCTTTGACACTCCTGCCCCATCATTCACGCTAGTCTCAGTGAAGATGCTGAGTGGTTGGCCCACAGACAGCCTTTAGACGGTGGTGCCAATCCAGTTCTGAGGAAGGGAGTGGGGTGCAACGTGTGCAGAAACGTGCCCAAATTGGGACACAGCCCTGGAGTGCACAGGCCCTGAGCAATGCTCCCCCGGTGATGATGACGTGCCCATCAACGCCTGTTTTCAGCAGCCTTTGGAAGCTCTCCTGAGGGCTACATGCCAGGGTATTTCGTTGACTGGCTTCATTTGTACCACCTCAGCCCCCACTTTATTTCTCACCCATCCCACTGAGAGAGGATATCTCACCAGATGAGACGTGGCCTTCACTTCCCTCTCCAAAGACAAACTACTGTCTTAAACTGAAGGTCTTCTGCCTGGAAACAGCCATGTTTCCGTGCTGTGTTCCAAAGCAGGTGTTGGCTAATTCAGTAATTAGTATGCACATCTAACTTCATGCAGCCTCTGTTGATCTCTCAATTATAGTTAGCTGGGTCCTCTGAAGTTTGCAGTAGTTAATTAGAGCATTATTGAACAGCTGGGCTATAGAGCCAGCTCTGCAATCTGTTGACAGCTTGGTACCACGCACCAAGCTCGGGACCAGTCCTTGACTGGGGATTGCCAGCCTGCAGGGTGACCCAGCACCAGGATGGTCTACGTTGTCTTTTGGGTAACAGCTGGAGGGAGGCCTCTTTTATGAGCAGAGAATAATGGTCACATTCCTTATTCTGTCTCACTCTTGACAGGAAAATTCACATTCCTATGGTGATCAGTTTCAGAAAATTCTCCTCAGGGGAAAAAGGAAAGCTTCAATGTTCAGGGAAAAAAGGATAATGGTTCTGAGTAGGATCAGGGAAGTCAAAATCTAAGGTTATCACATGACTTAGCGCTCAGCCTCCCAGCCCCACACTGCTCCACCTTGCCTGCCCTCCTGGGAGATTTCAGGAAAGGCAGAGGGATAGTGGAAGGGTGCACGAGGGTCCACGCATGGTGAATTGAGCACAACATTACAGAAGGCAGTCTGGAAATGATTGCTTCTGAATAATTGAGGTATCATGCTGTCTGCAACATCTGACTCTGACTATCCAAAGCTCCTGATAATTGCCCAGGTTCCATTTTGAATCCAGCCCATGGATGTTAGAGCAAGCATGTATTCATCATTCTAAGACCAGAAGACAAGCGTGTCTTGTCGGCAGAACGGTAGGGAGAGGCTTTGGGGACTGGAGGCTAAGGGGGTAGGAGCATTACTGATTATGGTCACTGACAGTGTGCTCTCCAGGAAGGATTCTCGTCTCTACCCACATTTAGCTTTCATGCTGTTCTCTTTCCAAGTTCCAGAATCAGAAGGGTCACTGCCCTCCACAAGCTGGGAGACACAGGATTCTGTGACTCACCCCTCTGCACAGGGAGTGGCCTGGGGAGGCAGAGATCTGGGCCCATCCACTGAGTAGGGTTCCATTTACCTCCCGCAGGCCCAAACCAGGGGTCCCCAACATGCCCAGGAATATAAAGGCAACGGAAAGACACACATGGCTGAAATAATGTTCAAAAATAAGCACATATTGGAGATGGAATCGGTACAGTAGAAAGAAATCTGTATTATTTGGCGAGATCTAACCTCTTCCCAACCACTATGTGACCTTGTGTAAGTCGCATTATTTTTCTCTGTCACATCTGACAAATGGGGACAGATAAAAACTTCAGAATCACTTGACCAGAGGGGAGGTCACCTGTCTCTTTCGGGAGGGAATGAGATGGCACAGCACAGGGTGTGGGGATGCAGCTTAGAAGGCGGATTGCTACCTCCACTCTTAGCTCACCTGTGTGACCTTGGGCACAGCTTGCATTGACTTGGATCGTTCCTTCAGCTGTAAACAGGGACCCATCCTGTATGCCACGGCAGTGCGGCAAGGACTCAGTGGGAAAACTACGTGAAATTGCTTTGGCATCTGCAAAGGGGGATATAAACAAGCACGCAGCAGAGGCAGGAGTGAGGCAGGCGTGTGATCAAGTGGGCTGAATTGATTGCCAGGAAGCTGGGGAGAATTTTCAGAGGGTTTGGGATGCTAGATAGCGTCCACAAAGGATGACATCAGACGATTTACAATTCAGAGCTCTCCAGGGTGTGGAAGAGTCTTTGAAGTGGGGGAGCTCGGTTCAGCCCTTCACCTCAATCCACTTTGCTGTGCAGTGAATTTAAAGGGCCTTACCGGATTCTTACCCAGCTGTCTGCAAATCAACCCCACAGCAGGCAGAGAGAGCAGGTCAGAGGGCCTCGGACTTCTGTATGGTCACCCCATCCACTCACAGCTGCTTCCTTCATTAAGCAGCCTTTATGAGGCTGTGCCTGAGGCCCTGACTAGATTCTGCTCACTATCTGAAGACAGGACATGGTGCCAAGGCTCTTGTGAGTCGTCCCGTTCTCAGACACACCACTTCAGGGTTCTGTGGTTTCCGATCAGAAGTTGAATCAATGGATAAGAATCAGGCTCTGTGTTGCCAGTCGAGGTTCACTAAATGTCCTCCTTCAGTTTAATTCAGTAACACGTGTGGTAACTGAAGGTGGTGATGCCCATTGGTGAGCTTGCTAATCTATACCTGTATTGTTGGGGGTCTTGTTTTCTTATATTGGTGCTTATGGCACCTCTGTAGGGGCAGGCAGAGAAGGCCTTATTATTCCCATTTTACAGATGAGTAAACTGAAGACCAGAGTGGGAAGTCCCACGCCTAGGTAAATGTGGGGTGGAGGCATACATCAACGGCGTGTGCCTGTGTGACATGTTTACTGAAGTGTGACTGGTGTGCACAGTTAAAGCAGCATGAATGTGAAGAGTTTGGTCATGTGCACACTCACAACACCATCACCACTACCCAGAAGCAAACACACCCATTAGCCCCAAAAATGTTTCTTTGTGGCTGTTGTCCTCCCTTCCTGGAGGTCTCCCTGTAAACCCTCGGGGATCTATCTTCTGTCTCTAGGGGCTGGCTAGCATGCTGCTTCTAGCTCTTTATATAAATGGGGCCACAGGGTACAGACGCCTTGTGCCCGCTGCCTTCCCTCGGCCTACTTACTCCGCGATGCACCTGCTTTTAGGGTCACTGGCTCACTCCCTTCCTTCCCGCTGCTGAGGGGGCTCCCATTGTGTGGATGCCCTGTGACTTGTTTTGATTTGATTCCCAATGATTTTTTCCAACTGCTCTTCTTAGAAAAAAGAAAAAGGAAAAAAAAAAAAGGCCCGTTCCCTCTTTCCCCCCCCACACTGTAAATGATTTCAACTCCAGTCCTGTTTCGCAGATGTCTCCCGATTAAATGGGCAGATGAATAAGAGGCCGCATCGGGGCTCCTGGGCACCGCGTCGGTGTCATTCTGAGCGGATTTTACTGGGACCTGCACATTGAGATGTGTTGGCTCTGTGTGGCCTGAGACAAGGAGAACTCAGGAAGGTATAAACAACAGGGAACTTTGGAAAAATTATGAGAGCAATTTAGGAGTGGATAATTAGATATCTTTTGCAGGGTGTTTGGGAAATTAAATTAGCTTTTTTTAAAGATGAAGGTTTGTGGGGATCACTTCATAAAAAAATATCGCTGCGACTGATTATTTTTCTGATACTCTTTGCCTTTCTTCTCGCATATCCAAGGAAGTGGCACTTTTAGCTGAGCTGCGGCAGCCAATCATAGGCTCTAATTGCATTCACTGCACAGATTGTCCGTGTCGTGAGTAATAAAATTAGTTTGAACAAACCCCCAGCCACAGTCACAAATAACTTTCTGGTGGAGAATCCTGTAGCCTTTCACGCTAGGGGAAGGGTCAGTTTAATCTCTGTAGTTTAATTCTAAAATAAAGATGGAGTTTTGGGGGGTAGTATGGACAAAGCTGAGGGGTGAGAGTGGGAGAAGGATTTGTAGTTCCTGGCAGGTTCTCAAAAGACAACTGGCTTCCTTTCTTCCCTGAGCAGCCTTCAGAGAAGACAGACAGCCCTGACCAGGACCCACAGCCAACAAAGGGCTGGCACTGGCATCCCGGAGTCTAGGAGAATGAGAGGCCCAGATGCTGAGGGTCCTGCGTGCTCCTGCCCTGGCCTGTCGTCCACAACCTCAGTCTATTTCTGAGATCTCCATGTGCTGGTTGGACACTGTGGCTGTACAATCTGCTGGCCGGGGTCTCATCCAGAACCCTTCCACTTAGTAGTGATGGAATCCCCCAAGGTCCCCTTGGCTGTACACAGAGCCACCTCCAGGGTGCTTGGTGTCCCTCCCCCCCTTCTGCTGGACACAGTGACCATCCATTCTGGTAAAGGGCTTCAGGAATTCATTGTGATGGCCAAGCAGTTTCCATCGGTTTCTCTTTTCCTTTACAGGCTCTGCCCCAAAGCTCTGCCTTTTTAAACTCTGCTGGAGCCTCTGGGGTCAGTAAGAGAGTGGCCAGTGATGTGGACGCCAACCCGAGGGCCTTCAGTCTCAGCCCTGAGACGGCCCGCCGGCACCCGGCCCCCTCCTGATCACTACCTCAGCTATCTGCCACTTGCCTTGTTACATTTCTGAGCCCACTCTGCCAGCTTTATTTAATGAGGTTTATTGTTTGTGCTTGGTAATTTTCAAAGGCCCATCACCCTCTTTGAGTTTGCCCTTAGATCTTCAGCCTCCCAAAGAGGTGGGCTTTTGAAGCTTCCTCTATTAATTCAGTACCTGCTTCAGCATTTAGCGGCACATGGGTTTGAAGTGTACATAAGCCACAGTGGAAACATCTGAGAAGTGTCCCCAGATACTGCAAATTATAAAGGGTGATTAGGAAATAGTACGGCTCTCTACCTTCTCATGCCTCAGAACTTCCTTCCTTATATCAAAGATTCTGGGATATCAAAATATCACTGTCTGACTCTGATAATGACTTCTCAGACTTTCAGACATCAGTGGAGCAAAGATATAATTTTAATTATCAGCAGCTAGCCTTAAAAAAAAAAAAAACCCTTTAGCTATTGTAAAGGACAGGGCTGGGAAGAAGGGCAGGTGAGGAGGTGGGAGGTGAACTAGCGGGCCTATCAGAGCCCAGCATGGTGGCTGTCACTGACATAGCCTGCCGTCCCTCCATGGGGGGACGCCTTGGCTGTGGACGTGTGGGCTGCTCTGGCTTGTCTTGCTAGTGGCACCATTGTCAGGCAGCAAATGGCAGGAGCCATTCCCAGAGAAGCCAAGTGGCCTAAACATCAAGGTGAATACACAGACTCCAGAAATCACGCTGAAGCAATTTAGCTTCTAAAATCAAGCCCTGACCAGCTCAGTCAAGGCTCCCAAAAATGGCTCCCAGGGCCTGCTGTCCCTAGAGCACGGGCAGCAGTGGAGGGAGGGGTCTAGGGCCCCTATGAGGTCCCTGCTTTCCTCAAAAGGTGCAGTGGTTCTCGGGAAGTCCAGCCCAGGGAAAGAAATCTTTCCTAGGAACACATGTCTGCAAAGACAAAGTCGGGGTTTGATGTCCTTTAGGCCTCTGTCCCCAACCCCTGGGCTGAAGAGTGGGACGGGTCCATGTCCTGGGAGGCCATACAGCAGCAGGTGAATGAGAAAAGCTTCATCTGTGTTTACAGCTGCTCCCCATTGCTCTCATCACCGCCTGAGCTCTGCCTCCTGTTAGATCAGGTCAGCAGCCATAGATTCTCCCAGGAGTGTGACCCCGGCGGCAATAAACTGTGCCTGCTGGGGATCTAGTTGTGCCTCCTGGGGGAGAATCTAATGCTCCCCTCGCCAGCATGGAAAGACTGTCCTCCATGAAACCTGCCCCTGATGCCAAAAAGGCTGTGGACGGCAGCTTTAGGCAGCCACCTGTTAGGAACTGAACCCACTTGAGGAGCGGGCGGCTCACCTCCCCCTCCTGGCTCCTGGCCCCGCGGCCTCTGCTGCCTCTGCTGGCTCTGTCCCATGCCTACACCCGACCCACACAGGCTGAGGGGCCTCCTCAGAACTCCACACGCAAACAAAGCTTTCAACCTTCTTCCCGACTGCTCTGGCTTGTAAATTTTATCACTTTAATCTGCACCATTTAGGAAATGCTTGGGAGGGGCCCTGAACCAGGCACATGTGTAAGAGACAAGCTTTTCTCTTGAAAAATCAGCTATTATTTATCCTGAAGGAGGAGAAAAATTACAACTCTGAGAAAATTATTTCCCTTTTACAACCTTATCATGAATGATGAGCATAGCTGGACGTAAGGCCTGGCTCTGTGTGCATGGGTGTGTTTGTGAGTGGCTGTGTGTGTTTCTCTGTGTGTACTTCTGTGTATTTCTGTGTGTGTGTTTCTTTACATGTGTCTGTGTGTGTTTCTGTGCATGGGCGTGGCTGGAGGCTCACCCTTTTGCTGCTGGGGTTCTGCCTGCAGCAGCAGAGAGAACCCACAGCTGACTGAGTTCTGTCACCCTGTCTAGTGGGGACAACAGCCAGAGATGGGCAAGGGCTCTGACTGTCTTTGCCATCGGGGCAGCCCCTGGCTCACAGGTCCTGCTCCCCAACCCCAACACAGCGCAGCCTCCCCCCTGCTGCCCCACACTGGTAGCCAGACGCCCTGGGGTGGGGCTTCAAGGGACCCTGCCCAGCTGCTTTCATACTGGGGCTAGATTTGGGCATAATTCTCTCATCATTTAGTGTCCTTTCCTTTGCATTAGAGGAGTTTGAAGAGGAAGAGTGTTCTCAGGCGGAAACCCCAGCATTTAGGTCTCTCCCAGATGTACACAGCCACTGCCCACGCTTCCCGAGTTCCCTCAGACTACTCACAACAACTGAGATAAACACCTTTTCAAACGCCTCTTCTGCAATTTCACTTCCTTTAAAAATAGTGATGGGGTCACGTCTGACACCCTGGAATGTCCATCATGCATTTATTTTATCTAGCTCAGTGCTAGACAGCAATTAGCAAAGGTAACACTAATTAGGTTTTACAATGTAATAAGTGTCCCTCCAAACTTAAGTCATAACATTTTAAGCTTCTAATGATTGCAAGGTCATTGTGCCATTCATAATAGCAAGGATGCTAATGGGTGCATTTGGTATGCATGGGGTGCCCCTGTTTCCTCCAGGGGCTTATTAGCATTTATTGGGGACACTTTATTTGTTGCTGAGCTCATGCCCTAAATGGGAACAGTGAATGGGCCACCGGAAAGCCCTGGAGTTTCAGACTCAACCGGTGTCGACCCCACCAAAGGCCTGGCTACCTAGGCTACCACAAGTTTGTTTTCCTCTACACTCAGAAGCCCCACCTCCTCTTTGTCCAGTCTACTTGGCCAGCCAACCTCCACCTCCCACCTCCAAAAGCATTAAGAAAAATGCTCTGATGTTCAACTATGTGTTTTATAAATAACTCAACATTCATAGCTTCATTTTTTAATCTTGCTGCCAGCACATTCTGGATATAGTCACTAGCATCGGTTTCTATTTCTTAGACTATACATTCTCGGGAGGCAGATTGCAAACCCTTGTGAAGTGTCTACCCCAGAGCCACGTGTGTGGGGGGCTCAGTAATATACGTGGGTTTTTGGAAGTGGCTGTAGATAATGATAGGGTGGGGATGGCAATAGTGCCAAACAGGCAGGTGGGAGTCTCCTCTGGCCTAGCTGGAAAACGCGACACCAATATATTTCCATGGATGACACGTCTTAGCCGTCAGATCTGCAGGGGCCTCATAGGATGGTGTGGTTCTGCGAGGTGTTACTGGGAATCAGACTTCCCTCCTTGAGGGGTATATAGAGTAGAATCTCCATGGTTGGCCGCCTTCCTATGCGGACCACCTCCTTCAGTTGGCCTGGTTTTCATAGACTGGACATGCACCGTATGTACGTATCAGCTCAGGAGGCCTAGCTTCTATGGTGACTACCTCTGTGCGTTGACTGGTCTATCACAGTCCCTGGGTGGTCACCTCACAGAGGTTCCACTGTACATGCAAAGTAAAGAAAACCTGGGTTGTCATAATTGCATTTGTTTGCAGAGTAAGGTTCCATTCACTCCAGTCCCTGAACTGGGCACCGAGTGAGGGGTAGGAACACAGTGCTGACCAAGACAGGCATCGTCCTGCCTCCAGAGCCTGCAGCCCGGCATGGGGAGACCGCAGCAAGGAGCTCATTCCCTGGCTGATTCTTTTTTAAAATCACATTAAGTAGAACAAAGAGGTCCAGGGTACTACAAAGGATCGGGGGGCACAGCAGATACCTGTGGGCTCAGGGGGATAAGTAGGAAGGACTGGTGGAGGGAAGGGTGCTCTAGGCATGATGAGGGGCCTGGGGCAGCAAACAGCCAAGAGCTGAAGGAATAAGAGGCGGCTGGCCAGGCAGGCCGGGCAAGGACATGGGTCAGCGGCCATGTGCCATGGGAAGCAGCAAGCACTTTAAGCTAGACAGTGACATGGTCATTACCCTACTCCAGTCCCCATCACAGATCTTTTCGCAGCTGGTGCTCAGGGAAGAGCTCATGAGCTTTCCAGGTACTAATCTGGGAGATGTTTTGCCCACAGAGACGGCACAGGAAGAGCGTTTGTAATGTGCTCTGTCTTCTGTGGAAAGTGGGTGGCCTGGAAGGGACAGGCGTCGAGGGCGGGAGTTCTCAGGACCGAGACCTCAGTTCTCAATGGTTGCAGCCTGTGACCCCTCCTAGTGCCTCCAGCACACTCGCCTTCCACAGGGACCCCATCTTGTGCAAGGAACAAGAAAGAGGAGGCGGGGAAGGGAGGGGAAAGGAAGGCACTTTGAAGCCAGGCTCTTGAGGAGCCCTTGCAATCTTCCTGCCATCCCTTTTAGGGACCCCAGTGGCAGACCACAACGGAGATGCTACAGAGGAAGGGAAAGGGCCAGGGCTCTTCCACTTGCCAAAGGCCCTGTGCATAGAGCCAGTGGGAGCTGGACAGCGCTCGGCCACTCCCCGAGCTCCCCTCTACTGCTGTCCAGGGCAGGATCCAGGATTCATTCTGCCAGGAGCTGCGGCAGCCTCAGACCCCAGGCCGTGAACACTCCATGCAGCACTCTCACAATGTGACAGAAAGAGGAAACAGGGCTGTGGCGTCGTCACTCGAGCGAATGGCACATCCTCATAGCGAGATAATACAGAAATAAAGTGCATTTGTAATAGACAACAAAAGGATTATCCCCCCTTCATTTCAAAGCATCCTTCATCCCACGCAGGGATTACATTTCTCTTTACTTATCTTGCAAATAGTTTTTTTTATTCTTGTTTTCCCTGTAGTGCACATGTGTGGCTTATAGCAAATAAAAAGCTAGACCTTTTAAAGGCAAGGCCTGCACTAACCGGAGTGGACTCACCTCTAGGGCACTGTGAGTCCTCTAATCCACTCCTGGCAGCTGGAGCCCTGAGATACTAACCCCAAACCATCCACGGGAGCACGGCCTCTTCGTTGCTCTGAAAGGAGGAAAATGATCTCCCAGAAAATAGTAGGATCTTCCTGCAAACCTGAGCCAGCCAGGGGCTTCCCTGAGTCCTCCCCACCTCAGACTCTGGGCCCAGAGATACCCTTAATGGCTCCCTGTAGGCCTCTCCAGGAGTCCCTGTGCTTCCCAGAACCACTAGCAGGCCCACTCTGATAAGCCTTCTCATCTTCACTCAGAGTACGAGAAGCATCAGGATTTGAGAAGCAAGTAGGACTCGGGGTTCTAGGGACCAGATGTCCTAGAATGCCATGGTGGAGACAGGGGGCCAGTCCATGGCCTCCAATGTCCACAGTCAGAGCCCCAAGTGAGGGGCCCACAGTCACAGCACATACCCTGGCAGCCTCTGACATGGGGCAGGGGTTCACTCACTCTAACCATATGGAACTCACAACACCTACTCAGGCCTTACCCAGCACCAACCTCCTGGAACTCACAACACATGCTCAGGCCTTACCCAGCACCAGCCTCCTGGAACTCACAACACCTGCTCAGGCCTTTCCCAGCACCAGCCTCCTGGAACTCACAACACCTGTCTGCTCAGGCCTTACCCAGCACCAACCTCCTGGAACTAACAACACCTCTCCGCTCAGGCCTTACCCAGCACCAACCTCCTGGAACTCACAACACCTGTCCGCTCAGGCCTTACCCAGGACCAACCTCCTGGAACTCACAACACCTGTCCGCTTAGGCCTTACCCAACACCAGCCTCCAGGAACTCACAACACCTGTCTGCTCAGGCCTTACCCAGCACCAATCTCCTGGAACTCACAACACCTGTCCACTCAGGCCTTAACCAACACCGGCCTCCCAGAACTCACAAAACCTGTCCGCTCAGGCCTTACCCAACACCAGCCTCCAGGAACTCACAACACCTGTATGCTCAGGCCTTACCCACACAGGCCTCCCGGAACTCACAGCACCTGTCTGCTCAGGCCTTAGCCAACAGCGGCCTCCTGGAACTCACAACACCTGTCTGCTCAGGCCTTACCCAGCACCAACCTCCTGGAACTCCCAACACCTGTCTGCTCAGGCCTTACCCAGCACCGGCCTCCTGCAACTCACAACACCTGTCTACTCAGGCCTTAGCCAGCACTGGCCTCCTGGAACTCCCAACACCTATCTGCTCAGGCCTTAATCAGCACCAGCCTCCTGGAACACACAACACCTGTCTGCTCAGGTCTTACCCAGCATCAGCCTCCTGGAACTCACAACACCTGTCTGCTCAGGCCTTAGCCAGCACCATCCTCCTGGAACTCCCAACACCTGTCTGCTCAGGCCTTACCCAGCACCAGCCTCCTGGAACTCACAACACCTGTCTGCTCAGGCCTTACCCAGCACCATCCTCCTGGAACTCCCAACACCTGTCTGCTCAGGCCTTACCCAGCACCAGCCTCCTGGAACTCACAACACCTGTCTGCTCAGGCCTTACCCAGCACCATCCTCCTGGAACTCCCAACACCTGTCTGCTCAGGCCTTAGCCAGCACCGGCCTCCTGCAACTCACAACAGCTGTCTGCTCACGCCTAACCCAGCACCATCCTCCTGGAACTCCCAACACCTGTCTGCTCAGGCCTTACCCAGCACCATCCTCCTGGAACTCCCAACACCTGTCTGCTCAGGCCTTAGCCAGCACCGGCCTCCTGGAACTCACAACACCTGTCTGCTCAGGCCTTACCCAGCACCATCCTCCTGGAACTCCCAACACCTGTCTGCTCAGGCCTTAGCCAGCACCGGCCTCCTGCAACTCACAACACCTGTCTGCTCAGGCCTTACCCAGCACCATCCTCCTGGAACTCCCAACACCTGTCTGCTCAGGCCTTACCCAGCACCGGCCTCCTGGAACTCACAACACCTGTCTGCTCAGGCCTTACCCAGCACCGGCCTCCTGGAACTCACAACACCTGTCTGCTCAGGCCTTAGCCAGCACCATCCTCCTGGAACTCCCAACACCTGTCTGCTCAGGCCTTAGCCAGCACCGGCCTCCTGCAACTCACAATACCTGTCTGGTCAGGCCTTACCCAGCACCATCCTCCTGGAACTCCCAACTCCTGTCTGCTCAGGCCTTAGCCAGCACCGGCCTCCTGGAACTCACAACACCTGTCTGCTCAGGCCTTACCCAGCACCATCCTCCTGGAACTCCCAACACCTGTCTGTTCAGGCCTTAGCCAGCACCGGCCTCCTGCAACTCACAACACCTGTCTGCTCAGGCCTTACCCAGCACCAGCCTCCTCCTCAGTTTTTACCCCTCCCCCTAGGCCCGCATCATGGTGGGCTCCACACCAAGTGAGCCTTAATAGGCACTGCGACTTCCTTTCCTTGATATATTTTACTCCTTTCATCTGTCACTCTAAAATTTTTCAGGGATGAAAGATTCTAAGAAGAGGCTAGGGAAGTAGCGGGAGTGGACGACGCCTTCCCGGTGTCTTCATGGTGCTGACCGGGGCCAAACAGGCTGCCTTGTCCTCTCTCTTCCCTGTTCTTTCTACCTGAGTTACAACAATAAGGAAACTCATCTCATAAGTATGGATTACACTAACTAACTCCACAGCAGACAAACTCATCTGGCTATGCTGGATTAGGTGAGCATGGAGGCCCCCCAGGAAGGGCAGCAATTTGGCCTCAGTCCAGTCTGGGAATGTGAGGGACTGGCACACTTCAAGATCAGCTTCCCTTTAAGGTATTCAACTTTTCAGAAAATTAAAGCCCCCTCCCAAGTGTTCTCTTATTCTGGGGGAAAAAAGATAACAAATGAATGGTTCACCTAGACTCCAGCATAGCCCATCATGAGCTTTGGACTTTGGTCATTCACCTGCCAAACTCCTAACCAACCCCTCCCCCAGTGGAGGAGAGAGTGGGACCTGCTCCCACAGGGGTTAAATACACAGCCTTCTCCTGTGTGTACATGACAAACCATTAGGGGATTTTTATTTCTCCTCTCTCTGTGTTATACAATACCACATCAAAAGTACATTTGCAGCAAAGCTTATTTTCTGAAGACAGATAATTTGGTTAAATCTCTTCCACTTTGATTTCATCTCCAGTTTCGGACGAGCCACAGTACAACATGCAGCAGCAAAAGCCCATTTTACTCTCATGAAAAAGAATTTAATGACCCTCTGATACAGAATTGATCCTCTGGTAAGATGGCACTTGTGGGTTACTTTGACAGAAACGTTAAGCTAAGCCAGTCTGCACAGACCCACTGATGTATGACACCTGAGTCGCAGCTGGGGCTGCGGAGGACGTGGGATTTCACCTCTGCTTGGGAAGGGGGAGCAGGTGCTTGTACTGTCCCCACTGGCTAAATGCTGCAGGGTTGCTGACCTCCCGCAGAATCTCAGCAGTCCTAGTGTGGCCTGCAGCTCTCCTCGGTTGGGTAGTTTGGACAACCGCCTTACAGAACCAAGTATCTTATGTCAGGCATGCCCAGGTTGTGTTTGCCCTGGTTCTAGTCTGATGTCACTGCTTCCTATCTCATAAAGAGCAGAGAGTAAAGAGTTAGGATCAAAGTTATTAGTAATGAGGGAAATAATAGCAAAACACTTCTTTATACCACTTAGGTTAGCAAAAATGAGAAAAGTAGGGAATACCTCTCCAAAGAAGACAGATAAATGGCCAAGGAACACATGAAGAAATGCTCATCAGCCCTGATCATCAGAGAAATGTAAATCAAAACCATCCTGAGATACCACCTGACCCATGAAAATAGCCCACATTACAAAACCCCAAAGCTGCAGATGCTGGCGTGGATGCAGAGAGATGGGAACACTTCTACACTATTGGTGGGGCTGCAAACTAACGCAGCCTCTGTGGAAAGAAGTATGGAGAATCCCCAGAAAGCTAAAAGTAACCTTCCATTTGCTCCTATAATCCCATTAGTAAGCATCTACCCAGAAGAAAAAAAAATCATTTAACCATATGGACATTTGCACTAGATTGTTTATCGCAGCTCAATTCACAAACTGTAAGACGTGGAGCCAACCCAAGTGCCCATCAGCCCAGGAATCAATTAATAAATTGGGATATGTGTGCTATGGAGTAATGTTCAGTCACAAAAAGGATGGAGACTTTACGTCTTTTGTATTTATTGGATGGAGTTGAAGAATATTTTTCTTTACAGTTGAAGTATCACAAGAATGGAAAAGGAGTATGCAATGTACTCAATGCTAATACAAAACCAGCAGATGGATAACAACATGTTCACATGACAGAAAAACTCAATCTACTTCAAGAGGGGTGGAGGAGGGAGGCGGTCGGCGTGCTCTCACCTAACAGGCACAACGTAGGGGTACGCGGCACGCCTCGTAAATGGGGGTCCAGCGACAGCTTGGACAACAAGCGCAAGCAATGTAACCTAATTGTTTGTACCCTCACATTCATCTGAAATTATAAAAAAAGAAAAGTAGGGACAATCAAAGGTTGGGCACCCCATGAACAGTGCTGAGAGAGTAACCTGCTCAGGTATCGCAGGGTGTATCTGCTGGTACTTAGGGAAAGGATGAATGCACACGTCCTAGACAGAGAAACCGCGTCCGGCGGTGGGAACGCTGGGCTCCACCCAGGCCCGCCTGAGTGGGCAGAGGAGGAGACCCAGAGACCCACCAGAATGAAACCAGTGAGCACAGCAGTCAGAAACGGCGAGCTGGGCAGGGGCCTAACAGAATGGGCAGCCCTAAACACTGTGTTGAGTGGGAGAAGAAACAGAACGACAAAATCATTTAGGCAAATTAAAATCATTCACCTCAATAACACCATGTAGTGTTCTGCACATATATGCAAAGGCATATGCCAAACAGAATAGTTAGGGAGGGCCTGGGGTAAAGGTGGAAAATATAAAAAGGAGAGTCCTTAGATGGGTTATGATGAGCCATAAGTGGAGAAATAGGACTAGCTCAAGTCTTTGCAGCTTACATTCAATTTTAAAACATAGCACATAACTCAGAACGTGGAATAAATGCCAATGTAAGTGGTGATTTGGATGGTTACAATCCCCGCTCCCTTTCCCGAGGATCCTCTGAGCCTCCCTTATCCTTCTGTATAATCGGTGGGGTGTGCCATAAGACGAGGATATTTAAAAGCAGGGAGAAATATCTCTCCCACTGCTGAGGTCCCTGTGACTGGTGTTAACAAAGGCTAACAGGAGGTAGAAGGCCAATTAGAATCAATTACAACCTAACCGACCCACAGGATGGGAGAAAGCCCAGGAGACGCAGCGCTACCCTGTTCGAGGGAGATTTCCTACATGTGTGTTTCTAATTTGGGAAGGGCATCGACTTTTTGACTGGGGTATAATGATCATTTGGAGAGGCTGATCAAAATAGGAGCCTGCCTGAATGCGTTACAGCCTTTCACTTCTTGTAGACAGGAAGATAGTTAAGAAAAAGCAAGTCGAGGTCATCAAAGTCGTTTGCACTTGTAAAATGTGACCCAGCAACCATTAAACACAAAATCTCTGTTAATAGCCAGGAAAAAAAGTGTCACCTCTCCTAAATGACAAAGAAAGGCAGACTTGGAAGTCAGATGTGGTACACCGATTAGCTGCCCGTTCCTAGAATTGCAATGGTGCCAACTTTTCTCCTTCCAACAATTGGAAACCAAGAACTGAAAGACAAAACTTCCTCGAAGCGGGATCACATTTAGATTTTGGACCAGCTTTAGGTTCAAAATCTATCCCACGCTCACATAGTGCATTTGGACCACTATTGGGAGGCCATGGCATATCCAGTCGGACAAAACTTGGACCAGGGTTCTGGAAAACTCGGTTGTGAAAGGTGGCATTATACCAGGGATAGAGCCGGCGGGTGGGGAGTGTTGAATACACCCAGTGGACAGGGAAGCAGCTGCCCCAGGGGTTGTAAAACAACTGGGTGTGCCATTAGGCTCAGAGGGAGTCCCCAAACCTGGCCAAAACCATGCTGTTGGTGGCCAACTGGTTGAGTGTTATGTTTTAGAACAGAAAATGTAAGCAAGTGGGGGCTGGGGAAGAGGCCCTGGACATATGGCATCTTCTGAGAGACTCTCCCAGTCTCTCAGAATCTTTTATAAACTCAACACCATGCTTAGTCAAGCAAATTCACTGTTGGGGGAAGGAAGGCAGAGTCATTTAATTGCATGGTGGCTGGTGTTTTGTACAAGGAGCAGCTGATGAATCTCTTTCTTTACCCTTCATGTCTCATGTGTTGCACCGTGGAGACACACCGTGTGGGCTGGGAACCTAAGTGTGTGTGAACACAAGGCCCTCACCTGCCTAGTTCACAGCAAGGAGCCTAACACTGCAACAGTGCCCCAGGCTCTGATCACAGCGCTCTTCAAACCAAACACCCCACATCACCATGGTCAAGCAGAGAGTGATGCGGTTGGGTTCCCTTGACTGCAGCAGTTCCTTCTGGTTAGAAACACACAGGGCCACAGGAACAGAAGTCACAAAACAAGAAATACCGTGGTTTACAGATAGTGACCAGACAGGAACATGTATTCACTTCCCAAGAATGTATTCCTATTCCCTTTCCTCCTGCTGCAAAGGGTTAAACAAAAAAGTAATTAAACAGAGATTTCTTTATAAATGCTGGACTTCTGAGGCCTGTTTTCTCTGTTTGGAAAAAAAAAATAGATTTAAGATAATGGCCCTATTCTCCTCAGAATAAATTAAGCTCAGAGATAAAGAATTCCATTACTAATGCCTTTCAGCTAAGCCCAGGCATCTTTTAAAGTCAAACGTTAAAGTATAATGTGCCGTGATCTTGTTGAAATCTTTCCTGTAATGATATTTAAGTGATGGGCAAGGGTATCAATGGTTCAGGCAAAGTATTGATTGTATATCTTCAGGACTGCTGGCTCTTCCAGAGCCTTCCATCAGAGGGAACGGATTGCACTTATCTAGAGATGTTTTTTAAATGGTTGCAAGTTAACTCAAGTAATGGGGTGTGTATGTGTGTGTGTGAGAGAGAGATAGAGACTGTAGGAAAAACGGCAGGTCAGGAGGGGAGGGAGGGTAGACAGAAGGTCAAGGGACACCCAGGGTAGAAATCAATGGCCAACTCAGACTCAGGATATTGGCTCTAAGTGGCATGAGGTACCTGCTTCAAATTAAAGCTTCTTTTTAGTGTTAGCGCTCATCATCTTTCTTCTCTTTGGGAAAAGCTGACAGAGGAGACATCTTCACCCTTGAGGAAAGAAGTTGCCCTCTCTCCTTTGGCTAGCAGGGATTCTGCTGGTCCAGAAAATCTGCACAGTCTCAGCAAATCCAGCTCCATCCTCTTGGGAAGATGATGGAAGAGGGAGCACAGGGAAAATTCTATTAGCAAGGATGGAGGATACTGACCAGAGGAAGAATGGGGGACAGCTGAGACTCTGGTGGCCCTGCTGGGGACCTCTTGGTGTGCTGACCACTCTGGACGCCCCGTCCAGTCCTCTGAATGAGCATTCTGCTGAATCACCAGGAGGCACCCAATGCTGTCACACATGGTGCTGGCACCCTGATGACTAGCTGTGTGGGTGGATGTGTAATTCCACCTTCCCTTCCCTCCCTGACTGCAGACGTTTTGAAGGTAGAGACTGAAAAGGCCCCACTCCTCACTCCACAGTCTCAGTACAGTTCAGGCCTCTGGAGGGTACTCACTACAAGCTCCTTTAAGAACTGGTTTCCTAGGTGGACACGGTGCTCACGCCTGTAATACTAACACTCTGGGAGGCCGAGGTGGGTGAATTGCTTGAACTGGTCTCGAACTCCTGTTCAAGAGAGAGATCCCATCTCTAAAATATAGCTGGGAGTAGTAGCCTCCCAGCTACTTAGGAGGCTGAGACAAGAGGATGGCTTAAGCCCAAGAGTTTGAGGTTGCTGTGAGCTGTGGTGACGCCACTACATTCGAACAAGGGCAATAAAGTGAGATTCTGTCTCAAAAAAAAAAAAAAAAAAAGAACTGGTTTCCTCCTTGAACTACTGAGCTTGCCTGGAAGGAATGCCACCCTGGAGTCCACAGCTAAAGTGACAAGAGGTGCTGGCCAGGTGGCTCCAGGCACACCCCGTTGGCAGTGTGAAGGGTCTCAGGAGTGGCAGGACAGGTGAGCTCCAGGACACTGACCAAGGCCTTCCTAGTGCCCAGCACCCTGTGACTGCAAAGCGCACCGTGGCTCTGCTTGTCACCCTGTAGTCAGAGATACCTGTGAGCCTTGTTCCGGTGGCATCACCATCCTGGAGCATGCACGGGGCTTTGGGGCCACTTGGCTGACCAGCTGTCCCCCATGAAGGTGCTGTCACTGACACTGACAAGGAAACACCTACCGTGGGGGGAAGGGTCTAAATAACTGACCAAGGAGGGCCATTTCCCATCCTGGCGGAACACACCTCTGTGTCCTTGCTATAGAGGAAACGGTCCCTCCCTAAGTGTCTGCCTTATGTTTAGTCTGATTTTTGGGCTGAACTAATCTATTGGACATATCTGTATGCATACACACATACACACATGTTTATAGAATATAAAGTTGCTCAAGGCTTTACCTTGTGTATTTCTTGTGAAACTAGGTTAAGGCTTTAAAGAAAGGAATTTAGAAGAACGTCCTGGTAACTGTACCGGCTTAATGCCTCACATTGGTTTGACACCCAGTCCTCTCATGCTTGCTAAATTCCTGCGGACACAGAAGTGAACGTCTCGCTCCCTCTCCTCCTGAGTCCACACCCACCGAGCCCATGAATAGAAAACTGAGAACTACCACTTGGTGTGTGAAAAAGGGGATGGACCCCCCCCGGCATGCACTGGGCCGAGTGCCCTTCCAGGACGCAGGAGGGAGAGACCGATTCTGACGGGCCACCATCACGGAAGATGCGGTTCTGTGCTACACTTTCTCCCACAGAGGATGCAGTTCTGGGCTACGCTTCTTCCCTGGCCCATTTTCACTCATGTTTCCCTCTGAGGCTGTAAGGGAGGTGCCTTCATCCCTCAGAAAGTCTCTTCTTTTAAATAAACAGAAGTCTGGTTAGCAAAATGCCACCATCCAATGTCTTTGCCTGTGTTTACTTCATTACTTCATCTGAATAATAATTTTTTTAAATGAAATCCCAGGGTCCTATGACCTTGTGAAATAAGCAAAAAATAGCATCATTTGCTCAGCAACACACTGTACCTCTGCCCATTGTTTTCTTGCTTGTCTAATTACTCCAGAAAGAATAGCTGTGCTAAAGCATTTGCTCGTCGGCAAATATGCTTTTGATTTAAGAAATTATTATAGAAAAATGCTGGAAGCCTCGTAGTCATCTTTGCTATATTTAGAGGGAAAATAACGTCCCTCTGCAATTACCATTTGGTACAACGGTTAGGCGCTCACATTTTTCTTTTCTTTCTCTTCTTATAAATTTTTTTCACTCTTTTTCTCTGGGTTAACAATTCAGGATCATAGTCGCACAATTATTAAAAAGAGGCCACTTAAATTCAACCCTCCATGGATACAGGGTAGGTGGCAGTGTTTAATTAGAGATTAAAATTAAAGAATTGAATAACTGAGGTTACTAATGAATTTGAAAACTCAGCAAGGCAAGCAGAGCATTTTTCTGGTTTTTGCTTTCCTTTTTGTAACCCTTTTCCCATTTCCCACTATTATCACATTCTGGCCTTGACTGCTGAGTTTATTACTACCCATAACCCTGGCCTAAGTGGGAACGAAAAAGCTGTAGCCTCTCTGCTGAGCTCCTGGAGACATTTGGTCTATTGGATTTATGACATGTTCAGAAGCTTGCAATTGCAGGAGGCTGGCAACGATGAAATCAGGTATGCTGGACACCAACGCTTTCTGTAATCACCTTAATAGGTCAACATAACAATGCATGTTGCTGGCTGCAAAAATAAGATGACCCTAAATCAAAGAAAACTTAGTACATTACAAGTCCTAGGGCTGCCCTTTCAGGGAGACTGGATTATGTGGGTACCTTGCTTGCTAGGCTTGCGTTGGCTTCTGTGCCCAACAATGACAGTAATCCTTTGGCCCACCCTGGCACCAGCCCTCTGCCAGGTGACACTGTAATCCACGTGTTCCGGAGATCCTACATTTCAAGACAGGCCTGGAGGCAATTCTCAGTTCCTGCACTGGGAGGAGGCGATATTACAAAGCCCCGCGGGGCCTTTCCAACTCTAAATTGCTATGCTTTTATAAAGATGGCAGAGAGCAAACTGTCTTCCTAAAAGAGGACCAGCCCCTTTGAAACCTCTCTTTAATATAAAGGTAAAGTTTTTAGGACTATTTTTATCACTTGGACACTGTACTTCAGATGATACATTCCAAGCTTCATTTGGCACAAAATCTAGATGGTTTAAATCAACATTCAAGGTAAATGCCTGTATTTTTATGGCCAAAGGCCCCTACACTCATGATTATTTGCTATTTTACTGTTGCTGGTTAAATTGTGTCTTGATGTTTACTGCATCTGACTCCAATCAGACTTATGATGGGCAGGGATACGGTGGCTGATAAAAGAGGCTTGCTCAGAAGCAGTCTCTCAGAGCAGACATTCAGCCACAAAATCTTTTATGAATAAGAGGCTATTCCTAACAGTGTTTTCTTAAAACTTCTCAGCTCAGCTGCTGACAGCTTACTATTGATGACTTAGAGGGGGTTGTTTGTTTGTTGAGGCGACAAGGTCTAGCCTCAGTGGCATGGCCATAGCTCCCTGCAGCCTTGGATTCCTGGGCTTGAGTGATCCTCCTGCCCCAGCCTCCCGAATACCTGTGACTACAGGTACCCACCACCACAGCCAGCTAACTTCTTTATCTTTAGTATAAATAGAGTCTCACTATTTCCAAGGCTGATGTCAAGCCTCTGGGCTCAAGGGATCCTCCGACCTTGGCCTCCCAGAGTGCTGGGATCACAGGTATAAAACCCCACATCTGACCTGAAATATACTGTGTTTTTGGCATCAGGAATAGAAATAATATGTGTGTGAGACTGTTTTTCTGCTTCTGCTTAGCATAGCTCCGGCTTGGGGCAGGGGGTCAAGGGGGGCTGTGAAGAGTGCTCACATTTAACCTTGCCTTGTCTATTATTGCACGCTGCTCAGCGTTTCTGCACTCCCCAGAGACTGTCAGCATCCGTGCTATTCTTCTGAGACGCTAAGACCTCAGAGAACTGAAGCAGTGAAGATGGTCTTTGAAGGTATCTAGGGCAGCTCCAAGCACAGCTAAGCACATAATGAATAATGAAGTACAGATGATGCTGGTGGTGAGGACGACGCCACAGAAGCCACGGGTAGTGTGAAACTCCGTCTTTCACAGAGGGTCAGGGGGTATTTGTGGCAGAGCTTCAGAGGAAAAGGCAGCTTTGGGGACACTGGCCTGGCACAGAGGGCAGTGCTGTGCTTGCAGTCTAGAAAGCATCGTGGAGACAACCACATATCCTCAGGGGAAGCCTCAGAGGCCACATGGCTCAGCATGTTGAGGGGGAACGAGGCTTGACCTGGGGTGTCTCTCCTGGGAGGCAGGGTGTGGCTTCCCACCTATACTGCCACACACAGACCAGGGTGTGGGTTACTGTTCTAGCAAAGGAGTGAATGCTATAGGAGGCCGCACTGGTGTGCAGGCTTTCTGGGAGATAATGGGAAACCTCTGACTTTCAAATGCTTTGTCTTCTCATTTGCAAAATGGTATTGTGGGGTAAACAGCCCTAAATAACTGCAATTCATCAACTTGGCATAGGGGCCCTTCCCTGGTGTCTTTCTCCATGAGAGGCTAAGTCTTTGAGGCAATTCATGGTATTTACTGACAGTTGCTGTAAATACTGTCAGAGAGTGGGGAGAGGGGTCAGAGGGTAGAGAGAGGGATCAGAGGGTGGGGAGAGGGGTCAGCGGATGGGGAGAGGGATCAGAGGGTGGGGAGAGGGGTCAGAGTGTAGGGAGAGGGGTCAGAGGGTAGGGAGAGGGATCAGAGGGTGGGGAGAGGGGTCAGAGGGTAGAGAGAGGGATCAGAGGGTGGGGAGAGGGGTCAGCGGATGGGGAGAGGGATCAGAGGGTGGGGAGAGGGGTCAGAGTGTAGGGAGAGGGGTCAGAGGGTAGGGAGAGGGATCAGAGGGTGGGGAGAGGGGTCAGAGGGTAGAGAGAGGGATCAGAGGGTGGGGAGAGGGGTCAGCGGATGGGGAGAGGGATCAGAGGGTGGGGAGAGGGGTCAGCGGATGGAGAGAGGGGTTAGAGGGTGGGGAGAGGGATCAGAGGGTGGGGAGAGGGGTCTTTCTATTTTAGGCCTTTCACACCTGCCCTGTTTGCGACCTGCAGGCACACCAAAAGATTTATCCTGTGTGCTGGCGTGGCATGTGATTCAGTGTGCTAAAAGGCATCTCAGCATAGTCTGAGGCATCTGGCCATGAACCCTTGACAGAGACCAGAGACACATCAGAACGAGTGATTGTTCACGGCCACCATCTTACAACACAGAGCCCTATCTGCCAACCTGTGCTGATGGCTAATGAGCACGCTGGGGAGAGAGCCTGCTATGGGGACAGGTTCCCCAAAGTGATCCAGAGGTCATCTTGTACACAGCCGGCCATGCAGAGTGAGGATGCAGGGAGGACAGGCAGAGCTGCCCTGTCTGGGGCTCGTCTACGAGGTTGTCAGTCCAGGTCTCCAGGTCAAAAATCATTTTATCTGCTGAAGCAGATGCTTTGTAGAACAAAATGCCAGGCTAACTTCAAGGCGGGGGTGTGCAGAGGCCCAGGCTCCAGCCTGCCTTGGCCTCCCTGAGTTCCTCGACTCACAGACCAGCGTCTTTGCTCTCCAAATGCATTGCTTCCTTGGAAGCCGTCTCATGGCCCGCTTCCTGCCGGCTGATCGCTGGGGAGGCAGGATGGTGAAGGACGTGGCTCCCCAACAAAACCCAAACATCCTGCCCCGGGGGGCTGCTGAGTTCATTGTTACTCATTTTCTTTTCTTCTTTTTTTTAAAATTTCAGAATATTTAGGGGTAGCTGTGTTTTGTTTACATACTTTGGTTTTGCACACATTGACTCAAGGTTATAGAGTGTGCCCTTCACCCAGACTGCACTGCACCCAACAGGTGTGAATCTACCCTCCCCCGCCCCTCCCAGCCCGATTTTCACTGAGATTTTCTCTACATGTGCACTGGCATGTTGATGAATTCATTCCAACTGGTCTTGGGCACATGTGTTTGTTTCACCATTCTCGTGACATTTCCCTTACAGGAATGGTCTACAGTTCCCTCCAGGTGGTCATAAAAGACACTGGATCGCCCCTTTTTATGGCTGAGTAGTACTCTATAGCACGCATGGATCGCATGTTATTCTTTTTCTTAAAGGGAAGAGTTAAAAGATAGGGAGGCATGAGAAGGAACTAGGGTCTTCAATCTTTTATCAAGAGAGGGAAACTGAGGCTTAGGGAAAGGGCATTAGGCCCCTACCTGATGGCAGGGCCCTTCTTCTCCCTGCACCCTGCCCAATAACTTTGGTCTCTTTCTAGCAGAGGAGAGGGATTCTTCCACCAGCAGAAGCATTTCCACTTCAGTCCGGGAATGGTATTAAGCACAGAAGATGTGAGTCACACACATTATAGAACAAATCAGGCCCTGAACGTCTGCATCCCCTCAGGTCCCTAAAGCTCTCGCCTGCAGCACAAGTGTGAGTGGGCCTCTGGAGGGTGTCTGCCCCGCTCATCCTGAACTGCCAGGCTATTCTTGAGTCCATGAAGGGACGTCAGAGTAGGCTGGCTGAACCCCGAGCTTTCCTCTTCTGAGCAATCTCCTGACAGAGGAAAGGTGTGAAGAAGCCTCAGTTTCCTCCTTCTGGTGTGCAGGGACACCAGCCCTCTGACCTGTCAGTCTATCCCTCCTGGCACCCAACACACACAATCACTCAATAAATGGCCTCACTATTACCGTTGTTGGAGTATTTGCATTTTGAATTGAGACTTGGTTGGAATTTGGGAATGTCCCTTGCACTCTTTCCCCAGCCCTCCCTTTGGTTGAAGGAGGGAGGTGAGCCTGAGCTCCAGGTGCCCCCCGAGCTGACTGTGAGAGCGCCCTGCACATTGTGTGTGCCGGATGAGGGATGGCCCTGTGTTCTCCCAAATCACTGTGTGTGTCAGATGTAGTTAGGACTATTTTCATCAAAGAATATCGTAGTTTTCCCAACACTTTGTGATGGTTGCGATGAAGAGGAAATTGAAAGGCCATGTCATTTTCAATGGTACAAAACACTGGAAGAAAAAGCGTCTTGCTGAAGCAAGGCTGGGCAAGGAGACTCCGGCGGGAAGGACAGGCTGGAATCACGAGCGAATTTCAGCAACATTTTTTAAAAGTGTTAGAGCTCTTCTAGCATTTGTTCTGAAAGTGTCCTGAGCACCAGCTCGGCAAGGCTCAGGGCTACAGCCTGGAGCTGAGAAGTGAAGACGTTTCTCCTGAGTCTGGTGGGACATGGTCCACGTGCAGAGGGGTGGAGCCGGGGAGGGAGGAGCTAGTGGAAGGCGTGGCCTGAAACCCAGAGACCAGCCTAGGAGTCTACGGGTGTGCAGCCACATGACTGAGCATGGACATCTCCACTGGCCTGACCCTCCTCAAGGCCAGGGAGTGAGGACTTATAGCCACTTGCTCTTCCGTGTGTGTTACTGGCACAGTGCCTGGAGCCAGGGATCCACAGAGGGAAGACAGTGCCCACCCCTTGGACGCTTGTTAAGCACCAACTCTTGGGGTACGGCTCTGATGAAGAGGCGTGTTCTAACCCCTCGCAGTGCCCCCAGGAGTGGCTTTTACCTGGGAATGGGCTCCACTGAAGGGTCATGGCAGCTTCAGTCTCCAGGGTCTTTTGCTTTTTCAGCAGCCCAGGAGTCCCCTGGGAAGCCCAGTAGAGAAATGCTTTTTGCTCTCCCTAAGCCCAGGGAAGGGGTATCCTGACTTACGAGACAACCTTTACCTTCATTGTCTTAGCATTCATGAAGGTGGCTGAACGCGAGGCTGAAGCATCACCACTAGAAAACACTTGGTTAAAATATAGGATAATCCCTAAGAGGGTGTTCTGCAAGATTCAGATATATGGTCTGTGATATGGATAGGATATATTTTTTTATTGCAATAATAAGTTTCTCAACTCCTAATGGACCCTGTATTAACTGAAGATGACAGGGAGCCAGGGATGGGAAGACAGCAGTTTGTCAGGCTTCAGAGCAGCAGTTCTAGGGTTGTAAAAGATAAAACATCTCAGAGTCATTAAAATCAGCCTAAATTGTCTGTCTGAACGCAAAGCAACAAACCTAACTGGGCCTGCGTCTATCCTCAGACACTTTTCTCTCCTGTGTGGTGACTGCTCTGGACCTGACACATGGCCCCATCTTCTGCTCCCAGAGGTGCCAGAGCTCTGAAGAGGCCTGTCCTGGGCCTTCCTGGAGGTGGTGGAGGTCTCATGCCCCAGGAGGGGAAGGCACAGCTGCTGCAGAAGCACAGTCCTTTGTCCTGAGGGGCACAAGGCTGGCTGGAGGGAGGGAGCACCTGGAGGGCCTCACGCCTTTTTGGAGCTGGGACTCGCAGGTAGAGAAACCTCTGGTTGGAACTTCGTAGCTGTGTGAGCAGCAAAGGGAAGGAAGAGTCAGTGGGAAGCTGGAGTGGGAGGTGTGGCCACTGTTTACCCAAGCCCAGGCTCCAGGTTGAGGGACATTATAAACTAACCCATTAAATTCTGACGACAACAAGCCCAAGTGCCCATTCAACCCATGAATGGATCAATAAATTGTGGTATATGTACACCGTGAAATATTATGCAGGCTTAAAGAAAGATGGAGACTTTACCTCTTTCATGTTTACATGGATGGAGCTGGAACATATTCTTCTCAGCAAAGTATCTCAAGAATGGAAGAAAAAGTATCCAATGTACTCAGTCTTACTATGAAACCAATTTATAGCTTTCTTATGAAAGCTATAACCCAATTATAGCCCAAGAAGAAGGGAAAAGGGGAGAGGGAGGAGAGGGGAGTGGGGAGGATGGGTGGAGGGAGGGTAATAGGTGGGACCACACCTATAGTCATCTTACAAGGGTACATGTGAACTCTACTAAGTGTAGAGTATAAATGTCTTAACACAATAACTAAGAAAATGCCATGAAGGCTATGTTAACCAGTTTGATGAAAACATTTCAAATTGTATATAAAACCAGCACATTCTACCTCATGATTGCATTTATGTACATAGCTATGATTTAATTAAAAAAAAATTCTGACGGCAACCCATGAAGTAAATAATAGTATCTCCACTTTATGAATGATGAAACTGGACACATTTCTTAGCCCCTGTAAGACACAAAATCATGTAGCTAACAAGGGCCCAAACCCCAGCAAACCACCTATATTCACGTGTCGGCCACAATACCCATTCTTCCCAGGAAAGAGTGCACATGTTCTGACGGAGGGCGGAGAATTCCCAACACTTCCAGCCTGGGAGAGGCCACAGGTCTGCAGTATGAGACAGCCTCGTACCCTCTCTCTCAGAGGAGGACAGCAACAGAGACCCTGGACCACACCCCGGGCTAAACAGTGAGCAAGATGAAAAGACGTATGTTCCGTTTGCTGGAAGGAAGGGAGGCTGGGCTTTGTAACAGCCCTCTGCCTGCCTGGGCCACAGGGATACTTTCTGGGCTTTATCCTCTGTGGAGAAGGATAAAATGAGCCAAGAACAGGAGGCGGCATTGAAGGAAACAGCAGGGAAGCGGCAAGGGGACCCGAGCTCCACGGGGCGACACACAAGAGTGGGTGGCGCTGGTGATGACCATGATGATTATATATTTCTAGACATAGCATCTCCAGGAGAAAGGAGATGAACGGAGGAAAGGAGGTCGCCGTGCTGAGATTCTTCTTTGAAAATGGCATTGTTGTCAAACTCAGAAACCAGTTTCTTGCCCCAAATAAGACAGTGGCATTTGTCTAATTAAAAAACGTGATAGGATTGAGCAGGAGGAGGGAAGTCGCCAGTGCATCTGTAGCTGGGTCTGCACAAGTCAGACCCGGCGTGTCCCCTGCTACAAAGAAGGAGCAGGATGCTCCGGTGCTGCAGCTGCCCAGCCACCATGACCTCCAGGGCCACCAGAGAAGGGATGGCTCGGACCAGAAGTCTGTCTTCCCCCAAGTAAAACGGACGTGTGGACAACCCCTGGGAAGTGTTAGGGGCAGGATGTGAGCAGGGAGAGGAGAATGAGGATGGACCTGCCTCTGTGGACCCCTGCGGATGTGGGATGTGTCAGAACAGCATCTGGGGCAGCTCGGCAGAGATGGGCAGGATGCTGTACAGAGCTGCTGCCAGCCCACACACCCACGGAGAGGCCCAAAGCATCCTTCAGACCACTGGCAAGGGCCCGGCCAAGTTTGGGGGCCTCAAGGAAATGAGCCAAGCCTTGGGGAAGGCCAGTCCAGAGACCAGCCTCGTCTCAGGAAGACCAGGTGGTGAGAGCATGGCCACTCTCCTGGAGGTGTGCAGACGCTCCGCACCTCCCGCCAGCCAGCCTGGCCCACAGGGGCCCTGAGGACAGAGCATGCAGCGAAATGTGCCCGGGGCCTGTTCTCCTGCCCTCCCCTCCAGTCCGTTTACGCCTGCAGTCCCCTGCCTTCCCCATGTTGATGGCCCCTTTCTGTCTCACACCCTCTAGCAGGCGCCACACAGCTGATAGCCCCAGTCCAAGCACCTCTCACACTGGGCATCAACCACAGACCCGTCCCATGCACCCACAAAACAAGCAACCATGTGAGCTGCAGGAGAAATAACTCAACTGGTCTACGTGTTTGGAACGAGATCCTAATAAAGAAGAGAGGGGAGAGGAGTTTCACCTTCTTTCACGCAGCCATACTGGGCAGCAACAGAGCTCCTGCCTCGGTCATCCATCGTGTTTCCAGAGCCTCTGCTTCCAGCCAAGGCGGCACAAGCAGCCTGCGGCATCAGTCTAATTCACTCCCACCAGCACGGCAGGGGACTAGAAGCCAGGAGGAGCACAGTACGATAATGGAACCTGGCAATGAACTTTGTTGGCCACTACTGGCCATTCACGACTGTTGTTACCATGCTATCTTTTTCTGATGGCACAGGAGGGTGACAGCTGGGGTGCACCAATCCATCAAGGCAGTGAGAGGCGGTGTCTTAGGGTGCCACCAGCTCCTTTGAAGAGACTCTCAGCCAAGCACATGTGGTTAATACAAATGGCTGTTAGGCAGGTGAAATTCAGAATGTTCCTCTGGCCTTAACTACACAATGATTAGAACACTGCTATTGCCCAATGCTGGAGGGCTGGGCACACCTCAGCCAGAGTCTCATGTTGGGATCTACGGTGATCATGAGAGACACCAGATTTTCCAAGTGTGGCTGGGAAGACTGGTTCACCCCCCAAATCCATCCCATTTCTTCTGCCTTGAATAACAGTGGTACTATGTACGGAATGACCAGCATTGGGAGAGCCAGCTGGCTCGAGGGCTACCCAGTTTTCCCCACCAGTAACCTGTTTAGAATTGGGCTGGTGACTCTATTTAGATCAATGCTATACAGGAGGATTGCTGAAGGGTGTCTGAGAACTTACCCCATTCTCAAGAGAGGAAGGAAAGTCCCCCTCTCTCCCACTAGCTGTGGACCCAGAGCATCTCGTCTGGGCTGGAGTTGGCACTATGGCCATGGAGGAGGCTGTCCTGGGATCCACGTTAACCCAGGAAGAGAAAAGAGTTGAGGATAACAGGCCCACTGCCTTCATTGAGCACGGCCTTGTTGCTTTAGCCTGTTGGAGTCAGTTTCTGTTATGTAAACAGAAATACAGAACAGGGAATTCTTTCTGTGAGAAAAAGCACCTCCTCTGTAAGAGCTCGCTGAGGACATCGGAAGTGGCCTGCTGAGTGGAGCGCGCGATGGTACCACGTGTGTGCATCAGAGGAAGGAAGCACACGCTCGGCAGGGCACCCTCCCACCTGGAGTACGACGTATAAGCTGGATTAGGGCAGATTACTTTTTATTTCTAATTATTCTTCAGGCTGCCCATTGGCCTTTCTTTGCTATGCAACTTGCTTTGTCAATAGGATACGGGTGTGTGTGACATGCATCACGCATGGACAGGTGCTGTGGGTGCAAGTGTCTGCCTGGCTTGGCCAGTTGCCTTCTGCTGAGAGGAAGGAACATTTGAGCGCTGCTCCTGCACCCAGAGTCCTAACAGGGAATGGCTTACCACGGCTTAATTATGCAGAGCAAGTAATACACAGGGTCCATGTGGGAAAGAGCCCCAGCTGACCCACAGCCCCCTCGAGGGGCGACAGACCCTGATGTAAGCCATTCGTAGTCTCACAGACCAGCATGTACTAAGCTTTTCTTTATTTCTAGGACTCCAGAGAGTAATTTGAAAGATACCAAATGACGAGACATTTTTCTGATGCTCAGAGAGCTTATGATCACAGTAAGTATCAAAAAAAATTACAGAGAGTGCAGATTCAGGGATACCTCACCACAATTCAGAGCACATATGTGCATGGGTGAGCCTTGGAAGAAGGTGGACCTGTTAATAGTAGACAGGTGCCTCAAGATTCCTGGCTTACACTGTGAATGTCTGGGTGGCACACAGCACTTCATTCTTTCTTCTGCCTGCTGGAGGCAAAGATGCTGTGACTTTCTCTCTCCTGTTTGAATGAAAATATCTGAGTGTACAAATTATCACTTTACAATTAATTATGCAGAGCAAGTAATACACACGAGACCTAAATATTATGACAGGCTAGGAATTTACTGTTTCTGAACTTAACATGCAACAAGTCTTGCCAAATGTATCGTGAACAGGAGCACAAGATTAGACAATTAACACTTTGATTTTGTGTATTCAGAGCACATCTGTAGGTCAGTGTAAACATCACAAACAACTCAGCAGCTGATGTTGAGCTGATACCCCCCTAAGACTCTGACCTTACAAACCAATGTTCCTTAATTAGGCCTTTCCTTCCCCTTCTGCCTTTGGGGAGAAGAGATTATGAAAAAGATATGATCACACCATATTGGAGTTCACCCGGCATCTCAAATGGTTTGGGTTTGATAAAAACCAGCAGATTTCATCGCTGGAATCTTTTCTCCAGAATCTGTAAGCGCCATGTGGATATCAAGGGGAATTTCATCAGTATGTTTCTGATTCCTTTACGCTTAAATCATTAAAAGATTTTTGAGGGTTTTTGAAGTCCAATAACTCTCCTGAGCCACTCTTTTCCCCCAGCATATTTTTCATTTCTTTTCACAAAAATTAGGAAATTGAATTTTAGCTCAAGATGTAAAAGAAAAAAATAAAGATAGCTGCTTGTGTATGATAGTGGCTAAGGTTTAAAACCCCAGTTCTAAACATCTGTCCTGGGGGCTATCAATCTGGTGAACATTGTCTATTCCTACTGGGCCATCTCTCAGATGGTGGAGGCCTGGCCAGCTCTGATTTGAGGAAAGAGCTCAGGAGTTCCACGCTAAGCTTGACTCTTGCGGTATATGGTGTCGCTGAAGCAACATATATATGGTTGACTTTCGTGGGGAGGGAACAGAGAACCCAGGATGAGAAGCTGGATACGACGTGCAGTGTCATTTATGCCCATCTACCTCCTCAAGGCCAGGTTCAGTTATATACTTTTTCAATTTCTTCCTAAGCCAGTCTCTTTGAATCTCTTCCTGCTGGCTGATGCTGTCTTAGTTACACTGCACTCATCCCACTATGGTTATGTCTGACATAACGTGATCTTACCTTTAGGTAAGAGCATTTCCCATTTTCCCATTCTCTTGACAGATCTGAGCCTCATCTTGAAATGGGTCACAGGACCATTTGCAAACATGAAAAGATGCTTTACAAAGGTTGCAGTCTGGACGCCGGCCCCCTGACAGCATGAGTCTTGTCTATCTGCTGCCTGCCGCCCCCAGCCGTAGATCAGGGTCTGGCACGTAGCAGAGGATGACTAATGCGTGTTGAGAGAGTGAGTGAATAAGAGAATGAAAGTCTAATCAATGTAAAATACATGTGCCCTTTTCACAGCACATCCACACCCACAGATGAGCAGGACTCTGGCTCTCTGAACGAGGGACCAGGGTAGCCTTATCCCCAGCCAGTGAGGCAGGTGCAGAGGTTGAGGGACTGAAGAGGTCAGGAGTAGCTGCAACTGGAGTAAATCTCGGGTGGCCTGATTCTCACCGTGTGCTGTTTTCATATAGTTGAGTATTTCTGAAGGTTGGGCCCAGATCAGAATCACCGGGAGGATTTATGAAAATACAAATTGCTCAGCCTACTGCCAGAGTGTCAGTTTAGCAGGTCTGAGAGGGTCACCAGAGTCCAAATTTCCAATAAATTCCACTGCTGGCTCTGAGTAACACTTTGAGAACCACTCACTGGTGTCAACCACTCACCAAGTGCAAAATAAAGGCACATGTGTGAGAGGGACACTTAACATCCTTGGAGACCATCCCAATCAAGTTCAATGGATTAGTACAGGCTGCGTGCTTTAACTACAGAAGGCTTTGCTCATCATCAAAAAGTAAAACCCCCAAACCTACTAACCATGGGATAGCCATGGGGTAGAAGCTTCCAATTTAGAGATATTCCAACTTAGAAGGTACGTTAGCTGGAATTTTTCTGAATATGAATCTGGGTTTTGAATAGAGATTAGGAACTGAGAAAGTTATCAGGGGTCTCCTGGTCCACCTTTCTCATTTTTATGCTTGTGAAAACAAAAGCGCTGGAGAGGAGCAGTGGCCAGTCCAGCATCCCAGGCTGCTTCAGCCACAGGCTGCACTCAAAAGGAGGGAGGATGACTCCAGTTTGGTCGCCCCCTCGCTGCTCCTTCAGAGACAGTCGGTCATCCTCGGTAGGTGTGACCAACTGTATACCAACGTTCATGGCAGGATTATTCAGATAAGCAAAGGGCAGAGAGTCGGTCATCCTCGGTAGATGTGACCAACTGTATACCAACGTTCATGGCAGGATTATTCAGATAAGCAAAGGGTAGAAAGTCGGTCATCCTTGTTAGGTGTGACCAACTGTATGCCAAAGTCATGGCAGGATTATTCAGATAAGCAAAGGGCAGAGAGTCGGTCATCCTCGGTAGATGTGACCAACTGTATGCCAATGTTCATGGCAGGATTATTCAGATAAGTAAAGGGTAGAAAGTTGGTTATCCTTGTTAGGTGTGACAAACTGTATACCAACGTTCATGGCAGGATTATTCAGATAAGCAAAAGGTAGAGAGTTGGTCATCTTCGGTAGGCGTGACCAACTGTATGCCAACGTTCATGGCAGGATTATTCAGATAGGTAAAGGATAGAGAGTCAGTCATCCTCGGTAGGTGTGACCAACTGTTTGCCAACATTCATGACAGGATTATTCAGATCAGCAAAGGGTAGAAACAACACATGCATACGATGAACTATATTATTCAGCCATAAAAAGGAATAAAGTTCTGATACACAGAACAATAAAGATGAACTTTGCAAATATCTCACTAAATCAAATCAGCCAGACACCCAACGACAGACATGTAGGATTCCACTTACATGCTGTATCTAGAATTGACAAATTTATAAATGTGGAAAACAGATTAAAGGTTATTGGTGCTGGGAGGAAAGGATCTTGGAATTGTTGTTTAATGGGCACAAAGTTTCTGTTCAGATTGATGCAAAAGTTCTAGAAATAAATAGTGTTGACGGCTGTACAACACTGTGGATGTAATTAATGCCACTGAATTGTACACTTAAAAACGGTTAAAATGTCCAATTTTATGTTCTGTATATTTTACCACAATAAAAATGTTAGAAAAGGAAGTAAAAATTATAAATCTACAAACTATTTAGCAGCTTCACACCTATCCTGCCTCCCTACAACTCTGCTCAGCTGTAAGTTTAGTGGGTCATGAGGGTGACGGCCTGGTGTAATCCAGTTTCGAGGGTCAGGTTTTTGGAAACTGCCAAAATTTCAGGTGACACCGGAAATTTCTGTGCCCCTGCACTAACTGCCTACCTTTAGTGATGGACATCAGAGCTGGGGTAAGTGTCTGGATAATTGGGCAGTGGAAGCAATGAGATTTCCGTTCCTTCCTCCAGCCCTCCCCTGCCCATTGTGCTCTGGTGATTGCTGAACTCTTATTTCACTTGGAGTGTGATTACACAGCTATGGTGACGGGGCAGAATTTAGAGCTGCGACTCATCTCTCCAAGCTGGGCTTCCATAATCCCCCACCCCATCTCTGGCATGTTTATTGCGACCTGGGAAGCCCATTGTGTGCATTCTCAGAAATACGAGGTTAGCGCATGATGATATACATGCTTCTCGAGAGAAGATGGAGGTTCGCATATGACAGTTGAAGGACACACAACTTGAGTGGAATGGATGCTTCTGAGACAAAAGAAACATTAATCATTCACTTGCTCATCATGCTGTCCCCTCTCCCTTGCATGGGTCCATTTTGGCCTCAGTAACATCCTTGGAGGCTGGAGACAGCCAGCGAATTGCAAATAAGAAAATAAACATGATTTAATAGCAGAAGAGAAGACTTCACCACACCACAACACTCCCCCTTCATTTATTTTGACAATTTGATGCCGCATATTTATGGCAGTGCCTCCTACTAACCAAGTAGCTTTAGTGCCAGTAACAGAGTCTTTGTAAACTGAGATGCTTATTCTCCAACAAGGTGGTAAGGACGTTTACAGGGTAGACAGCAATCGTCAGAGTTCAGTTAACTAGCTAAGCTAACATTTCTGCAAGGATGATCTTCACTGTCATCAACTCATGACGTATGTTAGGTACATTGACACAGACAACTGAAAAGATATATCCTCTGCCCCTTAGAATGTATAATCTAAGAAGGGGATTGTAAACACAGGGGAACCATTTTCCATTCTTCCCCTGCTGTGCCACAGCAGACATTGCTAATCAAGTGCAGTGTTCCTTTTCAGAACCTTTCCCTCCATTGAATGCCGGCAGCCACTACCAATTGATGGCAGAGTGTGCCAGGCCTTCCTGCTCTGTGCTCATCACAGAGAATTGGGAAGGCACCCATAAGACATTCCTGGGACACCAGGTGGGGTAAGGAGACTATTGTTACAGACCTAAGAGAACATGAATTTATAATATCAACTTAGGTCTCACCCCTCCCAGGCAGTCAATACACGCCTGGCTTGCAGAAGGAAAGCCTAGGGCCTTTGCGGGTTTGGGTAAGTCTGATCCTCAGTGTGGATCTCAACATCACGTCATGGGCGTGACTGAGCACTGCGGAAAGCTCAGCCATCGCTAACGTCTGTGTCCCTGAGAGGGCAGCGTGCTGTGCCCCTGTTTGCACTTTCCATACTCCCTCCCCTCTGCAGTTCTAGTTGAGTAATTAAAATCACTTCTGTTAAACTAGTGTGTTGGTTCAATAAGCCAAGGGCAAGTTTATGGATCTGGGGGATGGAAACTACTTTAAGCCTTGGCAGTTCTGGCCATGGTGAGGAATAACAATTAGAATAATTGATAACCAGGTCCTTGATGTCCAGTCCCCACCCAAGGCCTGTAACACCTCAGCGGGGAGCCTGGAGTAGACGGCAGAGCTGGGGCTGGGCCATGCTGGTTGCTCAAGCCATGGTGCCTGAGGACACATTTCATGTGAGTGATGCCAGAACTGTAGGCACCCTTGCACTCGCACAGTCAGCTGAGTTTCTTGTGGGCCTTTCTCTGATCTGAGCGTGAGCAGGTGCGCCTGCCTTTCAGGTCAGATGTGGAGAAGTTTTAGAGTTTAAGAGCTCCTCCTAAGAGGATAGCAGGAGTTGCTGGAGCAGGCTTGAGGTTTCTAAGTACCTGTGGGTCTGGCTGGGGATGGCAAAGCATGTACGGGCAGGGCGTGCCCTGGAGTCTGACTCCTCCCTGCGACCTGAGCAGTAACAACACGATCGCTGTCACTTTTCACACCATTTGTTAAATCACTACTGCATGGCTGACATCACGCTAAATGTGTATACAGTGATGTCATTTAATTGTATCATTTAATCTTCACGTCAATCCCATGAAGTCCTTTTCATTCTCCTTACTATAGAGATGAAACTTTTCAAAGATGAAGTGAAGTGATTTTCCTAAAGCCCAACACCTGGCAAGGGGCTGGATTAAGCACCTGATTCCAAACGTGGTCTCCTAACCACCCCACTCTGTTGCCCTCAGCCAGTCTATCTCCCCTCCCACTGCTGACTCTGCCTATGAAATACATGGTAAAAATAACTGTGAGATGCGTCATCTGTTGATCCCAAGAGAACCATTGAAGACAAAACGCACGGTGCTGGAGCCACGCTGCCCGGTCGCTGCCCTGAGGAGCAGGCAGAGTCACATCTCAGTGCACATGTCCTCCCTTCATGGGGAAATTCAGTCCACTGAGCTGGATTTGGGGTTCCATTTAAAGAAATCATGATGTAAAGAGATATCAGTGCTCCTTGTACTGTTTTTTTTTGTTCTTTTTTTTTTCAAGGAAGTGCCAGATTTCCTTGGGCCTTGAAATGCTTCCCAATCATTCTTCAGCCAAGGGGCAGCTATTCCAGGACCACAGGAACATGGGCTGGAAACACCCTAAGCAGGGCCGGACTTTGGAAAGGCAAGCCTGGAATCAACAGGGAGTGGGTGTGAGAAGGCAGGTCCCCTGAGCAGCCCCACCGTGGACTACAGGATGAGGCCGGGACCCCAGCATCTTGGCAGCAGTGGCAGAAAGGCAGGACTGAGGCCCCTCACTCTACGATTGGCTGGAAAAGGCTATGTTTTAATAAAGAATAGAGGAGAAATAGAGAGGTTTTACTCTTTCATTGTTAATTTCCTTAGTTTGGTTGGGGAAGAGGCCAATAAAAACATCGAGAAACTAAGTAGTTTTAAAGCAAACGTGTTTGTCGGGGTTGAGGACAGTGGCTCATGCCTGTAATTACAATAGTTTGGGAGGCCAGGAGGATTGCTTGAGCTCGGGAGTTTGAGACTAGCCTGGGCAACATGGCAAGACCCCATCTGTACAAAAATATTGAAAGAGTTAGCCAGGCATAGTGCTACATGCCTGTAGTCCCAGCTACCTGGGATGAACCAGGAGGATCACTTGAGCCTAAGACTTGGAGCCTGCAGTGAGGTATGATGACACTGGTGCACTCTGGCCTGGTAACATAGCAAGACCCTACCTCTAAAAACAATATTTATTTTTAATTTTAAAAAAGGGTTTGTGGTGCCTCTGAGCTGTATAATTGGTGGTCTCTAGTTCTTTTCTCAGAGCTTAAGTAACAGGTTAAGGCCAAACTCTGGGCTGGGCAGTCAAAAGCAAATCCTGAGGATGAATAGATGGAGTAAGTTAATATGGAAGGAGGGGAGGGAAAGAGAGGAGGGGAAGGAAAAACAGAAAACGGAGCCCGAGAGGCAGTGGCCCAGTACAGATGTGCATGTCCTCTGGGAGCTTCCACAAATGTGGGTGGGGAGCCGGGTGTACAGAACAACAGGACACTGGCTGCCACTGAGCATGGGCAGAGAGGCGAGAAAAGGCACGCGAGAGAAAACCATCTCCCAGCCGAAGGAAAGCAACTATCTCACAGCCAAAGGAGAGTGTTTTACGGAGGACAGGGTGGTCAGAGGCTCAGGCAACCAGGTGGCAAGTGTGGCCACCGTGTAGGGATGTGCCCAATATCTAGTCCTGGGTGTCACCAGACTTGGTGTAGGGGGACAGCCTGGGTGTGGGGAGCTGAGGGTGTACACAGGGAGCAGGGTGGGCAGGCAGGGTGCTTGGGAGGCTCCTGCGCAGAGATTGAAGGAGAGGACTCCACACCCAACACTGTCTGCAGTGCAGAATTTATTGACTTGCCCAAAGAGATGCAAAGCAAAATCTAAGAGACAGAAAGCAAGCAAATAAAAAATAAAACAACTGAATAGGAGAGCTAAACGCCAAGACTAAGCAAAACCAAACAAAGCCTCTTGCACTGGAGCAGCACCTGACCTAGTTTTGCAGCAGCGAGACCCAGAGCTCTGTCAGAGAGGCCGCTGCAGCCGGGCAGCCAGGCAGCCAGGCAGCCAGGCCCAGAAACCAAAACCTCGAGCTGCCAGAGTCCCCTTGGGTACAAAAGTTGCTGGAGAATCTATTAACGGCTTCCAGCTTCCCTTCATCTGTCTGCACATTCACCTGAGAGAGATTCCATGCTAAACATAACTCAGAAAAACGCCCTCTGTACTGGTTTTTCCCTCTGGATTTTACCTGGCTCAAGTCAGCAGCACGGAGTGGCTGAGAGGGTGCTTGTGTCAGAGGCCGCAGGAGCCCCCCACCCCACTCCTAACCACATTGAGGTGGGAGGAGGGCTGTGTAATTGTTCATTTCTCACATTTTATGGAACACTTCACTCTGCTTTCAGCATAATTATTGCTGTACTTTTTGCTGTTTCCCTGTTGCTGTGTTTTTGCAAAAAAAAAAAAAAAAGCCCTCATTCCCCCTGCACACTTTTCTTAATGCATTAAAATTAATAATTCGTAACAGTGACCTAATTTGCTTTGAGTTCTATAACTCAGATTTTTTTTTTTTTTTAGCCCCCCGCCCAGATCTGCTAAGCCCTTAACATGTTACTGTGGTAACAGCAGCGGCTTGGCTAGTTCATGAATGGAGCTGTGTGTTCTTCAGAGAAAGCCTCTGCTCTGCACTCTGGGCCATCTTTGGGTGTCACCCTTGCCTGCTGAGCCCCGCATTCAGGGCACTGGAATTGGGCTGCTCCCAACTGTCCTGAAACCCTGGCTGGAGCCTGTGGCCTGCAGCCCTGCCAGGGCTTCGTTCCCTCCCTCACTCCAGCACTCGGTGGCCAGGGGCGTGGTGGGGGTGCCCCCTTCCTTCCCCAAAACTCCTCCAATGTAAAAGTTTCATCTCTCGTACACCCATTTTCTTAGGGTAAGTTTTCTGTTCTTCCCTTCATGACTTTGCGGTGCTCAGCTAAAGGAGCCTGCTGAGATGCTGAGGACAGTGGTGGGTCACCCTGTCCCTGTCACCCCCAGGCCACCACATTAGCCCAGGCTGCGGGCTCCCCCCACCTGGGTCTCCCTGCACCCGTCTACTCCTATCCTCTTCCACACATGGACTCTGGGACCGAGCATCCAGTCTTGGCCCCCACTGCAACAAACCCTGAGGCCCTCCCTGCTCTGAGTATCCTGTCCAAATCCTTCCTAGCTCACCAGGCTCCCGAGGCTCTGTGCTTCCCTCCCCACACACTGCCCCCAAGCTGTCCAGAATGGCCTGGAGTCCAGGCTATACCCCAGTCACTGTTCTTCAGACACCTCCCATTCTGTTCCCTCTGCCCGCACCCTGAGCCCATCTCCCACCCCACACAGGACGGGTATAGACAGCACCTTCTCTTGGAAAGCTTGGGGAGCTGAGCACCCGCTTTTGAGCTCCCATGCCCTCTGTGTTCACCCCGCTCGGAAGTCCCCTGTGTGTCTGTGTCACCTCCTGACTCCTCGGCGAGCCCCTGAGGGAAGGGCCTGTTTCTTGGGCACTGCTGAATTTCCAGCGCCTGTCACACAGCATGTGCCGAAATCAAGATGGGATGAGTTAACAGACAGATGGCTAGATCAGAATCTGCCTTTCCTCCTCCAGCCACTCCACCAGCCCTCGCTGCCGATGACACGGGAGAGGACACAAAGGCAGGCTTTGCTCTTCTCCAGGGACAGAGTGTCGTGGGACCCAGCCTTTGGGACAATCTTAAATGTGTTTCTTCTCAGTAAACCCTCCAGGATGGCCGTCCTAGAGAATGAAGCTGCTTGATGTCCAGACCTACAAGTGTGAGGACGAGGACCCTGATCGTCTTTGTAATTCAAATGAGGCCCAGAGGCAGAGACTTGTATCCACTCTTCCTTACAGACTCCTGGGGAAGACTGTGGCCAGTTTCCACATGGTAGCAATGAGGCAGGAAAGGTGGATTCTCTCCCCTCACAGCAAGAGAAAAGAAGGAGACAACTCAATGGAGACCTGAGGTGTGGGGACACGGGAGCAACGGGACGCCTGCCACGTCATCGCCGGCAGAGAACTGAGGTGCGGGGACACGGGAGTGCTGGGACGCTGGCCGCATTATCACAGGGTGGGAGTGTGTGGACCAGGCACCCTGTACCAACAGGAGTACAGGGATTTTATTTCCACTGCTACCTGGAGAAGGAAATTCATCATCGCCCCCAGCAAACAGCAAGAAAAGAAGAAAAAGAGTAAGAATGTATCAAGGAGGCTGGTATTGATTTTAAAATCCCAGCTGACAAGAAAATGATTTGAGTCCATTTCCATTTTGCAGCTGAAGCCTGGTGCGTTCTGTGCCTCTGCCTGACCCCTCGGAGCAGAGTTTGTCCAGAATCCCCCAGCTGACACTCTAATCCTCATTTCCAAACTGCCTCTTGCCTGTTTGTCTTGAGCAAGCAAGGGCATGCATGGGAGGGCACGGTGTGGCTTCCAGGTCTCAGCTGGAGAGCAGTCAGGCGGCCTAGTTGGAGGGGCCGTTCCAACACTGACTTAGAATAATTCATCTTAAAAGCCCGATTAGCCTCACATGAATATGACTGTCTGAATTCCTGTCTGCTTGGAGATTTTTAGCCCACACACAAAGGGCAAGATCCAAAGTACCCAGCCTAACAGGCAGCAGGCTGGTGCCTTGGACAGTGCCCACTACCGCCACCCCCAGGGGGCTCTTCCCACCAGGAGCTGTGTCTGCTGTGAGTTCCTGCTCTCTGCATGGCCAGAATCTAAGTAAGGGCAAAAGGCCTATGTATTTAATTTACTTGTTAGTGAACAGCTTCCATGTGTTAGAAAAAAATAAACTCAACCTACAAATTTGTAATTGCTTGAGATTTCACCTCCTGGCCATGCTTCTCTTCCTATGGAGTTATTAAAACCCACACAATATGGCCTAATAATTTATTAATAGTCAACATAAATAGATAACAGCTCACACAGCCGTAATAGCCATTGCATGTTAAATAATGAGGGATTATTTAAAAGGCACTTCACTGGAGAGGGGGAGGCATGGTAGTTAGTTAGAGTGTGGCGTTGCCGCTGTGTTTGCCAATAAGCTCACGTACACGGGCCCAGCTGACTATCCTACCAGCTACGTTGTGCCACTGTTACACCATCTCCATTCAGAAGGAGTGAGTACCAGACAGTCACTGCTTAACAGAAAGGACATCCAATTATGGGGGAAGGGAACAAACCATTTCTTGAGAGAACCAAGCAAAAGCACTGGGCAATTCCTCAGTAATACCCTGTCTCTGTCTCCCCGCACTGTCCAAGTCCCTCCCTCCAAAGCTGGCATGTCTTCCTCATGGCAGTCCCTTTGTCCCAGCTCCTTAGAAAAGGATCCCACACCCACTGGAGCACAGTAAGGGATTCCCTGGGTCCTTCTGCCAACCCAGCCCCAATCTGCAAACCCTCTTTCCCGTGGCTCACCGCATTTTCTGCCCTGGGGAGCTCCCCGATACTCTCTGAGTGTTTTATAGAATTTCAAATTCAATAACAGATTCTTGGCAACCAGATTATGAGGAAGAAGGAAAGAAAACTGTCTATAGATAATCCCATATGTAAAAAAAAATCCCAAAGAATCTGCCAAAAAAAAAAAGAAAAAAATTACTAGAACTAATAGATGAGGTCAGCAAGGTCACCAGAGATCAAATCAATACACAAAAAACAATTTTGTTTCTACATTCAGGCAATAGTCCAGAATGAAATTAAGAAAAGAATTCCATTTATAATAGCATAAAGTAATAAAATACTAGGAATAAATTGAATGAAACTAGTGGGAAATTTGTACACTTTCATCTAAAAAAATACTATTAAGAGATATTAAAGATGTTCTAAATAAATGGAGAGGCATTCCAATTAATGATTAGGAAAACTTAGAAATATTAAGGTGGCAAATCTTCCCAAATTATCTTTAGGTTCAGCACAATTCCTATCAAAATCTCAGTAGGTTTGTTTTCCCCTAAAGCTAACACAATCTAATCTCAAGATTTGTATGGAAATTCAAAAGACTCAGAATTAAAAAAAAAAAAAAATTGGAAAAGGACAAAGTTGGAGGATTTCCATTTTATGATTTTAAAGCATGTTATAAAACTACGGTAATCCACCCGGGGGGGTATTGGCACAAGGACGGACAGATAGATCAGTGCGACAGCCCTGACAGCCCATTAATAAACTCTCATCTTCATCTCAGTTGCTTTTCATTCTTTCTTTTTTTTTTTTGTTATTGTTGCAGTGTTTGGCTGGGGCTGGGTTTGAACCTGCCATGTCTGGCATATGGGGCCAGCACCCTACTCCTTTGAGCCACAGGTACCGCCCTTCCTCAGTTGCTTTTTTATAGGAGGTGCCAAGACAATGCAATGGGAGGGAAGTCTGAACCAATGGTGTTGGAACTAGATATTCACATGCAAAAATATGAACCTGGATCCAACACATACATAAGACGGCCAAGAGTTGATATGGATGTAAGTGTAAGAGCTAAAACTTGTACAACTATGAACGTTTTAAAAGAAAATGGTGTAGGAAACCACTGTGATCTCGAGTTTTCAACACACATCAAAAGCATAATCCATAAAAGAACAAATTAAAAATTTTACTTTTTCAAAGCTAAAAACTTCTACATTTGAAAAGATACCATTAAGAATGTGAAAAGAAGAGCCACAATGTTGGAGAAAATTCTGTAAATCAAACAGCTTGTTTCTAGAATTTCTAATGAGCTACAAAACATCAATAATAAGAAAGCTAGGGCGGCGCCTGTGGCTCAGCGGGTAGGGCGCCGGTCCCATATGCCGGAGGTGGTGGGTTCAAAACCAGCCCCAGCCAAATTATAAAAAAAAAAAAAAAAAAAAAAAAAGAAAGCTAACAACCCAACTAAAAATGAACAGAAGTCAAGAGAATCAGAAGACAAGTCACAGACTGGGAGAAAATGTTTGTAAAATTACTCTCTGATAAAGTACAGACATCCAAACGATATGAAGCCCTTTTAAAACTTAATAATAAAAATTATTTTTAAAACCTGGTTTTAAAAATAAGCAGAAGACTTGAATAGATACTCATCAGAGAAGATGGCTCCTGGTCAAGTAAGCACATGAGGACTGCTCAACATCAGATGTCACGAGGGAATTTCACATGAACACCGCAGTGGAACCGCTACACACCTGTAAGAAGGGCCACCATCTAGGATGCTTGACAGCAGTGCTGGCGGAAGGTGGGGCACCAGGAGCTCATTCTGCTGGCGGAGTGCAACTAGCACAGGCACTCAGAAGACAGTCTAGCCGTGTCTCACACAACATCCTCCAACTATATCACACAGCAGCTGTGCTCTTCAGCCTCTACCCAAGTGAGTTACAGTCCATGTCCACACAAACACCTGCACACAGACGCTTAGCATAGCTTTGTCTACGATGGTCCAAACTTGGAAGCAGCCAAGATGTCCTTCAGTAGGTGAATATGCACAAATCAACTACGTTACACCCAGACAAAGGAATGTTAGTGGCAGAGAAATGAGCTATTCAGCCATAAAAGACATAAGGGAAACGTAGATACATGGAACTGAGTGAAAGAAGCCAAGGTCAAAAGACAACACACCGCAGGACTCCAATATTGTGACGTTCTAGAAAAGAAAAAACTATGAAGGGAATAAAAAGATCAGTGGTTGCAGGGGTTGGAGGGAGGAAGGAATGAGCAATGAGGCACAGAAAATTTTAGGGCATTGAAACTACTGTGCGACACGGCAGTGGCAGCGGGTGACATTACACGATTGCCCAAACCCAGTGTCTGTCTTGCACCAGTCATGAACCGTGATGTGAACTAGGGGCCGTGGGTGATAATGACATGTCAACATACATTTCTCAGTTGTAAAACACTGACCACTCTGGTGAGGGTGGCCAGGCCTTCGTGGGCGGGGGCCTTATGCAAATGCTGTTCCTTCTGTCCAATTTTTTGTGAGGCTAAAGCTGCTTTAAAAGATAAAATCTACTTTATAAAAAAATGGGCAAAAATCTTGAAAAGGCATTTCACCATAGAAGCTGTACAAATACATGTAACTAATAAGCACATAAAAAAACTGCTCAGCATCCTTAGTATGAGGGAAACGCAGATGAAGACCACAATGAGATCCCACTTCAAACCCACCAGAACGGCTACGCGTATCATCAAAAAGGCAGAAATACCAGGTGTTAGTAAGGAGGTAAAAAGACGGGAACCTTTGTACATGGTGGGTAGGAATCTAAAATGTTGCAGCCTCTTTGGAAAGCAGTTTGGCAATTTCTTAAAAGGTTAAACATAACTTTACCATATCATGCAGTGATTTCACTCCTAGGTAGGTACCCAAGAGAAACAATGACATATGTCCATACCCAGACACTGACATGAATGTTCACAGCAGCGTTATTCATGACAGCCAAAGAAGTTAGGGAAAAACCCAAGTGTTCCTCTGCTTGTAAAGGGATAAACAAAATGTGGAATGCCCGTACAATAAAACGCCATTCCACAATAAGAGAGAGCAAAGTCTTGGGGCTACCTGGAGAGGAATGAACCTTGCTTACACGCTAAGTGGAGGGAGCCAGAGACAAATGGCTACAGGGCTGTGTCACTCCGCTGGTGAGCAATGCTCAGAGACAGTCGACAGAGATGGAGTGCAGCGGGGCCACTTCCCACAGTCGCAGGTGGGAGCCAGGACTATCTGCAAATGGGCATGAGGGATCTTTTTGGGAGATGAACTTGTAAAACCAGCTTGTAGTGGAGGTCACACAACAGTGTGGATTTACTGACATCCGTTCATTTGTAAACTTAAAGAGTGGATTTTATGGTATGCAAATTATGCCTCAACAAGGCTGTTAAACAATAGCAGACGCTTATTAAGGATGTGAGCAGGATACATGAATGTGGAGGACACACATTAGGGGGACTACCTGTGATTAGCTTAACACAACCCATTACCAGCGAATGAGTCTTTGAGGAATACTTCCTGCTGGTCCTAGAAATTCTCTGTATTTATCTAGGACATAACCTCACACTTAGATCAAGCAGAGACAATCCAAGTATCATCTCTCTGGCAGAATGAAACAGGATGACCTTCAGCTTGGCCGGAGAGAGGATATGACCTGTCAACTAGCACTAAAACAACTGTGGCCTCCCAAATGCCTTCCATTTATCCCAGCGTGGGTTAAAGGCCTGGACAATATAGTTATCACTTGCCAGCTGACTGGCCTCCCCTTTGCACAGGGCTTGGGTAAGGATAATAACTTACTTCCGTAAAGCACTTACAAAGCACTTCACCCGTATACTAGCTCATCTATGCTCATGGCATAGATGAGTTCAGAGGGCCCCCATGGTCATCCCAGTTCTGGTCAAGTTCACGTGAGCACAAATTTGCCAGATAAACTTTGGGGGAAGCTTTTGCCTTTCTCAACAGTGAGGCAGGTATCCTGTCCCTTCCTCTTCCCCTTTTTCCATGCCTGGAATATGGTGTGTGTGTGGGGGGTGCTGTAAAGAACAGCAGGACCCCGGAGGGCACAGTGGGCACAAGGGCCCAGCAAGCCCCAGACAGTCCTGGAGATGCTTCCCCAACACGGTTACACCGTTGAACCAACTCTCAAGCGTCTCCTGGAAGTCCTGTCAAGTGAGACGAAGGAAATTCTACTTCATATTCTTCTTATCAAAGTATCTCAAGAATAGAAGAAAAAGTATCCAATGTACTCAGTCTTACTATGAAACCAATTTATAGCTTTCTCATGAAAGCAATAACCCAATTATAGCCCAAGAATATGGGGAAAGGGAGGGGAGAGGGGAGGATGGGAGGAGGGAGGGTAATCAGTGGGACCCCACCTACGGTGCATCTTACAGGGCTACGTGTGAAATTCACTAGGTGTAGAATATAAATGTCTTAACACAATAACTAAGAAAATGCCGTGAAGGCTATGTAACCAGTTTGATGAAAATATTTTAAATGGTATATAAAACCAGCACATTGTATGCCAAGATCGCGTTAATGTACACAGCTATGATTTAATAAAACAAAACAAAACAAAACACCATGGTTGGGTTTTCTCTTTGTTGTTGCTGAACCTACACCTGACTGAAAAGGTGGAAATTTTACTCATACTTCACAGATGAGAACACGAAGTCTTCAAAAACGATGAGACTCACCCAAGTTCAAAATGCCAGCAAAAGAGTGGAACTCACACCCCCATTTCCTGATGTGCTGATGAAACAGTGACACCCGCCAGTAGGCTACCTGCTGGGCCCAGAGCAGGTGCCAGGCTCAGACTGCTCTGGTGTTTGTATTTTCTCTAATTCGTACGACGCTGCAGACTAGAAATCATCATCCCTATTTTATGGAGGAGCACACTGAGGCCGAAAGGTCAGGTAAATTGCTCAAGGTCACACACGTAGGAAGTGGGGCCCTGCTCTGACTGGTGTGCACCTCGTCTTCCCAGAAGGAAGTACCAAGGAATGAAACACACCCTTGGGACCAAGTGACTAGATGGCCTAGATCGCCACTGATTAAAACATTAAATACTAGCAAATGGGCTCTGGTGACCGCTAGTGGGATTCAGTTAGCTAGCCAAATGCATCATGTGTGCCTGTGTGTTGTAACCGTTGTACTTTACAACTGTGACATAAAGAGTTCCTGGATACATTTGTCTTTACGCCATTGACAACCACCGGTGTACGTCCAAGTCCAACTCTTCCATAAAGCCCACACTGACTATAGGGTAAAGGGCGCCTAGGGGACGTCTCCTTGGGAGATGTGAGATTCAGCTTCTTTCCAGAGAGGGAGTTAAATGTTAAAATACCACTTTTTGTCCGCATCGGGCGTAAGGCCAGCAGCCTGGGGCCAGAACAAGCACGAGGAAACAGGAGTCTCCAGGGAGAGGGTAAGGACCAGCCCAGGCACCTGCCCGGACAGAGACTTCAATGAGGGAAAGAAGGTCTTTGCCAAGCGCCACGGGACACTGCAGTGAGCCCTGCTAGGGGCTCATCTAGAACGGTTTTGGTAGTTTGTAGCTAATCTGAGCTGACCTGTCATGGGGGGTCTTAGAAGAGGATGATAAGGATCCGTTCGGAGGGATTTGGAGAAGTTAACTAAAAACTGCTGTCTCTTCCAAGAAGTAACCGCCCCTTTCTGAGATGGGCAGCAACATTCTTCATCTCCATTAGGCCCAGATGGGCAGCTTGGCCTTTACGAGCTTAATTAGCTTTTCCTTCTGCGTTCCCTGCACCCCCAACAATGACTGAATGATTGATTCCCTTAAACAAAGACCAGCCAGAAGTGACTGAGGAGCTCTCCAGGCTTCACAGAATCTGGTGCTGGGAGAAGACAGGCCTCAGGACCTCTCAGCGGGATCCGGCTGGGTCCCTGGGAATAACATTATTGTCCCTGATTCTGACGTGTCCTCTCCTGACCACCCAGACTGCTGCCTCCAAGTAACAGGCTCCTCAGCCGGCTGTGAGCATCCTTGGCCTGGAGAGCAGGACTTGCAGGATCTCACTAGTGCTGTGCGAGGAACTTGTCTCTTCTCTGCCCTCAGACACGGCTGTCTAGACCCAGACTTGCCCTCCATCCTCCTAGGCGGTGCTGTTTCCCTGCACCTGATTGATTCAGTGTGTCTACCTCACAGGGACCTTAGATGACAGCAAATCTCATCGCTGTGAAAGCTGCACATCTTCCCAGCCAAGCTGCCATCCTGTGTCCCTCAGAGTGTATCTTCTTGGCAACTTGAGTGATCCACAGGCCATACAAGGGCCTTGGGAAAATCATTAGGAGAAAGCCGGTGGAGAGAAGCATCTAATTAGGCTTTACCTCCTCTGACTTCTCACCACCTCCTCCGACCTCCCCTGCCAGCCTTCAGCCTCTTCAGGCTGGAAGCTGTTCCCAGAGCCACCTCTAGGGACAAAACGGACTCCATTAGCTCATTGAACAGACCGTCAGATACCCGGGACAACAAGTAGACTGGATCACAGCAGGTCAGAATGTACCAGCATGTCCTCAAACAGCTGTCCCCCAGAAGACCATCCCATGTGTGAGAAACCAGTGCTCTCCCACCAAAAGCATCATCACTCATTTAACACGGATGATATATATATTTTAAATCCTTTTTTCTAGATTATAGAAACAACAGTTGTTTCTTTTTCCTTTTTTTTTTCAGCAGGGTTCCAGATAATAAAAAGATTTATAATTAAGCCAGTAGATTTACTTTTGCTATGCTGCGTTAGATTATGAAAAAGCATAATTATATGCAATTAAAAAATGAGCAGTATTTCTTACTCGAGTGAAGCTTTAAAAGTCATTATGAATCCATTAGCTCAGCAGACCTTACAAATGGCCTTCACTACTCCGGACGTCATTTACATTTATAACAGGAAGTGACTTTTGACATTTCTATGGGCCCGGGTGGGGCGTGTGTGTGGATTTCACCCTCCTCTGCCACATCAGAAAGGGGCCGTTTGTTTTCCATTCTGGGGCCATGTCTCAGTATTGAACTTGACACATTCTGCCAACCATGTGGATCCTAATGTTTCACTTAAGGACCCTCCACTTGAAAAACTGAAGAATGGCCCCAGAATTCTCCCAGCTTAGCCTTGCTCTTAACGCTTGGCTCCTACGGACAAGGCTTTAGCCCTTCAGAGAGACACAGCAGATGTGGCAAGATCGTCACGGTGCCTGGCCAGTGCCTCCACTTCCCTGTCTCCTCCAGCTGCACCTGCCCCAGTTGCCCCGTGGACTCCTCCCATCTGGGTCACTGTGGAACTGGCTTTTGCTATGACTATTATATAGCTGCCTCCCCGGTGCAGACAGCTACCTAGCTTGGTGAAAGCTTGGTCTGAGGACGATCAGAGACAACCCATGTAGGAAAACTGATCTGGATAAATCAACTCATGATTGTATCTCAATTGAGTATTCATGCATGACAAAAAGTTGTAATGACTAAAAATTTCAAATCTGCATAAAAATAATGACTCTTACATGTAAGTTCCTTTCTGCTTGTTCCTCAGTGTCAGAATCCCCCCGCAGCGTGAGCCTCAGCCATGGTCCAGGGTTATAATAAATGCAGATAAGCAAAAATCCCCACATAAAAAAACCCACCTTTTATTTATTTGGTTTTTTTTCTGAGACAGAGCCTCAAGCTGTCCCCCTGGGTAGAGTGCTGTGGCATCACAACTCACAGCAACCTCAAGCGATTCTCCTCCCTCTGCCTCCCAAGTAGCTGGGACTACAGGCACCTGCCACAACGCCCGGCTATTTTTTGGTTGCAGCCATCATTGTTGTTTGGCAGGCCCAGGCTGGATTTGAACTCACCAGCTCAGGTGTATGTGGCTGGGGCCTTAGCCGCTTGAGCCACAGGTGCCCAGCCAAAACCACCTTTTATTTCATGGGCCGAGACCGCCATGTGACCCCTGCTGTTCACAGTATTTGTCAGGAATCGGCATGTTTCAGTCACTGTCCAGTGATTCTCAAGGGAGGGGAGTCCTAGGCCTGGGGGACTTGGAGGATCACAGCAGCGCTGTGTGGGGAACGTATCTCTCCTCTGCCCTCAGAGGTGACTGGCATTTCCCCCCATCCAGCCCAGACGACAGGTGCGCTCAGGTGGACAGGGGAGGAGCTTCTGTGCCTGGTCGCTGCTCTACTCTCTGCTCTTCAGCCCTTCTTAGTCTTCAGATACAAGTCTGGACAAACGAGGGTCCAAGGAACAGAACAAGACACCCCCACGTCTTCCTGCGCTGGGCTGGGGGGCTGTCTCCGAGTCAGGGGATGCACAGGGGGAGGAAGATGTGCCCGATCTCAGGAGAACTGCGTGCAGAAACACCCAATCAGTACAAGCTCCCCTGTTATTTTCCAGTTTTTACATGTCCTAGTTCTGTTGTGCACTTAATTCACCACGAGCTTCAGCCAGTTCCCTAGAAATTAAAATCCACAACACTCCAAACCGCAATACAACAGACAATGAATGTGCAGAGGTGGAGAGGGCCAGTGACTGGGGTCTGCAGGGCTGGCCTCTGACACCAGCTCGGGTCCCCGGTGGCGTGGCCTTGCAGATGTCACCTCAGTTTTCTGGGCTCTGGTTTTTAGAAAGGTTGGCTCAGATGCTACCTACGTTTCCTTTTGGCTCTGGCCCTCTGGAACGCAGTGAGCCCCAGCGCAGTCCTGAATGTGCCCCCCAGGGATTGGTGCCTTCACACCCTACCCCATGGAGAAGCTTGCCAACTGTGATTAAATTATTCACCCCCCTGAGCCTTGGTTTACTCATGAACAGACTGGGATAACAGTGTTCTCAACCGCATCAGTCACGTAAGGGTGAACCATGTCTGAACCGTCCCCCCCACCCCAGCATTGTGCCTGGCACAGGGGGCACACAATTATCATGATTATCATCACCATGGTCTGCAGCGTTTCCAAGGGCCCAGTTCACACCGGCCACGGCGTCACCTGTCCAGGGGTGCAGTGACTTCAATAAGGAATCAAGGCATAACCCTAACCCTGGATTCAGAAAACAGAGGCTGACTCTTTCCTGAAAGCCTCTGCTGCCCAGATCTGTGCCCTGCCCAGCTCCTCCAGCTGGAGGGGGTCACTCAAGCAAACAGGACTGGTAGCCAGACAGGGTGGCAGCCTGCATTCCTCCACAGGAGCTGTGCTGCGTATGGTGTTCTAATGGGCGAAGTCCTCTCTAGGGCAGTGAAATATCAGGGCCTACTGAGCTGGCCTTCACCACTTCATGCTTTGTGTGCCCACCCAGGGGCAGATGCTCCCTGGGGGCTCTGCCCAGAATCCTGGGGCTTGCAGCGGGTGGCCTCTCCTCCTGGCTCCTGCTCTCCCCACCCTCCCTCTGCTTCCTCTCTCTCTGAGCATCTCAGAGCCAAGTTGCTTGTAAACTCCCCACCCTCCACTGCTCCTTTACAAGGCTCAGCTCATTAACATGCAGGTGGCAAAGTATGGCAGGAGCTCTGATTTGTCACATTAAGGAGGCTGCATTGCTGTGGAGAGGAGCATTAAAAGATTTTATTCCAAGATATCCCTCCAACCCCCACCACTGCAGACCAAGTCTCTTGGGACAAGCCTTCCCCTCGGCTCTCTCCTTCACACTGATTTCTGACAGATGTTCTCGTCAGCACCGCAGGCTGGGGTGCTGCACCATGTGGCCTTTCTCTTGGGGTCTCAGGTGGCATTTGAGATGCCTCTGGGCCTCGAGCATCTCCTGAGGTAAAACATCCATCTTCATCCTTCCTCTCCCCTCCCCCACTCACCTGCAGCTAAAGCCCCTCTCCAGGGAGGGAAGCAGGGACAGCTCAGCTCCACCTCACTCCTGAAACTGACCACAGCTTCCCTCTGCCCTCCTCTGCACACTCTGATACCAATATCACCGACATCTTCTAAAGAAGACCTCTTTATAGATCGCTCGTGCAAACAGAGTTGCCTAGACATGGCCGACTTTGCCTACTAGGAGTGCAGGAGCATGCATGCTTACAGAATTCCACGGAGCATGGGTGAAGGACAGGCCCAGGATGAGATCAAATCAACAGACCAAAAGATAAATGAGCAGTGATGCACTCACATCCTACGACGAGGGACGAGGGAGTGTCGTCTGGGGTGCAAGGCAGGGACAGGGGCTGCTGGGGTATCAGGAGGACCAGACAGATGGGATGCCAGCGGTCCAGCATGGGCACTCCCTCCAGGGAGCTATTCAGGGAGTGCTCCACAGGTGACAGGAAGGCTGCCCACCTTCCCCTGGGTCCCCTGAGCTTTAGGAGCGTCCCACTGAAATCAGTGAAAATGAAATGGACAAATGGCCAATCTCAAGGTCTGGTGAAGGTCATGGGGAGACACAATACCATTTCATACAGGATAGGTGGGAACACCTTAATGTAGATATTGATGGGGTCTGGGACATACTATCCCAGGATATGGCACCTTGGCATTTGAGAAGACAGCAGAGGCAGAAGGTCACTCTCCTCCTCCCATCATCCTTCTCCCCTGAGGTAGGTTGTAAGATCCTCATTCCAGAGATGCGTGCCCTCCCTTCACCTTCAGGAAAGGGGCATCCTTGTCTCTGATGATACCAGACACAGAGGGGAATGTGGACAAACAGACCTTGCTAAGTTCCCCCATCCATTCCCAACAGATTCCACCCTCTTGTCCACCAGTCATATTTCTCCAAGATAAAAGCACAAAAATGCACAGGTGTCCCTGTATTTTGGGTCTTCATTTCCTTAGGAAGGCTTGTATGCCATGTAAAACTCACGTGAAGTGAATTAACACTTTGTTCCATTGATCCATCTTTTACTGTGGTTGCCTCAGCTATGAACCAAGACGGGGGAAGAAAGAAGTCTTTCCTCTTCTCCCATAGCAAGTGCCAGCCAGGGAGCCCTGTCCAGGACTCACCGTGAAGGCAGAGTGACCAGTGCTCAGGGTGGCAGGAGGAAGGCGGGAGAATGAAATGGTCCTCTTGGAAGGGATGGAGCTCCTTCACCAGAGACACCTCCCCCGGAAGAGGTAGCACTCAATGTGGGCCTGATAGAGTCCCTGTCCCAGCCTCCAGCCGGCCGACTGAACAAGACCCAGCTGCAGCTTGAGTGGGAGAGTCCTAGTGGGTGCCCCAGGCCCCTGCCACCCACTCCTGACACCTGCAGACCCGGACAGACAGCTTCCTGCCGCTCCCCTGCCCATCTGGGCTGCATTGAGTCTGTGGAGAGAACTGAATTCCCTTCTCCATTGCTCCTGGGGCAGCTAATTCATAGCCGCATTAGGTTTCATTTGGGTAACAGCATGGGGGATTGTCAGATATTGGCTCTGACCAAATTTAATCTACAGGCTGTGTTCTGCCCTCTTTCCACTTGCCTTTCACTCGAGATCTTAATGAAGAGGTTTATCTGATGGGTTTATCAGAGTCCTATCTGGAACGAGCATCTCTGGCCTTTGCATGCGCGCTCACCTATTTGCTGTCCACTCCAATCAAGAACCGAGGCCCTCGCAACTCTCTCGGTTCTGAGACAAATTAAATCTTACTGACAGCCTCTATCTGCACCGAGGTCTCCACTCTGCTTCACTTCAGGTTGGCTTTGGCAGTGACAAAACTGCTTTGATGCGGATGTGGATTCTCTCCCATGTTCTCAGCCCCCATTCCCCACCCCTCCAGCTGCCCACTGCGATTTCTGTAATGACAGAAGTATCACCATCCTGCTCTGGTGTCCCACTGTCTACAGCTTTCTAGGGACACATCAGCACAACCAGCCCCAAGTGCGGCTCCCAGGCTGGGCCTCCACTCACTTCCCCGAGGGCTGGGGCCGGCACATCCCACTTCCAGAAATACCTCACTTCCATCGAAAGAAGTCCTCCCTTCCTTGTCTCCACCTGGTCCCTGGAAGAACGTGGCCTGGGGCCCTCACTACCAATCCTAATCTGTGCTTGCAGTTTGGCAAATCTTTAAGTATGTGCTCCAGGCTGTGGGGACAGAGAGATCAGTCTCCCCGTGCCTTAGGGGGGCAGCTATGCCCTGACACCCAGTCCCTGCCTCCTTAGACTCACAGAAGACAGCTGTTCCCCCACCCACCCCAGCTCCTATCCTTAAGCTTTCCTACCTAAGTCCCCTCATGATGCTGGTAAAGACGGGGGAGATACCCCAGGTGTGCCATCACCACGATGGTGACAACAACAGCACATTGATGAATCTACATTTCCCAAGCACCTGCTAGTGCTCTAAGGTGTTGGAATCAGGACTGCAGTGACAGGGGCCGGACTCATCACTTGAGTCCACTGGGGTCCCCGTGAGTTCTAAGTTCTGCTTATTCACTCATCCATCTAACATGCTGAGGACCCATGGCATGGCAGGACTGTGGTGCGGCAGGACCCGTGGCCAGGGTTCCCTGGATGGAAGCCCTGGGGAGCTGGGCTGCAGTGAGCCAGGCTAGAGGGGATGGCTCTAAGGGCCGCCAGGAAGTAGCTCCTCACACCTCCTCAACTCTCATGTCGGTGTCCCCAACAGTCACCACTTCCCCTGACCCTAGTCCCTGGCTCTGTGCACATCCCTGTGGCCAGCGTGGCCCAGTGCCACAGAGAGCAGGGCTGTGCTGTCCGAGCAGCAGAAGCCCCTTCCCACGTGGCCCTGCCCCCTCTTCTCCCACCACTCTTCCTGAGCCCATGGTGACTGCTATTACCTTTGGGCCTCTCAAAATTTCTGTTTTAGAAATTCAGACAGCCTCAGGTCCTAACCAGAACTGCCAGGATTTCTGGGTTAGAAGCCGCGCCCTAGGACTGGGGCTCACTCCCCTTGTGAGAACAAGAATCCTAAGCTCAGATGCCAGAATTCAAGTTATGGTTCCCCCTAAAATGACCCCAAATCCTTTAGAACTTCAAAATGAGCTGTCACACCCCAGTCCATGGCCTCCAGGATCTGTAACAAGCCTGCCACCCTTGTCTCCTGGAAGGGAAGATTTGGCTGGTACAACAGGCTGCCAATCCTGTAAGACCGGGGCTGTGATCCTGGGCGGGTCCTCACATTCTGGGTCACCCTGCCAAACCACCTGACCTTCCACATTAGTAACATGCTACTTGATTTTTTTAAATATAGGGTCACAAAAGAATTAATGGGCTATGTGCGTAAAATCTAGACTGTTTAGTAAAGTGACTTAGGTGACTTCCCGCTCTAAAATTCTGCAAATTGATTCATTTATTTAACATCTTGAGAACATGTTTTTGTCAGTCACTATAAGAGCTCATAAAATATGTCTCACTCTCCAGAACATTACTTAGGTAGTAAGATCAAATGGCTACAGAAAATCAAATGCTGGATGTCCAGGTAACAGGTGTAATAATAACCAGTGCTAGTATTAACTTGGTACTTGCAGTGGCAGTACAGCTTTCTGCATTTATTTGCACAAACAACCACATAAGTGGATGCCCTTATAGACACGTTGTTCGCCAACATTTATTGTGCAGTCTGGCTGTGGAGAGACTTGCATGAGGTGTTCAGGATAAGAGTTCCCAGTACAGTTTCTGCATCTCCAAGCATGGAGAGGTTAAGTAGCTTCCCACCCACACAGCACGTAAGTTAACAAAAGGAACCGGAAATATAACCAGCCAGGTGCTAGTGCCCAAGTTCCTAACTGCTGACTCTCAGGCCTGGTTCTACGATCTCCATAATGTGAGCTAAAGCCAGTGTTTTCTGAATCAATAACTCCTGCCTCCCCCGTCCTCTTCCCACTTAGCTTCTCTCGTTCATGAGCCGCCTGTTCCCATGGCGGCCCCTTCACCTGTGAAACAGCCATTTGTATTCCCCACGCTTCACCGGCTCTCATCTTCAATTGCCACCTGAACACTGCTATTTTCTTCTTGTCTTCCACTCTCTGCTCTCTCCTTCACCTCTCCTATAACTGCAAGGTGTCTGTGAATTGGCTAAACTGAAGGACTCTACTGTGGTCTGATTCTAGAGGGGCAAACTGTGAACTCCTGTGAAAATATTAGCTGCACATTACAAAGCCCAGTGCAGAAGCTGAGATGAAGAATTCCAGACGAACTTTCCGTGGTGCTAGAAACACATGTGCCTTGGCAGATTTTGATACTGGACATCTCCTTTGTGTCTTGAAACCACACTTGATTTGACAGCACAGCTAAGAGGGAAAGTAGCTGAGCTGAGCTATGCACACACAGAGAGGGTACGAACACCATTTCAAGATAAAGGGCTTCGAGTCAGAGTCTCATGAATTGTGTGGGAGATGATGTGGGGCAGAATATGGAGAGATGAGTGTCTACAGCCACTACAGACTGCGATGGGATCAGAAGGGTCCGTGGCTTCTTACCTACCTAAAGGAATCTGGGAAGGTCAATGGCATGAGGGGTTACCTCACCACAGTGGGTTCTCCCAAATCATGGCTGGTTCCTTCAGACTCATCTAACATTTATATGTTGCTGAGACCAGTCTGGACGGGCAGCTGTCAGAATCTGTGTGGCCGTCCATGCTGCCGGGAGGCACAACCCTAAAGGGGTAAGAGAATGTGGCCTCAAGGCCATGGCCGTGGAGCCTGGAGACACTGCCTAATAAAACATGGCGTTGGGGTCCTCACAAGCTGACTCGAATATCCCAGCTTCCACTTGGCTGCCCCGAACTCCAACATAGCTCATTATTTCATAAGAGGTGTTAAATATGAATTGTTCATTAAAACACATATTATTGGATGTTTAACTACCATGTAATTGATTTTCTATCCATTGCCTACTAGTTAACCCTCAATAAATGCTTTTGGTAATCAACTTGAAGTATAATACCTACCATGCTTGATGTATTTTCCTTTGATTTAATAAGAAGCCAATTCTATAACTGCTAAAATTGTACTTGATAATAAAAATCAAGTCTCAAGAACAGTGTAAGAAAAACTCTTTGGCATAAACCTGTCCCACTTTATAGAAGGGTGTCAGTGCGTGGGACAACTCAGGGAAGCCTGGGTCCTGCTCCAGCCACTAGATATGAGCTGAGATGTCGGGGAGTCAGTGAAACAGTGGAATCAACTGAAATGCTCTGTGGGGTTCTGGGCCACAGCACTAGGACCTACTGAGACTGCCGCTCTTCCCCAGGGCTGAGGCATCAAGGAAACTCCCCAGGCTTCCAAAAGAGCATCAAGCAGGCGGTGCCTGTGGCTCAAAAGAGGAGGGCACCAGCCTCATATACCGGAGGTGGTGGGTTTAAACCCTGCCCTGGCCGAAAACTGCAAAAAAAGAAAAGAAAAGAAAAGAATATCAAACAGGGTCAAGCATTTAAAAGACCTATGGGATTCATTTTCATTCTTTAGTGCTTGCTCAATGCTCTTTTCCCTTTTCTTCAAAACTCCCCCCTAAAATTCCCACCTCCTCAAGGGTTCTGCCTTGACTGGATGGGAGGCCAAGTGGAGTATTTGATCGTGCGGACAGCAGAGAAGGCAGCATCCAGAGGAAGAGTAAAAAACGGGGGCAGGCGGCACCACCAGCTGGTCCTCAGAACCCCAGCCCTCCCGGCCTCCCAAACACACTCACACAGACACACCACACACCACCCAGGACTGAGTGGTGAGCGCGTGAAATAAAACACGCAAAGCTCTCGGAAAAGTACCTGTCACAGAGCCATGTTTAAAATGTCAGCCATTATTGGTTTTCTATATTAATATTTATTATTCTACAACATGGTTTCTTTAATTCACTTAAATAATCTTACTTCTGGACACTGAGGGGAATATTATACAGTTATTTACTCATTCATTCGTTTCCTTAGATAATTTCCTAGACACAACTTTTTGCAGTCTCCAGGTATGATTTCTGGCAAGGTTTTAAGAGCTGGCTCAGTTCTCTGCAGAAGTGCTGCTCTTGGGCCATGCCTGGGCTCAGCGGGCAACACAGGGTGGAGACCTTAGTGAGGTGGTGAGTCTTCTGTCAGGGGAGCTGGTAGGAAGCAGCAGAGTGACCCTTTATTGGAAGTTTATGGAAGTTTATGTCATTTGTGGGCTATTGCACTCTTGGGTCCCTCTGGTTCTTAAATGTTATGGTTCTAATTCTTCTGGAACGTCAAAATTGCGGTGCACATGTGTCCTCATGTGGAGGACATAGAGCGTATTTCAGACCGGAAGCATAACAGACGACTTAGGATTGCCTGGGTGCTCTTGCCCTTGGAGGTCACAGGCTGAGCTTCTCCTCACTCAGCCTCTGACAAAAGGGAGAGATTGCCTGAGCAGCATCCTGTTGTCAGACAAATCAGAATCCTCTTCTGGAAGGGCATTCTCTTCTGCATACTGAGTGGGAAGCCCGCTGTATCTAGGACACATTCCTAAAATAAGACTCAGTGGCCACCGAGTGACTCAGTGCAGAAGCCTCCATCCTCCCAGCGACGAGGGCTGCTAAGAATGGTAGGAACCACCCCCAGATGGCCCGGGTACCAGTTGCATCAACAGACGCACACACAGCACAGCCTTTCCTGCACAGCACCCAGCCAAGCTCACATCGAGTTCTCCACTGTGTACAGTAAAACCAAAATAAATAATCCAAGAAAATCTGCACATGTCTGTGTGTTTAGGGCCCAAGATAAACCAGGCAATGGGCCCAAGAGGAATCTTAGGCACTTGGCTACTCTCTTCTTTCTTTTGGTTTGTCTTTTTATAGAAACGTAAGCATTAGATCACTTTCCAGCTTTAAAATGCATAAGGATAGTAAGTGACCATGACACCAAGCCTGTCCTCTACTGGTGGGTGGCTAGATCCTTTTGGAATTTAGTCTCATCTACTCACCCAGGCTGCTGCCCTCTCTACAGCCATCCTCTTATTATTTCTGCTTTCAGGTGCCTGCTCGGGCCTGGTGCATTACAGAGACTTACACTTTTGCTCTCCACACAGAAAGATAGTTGCTGCTTAAGGGGCCCCTGGAGAGCAGCTGGTGCTGTTATGGCTGCCCTGTCTCTTCTCATGTCACACGGCACAGTAGGGGGGCACTGTGTGTGTCTTATCTCAGCACATCTGGAATGCTAGAACCGCCTATTGGGAGACCTGTTTGCACAGACCACCAAAACTCCCTGTCAGAGGACGTGGTGCATCTGATCTAGACTGAAAGTCCAGTCTCTTGTGGGGACAAAGATGAACCCTTCCTAATAGAAAAGAGTTTCCAAGAATAACCCAGTTAAAGAGAGGGTTCCTGCCCCATGAGGGCAGAAAACTTACCTAGAAGTGGGAGAAAAGTTCAAAGGCATGTGTCCTGTTCAGAAAAACCAGTTTCTGGATGAGGCTGGCAGAGAGAAGTACTCCCAAATTCTTAACCAATCACATCTGCCAAGTATGTTTTGCCACAGAAGGTAACATATTCACAGGCTCTGGAGAATAGTGTGGGCATCCTCCGGAGCCATCGCCTGCCCATTTACACATGAGGCAAAGTGCACACGGTGAGGGTGGTTTCGGAGGAGACCAGCCACCTGCACCTTTCACTCGAAGACAACAGAGGAAAGAGAAGAGGCCTAGAGACCCACAGACCTGAGAACGGAGAGGTACTGCGGGGGGTGGTAAGGACCTTCATGTTCTGCAATCTTCTCTAACTTGGACACAAGCTTCAGAGGGACAAGAACCTCCTTACAATCTCCAGGTTACCCCTGCAGTGTCTGGCTCACTGGGGGACACACCAAAGATGTGATGTGATGTCCCATTGGTCACCGTGAGTGCTGAGCAGGGGGAAGAAGTGATGGGGTATCTGCTACCTGTAGGCGGGGTGCTCTGCTTAGGAATTAGAGAGTCTGAGACAGCCCAGACAAGAAGAACTCCCTGTGTCAGGGGACTAGGGAGGACGGCCGAGGTCCCGGGGCAAATACACACCTCCCTCCTCCTCGTGGGATGAAGAATGGAACTTGAAGGGGCAGGCGCTGCGTGGGGACAGCTGCACCTGCCATGCAGATGAAACACTGAAGCCAAAGTGACCGGAAGGAGACCCAACCTCGGGGTGACAGGAGGAAAGGTAACAGCCGCAAATCTGTTGGTCAAACCGCCCCGCAAGGAGGCAGAGGAACTGGCCAGACGCCCCTGGACGTCCTTTCCACTGCGCCGAAATCTGTAATAATGAACTGCCCTTCAGGAGAAAAGCAGCCGACCCAGAGAATGGGAAAAAACTGAAATTACACTTAAAGAAAAAGGCAAGTCATGAGCCAGAGGCTCAAAGTTAGCTTGGACAAATAAATATATGCATTTGTCCCGTAGCTTTTTACTGGAAAAGGAAAAAATAGGAGACAGAGGAAAAATAAATGAATAAATTATTAAGAATAAATGAAACTTTGTTCACCTGTTTACAATAAATGTTAATTGTCCAAAGAGAAGAGTCTGCAAAAGATCAAGGATGGAAATACAGGTGTCACACACACACACACACGTGCACACAGACACAGACAGCCGCACACACACACACACACACACGTGCACACAGACACAGACAGACGCACACACACACACACACACGTGCACACAGACACAGACAGACGCACACACACTCACATGCACACCTTTGACAGAGAGAGACTGAGCAAGCCACCAAGGATGATGACAAGAGAAAATGGCTGATTGCTGAAAATAATCAAATTGGTCTCAAATTCTTCGCAAAAGAATAATTCTTACACGTTTAAAGCACAGACTAGCAAGCAGGAGTTTTCATGATTTCTGCCTCTCAGAGGTCTCTCAAACAGCTTTTCTGATATACAGTTTTTATATAAATTCTGCAGCGACTTTTCCCCGGTGTTATTAGTTGTTTGGGTTTTTCTCTGCCTGCCACAGGCTTATTTATGTTATCCTGATTTAGATCTTTTTCTCCTCCCTTCTTTCTCTGCTGAGGCTATTACAGCACACACTGCTGTGTGCAAGACGCAGCACATCTGCCAGAGGCGCGTGTGTGATGTGTGTGTGCACGATGTGTGTGTGAGTACACGCAGAGTCCAATTTCCCACCAGCGTTGTGTGTGCATGATGTGTGCACGTGAGTGTACACGTGGAGTCCAATTTCCCACCAGCAGTGTGTGTGATGTGTGTGTGCACGATGTGTGTGTGAGTACACGCAGAGTCCAATTTCCCACCAGCGTTGTGTGTGCATGATGTGTGCACGTGAGTGTACACGTGGAGTCCAATTTCCCACCAGCAGTGTGTGTGATGTGTGTGTGTGCGCACGATGTGTGCGCGTGCGTGTACACGCAAAGTCCAATTTCCCACCAGCGGTGTGTGTGCATGATGTGTGCACGTGCGTGTGCACACAAAGTCCAATTTCTCACCAGAGGTGTGTATGTGATGTGTGTGTGTGCATATGTCTGTATGTACATGCAGAGTCCAATTTCTCAGCAGAAGCTGTGGACAGTTCTCATATCTTCTGTATTAATAGTTTTTGGAGTTTTACAGATGGGGGTCTTGAAACACTGAGGTTGTCACTCTACGTAGGTGGTCAACATTGCCTGGACCCAGCTTAGGATTAGAGGGGAATTCTGGGAAGCCTCTCAATACTAAATAAATAAAAAAAAAAGGCCTGCCTCAGATTTGACATTTTATTTTACAGTAGCATGAGAGTTGAGCTCAAACTTTTTTCTGCTATTACAGCTGATTGATTATTTATCGCTTCCATGGAGAATGTATTGATTTACTTCATAGTCATTGCTGGTAACATGAAAGACCTGCAAATTACAAATCATCTGGGGACTCAGAAATGCTTAATTATGCCCCTACCTTCCCCGTGTCCTCCTGTCTAACAGCCTCCACCCCAAGCTGTCTCCAGCTCTTTACACAGGTGGGGGAGAGCTGGGGGCCCAGAAAGCACACACCCCTGAGTGTCCTGCAGGCGGTGAGACAGTCTTCCTAAACCTTACAAGACAGCTTGATTCACAACATTATATTCTAACGGATGAAGGGCCCTCAAAGGTCCTCTAACGGTATCTCACAGGCAGTTCATTTGAACTAGAGTCATAAACTGAGCCTACCGCAGTAGGCTTCCCCTCTGTACAGGGCCTGGCTTACCCTTGAACAACTTTATCACATTTTTTTTTCTCATACAAGGCAGAAATTTCTCTCCTGGAGTGCTCACTTATTGCCACAGAGCAATTCTCAGGGAATGGAAGCGAAAGACGAGTTAACCAAAACACATCGCATAAACACACCTGTTGTCTGCTCCCTGCTCCTTGGCACAGGTGAGCAGTGGTTAATACAAATGTGTGAGGGGCCAGTGTGGGGGTTCAAGCCTGTGGTCTCAGTCACTTGGGAGACTGAGGCAGGAGGATGGCATGAGCCCAGGAGTCGGATGTGCAGTGAGCTATGGCAATGCTGTTGTACCCTGGCCTGGCAGGTGAGCAAGGCCCTGACTATGCAGTTTTTGGCCGGGGCTGGGTTTGAACCTGCCACCTTCGGCACATGGGGCCAACATCCTACTCCTTTGAGCCACAGGCGCCGCCCCTAGGCCCTGACTATGAACAAGAAAAAAAGAAGCAAGAAAAGAAAGAAAAACGGAAGAAAGAGAGAGAGAAGGGATGGAGGGAGAGAAAGAAAGTTACATGTGTCTTAAATCGGCCAAAGCTGAGATTTGACAAAAGTGCAGGGAACTGACCCTCTGCCACACTGGCCTTGCTCTGCTGACATCAGGCCCAGAGAGCCACGCCCGCCTGAGGGGCACCGCTGCACGCACGTCCCGTCCCCAGGGCCTTCCTACTGCCGCTGTTTCTGAGCATGAATTAGGGAAAGGGGCCAGCAGGGCCATTTGGTAATGGAGGGGATAGAAAAGTGAAAAGCAAGTTTCTTCAGCTAAAGAAAGCACTTCTCTACAAATATCAATGGCTTTGAAAGCAAATGCCAGAAAGCTGGTTTAATCTTTCTTCTGGAGATACTTACAGATGCCAGTTTTTAATTAATGCACCGGGCTCCTGAACAAAGGCAGGGAGGGTGGGCACACTAACAGATTTACCCCCCAGGCCGAGGAAAGCACTTCGCAGGAGATGCCCTGGCTGCCGTGGGCCTGGCCCTGCCCTCTCTTCCCTGCGTGCCCAGGCCCTCAGTTCATCTGCCACACCTGCTTCCCTCAGCCCAACCTGGCTTCCCTTGCATCCTGCCCATGGTCATCCCCACATCTTTACGGGGCAGCTCCTGTAGGCAGGCCAGGCTCAGTGCCGGATCAGGTCAGAGCTGGGCTTTCATGGGGTGTGACAGCAACAGACACGTGCCCGGGAAAGCTGGGCTGCAGCGAGGGGGCTGCTGGCTTCACAGCCCGCATTTGTCCTGATAGGGCAGCGCCACTGATACATCAGTTCTTAAATACTTTGAATATTGCCCTGGAAACATGAATTGAATAAATGTTCAAGGAAATGCAAAATGTAAAAAGTTCCATGAAGAAAGAGGGGACTATGGGGCCATGTGCCCCCTCTGTTGGGACACATGCCAAGGCCCACTCGCTGCTGTCGGCCTATTCTCTGCCGAGCGCCCACACTCCCCCGCCTTGCAGGATCTGCCTCCTGTTGCTGCCGGCTTCCCAGCCTCTCTGCTTCAGCCACTCGTCTGCCTGGTTCATTCTTCACTCCCTCAGCCAGTGAGCACTTGCTAAGGCCGAGCATGGAGCCCTGCAAGGGACACCTGCTGGACCTGCCCAGAGCCCGCTGGACCCGCCCAGAGCCCGCTGGATGCCCCAAAGCCCGCTGGACTCCCCAAAGCCTGGCACAGCCGCCTCCCACCCTCCTGGCAGCACCCCTCTCTTTCGGTCAGCAAACCTGATGTCAGATCATTCCGTCTGACAAAGTCTCTCCTCATCTGAAACTCCCTGTCTCCTCGTGTCTTCATCAGTCTGTTTCCACATGTCTAAGCATTTTAATGGCATATGGTTCCGGGGGGAATCTCCAAATGAGAGAAAATTAGCAACTGTGCTTATTGGGCTAAAGAAAACGACCGGAGGGGAAGTTTTCTTTAAAAATACCCACATGAAGCAGCAGCCCAAGGAGATGAGACCACAATGAAAATGATGGTTTTTGTGGGGCTGGAGGTGGGGGTGGACGATCAGCTGCGCTTCCTTCCCCTGGAATGCGTCACAGTCATTAATTTGTTTAATTTATTTTTTGCATCTTCCCTAGTGAAGCAGCCCAATCCCCTGCCGGCCCACCCATCAGAACAAATTACACTTGGAAAGATCCGAGTGCTTCAATTTCCCATGACATATAATACGAAATCACGATGCACTTGTTCTGGCCTGATGACTCCTCACCAAAGATCTACAAGCGCTTTTTCCAGTTGCCGCCTGGCAATTCTGATTGTCACCCTTGGCGACACAGAAGCAAGAAAACAGGGGTGGGACCACCAGGCCCTGTATGAATCTGTCCTCGTGTGGGCGCCTCCTGGGCAGTGTTCTCAGCCCACGTCACGTGGATGTGATCTGGTTCTGCAGCCCCATCCCGAAGTCTTCATGGCAGGAGTCACATTTGCTGCTTCTCTGGCGTTCCCACTGTGCCTCATCAGTGCCACCAGGCCTGAGCCAGCAACTGTTGTTTGCTGATGGATCAACAGAGCTCAGCCCGTGAGGGCTGAGTGAGCTCACAGTCCACGGAAGGAGGCCTTCCACGTCCCAGCCTATGTAGCTACAAGTCACAAGACCCAAATGCTCGTCCCTCTGCCTCTGCAGCCCCGCCAGCGGCCACTGCTCAGGCTGGGGAAATACTCCCGGCTGCACATCCACCTGTCCTGAGGAACCTCGCTTCTTGATGGTTACATTTCATTTTCTGCATGTTCTCTTACTCAGGCAGTTTGGAAATTGACATGTCCAAGGGTTACGCAGAAGGTATGTAAAGCTCTTTTGGGCCAGAGATTGTCAAGTATTCATATTGAATTTTTTATTGTGAAAGGTTGCTGGGGGAGGTGAGAGCTCAGACCCACCTTACCTAATGTTCACAGTACTTGGGACTTGAGCCTCTGGCTCTACCACCTCTGCACTTTCTTAACCTTCTTTCTGGGCTACAAAGAAAGGTTGGACCACAGCAGTCTGGTGACTTCTTGGAAGGGAGATGTTTCTAAGAAGCAGGAGGTGAAGCTGGCTCTGTTGCTGAGAGCAGGCTGTCTGCTGAGTCAGTGCTGACTTGTGCCCATCCAGGACACAGCCCTGAGACCAAGTCACCTGGCCTCTGCCCACATAGAGGACAAGGGTGGTGTCAACAGCACTAGATGTCTTCAGGCCTGGGCTTGGTGCCAGCTTGACCACTGACCAGAGAAGCATCCCAGGGAACTTGTATGTCTTCCTCTGTAAAGTGGGTAGCTACCGTGCATGTGAGGGCTCTGTGCCCCGCAGTGAGGATGCTGCCACTTTGCAGCTCTCAAGGCACCATGAAGAATGGAAGTCTTTGTCTCAAAAGTCTTGCAGCTCCCTAAGATGGGGCCCAGATGGAAGCCTTGGCTCTGTGGGACTACCTTAAAGGTGTGAGGATTAGTGGGAGTAACGTACGTGGAGCACAGTGACTGGCACTCGGCCAATGTTGCGTTTTCCTTCTAGAAGGTGCCATTTAGAATTTGTAAAAAGGACATCTGGGAGGGTGACTCGAAAGAATAATTGTGTGACGGTGACCATTTATCAAGCACAAAGAATTCTGGATGCATGGGGATGTCCGCAGAGGAGTCTGACCCCCAAGGAGCTCACCCAGACTGCTGCTCCAAGGGTTGTGTCTCTGAGAGGGCCATCCATCTCATCTCTGCTCAGGCACCCTCCCTCGTTGGCCACAGTGCTGTGGGGTTAAGAGTGACACACACGCAGGACCTGGAGGCTGGCGGTATGACACTCTGCCATGCTCAGCACTTGCGTCAGCCCCATCCTTCCCACCCTGTCCAGGGACGTGTTCCTTTGCTCTTCCAGTTTACCCCTGGGCACACCTGCCCCTCTCACTGGAGACATGGTAGGGGGTGGTCTTTCTCTGAGAGCCCCCATGCAGGGCCAGGACAGGGTTCCCCCCACAGCCTTTCTGCTCAATCACGTCACCATGTGCACAAATGCACACACACTGATGCAAAGCCTCCCTAGCAGAGTGGCTCAGGCAGTTCAGGGGATCCTTCATACAAATTAGACTCTTTCCCCACCTTTTTAAACCTTCTCTGTCTCCTGTGCTCGTTTCTCCTCCGTATGTCCCGTGACAGTAACTTTATGTGCCGACTTGACTGACTCACAGGGGGGCCCAGATATTTGGTAAGGTGTTATTCGAAGTGTGTCTGTGAAGGCGTTTATGGGTGAGAGCAATGTGTGTGTTAGGAGACGGAGTGAAGACGACTGCCCTCCTCCATGCAGTGGGTCCCATTCCGTCACTTGAGAGGCTGAGTAGAACCGGGAGGCTGGCCCCTTGACCTATCTCCCAAATAAGGGGGACTCCTGCCCGACAGTCATGCGTGGAGATGCCAGTCTCAGGCTGCCTTCACCTCAGACTGGAATGTTGGCTGTCCTGGGGGCCGAGCCTCCGGCTTTTGGACTAGAGCTGCTCTCCTGGGTCTGCAGCTTACCCACTGCAGATCTGATACTTTTCAGCTTTCAAAGTCACAGGCGCCATATTTTTATAATACCTCTCCCTGCCCTCTCCTCCCCCCATCTCTCTCTATGTGGGATATATGCCCTGTCAGTTCTGTTTTTCTGGAAAACCCTAGCACCCCCAAACCTTCTGGCTCTTACCAGGGCTCTGACCAAGCCCTCCTCTCCCCATGCCACATGCTGCTCTTAAATAACTGCACTGATCTCTCAGCTCCAAACCACACTTACGTCGCAAAATCTAAATCTTTCTCATTAGTGCCAAGCTCTGACCTCACATACTTGACTGTCACCTTGCTTCCCCTCCTGGACATCTCAGAGGTCACCCACACCCAACCTGTCCAAAGCAGACAGGTTGCCTCTCGTCCACTGGTCCCTGGGTCAGGGAGTGCCCCTCCCCCCACCCAGTTGCCCTCTTACATTCTAGAAATCTGGCCAGTGCTTGGGGACAGTGGACCTGTCCTCACCTGTGCCCAGACCTTCCCTGGCCAGTGCCCAGGGACAGGGGACTCGTCCTCGCCTCTATGAGACCTTCCCTGGCACGCCCATCAGCTCTGCATCTGGTCATCCTTCACATCTTAGAAGTGTTCACTACATGTTTGCCTGTCCTTCTACATTGGATTCTGTGATCCTTCTGGACACAAATCCCAAATGATCCATTTTGTTTTAATCCCTCAGTTCCCAGCCATGTACTTGGTAAATACCAGACACTTGACAAACGGCTGATGTCTGAATGAATGATGGAATAAATGAGTGGCTTCCCCTGAAAGTCCAGGGGCCCAGGGAAGAGGGCAGGGCACAAGGCCTCGGCCTGACTCAGGAAACAAGACAGAAATAGAAGTTAATTTGTTTGCCAGAAATAAATAAAAAGGCAAATTCTCCTTGATTAAATTTGAAGTGAGGAAAATGAGAACAAGCAGTTATCTTAAGCGCAGGGTGGCTAATACCCTAACTACCCCCTGTGGGACAGGGCGAGTTTGCTATGAAAGGCTTTGGTTGGTTTGTTTGTTGTTGTTTCCCAAGGGCACTGAGGCAAACCCAGACTTTCTAAAGAGGCCCTGGGGTAGATTTAAAGTTCTCCCAACACTCACTGCCTGAGATTGTAAGGCTCTGATTCAAAGGACCAGCACAGACCAGGACTCCTGAAGCTCAAGTAATCTAACTCATCAAGACGGATTTGACTTGAATTGTGGATACAGGCAGCTGCTAACAGTCTAGAGACCAAACTGCTGAGTTGACTGGTGGCTGGAAACACAGCCCAGAAAACCTAGCAAATTGCAAGACAGAAAGCTGACGATTAAGCCAAAATTTCAGCCAAAAATTCAGATTTCATAGACCTTAGTTTTGAACATCTCTAAAACCCACCCCCTCTTTATTTCAACTCTTATCAGTGTTATTTTCTCAACTATAGGCAGACCTCCTTTTATTGCACTGTGCTTTCTTGCACTTCACAGACATGATATATATATAAACTGACGGTTTGTGGAGAGCCTGTGCTGAGTAAGTCTATGGGCACTGTTTTCCTAACAGCACAGGCTTACTCTTCGTCTCTGTCATGTTTTGTTATTATTCTCACAATATTTGAAACTTTTTCATTATTTTATATCTGTTATACCGATCTGTGATCAGTGATCTTTAATATTACTATTGCAATTGTTTTGGGGTACCTTGAACCATGTCCATATAAAACAGCAAACTTAACTGATGAGTGTCCTGACTGTTCCACCCACTGGGTGTCCCCATCTCTCCCTCTCCTCAGGCCTTCCTATTCCTTGAGACACAATGATATTGAAATTAGGCCAATTAATAACCCAACAATGACGTTGAGTGCTCCAGTGAAAGGAAGAGGGGCCTGTCTCTCACTTTAAATCAAAAGCTAGAAAAGACTAAGTTTAGGGAGGTGTGTTGAAAGCCAAGACAGGCTAAAAGCTAAGCCTCTTGCACCAGTTAGCCAAACGGTGAATGCAAAGGAAAAGTTCTTCAAAAAAATTAAAAGTGCTACTCCAGTGAACACGTGAATAAGAAAGCTCAACAGCCTTACACTGATGTGGAGAGAGTTTGAGTGGTCTGGATAGAAGATCAAACCAGCCACAACATTCCTACAAGCTAAAGTATAATCCAGAGCAAGGCCCTGACTCCCTTCAATTCTGTGAAGGCTGAGAAAGATGAGGAAGCTGCAGAAGAAAAGCGTGAAGCCAGCAGAGGTTGGTTCATGAGGTCTAAGGAAAGAAGTCATCTCTGAAACATAAAAGTGCAAGGGGAAGCAGCAGGGGTTGCTGGAGAAGATGCACCGTGTTACCCAGCAGATCTAACTAGGACCACTGATGAAGGCGGCTACACAGAACAACAGAGCTCAAACGCAGATGATAGAAGACTCCATCTAGGACTTTCATAGAGGGGACGTCAATGACCTCGGCTTCAGAGCCTCAGAGGACAAGTAGACTCTTTGGTAGGAGCTAATGCAGCTGGTGACTTTAACTTCAAGCCAATACTCATATACCATTCTGAAAAATCCCAGGGCCTTTAATAATTATGCTGAATCTACTCTGCTTGTGCTCTAAACATGTTAGTTATCACACAACAAAGCCTGGTTAATAGTACATCTGTTTACAGGACGATTCACTGAATATTTTAAGCCCATTGTTGAGACCTACTGCTCACAAAAAATGATTCCCTTCAAAATACTGCTACTTGCTTATAATGCACTCCCTCAACCAAGACCTCTGATGGAGGCATACAAGGAAATCAATGTTTTCATACCTGCTAACACAATATCCATTCTGCAGCCCAGGGATCAAGGAGTAATTTTGACTTTCAAGTCTTACTGTTGAAGAAACACGTTTTGTAAGGCTAAAGCTTCCGTAGATGGTGATTCTCCCGAGGGATGTGGACAAAGTAAAGTGAAAACTTTCTGGAAAGGATTCACTATTCTAGATTTCATTACAAACAGTCATGATTCATGGGAGGAGGTCAAGATAGCAACGCTAAACATTTGGAAGAAGTTGATTCCAACCCTCACGGATGACTCTGGGGGTCCCAGACCTCAGTGGCAGAACTGTAGACATGGTGAAAATGGCAAAGGACTAAGATTAGGAGTCTGAAGAAGTGACCAAGTTGCTGCAATCTCATAATAACACTTGAACGAAGGCGAGTTGCTTCATATGGAGGAGGAAAGAAACTGGTTACTTGAGATGGAATCTACTCCTGGTAGAGATGCTGTGAATACTACTAAGGCGACAGCAAACAGCACAGAATGTTACATAAACTCAGTTGCTAAAGCAGTGGAGGGTTTGAGAGAATTAAGTCCAATTTTTTTTTTTTTTTTTTTGTAGAGACAGAGTCTCACTTTATGGCCCTCGGTAGAGTGCCGTGGCATCACACAGCTCACAGCAACCTCCAACTCCTGGGCTTAAGTGATTCTCTTGCCTCAGCCTCCCGAGTAGCTGGGACTACAGGCGCCCGCCACAACGCCTGGCTATTTTTTGGTTGCAGTTCAGCCGGGGCCGGGTTTGAACCCGCCACCCTCAGTATATGGGGCCGGCGCCTTACCGACTGAGCCACAGGCACCGCCCCAGAGTTAATTCCAATTTTTTAAAGAAGTTTCTACTCTGCACAAAACGCTATTAAATAGCAGAGCATGCTACAGAGAAATGTTTCATGAAAAGAAGAATCAATTGGGCAGCTCCTGTGGCTCAAAGGAGTAGGGCCCCAGCCCCATGTACTGGAGGTGGTGGGCGCAAACCCGGCCCTGGCCAAAAACTGCAAAAAAAAAAGAGTCAATCAATGTAGCAAAGTTCATTGTTGTCTTCTTTTAAGAAGATGTCACCGTCACCCCACCCTTTAGTCACCGTCACCCCGATCCGTCAGTGGCCATCAACACAAGAGGAAAACTCCACCAGCAAAAAGGTTACAATTTGCTAAGGCTCAGATGATTATTAGCACAGTTCAGTAATAAACTACTTTTTTTGTTTATTTTTTTGTTTATTTATTTATTATTAAATCATAGCTGTGTACATTAATGCAATCATGGGGCACCATACATTGGTTTTATAGACCATTTGACATATTTTCATCACACTGGTTAATGTAGCCTTCCTGGCATTTTCTTAGTTATTGTGTTAAGACATTTATATTCTACATTTAGTAAGTTTCACATGTACCCTTGTAAGATGCACCGTAGGTGTAATCCCACCAATCACCCTCCCTCCCCTCCCCTCCCTTTCCCTTTTCCCCATCTAAGGTTAAGTATCTTGCTTTTTAGACACAATACTATTACACACTCAGCAGACTACAGCAGAGTGTATTCATGGCTTTTATATACACGAGGAACTGAAATATTTGTGTCACTTGTTTTACTGCAATATTCACTTTATGACAGTGGTCTGGAGCCAAACCCAAGGTGTCTCTGAGGTATGCCTGTATCTGCAGAAACAGACAAATTAAAAAATAGGCATCTGTTTCCCCCCCATAACCATAATTGTCATTAATTGTCCTCATATCAAAATTGAGTACATGGGGGGGAAACAGAAAGAGGGAAGGAGGGAGGTGGGTGGGGCCTTGGTGTGTGTCACACTTTATGGGGGCAAGACATGATTGCAAGAGGGACTTTACCTAACAATTGCAACCAGTGTAACCTGGCTTATTGTATCCTCAATGAATCCCCAACAATAAAAAAAAAAAAAATAGGCATTTACAACTTGAATTGCTGGTAGCGCTGATAAAATAATGAAGAAAGGAAAAGTTAAGGAAAGATCTAGCCTTCCAACATTTAGTTTTCCAAAATAAATAAAGTGGCAGCCTGTTCTTCTATCACCCTTTATCATGCAGAAACACACACACACACACACACACACATCTTTGAAAGTTTGGAAGCACTGCTACTTGCAAATGAGACCATTAAAAGCAGATAAATCAATGGAAAAAGCATAAAAAAGTCTCATTTATCACAAGACACGTGGGACAGGGTTTTGAGTTTTACATACACTTAGTCTAGAAATCTGTTGATCTGTGCAACATTTCTGGACAAAACGCTTTGGGATGAACCATCCCATCCACTTGAATCTATATGGAAAACAATTAAGTTCCAACCCTAAAGACAGAATGTGGTGCAGGCAGCAGCCGTGCTATTGATTCAGCATCTCCCAACGCCTCCTTCCTTTTGGGTATCATCCCCTCCACGCCCTGCAAAAGGCCTCCTGCAACTCCCACTCTTATGAACACACTTCTGTGTCCTCAACTACAGCAAACTCGACGTCAAACTGCACACGACGTCTGCGGACAGGGGTGACGACCTTCATCAGCCCTCTCGGGACATGACTACAGGGCTGAAACCTGGCATAGGTTCCCTCCCCTGAGTCTGCACTTGTGCACCGTGGGAGGAGGCATGGGCAGGGGTGCCTGAGCGAGGGCACAGCTCATACTGAGCTCTCAGCGAGAGTTTGGCTTTCTCTACCCAGCAAGGGATGGGGAGCTATGGAGCCTGAGGGAAGAACTTCATCTGTGCAAAGGCCCTGGCACAGTGGTTCCTTAACAATTACGCAGGGAGTGGACAATTGTTGACTAAGTCTGGGCGTGTAAAGCAAGAGACCTCGACCCAGCCGATAGACTCTTCGAGGCATATTCATGGTTGGGGATGAAAGCAACACAGTCTGTTGGTCATGAAGAACATTATTGACAATATGTGTGGCCAGATTGGTGTCCAATGTCCAATATCTACACACTCAGGACTGGGCACGTATAGGGAACACCTCCAACAGATAAATATTTTTAACTCTTCAGTGAACCTAACTGTCCAGTTTGACAGGCTCTATTAGGAGTCTGCCTAGTCTGTCCTTTATTCCATGATGGTAGGAAAGCCCCTTCCCATGAGAAGAGAAGAACATAAGATTAGGAATTCTCTTATAAGTATCAATGTGAAAATAGTGCCTCAGAACTTTTACACAAATGCCCAAGGCTACACCCACAACCTCACCCCTGATGAAACACCAACAGCTTGTGTGTATGTGTTATCAACTCCTGCAAATAAGGATTTATGAGAGCAGAATCTAGTGGCAGATTAAAAACTAAGGCAGCACAGATGAAGAAGACTCTGAGGTTCTGTGGAGATGTTGACTTTTATCAAGGTCAACACTGAAATTTATTGACCCAAGAGGTAAATATTGATGGAGGCTCAGGAGGTCAATATTTGCCCCAAGGCAAATAAATCTTCCCAACAATCCCCAAACTAAAATATGTGTAGACTCAGTTCCTGGATGAGTTAGCTGTGACGTGGGTTAAGAAACCATTTCATCAGTATTTCAAGCAGTATTAATACCAAGCACTTCATGTTCAGAGTGCTTTCCAAATGTTCGTTAAAGTGCACCACCCTCTAGCAGATGCATGAAAGCATTGTACTCTCAGCTCAACAGATGGGTGATTAGAGCCAAGGAAAGGTTAGATAGTTTTACATAGGCCACAGAAAAAGTGGCGCAGAATACTAAGATGAATTGGGGATAAGGGTGGGTTGGGAGCTCTGGGGATGGGCAAAGATCTACGAGATGGTACATTCCTTAAAGTTCCTGGTAAAAATTATTTATAAGTCCACCTGCTTTGATTAACTTAATTAATTTAGATCCCATTATCGACAAACCTATTGGGCCAGTCAATGGCATTGCTTATTTTTAGAGAGGCATTTAAATGTCCACCCATCATCAGCTGAGCTTGGAAAACTGATGTCAACCCTTAAGAAGTGAGGAGTGCGTCAGTGCTCATGGGGAGGGAACAGACCTACAGTTGTCCTTGTCATCTGACTCTGATTCTCAGGCACTCCTTGGCTTTCACACTAGAGCATTAACAGCACAAAATACTAACACACAAGTCACCGGCATTCGGATGCAAGGATCCAATTATCCTTGCTTTTTGTATTGTCTCAAAACTGAATTTTAAATATCAGTAAGTTTTGGTTATCTTTGCTAATGGTGGGGACAGAGCCATGGGTAATCAAAGCATTTGCCCGCCCCACCATCTTATTTCCTTCTGATTTTGGAATACATTATCTTTCCACATATTCTGTTGTCCTCGTTAAGTTTTTCTTGAGATATTTAATATCAGGAAATAATGAGCAATTCCAGAGCACCAGCAGATGATGGGTACACCGATGACAGCCTGTGATGTGCGCTCAGTATCAAGACAGCAGCCCGATGGTTCTCCACACACGCGCTGAGCACACTGGGCTCAACTTTCAGAATTTTGAATTTTCCAGGTTACTTCAATCTACTTTAAATCTGTTGGAGAGTCAGAAGCAGGGTCTTAATAGTATGACCATTGGGTTCACTTGGAAAGGAAACAATTTGACTTGAATAGATGTAAACGGTTTGCTGATGCCAGGGTCTGAATAAAGAATTTAGGCGTCCTGACATCAAGCTGCCTAGGCACCTCGTTATTTTATCCTGCAATAGGATTTTGAAATTGCAGTTGTTTCCCAGGCAAGTAGGTGATACCAATATGATTTGATACTATTGCAAAGGGTAATTTGACTGACAACGCAGGACAGACAAATGAAAGTGTTTACAGGGTTTAATATTTAATAATGTAAAATGAAAAAGTTGGCAAAAGCAGGCTGGAGATGAAAAGATCTGTATTGAGTCAGAATTCTACTGATTGTCGGAGCAGCGTGTGTCTCCTGGGGACCTGAATAAGCAAGGCGCTGTTCTGCAGAAATTGTTATCTCAGGCACATTGATCCTGTGTGCACCACTCAACCTGTCAGTGTCTCCCTCCTGTCTTTGCTTTATTTTTTATTATTTTATTTTATTTTTTTACAGTTTTTGGCCGGGGCTGGGTTTGAACCCGCCACCTCCGGCATATGGGGCCGGCACCCTACTCCTTCATCACCCTTTATTTTTTACATCGTGGCATCCTCCTAAACCTTCACTCACCACCTGGTCTGTAGGGCCATGGAGAGCATGTGGAGACCTCAGTGGTGCACCTGACAGATGGGGTCTGTGAGTGCCTGCTCCGGGACCCTCCTCCAAGGTGCACTGGCAGGGTCACCCCCTGGCTACAGGACGTCAGTCTACAGGACGACATCCCCTGCCTTTCCCTTATTAGTTCGGCCCAGATAATGACTAACGTGGCTACCGCAAGTTGCTTAACTTGCATATACCTCAGTTTTCACATCTATAAAATGGGAATAATGCCTACCTCACAGAACTCTCAGGAAGATTGAGAAAATAAACCTAAAATGACCAGTACACTTTCTGGTACAGAGCGGTCCTCAGTATACAACAGCTGCTGCTATTAATGCTGTTTATGGAAATCTGTGGATTAAATAAAGGAGTGTTTAGATTGTAAAAATTGCAGAAAATCTGGCCTTCAAGCTAGAATCCTAAAATTCTTGAGCTAAATGGAGCTTTGGGCAGTGATATCACCCATCTTCTTGCCTTCCCACCTGCCCAGACAGCTGACAATCTCTTTAGCTTCCAAAGGCCATTAGAAAAGATTCTGAGACTTTCCCTGACCTGGGCCTGGTGTCTGCACAATCTGACAGCAGCCTGAATAGCTGGAACACCTCAGACACCTGGAGCGGAGGCTGCAGCCCTTTGCACCACCCTTCTTGTATGTGTAAAATTATTCCATCTCAACAATTTTACTTCCTTGGTGCTCTTCACTGTGCCCACAGATCTCAGGAGAGAGGACTGCAAGGTCAGTCTGCCCCTTGAACCTTAGAGAGCAGAAGAGTCCTGGCCTAACAGGGTCAGAGCGAGCAGGCTGCTGCCTTCTGCGGGGAAGATCTGCCCTGGGTCTCCAACTGTGGCTCTTCCCATCAGGAGCTACCCCACAACGTAACAACAAGGCTAAAACCTAACCTTCGTGATGCTCATTCCTGTATTTGAAATTTTCCCTCATCTCATTTGATATTCCCAGCAACTCTGAAATGCCACCACTGGACTAGTTACATCCATCTCAGAGAAGAGGAAGCAGGCACAGACACAGCTGGGGTCCAGCCAGGGTCAGGGACACAGGATGAGGAAGTGTTCACTTCAACCCAAGTCTTCTGAGGACAAGCCCTGGGGCTCTTGCCTTAATATTACATACCAAATGAAAACGACAGTGGCTCGCAGCTGGGGGCGATTTTGCCCCATTTTGCCCCCACCCAGAGACATTTGGTAATGTCCAGAGACATTTTTCGATGTCATAACTGGGGAGGGATGGGTGCTACAGACATCTACTAGGTAGAGGCCAAAGACGCCGCTAATCTTCCACAGCGCACAGGGCAGTCTCACAAAACAGGGGACTATTGCCCTAGAGGTTGACAGTGCCGAGGCTGAAAATCCCTGCCGTAGACTTACCTTAAGGGGACGAATTATAGAATCCGGTCACCTGAAGGGCAGCCCCGTCCCCTTTTTTGTGACTACTTTACTCATCCAACCTGCTTTCCCCAAAGAAATGTCACAGACATATGCAAAGGACTTTGGGATACGCGGAAGAATGTTAATAGCTAACTGTGGAGTTGTTGGATTTTGTAAAGCTGCTGGTAAAGTTATTTTCAGTTTGCTTTTTAAATTAGTTTGGGAGTTGGTGTTCTTCTTTACATAATTACAAGCTGACAAACATGTTTCTGTATTTTTTTTAATTAACAGATATTTGTATTCAAGTTCTCCAAATTACATACCGCAGCTTGCCTATTACAGGACAGCTGCCATGCTCCAGATGTGGGCAACAGCCAGAACATGTTAATGGCAAAATGCAAAGGAAAGAAAGGAGAGAAGAGAAGGGAGTGTTAATGTAGCAGGATGGAGAAGAGCAGTTGTGGTCAAGGTGTCTGGATTTTTTACAGAGATGAATACCTTAGATTCTCCCAGATTTTCAGCTCAGTTTGAACATGCGGGATGAGCCTCGTCTGGGTCATTCCTTGCTGTCATCAAAGGCTCACCAGTGCCTTGTAAAAGCAGATTACACATGAAATGGGGGCACATATAAATGTTAACAGCATGCCAGAGAAACTACTCAAATTGCTGCCCCCTAAATGTGCCAAGCTCCTCGTGTTCTAACACAGGTAAACTGCTGTGTCTATTTACTGAGCCCACTTATAAGACTGCATCCCTTTGTGGTCACTTTATACCAGGAGTAGGCGCTTCCAGGAATCAGGAACTGTTTGCAGAGGGACTTTGTGGTGGGAAAAGGGGCAGCTTCGGTGTGACTCCAGGGAGACTGCACTTCCCAGAGAGTCTGTTCCCCCGTTTATAAAAAAGGGATGTGGCTGGATGATCTCTGAGGCCTCTTCAGCTCTCACTGGTTACAATTAGACATGTTTTTGACAATCTGTTCAAACAGATAAAACCCTGCCCTGTCTTTGAACCCAAATGGGAAAGGCATCACCCTGAGGCTGTGAGGTTCAGGAATCAGGGAGCTAGGGGCACTGCCAGTCATATTCTGCTTGGACAGAAGAGGGCGCTCAGGTGCCGGCCAACCCGCTTGATAACCTGCAAACTCCAGACCAGAGGTGGATGCTGGTAGGTCCCACTGCAGTTGGGGGTCCATTTCATTCACTGCTCAATGAACACGCATTGACTGCCTCCCCTGGGAACGAGGAGAGAACATAGATTTTCTGTCCTTGGGAGTGCCAGTCTCCCAGAAAGAGGGCTTGTCTCCTGTGGGAAGCATCTGGCAATTCTGCATGGCGTGGCAGGAACTGAGGTAGAGGTTAGCATGGGGGGGCCTTGGGGCTTCAGAGAGAAGAAAAAAAGGCCCTGAGCAGGTGACACCCCAGCAGAATCTGGAAGAAAGACGGATGGAGAGGAGAGGCTACAAGCGCTTCCCAGGCAGGGGCTGGGGAGGGTGGTGCTGGAGCAAACCCAGCCGCCACACAGGGGAACAAAGGAATTTTGACACGGCACACCCCATACCAGGGAGCAGAGTGGGAGGTGACCATGGTGGCATCTGACAACTTAACAATGGCACGTGCCATCCTTACACATGGGTCGCTTCTGCAGAGCTCTGCAAAGCTGCGGATGGGCATCTCACAGGGGTAGCGGGGTAGCAGGGCCTGTCAGGCTCCCCTCTCTGCCTTCTCCTGGTTCTGCCCCACATGGGAGCTGCAAAGTGCTGAGTTCAAATACAGGCATAAAATACCCTGAAGGGTGACTACTTAGTCTCAGAAAAACCAGTGAGAGGAAACAAAGACGCTTCGGGTTAAGTGATGAATGTAAGATTCCACTGAGTTAAGATGACACAGTGAGAAGGTGGCAGTCCAGCTGCCCTGGGCCCACCCTCCACCCGGGGAGGGAGAGGGTGAAACGGCCTCTCTGCCTCCCGTCCCCTCTCCTGGGTGTGCTGTGGGTTGGGAAGTTAACCCCCTTCTGACACTCCATATTCCGAACTTACACCTGTTCCCTTTGCAGCCCTTATTATTGTTCTTAAGTTGAATTTTCTCGTGAAGTTTCCTCCTTTTTCTTTTTCCTATTCTTCTCTTGTCCACATTATCTTTATTATATCCTACCCTAATTATTACAGATAGGTAAGCACAAAGTTAAAGCTGTATCAGTTAATAGAAACCCGCCAGTTTGGAGCAACATTAGGCACACAGTTCCCAGAACTGTCCATTTTTAAAGTCGCTGAAAGTGCTCCTCATAACTCAGAGGGGCCAGGACAGTCATGAATCGTACCAACGTATTATCATCTAAGGAAATTTGATTTTCATTAAGTATCCAATTATGGAACAGTTTTGCTTTTACCTTCGTTTATTCAATTATTGAACTTCTAATAAATTGACTGACATTGAAACAGGATTGTTTTCTGTTGCATGTACAATGATTAAAAACAAAGCTTTTCAAACCACATCCCCAGTTAAGTAAAATTTTGTGTATCGGCCAAGGACTCCCGTTTAATTTAGAACGTTGCTTTCAAGAGAACATTTTCTGAGTTCCAAATAAGTGACATCTAAGAAACTGGGAAAACATGTGCAAGTGAGGACTGGCGCACCTGCCCCAGAGTGTGCACAGCCGTGAAACCACAGCAGAGATGCAGGGCGGTGCTACGGCCTCTCCCCAGCTGTCAGTCTTCATCACAGGGCTGCAAAGCGCTCAGTTAGTTGCAGAGTCTGACATACTAACTAAATACTAATTTTCCATTTCCCTTGCAGCTGCTGTTCCCGCCCACGACACACGGGAAACTTTGCGCCTTCCCTGCCCTCTCTTTATTGTGGTCTCCCTCTAAGAGCAGAGGTTCTCAACCTGTGGGTCGCGACCCCTTAGTAACAATGAAAATCCATCCTGCCTATCAGATATTTACATTACGATTCATAACAGTAGCAAAATTACAGTTCTGAAGTAGCAACGAAAATAATATGGCTGGGGGCCAGCACAACATGAGGAACTGTATTAAAGGGTCATGGCATTAGGAGGCATTAGGAAAGTTGAGAACCACTGCTGTATTTTGGGTTTTGACTATTTGCACATAGGAAGCATCATCTACGTTACTGGTGACAAAAATTCCAGAAATCGGGCGGCGCCTGTGGCTCAGTGAGTAGGGCGCCGGCCCCATATGCCGAGGGTGGCGGGTTCAAACCCAGCCCCGGCCAAACTGCAACCAAAAAAAATAGCCGGGCGTTGTGGCGGGCGCCTGTAGTCCCAGCTGCTCGGGAGGCTGAGGCAAGAGAATCGCGTAAGCCCAAGAGTTAAGAGGTTGCTGTGAGCTGTGTGATGCCATGGCACTCTACCGAGGGCGTACAGTGAGACTCTGTCTCTACAAAAAAAAAAAAAAAATTCCAGAAATCACACTTGAATAAACATAATGAAAAGTGCAATGTTTCTGAGAGTAAACCATTACCGAAAAAATCATCAAGGTATATGTCTGATTCTTGAACGAGGAGAGGATATAGGGGCAACTCATTCAGCATCCCGAGTCCCCAGCTATACCCCGAGAATCTAGATCTTGATCTAAGAGAATATAATCACTATAAATTCCTTGGAAACTCTCCAGAGATAGCAGCTGGGTGTGTAAAGGCGAGATGTGGACCTCTGGGGCTGGACAGGCTTTCCATGTTCTGTAATGGATGTTGTCTGTCCAGCCTGCCATTTTACCTTTGGAATCTTTGAGGCTCTTTCTTACTGAGTTTTGCACCCATAAAAATAGGATCATACTACCTTAACTCAGCAATCCTGGGAGAAGTTACTACAGTAAGGGCTCGAAAAGGAACCAAGGAAATCACCAGTCAGATTCTTTGCTTTGAGCTCCACCGGAGATGTTATCAAGGAAAGCACTCGTCATGAGCCAACACCTCTAAGCAGGTTTGCAGAGGCCATCACACGCAGGCCGGTGGCCTTTCCTGTGGTCCATCGGGCAAAGCTCCCTGAGAAGAGGCAGGAGAATCTTACTCATTTTTAAGACTCGAGTGATTCACCTGCAGTGATCGTGCCTGTCCTTGGCGACTTGGGCTTTAGTACGTGACACAGACACCTGAACTCAGGTAAGAATGACGTCACGAAACCCAATCAGTATGGGACTGACAAAGCAATGGCCAAGAACCTATGCAGCCCTTTCTCTGGCTCACATTGTGAACTCCTGAAGGAGCAGTACACAGGCTCATCTGACCTCTCTTGTTTGGAAAGATGAGAACTGTAGTTGAGTTAGAGGGCGTGACACTTTGGGAATTATGGGTACAATCTATTGCTACACCTTTTCTAGTCCCAGGGATTAGGCAGACAGGTCTGGTGGGGGGAGGAGGACTGTGTGTACACGCTTCTGCTCGGGCTGAGTCCCTGCAGCAGGGACCTTTCCCATATCGGGGGAGATTCTTCCTCTGTGAGTCTTGGCAGAGAGCAGGGGCTCCTTCCCACTCTACATGGAAGCTCAGAAGTTCCAGATCCTGGCTGTCCCGGCCTCCCTTGCAGCTAGAGGACCTGTCCGTGACCCGGTCACTGCTGATCCCACCTTCAGACCAGCCTCTGGAAGTAGCAATGACGAGAGAGGGTGGCTGAGCGTCCCTTCCCACAGGGCTGGCAGCTCTGAGAAGACCCATGTCGGGGGAGCTGTGCTGTCAGAGCGGGCCTTCTGCCCATGGTCAGGTTATTATATAGACACCTCAGAGTCTGGGTCCTCAGCTCTTCCGGCAATTCCAAACCTGATGCAAAATTCATTTCCATTTCTACCAACCCAATGGCTTCTGTTGCTGGCCACTGAGGGCCCTGATGGGCATGTGCCCGTGCAGGTGCACCCGTGTGCCACAGGGGTACCCACTCCTTCTTTCCCTGTTTTCCACATTCTTCTGTCTTTACCTTGAACAGTGTGTGGTGCAGCCAGCTTAACCGCCACTCCAGAGGAGGAAAAAAACCCTCTTTTTTTCATTTTCCTCTATTGTCCCCATAAAAAGTGATGGAAAAGAAGGAGCGATGTGCTGCTCTGACCAAGCTGATAGCCTTAAATTCCTCCGCCCTTCACTCAAGCAGGACACCAGCCAAAGTCAATGGGAATTATATTTGTGTAACTAAGGGCATTGCTGAACTCAGAGCGGCTGGAGAACAATTTAGCAGACAACTTATTCCACTGCCAACTCTAAGTTTAAAAACGTGAGGACAGAAATTGAATCCTGAGGCAATCTACATGAGCACGTTAGTTACAGGCTTCTGAACAACAGGCTGTCTGGCCCCTGACATGTAACTCTCTTCCATGGAAATCTACATGAAGTCTACCTATGCACTGCTTCCAAAATCTCCTTTTTTGCCCTGACACATTATCATTTAATCTCCCTAATGCTCCCAGTTACGTTGGCAGCACTGTACAAACAACTCAGTAAGGTTTCACAACCTGGGTATATCAGTGTCTCACAGCTGTACTCATGTTAACCTGTGGATAGCAGGCCAGCTGTCCAACAGGCCCGCCTGCTTCATGTTCAGGAAGTTTTCATTCTTGCAAGTTCCTTCCTCCTACCCTCCTGTAATTTCAGAAACTGCATCTGCTGACCACCTACTGTGGCCATATTTAAAACTAGGGGTACAGAAGAGGGGGTATCTGTCAGTGGTCAGGTTGAGGACCTGTTGGTTAGGGCTCTGTCCTGCCAACCACACGGGTAGTCTAATGTTCATAACCAAGGACAGTTATACATATCTCTTCCCAGCCAGCATTCCTGAAAGTATTGTTCTTGGACTACTGGGATGAGAATCACCTGAGATGTTTATTCAGCTGTAATTTGCTGGTCCCTTGTGGGATTAATGAATCAGACTCTCTAAGGATCCAGGGGTTGGAACTGCTAGAGTCTACAACTTACTAGAAGCATGGTTGATTCTTATGCACAATAAACCTGAAGAAATCTGAAGTCTTACCTTTCCTACCTAAATAAGGCTAAGTTCCTTGACCCTTCCTTTTATCACATAACTCCCAGGCTTTTTATCATCTCTGAGCCATCTGTATACACCTTAATTTGGAAATGGCTGTCTCAGGGTGGAGCACACCCATTCCAGATGTGGTCACATCCTCAGAGGGTATGATGGGATTGTCAGCATCTTCAGTATGAACACAGTGCTTTCTACAGAGGAAGCCAAAGAGTACATCTGTAACCATGTCACACCATTAGCTCATACTGAGATTTCAACAAAATAATATCCTTTCAATTAAGATTCTGGAAAACATCTGACAGAGGAAGACTTGTTTATCAAATTTGTGAACATCACAACATCACAAAGGAGAGAGAAATTATGAAATTATAATGACTTTTTCTTCTTCAATGAGATGTTATCAGGCAAGACTTGCTCTTCGTGAGCTGAGGGCAGCTTCCAGTGACTGCAGACAATTGTCTGAGTGTTTATGAACCATCACATTTGTCATTTGCAGATTATTTTCTTGGAAATCTACATGAAGGCTACCTATGCACTGCTTCCAAAATCCACTGCCATTTATATTTATTCTTCCACTTTTAAAAAATATATGATGTCTTTCCAGAATTTCCTATTTTCCCACATATCTTGACTATTATTCAAGAAGAATGGCTCTAGGACCATATTTTCAAATTGTCTGAGTATTCTGAGAGGTTGATTTCATTGGCCCTAGTAATCACACTTATTTTAAATAGATTATTACCATCATTATAACAATGACTAATACTTACTACATGTTTCTGTGTGTCAGAGAGCAAGTGTCTTACTGGCAGCATATCTTCTAACCCAAACAAGAACTCTATAACACAAACTCTGGTGACATCTGTTTAATAGAAGGGTAAGCTGAGTCTGGAGAGCTCACACCTGCCATGAGGTTATTCTGCAAGGCAGAACTGGTGCTTAATCCTGGGTCTGGGTGATGCAACCTCCAGCAATCTTGTACCATCACCCCATGCCCACTTCAGGTTTAAATTCTGTATCCAACAAAATTATTCTCCCTCAAATATGAAAAGATGGTACCCAGAGAGTTGAGAAGTTCTCTGAAACTTGTAAATACAAGGCTGCATTTGCTAAGGAAGATTTTCCTGTTTATTCTTCCTCTTTCTTGGAACTTACTAGGTCTGACTATTAAGTTCTCAAAGTCATCCTAGAAAAAAGGGCTACCTACCTCATGAACATCACTATAGTCAGTTCCAAAGTACTCCCCTTGGGAAGCTATGCATTACACCAGCACCTAGTCCACCCTTCAAAGCAATTTTGGAACTCTTTTTCTGGAATGGCCATCAGAGTTATCCTCATATGAGATCTACTAATTAAGTCCTCAAACTTGTCACCAGGCACTTACATTGGCAGCACTGTACAAACAACTTAGTAAGGTTTCACAACCTGGGCATATCAGTGCCTCACAGCTGTGCTCATGTTAACATGTGGTGGTGTCTTGCTGAGTGGCATTCATTATGGTTGTGTGTTTTTGTGTGCTATACAACACAACAGCTCTGACAGCCATTCTAGAAAAAGAGTTCCAAAAGTGCTCTGAAGTGTGAACTAGACACTGGTGTCAGTGCATGGCTTCCCAAGGTGGGGGACTTTGAAGGTGACCATAGTGATATTCAGCAGTGAGGCATGCAGAACTTTTTCTAGGATGAGTTCAAGAACATGATTGTCTGGCTTCTTAAAAATCTACCTTTTCCTTTTCTCATTTTCTGCAAGCCTTAGCTCATTCTGGGTCTTCATGTCAGCAGGCCCTTTGCTGCTGCAGGCTCCTGATCCTCTTTGTCCCCACCCTCTGCCAGTGTCCTTCCTCCATCCTTTGTGCGTGTCCTTTTCAGACTTGGACTCTGTGGAGAAGCCTCAGAGCAGCTCCGTGGTTTCCTTAGGTGCTGCCACCTTTCTCCACCAAGAGCATCTATTATTTTTTTTTTGAGGCTGCCATCTTTCTTGAGCCACCTTGCCTTTTTATATCATTCTTTCCTACAGATAAGAGGACTTATAGCCTAGGACCAGTGTGTGATGCTGCCCAGTGTCCTGTTTTCATTATGAATTCCCAGGGTCAGTTTCTATATTGTTCTTTCCTACAGACTTTGGTGAGAGGCCTATAGCCTAGGACTGGTGTGTGACGCTGCCCAGTGTCCTGTTTTCATTATGAATTCCCAGGGTTAGTTTCCGCTTTCTTTCAAGGTTCCCATTATATTCATTCTTGATTTCCTGTATCCTTTAAACAAACACTTACTGAATGCCTATTGTATACCTGTCTATTTTATCAAGAAGTTTATGCCTCATTGGCTCAATGCCCAGCACATATTGGGTGTTCAATACATATTTTTTGAAAAAGTGAAAATTAGTTAGACTTGAGTCCAGAGAAGCAGAGGCCCTCATTGACGTTTTTCCAACCTTCTGAGTGGTCAAGATGCCTGTAAGGCAAATTTAGCCAAGAACTCCATTTTAGCAGGACTAGCCTTCTAGCCAGTATACAAAGAGCTTAAGCTAAGCATGTTCAGGTCCCGTGGCCCACACGGAACAATCAGCTTCAGGTCCTTACTCAGTTTCTGAGCGCCATGAGTCCCGCCCTCTGGAGGATGGATTTCCGCAATACAACTCTGCTTCCTGCCTGTCAATAGCCACCTTCCCTTGGCCAAGGCCCATGCAAAAGTGCCTCCTTCCAAGCCCAGATGTCAGCTCCTGGGACAACTGTTAGCACTCTGGGGTGCTGGACGTGCAAGCTACTTGAATGTATCGTTACTCACTGCATGCAGTGATGCATTAGGTGGTTGTTTCAGCAGTGCGTGTCCCTCTCCCCCAGTGCTCTCTGTGACAGGTGAGCTCCTCCTCTACTAAGATTCTTCCTGTGTCACACGTTGTCCTCTGTGGTGGGTGTGTTCATTATCCTCCCCTTTAAACTTGGGTCAATTAGATTTTCTTCACCTTTGTGTGTGATTTCTATAATAAACCTGCAGTCTTCCCTTGTTACCCTCAGTCATTTATAGCAATTTTGTCCTAAAGAAAAGGTCCCTGCAACCTTGTTGCAGGTCACCACATGACATTCCCTGGCCAGATGCTCCCTGACCTCTGGTTCTATGACCACAGCATTCAACAACTGGTGCGTGTTGGTCATGGCCATGCCAAGCCATCTGGGATGCCCGAGGGGGCTGCACTCGCTCATGCTTCTGGGCTTTAGCACACAATTTCCTCTGCTCCCACCCCAGCGCACCACCTGCATGTTTTCTTAGTTGCCTTCACCTCTTCCTTGGAGCTTTGCTTCACAGAGGACACTTTCCCTGAGTGCTCTCCCTAGGAGGTGGGCTGGGCACCCCACTATCTGATCCCGCAGAAGCAACTCTGTGCAGACCTCTCCTGGGTCCCCATCTTTCTGTACTTTGATTGATTTTTTTTTTTTTTTTTTGCCGGGTCTGGGTTTGAACCTTCCACCTCCAGTATATGGGGCCAGTGTCCTACTCTTTTGAGCGACAAGTGGCCGCCCAGATTGCTGATTTTCTTATCTGGTTTCCCTTCTATACCCTGTGACCCTGGACACACTGGGGTGGACTTGCCTTTCTGAAAGTTTGGCAGGTTTTTCAGGGTGTGCTGGGGAAACACCAGGGGTTGCCAGAGGTAGTAAACACGATTTCAAGAGGGAGAATGGTGAAATGTACAACTCTCCGACAAAACTGAACTCCCCAACGCGGGCAAAAGCACAAACTCTCAAACAAGCAGCTATTAAGGACACAGTGATGGAATTCACCCAGAACAAAAGGCCTGTCTACAGCGCTTATTTATCAGCCAGAAAACACTCCCCTTCTGTCCCACTGTCAGCATGCCACAGGCCACGTCTGCTTTGGGGCAGAGGAGGAATAGAGAAAGGGAGAGAGGAATGAATACAAGTGACAGTATGAATTTCGTTTTATTTATTTATTTTACATATAAATCAGCTAATCTGTTTAACATTCATATTAAAGTTGTAATCACCTTTCCACACATTAAAATACAAACTAGCACAAGCCATAGGCCTTAAGAACAACATTACAATAGCTATTAACACGTAACAACTACCTTATCAGCTTACAACATCCCTATAAAATAATAACTGCATCCAGGATTGATTTGCGGGAAATTCATTCTCCTGGAGCACCGAAGCCTGACGCGTAGACGGGGGAAGAGAAGAGCCTGGCTGCTCTGGGGAGTAGAAAGAACTAGACATAGTCAGAGAAAGCTCTCGTGTTAGTTTGGGCCCTATTTTTCCCTAGAGAGGTGACCTGGGGAAAATTTCTTAACTTTAGTGAGACTCAGTTTCCTGATCTGCAAAACAGAAATAAGGGCATTGTCATTGGAGTGTTTTTTGTAGAGAAGTAAATGAGACCAAGGGAAAGGACCTAGTCCGTGTAGCAGGTGCTTAAGAAACATGGGTATCTTTTTAGGACAGCCAGGCGCTCTCACCAGGGGCCAGGACTGAACAAAAAACTGCCCTGGAGAACCAGACAGGCTGCGCACAATGCTGTCTTTCCCACTCATTCATCACTCATTGGACACTTGCTGAACACGGTCAGAGATGATTGGAGGATACAAAACATGTTGCAACATTAGAGTTCCTCTCCTTCTGGGACTTGCCCTTCAGCTGGAAAGATAAGTAAACAACGGTGGGACCAGACTGAACAAACACGTGTGGAGGGAGGAGAGAGGACGGGCAGCTCTGAGCAGGACAGGATGCACACATCGTAGTGAGGACAGGGCAGCTCTGAGAGGGACGCAGGACATAACTTCCTGAAGAGGCAACATTTGTGCCGAGCCTTGAAATATGAAGAGTATTTCCATAAATGACAAGGAAAAAGATTGTAGGCAGAGAGAAGAGCATTAACAAAGACACAGGGTCACGGCATATCCAGGGAACATCCAATATTTTTGGCTGAAGCTTTGGGGAGCTGGATGGGGGGATCTGGAGAGAATGGTGGGTGCCAGAGAGCAGTGGGGGCTGGAGTGTGGAGCAGCCTCAGCCAGGGGCGAAGGTGCCAGTGTCAGCGCCAGCTGAAGGTGCAGGGCTTTGTTTCACAGGCAGCTCGAGAAGCCAGTGGACTTGCTGGGAAGAGGAGGAGGACGTCTGACTCGTGAAGATTCAAGAAGTGACGAATGACAAGACGGAAGGGTGACTTTGGGAAAAAGTGAGGAATTTGATAGAGTGCTGTAATACTTTGGGAGAAAAAGCATATGGAAATGGGAGAGAAAATGTGAAGGCGGTGCAGATATATCTGAACATGCAGATAAAATGTGTTAGGACAAGACAACCAAGTAGATGCAGGAGCTGAGGAAGAGGCTGGTGACTCAAGTTCCAGACTTGGTGTTGGGAATATTGTGGTGCCTTTACCGAGGTTAGGACCACAACAGAAGGTGACTGAGGTGGACATGAGAACATCATGGGCCGGAACTCAGTGACTCACAAGTGCACTGTCACTGTCACTCTTGCACTAGCCCCCGAATGGGTCTAGGAATGTGCATTAGGAACTGACTGAGATTCAGCTGGGACGCAGTAACATAGTGTAAGGCTCACTCCAGGACTTCAGCAGTGAACGAGGGCGTATTTAGATCTCTAGGCAATGGAATACCACTAACCCAGTTTAAATCGATACAAAGTACTATTCTTCCATGATTGGCCTAAAAGTTTTAATGCTGAGTTTTAAATATTTGGAGCCTGGTACCACAGGCCTACTTCTTAGGCCAACCTGTCACCCAGATTTCTAGACAAATGAAGGAAAAGATGTGCAGCTGGGCCACAGTAGGGGCCTAGTCACTTATTCTGTCTGTTGTTTCTTGTTCATTCTTAGCATTTAGCCCAGCGCCTAGGTGGGCTGCAGGTGTCAATGCTGGTGAGTTGCAGGGAGCAGAGCCAAGTGACTTCCCGCAGGAGCCTGTGGAAGGGCAGCTGAGGGCCACCAGGTGTGGGCTCGCAGCAGAGAGAGCAAAGCCCTCACCACCGTTAACCTGGAGGAAAATGATCTGGTGGAGCTGCACGTGATCTGGCTTGGGGGCTGTCCAGACCCTTCCTGGGCCACTGAGGAGCTGCACACACCGGCCCCATCTCGCTGTCCCTACCACTCAGCTCTGTGAAGGAAAGGCAAAGAGGTTTTTCTTAATTTGAGAAAACATCTTGCTGTTCAGGGCATTGTCAAAACTGCACATGGGAAGTCTGGGGAGGCAGCAGCCATCGTGCTGGGGGGCTTGATTCAGTGCACACCCTCCTGGTCCCTGGGGACCTGAGGGGAGCCCCATCTGCACCCAGGAGGGCAGCCTCCTGGGGGCCTCAGGTGGCGGTGCCCAGAGGAGCTCTCTGAGCCTCTGCACCCCACACTCCCTTGCGGGGGGGACTCTGCCAGGATGACAGCCTTTAAATGCCTCATTAATATTCAAATCTATTCAAGTCATTTCAATTTGAATTCTATGCATATTATCAGATAGAACAAATGCAAATATATACAAATTCATCCATATGAAGAAATAAATAGGGGAAGCTCTGCATAATGGGATTATAATCATTCTTAGGGCTTATCTCTCCCCTTTAATTCCCCAGAGCTCTGAGGTCCAAGGCTGGCCTTCATGCCTCCACCTGGAACTGTCTGGCAGTATCCAACCTCTCCCAGACCTAGTTCCTCCAGGGCTCTACAATTTATAAGCCCATTCAGAGACATTAGCATTGACCACTGATTATTTCTCTCCCTGGGCTCTGAAGGTGGAATTGGGGGGCACTTGTAGGGTGGGGGCAGGAGTGGGGCCCCAAGGGAAGGGGCCTCATAGCCTCAAGCCACCTGCACAGTCCCGATGCATCTGGTAGAAGATGTTGGGGAAGGGACTAAGCACCCCAATTTCTTAAATCTTCCCTAACCTGAGGGGGACCTCAAAGGACTTTAAAATACATTAGCTGAATCTCAAGACCTTGATGACCTCACATGGCCTGTAATGCCACACCAGCACACACTTTCCATGGCCTGGGCACCCAGCAGGACACCCACACTCAGCCCCGGGGGCCCCTTCCTCACCTCCAAGCACGCATTCCCCCCAGGGGTGATCCTTTTCTAACTCGACCCTCAGTCAAAAGCCAGAATCTCAGTGGTAAGGAGAGAAAAATCAAAGTGCGGGCAGTAAACCTCCTCCCCTACAGCAAATCAAATGTAGACAAACCTGGTACCTGTTTGTCCTTTCTTTTGTGTGAAGCTGTTTATCTCTATTTCATTTCAATTACTCCAAAGACAGGAGGTGGCCAGGGTGTATGGTATTTTAAAAGAGAGGTCTCCTACTCCATGCTAATAAAGCCAAAGCAAATTGTTATTAAGAGAATCATTTAGGGAGGTTTAACTACAGACTCTAATAGATGTGCCCTCTAATCTCTCCCTCCTGGGACCCAGGGAGAGTTGTAACCAGGAGGAGCCCGTTGATTAATGTACGCGCAATTTACACCAATCATGATATAATGTTGTAATAACCAGTTCATACTAAGCACCTTTTATTTAATAGTCCCAAAGTACTTTATTGATATAAATGAGATATAAACAGGGTAGGAGAGGTAATTTTCTCTGACTTACATGTAGGGAGACTGAGGCAAAGATTTCTCACACAGAGGGGAGGGGATGAGAATGCTTGCATTTTGCTGAAAGGATGGGGTCACTGGCTTTTGTTTTGGGTCACTATGGTAGACAGAATAATGTCCCCCAAATGCCATGTCGGAGTCTCTGACTATGTTAACTTGCATGGCAAAGAGGATTTCACAGGTGGCATTAGGGGGCATTGTCCTGAATTATTTCATTAGGCCTGATAGAGTCACGAGCTCCTTATAAGAGGGAGGCAAGAGGATCAGGGTCAGTGTAGGTGATGTGAGGACAGAAACAAGAGATGGGAGGATGGGGCCAGGCACCAAGGAATGTAGGTGGTCTGCCTGGAGAAGCGGAAACGGCAAGAAAAGAAAGAGCCAGGCCTGAGACACCAGGACTCCAGCCCATGAGACCCATTCCAGACTTTCGGCCTCCTGAACTGGAGCATTAGATGGTACGTTTGTGTTGTTTTAAGCCACAGTGCTTGTTACCTGGGCAACGGCAATCTAATACAGTCCACATACACAGCTTTTCCCTGTGGGGCTCCTCTTCTCCACCAATGGGCCCAGAAAATAACGTGAGTGACTTCTTTCACTTCTACAGAAGATAGTTCGTAACTAGTACCATTTAGATGCGCAGAAAGCAACTCAATTCATTGCATATAACGGACGTGAATTCTCCTGACAAACCCTACTGAGAAAGTTCGCACAGCTTCCCCTTTCTCTTTCCCTCAGAAGGCAACACAGAATTTTGCCTTGAAAAGAGACTAAGGATGTAGAATAGATTTCTTCTGCCCTCTGGCACCAGTCCAGCACATCTGGAAATGTTGAACCAGAGGCAGCAAATACCTCACCTCCAAGTAATTTCCTTCAGAGAGCTCAAAGCACTCCTCCAAAGCACTCTCTCCAGAGATTCACATCAACTTTGTGGGCAAGCAGGAAAGATGAATTGATTGCCTTCCCATACATGAGCCACGCACAGAGCTGTGTGCCAGGCACGTGACAGCACCCAGGGCCTCCTGGCCTCTGGTCCACAGCCCCTAGCACATGCATGGAAGATGAGGAGGAGCTGTTCTGGGTGCTCTGAGCTTCAGGCTGTGCCCTGATGAACTGTGGGGTGCACATGCCATGGCACAGGCAGTGTGAGAGGGCCACAGCCACCAGGCCAGTGAGAGGCTGCCCTGGGAGGAGCTTCTGGACCATGGACACTTGCTACTGCCAGGATCCGTGAAGCTCTCACTCTAATGGGGCTCCCACGTCTTTACCATGCTCACTTGTGGGGGAAGTCTCAGTCAGACCAGTTCTCCTCTGTGGTGTGGAGGCCCAAATGCTCTGCTCCCTGCCTCCCCATGAGACACTCCCCTGCTGTGCTCCTATGAGTGAGGAGGGAACAGCCTCCCTGCCGAGCGCCCCCTGAGGACCCAGGCAGGAACGCTGGAGGAGAGCAGGGCCCTTGAGCTGCAATCTGAACTCCTGGGTTTCATTTTAACTTTCACACTCACTACACCTGGGTGACCTTAGAGAGGCTGCTTAACATAACTTGGTCTCATTTCCCTTATTTTTTAAAGCGAGGACAAGAGCTGATTCAGAAAGGAAGACCATAATTAATGTGGAAGTGTTCTGGAACATGTAAAATGCTCTCTAAATGCATGGAGGGACAGAGGGATGGGGGTGTCAGCACAATCCCTCGCCTGGGCATTGGGGTTCCACCAATGGAACACGCAACCACGTGGAAAGCCAGGACTCTGGTCTCTCAGATCTGGCGACTGGCCACCTCACTGCTAAGCTACTGAAGTGCTTCACTGCTGAACGGAACCTCCAAACCCTTCCAAGTATAAGGGGTGCCCCTTCACAGTCCCGTCTGCGATGGGGAGAGTTAAGCTGCTGTTTCTGAACCCTCTTTGGTCTTGGCGTCTCCCAGCGACTGACATTTCTGCCTCCCCCACGCAGTGTAATCCTCTGGCTCTCCCGCCTCTGCTCTGCTCCGTGGCCTGCAGAAGCCCCTCCCTCCCTCCCTGTCCCTCGTGGCTCAGACTTCTGGGAACCACAGGGTGTGCACAGCCCTTAGGGCAGCGAGGGCGTCTTTAAGCCGCCGCTGGCCCCCTCTCTCCTTATGGGTGCTGGCTTGCTGGGCCCATCACCCACGCATTCAATTTCCCTTTGGTGATTTTGGTTGAAGAAAGAGGCCCAGAGGCCTAGTGATGGAAATGTTTTTTGTTTTACGAATTGAAAAATAAAATGACATGAAGCAGCTAGCAAATCCCAGTTTACAATAAAGTGAGTATCAATGTCTGTGGCTCTATTGACCTTGAAGATTTTTTTAAAAACAGTGTAAGAATTCTCAGGGTGCATTATTACATACATTCTGAATCTCTTCACTGTACAAAGCAGAAAATCTATCCTTTATGGACATGAGCATCTCTGGGGTACAGCGTTGACTCAAAAATAAACATTCTAAAGTGCAGGTGAAGAAAATCTACAGCCCTGTCAGCCACGGTCTTTCCTGTCCCCCCACACAGGGTATCACGCTGTGTCCTGGGTTCTACCAAGGTGGGCCAGGGCTGAAGGTCACACCAAAAGGAAGAGCATCTGATGTCTTCCCAGTTGTGAGGGAGAAAGTGGCAGCAGTGACAGACAGACAAAGCTGCCGTGCTCCAAACTGCATGTGTGACCTCATCCTAAGTTTGGTTTCCCACACTCAGGACTGACGGTGAGCCCTGCACAATTCTCATGTCTGAAGGTCATCCTCAGGTCCTGGGACATGAAAACCATTAGAAGCAGCTCCTCTGGTGAGAGACTCATCTCAGGCACCTGTCAGACCTGGTGCCCACATGGAGGCAGAGACAGGGAGCGAAGTGTGACAGGTAGAGTCTGCCTCGACAGAACGTTTAGCATGCTCAGCATCAGCTGGAGGGCTCGTTAAAACACAGGTCATCACGTCAAAGCCCTAGTTTCTGATTTAAAGGTCTGGGCAAGGGCCCACAGATTTGCTTTTTTAACCATTTCCAAGGCAATGCTCCTCTGTAGACTATCCTTGGAGAACCAGTGTGGTAGAGAATCCATGAACTCAGTTGGCAGGTAAACCACAGTAAGGTCCCCACATCCCCTTCATATATAAACAATCACCTGTCAGGAACACGTGTGTGGTGTCCATGTTTACATGTGGGGGATCTACTGACCCACTAAGATTTCTTTACCACTCTAGTTGTGATGGAACGAATCTCATAGATCCTGTATCATTCTACATCTTGTGTTGTTGACGTCCTGCTGGTCAACAACCTAACAAGACTAAGACAATTTCATTCAGTAAATACCGCAGTAGGTATGTTTGTAAACTTTCCTTGGCATGAATTCAGTGATACGGATCTCAGACCAACTACTGACAACAGACAGAAATGCATGTTTCCAGTTATTTTAGCAGGAGTATAAGGGAGGGAGGGAAGTATTACGTCTTTCTGATGGCATTTCTTGATTCTGACCATCCCAGCATTCAGTTGCTCTCACCAATAAATGCATATTTCTCCCTGTGAATAGCTCTGTCCTAATTTGATGAGGGGAAAACCCAAAGCACGGTTCATGCCCAGGGAAAGGGCCTCCATGAGGGTTGGAATCCCAGCAACAGCTGAGCGTGCTGGTCTGGCCCAAGTATTCCCCTGAAGGGCTCGGCCATGGGATGAAAAGAAGGCATTTGATGTCTTCTGCACAGATCTGCCTTGCTCTCCCCCCTCTGTATTCCTCTGATTCGATCTAAAAGAGCTTTGAAAACTTCAAAGAACTTTCATGTTTTGCCAGTTTATCTTAAGTGTCAATCTTAAACTAATTTTATTATCTTAAGCATGACCCAGGTAGATCCGGATCACCCTCCAGAACCATGTCTGACACAGGTAAGTTGCACCTGCTGCAACCCACGTGGGGAGAATTGGAGGCTCAACGGTATTGTCCCTCTTACAACCCAAGAGTCTTTTTCATTTCTCCCTAATGACTATTATTAATCATTTCAGAACCATGTAGCCTCCTGATATTTTTACTACTCTGTACTGGAAAGAGGAGGGTTTTAATGTCTTGGAATGCCTTTTTATGTAGAGTAGCTTCGTTTTCCCAGCACATAGTAAGGCCAACCTCTCTCTGAGTAGAAAAGAGGTTAATTTTTTTTTTTTTTTTTTGCAGTTTTTGGCTGGGGTTGGGTTTGAACTGGCCACCTCTGGCATATGGGGCCGGCACCCTACTCCTTGGGCGCCCTACTACCTTGAGCCACAGGCCACTGAAAGGAACTTAGGTGGTGATAGATTCTTGTTAAGAAATCAGTTTAATTTTTTTTTTAAACCCACTGAAAGGAACTTAGGTGGTGATGGATTCTTGTTAAGAAATCAGCATTTGACTTTCAAAATGTTAAGCTGAACTGGTACTGGTTTATGGTGGAAAAGACCAGCCTCGAGCCACCTAAGACAGTTTTGGGATCCAGGGAGAGGTTTTCTTCCGTTTTTATCTGCTCTTCTTCCCCAACTCTACAAGCTCTGAAGGAGCAGGCCAGAGCAGTGGCTCCCTGATAGTCACACAGTTTGTTGAGGCATCAGTATGAGTAGAATTCATCCTGAAGGTGCTGGCAAACAGCGTTGTCATCTGCACACAGGTGCCTGATTGGTAGTTCTGTTACTTACCAGTCATATGACCTGTGGGCAAGTTACAGAATCTGCAGAAGCCTCTGTAGTTTTCATGAAAACTACTAAGCAAATAGGTATAACAATCCCTGCGTTATTAGGTTGCTATGGGGATACAATAAAAGAACCCGTGCAAAGCTCAGCAGAGGCCCACAGGCCTCAACAACATCTCCCCACGACTGGTCCCAGTGCAGTGATCACAAGGCTTCAGAGCAGAGGGAGAAATGCCCTAAGGCCAGAGTGTAGAGACCATTACAGATTTTCATTTTTTTTCTCAACATTCCCCTCCCTCTGTATTTTCGGGATCCCAAAATACTAATGAAGGTCTGGGTGAAGGGAGAGAGGGGACAGGTGACTGACTCAAGGGCCAGGAGGGCAGCAGGGCCAAGGTCACATACCTTCTTAATGTAACAACTTTTAATGTGGGGAGGAGCTCAGTCTCTAATTTTTAGCAAATTATTAACTATGCACCTCCACTTTCCCTCCTTGACCCCTGTAGCATTACATCTTCGGGTTAAAATAGGTTTTGCAAAACTTATGCAAAAAGTTTTCTTCTCTGACTTGAGATGCTCAGGAAGTCACCTGACATCTGCCAGAAGTTCAGGTAAAATGAAGAGAGCTTTCCCGCCTTCTGCCGTCCAAGGCCCCCTCCCCAGAAGGCGGCCAGTGTCAGGAGGACCTGGGCAGGTGGCCGCTCAGCCGGCTCCAGAGAACTATCCAGGGGCTCTGATGATGAGTCAGTGAAGGAAACTGCTGGACTGTGAACAAACCTCAGAAAATCTCACTGGCAGCCAAAACCTAAGGAGACGTCACGTAATGTCCCCAGACTTCAGGCCCCATCCGTGGCCAGTCCAGCCGGCCACTCAGGCCACACGCCAGGGTGAGGGGGGGCGGCTCCAGGGGCGGCCTCACCCCTCCTTCTCCTCCACCCCCTGTGCTAGTTCAGCCACACCGGGATGGACTCTAGGGTCTCAGGCGGCCACACCTCTGGCTGTAGGGGAGGAGGAACCCTCCGACCTCCTCCAGGGAAGTAAGAGGCCTGCGCTTCCCACAGCCCGGATCCGGGATCCCCGTCTGCAGAAATGGGCGTTGTGTCCAGTGGTGAAGCCCAAAGCACTTGGACGGCGGCCGGACAGCGGGAGTGACCAGCCCTCATTTACCACCTGTGTGTTTAGCTTTTCCAGCACGTGGCGGGCCCGGGGGGGTGGAGCCCCCCACCCAGCACGGGGAAGGGAGCGCCCCTGGACAGGGCGAGGCGGAGGGCCGACCCCGGGGAGCGCGGAGAGGGAATGGGGGCGCCCCCGGGGAGGACCCACTCGCCGGGCCGCGGGAAGCCCACCGGCTCCGCCTCCCCTCGTGGGACGCCGCCCACCCCGCCCTCCCACTCGGAGGTCCGGAGCGGAGCCTGGACTCCCGGGACAGCCGCGGTGCCTGAAGCGCGGCCGGCACCCCCCGAGGCGAGGAGGGCCGCGTCCGCCCGGGGCCCCCTCCTTCTCCTCCTGCCCCTCTCCCCTCCTCTTCCGGCTGCCCCTCCCCTCCCCTCCCCTCCTCCTCTCTCCCTCTCCCCCTCCCTGCGCGGGGCGGGCCGGGCTTTGCGGCGCTGCGCTGCCACCGTCAGGCGGGCCCTGGAACTGCAGGCCGGGCGGGGCGGGGCGGGGCGGGGCCTCCACCTCCGCCTCCGCCTCCTCCTCGGAGCTCCCCGCCCGGGCGCAGCCTCCTGACCACACCAGCTGGACCCCGCGTCCTCGGCGTGACACAGGAAGGCGCAGGGCCCTGGGATAGGGGAGCAGAGCCCTGCGGGATTCACTGCGCGTCCCTCAGGCCTTGCAGAGGGCTGGGAGGCAGGGAGCATGGCCGTCATCTCTGGGTGGCACCTGGCGGGCACTCTGAGCTTCCCTCCCCTGAAGCCGGAGCTAAGAACCAGCCCGGCCCCACTGCTGCTCTGAAGCTGTCATCGCTCCCAGCATCGCCAAGGGTGACAGGTGGCCTGTCACTCTGCGCCGCAGCCGAGTCACCTGTGACATTTGCAGGTGACTGACGGAAATGGACACTGACGCGCATTAAGGAACAGAAGGCCGGGGTGGTTTTGTGCTGAAGCCGAGCAGTGGGTAGCTTGCCAGAGGATGTTTCTCTCGGAGTGTCCCTGGTGATCCAGTGGGCATCCGAGGCCTTCTGGAGAGGAGCCACTTCCCAGAGGGCAAGGCCACATTTTGCACAGTCCGCGGGCCTCCAGGCTTCCTGCCAGGGGCCCTGCCGGCTTCTATGCAGGCGGATGGCACAACCACTGCTCCCTTCTCCTTTCCTTATTCCTCATATTTGATTCCAGTGTCTCGATTTTATCTATAGCTTCCTATGTGCCAAACAGTGTGCTGGGCACCAGGGTGACAAAAGATGGGAATGTTTTAATCAACCAATGAAGAGAAGCAAAGTCCCTACCTTTAATTCCTTACATTCATATTTTTTTTGTCAGACCAGCCTCAAAAGTAGCTACTTAAACAGCATCTTCTACATGACTCTTCAACGCAAAACGCTGGCCCATATTCCTTCTGCCAGTGTAGCCTGGAAACCTTATACCCTCCAGATGAAGCTGAACACCAGAAAGGTGCAGGAACCAACTCAGAAAGAGTCTGAAATCAAAGAGCAACAGAGTTGCAGTGCTATGCTGCTGTGCAAAGGTCGGTTCTAGGACTCAGCTCCCTGATCTTTGCGGGAAACCCCTAAAGTCATTTTCTATGTCTAGACACTGAAGAATCCTGCACTTTATAAGAATTTGATTTCTCCTCCACCACGGCTTAGGATTGTCTCCTGCATTTTTTAGTGTTGATCTGGAGCAGCTGAAGCTACTGGCACCTTGAGGTGCACCAAGGCCATCGAACTGTAACCAATAACTTTGGTCAGTGTTTGGCAACCTCCCTGGGAGTGTGACAGCAATAATACCCGCCTCTCAGTGCTATCTAGGATGAAATGTGGTGCTTGTGAAGGCTGCTCTGCAACTTGTGATAATTACCATCACAACCATCATGATGAGAACATAATTATTGTCACGACTACCACCAACAACCACAAGAATTTGCCAGGCACTTACAAGAAAATGTGCTGGCAAGATCTACAACACACCATCTACTCTCTAGCAATGTATCATCCAAAATAAAAGGATTGTTGCTAAGAGATAACAGTCAGGGAATCTCAGAGTTCGAGGGATTTGGACGTCATCTAGTCTACCCTCAAATCCATTCCTTAGGGGTTCACTCCTACATTCCTGATAGCTCAAACGAGAGTTTCATACCCACAGTCTTGGAAATGACACTGTTTTTCTGCAGAACAGTTGAGGTTTTTGCTGTACCACTCAGCCTATCCTGCCATTCCCACCAATTCCTGAAGTGAACAGGTCAAAGTTTGGGACACACAGGTAGAAGTGATGATATTCTTTACCCATCGATGAAAGGTTACTAAGTGCTGGAGACCTATGAAAACACTTCTAACATCTTCTGAGTAGAATCATTTAACTCGTAACCTTGATTTCCCTAAAGCCAATAGCTCTTGAGGACAAGACAGTCATGATGGGCAGTGTCCTCAGTCATTCCTGTGGTGCCCCCTCCCCAGCCCCACCTCTCTTCCAGTTCACCACTCATCGTCAACATCATGCTACCTCCATCTATCCCTGGCTAATTTTCAAGCACCCCCAGAAAGTGCCAAATCCCATTCCTCTGAGTATTCCCCCTGGCTCAGTCCAGCGTGTGGTCAGCAGGCCTGTGTCTGAGCTCCATGTTCTCTTCCACACTCTAGCCAACACTGCTCTTTACACTCACCGGAACTCCCATCCTTCTCTGCCTGCCCTCTGGAATGTAGACTGACCATTAAGGTCAGTGCCCCACAACTCACTCTCTTGCTCACTTTCCATCTCTTTATACGCCAGTTATAAGGGAAGATGAGCTGGAAAGAGCAAATCAATTGCCACTTCAGTTCTATAGTTTTTAGCCCCCTGTGAAACAGGTGACTACCAAGAGGTTAAAAATTAACATGTTGATCCCTGAATCCACCAACTACATGACTGGAAAGGAACACAGACCCACAGGATATTAACCATGTTTATAAAGCGTTGACTTAATTCTGTCCATCCATCCCGGAAAGCTGGGGAGGGAGTTCCCCTCCCTCCCCAGCTTCCTGTCCTAACATTCCAGCCACCCACACTACCTGTTGCTTTGAACACATCACATTCTGTGTTTCCACTGCCTTTGCACACATCTTAGGATGCAGCCTGGGAAACTCTCTATATATTTCATCTGGAAAACTTTTAGGCAGCCTTGAAAACCAAGCATAATGTCACCTCTTCCATGCAGTCTGTTTGTGCTGCCTTTGGTGAACACAGCTGTTCTCTGAGCCCATCATACTTAGCTGAAGTGTTCCCAACCAGACCGAGAGCTCTGGGGCAGAAATACAGTATTTATCAACTTTGCAACAACAGCCCCCGCCCAGTGCCCACCACATGGGAGGCCCACGGTGAGTGCTGGCTGTGTGCCCAAGGCCGAGCTTTGGTGTCATAAATGCTACTTGATCGCAAAAGAAGTAACTTTGGTCTACTGCAGTAACAGACTACATGGAGCCCTTGGGGAAAAAAGCATCAGCTGGTGACAGGGATGTTTGTTTCTCATAGCTGAAACTCTTGGCATTGGATATCAAATCCCAGTTTTCTAGACACAACTTAGAAAGAATCTGAACGTGCAACAACTGTCCCGTGACTACAGGCCCAGGGAGATGATTCAGTCTGATATACGCACGTTCCTTCTAATACTGACACATGTAGGCCATTGCAATTTCCATCTCAATTATCTGAGAAAATGGCCTCAGGTAAATCTACTTTGCTTTGCCTATGAGAATACAAGCACCAGCCAGAGATCAGGGTGAGAGCACACTCCCATTCGAGGAAAGTGACTGGTTTGCTTTAAGTTCTGGAAACATCACTATACTTTAGTAATAAGTAGTGTGTGTGTGTGTGTGGTCAGGTATCATGAGGGCACAGGGAAGCTTCTAGATGCCAGGAAAGGCCTCCCCAGAGAAGGTGTGCGGAGGCAACTGTTTGGGCACTCCCTTCGCTGCCTTTTCCAAGGAGGAGGAGGATGGCCATCCATCGCCCACTCCACCCAGGCCAGCCACCATTCCATAACTTTAACTTGCTACCAGGAATACCTAGGGAAAGCTGACATTTATTTAATGCTCATGGCAGTGTTGACTGTGTACTCACTGAAACATTGTATGCTTACGGAAGACATTTGTTTCCAAGCAGCTTATGCTAAATTGCAGTGATATAAAGGAAACACTTATCCAATATTGACATTTACTGACTTCTAGAAGTATACAGCCGGAATACTCATTCTTATGACTGAGAGAGGAGGCAATAAAAAGCACTCCCTAGCTCCTTCAGTGGGTTAGAAGCTGCAAGTGAATGGAAGTTCATGTCAGACATAGAGAGGGTCGCAGCAAGGCCCTTGGCCCTCTTGAGATCCTGAGCGCTGTGGCACGGTGTGGTTGTGAGGAAGGGAGATCAATGCTGAGACCCAGCACCCCTTGTCTGACTGTGAGAACAGTATTTCCGTGATCTAGAAGGCATCTGTCTATTTTTTTTTTGCCCCAGGGTCTTGCTTTGTTACCCAGGCTAGAGTGTGACGGCATGATCACAGCTCACTGAGCCTCCTGCCTCAGCCTCCTTAGTAGCTGGGATTTCAAGGGCCCACCACCAAAACTGACTGATTTTTTTCTATTTTTTATAGAGATGGGGTTTCACTATGTTGCTCAGGCTGGTCTTGAATGCTTAGCCTCAAGCTGTCCTCCTGCCTTGGCCTCCCAAACTGCTGGGATTCAGGCCTGGGCCGCCATGCCCGGGAGATATCTGTGTTCTTACTCGACGTGCACACATAAATGGGGACATTCTGGCCTTCCCCTTAGGAAAGGAAAAGGTGTACAATGACCTATGGGATAGTCCTGTGTCTCAGTGCAGCTGATTCTCACATCACTCCCCAATTGCCAATAAAATGCCGCTCTATTTGGAATACAGGGTGAAGCTATTAAAATGCCGGCACTCCCTCATGAATGGCTGTGATGGAATATGAACCCCAGAGGAACAGATGGCACCCAGGTGAGCAGGAACAGATGGCACCAAGGGGAGCACCTCCTACTGAACCCCAACCTGCAAATACTGGGGTGTCCACTAGCCTTGTGGGAGGACTGAGGCTCTACACATTCTCTGTAAGGGGCTGCACTGAAGTCAGGGTCTCGGTGGTGGGGAGAGCTCAAGCGTGTACATCAGCCTGCTTCTCATCTCACTGCCCTTCTCTACGGAGGAAGGAATATCCCTCTGCCCGGGCACACAATGAGTTTCTGTTTCTTGACTGACCCCAATAAAAATTTCCTGCACTGGTTGTTCACCTAAAAGTCATCTCAACATCTTATAACTGCCAGGACTGTAGTTGAAAATAATGCCTCTGTCCCTCTCAGCCCTCCCCGACCCCTTCTATATCAAGACCCCCAAACCAGCACGTGTGGCCCTCCTCCCCCCTCTGCCATTACAGACAATTTTCTTTCCCTCATTCATGTTTCCAAAACAGTTTATCTTTTTATCTCCTCGGAAGAAAAGTACTCCCCAAATCAGAGGTATCATTAGTATTGTTATTATTTTGCTATTGAAATCTCTTGAATTCACTCCGGATTATTCATGTGCTTTTTTGGGTCTGCAATATAATGCTGCCTAAGTCACCCCCACTGGGCTGAACAAAAAAGAAAAATTGCATCTTCAAGCCCTAATCTCCTGCTCCACCCTGTCTCCTGCTGGCCCTGGCTACCACCAACACAGGCACACGCCAGGCAGGGCTGCTCCTTGGTACCATGCCTAGCTCACTGCTGCATGCTCCAAGCCGACTGCTCCTCTGTACTCCCGAGTGGGGGGCCCTATGGTGTCCTCAGGACCTCCACCACCCCACCTCCCTCCACCCCCCTGTACCTCCCAGGGAGTTTCTTTGCCATCTTCCATAGATCCGGCTGGCAAGTGAGGACTCTCCCCAGGCACAGACCCTGCAACCACTCCCCTACCCAACAGGCATGTCCCAGCTCTTCCCACCCAGAAGATCTGTTAAAGAGGTGGTCCCACACGCTTGGCAGCTGTGCAGTGTCCTTCTGGGACAAAAGAACTGATTCTTCTTTCTCTAGACAAGACGTCATACCGCTTGGGGTGCTGGTAGGAGGGAGAATCACACTTATTATTTGCCTTGTGTTTTGTTATGTGACATTTCTGGGTAAGGGCCAAAGTTTCCAAAGTTGCTGTTCACTCCTGATTCCCTTTCCAGGGTGTCCTCTGCTGGTACTGTGATCCCTCCCCGCCTGCTCTTCAGAGGTCTCCTCTCCCTGCCCCAAGGGCATGCTTTGCAAGCAAAAGCCTCTTGCAGCAGCTCTTTCCTGTCTCTTTTTTATTTTTATTTTTTTTATTAGTATTAGAGCATAGTTGTGTACAGTAATACGATCATGTGGCACCATACACTGGTTTTATAAACAGTTCGACACATTTTCATCACACTGGTTAACATAGCATTCCTGGCATCTTCTTAGTTATTGTGTTAAGACAATCATATTATGCATTCACTAGGTTTCACATGTACCCTTGTAAGATGCTCCACTGCCCCCTTCATCAGGCCAACTCTGTCCATTTACTCTATTTACCCTTCTTTCTGCTAGAGGCTCTTTTATTCCCTGGGAGATGGAGGTCACCATGACTCCTTGCCCTCTCACAACCACCCGACAGCCCAGTTTGGTGTTTTCTGCCCATGGGGAAAGCAGATGGGCTACTTTGACCCTACCCAGTGGGGAGATGGCACCTTGAATTAATCCTTAGCTCAGGGATGTCATTAGCAGGGAAATCTAAGTTTTCACTTTCACCCCAACACCTTCAGGGTGGTGTGGCACACCTGCAAAGCCAACAAAAGAATTAGGTTCAGCAGAATTTGTGCCTTCCGAGCCAGGAAGTTGCGAGGCAGGACATGGCGCTCTGGGAATGCCAGAGTAAAGAGGTGGTGAATGGAAGAGAACATCTTTTTAAGAGCACATGAAGTAGAAGACGCCAAGTTTGTACCTCTGCCCCTCCCCTAGCTATTTCAGAACTGGAGATCTCCATGGAGGCAGGGAGTCATCAGTCCCACAAGGACACAGCTCCCCAAAGCTACCTAAGATGTGTACTGCAGGGTGGAGGAGAAGGGACTTGAAGGATAAGAAGGGCCTGGGAGGAAACAGTTGTGGGTGAACTGAAATGATGGAGGGAAAAAGATGCGGCAAGTTCTAAGTTTATGGATGACAAGAGAATCGATTCCTTTTCACCCAGGGGCAGAACATGCCTTTTCTCTGCAGGAGGCAAATTATGCTGTGACATTATCCCTTTCTGTACAAAGCATGACCATCCTGTCAGCTGAGGGAGGCGGCGTCCCCAGCAAGAGGGAAACTCACAAGCAGCACAGGCTGGCTCCGTCTTCCTGGGAGCCAGGGGCATCGGCAGGGGCAGAAAGAGTGGAAGGCCATTTAGCCTTTCTACTGCCACCTTAGGGGAGATAAATAAATATCTTGGTCTCAGTCTACACAAAAAGCCCAAACTTTAAAAGAATAGGAACACAGCATATTACTGACATTCATTATACATTAATGTCTGCTCTTTCTCTAAAGGCTTATTTAAAAAAAAAAAAGTGAATAGATCGGGCATGGTGGCCCATGCCTGTAATCTCAGCATTCTGGGAGGTCGAGGTAAGAGGATCACTTGAGTCCAGAGGCTTGAGACCAGCCTGGGCAACATAGTGAGACCCTATCTCTACCAAAAATCAAAACCAAAATAAAAGTAAAGATGAATAAATATTCAACAAATTAGGAGGCAAAGGCCAGTGAGGATGAACTATAAGAGATGACCTGTAGGTTTGGTGATTAGAGTCTCAGAGCACTGTCTGGAGCACTCCCTGAGCACTAGGAGCACGGAGCTTGGTAACAGTATTCTCAGAAACTCTGAAATGAAACGCAGTTTCCCACTGTGAGAGGTGTTGGGCAGCAGATGGCTGTGTCACCAGCATGCCAGATAAAGCCCTAAAAGGAACCCCGCACATTTGTGTTCTCTGAGTGAAGGCCGTCCCCAAGTCTCTGTGCACGTCCCTGGAAAAGCATCATAGGAGGCAGGGGTCAGGCCAGGGGCTCTGTGGGGATGTCAGGTGGGGAGCAGCCTCTGTCCCAGGTGGGGGGAAGGGTCATAGCAGGTGCTATCCACATCGGAGTCATGTGGGCCGATGTTCTTGGGAGTTGTCAGAAGGGGAGATGTCGCCCATAATTGGAATGTGTGGCCTATGTAGGTCTGCGGCCGTATGTGAGCTGAGCACTTATGGGAAGATGGCCATGCAGAATCCTCTGGGAATTCACAGTACTCAAAACATCTATTGCATTTTAAAAAGTCCACAGATCAAGTCACATTTATGTCTCAACAAAGTCCTAAACCATCTTCCCTCTTGACCACCTGACCCTTAACTCCCATGGCCCGAGGCCTTCTTTGAACTATAACATCCAGTGATGGGGGGGGGGTGCTCTGGCTGTCCACTTGGATCTCAGTCTTTCTTTAGACATGTTTTGAGTCCCAGGGAGTGGGCATCTACCGTTAAGTCGGGTGGGCAAGCTCAGAATACTCTGGAATAGCCAGGCACTCTGAATTGCAAGATGCTGTGGTTTCTTCCTAGTGCCCACAGGGGTAAGGGAAGACGAAATGGAGCATTTAACCTCCAGGTAAATATTTAAAGATTCATATGAGGCAGTCAAGAAACAGCTCTGTGCAGAGGAAAGATAAGCAAAGGAGAAGAGACCAGCCTGGGCAACATAGTGAGACCCCCTCTCTACCAAAAATCAAAACCAAAACAAAAGTAAAGATGAATACATATTCAACAAATTAGGAGGCAAAGGCCAGTGAGGATGAACTTTAAGAGATGACCTACAGGGTAAAGCTGTATTTTATATAGGGAATCCAGTGGTGGGTAGGCTACAGGCACACTGTAATGGTTTAGACAGTCAGGGAGGCACAGAGATACCTACAGGCTTCTCATGCCAGCCTAGATAAGAGTCGCTGGTCAGCTTCTAAAACCACAGCACTGATGACAAGCAGGCACTGATCCCATGCAAACCTCTGTGTGTGTGTATGGAAGATTCCCTCCTCCTCTCAGGGATTCTATATACAACTTTTGTGAATTGGTTAGAAGCAAAACAGAATAAGCTGAGTCTGCTTGCGTGTGTGTTCCCATCAGCAGGTGCACACACACATCCAAGAACGAGGGTAATCCACGCAATGGTAATATAACCAAACCTGTCTCCACACCAGTGTTGAGAGATCGTTCTTATTCATTCAGCCTGAAAACTCTGGGGAAGGCAATTTATCTTCCTGCTGCTCTAGGGATCCCTGGTGAGCAGCACACGGCCCCAGGAATACATGAGAACACATTAGCATTATACAAGATGCAGGCGCGCGCACACACACACACACACACACACGGGCGCGCGCATGCAAGAAGGTAGGGGCTCCCCAGCTTTAATCAGGAGGGTCAAAAGCAAAGTTTGAACTCCACGGATAAAGAGAAAAACTGCAGTGACCACAAGCACCAGTGGAGAGCAGGAGAAGGAGGCCGGGTTTTTGCTTCCATTTGGCTTCTCCCTGACAGAGGAGAACTGGAGCCATGCCCTGTGCTTGCAATGCCAGCCACCCATGGCGGTGCCCTGCTTTCTCTAAAACTTTTACCCTTCACTTAATCAACAGATGGACGTGCTCTGTTGTGGGTTTTTCTGAGAGAGTCCTGTCCCCCTCTCTCAGAGCTGTGCCGGCTGATACAAATGCTGCCTCAGATGGCAGAGGTGGCACTGGCATTCCAAAAGACTGGGCAAGCACCGAGGTACACTTGTCCCTTCTAACTCAATTCCACAGGTGACTTTTGATGCCTTTGGCTACATAGGGACTTACCATCCTCCTTGTGAAAATTCCTCCCCTCTCTCTGCCACCACCAGCCCCATGGCTCCCAGTAGCAGGGAGCCCAGGGGTGGCAAAGTTCTTTCAGGAGAGTTCACCAGCTTGCCTCTCTGCCCCTGCCGGGCTGCAGAAAGGAAACGATGGGCACGGAGGGTGAAGCTGCATTTTATACAGGGAATCCAGTGCTGTGGAGGCTTCAGAATTCAATCTTACTCAGGGAGCTCTATGCCATTCAATGAAACTCTTCACCAGATTTCCCAGCCACTGCAAATTACCCCCATGGCACATTCCATAATTGCAGCCCCTTCTGCAACTGTGCAAACCACACACGTTCGCTTTTGAATACACTGGTGCAAGTCAGACCTTATTCCAGCTGAAAGAGCCACCTAAACAAAGCTCTCCTTCCCTGCCCTCGCCTTCCTCAAGCTGGGTCTGAGGGCGAGGGGGTGCCCAGAAGTTCAGAGCGGCAGGGCCAGGGAGACACTACCTCATTAACATACCAGGAGCATAAAGAACTCGTTAGCATTGGAGAGTTTGAGCTGGATATGGACAAGTCGCCCCCTCCCCTCGCAGACCCTGTCCTTCCTTCAGAAGGCAGATAAACAGTACCATTTTGTTGCATTTGCAAAGGCACAGAGGCAATGCCAGGGCATCTCAGCCGGGCACCCAGAGACGCATCCATCAGCCCGAGTTCCCAGCGCCTGCCCACATTCCTGCCCACAGCCTTCCGCGCCCTGACGACCCAGCCGACTTTCTCCCAACTCCAGCGGCGCATCGGTCCTACCTTGACTGAAAAGGAAGAAGCAGACGAAGAGCAGGTCGAGCTGGAAAGGTCTCATTCCTCAGCGCGGCGAGGCGAAGCCGGCGGGCAACTTGGGCGCGCGGGTAGTTTCTCTCCCCGGCTCCGGAGCTCAGCCTGCGCCGCGCGTCCTCTCCGGGTCTCGCCGACCATCTGTCTGTCCGTCGGTCCCTCCGGGTGGCCTGGGTCTCTTTGTGCCTCCGGGTATGTGCAGCCAGCCGAGACAAATTGCCTGTTTTTAGCTGCCTCGGGCAGCGGGGATCCTCAGCAACGTCCCCTCTCGGAGCAGATCCTTTCTGTGGCTCTCGGCATCCCAGGCGCACGGCTTCCTCCGGCGGGCTCCTCCCACAGCCGGCGAGCGAGTGACGAGCGACAGAAGAGCTCCTTTCACTGAGGCTGGGGCGAGGGGAGAGGGAGGGGAGACAGGTCATAATTAAAGAGGAAACACTTGGAAAAGGAGATGTGTGCAGGGCGGACGGTGGGGGGAAAGGCTGTGGTCTGTCTTTCTCTCCCCTGAATAGGGGGAAATTCGGCTTTTGTCACCATGATGGACCCCAAAGCATCTTGAGCACGGAGCGGAGCTGTGACTTTTTGTCCCCACGATGCCACGTCGTTACCGGGAGAGAAGTTAAGGATGACTATACGCATGCAAATACGCACGCGTTGCCTTCCCACAGGCACTGGGACTGGGCTGACACGGAATTAGGCAGAGCCGAGGGGGGTGGGAGGCGCACTCTCCCCAGGAGGGACTCGGCCAGTGTGTGCAGCGTGGGGCTCGGGAGTTGGAGAAAAGACAAGCACGCTTTGCATCTTTGAGACTTTGGAGGGGTAGGTAATAAAACCGAAGTGTTTGCATCTGAGTTTGCTGTGCACCAGCACGCTCCTTGATAGAGGCAACGCAAGTAGGTTTCTGACACATACCCATTTATTATTATTATGCCGGCCTGTGCACTTCCTAACAAGGACTGGAGCAGCCTGCCTGGGCATTTGGAGCCTCTCCCCTAATGAGCGCTCCGTCATCTGTATACTCCAGGAGCTGCTGTGAGTCTGATTGCGAAGGAGAGGCCAAGGTCACCGGCACCTGCCTCCTAAGAACCTTCAGGTCTTTCACCTGTCACGCAATCCACACTCAAACCAAAATCCATTTCCTCCAGGATATCAACCTGAGTTTATCTGGGTTATTTACTTGATAGGTGTTTAGGCATGCTTGGTATAAGCAGGTCAGGGGTGGGGGAGGATAAAATGATAGACAGAGGCCATGCCTCCAGGAGCTCATAACCTAGTGCACAAGCAGGGTCCACACACCAGGCACAAACTCTAAGGATGGTACAAAGCAGCCTTTGAAAATATGCAGCCTTATACCGAGTGCGGGCAGGGGACACAGGGGGGTGCGGAGAGGGTAAGGAAAGGCAACATTTAATTCTACAATCAACCATTATTTCTTCAGTCACTGGACTTTGGGGAGGTCTTTTGGGAATCAGCCTTTCCTCCATCAGAATCACACATTTGGGGGACTCTGCTGATGGCAAGGCCCACTCAAACACCAAGCTTCCACGTGGATGTTAACTTTTAAAAACGACCCCTTGGCATGGATGAAGAAGAAAAAAAAGTAAGAGCATAAGGAGAAGTGCGTGCTGGTAGGAGCTGACACTTGGTAGTTGACATCAAAGATCTGCAAATTAGTAGGTGTCTGTTCTGTTGCCTTTTCTATTCTTAACTTAATAGTTTATTTAACCGGATCCCTTAGAGGCTGTTAAACATATCAAAGGGAAATTTGTAAGCAAGCTTTAGTGGAGTAGGGGGGAGGAAATGCTGAGCTACAGAAATTAAGAGGGTACAAAAGAGGCATCCCCTCAGCTGAATTAACAAGCAAGGTACAGAAACAAAGTGTCGGCACCGCCTGGCCCATCAGCCTGGGGTAAAAGATACGCCAGGAAACAGACCAGGACACAGGGAAGATGCGTGATAATGGCAGATACCAAATAATATGTTAAGACTGTGAAAACAGGCCACGTACAGTGGTGCTGTAACCTTAGCAGTAGCTCTCCTTTCAATCTTCAGGGGCTGGGGAAACATTTAAGGTCTGGGTACCATTCCTAAGGCCAAGATTTGCAGCGAATAAGGTTAATATTAGAATCTAGATACTTTATCAAACGTAGCCACATTTTATGTTTTAAGTAGAGATTTATCCTTTAAGCTGTTGTTTAATTTTCATTGCTAATTCCTAAATGGCTCCGGGCCCAGATTCGGTTAATTCAGCCCCAAGGGAATTATTACACAATCAGGGTCGTGAGGGTAGTGAAGTGTGCAGTAATTAGGCAGCCGAACAGGCGTGTGCGCTGAACTCTCACGCTCACTCCTGGAATGAAGACGGGGAGTGGGAGTGAGAGGGTGGAAGAATCCTTCTTGCTGGGCTCTCCCCCGGTCCCCAAGTCTGGCCTTAAGGCTGACACATCAGCTCCGGACTCCCAGCCAGCTGGGTCTGTTCCCACCTCCGCCCCCACCTCCGCTTCCTCCCCGCAGCCTCCGGTCTCGGGCAGAAGGAAAAAGCTTGGATTAAGTGGTGAGCTGCCCGCCTCTAAAAGGACCGGGAGGCATTTCCAGCCTGAGAGCCGGAAAGCTCGCAGCAATATTTGGCCGTCGCCACGTGGGGCGGAAAACCGGAGCGGTACCTGCTGCAGCCGAGGCGGCCGGGCTCCGGCGCCAGCCCCGACGGCGGCCCCGCCACCTCCGCCCGGCCGGCCGCGGCCTCCCCTCCAGCGGGCTTGGTTCACCTCCCGGCGCAGCTGGGCAGCCCCGGCGTGCGCCCGCCGGGAGGAGGCGCCAGGCGGCGAGGGGCGCACGGCGGCACCTACCGGAGACGCGCGGGCGCCCGGGCTGGGAGCGCGCGCCGAGGAGGGGGCGCCGGGAGCCCCGCGTGTGGGGGTGGCACGCGGGGGACGGGGTCTCTGGGGACGGTGGGGGAGGTGGCCGCCCTGTAGAGAGAGCAGAACCCCAGCAACTCGGAAAACCGCCCCAATTCTGATTGTGCATCCGGGCTCCGAGCTCGCGCCCGCCGCGCCACCGGCCGGTCACCAGCAGGTGGAGCCCTCCCCAGCGTTTCCTCCTCGGGCGCGAGTCGCGGGTCCCGGGAGGCCGCGCTCGGGGTCCCAGCCCCGGCCCAGCCTTCAGAGCCGAGGGCTGTGTTCTCTGGACCCCCACCCCGCCCCGTGAGCGACCCAGGGCCAGATCCAGCCGGCCGCTGGCCAGGAAGTAACCGGAGGGCAAGGCTCCCCCACCAGCTCCAAGCCCTGCTCTCCTGGCACCCAGCCTGCCACCAGGGTTTTCCGAGACTTGGGACAGAGAGGCAGGTGCAAGGTTCTGAGTCCCAATGTGGTCCAGGGATGCTGTCTTCTGTGCCCCGAGCCAGGGGCGGTCAGCCAGGCTGCAGACCCTGGCCACTCTGTCTGGACCGTCCTGGTGCTGGTGAGTCCAACGCCTGAAACATTAATCCTTCAGTTCGTGCCTGTTTGGGGTCTTTAAAGACGTGTGGTTAACCTGTTCTCCCAGCACCACTTATTATATAGAGATTCTTTCCCCAGTGTATGCTTTTGTTTGGTTTATGGAAGATCAGATGCCGTGATGAGGCTGGTGGCATCTCTAGATTCTCCATTCTTTTCCACAGATCTATGTCTTTATTTTTGTGCCAAATACCATGCTGTTTTAATCACTATAAACTTGTAGTGTATATAACCTGAGGTCTGGTAGAGTGATGCCTCGGGGTTTGTTTTTCGTAGACTATCACAAGAATGGAAAAGCAGGCACCCAATGGACTCAATACTAACACGAAACCAGTAAGTGAACAACTACACACCCACGCGAGAGAAAAACACAAATCTGAGTGGGGGCAGGGGCGGAGAGACCAGAGGGTGGGAGGTGGTAAGCTCTCACCTAACAGGCTCAATGTAGGGGTATGTGGCTCATCTCTTGGGTGAAGGACTCAACTACAACTTGGACCTTACCTAAGAAACGTAAGCAATGTCACCTAATTGTTTATACCCTCATATTAATCTGAATTAAAAAAAAAAACATGCAGAATGAATCAGAGAATTCCTGTTCTTGGAAAGTTTGCCTTCTGGTTGGGGAGGTATACACAGGTGCACATGTGCAAGACTTTCTAAAAAGCCTCACTGTTTTATTTTATTTTTTATTATTGTTGGGGATTCATCGAGAGTACAAAGAACCAGGTTACATTGATTCCACTTGTTAGGTAAAGTCCCTCTTATATTTATGCCCTGCCCCCAAAAGGTGTGTCACACCCTGTGACCCCCCACCCCTCCCCTCTTTTCCTCTCCCTTCTCTCCCTTTCCCCTACCCTCTCTGTGTACTAGGTCATTAATGGTCCTCATATCAGAATTGAATACATTGGATACTTGCTTCTCCATTCTTGTGATGCTTTACTAAGAATAATGTGTTCCACTTCCATCCAGGTTAATACAAAAGATGTAAAGTCTCCATATTTTTTAATGGCTGAATAGTATTCTATGGTGTACATATACCACAGCTTGTTAATCCATTCCTGGGGTGGTGGGCATTTAGGCTGTTTCCACATTAAGGCAATTGTAAATTGAGCTGCGATGAGTAGTGCAGTGCAAGTGTCCTTATGGTAAAGGATTTTTTTTTTGTTCTGTGTAGATGCCCAGAAATGGGATTGCAGGACAAAATGGGAGGTCTAGTTTGAGTTCTCAAGATTCTCCATACTTCCTTCCAAAAAGGTTATGTTAGTTTGCAGTCCCACCAGCAGTATAAAAGTGTTCCCTTCTGTCCACATCCATGCTAGCCCCCCAGGGAGAATGGCCCACATCACAAAACCTCATTGGCTTTTTAGTAAGAGAAATTGACTTGGAACTCATTTGGATGAGATGGGTCCTTTCTAGATGGGTCCTTCTAAATTGGCTAGCCTGAGGCCTGTGGGAAGCTGCAGGCTCAGATACAGCTCAGTCCCCACCTTTTAGCCCAGCGTCCCTGCTGTCCTGTTGTTCAGGCTCGTGCTGGGCCTGGCTCCCTCACACAGTCTTCCTGTGCTCAGGAGGCACCATTACCAAGAAGGAGAGGAAGTGGCCTTTTTATGAGATGGGCAGTCATTGTGAGCAGAGAACTTCCTGTTTAATGCCTCTTTGCAGTATTTGTTGCCCAGATGCATTATAAACCACATTCTCTATTTGTTTCTCATGCATCCTGCCGGAACTGGTTGAAAACTCTGTCCAGGGATTTAACACATTTTGAACAGCCTCCTGCTGGGAGTTCAGGTAACCTGACTCTCCAGTCCTGGGTGAGTTAATGAGGGTGGAGGCTGTACACACTTCAGGGACAACGTGGTCTTCACAGGTCCTGGCTGGGTGGCAACCTGTGTGACTTGGGCAGTCACAATCTTCTACTCTATTTCTTTGTCATTTATCTGAACCAAATTTCATGCTCACATCCGTGTAGGTGGCTTACAAGACCTTCACCCCTGATGGCTGTGGTTTGTCTTTCCATTGCAGTGGGAAAGAGCCCAGAGAACCAGGGATTCAGCTTTTAGACGCCTCCCCCAAGGGGCAGGCCCCAGTGATTCAGCAGACACCTGGCCTGATGGAGGGAGGGGGCATAGTGAGACTTTTGACCTGGGCCCTGGCGTGGCCACTATTACCTGTTGTAGCCCCTTAATGAACCTGGGCACATCTTTCATCTACAAAATGACTGGTTTGAGCGAGTGCATCTTGACTCTCCTTCCAACCCCAAATCCCACTGTCTAGCTTTCCAGCGACCAGGCCTTTCAGCCCGCAGAGCTTGAGGAGCACTTCTCCCATGCACGGGTGTTGCCCTGAGTGAGAGCCAGTCCCCAGGAAAGCAGTTGACCTCCCTGAGTTCCGCACGCATCTATCTCTGCTCTCATTGCTTTGGGCTCTCCCGCCATGGTCGCCACTCAACTGTGTGCTGGGGCCTTCAGTCTTTCCCCGACTTAACCCCACTGTGCTTTCCCTTATCCATTTATTGTCCCCCAAACTTGTGTTGGATCCAAACCTTTATGAAAGTGAGGGAATGATAATGCTGGTGCACCTAGTTGGAAAAGACTTCCTGCAAGGACAGTGAGCACCATGGCACCTTCCTCAGTCTTACCCTGAATCCCATTTTACTGAAAAATGTGTCTAAATGTGAGGGTAGGAACAGCATTTCTCCAGTTTGCAGCTGAGCCCTCAGCCCTCACCCTAGCAGACAGCAGACCTTCAGTGAGTGCTGCTGAACCGGTGGTGAAGGCTTACCTGGTGCCCCACATCCTGGGTTCCTGTTTTCTGAATCCAATTTAACTTAGTTTTCACTCTGTTATTAAACCATTGTCAAACAATGGAGCCGGAGGAGTGGCGTGTGCCCGCCACTCCTCCGGCTGTATTTTATGGGGATGGGTAATGAATTGAGCCTATATATAGTTTGCAAAATGTGGAACACACGTTAAGATGCATGGCACTATAGAAGTGAAAGATATTTTTATCTCCTCAGCATCATTCTGCACAGGATACAATTCCCTGGCAGTATTGTTTAAAAACAATAGACCTGTTTAGCCCTGACACACTCATGCATGCAGAGTGTGAAGTCCCATGGGAGTGGCATTATCTGTCTCAGCAAAGGCCCGAAGAGTGTGTAATTTACAGGGAAGGAAAGATTCTGAGAGGAGGTGGCAGTGCCCCTGTTCCTTGAGCCATTGCTGGCTGAGTGCACAGGCCAGACCTTCATCCACGCTCCATGACAGCACCAAGGCAAACCTCAGCCTCTCTCTTCAGGTCTTACGTCATTCTGGAATAAGCCATGTGCTCGTTCTGTGCACATGAACAGGCTAATTATGTGGAAAATATTGGAAGACAAAGTGGAATTCCAGTTAGATGACTCATTTGTGGTATTCCAAAATCTTAGAAATTATACTGTGTTTATTCTTTTCCTTCATTTTTCTTTTTTGTATCCCCCCCTTTTCTCTTGGTCCCCCACACCCCCTAGGCTTAAGTTGTAAATGAGTCACTTTTACAGCAGCCAAGGCAGCAGCAGATCTCATGCAAGGTCCCTTTACGCTTTCTTCTTAGATGACAAAATTTCCTTTCCATTATGATTATAAATGGTTTTATTCCATCCTTTCTATCTTCAAATAATAAAATTATATATAAGGATATATAAATATAAAAGTTATGCATATAGCACACAATGTTAGCATATACAACATTTCATGTACACACACATGAAAGTTTTCTGTTACCGTGTCAGCAGTATGCTTCTGCTCAAACATACCAAGGCACTCAGCCCTAGACCAGATATTCATCATCTGTCCTTGAACTTACAGCGTCCTGAACTCATTGCCTACTCTACAGACTAGCAACCCCCTCTGCACTCTCTAAGCCACTGTTCTACGACCTGTGTCTACTGGCAACTCAGTCCTGTAATTCCTGCTCCGTACTTGAAATGTGGACGGTGTCAGGCTAGGCTGCGCAGACTGCCATAACAATGCCACAGATTGAGAGCGTGGACAACAGAAATTCCTGTCCTCACAACCCTGGAGGATGGAGGTTCACAATCAGGCACAGTCAGGTTCTAGTGAGGGCTCTCTTACTGGCCGTGGACAGCCACCCTCTCACTGTGTACTCAACAGCCTTTCCTCAAGTGTGACATCTCCTTTTTTGTTATGTTAAGACCAGATTAGGAACCCATCTTTATGAATTTATTTAATCTTAATCGCCCCAGACCCTCACCTCCAAATATAGTCATATTTTGGGTTAGCACTTTAACATATGATATTAATTAATTGATTGGTTGATTGATTTTTGAGACAGAGTCTCACTCTGTCACTCTGTCTGTAGAGCACTGTGGTATCGTAGCTCATACCAATCTCAAACTCCTGGGCTCAAGTGATGCTTTTGCCTCAGTCTCCCAAGTAGGTGGGATTATAGGCACCTGATATAATACTTGGCTAGTTTTTTTGTATTTTTAGTGGAATCTTGCTCAGGCTGCTCTGAAAGTCCTAAGCTCAAGTGATTGAACTGCCTCAGCCTCCCAGAGTACTGGGGTTACAGGGGTGAGCCACCACACCCCGCCTTTTTTTTTTAATTGAAACAGCGTCTCACTCTGTCACCCTAAGTAGAGAGCAGTAGCATCTTCATAGCTCGCAGCAGCCTCAAACTCTTGGGCTTGAGCGATCCTCCTTCTCAGCCTCCTGAGTAACTGGGATAGCTGGGACTACAGGTGATTGGCCACTTTTAGTTTTTTCTACTTTTAGTAGAGATAGGTCTTGCTCTTGCTCAGGCTGGTCTTGCACTCCTGAGCTAAAGCAAACCACCTGCCTCAGCCTCCCAGAGTGCCGGGATTACAGGCATGAGCCACTGTGCCCAGCTAACATGAACTTTAGAAGGACCCACTTCAGTCCATAGCCTTCCCCCTAGATCAGCGGTTGGTTCTCAACCTGTGGGTCACGACCCACAGGAACTGTATTAAAGGGCCGGGGCATTAGGAAGGTTGAGAACCACTGCCCTAGATAGAGCATAAACTCTTTATCACAATACATAGTGCAGGGCAGGCTGGTACCTTTCCTGTCTCACTGCCAGTTCCTTCTTTCACAGACCACTCCTTAATCCTGCCGACTTTACAGATCAGAGACAGCTGCCACTTTCACGTCCCCACGACTTTCTTACACTTGTCTCCTGGGCTCCCCATGCCTTTCTCCCTTCACTCATCCCTTTGCCTATAAATCAATGCTCATTGCCTAAGAATAGACTGGAATTTGATCCATGTGAAGTCTGCTTATCTCTTCCTTCACTTAGTCACAAATTAAGAGTTTATTTCCCCAGATTTCCACAGCATTCTTATAATCACTTGCTAGATAGTTGTTAATATTATAGCTATTTTCACGTCTACCTTCCAGACAAGATCCTCAAGGGCAAGGACTATGTTTTGCAAATTATTTTTGCAAATCCTGGAGTGTATACAGTTCAGTGACAGAGTGAGACTCTTGTTTCTGGCATAGGAGGTTAGACAATTAAGTTTACAAACTCACCCTAGGAAAAGTGCTACGTACCTCATTGTTGAATATCACTATGGCCATCTTTGAAGGGCTCCCCTTGGAGAGCTACGCACTGATCCAGGGCCTAGTATACTCTTCAAAGCAATTTTGGACCTCTTTTTCTGGAATGTCCATCAGAGCTGTCCTTGTACAAGGTCTGACAATTAAATTGTAGTAGGTGCTGATATCAGTGCACAGGGCATACCCAGAAGGTGACTGTAGTGACAGTCAGAAATAAGGCATGTGGCACTTTTTCTAGGATGAGTTTGTGAACTTCATTGTCTGACCTCGTATAGTAATTATGGCTAAAGGGTGTTTAAGTGAAATAAAATCCAGCTAAAATTCCTGCCATCCTTTCTGTGACCATCTAGTCTCAAGTTTGAAATTCTCTTTCTTCTGATCCCTTTAGATCCAACTAGAAATTCCATATCCATCTTCTGGAACTTGATGTACGATTCCTGACTATACATTTTCAACCCAACCGCAGTCTCAGGCAACTGGGAGAAGTGTCACCCTCCATCTGTACAAATCACAAGATTTATACAAAAACTTAACTCTGGCTCTTGTGTTAAAAACACACACACAGCAACCTTGGTTATTCATATTTCTTAACTGCACAATCCCAAATCAGTTGAGAAGCTATCACACTCTATAACAATTATGCAGACGGAAGTTCAAAGGAAGCGAGGAAAACCAACATTAAATTTTTCCACACTCTGTCCAAGTTGAATTAAGTTGATGGTTCAGTTTTTCTGGGGTTTGTGTCTCTTCTCTGCCTTTCCCAGCTGCTGCTGTCTGAGACTGGGAGCCAGCAGAGGGAAGAAATGCTCCTCGTCCCCCATCTTTCATTTGTGCCAGCCCGGTACGGCCCCACTTGGTTTTAATTTTAATTTTTTTATTTGTTCAGATAAAAATAGAGGATCTAATGTGACACAGTGGTCCCCAGTGTGGGGTCCCTGGGCCAGCATCATCAATTCCCCCTGAGAACTCATTGGCAAAGCAGATTCTCAGGCAACACCCCACAGACATCCTGCCTCGTAATTTTTGAGGTGGGGCCCAGATGCCTGTATTTTATCAAGACACCCAGATAATTCTGGTGCGTGATCACAGTGGAGAGCCACTATTATTGAAGATCTGTGTGCCATTACCCAGCCCAGCAATTATCAAGCTATGTCTAATACTGTCCTATCTCCCCTGCTACTTCTCTTCTCATGGGATTATTTTGAAGCAAATTTAGATATCATATACTTTCATCCATAAGTATTTCTGTTGGCAATAAGGTCTTTTAATATGGATGAAAACATTATGCTTTTATAATACACATTTGTTAGATGTGTGGTTTATCCTTAGACCAGAATATACTCATCGGCCTTAATATGGTAGCTTTTGGTCCAAAAAGATAGTTCAACTGGATAATAGTGAGAAAGATCCTTTTTCTTTTGGAGATGAAGAATTTTATTACATTAAAGAGGATGAATCTGGTTGTTATTAAAGGATGAAATCTGACAGTCTGAGTCAATTCGGGTTGCTATCATAGAGTGCCATAGACTTAGGGGCTTAAACAACAGACATATTTCTCATGGTTCTGGAGGCTGGAAGTGCAGGTCAAGCTGCCGACAGACCTGGTGTCTGGGGTGGGGGGTGGGCACTTCTTGTTCTGAAATGGACACTGGTATCCTCACATAACAGAAAGCAGAGACAAGAAGTTTCCTATCCCTTCTTATTAGGGCACTAATCCCATTCAAGAGGCCCCACCCTCATGACCTAATCTCCTCCCAAATGTGCTATCTCCTAATACCATTTCATTGGAGGTTAGCATTTCAACACATACACTGGGGTGGGGGGGGGAACCAAAACATTTAATCCATAACAATGGGGAAGAAAAATGAACAGCAAAGGAGCAAGTCCCAGCTAAGGCTTTGATGAGATGAGGCATGTCTTCACCTTGAAAGAGAGGGACTCCTTACAATTCATGAAAGCATCGTGTTACCTCCTCCTCACAGGGTATGTGATCTGATTGTTTCCCCAGACTGGAGATAGAGGCACAGTATCTATCTGTGTTCTTCTGCCTGGTTTTTGCATTTGTATGGAAATTGTCTAGAGTTAAAATTGCCACCCATGACTTTGACCGGATATTGCCTGAAAAATACAGGAGTAAATCTATGACCTGCTCTTAAAACTGAACATGCTAAGACTCAAGGTAACCAGTCCATCTTATCAGAGAGCTGTGTCACTGCCTTCCGCTCAAGTGCTGTTATACTCATAAAGTATGTACTCAACTCTAAGAAACTCAGTAGAATATTTGCCCCCCCCTTCAGATGTCTGTGGTAAAAATTGACACTTGCACGGAGCTTGATTTGATAGCATTATTTGCAAAGTGTCAGAAAGGGGAGGGAGATCAATACACTTAATTTACTTGGAATAATTCATTGCCTAACAGGAGTTTTCAATGAAGGCAGACAAATTCCATACTCAACTAACTCAGCCCCCTGGATGAGAGGACTATAGTGAATCCGTCTTTGTTAGTGAAACTGAGTTTCTCACTTTTACTAATAACTCCCTTGAGTCTTCCTTTCCTGAGATGGGGTGCTCCTGCCCTCAGCCAGATTTCAAAGTAGGGGATGGTGGGCACCAGATGAATGCCCCTTGCTGAGCTTCTGCACTGTCCTGACCTCCCCTTGTTAAAATTGCCCCCCATGACCTTGACCTTGGGCATGTGGCTTGCTCAGAGGCTATTAGTGTGGACTTACATTCTACCTCAGGAGGAAGGAAAAGTGCAGAAAGTTTTCCTGTGCTGGAGGGTGGTGGTGATTTTTCTTTCCTTTTCGTGCTATACCAACAGAAAACCTTTTTTGTAAGACTAGAAGTTAGAAATATGGAGGCATTGCAGATGGCAGCCAGGACAATCTTTGAAATGGTTTATGGAAGTCATAGGGAAGAGGCACTTTGTTTAAATGGCTTCACAGCAATCTCTCAACTTCCCCCATCATTGCTCTGGGTCTTTCTGCTGAATGATTTGAACTGTAGTTTGCCCTGTGTTAGCAGCGAGAGCCCATGAGTCTCCACTCTTTGATAGGGAGTCCTCCCTTTGAGAGGACAAGGCTGTGTCCTTCCTTATTAAGACACAGTCATTGCAGGTGAGTGCTTGGCCCAGTGGCCTCACAGTGACACAGGACAAGAAGGGGCCAGGGACAGGAGAGCCCAGGGGAGGCAGCTGAAGGAGTTTGGGAGGAGGGATGTAATTATAAGGTGTCTTCAAATAATTATACAATTACTACATAATTAAGATGTGCCACTTTCTACTTTACCTGAAATTCAAGATCACCGCAATGAGCTCTCTGCCAAGAGCTCTGGCCTTCTCCCTGAAGGGGACAGCAAGGGCACACAGAGACAATGGGAGCCTGTGGGTGGTGAGAGCAGTCTGAAATAACCAAGAGGTGCATTTCCATTCTCATTGGTCAAACTTCTCACCTTCCTGTGCCTCATTTGAATTGAGGCAAATGAGAAAAAAAAATGTATCTCTCTACTTCTGTCTTGTCAGTAATCTGGTAAACAAATCAAAATATAAATCTCTGTAAACATGTTCTATGATCTGTTAAGATGGGGGAACTGAACAACAAACATTGGTTGAGTGCGTACTTTCTCAAGGCACTGCAGGGGTGTGGATGGGCTCCTGGCCGTGCTCACACACTTGAGGCTGCAAGTATGTGTTGAGCACATTCTTCTGTGGCAGCCCCTTTATGTGGGCAGTGGCAATGTAGAGATGAAAAAGACATGTCTGCTGTCCTCGAAGGCTGTGTTACGGTGCAGTGAGACTGGGAGTACAAGCTTCGGAGGGCCCCGAAAGTGATCCAGTAATACAGATATCCTGGAAAAGGAATGTTTGCTATGGGCTGGGAAGACAGAAACGTTTCACAAAGGGCCCCAGGAACAGGTTTCAAACCCGATACCCCATTTGTCAACGAGGGTTGACATCCACTGCCCCTTATTCTCCACTGCACCTTCCACCTCCCAAAACATGAGAAAGAGGACCCAGTAGGAGAAGCAGGATTGTGAGAAGAGGAGATTAATTCCTAATTTTGATTTCCTTTGAACCATTTTTACTCGACTGAGTCAACTTGCTGGGGAAGATGAGTCATTACTATCTATTTTAAAACATGATCAGGAAGCACAATGACACCCCAAAATGACAGAGAATGTATTTCGAGTGAAGAAATCTCGGTTTTTTAAACTTTTCTTTTTGAATAATTTGGTTCTTCCTAGTAGAACATAAGGGAACGAAAAGACCTAAAAAAATGGTTAAAAAATTCACCAGTGGTGATGAAATTCATAAAATTCATATATTTCTTATGTAAACAAAACCTAAACCAGGCTATGTCATTTTGGAAAAAAAAAAAAAAAAACACTGTATGACGTGGTATTTTGAGTAAAATGTGAACATCTTCTTTCACTCGCCCTCACCCCAAATCAGCTCCTGGGGTAACCACCACTGGCACCTCACTATTCTTTTCTTGAGCCCTTATGTCCATATAGAGGAATAAGTACCTCTATACACAGTCAGAACTGAAACCACACATGTGTATTATTCTGCAATTGCATCTTCCTTGAATTTAACATCTCTCCCAGGCGTTTCTAATAACAGTCTGCTTTAATATGCCTGAAGGAAACATAAATGGAAGACTTCATTTTGCTGTGCGCGCTCATTTCCAAGGGAAGACTTATTCCTCTCATCCACATCTGACCCAGCCTCCCAGAGAAGCAGTGATGGCTGCCCCAGCCAGAAAAGGAGGTGGAAGGGGAAAAGGGAGGGTGCAGCAGTCACAGGAGACACGATAGGGTCTCCAGGTTCTTAACTCTATCATTTTCTAGAGAAAATGGAAATGGGACAAAAAGTTAATTCTTGAAACTTTTGTGCAAACCATGATTAGCAGTCCTCAGGGAGTCAGGCAGTCCTGACCTTAAACTAATGGCCACCATGCACACATTTGTTGGTCCCTTTCTACATGCAAAAATCTACAAGTAATTTATTCGTTTTTTCCACCACTGTCCTTGGAAGAAAGGAAGCCCAGAAGGAAGGCAGGAAGGAGAGAAAAGTCAGGTGTGACCTATGCTCTCTGCAGTCTTGTCGTGGAACTTTATGGACTTCTCTTGGGGAAAGTTTGGAGGTTCCAAAAGTGCACAGACAGAGCAGGAAAAGGTTTATTCTGAGTTTGCAATATGCTCATCTGATAACCTTTAAATCATCCCTCCATATTCAAACCCTTCCACTCTGGAGTGAGAGGGTTTTTGGTGAAGTATTCTTTAGTTAATTTGGTTTTAGACCCAATTAACCAGAGACCTGCTATCCAGGGAGCCCATCTCTTACTTCCTCTCTATTTCCCCAAACATAGGCAGATTGTAGAGAAGAATGTCATTTGTGTGTTGGAGAAAATTAATTTTAGCGCAGTTGTAGAGACCAACAGAACATCCAAGTCTTTGGCGATGGTTCACTGGACCCTGGGGAACACAAGAAAAACCACTCACTACTCAGGGCATCTCTGGAAACTGTCACTGGGAGAATGCTTATGGATCCAGTTAGGAAGTTCTGAGTAGTTCAGCATGTTGAAGACGTTGAGTGCACATACAGAGCAAAAAGCCTTGGCGATCACGTCAGTCTGATTCCTGCCATAAAATAAGGTGCACTCAGATGGGATTCCAAACGCAGCTTCATAAAGTGACTCTGTACAGAGGTATGTTCAAGGTAAGGAAACCAGTAAGAGCTGAAGTTGAGGCACTTGGGGGTGAGGAACAGTGTAAGCCTTTACCAGCCCAGCTCTGGGGGAGTGAGGGAGGGGCCCGTGGAGGAGCTGGAGCTACTGGGAAAGGCCACCTGGCTGGGGCCAGAGTCCTGGGGGGACAGGGTCCAGCCAATGCCAGGACCCAGCACCTACGCAGACAGGGAGCTGTGGACTAAATCCTCCTTCCCCCCTCCTGCGTTCCCATCTCTCTTGGCAACTCTGGATGGCTGAACCCAACTGGAAGTGAGACAGAAAAGGGATCTGGATGATATTCCATAGGGTCATCATCTCAGGTCACAGAGTGAGTGGACACCGTCAGAGAATGAATTTCAGTGGCGGTGGTGTGAGGCGGGGCAGATAAAGAGAACAGCCATCATTTCAGTCTAGTGGAGATTCAGATGAGATTAAAGGATATCAGGGCAGAAACTCGGCAGAGTTTCATAAGGCTCAGGAATAAATTAAAAGGGCAGCAAAACGCTGCACATCACCCTAGTGATTCCAGAGCTTGAAGGCAGCAGAGTGAGCCACCAGTCATCCAATCTGCAGTCCAGCCCCTCTGGTGTTAGCACCGCCAAAGACAGCAGGTGGGAAGAGAAGTCTGAAGCTCAGGAGGGGAGACGGCTCCAGGGAGACGGGAGGTCTCAGTCTTTTTATTTACACACTTTTATGAGATGTGCATTTTTATTCATTATTTGTCATGCAAGCAAAGTGGAAGAAAATTGCTTCAATTATAAACAGTCAGGCGTTTACTTTGGGAAGCACTGAAGTTTAGACTTGGTCCCAGAGCCAGCAATGAACGAGGTATGGCCCTTGCTTTTCTGAGCTTATGTTCTGCTGAGTGTGGGGCAAATTATCATTCAGTGTGGGGTGTGATTCGTGCCCTGACAGAGACAAACACATGATATGGGAGAATAGGGAGAGATGGGGGTTAATTTTGTGAACATTGAGGAAAGCAGAGTGGCATTTCAGCTGGAGAAGGAGGGCGAGGAGTTGGACGCTGCACATGTGGGAGGCTTCTAGAAAGCTACTGTCTCCCCGTCCACAAGGTAACGCCGAGGCCTGGAGGGAGAGCAGGTGTCTTGTGAGCCTGTAGCAAAGGCCCAGGCTTAGGATGGCAAGAAATGAATGAGGAAGAACCTGGTTCATGATGGCTTCCCCGAACAGCAACATCTGTCTCAAAATGCTCACCTCCCGACTGCTTATTAGGTGAAAAAAGCCAAGTCTGCGGTCATATTTCCCTCATGTGAAGCTCTGAATCCAGTGCTGGGTTTGTGCTACTGGCTCTGTGGAAGCACACTGTGGCCTGGTCTCAGGGCACTGCCCTGCCCATGTAGCTCCGTCCCCGGACATGCGTGTTCCAGGGCAGACCGTGTATTGGGTGATCTCGCTGCTTCTCATCCAGCTCTACCCCCGGCTGGCCAGGTGACTCAGAGTGATTCACTTAGCTTTTCTGGGAATGGCATCCTCATTTAGAAAAATGGATTTTCTTAGAAGATCTCTGAAGGATCGTCAGCTCCACGGTTTCTTGATTTAGAGCAATTTATTAGGAAGACAGCAGGTGGAAGTGTGAAGGCTGTCCACAGAGGTGAGGGCCAGAGTGGGGGAGCCAGGGATGCGGCTGTTACACCCGGAGAGGTAGGAGGCACAGAACTTGAACCAGCGCCGCAGAGATACAGAAAAGGAGTTGGTGGTGGAATCGGTGGGTCTCCCAGACTGATGGGTGGAGGCTGTGTTGTGTGGAGAAATTGGCTGACTCAAAAAATGAGTAAGACACAAAAGATGTAAAAGACTGGGTATTCTTCAGTACTAAAAAAATTTCCAATAGATTTTTTTGGAGAAGCTGTGTGTGGCTTTATCTAACACTCTTAGGACGTCATAGTTGCAGAAGCCAACGGCAATGAAAGTAACTTCATGTCCCACGTTTTCCCTCCAGAATGCAAAGCATGTTCAGGGAGTTGGTTTATTACTGCAGGGCCCTTGCACAGCCAGGAAGGCAGGGAGGGTGTCATCCCTCTGGGTTAGCCGGGCGGAGGAGCCACCAGCCCAGGGAACAGACCTGCCCAGAGTAGCAGCAGGGTTGGCGCTGGACACTCAGCCAGCCTCACCTAACCTGGGGCCCTCCGGCTGGGAGACTGGAGCAAAGCTAGGGTTTGGATCTGTCCCCCAGCACATTAACAGTTCCGAAGTGCACGCTCTGATAAATGGTCTTTCCACTTCTTACTGCCCTAGTGTCGCTCAGCTTTTGTAAGTTCTACCTGGGAAAAGGAGTCCCAGCTTCTGTCCCCCCCGAAACACCCACTCCTGCTCCAGGGGTGCTGGGAGGCCACCGCCATCCCTGGGGGCAGTTTTCTTTTAGCTTGCTCTTTCGTTTTGCTCACCTGCCTGTCAACTTTGCCTTTCTGAAAGTTCAGGTCTCTGCTCTTTTTTAACCTACATTTCAATTCAGTCCACTTTCAGTCACAATTCCTTCCCCAGATCTCTCTTACAAACAATGGGCCATAACTGGTATATTTTAATCCCAAAATGGCATCCAAACTCGTTCTGCAATGCCGCCAAGCCAGCACTTTCAGAAGCATCTGACGATATTAATTTCAGTCTATTTCCTGAGGTTTGCAGGAAACTAAAATGTAGAAAGCGCTGTGGCAAAAAATTAAAGCTTCATGGAAAAAAAAAAAAAAAAGAAGAAGAAGAAGATTGACAGGAAACGAGGCTTCAAGAGGACAGCTTGCACAGAGCAGCGCAGTCCTCTTTCCTGCTCCTCAACACTCTTGCGGGGAAACAGCTCCCTCTGTGCTGCAGGTGTGGCCATCGGGGTGAGCGCACAGAGGCTGAGCCCGGGGCCTCCAGACTGGATCGTGAATCATTTCTAGTGGCCAGACTTCTCTGTGAAAACAAAGTTGCATCAAATTTTTGTCCGATTAAAAAAATATCTAAAGAGACAATAGGATCAATTTCACTAAAATCCATGATTATTTTGTCCTGTGTTCCTTTTTTAATGTCTTTCGATCTGTTTTAAATTCAGGACTTTTGGGAAAGAAATTCCTGCTAAATCTTCATGTGCTATGATGACTCTCAGCAAATTCTCTTGCACATACTGTTTTTCCTGGGAACAGCAGCTCTGTCTGGGGTCCTGACTGTTGTTACCTTCCCTGGCTTGGCTTCCGGGGGATGGGCTCTTCCCGTTTCTCACCAGCATGTACAAGACTGCTAGCCTTCCCACTGGCAGGCCCGTGGCCTTGGGAATCTCCAGTAATAATTAACTAGTTGTCATCCCTGTTACCCTCAGACGGTCAGAAAGCCTTGAGGGCATGGGGTGGGGACAGACACTGGTTGCTCACCTTCACGGAGAGAGGATCTCTAGAAGGGAGGCCTCCTGCTGTCTTTGCTTGTTGCTGTGAAATCAGGAAAGGGGGATGACAAAACCTGGATGTGCTCGTGGGTCTGTGACTTTGTACATACTGTGGGGACACCTTGGATTTTAGAGAAAAACTAAGGAGTCATTATGGATGGTGCAAGAGGCATTGGGCCTGAGGGATTGGCTGGACCGTCTGAGGGACCACACTGTCCAGCGGGTGAGTCCAGAAAGCAGTTTACTAAGGGAATCTGGGAAGGGGCAGAGTTGAGACACAGCTCAGCTTGGAGCCCTTCTGGCCTTCGCTGTTTTACAGCCCAAGTGAGACTTCCTTTCCTTTTCCTTACAAACCTGTAAGTACAAGACTTGCCCAGACGCCACGGTGGAGATTGTAAGGCCCATTGTGATTTGTTGTTACTGAGACAAGGTGAGAGATGAGGTGGTGAGAATACAGTCCCACCTCACTCCTCGCTGTAAATTTTAACAGAGACACGGGATCAAATTCAGCAAACACTCAAGTCTGCACTGGCCCCTTTCAGGTCGCAATATATTATCTTTTTCAAATATCCCAATGTTCATGTATGGTCTATGATTGTTATGACCTCCAGGAATGGATGAGGAACAGGAGTTGCGAGAGTGAGTGATTTTCCCAGGGCCCAGGGCGAGGGATGGGGAGGGGCTCCCAGACCTCAGGAAAGAGTGTGATTCATGGCAGACCAAGCTGCAGACCTTGTTTGTTCTCGTTATTCTCAGGTCAGAAGCCAGGTAGATGGTGAGGAGTAACAATGGCAATTGGGCCCGCTGAGTGAGTGATGGTGTGAGAAGGAGGAGACTTTGGGAAAGTCACCCGGATCCCCACAGCCTTTGTTCCTCCCCAAGATGGGCCCAGATTGTGTCACTGTAGTCATCTGGATCCTGACACTGCCATGGAAAACCCAGTGACATCTAGATACAGGGCTGGGGCACTGGGTGGCCCCACCAGTGTCTGCAGAGTGAAGGGGGGTTGGTGGCTTTGCTGAGCAGTGGGGAGTTTGGACCTCTGAACTTTTAAGACTCTGGTAAGTTATGGCAGGTGCGCCCGTTCCTGTGGCTCCGGTCCTGCCTCTGTGCTCGAGATCTGGGACATTTAGTCCTGGCTTGATGGTTATTGGCACTGATGTTAAAGGGAGGGAAAATGGAAGGCTTTTTCTAAGCTAAAAAGTAAGTCTGGGTTTGGCGTATTAATCTGGGCGCAGTAGACAGTTTTCATAATTTCAACGCCTATGTTGTTAGACACACATAGGCATTTGCTCGATCACAAACACAGTTAATTCTATTTGGGAGTATGAGCAGTGGGTGAGTGAGGCAGGAGGGGCCGTTGGGGGAAAGTGTCCGCCGAGTGTTGGAGAAGTAGCTCAAGATTCTGAACACCTGAAGACCATAGTTAATGAGTTATACTTAAAAATTGCTAAGAGAATTAATTTTAAATGTTCTTACTGCACACACAAAAATGATAAGTATGTGAGATAATGCTCCCCTGTCCCCATTCCCTTCTTTCTCTTCCCCCCAACTTGAATACAATTAAGCTTTTCTCCTATGTGGGCATGTGTTGGATCATAATAAAAGGAAAGAAAACTGTTGTTTTTTATTTTTATGAAAATAAAATTTAGAGACGGGGTCTCCCTCTGCTGCTCAAGTGAGAGCTACTGATCACCTTGAGGGGTTTTACCTGCTCTGTTTCCAACTTGGGTGGGTTCACAGCTCCTCAGGCAACCTGGTCATCAGTCCTCTGCTTGCCAACTTAGTGTGGGCACCTGATCTGTGCTTTGTAGCACTGCAGCCCACAGCTCTGGGCTCCAGCTGTCCTCCTGTCCCAGCCTACTGAGCAGCTGGGCATGTTAGATACATCAAACACACACATTTTTCATTTGTCAACTAAAAAAAAAAATGAATGACTTTTAGAAGTTCATTTATTCTCTTTATTGGAGTCAGTTATCAAAAACCTGTCATTTTTATAGAAATACCAAAAAAGGACAAAGTCTCAATGGAAAATGAACTTTTTGAAAAACGTAAACAAAGCTTGGTGCCTGTAGCTCAGCAGCTTGGGTGCCAGCCATATACACTGGAGCTGGTGGGTTCAAACCCAGCCCGGGCCTGCCAAACAACAACGACAACTACAACCAAAAAAATAGTCGGGCGTTGTGGCGGGCACCTGTAGTCCCTGCTACTAGGGAGGCTGAGGCAAGAGAATCACTTAAGCCCAAGAGTTTGAGGTTGCTGCGAGCTGTGATGCCAATGGCACTCTACCAAGGGTGACGTAATGAAACTCCATCTCAAAAAAAAAAGGAAAGAAAACTATAAACAAAATATAATATCATTTTTTTTTTAAATTTCAGGTTATTGTGAGAGTACACACAACCAGGTCACAATTTTTGAATTTGTGAGATAGAGTCCCTCTTGCAATTGTGTCCCACACCCCTACCCGTGCCCGCTAAGTGGCAGCCACCAATTCCCTCCCCTGTCCCCACTCCCTTCTTTCTCTTCCCCCCAACTTGAATACAATTAAGCTTTTCTCCTATGTGGGCATGTGTTGGATCATCTACTGGCTTCATAATAAAATTGAGTATACTGGATACTAGCTTTTCCATTTTATGATACTTAACTAAGATGTGTTTCAAGTCCATCCAGGTTCATATGAAAGATGTAAATTCTCCATCTTTTTATGGCTGTATAGTACTCCATAGTATACGTATGCCGCAGCTTGTTAATCCATTCCTGAGTTGATGGGCATTTAGGTTGTTTCCACATCTTGGTGATTGTACATTGAGCTGCAATAAACAATCTAGTGCAAATGTCTTTATAATAAATGATTTCTTTTCTTCTGGGTAGATGCCTAGTGTGGGATTGGGGGTCAAATGGGAAGTATAATTTGAGTTCTCTGAGGATTCTCCATACTTCTTTCCAAAGAGGCTGTATTACATCTCATGCTTTTTAATATTCATTTTTAGCATCATATGCAAATAAATGTATGCTTTAGAAAAGATGAAAATTAAACAAATTCACTAAGAGGAGAATTAAAAATAAGATGTTTATCTGAAATGTTGATCTATCCTAATATTTTCCTATGCAAAATTTTCAATATGATTGAGGGAGAAGAAAAATAAGTTTGCCTTACATCACGAGTATTTATCCATGCCATTAAATATTCTTCTATGTGGGGAGGAAAAAAGGAATCCGGACACATCGAAGGCTATTCCTTTGAAGTCTGCTTTTCCAGAGCAGATTTGGGCCACTCCAGTTTTCTGCTTTGACCAGTAATTCAGAGTCCCGGCTTCCATAAATGCCTTTGATACTGTTTTTTCTCATCAGGGACCTGGGGGTGTGGGTGGGGGACCTTGAACGTTTCAACCGGTTGTTCTTGGTTTCAGATGCTCTGGGAACTTGTGTTTGAGACCCTTCCTCAGGCTTCCAAACAGGAGCTGCCAGGGGCCGGGAGAACAGGACCCTGGGATGGGGCCACTGGTCTCCAAGCTGAGGACAGAATCATCTGTGCTTCCTGATGTGATCTGTGAGCTGCTCCTACTGGGGACCCAGGGAAAAATCATTTTAAAAGCTGAAACCTTTTCAAGTAACAAGTGGCTGCTTTTTTCTCTTCTTATTTCAGGCATGCTGAGCTTTAGTTCAGAGCAGGTGCAAGGGGACCTCTCCATCATAAATCTGGAATCTCTATCATTAAGGATTATTTCACAGATTTCCTAAATGAAAAAGAAAAGTGGGAAAGGTAGAAATGTGATGTTTTGCAAAGGTCTGACTGTAGAAGCACGTGTTGGTGCCACACTCTCTCTGGGCCTGCTGCCCGCTGGTGTCTCCTGTTTTAATGTTACTTAGCCAGCTCAGACTTCTTCCTAGCCTCACTCCATTCACAATCATGCACCAGTTGAGAATCTTGATGTGAGCTCCAAACTTCCATTGTTTTTTCTTTTTTCTTTTTGTCTCCACATGTCTCTGATAGGTGGTAGGGAGACGGCAGGCACGGTCTTGCACGGAGCCCAGGCTCTCAGTCCACACAGTGGAAGGGGAGAAGCCAGCTGCCGGAAGTACCATGTCACGATGGGGCCCAGCAAGGCTGATGCAGTAGCTACAACCCACACTTAAACTTAAATCGTTTAAAATAGAATGAAGCCAGGCAGAGAGGCTCACACCTGTAATCTCAGCAGTTTAGAAGGCCGAGGCAGGAGGATCACTTGAGCCCAGGAGTGTGAGACCAGCCTGAACAAAATCAGGAAACATCATCTCTTGGGTGGTGCCTGTGGCTCAAAGGAGCGGGGCTCCAGACCCATATGCCGGAGGTGGAGGGTTCAAACCCAGCCTCAGCCAAAAACTGCAAAAACAACAACAACAACAACAACAAAAAAAACACCATCTCTTAAAAAAAAAATAAATAAAGTTAGCTAGGCATTGTGCTTACCTGTAGTCCCAGCTACTGGGGAGGCTAAGGCAGGATGACTTGTGCTCTGGAGTTCAAGGCTGAGGTGAGTTATGATTGTGCCACTGCATTCCAGCCTGGGTGACAGAGTAAGACCCTGTCTCTATGGATGGATAGATAGATAGATAGATAGATAGATAGATATATAGATAGATAGATAGATAGATAGATAGAGATAAGGAAAATAAAACATACAATTCTTCAGTCACACTAGTCGTGTGTCAAGTGCCCAAGAGCTAAATGTGGCTGTGGCTACTGTAGTAGAGAGCACGGACCTTAGAGATTGTTTTTAATGCTGTCCTATCGTCACGGAAAGTTCTATTGGATAGTGCTGGTCTCGTCTTTTTGCTCAGTGAGATTCGAGCTGGCACTGCAGGTAGTGACTGATAACCACAGTTTGTTCCTTAGGCATGATCCTCACAGAATAGGTGCATTCTTGATTTGACAACGATGATGCCTTGAACGGAGTAAGGTAGAGATCACATCTTCCCAAAATCAATGGTGCTCCTGTGTAGGTCTCCAAGCTCTGATGAAAGGACTAAAGATTAAGAAACTTAAGTGGATTTGGAAATAAGTGACCAGGCACTGATCTACTGTGACTGGTATGTAATGACTTAGGTCTACCCCAACATTTCTGTATTTGAAGCCCTCCACCGCAATGGGACTGTATTTGGAAATAGGGCCTGTGAGAGGGCAGTGAAGGCCAGATGAGGTTCTGCTAGTGCTCGTTTGCTTGTAGGAAGAGGAAGAAATACCATGGGGTGTGCTCGCGCTCTCTCTCTCTCTCTCTCTCTCTCTCTCTCTCTCTCTCTCTCTCTCTCTCTCTCTCTCTCTCTCTTTCACTCTCTCTCTCTCCGTGCATGCAAAGCAGAGGTTAATGAACACACAGCGTGAAGCTGGAGAGGCCTCTGGAAACCGACCATGCTGGTACACTGATAACGGACTTCCAGCCTCCAGACTCTGAGAAATAAATTTCTGTTATGGAAGTTGCCCATTTTATGGTATTTTGTTATGGCCGTTGAGCAGACTAATACAACTAATTCCCATTTGTGTTGCTGCTACTAATAATGGCTAGCATTTGTACAGCATGTTGCAAGGTGATTTTATATAACTCATTTGCTTCTCACCGAAGCCCTGGAGGCTGGTATTAATACTGTGATTTTATAGGTGAGGAGAAAGTCCTGAGCACGGTCAGATAATCAGGGGTGAACGGAGATGTGAATCCAGGGCTTCTGAGTCCCAGCCCAGGGCTGCGCCCATCCTGCCACACGCTCCGGACATCGGTGCCTGCTGCCCCGAACAGACTGCGCCTGGACGTTCCAGCTCAGTGCTGCCCAGTACAGACTGCGCCCGAACGCTCCAGCTCAGGGCTGATTCGAGGCTGCTCTCACATTCAAGCCGGCCCAGTATGAATGACTGAGATTTAAAAACACAGAAATCAATATCACAGAATCAACAAAGGATTTGTTTCCAGAATATTAATAATATTTGTCTACAAATACGTTTTTTTAAAAAGCAAGTAAGAAGTTGACAAAGGATGGGAACCCGGAACCTACAGAAGAGGAAATTCAAACGACTGACAGACATGTTTGAAGGTGCAAACTCCTTAGTAGAAAAGAAAATATATACTAGAACAAAAGAGGGCATTTTTACAATCATCCACTTAAGGAAAAAAAGGAAGTCTTGTAATAGCAAGCATTCAGGAGGAAACAGGAACTGTAAAAATCGGGAAAAGGAAGTGTAAATTAGTGTAACCTCTTTGGAGACATATTTGTCGATATCTAGTAAAGCTGAAGATATACACAGCTTACGTCCTGGAAATTAACTTCTCCTTGTATATCCTGGAGTAAAACGTGTATGCGTACGCAAGCAGAAATGACCAAAAATAATCATTCAGATGTAATTACTAATTACAAAACTTTGGAAACAAGCTAAGGGTCCATCAATAAGGTAACGGATAAAATGTATCCCATTCATACAAAGGAAATATTCCCCAGTAGTTAAAATAAAATTACCTAGATTTAAATGTATCAACAGAGACACAACTCAAAAACATAATGTTGAGCCAAAAGGTCAAGTTATAAAAATATATGCATAGATATCGCTTATTTAAAATTCAAGAAAAAATTGATATTACATTGTTTATGAATACATAAGTGGTAAAAACATAAACAATACAGATATAAAGAAAATTCACCTTCAAGATGGTGGAAAATGGTATGGGGGTGAATTATATTTATAATTTTTACTTTGTATTTGTTCCAAAGCAAACAGAAAAAAAAACAACAACATGTTAAATCTGGGTAGTACATGAATTATCTGTTAAATTATTCTCTGTACTTTGAAGTGCATGTAAATTTTTTATAATTTAAAAACTCACAATATTTCTGTGAGATGGGTACATCCTCACTGTTTAATATCAGCGCTCACAGCCCTGTCCGTGGGCAAAGTGATAAGTGCAGAAAGGTGCACGCAGAGAAACTGCCACACTAAGGGTCCTGCTATAGTTTGGATATTCAAATTCATGTTGAAATTTGATCCCCAGCTTTGGAGAGGTGAGGCTTTGTGGGGCAAGTTTGGGTGGTGGGGGTGGATCCCTTGTGAATGGCCTGGAGCAATGAGTTCTCACTCTATCATTCCCTCAAGAGCTGGCAGTTAACAAGCCTGGCAGCTCCACTCACAATCTCTTCCTCTCTCTCCCCCGTGACCTGCGCACCCCGCTTCTTTTTGCCTGCCCCGTGAGTGGAGGCCGCCTGAAGCCCTCATGGGAAACAGATCCTTCTTGAACAGTCTGCAGAACCGTGAGTCAAGTAAACATCTTTTCTTTCTAAATGTCCCTGCCTCAGGTGTTCCTTTGCAGAAACACAGTGGACTCGACCCCAGGTCAGGGGGGGCTGGGGAGTGATATCGCACCCACATCAGGCACTGTGCCTGCTCCGAGCTTCACGGAGGCTCAGCGTGGAGGCTGAGACCTTCACTTCCAGCTGTGGGAAAGGGTCTGAAGTGAGTTCCCTCAGCTCTACCTGTCTTTACTCTAGATCATATGTCAGCACCTGACTTAGGCCTTGGCTGTAACACTCACTTAATATCTTGAGAAACAAACCCCAAACTTAGAACTAATTGCTTTAAAGTAATTAATGGGGACTCAGGCAATTATCTTCCTGAGTCTCCAGAACACTCAGCACTGCTAAAAGTAGTTTGTTTGTTTTGCCAGGATGAAAAGAATAAAAAATTTAATTAGTGTTTCATGAGTCACCCAGCTGATACACACCTTTTCCTTTTAAAAACAAACAGAGACACCTTTGCCATTCGACACCTTCCCCTTCCCTGCCACCTCCACTTCCCCACCCCAATTTCTAGGTTGTCCTAGTCTTGCAGAAATCGTGTGTGGTAAGACGTTCAATGTTTGTGCCACCTTTCTAACATCTGTCTTTTCTATTTATTATTATGATTCTATTATTATTCATCTATTATTTCTAAAGAATTCTTCCTGGATGTCAGCATAGATAAACATCTGTTGAGTACCTGTTGTATCTTAGACACTTGCTCACTGTTTATTTCATCTGACTTCATTGTTAACAATGCTGTAAAATGGGTATAATCATTAATTTTACCCTCAGTGCAGAATTAAGAATCTCAGAAAGAGCAAGTGACTTATCCATGTTTACAAGGCTAACAGCCCTACCAAGTTGCATCCAGATTTAAAAGCTGGACTCAGAGTCCTGGGGTCCAATATTGGCTCTCATGACCCTTGGGATTCACCTGTCAGAGCCCAGCTTTATCCCTGAAATGGAGGAGTGGGACTAGATAGTGTCTTGAGTTTCATCCTTATTCTCTGGTCTTTTCTGTGGCAATTGTATTATTTAAAAAAGAACCAAAGAGATAGTTTATCATTCCCATCTTTATTTCTGTTCCTGCTTCTCTGTGGACAATAACTCAAGGAATGAATTGAGCAACTAAAGCAAAAACATGTGAGCTGACCACACGCTCAATCAGGCTGTGATTTCTCTGGACAGGGCTTATATCTGCCTCTCTGTTCTCTGAAATCCTGTACTTTTGGAAACCAGCCTGTGTGATAACAATTACTGAATGTCTATTAAATACAAAGAATTGGAAGCTATAAAGGACCCTGTGCACATTAAAAAGTTGAAAGGCAACACCTTGCCCTGTATCCACTTGCATCACTTTGAAATCTCCTAATTCAGAGATGAAGGGACCTCCTATTTATAGGATAGGGGCGTTGTCATTTTTTTTTCTCCTTTTCTAGCCATTTTTCCACAATGCAAAGTTAATATCAGGACGAAAGGTAAACCATTCAGGGCCTGGGACAAATGCATTTTACATCTGAAAGGATAGACATCTATTTGTTCCATGGCCACTGTGCCTTTAGTGCAGTGGTTCTCAACCTTCCTAATGCCGCGGCCCTTTAATACAGTTCCTCATGTGGTGGTGACCCTCAACCATAAAATTATTTTCATTGCTACTTCATAACTGTAATTTTGCTACTGATATGCAGGATGTCTTAGGCAACCCCTGCGGAAGGGTCATTCAACCCCCAAAGGGGTTGCGACCTACAGGTTGAGAACTGCTGTTGTAGTGAGATTATCAGGGGCTGAACCTGGGCTGGGCCTTAAAGGAGAAGTATCATCAGGAGTTGTATCAGAAGGAGATGTGTGTGTGTGGGGGAGCTGTCAACACCCGATGGGCCTTGATAAAGGCCCCTCGTTGCAGTAATTAGACTCTTCTGAATGAATGAACTGGAAGCAGAGGACATAAAGATGGTTTTTATTTATTTATTTTTATTAGATCATAGCTGTGTACATGAATGCAATCATGGGGCACCATACACTGGTTTTATAGACCATTTGACATATTTTCATCACACTGGTTAACATAGCCTTCCTGGCATTTTCTTAGCTGTTGTGTTAAGACGTTTATAGTCTACATTTAGGAAGTTTCGCATGTACCCTTGTAAGATGCACCATAGGTGTGGTCCCACCAATCACCCTCCCTCCACCCATCCTCCCCATCTCCTCCCCTCCCCTTTCCCCATATTTTTAGGTTATAATTGGGTTATAGCTTTCATATGAAAGCTATAAATTAGTTTTATAGTAGGGCTGAGTCCATAAAGGTGGTTTTTAATGAGAAACAATGTGGAATTTGTCTGTAGGTGGTGTAGGATAGAAGTTTAAAGATCCTGGCATCAGACTGCTTAGGTGGAATTGTGGCTCTGCTAAGTGCCATTTCTGTTTCTTTACTTTCCTCATCTGTAGTATTTACTGCATAGGGTTGACATGAGGATTGAACAAGAACATTCCTGTTAAGCCTTTCAGCACACAGCACTCAACAAACATCAGTTGTTGTTAGCATGGGATTAGGGCCTGGACGTTGCCTTTGGAGGAGGCCACTGAGCATGGGACCTCGAACGCAGGAAGGACGGCTTTAGGCGCTGGCTGGATGTGGCCAGATTCAAAGGGCGGCAGGAGGATGATTTGGAGGTCATCCCGATGATCTGACGGTGAGGTCATGGGGTCGTGGCCTGGAACGATGTTAATGAGAGTAAGAAAGAAATGACACAAATGCGACAGGCATTTCAGGATTTAAAAGTTTGGTGAAAAAAGGACACAAAAGAGAAATGAGTCAAAAACATCCTCCAATTGTGGGACTTGACCTACTAGAAGAGGGCATTGTGGAATAAGTGGAGGGACTGGTTTTAGAGGAAAAATCCATCTGAGTTTATTCAATAATGCTGAGGGGCCGGCCCAGTGAATGCTCCGGGTGGCTGTCAGAACTGTTCACCCACGCCAACACTAATGTGATGAAAATGTGTCAAACGATCTATGAACCAAGTGTATGGTGCCCCACGATCATACTAATGTACACAGCTATGGTTTAATTAAAAAAAAAAAAAAGTCAGCAGAATCAGAATAGAGTTTTTAAAAATGCTTCTGAAAAAAAAAAAAAAAAAAAGACCTTAAAGAGGCAATGCAGATCCAAACACCTGTGCTTTCCAGGGAACCGCTTTTTCTCCTATATGAAACTTTGTAGCCACTGGATTCACCCACAAAGGAAAAGCATTGCTTCCTGGTGCACTGGGGATATTGATCACTTTGTAAGCACTTCCTGGTGCACTGGGGATATTGATCACTTTGTATGCACTTAAATAAATAAATTTATAATCTGCAAGAAAAAAAAAAAAAAGAACTGTTCACCCACTAAGCACGGATTGCATCTGCTGTGTGCGGCCCTCACTGTGCAGGGCCAAAGAGACGGTTTATCATTCCCATCTTTATTTCTGTTCCTGCTTCTCTGTGGACAATGACTCAAGGAATGAATTGAGCAAAAACATGTGAGCCGACCGCATGCTCAGTCAGGCCTGTAGACTACACCTGTGTACAGCTACCTCCATCCTCTCTCCTGCTATCTGTTCTACTGTGTATGTAACATTTTACTTTAATTCAACGTAAACTGATTTAGTTGGCTTCATCTAGCCAATCATATCTGTGAAATCTCAGCCTTTATGTGCTGGTTGTATTTTTTTCTAAAACACATTAAAATAAAATCAGAACTGTTAAAATAGAAATATTCATCCATATACCTCCTAAAATCATTCCCGGTACTATCATTGTTATATTACACATACATTTGGGGAAGCAAGAATAGAAATAAAAATGAAAGCCATGTGAAGCCCTGATTTTTCTCTTGGAAATAGAACAGCAAGAAGATCGGGAAGCTCAAGTGAGGGAGGAAAAGCGGCTGGAGAATTGTGAAGAAAGGAAGAAGTGGCGGAGAATCAGGAGAGCAGGAGGGCAAAGGAGCCTGGGGGAGCAAGAGCGGGATTCAAAGAAAGACTCAGGAAACACCACCCTCTAGAAGAATGGATTTTAGAAAAGCTGTGGTGTCTAGAATTAGATTATCCGGGGGAGGGGTCCGATCCTAGATCTATTTTGAAATTAAGCTAGCGTGGATGATTTGCTGATGGATTCAAGGTGGGTGTGTAAGAGAAGGGGAAGCGATGACAAAGCCCCCCACGTTTTTAGCATGAGCAGTGGGAAGATTACGGCTGCTCTTAACTGAGCTACAGAAGACTGAGGAGGGTCCACGTTTAGGGGTGGGGGGGTGGGAGGAAGTCAGGTGTTCCGTTTGGTACACATCAAGTTTGAGATGTATATTGGTTTTCCAAGAAAGGGTTTAAAAGATACCATAGGACAATGGAGTCTGGAGTTCAAGGATTTGAGACCAGCCGAGAGATTTAATGTAGGAACCGTCAAAAGATAGATTGTAACTAAATTCACAAAACTAAATGTGTTCATTGTATGGGTCAGAATGGGCTCGGTTGTCCTGTGGTGAGGAGTATACCCCCAAACCTTAGATGCTTGTCACTTGGAGACGTCCTTCTTGCCTATGCTGTGTGACCATCCATGGGGGCTGATGAACAGCTTGGTCCTGCCTGTCCTCACTGTGGGACGCTGGGCTGATAGAACAGGCAGAAGGTTTGCATTGGCAATGGAATATTCTGGTTCAGAAGGGACACACGTCACTTCTGCTAGAGTCATCCACAGACCTAGCTTCACGGCCCCACCTGAGTATAAGAGGTAACAACAAGTGCAGGCAGCCCAGCCCCACCATGAGCCTGGGAGCTGGAGGCACCTGGAGTCCCAGGGAGTAGCAGCAGGTCGCGGAGGAGAAGGCGGGGTGGCCACAGGAGAGGCCTAGGGCATGTCCACATCCAGAGATTGTGGAGCGGAGAGAGGCTGAGGAAAATTTGGTTCCCCAGATATCAAAGGAGGCTTTTGTCTCTGGGGTTGAGAAACTTCAGAGAATGAAAAAGATGGGCAGGGCTGAGTTAAGTCACCGGACCCCACAAAATGAAATGAAGCGGAAAGGGTGAAAAAGGAGCTGGGGAGTTGTAATGAGAATAAGGTGCACTCAAGCTGGGGTGGCGGCTCACCTGTAATCCCAGCACGCCAGGAGGCCGAGACGGAGGATAACTTGCCTCCAGGAGTTCCAGACTGCCTTGGGTGACAGAGCAAGACCCCATCTCTACAAAAATATAAAAAAAGAGCTGGGTTTGGTCAAAGGCCTAGAGGCCTAGCTACTTGAGAGGCTGAGGCAGGGGGATTGCTTGAGCCCCAGAGTTTGAGTTGCTATGAGCTACGATGATGCCACTGCCCTCCAGCCTGGGTGACGGAGAGAGACCCCGTCTCTAAACAAACAAAAGAGAATAAGACATATTCATTACCTTACACCAATCAAAGCAGCTGGAAGGCCCTGCACATGGAGACTAAGCCCTCCAGCTTTCAGAGGACAAGGATCTGGCTGGAGCCCAGTTGCCAGCCCCTGTTGTGTTGCTGAACCTCCTGAACTGAGTTTCCTCATCTGACACTGGGCCTGCTGGGAAGGTTGAATAACACACTGCCTTGGCCAGAACATGTGGGATGTATTCCAGGGGCAGCCAGTGTGAGAGTGTGAATTGCTGCAGCCACTTTGGAAAACCACGTGGCATCATCTGTAAAAGCTAAACACAGCACAGCCTAGGAGCGGACAGTCATCGCCCTACACATGTCCCCTACAGGCCAGCACCCTTCACCAGAGGGCACATTCTGGAATGTTCATGCCAGCACCACTGCGGGAGGGGGGCCCAAGCAGGAACCAACTCAGGTGCCCACAGGTGAAGAGACAGCAGGTTGAGACACAGCCACTCACGGGCACCGAGCTGCAGTGACGTTAGACACGCCAGCCTGGGTGGTGCCTGCGGTGCCAGGTGGAGAGAGAGACCACGCTGACAGCTCACATTCCATGTGGTTCTTTGCACACAAAGGACAAAACAGGCTGCGTTTATGGAAGTAGGGCAGTGGTTACCCTCAGGTCTCGCCTTAGGGGGAGGAGCGAGACGGGGACTTATGGGGCTGATGAACACATGTATTCCATTTGGGGAAATTGATGGAGCCACACCCTTACAAAATGTGCATTTTTCATTGAAATGATCGATTTTTTGAAGAAAAACAAAAGAATAAGATGTAAAGTCTCCAAGTAAAATGCAGCCACGTTAACTTGGTTCCTGAAGACGCCTGACCCCACTTGTTCTTATTTCCGCTTCCCCTGCCAAAATGGCTGGTTTCAGCCATGATAGTAAAAAAATGTGTCAAGAGGCTGCGAGTCATTTTGGTGTGATTGGCAGTTTAATTAGGGGCGTGTCCTTTCACGGCTGCCGTAATTAGATTGGTGGAGGATCCAGAAATTCCAGGTTGTTACATTTGTCTCTTGATTGCAGGATTTTTTAAAGTGTTTATCATCCTTACGAGCCTGATTGGTGGTCTTGGCACGGGAAGCTGCACTCTCCTGGCAGCGCAAGGCTTGTGTTAGCCAGGAAGTTGTGCTGGCAAACAAAGAAGGGAAGTGGGGGAGTTGCGCCCAAAAGTCCTTCCCTTTTCCACTGTCAGTCAGCAGCAAAATAGGGCTCCTGAGACACTGAAACCAGCCTTGAATTTAAGAGCACCAGCAAAGACCAACCGGCAGTCCTTACCACTTTTACAAGGCAATACCCATTTTCCTATTGCTGCTTTTCCCTTCTTTTACTGCAGCTGGTTTAAAGTGATGCTGTAACTAACGGTTACCAGGCATGAACACAACTCAGACCCAATAGGGCTGCTCCAGCAGGAATGAATGCAAATATGGATGAAATATTGGGGGCCTTCTGGTTTATGCCCCTGTCTCTGGAAGGCTTGTTTGGAAATCACCGCTCCTGAGGCTGGGCGCCTGGGTCAGACGGCAGGACTCAGACCAGCAGTTTCCTCTCTCTGTTCCTTTGTGCTCTGGACCCTCCGGATTCAGCCTGGATGAATTTGACTAGTTAATCTTAGTTGTGCATGTTTAGGAATTAGGTAATGTCTGTTTTAGATACTTTTCTCTTAGATATTTTTACATACTTGAGTAGGTAATTAGAATCCTGTTTTCTCTCAGCATGAACTAGAAGGTGTTTGGGTGTGTATGTGTTTGTGTGTTTGAAATTTCTAGGGAGATTCCAACTCAAAACTACTCACTTCGTAAATATACAGTTTTTAGATATTAGTCACACTGTATTTAATGCAAAATCTAAACATGGTAAGCCTTACAAATCAGGTAATCTTTTATTTTATTTTATTTTTTATTAAATCATAGCTGTGTACATTGATATAGTCATGGAGCATCATTCACTAGTTTCACAGACCGTTTACCAAGTTTCACACATACCCTTGTAAGATGTACCGCTGGTGTAATCCCATCAATCCCCTTCCCTCTACCCACCTCCGCTCTTCCTCCCCTCCCTTTCCCCCTTCCCCTTATTCTTAGGTTGTAACTGGGTTATAGCTTTCGTGTGAAAACCCTAAATTAGTTTCATAGTAGGGCTGAGTACACAGGTAATCTTTTAGAGAAGACATGTAGATAAATTTTTATCACTAATTCTTCACTATTACCCATCCCATCTTCACCTACTTTGATCTTACCTTAGACTTCCAGAATGTTCTCTTTTTTTTTTTGGCCGGGGCTGGTTTTGAACCTGCCACTCCTGGTATGTGGGGCTGGTGCCCTACTTCTCTGAGCCACAGGCACCTCCCCAGAATGTTCTTTTAAAAATTGTCCTCAGTCCTGACATTGGCGACAGCAGGAAGACTAAGAAACTGGTCAGGCCTTAAAGGGGTTCCGATTTATATAGAAAGATGATAAAATGTTAGGGGATAGAAATATGTGGGAATCATAAATAAGGCTGAGAGGAGGGCGGGGCTGACTTTTAAGGTGGGGAAATTTGAGGAAAATCTTGCAGAAGGAGCGTCTGGATTTGGTTTTGAAGGACGAAGAGTTTTCCTTGTGGCTTCTAGACAGCATGAGCACCGGGGCGTGAGGCTCGAAACAGCCCAGCACATTCCGAGAACTGGAGGCAGAGGCTTGACAGGGAGGCAGAGGCAAAACATACCTTGGCAGAAATCTTGGGCCCTCCGCCGGAGGTGAGCAGAGAAGTGTGACGGCTTCTCTGTAGGGAGTGTGACTGGGTCCCAGGAGCAAAGACGTGGGGGGATGACTGAGGGTGGGGAGGTCAGACCCCAGTCCTTCAAGGGAGGGAGGGCAGTGAAGAGGTTGTTGCATCATCTCATCAAGCAATGGTGAGAATTTGGGCACAAGTCTGAGGTTGCTGGGAAATGAGAGGTTTATGGGTATTGCTGGGAGGGCTTCATTTGCTCCTGTTTTTACAGATTTTCCGTTTCTTGATTTTCGTGTATCTCAAATCCTTTCTGTGTGTGTGTCTAAATGTGGTAAGTCCTATGACCACCATAGGGACAGCCTTAGCCCAACGATCCACCCCAGCTCACCTCCCGACCTCTGCAGCGCCCGGTGGCTCCCCTTCACCCACATGTCCTAGTCACACAGCAGCATCACCCAGCTGGAGAAGGCTCCAGCCTGGTCTCCTCAAACCTGGAAGTTTCCCAGGCATTTTTTAGAAGGCGGTGGAACAACCTGGAATCTCTCTCCCCATATGCTCCTTGCCTGGCAGCTGCTGACAGGTGTAGCGTCACTTAAATACTTCTCTCAAGAACATCTTGAGCTCATGATCTGACTTACTTTACAGAATTCCATTTATACCCTAAAGACATATTAGAATACAGTCTCTAAAATTGTTTTTAATAAAACAGGAAACCGAGCACTTCTTGAAAAGATATTAATTGGGAGTATTTATTTTTCAATCACAGAAGGCAAAACATTCCTGAAAAATCCATTTTCAGTGTAGCAGTTAGGACTCTTTGAGTTGCAAATAATAGAAAAGCAAGTGAAAGTGGATTAGGCCCCAGAGGGAATATTAGCCTGTGTAGCTGAGATAGAGGCCTGCTCCGTCCAGGCGAGCGTGTCATCGGACATGGTCCCTGCTTCCTGGAGCTCTTCTGCATGCCAGCTTCATCCCCAGCCTCAGCGCTTGGTCATGAGGAGGGAGCTAATCGTCCCATCCCTGCACACGTACCTGGCTTAATTCCCAGGATAAAAAAGCTACACAGACTGGATACCCTGGAGAGAGCAGAGGACATTCCCAGACCACACAGATGGCACTGCGGGTTGTGAAGTTGTTTCCCCAAAGAAATTCCGAATTCTGGTGCCGGGAGGGAGGATGCAAGGCAAATGTGGTGCAGCCACGTCCTGGGACGTTCACAGTTCTGAGAGGAGCCCGGGGGTGTGGGTGACTTTACGTGTGATCTACTCCGCCGTGAGGAGGGAGCACGGTGCCGGCTCAGCGGGTGTCCGCTGCTCGCATGAATAAAGAAGTGAACTTGTGAACACAGGACGCCCTTCCATCAGAGCCACTCCGACCCTGTGGGTCTGAGTGGTGCATGTGAGACGTGGGCTGCGTCCTGTCCTCATGCGTCCCACAGAACTGCTGCTCCTCAGCTGCCCATCTCCCCAGCGGCGTCACCTCCCTGAGACTGGAGATGCTGAGAGGGCCGGGTCTCTCCTTTTTGAATCTCGAGGGTCTAGCATAGCTCTGGCACAAAGCCCGTCCTCGGTACTCGTTCATCGCACGTGTCCCTTCGTGCCTGACACAGTAAATGACAACCTCGTGGGAGGCGGCTCTCGGGAGTCCTTCAGAGTGCTGCAGTCTCTCCCCCACCATTGCTCTTTACTCCCCGTAGCAGTGATTTCCAAGAGTCACCTGAGGGGCTTTGACAAGGACATCTGACGCCTAGGACATACCCTAGGTTAATTAAATCACAGATTTGGGGGACCAGGCGTGAGCAATTTCTGAGGTTCTCCAGGTGACCTTAATATGCAGACAAGCAAGGAAAGCCCCCCTCTGTAGGTTCCCTCAGAAAGTCAGGGGAACTTAAAGGCATCACCACCCGCTGATGGGTAACAGTGTGTACTCCCTGGGCACTCTGGGACCAGGCAAGAACTTTCTAGAGCTTTTCCGTCCAGGTTTGGGGTACATCTCTATGCACATGGCCGGGCAGAGAGTGCATGTTTATTAGGCTCTAAAATTTAACCTCCTGGGTGCCTTAGTCGTGCGCTGCCCTGCATTCCTGTCAGTGCAGAAGGGCGAGTGAGGACGGGTAATGTCCTCAGACCTCGGCTCCTCCCTCTCTCACGCAGTCTGTGAGGCAGGTACTCTCATTACCCCCATTTTACAGAAGATGAAGTTGGTGCACGGAGAGGTCCAGAACTCCGTCATAAACCTAATAAGTAGTGGGGCTTATACCCACCTGGTGCTCATCCTTCCGCCTCCTCCCTCCATGGGCCAAGCGCCCACAGCAGGTTCCTGGGTTTTCCCAGGTATGAGTCAAGAACAGAGTTTCACTGTACCTTATACAATGTGCCAGCAACCTGGCAGAATTGAAATTCCATAATCAAACCCTTCTCTCTGGATGGACATGAAGAAAAAGACGTGGAAGAGCACTTGGGCTGGTTGATCAGAGCCTTTGCACCCACTGGGCTGGACTAGAGGAGCCTCCCAGGAAGAGCGCAAAGCTGCCAGTGATACAGGACAAGTGGCTTCCTGGCCAGCTCGTGGAGCTGGGGGCGCAGACTGGCTCCCTCCACCTTGGCATTGTTGGTGTGGTGTCATCAAGCAGCGGAACCAGTGGGCTGGAGGGTGGGCGGGGGGGCCCCAGTCTCTTGGCCTGGGAATGAAAGGGATAGTAGCCATTTATTTGCGACTCAGACATGCCCCAGACATGTTGTTCCAGTCATGACCCAGACGTGTCCCAGACATGATGTCCCAGAACCACTAAATGTAGCTACCGAGGGCCCCGTGTGACTATATATGCCCCTAGACAGCCTGCAGAGAGAGAGACAGAGAGAAAGGGGTTTTCTCTCCTGACTTGGGTTTTCTCTCTCTGCCACTTCTGTAATCTTTTCTGTAAATAAATCCTGCCTTACCACTGATCTGTGGTCCGCGGATTCATTCTTCGAATCACCAAGACCAAGAATCTACTGAATAGCAAAATTCTGGTATCACCAGGACATGATCAGCCGCCCAGGAGGTCAACAGAGAGAACGTTATAGAAATGTCTGAGAAACCACTAAAAATGGGGAACGGTGGCTCAAATAAAGGACTGGGATGTGGGTAGGGAATAACTGAAAAAATATTCATGGGTGGAGTGTGAAGCGGTTCTGTAGTTGAAAACTCCAAAATAATGAGGTCACAAACTTCTTTGACTGACCCACCCTCCCGGTGATTACAGAGCTCCCGCTCTAGGAGGAAGGGGCTACAGTGACCTCTTCCCATACTCCTTTTCATGGCCTGTGTTAAACCACGGCTGGGATCTTGGACAAGCTGCCAAATGACAAAGTGTTACAAAGTGGTTACAAAGGAACTGGGGTGGGGGTGGGGGGTCAGATATGTCATCACACCTCATTCAGCTGTATTTGGAAGGACCTTAATGTAGAGGTAGGGACTGACACGGAGACCAAATCAAAGGCAGAGTTTCAGCTCTGCTTTGCCGTGAGAACCCGCGGATAACGATGAAGAGGATTATCCCTTTTGCTTGCTTTTTATCATCTGAACAACTCGGTGCTAATTTCTAACATTCAACATTTATGGACTTCCAGGAACTCATAAATGTCACATCAGGCTGCCTCTTGGTGAATTTTTAATCAAGGGGGAAATTTTCAGCTACAAATAGACCAAGAGTGAAGAGGCCCAGTATCGACCGGTCGAAGTGGCACTTAGGAGCCTGAGGTTGAAGCACTTGGGATGAGAGGATGCTGGGCTTGCTATGGCCCTGGAGACATCTTTTTCCATCAAGTGTAGGTGAGTACCAGATACCCCTCCGAGGTGTTGAATATTAGCGGATAATATGAGGTCTGCTGAATACTCATACTAACAGCTGTAAATATGAGAAGGAAGGGCCCAGGCTTAATATCATCTCAGTCAGAAAGCATCTGGAGGTGCACTCAAGTCCCAAAGCAGAGGGTACGGTTCTCCCCACCTTTGGGCAGAATGTCTCCCTGGGTAGGTAGGCCAAGGCCTGGGCGCTGCAGTCACTCTGCACTGGACGGGCTCTGACCTCTGAGTCAGGCTCGAGCTGACCCTGCAGAGACAGCCAGCGGTGCTTGTTATGTCAGGGATCAGTCAGCCCGGTGACGGATGTCTCTCACTAATGCCATGCCGTGAATCATTGGTCTGCAGGACTGCAAAATTAACACACGGCACTATAAATAACTCATCTGTAATGGGATGTCATTGATGGCTTTTTGGAAAGGTTTGACTCAGAAGTAAGGGTTTTAATGACTGTAATTGAAATTAGATGAAAAGCATCGGTATCGGGCTTTTATTCTGACCCATGTGAGGACAAATCCCATCATATGTCAGAACAATTATACTGTGTCACAGCTGAGGGACAGTGCGCTGTCGCACCTCTCCTCAGCACCTTGGACTGCTGTCTCCTGAGATGTCACCCGCTGAGTGACAGGGCACATGCCCGTTGCTCCTCAGAGCTGTCCCTTCACAAAGGGCTCTGCTGTAACAGAGACAGGCCCTGCTGGAAATGCAGTCCACCCTAGCTCCCCCTGACAGCCGCTGTCAGGGGCCATTATTATTAATAACAACAACTGTCCTTTGCAGGGTGGAATATGGTTTACAAAGCTCTTGCAATTCCATGATCTCATATGATGCTCACCCAGGTTCTGGGAGGTAGGTCAGAGGCCACTGCTATCACCATCCTCAGATGCATAAAGGGATAGATACTCTGAGCTCTCAGGGACTTGTCCCAGGTTACCCAGCTAGTGGGAGATGCTGCAGGAGCCAGGGACCCTGGTGCCTTCTAGTGACAGCCTGGTGGCTGGTGTCTTTCTCCTCCTGTCTAACCGGCCTGCTTCTGGGTTCTGTGAACATTGGCTCCTAACTAATCCTGGGAGACTCTGCTTCTTGTTCATTAACAGGAAAATCAAAACAGCTGAGGAGAAATGTAAACACGGGTTACTTTACACTCACCGACTCTAATTCTTTTTTTTTTTTTGCATTTTTTTGGCCAGGGTTAGGTTTGAATCCACCACCTCTGGCATATGGGGCTGGTGCCCTACTCCTTTGAGCCACAGGCACCGTCCAACTGACTCTAATACTAAACGGCTTTTCCCGGTATAATTTGAGTCGTGAGTAGAGGTTCCAAGTGAGTTTGTGAAGAGTTGTTGCACTGGCTACACAGCTTCAGTCCTCTCTTTTCCTTCTGTTCCTGGGGTAAGAGAGAATTCCAAGAGTTTCATTTCAGGGGGTCCTGAATGTCAGCAGACTCTCTCAAGGAAAAAGCATGGGACTGGGGCTCCAGGGATGCCTCAGGGACCCTCCTGCAAAGCCTGGCCACCTCCTCTTTCCCTACGAGCAGAGGCAGCCCCCGCCCAGGCCTCCTGGTTCCCTGCCCGCCTAGGCAGGACAGTTCTGAAGTCACTGAAGGCCCTTCAGCCCTGTGACGGTTACTGCTGGCCCTACTCTCAGGAGGCAGAGAACCTTAGAAGCAGCAGGGACCATATGCTTCAGCCATTATCTTCTGAACCTGGGCCCCAGGCAATTATCCTAGTCAGAGGATCCGAGCCCACGTGTACCTCCAGCCCGAACAGCTCCCCAGCAGAACCTGCGCCACCTCAGCAGAGGTTCGCAAATGAGCACGCAGCATACCTTTGTTCCTGCAGCTTGTCACCATTCCCCACCTGGAGACTGCTCTGTAATCCCCCTGTGCAAAAATAACAAGTCCCACATAGGATTGCGTACACGGTCTAATTACACGTAACAAAACATCTCCTCTCAGGAGAGAAGGAGTGTGTGGTAGTAAATTAAGAGATGTAAAAACCACGGTGAGCTGTGCTGATTAATCCAGCTCTCTAGCAATGGGGAAGGCTCCTTGAGAAATGGGTTTGTAGTCTGATGATAATTATATGCCCGCTATGGGGGCTTTTCATGTGCGTTGGGTTTTGTGTGGAGGGAGGGAGGGTGACTGGGAGCTGATTCATTCAACTCTGTGTTGACAGAATGCAATGGAAATGATTCCAGAAAGCACTAATACTTAATAAGTGGGGAAGCACTGGGGAGCCCCTGCACTGGCCCCGGTTCCAGGAGGGACAGCATTTATGGTGCTGAAAACTTGCTCCAGCTTTACCTGGAAGGTCGGGGTTTATCTCCCTTTCCTCCTGGCACCAGCTCCCAGAGCCACTCTGGGCACCAGTCCCTGGAGACCTTATCAATTAAAGGGAAGATAACAAATGCTTTAGACAAACAGAGAAAAACATGCTTACCACTAACCATGAGTGCACAGGCAGGCTCAGAGTCGGTGGGCCAGGGAGGGGCACACATATAAAGCTTTCTTGTGAACAGGCACACTTTCTGTGCTTGTAAACAAGACCCAAGCCTGAATTTTTGGCTTTGCCACTCGTAGCAGCTGCCTGGCTCTGCGGGCTTTTGGTTTTCTAACCTGCAATATGGGATTAGTAATTATCTCTGCCCTCCCTACCTTGGGGGTTGTTATGGAGACCAAGTAGAAGCAGTGATGTGAAAATGCCTTCCAAAGTGTGAAGCATTCTGCAAACGCCACCTTGTCTGATACCAGCACAGAGTCTCTGGCACCACAGCAAGGGCCCAGTAAATATCTAGTTGATGGTGTAGTAGACAGATGTTAAGGGTGAGGATGGAGCTATTTAAAACATTTGGAAAATTCAGATTTGATTTGCTATAACTCATAGATTTTTAACAAAATTTCTAAATGGGAAGGAGAAGTGGAGCCCCGCTAGGAAGAGCAGAGGAGTGTCCCTAACTTCAGTGGGGAGAAGATCTGAGTGGGAGCAGCATGTTTCTTTGGCTAGAATTTGAGCAGAGTAGAAGTTGGAGAGAATGAGCTAAAGGGTGGGAAAAGGAGGAATGATGGAGGCTGGGAGGTCAGAGGTTCGGTACTGGGGTGGGGCTGAGTGCCTGGGCATCAGTGCAGATGTGGGTGTCCGTGCAGTGTGGGCATCCTTGAAGACGTGGGCATCAATGCAGATTTAGGCATCCATGCAGATGTGGGTGTCCATGCAGTGTGGGCATCCTTGAAGATGTGGGCATCAGTGCATATTTAAGCATCCATGCAGATGTGGGCATCTGTGCTATTTGGGCACCCGCACAGACGTGGGAATCCGTGCATGGCAAGAGTAATGCAGGCTGCAGGTGGAAGTCGGGAGATAGAATGCCGACTTAGGAAGCTGAGGTGCAGGATTCAAGTGCCTCTAAAATCTTTTGCAGTGCTGACAATGGAGGGTTGAAGGATAAGGGATGGGAAGGACAGAGGAGGTGACTATGTACCAGATCTCTGCTGTTTCCCCACGCAGCCCGTGTTGGAGATTCCATCCCATCAAACATTCCTGTGTCCTAAGGAAGGAAGCAGTTCAAGGACCTTAGTCCAGAACAGTCAAATCTCCAGGGAACCCCAAACAGCCTGTGAAATTTCCAGGGGAACAGTGTGCCCCCTGTTATTAACAGGAGCACTTTCATAGAGTCTGTACTCCATAAAGATGAGGGGGAAAAATACATTTTCACTACAATGGAGCGAACTTCTATAAGAACAGAGCTGTGTTTTGAATGTTTTTATACACAGAAATTGACACCCATCTCCTTCCTGTTCAAACCCTCCTCCCTGCAGCAGCGTAACAATGCTTTCCCCTCTATATTTTCCCTGTATGCTGCCAGGAGCTGCTGTTGTGAAGCAAATCCTTCTGTTGCAATCTTTTATTTTTACCTACCCTTCCCCCACTTTGCAAATCTCTTTCTTTCTCTAAAATATTAAAGCGTGGTAAGAGCTGCTAAGTGACTAAGAAATGGACCCTTCTGAGTCAACAGATTTGCCCCCCCATGTATCTTCGAGTCATAGTTGCTAATGTTTCTTGACACAATCTTGTTTTTCTTTTTTTTTCTTCCCCCCGCCCCTTCCTGGTAGCAAAGGCTTACAAAAAATTTTCAAAGTGTTTGAGGATGGTTGATTTTACCCTGATACAAAACCAACCTCCCTGTCATCGGGTGCTCCCTGTCAAGGAGCTCGGTCATACAGAAGAGTGTGTTAATTTCGTGGGAACCCCTCTGTTCCTACCCCCGAGTCTTTTGGGGGTGGAGGTCTATGAGCTCTGCTCTTAGGATGCCTATGAGAGTTCCAAATAGCCAGTTACAAGTGGTGACCACCCACTCCCTGCATGTTCTCATGATGGTACAGAAAGAACACAGCACATTCTAATTTGGATCCTTTATTTGCTAGCTGAGATCTTTAGATAAGTCACTTTACCTCGTGGAATCCCAATTTATGAATCATAAGATAGAACAGAAATATGGAACTCAGAAGACCATTGTTAAGATAAAGTGTGGTAATGGTTCACACCCAAGGGTCTTTAGTAGCTGTAGGTTCATTTTCCTCCTCTTGTATTTAATTTAAAGTCTCTCTCATTTTCTCTCTGTCGGCACAAGCATGCATCATCTGTGCACAGGTACATAGCAAGTGGTTGCTTTTAGAGAGGCTATAATCTGATACGGAAAGGTGATTTTACTTTTCACTGTAACGACTTCCATACTATGCAAAATTTTTTGTCATTAGTATGTATTGTTTAAATGTATTAAGCAAAATATGTATTATTTAGAAATTCTGAGTTCCTAGCTCTTGGTTTTTTCAATGTATTCCTTTCCTATCAGGGTTTAGCTTTATTGTACTGAACAGGCACAGGAAGAAAATTCTGTGTGTGGGGGTCTCTGTTCTGACACGCCCAATACTGACGGTGGGACCTGTTTCATGCAGGAGGGCCTCCCAGTTCAAGACTGGGAAACAAATGGAGTTTAAATCATGAAGGGTGGACAACTGGATAGCCATTTGGGAAAAGATAAAAATGGATCCATATCTCACACCCTATCCCAAAATAAACTCCAAATGGATGAAGGATTTAAATGTAAAAAAAAAAAAATGAAACCATACAAGTACTAAAAGAAAACAAAGAAACAAATAGATGTTTCATAGAAAGTGTTTGCAAATGGCCTTTAAACATAAAAAAATCACTCAGACTTACTCATGATAAAAGAAATGCAAAATAAAATTACACTTAAGATGCTATCTTTCACCTGTCAGATGGGCAGAACTGAAAAGGCTGATGACAGTCACTCTCCACAAGTCTGTGACAAACGGGTGGATGAGAGAAGGGAACCAACGGTCTCCACGGAGGAGTGGTTGGAATATCTAGCAAAACCATTCATTAAGCCTTTGACCTAACAATTCCTCCTACTAGGATTTACCCTGAAGTACGTTTCCACATATATGAACCACACATGAGAAGTTTACTAATTAAGATGTTATATATCATAATAAAACATTGGAACCAATACAAACGCCCTCCTGTAGACGTTGGGTCATCTGGGGTGCAGCCACACAGCAGAATGAAGACGGCTGTGCAAAGTGGCTCAGGCCTATAATCTTGGCACTCTGGGAAGCTGAAAGCTGGGAGGATCGGGTAAAATCAGGAGACATGAAATACCCCTGTAGTTATCTGCTTATTTTTGCAAAAAGAAATGCAGCTTGTGTGAACCAGAAGCTAATGAAAATGGTTGTCCATTTGGGGTGTGTAGGAACAGAATGGCCAGCATGGTAGTGTAACTTTTCTAAGTATACCTTTCAGCATACTTTTGACTTATAAATCGTATAAATGTTTCACATACTGTTCATTAAAATAAAATGAAATCAAATCAGGAGCAGTGAACACAAAGCAAATCTTAAAGATGTAAATTAAATGAGACAAAGAGAACCAATCACATAGCAGATGGACAGGGTGACCAGGCAGGGAGTAAGTAGCTTAAAACTTTTGAACACAGGGTTCTGACTGCACCTGCCAAAGCAGAGAGCTGGGAAGGCATCATAAACTTACTTAGTAGGTTTGTTGTTGGTAATGATACTGTTAAATGATTCCAAAACTATTCTGAATGTATTGTAGGTCTGAGCAAATGAGTTAAAAACGTATTGATGGTGTTAGGAAGCAGGGGGAAAGTGCATGCAAATTTAGGACGAGGGAAGTTGAGGGGGAGACCTGTGGATATTGGATTCAAATAAGAGGAATCGGGCCAACCCCAGATTTGTCCACTGAAGGGGCCTGGAAACAGCCAACTTCAATAACAATTACCTCATCTAACACTCAAATCTTAGTCTCTAAATACCATTCTCCACTAAAAGAAACCAAAGCTCCTTGGAGAAATGGCTAATTACAGGTTTGCAGCCTGGAACATCTTGTTGTACCAGAAAGCAAAGAATAGCTTGAAGACTGATGGTAGCTTATCAAAAAAAGCCCCGAGTTGGCTTGAAAGGGGTTCTCACTAGCTGAAAGTGAGGCAACGTGAGACCATTATTCTTCAAGAAGAGTAATGATGTAATAGGTTATAACATAGTGAAAAACGTTGAGCCCGAGTCATACTAAAAAATTAAAATCAAAATTTAAAAAAAGTGATAGAATCTCAGTAAGACAGGTAGTCTGGTTAATTACATTGTGCCAATGTCAATTTCCTAGTTTTGATAACATGCCGTGTAGAAAGTTAGCATTGCTGGAAGCTAGGTTTTACCCTTTGTGATATTTTTGTAACTTCTCATGGCATGATTGTTATTTAAAGACAAAAAGTTAACAAAGAAGTATGTATGTGTGTGGGAGATAGGGTGGTATTGATGGAAGAAATGATAGAATTAGAAAAGTCACCATTTGCAACAACTAATGTAATAATTGATGTAGGCAACAATCATCAATAGATCAATGGTCAAGAAAACCATTGGTGAACACAATTAGAGGATGGAATAGTCACATGGTCTCTTGCTCTGTGGATTACTTATTTACAAAGGGTTGAAGGACGTTCCTGATGGAGAATTTGACAGATATATCTGCATCACCCTCACCAAATAATGGAAGAAAATGGTGTCTCACAAGTTCTTGCTTCTGAACTGTCAACAGCAGGTAGGATTATTATTAATACTGGAACAAAATAGCATTTTGAACTTCCTAGTATTCTGGGATAAAAAATAGTCAATACTACCTTGCTTGTACTTACACCAAAAATGCCTAATTTGAATTCCGTAATGAAGAAACAAATACACACATTAAGAGTATAGGACAGTCTATAAGAGAACTAGCCTGAACTCTGAAACTATCAAACAAGAAAGACAAAATAAATAAAATTAAATAAAAAATGAGAAACAAGTGAGAGACCATTCTAAAGTAAGTGAAGAGAATAAAGGGAATGACAGTTACATGCAATAGAGGACTTTCGATGAGATCAGAAAAAAAGGTTATAAAGAACATTAAGACAATTGGGGAATCGTACATGCACAGCATTTCCAGGAGTTTAGATAATATTATTGTATTAACATTTTGGAATGCAAACCTCTTAGGAGTGTAAAAAAAAAAAAAATCATTGTGCTGGTGTGGGATAATGCTCTCATTCTTAGAAAATATATAGGTTTGAAGATTTTCAAAATAAAAACTTGGGAAAACATGATAAAATACGATGTCAATAAACTGACCACAGTTCATCCGTAAGTTGTTGTTATCCTGTATCCAAGTTGGAATTCCTCCCCTTTCAGCTCATCCCTTCTCCCCAGTCTCAGCAGGATATGGCAGGAGTTGCTTGGGGTCTAATGGCCTGTAGGCCCAGGAGCAGGTCTGCAGGGAAAGCTCGTCACCTGCTGCCACCTCTGCTCCTGGAAGCCTCTAGGCTTATATCATTGAACCTAAAAGAGTGTGCGGGGAGATATGGGGTTTCTGCAGCCAGAGGCTTCCTGAGTTCTTCTGCTGAGAGAGTTAATGCCTGAGACTAAAAACTGGGGTAACATTGACAGATTTCTGCTCAGCAGCAAACACCACCCCAGTCTTCCTTGTGAAATTGGGGACTACAAATGGAGTTGGTTGTTTTTAAGGGGAGTGCACACCAGCTGCTTAGGGAACGGATCCATTAATTACTGTCAAATATTCAAATAATGAGCCACACCATCTAAGCAGCCCACAAACCAACCAACAAAGGCGTCCACTCCTTCAACAAATGTGCAATGGGCTGCTGGCTTTGTGCTGGGCACTGTAGATGCAAAGATAAATAGGACGCAGTCCATGCAGATTCTGGCCACACGGTAATCGGTAAATACATGAATAGCAATTTTTATATTGTAGCACCAAGGTGGTGAGCTTAACCTGAATTTGGTGGTGGTGGGGGAGGGGCAATGAGAAAAGACTTCTTGTGAAGATGAAGTATTTTCTTTCATTTGTAAAATGATTTCCTTTTGTCTCCCAAGTTGAAAACAGATCAGGAACTAGGGTCCACAATAGGGGAGGGTACAAAATGGTTTTAAACGTTTCATCAGGACTTTAATTTTTTCCTTCACTTCAACTGGGCTGGGGGAGCATTTCATCTACATTTGCTTGGGGTTTCCTGGTTTTAGCACAGAAAGTCTCAAGTCTCAGAACACACTTGGTTCTGGGCAAACTGGGGCAGTTGGTGATCGTAGAACCCTCCCACTCGGACCGTGGGATCTTACAGTGAGAAGGATCGCATGGAGAGCAAGCTGGCTAACATGCTAGCCTGAGAATTCCGGGGTGGGTACAGAGAAGTGAGAAGGAGAAAAAGAGCCAAGCTCCTCTCTCCATTGTCCATGCAGCTCAAACAGCAACAGGCACAGTGGCCGGAGGGATTTCTTTGGCCGCTGGACCCTTGCTGCCTCTCTTCCTTCCTCAGGGAATGGGAATATCCTCCCGTCTCCACCAGGATACCCAGCCGCTGTTTGTCCTCCGGGCCCAGCTCAAGCCTGTCCCCACTGTTCTAGCTGGAACTCATCCCCACCCCTGTGAAAGAGAGGGGCTCGTTACCCAGGTGTGCCCCCAGGCCCCACACAGCAGCGCTCACCTCAGTTAGGACGTGCCCTAGAGAACTACAAGAAATTTAGAGATTTGTTCACTGCAGCATGAATCCAGCCATTCTTTAACTTGCTCACAAGGTACCAAGAGGAATCAGTTCCTGTCCTTAAGGAGCCCCCGCCCGCTAGGTGAGATGGGCAGATAGCCGAGCAACTACGGCTTGCGGCAAAATGTGCTGTGCAGAGTAGAGCATGGTGAGACGTCAGGGAAGTACCCGCTGAGAGCGGGGACAGGTGGTCTGTGCTGAAGGGTACCAAGACTTCCAAGAGGTTCCAGTCAGGTCAGAGGCAGATGATGTTAACACCACATGGTGAGGGTCACAAAACATGTAAGCTTGGAGTCTGTGAGGGTCCAGTAAGGAGCATGGGGCAGCTGGGCAGAGCAGAAGGCGGTCTGGGGAAAGGTAGAGACTCTGTAAGACTAGGGCTGAGCTGAGCAGAGCACACAGTGGGGCTTGATGACGACTGTGAATGCAGAGAAAGTCTTAGATCTCCTTGTGTCTTTCCACTGAGCATGGTGGGCATTTAACATCTGTCTGTTGAGTGAGTTGGGTGAGACATTAGGCAGAATCCAAAAACTCCCCAAAACTGAGAAATGTGGCTGGCTGTTGACTCTTCCTGGGAGATGCTTATGGCATGAAGTGAAAGATTCAGAGAAAACGCTTTCTCCTGAAGTCTTCACCCTGCTGCCTCTTTATCTAAGTCCCATCTCATTCAATTAAAAATGATTAGAAACTAAAGTCTGATGAAAACATGTCAGCGTCCAATGCCCCCTTTCCTCCCATCCCAACATGTGCACACACTCAGTTTATTGAGAGTTTGTTTTGTCTGCTGTGCTGAATTCATACGTACTCTACTGTCAGATTATAAACCCCCATCCTTGGGGTGGTGTGGACTTTCAGACATGAGCTTTAATAAATATGCTTTGGCGTTGACCTTCAAGGTCACAGCATAAATTGTCTGGACTGCAAGAGGAGAAGCAGGGTGCTGCTGGATTCAAAAGAATATCTCCAATCTTAAATTTCTTGCCTTTCTCCTTGAATTGCTGGGATGGGCAGGGAGGTGGAACATCTGTGCTGGAGACCTCCAAGGCCCTTCTCAGGTGTTACCCCTGTGCCTGCTTCCTGCACAGCTGACTGTGGGTGCAGCCGCCTTTTCAGGGGCTCCAGAGGTGGGTCTGCTGAAGATGCCCCTGGCACAGCCCTGCCCCCTTTAAAGTCTGGAGGTCCCATGGCCACAGGCAGGGAGGGCAAAGTCAAGGACATAAATGGTGACAAAAGATTGGATGGTGGGTGGTAGGAGCAGGGTGACTGCTTTTGACCGAAACTCCTCTACTTTGAGAAACACAGAACCCTTGTGTTATGAAGGTTGCTACTGGCATGTCTGAATCCTGGAACAGCGTGGCTAGGACTCAGATGCTAGGCAGGAATCACAGGAGGCCGCGTGCTCCCTTGCTCCTTTCTGTTCAGCCCAGGCACACTGGCTGGCGTTCCACTGCACCCTTGGTCATAAGCACCACCTGCAACACACGGGCCCTTTCATAGCTATGGAGCACTTCTGGTGTGGGGACCCTGTGGGCCACAGTATTTCCTTCAATTCTACCAACACTCAAGGGCAGGCATTGCTATCCCTGCTTCATAGCTGAGGAAATGTAAGGCCTCAAGACTAGTAAGCAGAGTTGGGACTTAACCTCAGGGTTTTCTGGTAGAGCACCGAGCCGTCCAGGCTGCACAAAGCAGCCCTTCGTATCCCATCCCTGTCTTATGGACCTTACCAGATTGTGAACAGTTGGCCAGTAGAGACCACGCCTGTGAAACAGGGCTAATATTTCCATTTTTCCTCAGTGAGTCAACCCAAATAATGTGCATGTGATCCTTTGGAATTTGGGGGAGAAAGTGGGGCCCAGGCCCAGGCATGATGAGCTTGTGTGGTCCCCCTGAGGCCTGCCTGTCTTCTGGACGCCCTATCAGAGCTTTCAGCTTTGCTGCAGACGCCTCCTGGACTCAGTGCCAGATAAACAGCCTCTCAGGTTCTTACATGTTATGAGGCACCGCAGATGACTCTGTGTAATCAAATATGCCATTCCACATCTCATCGGTAATTTCACAATTTAGCTCTGCACCATTTAAGCACATAGAGACCCTCTAGAGCAGGCGTCCTCAAACTTTTTAAACAGGGAGCCAATTCACTGTCCCTCAGACCGTTGGAGGGCCGGACTATAGTTTAAAAAAAAACAAAACTATGAACAAATTCCTATGCACACTGCATGTATCTTATTTTGAAGTAAAAAACAAAACGGGAACAAATACAATTCCCACCGCTTCATGTGGCCCATGGGCCGCAGTTTGAGGACGCCTGCTCTAGAGAAATCCTTATTTTTTTCCTAAAGCTTTTATATATGAGCTTTGTGCTGATTTTGGTCTTTGCTGTGTCTAATAAGATTCTCGCAAAGTTTTCTCACAACGAAGTCTTTATAAAATTTAAGGAACCATGGAAATGAACCCCAGTCTATTACAGATCAAGGTAGGCCCAGATCAGAGGCTGAATGTTCTTTCTCTCTCCTGTCTATTTCTTTTGTGTTCTGTCTGACGGGGTCTCTGAAGAAGGCCATGACTGCTTCATGATTACGCCGAGCCTGACAATTTACAAAGCACATCTCAGGTGTTTGATCTGAGCTTCACAACTATCCAGTAGGTGAGGTAGGGTAATTATCATCATCTCCATTTTATAGAAGAGGAAACTGAGGTTTGGAGAGGTTAAGTGACTTGCCCAATCCACAAAGCTAATGGCAATTGCTAATTAATTAATTAAGCACAAGTCTAGGAATCACATATGGATCATGTCATCTGAAGTCCAGTGTCGTCCTGCCTGGCCGTCTGCCTTCCTAGGGCAAGGCATTGTAGCTGCTGTCACAGGATCCTTCAGGGGGCTGTGAAGTGTGGGCTCTGCTGCCCACTGAGCTCTTCAACCTGCCAACCCCTCCACCCCCATCGCCACCATCCAGCCCTAACCACACCGTTTCTCACTTGGGCCACTGCCTCAGAGTCCATAGCTGGTTTCTTTGCTTCTAGTCTGGCCCTACTTGGCTCTAATCTTCATACCACAACATAAAAGTCTTTTTTTTATTGCCCTGGGTGGAGTGCTGTGATGGCCTCATAGCTCACAGCAACCTCAAGATCCTGAGCTCGAGTGATCCTCTTGCCTCAGCCTCCCAAGTAGCTAGGACTACAGGTGTGTACCACCACTCTCAGCTAGTTTTTTAGTAGAGATGGAGTCTCACTCTTGCTCAGGCTGGTCTTGAACTCCTGAGCTCAAGGGGTCCTTCCTTTTCCCCCTCCCAGAGTGCTAGGATTACAGGCCTGTGCCACTACACCTAGCCATAAAAGTCTTTCTTAAATAAGAAAATTGCTCCCACAGTCTTCAGGAAAACACCCCGACTCCCTGGTGTGGCCTCCAGGGTCTGTGTGAACTGAGGGGCCCACTCGCCTACACCCTCCTCCGCTATCTGACAGCAAGCCCTCCCTTCCCACCACCAAGGTCTCTTCGTGGGGCCTTTGTTCTCTTCTTCTTGTGACTCATTGTCACCTTCCCTCAGAGTAGAAGATGATTTATGTTTAATTTTCTCTGATCATGTCTAGTAATTTTGGAGCCGGCTCCACACACACACATACATACACACACACACACACACACCCTGTTTGTAACTTGCTACTATTATCAGTAATAACCTTTATTCCACAGTTTGACTTAGAGTTTATAAAATTCAGATATTACCTCTGATAATTAGCAAAATCACAGTGGTGGAAAAGTTTTATAGATGAGACGTGCTGGTTTAGGGATGCTGAGTAACTTGCGCACGGACAGACCCAGTGCTTGGACAATGAGTCTTGAGAATCTAGTTGGCACAAAATCATGCAGCCTGTCATCATCATTGACCAGCTCCTGTAAACCATTCTCAAATAGCGGGGGCAAGGCACTGTAGGAAACTCGGTTGCATTCTGTGCACTAGCAAGATTGGCGTGAGAACGTGTTCCCGGGGGAAAGATGAGAGGCTCAAAGAGACGTCCAGAAATGATGTTGTGGGGCAGCCTGCACGTGGCTCATTAACCTTGTCTACACAAGCGCTCAGGCTGCTCCCTCCCTGCTGATCAGACATAAGTCAGGGGGGAATTTGTGCAGTAAACTTGCACCTACAGGGACATGCTCTCTGGAGAGAAGAGAACGTCACCTGTGGACAGAGTCTGCTGTTCTATGCTGAGTCATGGGGTGGCTCATCTTTCCTGGAATAATTGGGAGCCATTCTCTTGGGGGAAAGCATCAGTGTCCGCCACTTTTGTTTAAATGGCATGAGTGCCAAGGGTAATAAAGCTCATGTTAAAACTCCCCACTTACTAACTGCCCTTCCTAATGGACGTGGTATTCATTTATCACATTTTCATGCTGCTCAGAATGGGGAGTGGCATCCTGTGGGAGAAGATGGGACGCAGCCCCCACCCGGGCTGCCAGTGCGTCATTTAACAACAAGAGGAAAAGTGCCCAAACCAGGGAGGAAGTTGTGTGAAGACCCCAACATGGTGGAAAACATGGCAGGTGCTATAGCCACTTAGAAGATGAAAGTTACAGGACAATGGGTAGGAGTGGGGGTGGGGAAATAGGAGGGCCCTGGGGTCTGTCCAGAGCAACTGAGTGGGCAATGGAGCCATTTCAGGAGGTGGGGGTGAGGGAATGAGTCTTTTCCTTTCTCTATTCTTCCTAGTTTATGATCAGGACAGCTCAGGACACCTTGATAGAGACATCACCTGTATCTGTGGATAATTGAGTGTGGGACATTGAAGTTGGCTTTGGTCTAGAGATGGAGGTTTGGGACACCTCAGCTCAGAGATGGTCACTGAACCACGGAACAGACGGCATCACCTGGGGCAGAGTCCAGTGCAGGATGGGTCTTCTCAGAGGTGGCTGAAGGACATATCTCTCACTCCAAAGTCAGAAACTGGAGTTACGCAGTTGCAGTTGAGAAGGCAGTGGGTGTGTCACATATAAAGCGGAGAGCAAGGATAAAAACAAAGAAAAACTACAGGACATAGACGGGAAAGGGCAAAGGGGTGAGGGCCCAGGAGCTGGACGGGCCAGGCAGCTCTGTGGGTTTTCCTTGAAGTAGCTCTGGACTCGAGAGGCCCTCTCATCAGGCACCTGGTGTGCACTTGGAAGGCAGTCCTGGACACTGACCACAGTGCTGGGCCTCACTGCTGTCCCTCATATCACAGGGTGACTCTTGAGAGGTTCTTCTGAAAGGAAAAGGCCTTCAGATGTCTGCTCTGCTGAGCACCTTCTGCCCTGACCTCGTTTCTCCAAGGTCATCAGGGGACTGTTGACAAAGTCATTTGATGATATTGGAGAGGGAAGCAGCGTCGCACTCTTCCGTCCTTCTTCTGAGGAGGCCACGTGCAGGCAGAGCTCCCCCCAGGTTCATTCACCCTGCAGGGAAGAGTCACCTGCCTCTCCACCTGGACTGTGGAGAGACAAGTCCAGGCCTGTCTGCACCTGACGCTGCACCTGAACTCTGCTTACTGTCAGAGTTCTCTGACTTCAGACACATCCTCAGCCTTACATAGTGGCCTTTGAGGAGCCCCCCATCAGCAGCTCTAAAAGTCATGGGGTCTTCCAATTGTCCTCTGAGTCCTGCTCTAACAAGCAACCTCCCAGTCTCAGCTGTGTAATCCACAGCTGAGGTTTATTTGCCTAAGAGGTCAAGGTGAAGGCTGATCAAGGGAAGGCATGGTCAAGGGAAGGCGTGGTCATTGGAAGGCATGGTCAGGGGAAGGTGTGATCAAGGGAAGGCGTGGTCAGGGGAAGGTGTGATCAAGGGAAGGCGTGGTCAGAGGAAGGCGTGGTCAAGGGAAGGAGTGGTCAAGGGAAGGTGTGGTCAGGGGAAGGTGCTATCAAGGGAAGGCACCGTCAGAGGAAGGTGTGGTCAAGGGAAGGCATGGTCAGGGGAAGGTGTGATCAAGGGAAGGCGTGGTCAAGGGAAAGCGTGGTCTACCGGGCAGCAGCGCAGGCTTTACGTGGGAGCTTGTCGGTGTTCGGAATCGCACACCCACCCCAGACTGGCTGAGTCACGGCCTACATTTAACGAGATGCCTAAGTGAAGTGTCAACCCATCACCGCTGGGGAAGCCCAGCTCCAGATTACCAAGGGCTCCTTGACTTTGACAGGTGAACAAGCCCTCACAGCAGAGCGATAAGATGGAGCCAGACACAAGGAAATGGAAGTAGGAGAAACAAGAAGAGGCAGTTTGAGCTGCTGGCAAATCAGGATTACACCAACTATGTAAAGGCTGCTCTTGAAACCTCAGTGCTGGGTGCCCGGGGCATGAGTGACCAGAGCCACCCTGGCCGTGGCCAGTGGGTTCTTCAGCTGGCCGTTCCTTCTCTCCCGGGCCCAGTTACCAAGGGGACAGACGCCAGGGCAGGCTGATTTCCCTTTCTTCAGCTTGCTTCTTTGCTATTACTGCCTGGGAAGACGAGGGGCTAATTGACTGCAATAAGCCCTTCATTTAAAAAAAGCCTTATTTACCAAAAGGGGAAAAATCCAGCACTGTCTTTTTCCCATGTGGCACCCCAAAGGGCTAATGTTAAGGGGGTGATTACTGGCCCTTTCTTATTCTCATTTTGGTAAATCTGTTTTTTTTTTACCCCTACACCTATGTTCAAGGTTAATTCCGTGTTATTTTCTCCCTGCAGGCCTCTGCAGAGTGCCGGGGCCAATAGCATTTAGCAACACCAGGCAGGAGTGGTAGAGAGCAGCAGTCACTCCACGTAGGGTTGGAAGTTGGCTCAGTCTCATGGCAGGAGCTGTGTTTTCGTGGTGTTAACGGTGAAAAGTGGAAGCAGCAGGTGCTCAGAAGCCTCCTAGCTGCTTCCGGAGGGGCGGGTTCTGCCGGAGGGAGCACTGAGCGGGGAAGGGGCAACGCTTTGCTTTAGCAGGATGGAAGCTGTTGGGGAAAGACATGGCAGCGAACCTGCAGGGTAGGCTGGGCTGGTGCACCGTGTCTCAGAGGTGGTGAGAGGCCGAGGTGGGTGCTGCAGCCCCTCTTCCCGGGCAGAGCCATTTGAGGCACCTTTGCTTCTACCCCAAGGCTGTGGGAGCCAGAAACAGCCTTGTATATAAAGGGGGGCCCACAATTACACCACCTATGTAGGCAGTATCTTCTCAGTCAAAACCAGGACGTATTCTCTGCCTTTTTAAAACAAAAACTCCTAGTTTCCCACTCAATATTTGATCTCCCCTTTTCCTTACTAACAGAACGTTGATTTTGTTCCCCAAGTGTCAAGACACTACAGAAAGGATACAATTTGCTTTCCCCCTGGCAAAGAGACCTGGCCTGTCAGGTGTGAGCACAGGTCTTCGGGGGCTTTCAGGCAGGCTGGGTGAGGGAGCTGCCTCACCTGGGGCACTTCTTATTTGCTCCCCTCTCTCTTTCTGCCTAATATGTGGACATCTGCTCGGACCTTGAGGCGAATCTGATGTCAGAAACGCACACTAGAGCTAGTACAGTGGACCCTGAGGAGGACACCGATGCCTGGTGGCCACTGCACCTGCTGGTGGAGCCCCTTGTACATGCGGGGAAATCTATTCCAAGTGACACCCTCTCCCATGCTGCCTACACAAGGTGGGGCAAGCACTTCTACCTGCTGTAGATAACAGCTTCTCCATCTCAGCAGCTTAACCTCATACAAGCTTTCCATTCAGGCTGAGTTACATACAAAGCAGTGGGTAGGCAGCTGCCTTCCTGGGGCCAGGAGCCTGGGCTCGTTCAGTCTGGCCTCTCTGCTGAACTGTGCCCTCCACACTCCCTGCACACCACACACCCTCCACACCACCCATTCTCCACACCCTTCTGATGCAGTGACAGGAAAGTGAATGAGAGTGGCACACAGGTGGATTTCTCAGGTCACAAGTCAGGCCCCGATGAGGTGCAGTCTTGTTCACTGAGATTTCAGTGGCCCTTCTGCAGCCACGTGGCCAAGGGGGACTCCGGCATATGTCATCTGGTTATGCACTCAGGAGGAAAAAGGAAAAGAGTTTTGGCAAATGGCTCACCTAAAAGAGAAAGAAGAGAAGAAAAGAAGAAGGAAAGGAAAGTAAAAAAGAGGACAGGTCAGTAAATGCCCAGTTGTTCCTTAGAGGTAACTAAGGAATGTTTTCTGGGACCCAGAATGTGCCAAAGGACAGAGAAATGGACTCGATGCCGGGTGATCCCAAATAGATTAATCTGTTCCCAGCCTTCCCTTTAGTCGAAGGGTTCTGTCCAGCACCTGCCCTGCACAAAGCTTTGTGGTTACACCCATGCAGGGCGCTCCCTCTGGCAGGCAGGGTGGGTCCTCAGTCCCCAGAGCCTAGACTGGCAGGGGCCGTCCTCTGCAGCGAGGTTGCTGGCTCAGCCAGGGGTACATGTGCACCCCAGAGCCTAGACTGACAGGGGCCGTCCTCTGCAGTGAGGTTGCTGGCTCAGCCGGGGGTACACGTGCACCCCAGAGCCTAGACTGGCAGGGGCCGTCCTCTGCAGTGAGGTTGCTGGCTCAGCCAGGGGTACACGTGCACCCCAGAGCCTAGACTGACAGGGGCCGTCCTCTGCAGTGAGGTTGCTGGCTCAGCCGGGGGTACACGTGCACCCCAGAGCCTAGACTGACTGGGGCCATCCTCTGCAATGAGGTTGCTGGCTCAGCCGGGGGTACACGTGTACCCCACAGCCTAGACTGGCAGGGGCCGTCCTCTGCAGTGAGGTTGCTGGCTCAGCCAGGGGTACACGTGCACCCCAGAGCCTAGACTGACAGGGACTGTCCTCTGCAGTGAGGTTGCTGGCTCAGCTGGGGGTACACGTGCACCCCAGAGCCTAGACTGGCAGAGGCCGTCCTCTGCAGTGAGGTTGCTGGCTCAACCAGGGGTACACGTGCACCCCAGAGCCTAGACTGGCAGGGGCCGTCCTCTGCAGTGAGGTTGCTGGCTCAGCCAGGGGTACACGTGCACCCCAGACCTAGACTGACAGGGGCCGTCCTCTGCAGTGAGGTTGCTGGCTCAGCCAGGGGTACACGTGCACCCCAGAGCCTAGACTGACAGGGGCCGTCCTCTGCAGTGAGGTTGCTGGCTCAGCCAGGGGTACACGTGCACCCCAGACCTAGACTGACAGGGGCCGTCCTCTGCAGTGAGGTTGCTGGCTCAGCCGGGGGTACACGTGCACCCCAGAGCCTAGACTGGCAGGGGCCGTCCTCTGCAGTGAGGTTGCTGGCTCAACCAGGGGTACACGTGCACCCCAGAGCCTAGACTGGCAGGGGCCGTCCTCTGCAGTGAGGTTGCTGGCTCAGCCAGGGGTACACGTGCACCCCAGACCTAGACTGACAGGGGCCGTCCTCTGCAGTGAGGTTGCTGGCTCAGCCAGGGGTACACGTGCACCCCAGAGCCTAGACTGACAGGGACTGTCCTCCGCAGTGAGGTTGCTGGGTCAGATGGGGTACACGTGTACCCCAGAGCCTAGACTGGCAGGGGCCGCCCTCCACAGTGAGGTTGCTGGGTCAGCCGGGGGTACACGTGCACTTGAGTCTGGGCTCTTTGTCGCAACTGTCCCTGTGGCTGATCTTGGTGACCTTGGGCCAGAAGCTTCGCTGTTTTGAGTCTTGGTTTCTCCATTTCCTGACCTGTGAAGTAGAAATAATACCTGCCCTGTGCATTCCTTCCTCTTGTCTCCCTCACTCTGTCTCATTAGAAGTGAGCAGTGTAATACATCACCTGACCCAGAGTAGAGGCTCCGTAATTGGCAGCGTTATTTTCACCTACTGCAGCCTTTAATTGGCTCTTTGTTGTCTATGGAGAAAAACTTCACGGTTTGTTATATGGGCCCTTTATCTCTCTGACCCAAATCGCAACTCCAGCCACTGCTGTCACTTACTCTGTGTTTCTGTGGTACACCTGAACTTCTGCTGTTCTCCAGACCTGCTGGCTGCTTCTGACAAACAGGCCAGCACCACAACTGGACACCTCTGCACATTTCATTCCCTCTACTTCTGACGTGCAATCTCTTAACTTTGGCAACATAGCAGACATTTGGGGCCAGGCAATTGTTTGTTAGGGAAATATTTTGTGTCTTGTAGAATGTTTAGCAGTGTCACCTGTTACCTCTACTCATTAAAAGCCAGCAGCATTCCCCTGTCCTCAGTCAGCATTCCTCTCTCCCCCCCAGGCAGAGAACTTGTGTTCTAATATCTCGCAATCCCTTCTCTCCCTGGTAAACTCCTACACATCCTTCAATACCCGCCCATGATGTCCCCACTGTAAAGCCTCCCTGTCTTTGCCAGAAAGAACCAAACATCAATTGCTCTGCCATCTGTGCACTTGTTGCATGGTGATTGTACTTTTGGTGTTAGCATTTGCTTCTTTATTGTAATTTATCTGTCTCCGAGACTTGCTGCTGTCTTGTTCCTCTCTTTATTCCCAGCATCCTGCACAGTGTCCAGCATGTAGGAGATTAAAAATAAAGTTAAATGAATAAATCAATGACTGCTGAGTGAATAAATGCTTTCACAAAAGATGGATTGCGGTGTAAGATTAATCTGAGCAGCAGAACTACTGTCTTGATTGAAATTAAAGTGAAAACACACTCGTGCTGCTGAGGGCATGGCAGGTTCAGCGGTCCCGTAACTGGGTGTCTCTTCTGCAGCATCTGATTTAAGGAGGGAATGGGAAGAAGGTCAGGATGGTGGAGAAGTGGGGGGTGGAGGGGACAATCCCATGGTCCAGAAAAGATACAGCGATTTGGAAGGAAATCTGGAGAACCTGCAACTGCTTGGGGAAAGAAGACACAAGGGTGTGAAATGGTGAGTCTACAGAATAAGTGTCAGGCGATCTCACTGTGCCTCTTCAGGCTCAATGGAAAGCTTGTGAGGAGAGCAGGTGGGTAACACAGGAGTTCAAAGTGGGAGAAGAAAGGGCTCTGAGCAGAGTCCCATCTACCATGTCCATTACCAAGACAACGCCCTCCCTCATGGGCGTCAGTCCAGCCAAACTGGCCCCAGAGGGCTTCTCAACACACACTGGGCCCCACCTTTGGGCCTTTGCACACAATGGGCCCCCTGTCTGGCTCATTTTATTCGGATTTCTGCTCAGATGTCAGGCCTCCAACTGCTGGATCTGTGACAATATCCCTGTCCGCTACTCTCTACCCCTTACCTGGCTTTATTTTTATTCACAGCTTTAAATACTTAACTGTGTATTATCTGACTCCTAATGGGATGTGAGTTAACTTGAGGACAGGGATTTTTTTTTCTGTTTAATTCACTGCTGTGTCTTTGCTGCCTGGCCCACAGTAAGTGCTTGACACTTATTTGCTGAATGAGTGGCTGCATCAATGGATGGGTTTTGTCTCAGCTGGTCTTGAAGTGTGGAGGGAAGAGTGGAAGGGAGAGGTGGGTGTGGGGCCAGCAAGCCGGAGGAATGGACGAGGAGCAAACTCGGGACCTTCCGTGGAGGCCCCACTTTCTCCTCTCAAGGTGTGCTCTCCGTCCTCAAAGCTGGCAGGCAGAAGGGAGGGCATAAGGCTTTACATTTGGCCTGCTTCTCCTGCTAAGGCAGACGTGTTAGAAAAGACAATTGCAAAATATCAAGTGCCATGGAAACACTTACTAATACGGGGGGCTGGAGCGTCTGTGGAGCCCGAGGCTCACTCTGACTCCGATTAACAGCCAGTAGTTCTGAAGCTCGTCCAAAGCACTTGGTTTCTTGGACCCAGAATCACAATACTCAGTACACAATGATTTAGTGCCTTCTGTCAGAGTGTCTCAAAGCATGTCACCAGCAGTCACCCTGCCCACGTCCTTGGGAGGAGGTGGCACCAGGCAGCGGGTGAATGGTCCAGTTTGTTTCTGACTAATGTTTCTGGAAGCTTGTGCCTCCTTTTCAGCAGTTTTCCTTCAGAGACCCAGTTTTCCTATTGCTTTGGCATGTCTCTGAGCTGTTAGTTTGCTCTTCCCAGCCAGGAGTAAGGGCTGCTTTCTACCCCCAGAGCACATCCTGCTCCCCAGCCAGCCCTGCGAGAGGCCTATAGCCCCAGCAAGGAAGGAAGGAGGTGCGGGGATGTGGATGGTCCTGACACCTTGGCCCTGTGTTGCCAATGGGGGAGGCCAGAGCTGTAGCCTCCCAACTCAGGACTCAGCTAGGGGCAGAGGAAGAAGAAAGGGCCAGAGAGATGTGCTGGAGTTCAGCTGGCTCCTTTGTAGCTTCACGGATCGATGCACGCTCACCCCATTTCCAGGGAGGCTGAGTTTCTCCAAGTAGAACAGCAGGACAGCTGGTAGGTGGGGCACGGAGGGGTTGGTGGCACCAAAGGCCATGTCAGAGAGTCTCAAAGCATGTCACCATCAGTCCCCCTGCCCACGTCCATGGGAGGAGGTGGCACCAGGCAGCGAGTGAATGGTCCAGTTTGTGCCAGAAATAGGAGTGGCTCAGGACAACTGTCAGTCACTCTGCTGCTCGCATTTTCCCTAAGGAAGGAAGACCAGGTCACATGTACTCTGCACTTGGACGGCAGATATCTCCCCATGTCCTAACCATCCCCGTGAGTGCTGACTTCTCTGAAGCTACCTGTGTTCTCCTAACCATCCCCACGAGTGCTGACTTCTCTGAGGCATCCTGTGTTCTCTTGCTTTGAAGGTACAAGAGTGAGCAGACCAGTTGCTGTTCATGGAAATATCTGAGGGCACCAGAGTGCATATAGCTCTCCCCTTTCACATCTACTCTAAGCACATATGGCCCGGTCCCCTGGTCCTTACAGGGGCAGGCAGCTGTACGGCCACAGGGCATGGCCGGGGCCCCAGAGCTTCTCCCTGGTGTGCTCTGACCAGGGAGGTGGCACTGTGTGCAGGAAGTTGGTCTCTGCCCCTGTCCATGTCTGTTGGACATTCAGCCAGGATCAGGGAGTTGGGAGGTGTGCCCAGTGGACAGGGAATTGGGACCCCTCACTGCCTGAAACCATTAGGTGAGCAGCTGCTCTCAACAGGGGCCTCTGGGCATGGTTACTATGGGCCGGGGACGGTGCTGATGGGAGGTGGGCACCATGGCAATTCTTGTCATCACCTTGGTTTAAATTTAAGAATCCAAAGGCCGGTGTGGAGCTAGTAGAGGTTGAGGCCTGGGGCAGTAAGAAGCTCATGAGCGGGGGTGGCGCCTGTGGCTCAGTCGGTAAGGCGCTGGGCCCCATATACCGAGGGTGGCGGGTTCAAACCCGGCCCCGGCCAAACTGCAACCAAAAAGTAGCTGGGCGTTGTGGCGGGCACCTGTAGTCCCAGCTACTCGGGAGGCTGAGGCAAGAGAATCGCTTAAGCCCAGGAGTTGGAGGTTGCTGTGAGCTGTGTGAGGCCACGGCACTCTACCGAGGGCCATAAAGTGAGACTCTGTCTCTACAAAAAAACAAAGAAGCTCATGAGGAAAGCTGGATGGGTGGACTACCTGACTTTCCCAGGCACCCCCATCTCTGCGCCCATCCCGACTTCTTTGTCCCCAGGACGGCCCCTTCCAATATGAAGACAGTGCCCTCCCCCACCCTCCGCTCTACCTGCTCCAAACCCATCTCCTGCTATGCTTTTTGATGACTTCTCCTTAGTTGCCACAAAGAAGTGCTCGTATCAGCAAACAGATGGCGGCTGAGGCATGGAGCATAAAATATATTTATCAAGGCAAACAGCTGTAGCCCATTTCATTCCGCAGATTTCTATTAAAAGTTCTCCAGAGCTACAAGCCGCTGGGAGATGGCAACCTGCACGCAGCCGGGCCGGCTTTGTGCCGCCTTCCTCCCCCGCTCCTTTCTTCCCTGGGCCGGAGAGAAAGCTGCCATTTCTCCCATTCTTCCTTGCCAGCTTCAATTAAAATGCCACAATCCCACAATCACATTGGCAGCCTCATCTCTCCTGCCTCCTTGGATGGGAGGGGAGACCTTTCAAACCCTTCCTGCTTTGCAGGTACTGTGATAAGGAGTAGTGACCCTGCCACGCCCCTGCAGTTACTGGGTGCTATGGGCAATGGCTGCTCTCTGGGCTGCTGTCTTGGCCTGACCTGGGCTGCAGCCGAGGAAAAGTCCACTGGGAGGGGACTGGGCAGTGCCCCCTGCTCTCCTCTTTCTGTGCTTTCTGATGTTTTTGGACAGCCTGGACCCCGTGGGGCCCCTCACTGTGGCTGGGAAGGACAGTGACGTGGGAGCTGGACCCCGTGATGGAGGATGAATGCAGCTTTGTGTTTTCCTTGGGCGACTCTATTTCATTCATCGGGCTGTTTCCTCTTAGAGGGGTGGGCCTGGATGAAAGGTGCATAGGCAGGTGCCTTCATAGCTGGACAGGTGACACAGGTGTGACGGGGCTAGGTGCGGACCGCGGTGAAGCGCGTCTCACATAGGCAGTATTCCCATCCCCAGACGTGATCGCTGCAAGCTCGCCGGGGAGCATTTGGTGTATGGGCCTCCAGCTTGAGACCCACCATGAGTAAATGTTTGCTAATGTTCCATCAGGCTCCAATGTTCTGTAATAACAATTAAGAGACACTTGGGCTAAGGCTGAATTCCATAGAAGACAAATAGATATCAACCAGGAAACTACCATTTTGCATCTTTTAGAGGACGATGGTAACATGACTGTAGACTCTGAGTATTCTGCCTATCTTTGTGGGGACTAGCCATCATCTTGAAAAATCGTGTGGTTTAGAGAATCAGAAATAGGGGCTCTGGTGCCAGCCTGTCTGGATTCAGAGCCTAACGCTGCTCCCTAATAGCTGCGTGACCTCTCCTACGTTATTCAAATACATCTCTGTTGTACTTTGGGTGGGTTATTCAACTCTACCTTGCTTATATCTGTTTCCCCAGCTACAAAAGGACAATAAAAATAGTATTTATTTCACAGAGCTGTTGTGAGGATTAAATTGATCAATCTGAATAATTAATCCAGGCTTATGCTTGATATAGAGTAAGCACTCAAGAAATGCTAATTGCTATTTGTTAAGACGGCCTTTGAGGTTTGTCACAGGTCACAAAATAGAACGAGAGCATAGTGAGGGCTTCCATGGGCTGGTGTCACTGACCCCAGGTGTCTCTTCCACCAAACACATCTTCGGATGGCTTTTGCTTGCAGCCAAGATTGTGAACTGTAAATTCCTCCCCCAAATGATATACACCCACAAGCATCATCTGGTTAGATTGCTGGGAGGGAAAAAGGGAAGTAGTTAGTGGCAAAGGCTGACATACAGGTTCAAAGAGGTCACGTAATTTAGTCCAAGTCACCTGGCTGGCGAGTGTTAGACTCTGGGGCACTGTTTCTCAGCCTTTCTTATCTTCCGGCACATGTGAACGTATAGTTAAACTTCCATGGCACACTTAAATTATGTTGATCAAAAAAAAGTAAAAAAAAAAGAATATACTTACTGTGGTTTGAACTTCTTTTGAAAATAATTTAATTATTTAAAAAAATTTCACGGCACACCTTAGATGCTCTCAGCGCATACCAGTGCCGCGGTGCCCTGGCTGAACATCACTGCTCTGGAGTCTAAGATAACGAATTCCCTCAACAGTGATCTTCCTACTTTACAGGCCTACTTTTCTATGTGTTAATTAGCTGCTCGTGATTGTGATTTATTAACACGTGACAGCCAGAATAGCTCTGTTGAGTGGCAGGGTTTCCTAAACGTACCCAAATCACCACGTTTGGTGTTTTCTTAGAACTCTGATTTCTGGGCCCCAGTCCGAGCCTCGTGAGTCAGGATGGGCAGAGGTGAGACTCAGTACTCTGCAGGTTTGCCCAGCATCCCAGGTAATTTTCATGACAGGAATGTTTGGAAAACTCTGAGCCACAGAATTCTGTCCAGAAATCCCACCAGTTAGCTTTGCACCTGGTCAGATATCGGCTGTTTTAGGAGCATCTGTTAAGGTTATGAGAGGAGGGTGGAGAGTGCGCCTGGCTCCAAGGAACAGAAGAACAAACAAAGAAAAGCTGCCAAATTGATTCACAAATAACTATGGAGCTCTGACTCTCAGGCGAGGGGCCTTCTCAGGGCGTGTGTGGACCAGGAATGCCATCTGGGATGGAGTAATGGTCACCTTCTATTGACACTGTGCAGGGGAGGTGAAAATGCCTGCATCTCTGTAGTCACCTTCGCCTAACACTAGTACTTTCTAGGGTCAGCCTTTTTGCTTGTGTTGTGTTTTGCTATCATCCTATCATCCTATTTCCTAATTCTCTATCTCCACTCATAAAAATTCTACCGGCGTTTCAAGGCTCCAATTAAATCCCACTGTAACAAAATGATTTCTATTCCTTCCAGTGGAATATGACCTGCCCCTCCTCTGAAACACCCGCTGTTCCTCCCATATGGCCCGGTCTCTGCCCTAATTTGTTTGCTGTGTTCTTTCCCCACTGCCGTGCCAGACTTCAAACTTCGAGACTCCTAGAGCTGGTTTTGCTGGAGTTTCACCAGCAGATGTTAGCACAGAATCTCACTCACAGCGGGCGTCAGGTAACAAGGTAGTTTATCACTAGCTCATTTGCAGAGAACACAGGAATGAGAAGCCCAAAGCTCTGACCTTTGAAACTAGTGAGTGTTAGCGGGACATTTTTGGTTGTACCCAGTGGAAACTGAATTCAAATAATTTTAAATAACACTTTGGATTCCCTGCCTCACATAACTGCAGAATCTGTGGGGATAGGTTGACTTCTGGCACAGGTAGGTCAGAGTTCATCAGTGTTGGTGGGACTCTCCCCACCTCCACATTAGCTCTGCCTTTTTCCATGTTGACTTGGTATTTGGGTAGACTCAGCGTTGCTGGGCTTACGTCCTCCTGTGTAGCGCTCTCAAAGGACAGACAGCCTCTGTCTGCCTGGCAGATATCCAAAGCCTGCCCTCCACTGTGACCTGATGGGCCACCCCCAAATCTGAACATGGTGGCTGATTAACCTCCCCAGGAATCGTGAGCATGAAGAAGGGGGCAGAGGGGCGCTCTTACACAGGAAAGGGGGAATGGAGACTGAAGCAAAACGGCAGATATCTGATCCCAGGTTACTTAGCCTTCCACAGAAACATACTCAATAACCAAATTACTTTCCTTATCACTGATATCATTTCTGATGCTATACAGGTAGTGCAGAAAACACATGAGTTAACTATCACTCAGGGCTCCCAATCTTCCCTGTGGAATATAGGCCTCAAGTTCCAGTGTGTGCAAATTTGTCCTAAAGAAGAAATCTGAAATGTGTAAAAAGAGTCATGGCCGCTAATTGCAGCAATACTTATGCAGAGATAGCAATAAAATTAGAAACAACATAAATATTCCAAACAGAGAAATGGTTAAATACTTCATGCTTCAGCCATGACAGGTGCTGTTCTTGAAATGTACTTGGTATAGAAAAACGCTCAGGATATTATGATGCAATGTTCAACAAAAATGCCAAGATGCAAAAGTATTTATATGTTGTGATCCCACATTTATGTGAATATACACAGCTTCAGTTGAGGCTGGGAGAAAATACTCTGAGGTGTTAAGAGTTCTCTGAATGGTAAAATTGCCAATGATTTTTTTTCTTCCTTTATACTTTTCTGTTTCCCCATTTTTTTGCCCATATTATTTCATGATTGAAAAAACATGTTTTATACTTTTGAATGCAAGCTCCAGTGTCACTGAAACTGGAAACACAGCCCAGTGGATTTGTGGCGACTGCAGAGCAGGACGGAGCTTCTCCTGGGCGGCAGCCCGAGGACGCCCAGGGAAGAGCTGTCGGTCTCCCCTGCCCGGGCGAGGCTGGCTTCTGTTTTCCGTGGGCCCAGGGCCCAGTGACTCCATACGGGTGGCATCTTCTTTGCTGCTCACTCTGCTCTCTGGGCACCTACATGCGCTGCCCTCCTCTTTGTTTATTAACGGAGGGAAGGAGAGAGAGAAAGACAGAGCAGAGGGAGAGAGCGCCGGAATCTTTCCCTCATAGACTGCAATAAAGGAGCATATGTATCAACTAAAAAAATTCCTTGGCAACAAAAGCTTTTTAATTGAACACAGTCTCTTCAGCCAACTTATGTAAATTCTATCCCAATTTTGGGCATCTATTTTGAGCACAGAGAGAAGTGGTATGAATCTTGCCCTAAAATTGTGCTCAACAGAAGGGGTGACGCCATATGGGTGCCGTGTTATAGGAGCCTGTCACCTGCTAACCGAGACGAGAAATTACACAGGTTCTAAGCCCCTTCCTGCTGTTGGAGGAGCCCTAGAAGTGGGAGCCCTCTGGGTGGCAGTACCGGGTGACAGCTCACACTCACCTGGGACCCCCCAGGGGTCTGGGAAGTCCTGGGGTGAAGCAAGAGGGACTGGAGGGAGACTCTTTGCTTCTAGTGCTATAGTCTGGAAGGAGCTGTGTTTTCTTCTCTTGGCTCAGGTGAGGGTCTAGCCCACTCTGTGAACTACCAGCTGAGCGTCAGTGGGGGCTCTTTGGGAACTGTGCTGACCTGGATCAACTGTCTCACGTGGAGCTGGGAGCTGGGGGAAGAGTGATGAACCTATTACATGGTACCTAGGGAAGAGGAGAAAGTGGGAAGAGAGATCCCGGGAGGACCACAGGCTCACTCTGAGTGTCCTCTGTGGGCAGTGCTGAACACAGCCCACCTCTCCCTCTGTGTCTTAGGAGAGGAAGAGTTTTGTCATATGGCCATGCCCCTCTGCCATGGGATCTGCAGGAACTTGGCTACTTGTCTGATAGCAAAATATGAGTTGGAGGATGCCTGGACTTAGTCTACAAGTAGCTTCTAATAAATCTGGAGATTTTCTCTGAAAGGCATTTATCACAGATAACACGATTGTCAAATATGATGCAAGAAAATGGAATGTGGACACAGTTCATGTTTGTTTTCTATGTCTAACTTATTATTCCCCAAAGTCTCTCAAATGTGAAGGGTCAGTCCAGGCCAGTTCAACTTCAGGTGTTTATTCTTTCACTTTCCTTGCTCCTTAAGTAGGTTTAAAAGCTGTATTGGTTAGTTGGGCGCATAGAGGGTGCCAGGGCCACGGGCTTACTTTCAGTGCTTTCGGATGTCGGCCACATGGGGATGGTGGCACAGGTGTCCTGAAAGATGAGCTCTTACAGGGCAGGGCTCCATATCCCCATGGCACAGAATGTCTAGTAAGAACTATTATTAAGCAAATGGACACAGTTTCTGTTGGCTCTGCCCACCTTTGCTTGGTGAACACAACAGAGGCCAGTGGGACCGTCTGGGGCAGTACTGGGTTCAAGAGTTAAAGCACAGGACAGAAGTAAAGAGCTCTTGGTCTACAGTTGACTTAGACTATGGAGGCCATTTATTTTACCAAGATTCCTTAGTTTTTTCTTTATAAAATGAGGATGATTGATACACTGCATATGATTGGTTAACTCAGTAAATCTCCAGATTTATTAGAAGCTACCTATAGACACCAGTACACTCCCGAATTTCATTGTTTTTTTCTTTGCCCAGTTGAAGAATATTTGGGTTTTAAGAGTCATAATACTCGGTCCGTGGAAGACATTGCCCTCTGTCCTTCCCTCCTTGTCTCCCTTCCGTCTTTCCTTCTACTGTAAGTATTTATTGAGAACGTACTGTGTTCTAAGACCATGATAATTATTTAATATAAAAGGGGGGGGGCATGCCTGCGTCAAGCCATATACGGTCTAAAGAAGGAAGGACATGGAAATGGCCAAACCCGTAGTTCCATACACTGATACTCAGGTGAGGGGACGTGTACCCTACGGGAACACAGATGTGAGATGTCTAAGTCACATTATCCACTCCTACAAACAGTGAGTGAGGTTTTAGGATGGCTTGCAAGTGTGTGTGTGTGTGTATTTATATGAGAGAGAGAGTCAGAGAAAGAAGCAGAGAGAGAGAAACAGAGGAAAGTCATCACTTACACAGTATGTTCTTTGGTAAAGGTATTGCTGACGAGAGAAGCCATTTGTGATGCTTCCTGCTTTCAAAGTTGTTTTGAGAAAAAAAAAAAAAACAAGGAAATGGATGTGAAGATGATGCCTGGCTCACATGAATCTCAAAAATAGTGGTTATTGGTGGGGGCGTAGTAGCGTTCCTGAGCTGTCTCACGCACAGCTCAGTTCAGTGAGCATTCAAGAATACCTGTCATAGGTCAGGGGCTACACTAGGTCCTAAAGAAACATGTGGCACAGCCCAGGATATGTGCATATATCCATGGCCGGATATGCAAATAATTCATCAGACTAGGGAACATTATGTGGAAAAAAATAGAAATATAAAAAAAAAATCGAAAATGGCATAGAAAGGAGAATGTTTAAAATGGCTGGGATGGTCGGAAATGGGCTTGAAAGGATGAATAGGAGTTTGCTATATGGACAAAGGTTGATAGGGAAGGTCGTGGTAGGTAATGGGATTAATAGACATGGGATATCCAGGGAATTGTTGGAGAAAAGGTGTGAAGAGTCCAGCAGCAGTGCTGAGGATGGAAAGCCTGTCGGCACTTGGAAACATTTTTAACAAATTAGCCTGCGGCAAGGACCCAGTGGGTACTTATTTCCATTATCAAACTCATCCAACTGTATTGTAAGTTATCTACATTTGTCTTCCCTACAGGATTGTGAGCTCCTTGAATCAAGAGATATTTGTCCTTATTTTTTTAACCCCCTCGTGCCTGGAATACACTATACCCTCAATGTTTGTTGAATAACGAATCAATTACAATTGTTTCCCAAGAGGAATCCTGACTTTCTTAAGGCTGCAGTGCCTGGCATTCCAGGGGGCTGGGCCCCTCCCAGGGCTGCCGACGGCAGGTGCTGGGTGAGAAGGAGGCCAGTGTGAGGTGTTGCAGCTCTAGGAGGGGGCTGACCATTTAAGGTTAAGTCATCACCTAATAATAGGGTTTTATATGGTACCAAAAATGGGATGGTCGAGAGTGGCCATGGGATCGTTTTATTAGTGTTATTTTTTTTATAGACAAAGGACAATTTTGCTGAAAAGGTTTGTATTGGAGATTAATTCTAATTGAAATGGCTCTGCTAGGAAATGAAATCTTCAGGGCCTTAATGAAAGGTAGTTTTTCAGTAGATAAATATGAAGTTGAAGCAAAATGGGATACATCTGTAGTTTAAGGGAATAACTCTGGCCTCTGGTGCCTTGGAGGGCCTGACGGGAGGCTTTGTGGGTAGGTCCCCTCCCTGCCTCTCGGGCAGCCACCCGGGTATAGGGTAGGCAGGGTGGAAGGGTCCCCCTCGGAAGACGCAGAGCAAGAGCCAGCCTTGGGGGTGGCCCTGGGACATCAGTTTGCAGGCAGCCTGGGTAGCACTGATTCCCAGTATGTCCCCCTCATCAATTTGAATCCTGAAGGGTAATTTCTAAGCTTTCTTCCGTTTCAAACAAAGTGGCCTAAGAATTTCACAAAAACAAGCTGAAACTTAGAATCAGGGGACAACTTAAGGTGGCCCTGGTCTGATTTCCACATGCAGTTTTGGTCTCTCCACAAATGAGCAAGCTGAGCGTCATGGCAGTCACTACCCATTCCAGCGACACAGCTTGAGAGGCAAAGCCAGGATGTGAACACCAGCTGCCAGCCCAAAATGGGCTTCATTTTCTCATTTTTTTTCTTCAGAGTAATGTATAGGGCATAGATACAGTCTCCTATGCAATCCCCTTTCTTTTCTGGCCGGTAGCTAAACAGCAAAACAAGATTGTGAAAATGGAGGAAGTAGATGTTCTTACAGCACAACTCTATGAACTAGTTTTCTTTCCAAGTTTAACAGCGTTATTGAGTGACCGCAAATAGTGCAGGGCATATGTGTAAACCAGTGGGTAACACCAGTCGCTGGGGCCCTTCCACAGTGGGAGGCTGCCCTCTTCTCAGCACCAGGACTCTGATGCCTGAACAGCGCCTGCTCGAGCTCAGGAAAGAACCAGGGATGGAGAATTCCGCAGAGCCAAAGCCCCAACCTTGGCCAGCCTCTGGGTTCAGCGCTCTTCTGCGTAACTCCCACTGCCCTCCCGTCCTCCTCCGGGCTGTAGAGTCTTACAGATGGGGCCGCAGGCATTGCCAGGTCAGGCCCTTCGTTTTACAGATACACAAGTTGTGAGGCCACTCTCCCCCTGTGCCCACATCCGACAGTGCTACCCTGGTTATCACACCTGTGCCGTGTTTTGGGGACCCCATAGTCCTTCCCCATTACAAGCTTCTGAGCTGGGAGTGCAGGATCTTTATTATTCTAACAATCGGGACGTTAAGCTCAGATAGCCTGACTAGCAGAAGGTATAGCCAGCTTTGACTTTGAACCTCCCGGGTCCTTGACTGGGATCACACCACCTCCCTCCCTCCCTCCTCTGCGCTAAGTCCCACCTTCCGTGATGGGAGGCCTGAACCCTGAGTCAGGCCCTCGGGTACAGGTGAGCTGCAGGGACAGACTTGGGACAGAGACAGGGTCACATGAGGTGCCTCTTTTGTCCGACAGCTGCACTAGCACAAGTGGCTGCCAAAGTCTACCTGCAAATATAGGGTTGCTGGGGGAACAAACAGGTTTTAATCAAGGAGCTGAGTAGATTTGCTTTTCTAATAATTCCCATATTAATTAGTGTCATTTGCAAAAAGAGCCCGTTGAGCACTTGGTTCTGCTGGGGCCTGGGCTGGCAATCCTGAGGGCCTGGGGTCGCCCCACAGGCTGAGAACACCTTGCTTCAGGGAAAAATGTAATTTTGTGTTAAAACCCAGGGGAGGTCTCTCTGATGGAAGAAAAATAAACAAAAAAAGGATGGTCTATAATGTTCCTCCTCCCTTGTGCCTTGGCCCAGAAGCAGTAATTACACAGCTGAGAAGGGTGCTTTAAAAATCCTCTTTTCTGTGTACCCCCAACTCCTTAGCACCCCTGCTGGCCTCCAGTTCACCTGTACAAATAAATACTGGATGCCCCCCCCCCCCACACACACACACCGTGGGTTCACACACCATAGATTCAACCCCCCACTGTGGGTTCTGGTCACCACTCCTCTGGACTACCCCCAATCCCAGGGGCTGGACACAGCGTGTTGGAGAATTCCAAATAGTGACATCACAGAAGTCTGGGGCCTGGGGAGGCAGTTTGAACAATAGGTACATGAAAATAGTAATATTAATACCATTTGCTTATTAGGGGCAAGCCAGCCGTTGTTCTAAGCACTTCACCTGCTACTGTTCTCATGGTGGAAATGAGGAAACGGAATTGTGGGGAAGATAAGCAGTCGGTTCCCAGGCACTTGGCTTGTGATGACAGAGCACAGACTAGAGCCCAGCTTACTCCAAAGCTCACGTTCACATGGCACCGGCTGTGACTTGTCCCTTCCCAGGGGGTGCTATTCTCACCTCTGGTCCTGTTCTGGCTCTTTTTCCAGCCCTACATCACCCGTTGGTCCAGTCCCTCGTCACCCTGGCAGGGCCTTCCCCTTGGAGCTCCTCCTACCTGGGCAGGAGCCTGCATTTTCAACCTTTCCCCTTCCTGGTCTCTGCATATCAAACCCCCACGGTTCTCCCTCTATTGCTCCTGTTGGAAGGTTTCACAGAGCATGGCTGTCAACCGGAGTCCTGGCCACCTTCCTCATAGGAGCGCCTAGGGCATGGGGCTGAGTGGCAGAATTCTATCTGAAGCACCCTGTACCCCTGCGTTCTACCATGCGGTTTCCAAAAAAGAAATATTTCCTTCCCTCCTAAAAATCCAGTGTAAAAGCAATCACAAGAGCACAGTGGGTCATGGGTCGGTTAACCTGGCAGCAGGATGCCTAATGACCACCCCCCCCCCAATGGTGTCCCTTTAGCAGAGATCTTCTCTGTAAGAAGGGGAGCCACAGGGAAGTTTCACTTACACATGTCCCATATTGTGGTGACTCAGTAGAGTGTGCTGTTCACATTTATGGGGACTCTGGGGACCCTGACCACCACACAGCCTTCAGTAAGGTTATTCAGTGGGCTCCTGTCTCCTATTCCCACCCTGGGCAGCAAAGGTGTTTGTGCTCTGGGTTTGTGTGGGAAAGACATCCTGGTAGCCCTGACAAGAAACAGCCATTTTGGGAGACAGCTGCTGGGAAGGAGCAGGCCAGAAACCAAACAGCAACCCCCTCTCCACCCAGAAAGGCTTCCAGGCCAGGGTTTCTGGGAATTAACAGAACAGTAACTTTTCCTCTGGCCCTGGCTGGCGCCCAATTAAGAGAGTGACTCCTACCTAGATTTGCCCTGAGCACAAAAATTAGTCCTTCTGCAGAAGGGATGACTCCCCCTGGAACCCCCCTTCCATATTCCAACCCTACTGATAAGGGAGATAATAGGAGCCTCCTAAACTGTGTGAAGCTGAGCTGGCTCCTGGTCAGACTCTACTCTGCTCCTTTCTGATAAAGCCTTCCCAATCCCAGGGCTGGCCTTCTCTCCTTCTTTGGGGCCCTCTCTTAACCCTCCCCCTAAACCCCCCTTGGTGGGTGCATGGGACCTGGAGCTGATCCCAGGGAGTCATGAGCTCAGGTGTCCTTCCAGGTGGGTCCTCAGGCTTCCTGGGGGCTCTGGGCACACATCTGTTTATCCCTCTTTTTCCTGCACACCAAGAAAATTCCTACAGGCCACCTGAACTCCGCCTCTCCAACTTGTCAAAGAAGAAAACCGCAACCGTGTAATTATGACATCCTGGGGGTAATTTTAACTATAAGTCATTATTCTAAAACAACCGATGCAATCCCCATTTGCCAGCACAAAGAGATGATTCTCACTAGCCTGAGCTCACTGTCAAACATGCCAGGAGAAATAAAAAGGTGCTAATGCAATATAGCCTAGAAATAGAAAATAAGATTAGAGGCGACGCTTGAGATTTCGGGGTGGGGGGGCAGCACCGGGTTTAGCTACCAGCAAAACTGTCAGACAGAGGCCTCCGAGGTCATTAATACCAGAATCTTCATTAAGGAAGTAGATAAAATTAAAGGGTGTTTTGTGAGGATTTACTTTTTCCTGGAGGTTTGCAGTCTCTGAAGGGCGTTTGGGGCTGTGGCTGGGGGAGTCAGGATGCAGGCGTTCTCATCTTTGTCATCATCTTGGGGCGCCAACAGGGAGCAGGCTGCATGGGGGGACCCTGCTTGGAGCTGGGGAGCTGCAACATAAGTGCCCCGGGACTGGCTGGCCCCAGCCTTGTCCACTGAGGGGGCATGGCGCCTGTACACAGCAGGGAGGGCTGTGTCCGGTGCAGGAGTCCAGGCCGTGAGGCTCCGGGCTGCATCCTGAACTCCGGGCGGCAGGGCAGGAACAGGCTGGGAGCAGGCAGGGCGGTGCTGGTTGGCGTCTCCGCTGCCCGCGGGGTCCTCTTGCCCGCTGTGTCCCCCTCGGTCTAGCAGCGCCTTAGCCTCTGCGGCTCCTGCCGAAACCTACCGCGCAAATCCCCACGGTGCTGTTACATGGTTAGAGTTCCAAGGTGGTCAACAGTCTTCACAGGGATGGTGATAGATGCACAAAGACATTTCTGAAGTTAAAAAGGACTTAAAATCCCCCAAAGATAAGCTTTAAGCGATGGAGTGCAGGCACTGTGCTTGGTCCATGAGGCACGGACAGGGAGCCCCCGTCTCATAAAGTGGACTGCTAGGGCTGGACTCAGAATCAAGCCCTCCGCCCCTGTGTGCGTGTGTCTGCCCCTTGCTCCGGGATGCTGGGCGGGATGCTCTCCTTCATATTCTGTCGTTCTCAGGAAAGACTGTTCAGGGGTCGGCAGGCTTTAAGCGGGGACAAAGAAAAGGTGGAGGGCGGGGTGGGGCTGGCAGGCGAGGTTGGGTATATCAGCAAGCTCTGAAAGCCCCCAGCAGGCAGTTTCATGACCACCACAGAGGGCCTGGGCAACCTGTGCAGCCATTGGTCACTGGCTGTTGTTGGGCGGGACGCACCAGGGAGAAGGACCCCTCTTAGGTGATTGGACAAAAAAACTCACAGGAACAAATAGGGAGCCAATCAACAGATAGCAGTCAGTTAAGGTTTAAAGAAACCAATCAAGGTAAGCCAGCTGGGTTTGAAGGACCCAATCAGTGTTTGCCAGCAAGATTTGGCCGGCAGGTAAGGCATAAAAGCTCCAAACTAGCTGAGCCTCAGGGGCAACCCTCCAGGAGTACCTGCGTTGTATGGAAGCATTTCCTTTTTCTAATAGACTATCCCTCTGTAGACTAACACTCTGTATGTGTTTTATCACTTCTGCTTGCCTGTGCTCTCTGAATTCATTCTTCTATTCCTGAGACCAAGAACCCATCAGGGAGAGGAAGAAAAATCCCCTATCAATACTTGCTTTACCCTAGGGAAGGATGATGATGGTGATAAAGTTGAGATTCTTGAAGGAAAACAAGGGGTCATGTTTCCCCCCGTGTAACGGTGCATATGAGCTCCCCTTGGACTCACACGGTTCTAGGACCTTTATTTGGGTGTGTGGGGAGGGTTTCACCATAGCCGAATAAAACAAGGGGGCTCTTCTGGGCTCCTTCCATGGGGGAATAGACGGGGCCCAGGAGAGGTTGTGCTTTGATTTTGCACAGATAGAACAGCAGAGATCGGAAGAGGGGCTGGAACCTTTCCAGGCTCATGGGTCGGGCATGGGAAGCGTCCCTTTAGCTGATCATGAATCTGGGAGCTGCAGATCACTTGGTCCTAACTAGAATCTGTTTATAGCAACTGGCCTAGAATTTTTTTTTTTTGCAGTTTTTGGCCGGGGCTGGGTTTGAACCCACCACCTCTGGCATATGGGGCCGGTGCCCTGCTCCTTTGAGCCACGGGCGCCGCCCCTAGAATTTTAGTCGTTAAAATAATGTCCTGTCACATGAAGAGTTTATAATCTGGCCTTTATGGAGAGAAGTCTTTCAAATCCAGCCATCCTAGACACGGTGCCCGAAGCTGAATGACCTGCAGCACGGGGCTCCCTGGGGAGCTGGTTACAATGCAGAGTCTCAGGCCCCACTGCAGGCTGGCAGAGTTGGAGTTCAGGATGTTCCTTCTCCAGGTGATGTGTATATTAAAGCTTGGGGACCGCTGGCCTAAAGCTGTGGATTGCTCGTGAAGAAGATGGATTCCAGGCTGGGGTGGGGTTTCGTGGGCTCCAAATACCTTCTTCTGTGGAGGGGAGTGGGGGATAACAGTCCCTGCATTGCTTACTCTGTGCAGCGCTTGGAAGATCAAACGGCGCAATAAACCGGCAAGTGCTTCAAGAAGCGTGCGGTGCTTGGGAAACGCGGCATTTTCATGCCGGTTGGCAGCGGGCCGGCCCGGCCCTGCCCCGTTAGCCCGGGAGTCCTCTTCATCTACCCAGCCAAATTAATCTATTTCCCTGCTCTGGCTCCCATACTCTCTTTGAAACAACATCAATTTTGGTTGCTTTCATCCAAACTGCAAAGAGTATTTGAATTCACATTACTGCCTTTAGTGAGATTCTCTCTTCTTTGCCTCCATTTTTTTTTTTTTCTTTTGACACACATTTGCTGCGGTGCCTGGGACCTGGTGCAGAGGAGATTAGCACGGTGTTCATCCACTGGCCCTGCCTCTGAGGAGCAGAGCTTTCTGTTTATCTCTTCAAAACAGGTGCTCTGGATTTTTATCCCTGGGGGAATTTATCAGGGTGAATTCATTCATTCATTCATTCATTCTCATCTCCCTCTCTACCTCTACACACACACACACACACACACACACACACACACACACACACACGCACACCCTCTACATGTCTGCTGTATATTAGGGAGGCTGTTTTCCATAGAGAGCCATTTTTGGATTGTCTGCAGTTTAGTTCTTCCCTCTAAGCTCAGTCTTAGATTGGACGTTTTTACCCCATCAGCAGCAGCCTGGCCCTTATATCTATCCAATGCATATGGATTGCTTCCAGCCCCAGAAGCTCTTTCATCTGGCCTGGCATATTCAGAGCAAGCCAGGGTTTTCATTTTCTTTCATACAGGTGCCTATGCTGGGTGACTTGCAGTGCCCAGAGAGAGAGAGCGTCATTGACCATTTGTTCAGTGAGTCTGTTTTCCTGTCTTTTTCAACATGAGCACTCAGGGGCATGCAATTATAAATGCACAGCTCTCACCGTGAGCACACTGTAAACGTGATTAGGTGATTGATTTCTGTGGTGATTGGTTCTCATTTGTGTTTCCATGAATGTCTGTATGTTAAGCATGCACTTAGTAGTATGTGCTCAAGTCAGATCATAGTAAGCCGGTAATGTGTCGAAGGTATTAGGCTAAGACATAAAGGCATAGGCTTTGCTTTCAAGGACTTTTATAGTCTCCTGACAACCATGCAACATTCATAGAAAGTTGAAAGTGATAAGGGTCATGAAAGAAGGATATAAAATGAGATTAGAGGAATGCGAATGTAACCTTGCTTTTAGCTGCAGACCAGAGGCAACTTCTCAGATGAAATGGCATTTGAACCTGTGGAAATGGACACTGCATTTAAGGCCGAGTGAGCCCAGGAACAAAGACAAAAAGAAACACTGGTATATAGTGAATAGCAAGTGGTTCATTTTGGCCAAAACTCCCAGGATGGGTGAAGAGATCCTGGAGATGTGGTTTGGATGCAGATCAGAGAGTTTAAATTTTGGACCTAGTGAATCAGGAGACAGTGATCAGAGCAGTGCTTTAGGAAGATCATGTTGGTAGTGTTTGTAAAACAAACTGGAGACCTGGGCCAGTAGAGGCATCAGAAGCAGTGAAGAGGCTATGATAGCATCTAGAAGACGGATAGTGAGTGTATGATTTGGGGTGCTGGCAGAGGCCGATAAAGGAAATATCACGGACCCAACATTGACAAAGCTCAGAAATGAATTCACTTCGGGGGAGAAAGGGAAAGATGATGGGGCTGGGGGCCTGAGATGACCAAGGTGCCATAATACACATGAGGAATACAGCCCAGGACGCTCATCGTTTTTTTAATGGGGTGCAGGATGAAAGGAGTTTTGTTTGGGATGCCGTGAGTTTAAAGTAAACTAGATGGAAAAGTTCTGGAAGGCACGGAACATTTGGAAATGGCACTTGGGAATGATTTCTGAACTTAAGTTACATTTGATAGTCACATTGACAAAGGGTGGGTGGAAGCTTGATAACTGAACACACTATTATGGGCAGACATGCCCTGGAAGGATTGAAGGGCTGGTGGATGTAAATGTCTATATTCAGGAAGGGGGAAGATAAGAAGGAGGGTGAGGAGGTGGAAACACACCTGGGTGTTGCTCCTAGCTATGCTGAGTGCGCACATACAGAATTTAGATTAAAATGCACACATATCTGGGCGACTAGTACATGCAATTCCATATAATTGGAAGAAAACAAGGGCGCCGCAGCCACCGTGCCTCAGTGACGAGAGCAGGGGGATGATCAATATCACCAATCCGGGGAGAGAAGCAGGCAGGGCACAGAGCAGCAGCTGGTCCCTGCGCCCCCCCCCCACATGTCCACACATGTGCTCACAGGGAACATCACACAGGCAGTCCCCAAGTTACCAACATCCACACTGTCTACAACTCGTACCTACAAGTGGAGGTTATTACGGGATAGGTCCTGTAGGTATGTTATGTATTTACATACAAATTCAACTTAAGAACAAACCTACAGGACCTGTCTCGTTCATAACTCAGGGACTGCCTGTGTAAGCAGGGAACAGGAAAGAAAGAGGATGAAATTGTGAATGAACAGACAGCAGTAAGTAGGACAATGGTATATGAGGACAGAGGTGCATCTGACCAAGTATTTTCTTGATTGTTATGTTGATTCCTCCCACGCTTAACTTGGGTTCTGAGCCTTGATGTGATTCTGTGTGGTGTACTCAGCTAATACTGCTGCCTTTCAGGTTCCTGGTTTTCCATAGGTGTGGAATTATTAGGTGACTTGCTCTGCCCCAGTTCTCTCTTGTGTCAGTGTGAGCTTCTCAGTAATTAGGCTCTTGATTATAAAATTTACTTTGAGCAGAAGGATGGCCAGAATATTTAGTTTGTTCTGGTGCGTACTATGCTGAAAGGCAGGAACAGCACTCTATTACCAGTTTGAATTATTCCCTCTAAGGAGGGGAGGCTGTGTTCTGCCTATTTTTTCTGGGTTAGGAATCACCTAAATTTAGTTAAATATACAACTTACATTGAATGTGCAGAGGATCTATTTTGGGACAAGAAACTAAGGCAAAGGCTCATCATGAGAAATAGGGTAATACGCTTAATTCTTAATAATGCCCCATCATCTTTTCTCCATTATATGGCATCTGATTTCATTCCTCTTTCAGACTCTCATTTTCTTAAATTTTAGTTAACATTATACTCACAGAGCCAAATCCTAGCGAGGAATGGCTGAGATATGACTGCAGTCAGCACACCTATGCCGCACTCCCCACGGCACAAGAGGTGGAAAGAGGGCGAGGTGGTTTGGCCTATAGGTTGGTTGTGTGAAGTTTATTCCTGTCATTACTGTTTTTCATTTAATAGCTATTTACTGAGCTCACACTCCTCTGTGGCAGCCTCCATCCATTCTTCCTTCTTCCCTCCCTCCCCCTCTCCCTCTCTCCCCCTCTCCCTCTCTCCACTCCCTCCCTTCCTATTACAAAACAACATGCTAAAAGTTCTGGTCCTGAAATCTCATTCTAGTTTGTAGAAAAACCAAATTAACAGAACCTTGATTTTTTTTTTCCTTCCTCGGGGACTTTATCATGAATTGTTATCTGATTTCCCTTGTGGCACACCAGGGTCACGTGGTGAGTGTATGTGAGTGTGTGTGTTTGTGTGTGAGTGTAAGGGATGAAAACAAGTTTTTCTTTATGAAGTGTGGAGTAGGTACAGTATTTCACAGCCGTCTAAGTTGTAATGAAATTCTTCTATCTGAAGCCACTTTTCTGGATCCTGATCAGCAGATGCAAATTCTACCCTGCATGCTGATAAAACCAAACACACCCATTGGTGTATCTGCCGAAGGCGTGTGCGTGCACAGTCACATGTGATTTTATTAAAATGCCACACATCCTTATTACTTGTACATTCACTTCTAAGTAGTTGGAGAGTTTTCCTTTTGCAGCTTAAAAAGATAGCCAGGCATTACTGGGGAGGCTGAGGCAAGAGAATCACATAAGCCCAAGAGCTGGAGGTTGCTGTGAGCCGTGTGATGCCACAGTACTCTACTGAGGGCAGTAAAGTGAGACTCTGTCTCTACAAAAAAAAAGAAAAAAAAAAAGATAGCCAGGCAGGAGTTATTTAATAGAATGAAAAGAGTTTCTAAGGGACCAAATGATATTGGGCAAGTTGGAAGTTGAGGGCTGTCCTCCCACTGGAGAAGAAGTTCCGTCAACCACGAGAGGGTGAGGGCGGTTCCTGCCGCGCTGTGCCTCAGTGCACCCCAGGGTCCTTGGACCGTGCTCTTGTTTCTCTAAGCCCAGAGTAAGGCGTTCTTCCACGACTACAGCCTGCCTCGCTGTCCAATATAACCCATTAGCAGCTCAAACTCCAGTTATGGTTCTGTAACCATTTGGCTGGGCGGTAATTTCTACCCCCTGCTACCCTGCTTGGAAGGGTGAATTGCTGGACATCAAGTCCTGGCAGCGTCTTCCATGTGGCCTCCTTGCTCAGAGGTGGGGCCCGATTCAGCACTTCCCCTGCTGGACAGTTCACGGCTGGAGCCTTTGACCCTGCCTTTCCTCTCCCTTCCTCTGGTGTGGCTCCAGCCACAGGTGCAGGGGCCCAGTGGCTACAGAGGCTAGTGAATGGGCGATGAAGCTGCCCCAGAGCTTGGCTTCTCACCCTGTCTTTGTCCAGCCCGGTCGGCCTGGCCACTGTGCCACAGTGAAAGACAGCAGCACATCCGTGCTTGGCCTGATGGGGGTGGGAGTGGGGACTGAGGTGCAGGATGAGGTTTCAGCGTTTGTCATTGTCATGTACATCTCACAGACACTCATCTCAGGACTTCACAGAAGACAGACCCACCCCAATCCTCCCATTCCTTATGTTTCAACCACACCGTCCTACTTCCTCCTCCTCCTCCTCTTCCCAGGATGAAGGGGAGCACCAGGATCTGCAGACTAGAAGGACAGCATTGCTTCCAGGGGAATTCCTCATGAACATAGGCCCATTTTCCACCTGTGTCCTACGGTTTTCATCTTTCTTGACCACTGGCCAATTTGACTCCTGGGCAGTCTGAGGTAAGACACGATTTGTATGAAAAGATGCTCAACACCACCTATTACTAAGAAAATGCAAATCCCAACCACAGAAAACCAGCATCTCACACCTGTTAGGGCAGCTACATCATGAAGCTGGGAGATGAGCAGCCCTGGTGAGGGTGGAGAGAAAGGAGCCCTTGCATGCGTGGGCAGCAATGTACATCGGGTAGTCATTGTAGAAGACACTGTAAAGCTTCAAAATAGAACAACCACATGATCCAACAACCTCTCTTCTGGGTACGTATTCAAAGGAAATGAAATCTCAAGGAGATATCTGCATCCCATGTTCAATGCAAGATTATTTGTAGTAATTAAGTTGTGGAAAGAACTTACGTGTTCATCAATGGATGAATGGGTAAATGGAGAGAGAAATGGTGGCACACACACTTACATAATGACAGATTATTCCGACATCGAAAGAAGGAAATCCTGTCGTTTGTGAAAATATTGACGATGGAAGCCATTGCAGTAAGCGAAAAAAGCCAGACACAGACAAATATTGATGATCTCGTTTATAGGTGGAATCTAAAAAAGTCAAGATTAGCAATTCAGCCTTAATAGTAAAAAAAAAAAAAGAAGAAAAAAAGTCAAGCTTATAGGAGCAGAGAATGGAATTGGGGCTATAGAGAATTAAACATCATACTTGGTACAACAGTCACCGATATCATAACTCATCTGAGGAATTACTGAGAACAAGACATTCTCTTGGCAAGCCTGGAAATCTCTTGTGAGTTATAAGGCAAGTAACTCAGTAATCCTGGAGGAGCAAAGTTCAGTCCTGTAGAAGTAAGGCTAGGGGGCTGTCAAGGTGTGGCTCTGGGAGAACTGGGCAGGTGTCGGTCAAAGGGTACAAGTTCTCAGTTACACGATGAATACGTCTAGAGATCTAAGGTGTGGTATAGGCAGTGATGGGTGTGTTAATTAATTTGATGATGGTAATCATTACATAATGTATATGTATATCAAATCATGATATTATACACTTCAAATATATCCAATCAATTATATTTTATAAATTTTCTAAAGGGAAGCATAGTAGGCCGAAATGAAAAAATTCTTTCTGAAGAACTAATGTCCAAGCTGGAATTCCATACCTAGCGTCTCTTTCATACTTTTGACCTGTTATCCACGACAAATCACAGAAACACTCAGCACACAGCTCCTGGCAGGGCCAAAAACTCAAAATGAGTCATTATTGCTGTGTGGCCGAGCCGAGTCAGTGCGCTCATTAATAGAAGTACAGAATCTTGATGGACAGAGGTCATTTCTACTTTTTTGTTGTGATAGATCATAATCTTTCGTGTTTCAGGTGAGTCGAAAATAGGCTAGATTTCCTTCAGCAAACGGGATCCTGAAGGGATATAAAAATATTCTACCTGAGAATGCTTGAATAAATCAGGGTGTCTGGTGTCACCATGTTAATTATGACCTGTGGACAAGAGATTGGACTTATCCTCTATATCCCCATAGGTGGAGCAGTGGGTGAGTTGGGTGGGCAGGGAGGAGGAGATAATCTCAAAGTGACAGACTGAGACTCAGGATAAGGAAGAATTTCTAAAACTTGGAGCTTCCAGAGGTGGGTTCCTGGGCAGGGGAAGGGTCTGAAGACAGCCCCATGACCAGCAGGGACAGAAGAGTGAGGGTCAGCACAGTGGCTAGGCCAGGTGGCCCTCAGGCTTTACCTGCAGTCCTCAGAGTCTAACTCCAACAGCTGATTCAACCCAAGGACAGGTGCACACCTGTACCTGACTCTCCCAGGTCATCCTGCCCATTTCATTCCCTGACAGATTGGGTTCACGTGGAACTTAGGCCCATAGCCATGTCCCTGAGAGATCATTTGCCCGATGGCTGGACCAAAATTAGGAGTGAGGAGGTAAAGCCTGAACCTGGAAGGCAGGACAGCCTCACCTCCCATTAGTCCACATTCCACAGCGAGGGAACATTGTGCTCAGCTTCAACTCAAACAATTAGTCTTTGTTCCCACACATTCTCAAAGAATGACTTCAAGGATCCCAAATAAATATTTTCATAAAAGAGAGCAAATTTGTATTACTTAACCCAAGGAATGCAAACAAGTGTAATTAAAGTGAATATCCATAAATAAAGTAAATACATTACTTAGGAAATGAATTAATTAGTGTTTAATAACTATCAATTACTAAAATCACTACAGAATTACTTGTAGAATGGATTGAATTCCTTGCTCCTATTAATAATTTCCATTGCTAATTGTATGCAATTGTATTTTCTTTTCTTTGGGTGCATCTTAGCAGAGCTAATTGGGGGAAGGAACAGCACAGGGAACAATGACAGGAACATTTTTTTTTCCCCTTTGTTCAGTAAAAAACAAAAGCAGTTTGAGAAATATCTGCCTGGTTGTCAAAAACCAGTGCGGGTGAGGAAGGCACACAGGAAGGAGGTTTGTTGCTGTGACACAGGCTGCCCCTCTCCAGTCCCTGGTGAGAGTGAGCAGCTGATGTCCATGACGGCCCTAAGGCAGAGGGCTGTGGATGTGAGTAGACAGGAGCAAGGTGCTGGGAGGCTCCGGGTCTGCACTCATGCCCAGCTCACTCAGCAGGGCCTGCGCGCAGTCTCGCAGATGGGGCATCTCTACCCATGGGTCTCGCCAGGTGAGGGACAGGCTGGATGTCAGAGGACAGAGGACATCGCCTGCTGCTCCCAGGGGAGGACGCATCTGCCGGCACGCTCTCTAACACCTGTCACACCGCTGTGCGTGGGAGGGACAGGTGCGTGTAAAGGGGAGGTTGAGGATAAAGAGTATCGGTGGAGGGAAAGGAAAGTCAATGGGACATACCAACCCACTTCCTTATGCAGGGCTGGCCCCGTGACTATGGAGGCTGAGAAAGTGTTGGCCCGAGAAAGCCAGTGGTGTGGTTCAGTCCAGCCCCGAAGACCCAAGAAGCAGGAGCGGAGAGAGCACATCCGCCCTTCCTCTGTCTTCTGTTCTATTCAGGCCCTCAGGGGTTGGACGAGGCCCTCACATAGGTGAGGACACATTTTCTTTACTCCATCAACTTATTCAAATGCTAATCTCTTCTAGAAACACCCCACAGATGCCTGCAGAAATAATGTTTTACCACCTATCTGGGCATCCCTTAGCTTAGTCCAGTTGACACTTAGAGAATCTAAAAAAATACCAAAGCCATAGATGCAGGGAGTAGGATGGCGGTTTCCGGGGGCTGGAAGTTTGGGGAGATGGGGTGAAGTAGGTCAAAGGGCACACACTTTCACTCACAAAGATGAGCACGTTCTGGGGGCTAACATGCAGCCACAGTTCATCAGGCCTTGCTGTTTATTTGAAATGTGTTAAGGCAGGGGATCTTCAGAGTCCTCACCTCGTATACGGACACACTCAAAAAAGGGCCACCACGTGTGTAGGGAGGGAGGTGCTGGTTAACCTGATCGTTGTAATTGTCACACAGTCTATTCATATATCAAATCATCATGTTGTAGGCCTTGAGGACACACCCTTTCTTTTTGTCAAATGTATCTTAATAAAGCTGGGGGAGAAAAAGCTATGGGGGAGACCAGGAAGAGCAGAGAGAGGTCTGCATGGTGTGAGGCTGGTCTGAAGTCTTCCTACCAGCATCACACGTCCATTCTGCCCTCCCCCAGGACAGCTGTCGACTGCAGGGCTGAAGAAGATGCCGGGGTTACGTCCTGGTGAGCACACAGGCTGGCAGGAAGGTGGAAGCTTAACACTTGGATTCCCACGCTGCCACAGCACTTCTGCCCTAGACCCAGGCCAGGCTGACCAACACTGAGGAACATGTTTGAAAGTGTCTCTGTCCTTGTGGAAGCCCCAGCAGTGACACTGGATGCCCGGCCATATTGCTGGGGACAAGTCCTTGCCAAGGGGTGAGTGGAGCTGACCTGTCTCTTCTCTGTCCCATGTCACATCAGTCGCCACCATGGGTTCACGCACTCATGATGTGCCCGTGAGGTTCAGAACATAGCGGTGGGGAGGAAACATTCCCTGGTTTTTTGGGTGCTGTTGAATGGACACTGAAATACAGAGTGACCTGTACCGTGAGCTTTTCAGAAGGGCGTAGAAAGGTGTGCGGTAAAGGATCAGCGGCTTCTCCACGAGGAAGTGTCCTGAGCAAAGAGGGAGGAGCAGGTGGGTGAAAGGGGGTGTCCCCATCCTGACTTATCTGATAAGGAAGCTGACGGGCAGAGACATGTGAGTTGCCTAATATCACACAAAGATGGGGACAGTTTGTCCAAACTGAGATTTGAATCAGGGTCTGTGTGACCCTGAGGACACTGGTTATTCAAGTTCAACCTGCTCTCTTTGTCCCTTGCCATGGGAAGGAATGTCCCCCCATGTGTCCCCCTCCTTCAGTGTTTGCTGCAGCAGAGGAGAGGCCCAGATCCGAGGTTGGATTCTGATACTGTGCTGTAACCCCGGATACATTGCCGAGCCTGCTGAATGTAAATGGAATACCTGCCTCAGAGCGGTCTGAGGATTAGAAGAAAAAAAGAAAGCCATTGTTTGTAGAGAGCTTAGCGTAGCGCCTGGCACATAGTAATTATTCAATAGAGGATAGATAATATCATTATTGTGGATGCTAAGCCTCATTTTTTGTCTCAGTTGATTGTTATTAAGCCAAGCTAATATGTTGCCTGATGAGGCATCGGCCTAAATTATATTTGCATTTTAGATGGAAATGCTTGAAGACCAAAATTTATCCTGTGCCTACGGAGAGCAGCCATCTTGCTCTCTGTCCTGAGAGGGAGAAAACAAAGACTGGACTAGCCCTTAAAGATGCTTCCAAACTTTGCCAAAAGAAAATTCAGAGCGGGGCACGGTGGCTCACACCTGTAATCCCAGCACTCTGCCAGGCTGAGGTGGAAGGATCACTCGAGTTCAGGAGTTCAGGACCAGCCTAAGCAAAGCAAGACCCTGTCTCTACTTAAAATAGAAAAACTGGATGTTGGGGTGGGCACTTGTAGTCTCACTTACTTGGGAGGGTCGCTTGAGCCCAGGAATTTGAGGTTGCTGTGAGCTATGACACCACGGCACTGTAGCCTGGATGACAGTGAGACCCAGTCTCCAAAAGAAAAAAGAATATTCAGAAAGATGATGGCTGTGTCTGGCCCTGGTTAAGGGACTTGCCTCCAGTGCAGAAGCCTGTGTAGTGGCCCCAGAGGAAGAAGCCTGCACTGTCTTCACCCCACATCTCTCCTCTATTCTGACTCAGAAAAGAGATAAGCCCCAGCAGAAGACTTGCTCTTTGAAACACTGCAGTGCAAGAGCCAAGGCCAAGCTTCCCTGAGCTTCCAAAAGGCATCTGCTGCCCTGAGAACTTCCTGGAGCCCCACCGGGAGGCTGAGCTGCCTCTGTGGGCGCCTCCTACACGTGGGAGTCCAGCAGCTTCCATCAGTTTCCATTTTCTGAGATCAGCAATTTAATCTTAACCTGCCAAGCCGAGTCCCCCCTTGGCAGGCAGAGGCTTTCCCAGGGAATGATTGAATTTCACAGGGGCGGTAAGACTAGGGCTTCTGCCGAATCAGGCCCCACGAGCGCCTCCCGTAAATTGCCCCCTTGCTCTTCAGGTCGGGGTGCTGCCTCCACCACCTCCCCTACTGAGGAGGGGACCCTGGGTCACGCCTCCGCTCCAAACGGGGGACAGTACGGCCCTGGGTCCTCTTTCACGGAACCTGTGGCAGCAGGGAGTGAGTGTCACAGGTGTGCACTGCACTGTGTCAGCCCCGCTTGTCTCGACACATGCCCGCTTGCTGAGCGCCACACACTTAACCACGGGGCTGAGAAGGGCCATGTGGAAACCAGATCATCTAGAGAAATCCCAGTCCAGGGCTTCCCAGACTAGGAGAACAGGATCCTACCATCAACTCTCCAGAGACTTTAGCTTAGCAGTGTGTGTTGAACAAAGGCTGCTGGTTAGGACAAAGCTCAGAGCAGCCAGCCCAGGGTGTGCCCTGTACCTGGGAGATTTCAGAATCTGGCACTCAGTGGCCATCAGGCTTGGGGAACAGTGGAGACCCCCAGGCCCAGTCAGTGCTTCTCTGTTTTTCTCAGTTTGACCCGACAGAAGTGTGTGAAAGTCTGGGCTCTTCTCCCTTAGGACGCCCAGTCTGAGCGCCAGCTGGGAGGACGGCCATGCTGGGTTCTGCTCTGCCTCTGACTGGCCTGTGCTACATTCCCTGGAGCCTCGTTTCCCTCCCTGTGAGTTGGGGAAGTGCAGGGGGTGGCTAGATGGTCTCCAGGGCCCTCTGGGTTTAAGTGTTCTACTCACTGTAGGAGGCCGGGGGTTTGGGGAAGGAAAGCCGAGTAGTGAAAAGTGTTTACTGCTCTGGGACACAGGGGCCAGCCCCACCAGAAAGTTCCTCAGCCCTGTTTGAAGCTGACCCACGAACACTGCCAGGTCGTTGGTGGAGCAATAAGAAAAGGTTCTCAAAAGCCCCCGACAGAGGCCATGGCAGCAGAAATGACAGCCTCTTTCTGTGAGCTGGACACCTGTCTCTACCCTGCCTTGTGGCCTGGCTGTCTGTTCTCACAGGGGCTTGAGAGCAAGAGCTGGGTCTGCTCTGATTTGGGAACAGTCTGGAACAGCAAAGACAGTGACAGAGACGCCCTCCCACAGTAGCTCCCAGAGCCGGTGGCCTGTGCAAGGTCCCAAGCCTCAGGCCTTCACCCTCTTTCTCTCCCCTCACTCGCCCTGCAAGCCCCCCAGCTGCAAACCCTTGAGGATATGTGTGGTGGGTTCTCGCCCCTGTCTCATGGTGGAGGTGACTTGTGGGAGAAGCACCTCAGAAAAGCACCAAGAAAGCCACTTTGGAAGCTCCACTGTCCCTCCTGGAGGAGCCTGGCTCATGCATGCCCCTTCCAGCCCACCCCTGAGCTCCTGGCAGAGCCTCCGCCTGCCGTTGGCTGCTGAGGGTGGGCAGGGGACTGAGAGCAGCGCAGGACAGAGACATTCCTCAGCTTCCTGCCCCTCTTGCTCCTTGGTCCCAGCAGGTTTTGCAGGGATGGGCTTCTGTGGTTAGGCAGATGCCCCAGCAGCCAGACCTCCTCGTTCTAATGGAAGGACTCCAGCCCACGGCTCATGGTTGTCTTCTGCCTCCTATCACTCCCCCAGATCTGCCCTTTTGTTCTGAACATGAGGTAAGGTGAAAGACCACATTGCTAGGGACCTCAGAACTGGAGTGTGGCTTCTCAGCAGGCTCAGCGTCCCTGACCTGTACCCTCTCAGCCAGCTATGCCCCAGCCAGAACTCACCAAGGCTCAGGACACCCCTTCTCAGGGGGCAAGAGACCGGGGCTCTGTGCTTCCTACCCTGCAGGATCTTTGGGATCTTACTTGCCTCAACTGTGAAATAAAAATATTCATCACAAGGATCTTTCCTGCCTGCAGGGCCAGCCAGTGTCACCTGGATGTGAGAAAGACTTCAGCCCAGCTGTTGCGCCACTGACCATCACCTCAACTCCCCGACATTCACCCCATTTATTGGGTGTGTGGGGGAGGGGGCGCTTGCCCTTTCCCCTAAAGTTCCCTGAAAGATCAAGTCACAATTAGGGCAGATTTATAAGAGAAAGCTTTATTGACCATGTACATGAGAAGAGTCACAGAGAGATTACTCAATATGCCAGTGGGGTCCAGATGTTTTTATACATGCCTTTTAGAGGGGTGGGGGCACATAAGGAGTCTGGGCAATTCTGTTGAGGTGACAAGTGTGCCAGGGAGAACAAGCGGGTGGGCAAACAGAGTGACTTGTAAAGTAACGGGAGAGACAGGTGCTGTGTTTTAAAGGCTTTGGCCCAGGTCTGGTTGCATTCTCTTCCCTGCAGTATTTTGAAACAACAGGGAAAGGAAGGGAGGCCATTGTTCCTTTAGCTCACACAGACAGAAGGCGGGACTCTTCCCAGGCATCAATCTCTAAGAGCCTTTAATTACAAATATCCTTTATGCCACAGGGTCATATTTTGAGGTGAAATTTCCCGAGCTCCTTCATTGGCAAAGCATCAAGTATCAGGGACAGGATGACGACAGTCCTGGGATGTCCCAACAGACTCTACCATCCCCTGACCGGAGCCTGCTCCCCGGCGAGAGTCTGCAACCCAGTTTCCAAGTCCCAGACAGTAAAGCCAGACTCAGAATTCATTTCTCAGAAGAAAAAAATTGAATAAAGATCTTTTCTAGGGGGCAATTGTGGTGACAGGAGAGTCTGTCCTGGGAAGATGCTACCGACTGCTGTGGTGGTAAGTTTCCTAGACTGTGGGGGATGCCACCCAGGAGGCCCTGGATGGGACGGTCGCTTGAGGGGCCCTCACAAATCCCCACTCACCCTCACGTCAAGGGCTGGCCACGTCTCTCCCCGGGACGTAGGTGAGGGTCATGGGGCGCCCCGGCCCCCAGGCAGTGTGGTTGTCAAGTGGCAGCTCTAGAAGTAATTACCGGGAGGCACGTCATGGCAGGAGGACCCTCCGTCAGCAGCGGACAGAGGCCTCTGTCCCGTGACCCACCCAGGGACCTGTCAGAAATGGAAATAATCGTAATGAAAAGGCACATTCCTGGTTCTTGGTGCTGACCAGGCGAAATGGAGGGAGATTTTAATAAGAGGACAGACTTTGCTTTTAGCAGTAAAGCAGCCCGGGGTGACAGTGGGGGTAGAGTAGCTTAGGAAAAAACCCTGGTGAGTGTTAACAGTTCCGCTCCCCTTCCTCCCTGCTCTCTTTCCATTGATAGGAGAACAAGGACCCAGGTGCCTTATCCTGGAGGTCAGGCAGGGGGCCGGTTATCAGACACAGGGCCTGCCAGAGACAAAAATGGGAAAGCACAAGAACAGTGTACAAATGTAACTTCCATCCTCCCCAGCCACATTTTTTTTTCTCCTTCCACGCTCTGCAGGGCTCAAGGTTTTTTTTTTGCAATTTTTGGCCAGGGCTAGGTTTGAACCCACCACCTCCGGTATGTGGGGCCGGCGTCCTACTCCTCTGAGCCACAGGCGCTGCCCAGGGCTCAAGTGTTTTTCTCCACTTGGTGCCCCTTCCCCTTTGCCTTTGCCGCAAAACCCACTGCCTGGACTGTGAGCCTCCCTGGCTGGGACCTCCTGGGTTCTGGACCTTAGGGGGATGAAAACCTCTTCTTAGAGCTCCCAGAGCCCTCAGCCGTGACAGATCAGAGCTTCACCTCTTCTCCTGGGACATCTGTATTTTCAAAAAGAAACAAAGTTGTTTCCAGACAAAGAGGGTCTGGCCACCTGTCACGTCAGCCAATAGTTAGAGATGGGGATCTGTCCGCCAAACTGTGTCAGAAGCCCGGGATTCTGGAGAACAGTGAGAGTAACCCAAGACCGTTCTCTTCTTCATTTTCCAAATTCAGTTTTATACATAGTTAAAAGCAAGAACCGTACTCACTTTCATCTTAAAAAACACTTATCATAAACACAGTAATGGCCATAACCCATGACCCATAATAAACAATAATCAGCATAACCCATGATCCATATAACAGCATTCAAAAGTTCATCTCCTAAATCAATTGCCCTAAACTACTCAAGTAGCCAAATTTACAGCACAGCAGGCTGGGGAGACGTGAGGTGAAGGTCAGGTAGGACCTGAATGGGTCAGACCAGCCAGTCATCTCTGCCCAGCCCGACTGACTATGTCTTATTCTCACTGCCTGTGCTCTCAGGGTGACCCAGGACGCGGCTCAACCAAACTGGATGGTGGAGTCCTAGGCTGCATTTGCTCCTCTCCTGGTGTGAAGGGCTTTCTCCAGCCCCAAACCAAATCACAGAGGCCGGTGGCCTGTGGGCCACTGGAAAGGGGAGTGTGTAGCCAGTAGCCAGACACCGCACCTGGCAGAGAGCAGCTGCTCCCAGTTCTGACGCGCCCAGGGCCTTGTCCTGAAGAAGGATGAGTGAAAAGTCTGTGCTCTTTTTGAGGCTTCCTGAAATCATTCCATTTAAATGCAGATTGGAAGCCTTAGTTTCCTCTACATGGTCACAGTTAGAGCACAGTTGAAGCCATAATTTCTTTAAGAAGAAAGGACGCAGGTTCATTTTCCCATGGCCTGGCTGCTATTTCTCTTTACTCTGCACTCCTCTCCTTTCGGCCCCCCACGCCCCTTAGGTGGCCTTTTCCCAGTTTTTGTGGAAATAGGCTCCTTTGATTATGCAAATCCCTCAGTAGCCCCTCTCTTCCTAGTTCAAATGGAAAGATTCCAGCCCCAAGTCCTGTGGTTACCTACTGCCTGCATTATTCCTTCTCCAGATCCCAGCCCCTTCGTATTGAACCCAAAGTAAGATGAAAGGTCATTTTGCTGGGAAATTAACAGGAGGGGGCCGAGATCATTAAAAAGAATACTTTCCCCAACTTCTGATTTTCAAGAGACATTTGAAAATCTCTCCCTTCAGAACAGCTCAGGCAAAGAGGCTCTCCCAGAACAAAGGCAGAACTGTTCTAGTTACCTTTGAATCTGGACCCTTGGGCTCTCGAGGACTGGGCTGGTTCCCACCAGCTGTCTCCACAATATTGAGGGTCTCCTTGGGTAGGGAGGCCCCAAGTCTGCCAGGAGATAATGAGGGTTTTAAAATAGGTGGAGCCCTGGCTGAGCCATCCATTGACTTCCGTCTCCAACTCTACGCTCACTGAGGGTTGTGGTATGAGAATTGGACAGGTGAAAAGATCTGAGTTGGATTAGAGAACCTTTTACATCTGTGTCTGCTGCCAGTCTTTACCTAAGGGAGGAAGATAATTCATTTCCTGGGAAATTCCAACAAATAGCTTGCCCTGAAGTCCCTCCCCAAACAAAGTGCTTGGCTTCTAGCCCTGTCTCCACAGTGGAGGGCCTCTGACTCCCGCAGAAGGAGGTCGGGGATCTGAGAGAGCATGAAAATAACCCTCACATTTCTATCTTCCTCCATCCCAGAGGCTTCAGACTCTTGCTTGGGAGCATGACACTGAAAACAGAAATAGCTTCAAGAAGACTTCAGACAAGTTTGTGGATAATAGAAAGTGAAGAAATCACTGAAGGGGAAGTCGGAGCGATCAGAGCTCCATCTGTAGATGGACCAGTGGAGAGGATGCTGACAGGTGCTTGTTGGGGGCCTGGATTCTGGGTCCAGTCTGCCCACTGGTTGGTTGTGTGATCTGAGTGAGTGACTTTGCTTAAAGGGTCTTGGTTTCTGCATCTCTAAAATGAATGGTCTGGCATACGGGACTTAATATCTGTACAACCCCGACCCTCTCCAAGTCCATGAAGTGTGCATGTGTGCATACACAAAACAGCAAAGGGCTGCACACTTCCCCTCCTCCCAAAAGAACACAGAAGCTGGAGTAACCCCGGGGGTGGGCGAGGGCTTACTCTTTACGTGTCTGGTCTTTCTGCGAACCTTTTCTCTTTTTCCTTTCTTCTCCTCTTTTTAGCTGGAAACCCAACCACCGGATCTGTGAAACAGAAAGAGGAAGGAAAATGCTCTGAAATGCTTATTTAGACAGCGCCAACATATCAAAAGAACAGTTGACACAAATGGGGTATCTAGTTACCATAGATCTTATGAAGTTCATTCAAAGAATGTAATGAAAAAAAAATCAAATAATGAATCATTCAGGGAGACGCAAAGGATGGCTCCCATTCTTAGTCTTTTTGTTCTCTTTCCCATTTCAGGGGAGAAAATAGATAGGAAATTAGAGCAAGATGTTGGGAAATATTACAGAAAGCAGAAGGGGCCACGATGAGAAGGATGAACAAAGGCTGGGAGAAGAGCAGAAACGAAGGCCACGTGCCTCTAACAAAGTAAAACTTTGATGAAAACAACACAAGAGAAATTTTTTTTCTGACAATCTCGAAAACAGCAGAGGAGAGGGGAAGAGGGAGGAAAATGGAGGAAAATGGGTAGTGTGACAGGTGGAAGGACACGCCACGGCCACACTTTCTTGCTCCACTGTCTTGCTGGTGGCAAAAAGATGCTGCTGGAACCTGCCTGTGCCAGACCCTCAGCTCAGGCCACCGTTCTTCCTCCACAGTCCTGAGTCCACCTGAGTGCTTGGTTCATCAGCCCGCACTTGTCAGCCAACTCTGCTCAGATCAGGGTTCTTGTCCTCACATCATGCTATGGTGGAAATAGTCCGGGGAATGGCTCAGACTGATGTGTCCTCGAATCAAACCCCTTTTGGCTGTTTGATGTTAGGCAAGGTAATTTTGTCCTGGATAAAGTAAGGATGATAATAATAACAGTATCTGACCTGAGGTTTGTTGTAAGTATTAAATGAGATCCAGAATGTTGAAGGGTTTAGGGGAGAGAGGGTCCTCAGAAAATCGGGGTGGCCTTCTCTCCCCAGGCCAGATCTAGCCACCCAGATGAGCAGGTAGCAGGAAGCATTGTGCAGGTGAGAGCTGTGTCGGAGTGTCCTGGTGTCCAGGATGCCCCATTCTGGTCACCAGTATGCTGATGGCGTCTTGTCGGATTTGGACCCACAATCTCTGAGTGTGTCTGATTATGTACATGCGATGTGAGAAGATTAAACCCAGCTTCCCTCAGTAGTGGGAAGCATCTTGATTAAGGTTGAGATCTCTGTGAACCCTCAGGTGTACCTGCTGATCATAAAATGAGTCGTCTCCCAGGGGAGTAAGGAGCTGCAGAGGCCCATATCCTCCGGAGCCCAGGCTCTGAGGACACTGCTGCTCTCAGAGGGCAGAGACAGACCAGCTTCCATCCCCTTCTCCAGGCTGGTTGCTGCCTGTTTCCACGCCCCTCTTCAGAGGTGACAGATGTGAGCAGGAGAGAGACCGAGGTGTGCAGACATCATGCCATTTCTTCCGTACATCTTTTGCCCCTCTCCAGGTAGGTATTGGTACATTTACAACTTCCACAGCAGTGCTGGGCTAGAGACGTGCCCTGTTGTGTCTCCTGCAGGGCTCCTGGGCGGAGCAGCATTTGTTCAGGACACTTTCCTTCCTCTGAGAGTAGTCCTGTCCCCTGGGAGGTGGTAGGAAAGAAAAGGTCTTGAGAACACAGAACTTAGCAGTGTTTCTGCAGGATGCCTTACATTATTTGCTTTACTTTTTCTCGTCTTTTAAATACAGATTATTTATTTGTCCTCAGATAAATTGTAAACACATCAAGAGGCATGTCCTGTACCCTGCCTGATTCAACACCACTGGACGTTACTTCTTGTTGTACGAGTGGAGTGTGAATTTTATCTTCTCTCTCCTTTCAAAATCTGCTTATAATTCATTTCCTTTTATCAGTAAAATGTCTTTCAGTGAGTTTGTATTGCTATCATTCCTCTGTCTCTTTGGCGCGCCTTTACATTTTTATGCTGTAATAATTAGCTCTGTTAATACATTTCTATGCTGTAATAATTAGCTCTGTTCATTTGCTTTATGTACATGTGTATGTGTAATATACATACATTCTTTAGATGAACTTGTAACTCACAGTATTTTATGTCTTTGCATGTCCATCAAACTGTACATGGAGCCATTCCTAGCAGGGTGTGAGGGGCCTGGGAAATTACCCTATGATTTTTGTATAGGTGAAATCTGATTAAGCAGCAGTGGCTGCGTTAATCAAAAGAGCCCGCAGAGCTCAGTGCAGAAAAGTAGTCATCTGGCAACGTGGTGGAGGAAAAAGCTTAGTTATGGAAAGGTAATAAGCTCCAGGGGATGCCAGGAGGGATGGGGTGGCCTGTCCCCTCTCTGTAGGGGAGCAGTCTGGGAGCCCCCTCATTCACCTTGGCTCTTTCTCTGGGTGGTTTGTTGTGAGTTCTCTGCTGTGAGGTCGGTGGCGTCGGGGGTAGTGGGCTGATTGCTAGAGACCTGCAGGTCTAGCGCATGCCAAGTCTCACCTGCAGACTGCAACGTGAGAGCACAGCTATCATTTTGTAAAGTTTCTAGAAATGTTTTTTCTTTTGGATCTAGAAAGAGTCTTCCTATTAGAAAGGACTTGGGAATTTCTCAGTAAGCTAAAGAGCGGAGCCTTTGTAATTATGCCTGTCTGCGGTGGAGTTCAGGTCTTGTTCTTCCTAACTATATGACTTTAATCAAGTTACTTAACCTTTCTGACACTTTGCGCAAAATGAGGTTAAATGAAGCCTATTTTGAAGGGTTGTTGAGAGAATTAGGTATTAACCTACAACAGTGCTCTGCTCCTGCTCCACCCATGTGAATACTCACTCACTGGCGGCTTTTCGCATGGGTGTTTCCGCTGGTGTGCGTTCGCAGTACACATCAATTCTATTGTCACAGACGCATTAGTAACAGTCACAAATGCAGATGTCACTGGTGCTGAAATCTGGGCCCACCCTAGTCCATGGGGGTCTCGCCCTCCTTGTGCTGACCCCCCACCCTCCGTCCCCCACCACCGCTTTCTTTGTCCTCTTCATCTGCTGTGCACTCTTGGGAAGCTGAGCCCAGCCTGAACTTACAGGCGAAGCTCCGAGCCTTCCAGCGGCTCACGTGCCAGGCGAGGCTCCCACACCTCCTCGACTGCCTTTGTTCTCTCCTGCTCCATTGTGGAGTTTCTCCATTATCTCTCTTTCTTTTAAAAGTCATTTATAACATGAATCAAAGTAAGAAAAACAGGGACGGTCAGTCAGAAGCTGCCTGGGGAGGCGGGGGCTGGGGGAGTGCTTGGTCCCCCCACTGTCCCACTGGCCATGCTGTTTAAGTCCCGCCTTGTCCCCATGGTAGTGAGTAAATTGGATTGCTGAGTGAGAAAAAAAAAAATGACATAGTTCCCTTGCAGTGGAAGAAGCTAAAGGCTCTTTTCTGATTTTCAGATTCTGGTCATGCAGCCTGAACCTCTTCTTATCTGCTTTTATATATATATATATATGTATGTATTTTTAACATCTTATGATTAGGTTTGATCTTCTTAAAGGCTTTGGTTAAATAGTCTTTGCACTTCCCGATGTGCAAGTTCATCATTTTCTATCAGAAGATGTCTTGATGTCTCACGTGGACTTTGGAATGAAAATGTTATTTTCGCCCTCAAGCCATAATGGGTTTTTCATCATAAACATTATTATTATTATTATTATTTTATTTTTTGACAGAGAGACAGGGCGGAACGCCTCTACCCGCCCAGCTGGGCCCTCCGGGCTCCCCTCCACAACCCCGAGGCGGGAGGCCGAGGGTGGCGGGGAGTTGGGCCTCACCTTTGCCTCCCGTCTGACCCACCCGGCTCATTAATGGAAGAACCGAGGCAGGCAAGTTCACGGGGAGATGTGCACCCTCCCAACTGGAGGCCGTCGGCGCCCACTCTGGAACATCTGGGGTACCAACGGGGTCTCTGCGGGTCACCAGCCATTTCTAGGACGTAGGTTTGTCCTTGTGGTGTTTGGGCTGAAGGACTCCAGGGGAGAGGAAATCTGGCGAGCACTTGCAGAGTCTCACAAAGACAACCGCTAAAGCCTTGCTCTAACAGAAGCCACAACAGCAGTCCCATAGGAAAGCCCACACATCCCAAATGGTGTATGTGTGGCAATTAAAAAAGGACCACAGTAGTCTCCTACCATGGTGTGGCCTGGCGCTCAGAGCAGGAGGAGTTCAGTGGCAATGAGAGCCCATAGTCCAACTCTCGCACGCAGGGATGCATTGTCCTAGTTTCTTCCCTGACTGCTTCACATGTGTGTATATGAGTTTATTTCCTGACCTAAAAGATCCTTAGGAACAAGGGCCGTGTCACATTTCCGCAGTATGTCGACTGACTCAGAACAATTTGAGGCGCACAGTAGGGATTTAATCCACATGCACCAGTGGGATCTCCGTGCACCAGGGAGACAGCGCTGTGTTCAGTGCCATGTGGTTCTCTGAGGTTTGCTCCAAGCACTTTTGTTGTTGATGCTCAAAGCGTGTGAAACAAGCTTCAGAGCTTTCCACTTAGGCAGGTAGACCCACCTGGGCAGCGGGGACGCGAGAGGCTGCATGAGCTAACGTCCAGGAAGCACTCGGCTGCTGGGGCACACACACTCTCGCACACGGCAGGGGCCTGTTATTATCCCCACCTCTTGGGCTTGCTGAAATGAAAGTTTCACGAGCTCTCCGGCACTTTCTGCTGGAAGTCGTCTGAAGATAGGCTCTTGCCTTTCATCTGACTTTCAGCTTCAAATTCCATTGTCCACAATCAGAAAGCAAGGGTCAGAAATAATGAAGAGAAGGTTCAACAGAGTTCATTGAACTCCGTTAATTAAGAGACCCAAGTATGAGCAACGATTCATCTCTCTGGTCTCCATCAAACGCCAGGCTCTGTATTTGTCTATAAGCCTTACACTGTAACTGGCTAAGTGAGAATGGGTCTCTTTCAACCTGCACCAACTGCCAAACAGGGTGGATGGGGTTGCAATAACTGGAGAAAGCTAACAACCAGGCAAGCTTTGGAGATGTGCCTTGAGATCTGACCTTTATCTCTCGTCTTCAGCCACGGGCTCACACTGGGGTGAGGCTCCCAAACCTTGCACCTTGATCCTCCAGACCACGCGTGTGCACGACCAGTGGTCGGTCACTGGGAGACACCTACCTGACTACCCCGCCTCCTCGTGTTCCCAGGTTTTTCCTGGCTTGTGTTGCAGACCAGACTTGGGATTTGAGATTCAGAGAAGGTCAAGAGCACAGGTCTGAGAAGTCACAGGCCTGTAAAGCAGGTATCATGCAGCATGGCGGCAGCCTCCATGGTTGTCCGGTTCCCCTTCCCTGTGTGTGTGTGAGAGAGAGAGAGAGAGAGAGATTGATCACTGGTCTGGAAGCTACACAATGCCATGGCCATTTATCCTGGCCTACATTTCCTAGCACATTCCAGCTGTCCAGAGCCACGAAGGGAAAAGTTACCTGATTGAAATGCTAACTGTACACAAGACAGGTGTCAGCCCCATACAATTAACAAGAAGCCCCTCCACACTTTTTTCACTGTTCCTATTTTTCCCAAAACTATTTTCTTCCAGAGAAAAGGAAAATTGTTCAGGGAAGCAATTCATTATAATTATATATGTGCTGTAGTATAGGAGAACTAGTCACAAAGAACTTTTGAGTCCCAAAATTGTCTAATAAAAACTACCTTACAACTCATAATTTTTGGAGGAAGTTAAATTTTTATAGAGTTTGGTGATAAGAAAAATTTGCTCCAAGTGAGCGTGCTTAATCATTACACTGTCACTTTGCAAAGTAATAGTGGAATTAGGAATAATTACACTCTAAAGAAAGAAACGAAATAATCTGCCTTATGATATTTTAAGATAGAATTATGATTCTAGTTTGCTCTATAAATCAAAAAAAGCAGGATATGGTTGTGTGGGTGGGGGAATCATCTGGGGTCTTGGAAACTTGGGCTTAATACTTCAAGCGCTCAGAGCTGGGATATGACCTACTCAGTTACAGGTAGCTATTGCTCAAGGGAGTAGGTAGAATTTTATATGTAGAAGTGTGGAGGACACAGGTGCCAGGATGGAGTGCCACGCCTTCTAGCCAGTGCTAAGGCATCTGTTAAGAATCATGACTAAGAACAGGGTAATGAATCACTCCCATCTACACACTCTTTTAGAAAAACTTCTGGATCTCCGCCAATTAAATTGCACTAGAACCAGATCTAGCCAACTCAAAATGAAGAGTTAGTTAAAATAGTGGGTGGTGTCACTGTGAAGGACTGTGTACAGACATTACAAGTTCAATTGGTTCTTACCCTGTGAAAATGATGTAACAAGTGTGGGGATTATGCCTGGAAAAAAAAATCCCACCTCTAGTAATTGCCTCCACCATGAAGGGAAAATCAAGCAGTTTAGAACCCCAGATCTGCTCCAGTCCCACTGGGATGCTGTCTCTAGAAATCTCTCTACAGTATTGATTCTCAAAGGTAGAAGTGGGGAAACTTAGAACTGTAACCTGATCAGCATAAGATTGAGTTAAAACTGGACATTCTGCCATTTAAGGAAGGCCTGGCAGGAAATGAAGAGACAAAAATACAGGCATTAAGGGAATAATAGCTGAATAGTAATAATAGTGCGTTATGTCAACAGTGATGACAAGGGAAACTGTATTTATAGAGCTCCATGAGGGACCCATCTAGGCCCCACGTTTTGACTCTGAACAACCTTCTCAGTTGCGTTTTGCTTCTGCCTAAGGATTATTTTGGAAAGAGCTATTATTATCTGTGATTTATCACGCTGCATGGGGGGACTTGTACTTTCCACGGAGATAATTATCGAATTCTCACTGGAGGCTCTTAAAGACGCAAAGACCTGTTCTGAGGGTTCGAGTGGGAGGGACACTCCAACGGGGGCTGGGACGGGTGGAGTTTCTCCTCTTGGACACCTGCTGTGCTCTGATGCTGCAGATGTGGTCTCCTCGGGTGCCACTTCAGTCCCCTTATTGTAAGAGGGCTGAGGAGAGGAAGCCACAGGTGCGGTGAGTCCATATGAGAAGTCCCTCCGACAGGTTTCTGTCACCCCAGGAGTCACCGGCGGCAGCACATTCTGAAGTATCTTCGACGTGGATACCAAGCTGAGCCCAGGCCTAGACAGAGGAGACTCCAAGTGGAATTCTCGAAGGAGAGTCTTCATTCGGGGAAGTGTCCCACGAAGGAGCCCAATTGCGCAGCTGGGTTGGGGTGGAGGTCATCGGAAATTTAGAAAAAGAGAAATCACTGCTCCTACTAGGAAAGAGCTCGGAGAATCTGGAGGAAGGAAAACACAGCAACAACTATGAAAATAAACCATGATAAATATCCCATTAAATCTGAAGAGTTACGTTGGTAAAGGATAATAAGGAAGAGAGCTAATAGCTAGCTGTTAATACAAGCCAATTTATTATTTAAAACATTTATTAAGATTTAACAATAGCCAAATAATTTTTTTGTGAAACAGTTATTTAAACTGAAGCCCTGCATACATTAATCAACAGATATTTATCATTCAGCATGTATCCTATTATACCCAAAAGGGTGTGTGTTTACGATTTCCAAAATAAACTGAGAGATTTCAAATGAACTGTAGTTCATTTTTGCCAAGTGTAGATGTGTAAAGATGATTATGTCTGCCAGCTGGGTAGCCAGACAGTGAAGTGGACTTGTCTAATTAGGGACAATGTGCTGATAAATCAATTCTTTCCTTTTATAGGACAATTAGAATTTGTGTGTGTATGCGGGTGTGCTTTAAATTCTAATTTGATTTTGCACATTGTTCTGCAACCAAGTTAATTCTCTGGAGCCCTTTTAGATGGTGCAAATTTCCCATAAAATATAAATAGGGTTATTGCTGTTTTATCAGTCATGCAAATAATCTAAGAACCATCCAATTCATCTATTCACATAACTTAGGTATAAACTGCACATAATTACTCACACGATGCCTTCCATCAGGCTTACTCTACTGAACCCCGAATATGACTTTTAATAATTTGCCTACGATTTTCTTTTTTTTTTAATTAAATCATAGCTGTGTACATTGATATGATCATGGGGCACCATACACTAGTTTCACAGAGCATTTGACACACTTTCATCACAATCGTTGACATAGCCTTCCTGGCATTTTCTCAGTTATTGTGCTAAGATATTTACATTCCAAATTCACGATTTTCTTACACTGTTTCTCTCCCTCTTTTTCTCTTTGCGCGTTGAAATCTTCCTGGTTTTGGCGCCCGCGCTCTCTCAGTTGTCACCTGTGTAACATTCGTTTCTCCTCTTTTCTGCCTTTTTCTGTCTACCATAGCGTTTTGTACTGGGACTTTGAAACAGTGTGTTTTTTGATTAAATGAGCATCTGCCCAGGACAGGAGGGCTCAGCCTCCCTGTGTGGCTCACACCGCTGCTCTTGGGGAAGATAACAGAGGAAGGAAACTCAGACTTACGTGCGGATAAATGAGCTCAGGGGAGGCCATGCCCTCTTGAGGAGAGGAAGGACTTTAAAGCAGGCCCTGCACTCACGTGTTTCCTTCAACAGCATTTTGTAATAACATAGATGAGAAAAAAACAAACGACCCGTCCCCCGGTGGGGGGCCACCGTCAGTGTGGATTTTGCTCTCCCCAGGTCTGCCTGGGTTCTCTCCTGTATCCCAAAGTTGCCCCTGCCAGGCAAGCTGGCCCATCTGCGTCATCCCCGTGTGGACGAGGGTCCCTGCCATGGGATGGGCTTCCTGAGCTGCCTGGACCGGCTCCAGCCACCTGAGACCCTGGACTGGAACAAGCAGGCTAGAAAGAGAATGACTAAAAATGATTGTGAAATAAAAATTGGTGACGTCTATGACATCAGTAAAACTGCCTGACTATGAATAAGGCGTGAGGTCTGAGAGGGCTCAGCCGGCCTTCCTATGGGTGGTTGTCTCTGAACTGAGGGGTGGTCGGAGGTGCTGTGACAACTTTCCCTTTGCAAACATACTTCTTGGCTTAACCCTCCATGCTATGCCTGTCGTCCCTTACTGATTTGCCCCAATGTGGGTAGCTCTTACCTGTTGGTATTAATCTTTCTTATATGATGTATAGTTCCCATGCACTTCATGTTTAATTTGGGTTTTTACTTACAAGTTTGGTGATGTTTTTATTTTATATGTAAAATTTTTTTTATTTTTACATATACATGTGTTCATTAGGCTTCCACTTTTTTCCTTCACAAAATTAAAAAAGGCTTAAAATTTAACAACAATAACAATGTTTAAGATAAGGACCAGAAACAAAAACCTCGCAAAGAACGAACGAAGACAAATACACTCAGAAAAGATATCAGACGATTGCTGCAATGAAATATTAAGCTACAATAATAATAGTAATGCAAAGAAAGTCACATTCATGTTGTTAAATAAAAGTATGTCTATTATAGAATGCTTTGACTCTGAGGTTCAGTATGGAGTCATCAATTAACTTCTTATTTTTTTCCCAAAGTATCAAAGAATAGACAACTAATATTTATAAATAAAAATAAAAGATAATTTCAAAAAACAGATCATGCCAAATCTTATGGTGATGTTTTTATGGCTAGAAATAGCCCCAGGAATTTAACTTGTGTTTATATCAATTAGCCCCATAGTAAAATTGGCTTTGCTCTGCATCATTTTGCTTAAAGCCAGAGTTTCCAAGGGCTTACAGATAAATTAAGTGGGGACTTACTATGGTGTAAGTACCATCTTTCTTCTGAAGGCCTGTGACTTGATTGGCCATATCTGACCGCCTGGGGAAGGGTCTTTACTTTTTGGCTTGCAAATCTTGATCTTCTACAATTAAGGAGAACTACTGCCTTCCACAGTGTGGGGCAGCAGGGTCTCTGTGTGACGGATGACGCACAGGCCTCTCTGTTCATGCATGCTGCCAGACACAGGGCCGGGTGATGGTGTCTGGGCTGTGGGACCCAGGTCGGGACTCCTGAGCGAGCCTGCTGCCCCTCTGAACAATTAGTCTCAAAGGCCACACACTGCTCCTGCTCCAATTAGTCTGCAGGGGGCAGAGGCCTGGGCTTCAGCTGTGCTGAGGGCCTGTGTGTGTGCAGCGTGGGGAGTGATTTCAAACGTGGCCTCCGTGTTACAGAACGCTGAGCTCTAAGTGAATTGTGCAATCCTCAGAGGTACTAACAAGAGCCAGAGTGCCAAGCCAGAGAAGTGTGCTTTGGATTTCGGCCCTACCTCCTGGTCAGTGTCACCCCCAAATCGTCTTTTGGGGATCAGAGGAATCTGTCATTGTCTGGCCAGACAGTAGCACTGGTTCCTCCCAGTGACATCTGTTTCCAGAATTCACGTCCCTGTCTGTTAGCAATCTGGTCATATTCCCTTAGCGCACCCCGTGCCGACAGAGGACGGCCTAGGCTGCAATCTCTTAAACTTCGTATGTTCAACTTGACCACTTGTGACTATGACAAGATGTCGCTCAATACAACAAAGCCTACAGAAGCTGTTAAGCCACCTGGATTTTGTCTCTTAGATGTTTCTCTCGCAGATGTTTTGGCCCTGACACCTTAGCTGACTCTCCTTAGTTGAGGACATGTTACTTCTTGTTGGGATTAATGAGATAACCTTTCCAGAGCATCCTATCTCCTCACTTGTTCTACTCCAATCTTCACAGTTTTGTCAGAGCTTTCTTCCCCAAGTTCATATCAGTTCCTGCCCATCACCTCCAGGGCCCATTTGCTGTGGTTTTTGTGGTTCTCCCTGACATGGCTCCACCTCGAGGAACTGATCCCATGGAGCCCACCCACTGCCCTGCACTCTGGGCCTTGCTCCTTTCCTGATTTCGTTTAATTTTGCCTCGTGGAATCCTGGTGCTTATGTATCCATGACATGACATTTGCGCCACCCTTTACGGCCCCCTCCTGAGAACCCTCCCCACGCCTTTCCAGAATCGTGCTGACTTGCTTTCTACTTAGTTCTTGTAACGTGTTGGGCTTCCCTCAACCTGTCTTAGAGCTTTTGTGCATTTGTTGTATTTCCCTAATCTGGTGTTTCATCCAGAAAAGTGTTTTCCTGGAACACAAGGCCCATGAGATACCACACTGGTAAAGAATTGTATGGCTAAAAAAGTTTGAAAAGTGCTTTCAGACACTTTTTCTCCTCTTAGAGCCTTGTAAAGCATTATAAAAGTTCTGAGAAGTTATATAGTTGAGAAGCCCGTGTACTTCATTTAACCTGAAGCTTCTGAAATTTATTTGTCTACAGAATACCTTTTTAAAATGTAGTACCTATTAACTAGTATTCCACAGATGAACCCAATTTTGGGAAGCTATTCCAGGCCTCTGAGAGTCAGGGGCGTCTCTTCTCTTTGACACCCTCACAGTGTCAAGCAAAGTATCTGCAGATGCCAGGTGCTCACTGAATGTGAGTTGAAATCAATTTATCATCACCATGAACTACTTGGGCTCCCTAGGAATACATAGTGGAACCTCCAGAGCTGGCCGCCTCCCTACATGGACCACCTCCTTCAGCTGACCTGATTTTCACAGACTGGACATGCACAATATGTGCGTATCAGCACAAGAGGACTGGTTCCTTATGCTGAAACCTCCGCATGTTCACCGTTTAGTTACAGTCTCTGAGTGGTCACCTTACAGAAGTTCCACTGTAATTCATAATTCTGATTTTCTAATTTCACTGTTTGTGTCAACTTGGATGAGTCATTTTTCACTTCTGTTCTAATTTCTCTGACGTGCTTTTTTACTTATAAGTTAGTTAAGAGGTTATTATAGTTACACTGATATAGTGACAAGAGATAGGAGGCGGTTTAGGGAAAAGGAGTCATGTGGGACACAAGGTAAAGTGTCACACTTCACTGAGATGATGTGATTTCTGTTTCGTCCAGCTCAGAGGTAATTAGCAGCCGCTACTGTTCACAGAGCTGTGATGGTGCTCACATAGCACACAAGCGTTTTACACACATGGGCTCCTTGTGTCTTTGCACAGATCCCAGGAGGTGAGCATTGCAACCACTCTCATCTTGTAAATGAGGAAACTGGGGCTTCAGTGAGGAGGTGCAGGGTCGCAGACGAGATCACAGCTGAAGCCCACTGTCTTTCCCACCCATAGGCTGCTGCCTGGGCCAGCCGCGGGGCCTGGCAGACCCTCCCTTCATTCCCCTCAGTCACTGCCGTCGGTCTGAACAGATTTCCCACCTGGTTACTGAGGTCCAGCCTGTCAGGGTGGCCTCCCTTCAGCTTTAGACTGTTGGGGTAGCCTTAGTTGCTCTTCTTATTCTGTTTATTGACACTTGGTGCAGTGGGGAGGGTGCAGGAAAACATCTGGAGGGGGAGCCCTGGCAGTGGGCTGAACACCTGTGCTCCCTACACTCATATGGGTGGTGTTAGAGAAGGCCCAGTGTTAGTTAGCCTTCCTTTGGGAGGCTCTGCCCTCATGACTGGGATTAATGCCCTTATGGAGAAGACCCAAGCGAACATGTGTGCCCCTTCTCCCACTTGAGGACACTGCAGAAGGTCCCACCTGTGAACCAGAGTGAGGCTTACCTGACACTAAGTCTGCTGGTTCCCTGTTCTGGCCTTCCAGTCTCAGAGCTGCGAGAATTACACTGTGCTGTATGCGAGCCACCCAGGCTGGGGGCTTAATCATAGTGGCCTGAATGCACTGGGGCTTCCCGTGCCCTGGGCCTCTGTCATTGGAACATTGTTGAATGATGGCCCCTGCAAATAGCCTGAAATCTTTACATTCACACACAAGGTGGAGCCAGGTTTTGTGATGTCTGAAGTACAACATTGGGGGGATGGTTAAAAAAAGAGTATAAAATTACAAACATAAAACCCACTATGGAAACCAGGAATGGAATCTTGCAAGAGACAGACTTTGGAGTCTGAGACTTATGAGCTTCTCCATATATTCACTTCTGCCTTCCCCAAATACAGAGTTACACACTGGGACCCTGCAAATTTTTAAAAAATAGAAGTCAATTTGTTTGTCCTCCGAGAATTGACTGTTCTTACGTAAACGTGGTCTGAGAAGAGACACAAAGTTAATGGTCAATGAGTGATCATCAACAAAGTACACTGAAATGATGCTGAGTGAAAATTGGGTCATTTGCCAGATTAGATCATCTCTCTGCTAAGAATAGAGCTAAGCCATTTTAGACATGGGTGGTTACTTGTCCAAGTAAGGAATATAAGGAAAAGGATGTCATAACTATATTAAGAATTGATGGTCTGGCATTAGCCTCCCGTATTTGTAATTATGACACCTGGTGTCACAATTAGAAATGCAGAAACTCGACCTTACATAGTCTTTACAGGGTAATTTTGTGTTTCAGGGAAGAGGAAATGGGTTTGGGGTTCCATGACCCACCACCTACCTGCAGGTGAATTCTTGTGGAAGTGGACCTCATGCCTGCCTGGAGGGGCTCTGTGCCCTGTTTGGGGAGTGTCTCTGAAATGTCAAGCTCTAACCTCTCAGGGTTTTTCTTCTAAGCCATTTATACTTGATGTCCATCCGGGGGGGGATATACCCACCACAGAACTCTCCAGGTCTCGTTTCCAGAATGTTCCAGTGGCAGCGTCCACCAGTGATGCCACAAAGTAGGTTATCTGCCCATACTTGTTTTGCTCAGACCCCTTCTAAATCTCTCTGATCTTTCTGAAGGTCATGGAAATGTTACAGAAGATGGATCAGACGCAGCCGGAGGGTACAGACAACACTTCCCACTCTGCAATTCTGCTAGACTGGGCTCATTTCCCTCCCACCAGAGTTTTCTCACAGTGGGCATCTCACAGGCTTGACATGTACGGTGGTAAAGACCTTTATTCATATTTGTAGAATTACTTTAATATTAAAAGAGGGAAGACAGAGAGATTGACATCCAGATTGTGAGCTCATAAAACATTCACGGGAATGTTGAGATCGTCTGGTTCACCCTTGGTTTTACTTTATTTGTTAAAAAAAATTATTTGATTGGTTTTATGCTAAAAAGATGTAAGTTCAATCTGGCCATATTATGGAACTTCAGAAAAAGGAGAAAATAAAAAAGAAATCATCCATCATCCTAATGACCTATTATAGCCACGCTATCCATTACCAGAGGCATATTTTACCAACTTGGAATTGTAGCAAAGAGACAATGTTGTTCACTTTTATTTTTGTTTTTAAACTTAACAAGACAAATGAGGTCACTGAAGCCCTATATCCCACAAATACATAGTATCTGCATTCATAGTATTTATTTTATACTAACTGAGAACATTCACCTCGTTTTCCTTTATTTTCTCTCCCAATTCTTCCTTTGCTGTACCTGCTGGGGGCCTGGCTCTGTGGCGGGCCGCCTGGGTTGGACACTCCACTCACTCCCAAGCAGCACTGAAACCGTGTCCTCATCTGCAGGACAGGGCAGTGTAAGTGCAAAGCGCTCTAAGACACGCAAACACACACATGCTGGACTCGTCCCCGGTGGCCATGCCCTCGGGCTTGGCAGGCTATCCATGGGGAGCAGGGGCAGGTCGTGGAAGGAGGGAGGATGCTGTGGTCAGAGTACCACCCTGGGCCCTCTCCTGCCCGTTGCCTAGACCTGATGGTGTCCCTTGATCATGGGGACCTGCTTCTTTCAAAGCAGCCATCCCCGGGCTCCAAACTGTTTCTTTACTTCCTCATTCCTCTGGCCTGGGGTGGGGAGGTGCCAGCCTTACAGCCACTGTGCCCAGGCCACTGTCCCAGCCCCCTCACTGCACACAGTCCCCAGGCCACTCTGCCAACCCCCTCACTGCACACAGTCCCCAAGCCACTCTGCCAGCCCCCTCACTGCACACAGTCCCCAAGCCACTCTGCCAGCCCCCTCACTGTCACAGTCCCCAGGTCACTGTGCCAACCCCCTCACTGCACACAGTCTCCAGGCTGCTGTGCCAGCCCCTCACTGCACACAGTCTCCAGGCCGCTGTGCCAGCCCCCTCACTGCACACAGTCCCCAAGCCACTCTGCCAGCCCCCTCACTGCACACAGTCCCCAAGCCACTCTGCCAGCCCCCTCACTGTCACAGTCCCCAGGCCACTGTGCCAACCCCCTCACTGCACACAGTCTCCAGGCCGCTGTGCCAGCCCCTCACTGCACACAGTCTCCAGGCCGCTGTGCCAGCCCCCTCACTGCACACAGTCCCCAAGACACTCTGCCAGCCCCTCACTGCACACAGTCCCTAAGCCACTCTGCCAGCCCCTCACTGCACACAGTCTCCAGGCCGCTGTGCCAGCCCCCCTCACTGTACACAGTCCCCAAGCCACTCTGCCAGCCCCTCACTGCACACAGTCCCCAAGCCACTCTGCCAGCCCCCACACTGCACACAGTCTCCAGGCCACTGTGCCAACCCCCTCACTGCACACAGTCTCCAGGCCACTGTGCCAGCCCCTCACTGCACACAGTCTCCAGGCCGCTGTGCCAGCCCCCCTCACTGCACACAGTCTCCAGGCCGCTGTGCCAGCCCCCCTCACTACACACAGTCCCCAGGCCACCGTGCCAGCCCCTCACTGTACATAGTCCTTGACATAAACTCTCCTGAAGTCTCATAGTTTCACTGCACCATCTGCTTCCTGTTGAGACCTGGACCGATGTGACGTGCTGGTGTTTCTTCATCCTCTTTTCAATAAAAAAATGAAAATAGAAGTTTTTAAGGACAAAAGAAATTAGGATTGTCTATTTAACTCTTGCAGGATTTGGCTTTGAAGGGCCCAAAGGACGCAAAGCTGAGTCTGCAGAGAGCAGGGTTGCACCAGGCTGCTTCCTGGGCCAATAGAAGCCTGCAGACTTCCTACGCCTGACACTTTTCACAAACAGTGTGTGAGGCAGGTGCACATAGCAAAAGTGTTTACATTTTGCAGATGAGAAAACTGAAAATGGAGCAAACTCATTAATTCCACAAGGGGCAGAGCTGACTTCTTAGACTAACACGGTGCTTTCAGCCACCTCACTGCACCGGTGGTTCTCAAGACGTGGTCCTGCCTGGCAAAGTCAAATTGCTCTGGGGAGCTGTTAGGAAGGCAGATTCTCCTGCTGAATCACAAACTTGGGGCTGGGCATCCAGGAATCTGTGTTTCAGGAATCCCTTCCGGGATTTGGAAGCATGCTAAAGTTTGAGAACTGTTGTATTACTCAGAATCACTGTCAGTGGTGAGGGAAAGGATCCTCATTCTCTGCTGGGTTTGCTCTGAGGTCACTTGGAGAGCCTGAAATTATACTCAGGATGCCACATATTGATAAAGACAATACAAATAACGACTTTTGTGCAGCTCCTTAGAATTTACAAAACGCTTTCACGCCCATGGGCTCTTTTGAGGATGGATACTGCATGGCTTAGAGAATGGAAGGGGGCTCTCCTGCTCTGTATTAACTGGAACACCAACTCCATTTTCACTCCAAAGTCAGTCATCTCATCTCCATGAGCCTCGGCTTTCTCAGTTATAAAATGAGGAAAATCACAGTGGCTGCCTCCTAGGATTGCTGGCGGGATTAAATAAGAAACCCACATACAGCACGGTGCTTGGCATAAATCAGTCAGTCAATGTAGCTACTCGTATTTTTATAAGACCCCTAAGAAGTGGGGGTGACAGCAGGTGAGGAAACACCAGCTCAGGCACGCCTGCTCATCTAAACCGGAGCTAGGAGCCAGGTCCCCTGCACTACAGCCTCCATTCTTCACCCATATCCCTCCCAAAGCTGCCTTGAAAACTCTGGTTTTAGCAGATCCTAGTTAACTAAAAGGCTCTGACAGAAAATAGACTATCTGAGCCTCAGTCACATTCTTCATTACACATGCACGGCATGTGGGAGGCTCTGATGAGGTCCCAAGACCCCTGTCCAGCCCCTCCAGGCGTCCTTCCTGAAGGGTGCCCTCTCCAGTCCCACCCTGGGCTCTACGGCGACTGCTCACACCGCGGGCACCTTTTCTCCTGGGCTATGAGCAAACAGTCACAGAGAAAATGGTTCACTTTGCCACCTCCATCCAGGAGACTTCCAGAACTATTGGGAAGGTGGCGAAAAAGGAATGTGAAAGCGAATCATGCCTTTATTTGAAAGCTGAACCTTTCTAAACTGTCACGTGTGTTTTTCCTCGTGGAGGATTAACGGCCTGACAGGGCTGAACTTTGAAAGAAAAGCTATTTGTGACTTACGGGGGACTGAGAGGAAAAAAAAGGTCTTGACTTTTTAAAAACTAAATGAAACAAAACAAAAAATACCCAAGCAAAGCAAAAGACGCTAATTTTTCTCAGGCCTGTAACTCACAAAGGGCACCTCTGCTCCAGCTGAAACTTTGCAAATGACTCTCCTCTGAGTCAAAAGTGAGGTGGGAGCAAGTGCCTTTCCCAAAGAATTGGTCTGGTAATATTTACAAGGGTTGAAAATAAAAGTCCATGGGGGAACTGTTTTTAAAGCCTAAAATGATGGAGCTGTTTCCTTCCTTTATTTCCAATACCCCAAGGTAATTGTGGTAACATTTCACCAAGCCTGACTTCTCTCCTTTCAGATTCCTAAGGATTTGCATAAAGATTTGGAAATTAAGCTTACTTTTGCAAGGTAACTTAATAAAATAAATAAGCTCTTAGGAAGTGAGGTTAAGGATGAGGGGGCGGGTCCTGATATTAGAGTTTGTGTTCCAGAATTATTAGCTGTGCACTTCTGGGCAGACCACTTCTAGAAATCTCAATTGCCTCCTTTGTAAACAGGAATAATTGCAATGCACTGTTGTTAGGCACAAATGGAGCAGTCGGTAATAAGCATCTGATAAAAGTTAGCTATTTCCATGATTATTTATGAAAACCAGCATTTAAAATTGGTTTAGAACCAACAGTAAAATGCTGGGTAGGTAGCATTTATTTATGTTAAAGCAGGTCCCTTAGGAGTGCTACTCAACAAATCTTTATACCTGAATTTCACTGTTAATTATATTTAAAAGAAATCAAACAGAACTTGTTATATGTGTTCAGATTTTAAAGATTCATTAATTCATTAATTCAGATTTTAAAGAATGCGTAATTCTTTTCTCACTACCTCTAAAATAATGAGTTTTTTTTTTTTTTTTTTTTTTGTATGTAGTATTTTTGTAAGCTTGGCACTTCCCAAAGTGCTAGAGGAGGAATTGAAATAAATTTAATGTGTGTCATTATCATTATCAGCATTTTGGATATTATTATATAGCAAGGTGACATTCACAACATGAGGGGCAGAGCAGAACAGCCAATAGCACACAGGGGCCCACGGGAGCGTTTGCATAAGGAGGGAAGGAGAAAGATTTGTGGTTCACGTAGTTGGTTTGGGCAGGGTCTGTTAGACTAAAAATTAAGGAGGGTTCTAGAGGAGGGCAGTGACTTGAGAAGGAGGATTGCTGTCTGTTTTTCAGAAATGGCTCGCATGTGAGAAAAGGCAAAAAACATCATTGGAAACATGAATAGTTTATGATCACATGTGTCTGCAGTTTATGGTCAGAGTCAGTCTGACTCTGGGATTCACAGAGGAAATAATACTTGATAACCCCGAATCCAAACTGAGGGAGAAAATGTAGGGAAATCGTAATGGGAAACAGGGAAATTGTGAGGTTTTAAAGTTAGTGGCATTCCAGACAGTCAAGCATCATAATTAGTGTGTTTCTTTTTATCCAAAGTGCTTGAAACGGTTCCATAAATTCACTAGCACCTCATCATTTGGGCACATTTTCTAAATTTTGGATTTTTTTTTTTTTTGAGACAAGAGTCTCATTTTATCACCCTCAATAGAGTGCTGTGGCATCACAGCTGACAGCAACCTCCAGCTCCTGGGTTTAGGCGATTCTCTTGCCTCAGCTTCCTGAGTAGCTGGGACTATAAGCACCTGCCACAACGTCCAGCTATTTCTTTGTTGCAGTTTGGCTGGGGTTGTGTTTGAACCCACCACCCTCGGCATATGGGGCTGGCTCCCTACTCACTGAGCCACAGGCGCCGGCCTAAATTCTGGATTTTTAAAAAAATGCAGTTTTTGGCTGGGGCTGGGCTTGAACCCGCCACCTCTGGCATGTGAGGCCGGCACCCTACTCCTTTGAGCCACAGACGCTGCCCCCAGTTTTATTATTTTAAGTGCTTGAGATCCCTGGAATAATAAAGTGAGTTATCTGGGTACAGACTAGAGCTTGTCACACTCTAGACTGCATCTCACTCTCATAGAATCAGAGTGTGGGCTTTGACTGGGATACCCATGTGTTTTGTGCATTAGTAATTTGGGATTATTTGTTATTTGATCATATTAACATTATTTTTGACACTCAATGCATTTTTACTGTATTGTTTACAAGTATTATTTTGTGATTTTTATTAGTTTATAGATATACATTTTTACATATCTATGTGTGTATGTGTATACTAAAATGCAATTTAAATATATTTCTTACTGGAGGTCATGGTGAAAAACAAGATTAACTTTAATTAATGAGAATACTTATAAATTCATTTATTAGTGGTTTGAATAAATAGTTCTAATTCTTGAAAACAGACTATATTATTTAGTTTAAATAGTGCCTTTAAAAACTTACTTACACTATTATTATATCATTCGGCCCAGGCCGGGGCTGGGCTGCTGGCAACAGGTCACCTGCGGAATTTGTTTCATAGTTTGAGGCTCCACCCCACTCAGTAGATCTGGATGGTTTCCAGGAATCTGTACCTTTCCCGCTGGCATTGCTGCCCTAGCTCAGGCAGCGCAGGGGACAATTTCTTCAGGTGGTGATAAAATAAACATTATGCTGGCACCTTCCAGATTTTCCTAAAGTTGATTTTAAAATGTTCAAATTAATAAGTGTCAGCTCTAGAAGTGATGCTATTAACAAATAAATGGAGCAAAGTCCAGGGAAGGGGCATCAGGCAGAGATGGAAAACTCCAGGAGTCAGCAGGGGAGGTTGGGATCCACCCACAGGCTCTGCTCCTTGTCACATCTGTTCATGCTTCACTTCAGCCAATGAGTCTGTAGTTTGTGTTTTGAATGATTTATGTTTTTTCATAAGTTTCATAAGTTTTGTGGTAGAGAGCAATGGCTCATGGGGGGGACGCAGGAAAGGGCATAGAATAGCAGTTTGGGCAGAAAATGTGATGTTAAGAAGCCTCAGAGAAAATGCCGTAAATGGCTGGCCCTGTGGACTCCCTGTGTTCCTGAGCACACCTCTGTTAGAAGTTGTTTACTTACTGCTGTCTAACACTGGCTATCCAGGGCTTTCATTTAGTTCCCTCCCTTTCCCGCCCTGCCTTTCTTTCTCTATCTTTTTTTTGTTGTTGTTGTTGTTGTTTAGATTTGTTTGTTTCCACTTGTGTGTTTGTTTCCATTTGTTCAAAGCAGCGAAACACCTTTGGCTCAGTGGGTAGGGCGCCAGCCCCATGTACGGAGGGTGGCGGGTTCAAACCTGGCTCTGGCCAAATCGCAACAAAAAAACAGCAGGGCGTTGTGGCAGGTGCCTGTGGTCCCAGCTACTTGGGAGGCTGAGGCAAGAGAATCACCTAAGCCCTGGAGTTGGAGGTTGCTGTGACCTGAGTCACCACAGCACTCTACCGAGGGTGATAAAGTGAGACTCTGGAACTGGAGTCTCTACAAAAAAAAAAAATAATAATAATAATAATAGCTGTCACGTATCTGGTTAATGTTTGTATTGATACAATGTAAGAAAACCAATAGACTTAGTCACATTCCTACTTGCTAACATGTGGTGAATTTTCATCAGGCATCTGCTTTAGATCACATACTGTTCTCAGGACGTGAAATAAAGACGAAAGTAAGACAGGCAAAGTCCCTGCCCACACTGTGCTTACTGTCTAATGGGAGAGACAAACAAACAAGACAGCCACAGTAACAGTGGCAGGTGCAATCTGCACTGGGGAGTGGTCAGGGAACCTTCCATCTTGGGGCCATGGCACCCGGCAGACGAGGGCTGGGTTGGAGGACTTGCGTCAAGGCAGCCATCCTTTTGGTTTGTCTTCTTGCTTCCTTCTCCCCTTATTCAGAAGATACCGGCACGGTACACAGCAGTGAGAGGGTCAGTGTGGCCCAGCCACTGGGTGCCCTGCAGCAGGGCAGGGGGGGCAGCTGCCAAGCCGTCATCCCTGGACTCCCTCCACTGTTATGAATGAGACCTGAACACATGCTGAGCAGTTAGAGCCCAGGAGCCCGGCTGACTCTGAAGGATTAGGTAGACGTCAAATGAGGTTAAGAGTTGAACAGAAAAGGAAATGGATTTCAGATCATGTCAGCCAGATTTCTCACAGGCAGAGAAAGGTGTTGCCAAAGAAGTAAGGGGTGGCAGAAGACTGGGGCAAATACCGTGGGGCTGGATTCATGCCGGAGACAGAGACCTTAGTACTCGCTCACGTTTACATGTGTACACCCACACACAGATGGGAGACGTGAGACGTGCGCATACATGCTCCCTAGTTGGCTGAGATGATCTGGCAACAGCAGCACCCACAGGGAAGGGCACACTCAGTTCCCGAGTTTGGCTCCTGCATCTCATTTTCCAGTGAAGGAACCAGGGCTCCCTGAGAGAGTGTCCGCGACACGGCTTAGCCAAGATAAGCTGGGAGCCTATCGTAGGGCCCCAAAGCCAGGAAATGCTGAAAAATTTAACAGGAAAGGACGGAGAGGGAAAGAGGAAGGGAGGAAGGAAGCAAGAAAAAATAGAGGCATGTCAAAAAGACCTAGGAGTGAATCTGAAAGGACTTTCAATGGCCAACATTGGAATGTTGTGAGGAAGAAAAAAATAACATAGTATTGAATTTTAATCCGGCATCTGACATAAAGTGATACAAACAAATGGATGGTGGTGAAGGGGCAAATCTTCCTCACAGAGGATTATGAGTAATATAGGCAGACACTCTCTTCAAGAGGTGGGGTTGACCACCTGTCGTGAGAATTGGACCGAGGGTGGAACAGGATGTGTTAAAGCTGAGATTGTCACCTCACAGTGCAGAGGCTGGACGGTGGCTCCTTAACCCCCAAGTGACCGATGGCAGCCTGGCCAGGGGTAAGTCTTGCTGAGACCACGTGTCCCCAGCATGTGCGAGGCACTCGTTCTCTGCGGTAGCCATTCCCCAAACCCGTGACTCCAGGCTAATCAGGAGAAAACACCAGAGTCAGACCCAGGGACATTCTGTGAAATCCCAGCTTGGTGCTCTTTATAGCCATCAAGGTCATGAAACACTCACAGGTGTGAGGAGGCCGAGGCAACACAGCAGAGAAACAGTGGGGCACCTTCAAACAGAAATGGGTGGTGAGTGGGGGAGAAAGGGCAGAGTCAGAATGAGACTGTGACCAAATATGGAGAAAAAAGAGAGAAGGATATAAAACAAAAAGATTAAGAGAGAGAAGTACCCGGGAAGGCATCACAGCCACATTTCCTTTCAAAGGGAAATTGACCCTCAAGAGCCCTCACCAACCCAAAGAGGTCAGAACCTGCTTTCCCCTGGCACATGCCAGCCTGGGGATAGAGAGGGGACAGGTGCTCCCCAGTCTGTCCCCTTGCCGAGCTCAGACTCCTGCCAAGCCACAAAACCGTAACACACCTGAGTGGTGAATGAAAGTGTGAGGCCAGAAATGAGGAGCTCGGGGCCTGAATCTTCCTGCGCACGCACACTCCACGGGACCGTGCACACATCTGCAAAAGCACAGTCTCCCTTTACTCAGCCCTTCCTGTTCACCTGTTCATTTCTCTCCTTCTGAACAAGTAAACAGCTGCTATAAGACAGGAGACGTGCCTCGGATTCTTTTCCATTTAAGAAACTGGTGCCTGTAAAGTTCCTAACCACACCCACAGACTTGGCTTCAGAATACTGACCACTGTGCAGGTTTTTCTGATATCAGTGCTTGTCACTCTGGGTTTATTTAAATACAGAAATGGTTTGAGCACATTATGTTCATTATAGTACTTTGGAGGAACTGGAACCCTAAAAAGATATGAGCCTGTTTAGGGATACAGAGGGAGTCCACACCTGAGTGAGGAACAAGTTTCCTGACCCACCCCTTCTCCCCACCCCCACTCCAACTTTCTTATTTTATTTTATTTGCATTTGTAGATGTGCATTGTCCATTTTTTCCTGGGGTTTCTATGACCTGCTTTCCCCAGTGGCTTTTCAAAGACACAGGTTCAGTAGGAAGAAATTACACGTTTCAGGGCCTCAGTGCCGTGGCTGTGCTCCCTGGCGTTAAATGTTATTAGAGGCAACAATAATAATGATGGCCATGGTGGTGGTGGTGACAATGACAATGGTGATAATGGAACCTACAGAACTTTGTTACAAAACCTTTGCTATTATTATTATCACATTTTCTGCAGCACAAAAATGATTCCAAGTGCCCAGCCCAGAATGTCCCCTATTCTCTCCTCACTTTGAGGAGCCAGAGAGAAGCTAACAAAAAGATGTTGAAAGCAACTCCTCCATGGGATCCCCGTCACCACACAGAGCTGTGGATCTCTGAAAGCCACCCTGTCAACACATCCTCACTGTCATCCCATCTCTGGGCAGTGCAGCTGCGGGGCACTTGGGACGCTCATAGAACTGCAGGGCGGAAATGAAAGAAGGGACAAAGGGGTGACCATGCTCAGGAAAAGCTGGAGATGCTCGACTCCAGATCGGGGTCTAGCAACAGCTGTAGAATTACCTATAATAAGTGCCCCCCTTTCTACCTGTTCAGCAGGTACTCTGAGTTATGCTATAATAAGCAGCACCCCAGCACCACTCACACTAATATTCGTGTGCCCGGAGGGGGCTGTGCTCCCCTTCATCCTGATGGGGTCCACTGTCTGAAACTTCTTCAGATAAAGGGGGAAGGAGATGAAAAGACACCCACTGAGAATTGCCCGCTGGCTCATACATGCTGCCCCCATCTGCAGTGACACAAAGCGCTTGCATAGTTTCAGCCAGAGAAGGTGCCGAATGCATCCGGCTTCATCTGCAGCATGGCTGGAAGGGAGGAGAACTGCCAACACTTGCGGGCAGTTGTAATGCCATCTCCTTCTGTGTGCTTGAGACGGGGGAAGCACTCGGTAGCTGGGTGGGTCTTACCTATAAGACGTATAGGCTGTGGCCAGTGCTACAGATTGAATTTTCACCTGGTGGCAGCACTTTTCTGCTTTCCCCCCTTTTCTGTAGGGGCTGGAAAACTGGACACCTGACTTCCCAGCCTTTCTTATACCCATGGTGGCCAAGTGCAGTTTCTGGGGAAATAAGATGCAGGTGGAAATCGGATTGGAGGACATCTCTTCTTAAGAAAGACAAAGGCTCAGGAAGAGAAGGTCCCTCTCTTGTCTCCTTGTCCTGTATGGAACATGGATGTCATACCTGAAAGGCAGCAGCCATCTTGGTGATCGGGCAGAGCAAGGCGAGGAAAAGCCAAAAAGAGCTGCAGAGACGCTGCCCACGGTGCCCTCCAACTGCCCAGCCAAGGTTCAGCAGCCACTTACCTCTGGAGTTCTTGTAATGTGACAGAAAAGAAACCCATTTGTTCTGTTACTAGTAGCAAAAGCCTTCCTGTGACACAGTCTAGGAGAACTTTGAAGATCATGAGGCCATCATTTAACAGACAACAAAATTGATGCCCGAGAAGTTAAACGGTATACCCAGGGCTCACAGAAAAAGTAGCAGACAGTTCTTCTTGGGGTTAGAAATTTTATGATTCTTTGGTGGCTCTTGTTTCTTGCTCTTTGTTCTCTGAGTCCAAACCAACTCTGGCATAACACCGACAGACGTCCCTTACACTATGTAGCTCATGTAATGTTTGCATTTCTGCTCCCATCCCCAATCTCCCAGCTTATTATGACCTTCTCCCCCAGCCCCTGAGCCTTTCCAGTCTGGTCAAACATCCTTCCCAGAAAGGAGCCGTGCCATACAACTACCATCAGACAAGCGTGATCGGTCTGAGACAGGAGGTGTTGTCATCCTCCAAGAACTATTTTTCCTCTTTCAACTCACCACTCGAGTGTGAAGGGCATGAACAGAAGTCATTGAAGTCAGCGTGCTGAGGTGTAGCTCATGCCACAACAGCACACGCAGCTTAGCAGAGACCCATAATTGATTCCTGATGGCAGAAAGCGTTTAACCAGGCCATGTGCAGAGAGGAACAGAGGGAAGGACAGGAAGAGAAGCTGAGCTCCAGATCCCTCTTAAAACTTCTCAAAGTCTAAATTAATGTGGTCCTGTCTCACTTACAGGGAAAGTATCTGTTTCACTTGCAGCTAAAGTGAGCGTTTGTTTAACCTCTTGGGGGATAGGCTATAGCTTCACGTAGCCTTTTGCGAGAAGTGGCACGGTTATCCAATTTCCTTCTAATTGCTCTAACAAGGATGAATTAGGACTTTCATCAGCAGGCCTGAGTGATCAGTTTGGAGTCAGCCATGGGCGGTAAAGCCAGTTATTAAACAAAACTACAGTGTTAACTCCTAATGATACACAGTGAGGCCAGATTAAGCAGAAGACAAATATGCCATACGGACGGACGGCACTGGAGAATTATGTTCTTCCAACTTTATGTTTCAAAGAGATGCTATTATTAGAGCCATCTAAATTCATTTCTAAGGCATTATAGGGAAGTAAATGTTCACTTGGGCTTTCTATGCAGTCAAAAAGAAACCGTTTGACAAAGGAACACAGTATACTGTGTGAACACCCACCGGGACTCAGTTCCAATTTGATTTACATTAATTATTCTGATACCATCACATCAAGCAGCACTGAGTTCCCCTGAGAATTTTGGTTCGCTGAGGAGGACTGTGGCTACTGCTGAAGTTGTTCTCTTTGCTCAAGATGTCACTGCATTTATCCAAAATAGCACACAAGAAAACAGCCCTGTTTCTCCCAGTGTGGCTCTAGCCCCACCACCCTGCCCATGACTCCCTTTTCCAGTATAAGTTACAGCAGACATGCTGACTCTGGAAAGTGAGGGCTATTGAAAATGCAATTTGAGTTAAATAAATTGATCATATATCATGAGAGTGGAGGAGGAGAGAGAGAACCACGCTCGTGTCTCATCAAAACCTCAGAAGCCCATTCTGGGAGAACTCATTAATTTGTACTAGGGGCTGGGATGGACTTGACTAATTGCTGAGTGGTGAGCAGCGCAGATTAGAGTGGATGGGAGAAAACACAACTTAGAAAGCTCGGGTTGTGTATCAAACAAATGGACTTTATTGTACAATTAAAAACCTACTCAAGCACTGACTGGCATGAAATCCAATAGCAGAATAAGTGCTTTAGTAATAACACTTTCCAGAGTGCAGTCTGGTGACAAGCACGGCGCCTCTAGCAACAGACATCTTGCTATAGTCTGCCCAACCATGGAATCCCTGTTGACCTTCCAAGAATGACTTACCTGAATGGGACCCTCTTTTTCATGCTTTGAGGGAGAGCAAGTGTGTGTGACTCTTCCTTGGTCGCTGCTCTGCTGTGGCCGTGAACTAGTGGGCTCTGCAGGGAGCACTCTGAACTTGGCCACGTCAAACATGGAAGAGCCCCCTACCCCAACACATGTTACCTTTCCTTCTTTTTATTTTTTGTAGTCCCAGAGAAACCAGGATTATAGTTGTTTGTTTCAGACACACCTGCTGGTCATTCACCACCTGAACCCACAATCGGGTATTTGGGCTCTGCGGTGAGCCTGCCACAGAGGCGGCTCTGATGCAGCCAGCAGAGGATTAGAGCTTCAGGTGGAAGGACGCAGCAGGAGCCAGTGGAAATCTTAAGTAGCAGAGATCTTGTTTTCATTTCCAGAACTCCAGCAATTAAGGCCAGTGGCAATACTCTTACTAGCACCGTGTCTTGAAATGGATTATTTTCTCTAAAAACTTTCCATGAGATTTCAGCAATGGCCATCTGCTTTCCTCCACCCGTTTCTGCACTTGTTTGTAAGCACCGGGTTAGGGCACACCCAGAACTAGACTATCAGGCAACACAAAGCAACTTACTGGGCCCTGCTTGTTTGCTTGTGTGTTGAACTCGCAACTTCCAGGATTGTGCTGTGTCAAGGGCAGGCAGTGGGTGGCATGCTTGAGCTTCCTGGGAGTGGGTGCTGCTCCATCGACTGTTGGGATATCTATTTCAGCACCACGGGCAGCCGGCCAGATGCAGGGTATGGCACATGGATTGAAATTGTGCACCCTTGTGACTTTATCCTGTTCCTTTTGGACTTGGCTGGGTGACTTGCTGTGCCTGGTGGTGTGGGATGTGGCGTGACAGAGGCTGTAAATGTACTGGCAGGGTTTGGGGTTTGGCCTGGCCTCCTGATGCTCTGCCGGTCACCCCAGGAATAGCCTGCCCCAGGCAGTTGCTGCTGTCTCCGTCCCGGAGTGAGAGCCCTGCAGAGCAGACCTGACCTCAGCTCCTGCTCATTGTTAGACCCACATGTGGCGGAAAATCACTGTTGTTGCAACCCAGTGAAACTTTGGGCTTATTTGTTAGACATCATTAGAACAGCAAACCAACCCAAACACCTGCATATACTGGCAGACTCCCAAATAAATCAGACATATAAACTCTGCTCTCAAGGAACTTGCAGGTGAGCTTGGAAAATAAAGTCAATACTAATGGTGAAAATGTGAGATAAAACATGATAAATGCCCAAGAGAAGCAATGTTAATGGGGGGCTCCTCCTGGGGTGGGTGTGGTGATGGGGAGAAGGAGCAGAAGAGAAGGCTTCATGGTGGGTATGGGATTTGAGCTAGACTTTGAAGTTCCATGGATCATGAAGAAGTTCTCATGGAGGGATGAAAACGCATGGAAAGGTGAGGAATGGCATCCTGGCTGGAGGGAACAGCATGAAAACAGGAAAGGCTCAAGGGTAAAGAACCTGGGAGAATGCTGGCCATCAGTTCCACGTAGGCAAAAGCAAAAGGCGATGGTCAGCCCACAGCGCTCTGTCCATAATTATATCTCTCCTTTTCCTTTCAGACTTCCTAAGCAATCTCCCAGATTTGAGCCTGAGCCTTGTTGCAATGGGGAAGTGGGACACACACAGAACATTTAAGAACCCTAACTTGTTATATCTTTACAGAGAAGTGCATTTCTCCCTTGCACTTTATGGAATGTGAAATTCATCTCAGAAAGCCCCAGAGATGACTCTATCGACTGTCCTTTAAATAGAATTAAAATTGACTCAAGACATATCTGTGAATCTATTGAATTACATAGTCCACAATTGAGCTGCAGCTGGTCTTGCAGGAGGAAATTAAACAGACGAGGAGAGAAATAAAGTGGACAGGAAGCCACTGGATGCTGACGTTCCTTGGAGGGGACATGGGAGGATTGGCTCTGAGAGATGAAAAACTGGTATCATACCAGGAGCCTTCAGCTCATTTGTCGAGCCACTGGGGCCAGATAATGTCCCTTACTTTATGTGAAGAAACACAGCATGCATTGCTCTGATTCTTCCCCTCAGACTTCAGGAAGGTGGGGCTGAGTTGAGAATAGAAAACTCTGTGCACCCTCCCCCCATTCTGTGTAAGCCTCAAGAGACAGAGTAGGCAAGGTGTAGTTTCTGTCACCACTCACTTATTTCTTCCTCTCATCAGTAACTTTCATTCCCCTTCTCATCTACCACCAGCAAACATTTCTTGAGCCCCAGATCAGGGCTGACTGCTCTTCTAGGCTGCAGGGATGCTGGGCACAGCTGATGCCTTGTCTAAGAAAATCTCAGCTTCCAGAGTCAGATGCAGCCTGCGTCTGCACACCATGTCTTTTACAGCAGGGCAGTAACTGAGTCCATCCTGTCTCTTCCAGAGACTGATGACACCATGGAGAGGTGAGAAGCCTGCACCAAATATCCTTTTCTTTTTCTGCTATTTTTTTTGGCCGGGGCTAGGTTTGAACCCACCACCTCCAGTATATAGGGGACTGGCGCCCTACTCCTTTGAGCCACAGGCACCGCCCATAAATATCCTTTGCCATAAGAATGGTGGCTCTGCTGTGAGGTAGGATGAGGCCTCTGCATTCTATTTTATTTCCATGTGAAAGCAAACACCTTTCTTCCTGCAGCTATGATGACGATGGTAGTGATGATGGTTATGGTGGTGAAGATGGTGATGATGATGATGGTGATGATGATGGTGATGGTGGTGATGATGATGGTGGTGATGATGGTGTGGTGATGGTGGTGATGGTGGTGATGATGGTGATGATGGTGGTGGTGATGGTGATAGTGGTGATGATGGTGATAATGGTGATGGTGGTGGTGAAGATGGTGATGGTGGTGATGGTGGTAATGGTGATGGTGGTGATGGTGGTGATGATGGTGATAATGGTGATGGTGGTGGTGAAGATGGTGATGGTGGTGATGGTGGTGATGATGGTAATGGTGGTGGTGGTGGTGATGATGGTGATGGTGGTGGGGATGGTGGTGATGATGGTGATGGTGGTGGTGGTGATGGTGGTGATGATGATGATGGTGGTGATGATGGTGATGGTGGTGGTGATGGTGATGATGGTGATGGTGGTGGTGATGATGGTTATGGTGGAGATGATGGTGATGGTGGTGGTGTTGATGGTGGTGCTGATGGTGATGGTGGTGGTGATGGTGATGGCGGTGATCGTAGTGGTGGTGATGATGGTGGTGGTGATGATGATGGTGGTGATGGTGATGATGGTGGTAAGCCATACAGTGAGATTCATAGTAAACATACAGTAAGATTCATAGTAAACAGAGATTAAGAATGGAGATGCAGATGGGATGGGCAGCTTTTGTCCATAAAGGAGCAACTATGATGTGCTGTCTGGTTTCCTATTTGTAGAGACAGAGGATGCCTCCCCAGGATGACTTGTTTAGATACTCTCCCACACAACACCGCAGCACATACAGAGTTTTCTTTTTAATGCATGTAGTAGTCATTCAAGTCAGCAAATACTTACGGGGTGTTTACCTGGGGTCGAGCACCATTCCAGGCTTTGGGTATTAAATCGTGAGCAAACCTGTGATCACAACTTTGCCCTCATGACATTTAAGGCAGCAGGTGACAGATATGAAGCAAGTGATTGTGCAACTATGATGTTAATTACAACTGTGATAAGTGCTATGATACTCTGATTTATATGAGGACAGGGAGAGATCCGGATAGCATCTGCACTTGGTACTTTTGGCTCCAAAAGGAACGCGACTGGGTTGGGTTCCCATGGAGAGGAACACTCCTTGGAAGAGGCTCTAGCATTACATTTTAGACCATACAGGCTTCATTGCAGCTGTGTGTGTGTGTGTGTGTGTGTGTGTGTGTGCTGGAGTGACCAAGTGTCCTGGTTTTCCCAGGTCTGAAAGGATTCCCAGGATGTGGGACTTTTAGTGCTAAAACCAGGACTGTCCTGGGCAAACCTGAACGTGGTGTTCAAGCTCTGTGTATTCCTCAGGCTGGGAGAACGCCTCTAGATCTTGGTGTGGGCAGGTTGAGTTGAGTGTGGTCTCAGGCACAGTGGGTGAATGTGGTATCCAGTATGTGTGGCATAAAACACGACTCCTCCCCATCATTTTCCATGAATTGCAATTGAGTGTAATTTCTATGGGAGCTTTGAGCCTGATGCTAAACAGTTTAGCTCTCTTTGTGCCATACTAATCTACTGTACTTGATTGCAAATGGGCTGCCATTAGCCTTGTTGTTAGAGCTGGAAAATCTGTGTAATTGCCTAGTAATTTTTTTAAACTTTTGGATGGCGTGTGGCTGCTCAGCGCCCATCTATCTATAGGCCATCTAATGGGCTCCAGTGGGAGTGAGCACAGCACACCTTGCGCTGGGCGGCTCTCGGGCTCATCAGTGCTTCCGGCGTGAGTGGCATTTTAAAGGACCTTTACCATGAATGGAATTAGCATGCACTGTCCCTCTGGAGCCTGTTAGCGTTTAGATTCTGACCCCCACAGTGAAAAATAAATGCATGTAATTTATTTAGAAAAAATGTCTTCAGGGCATTTGTGCTACTTGTGGTTTTGCTTTATAGAACAGATACTCTTTTTTTTTTTTAAATCAAGTCTCCAAATGGCAATGGTCAAAACTAATATAGGTTACCATGATCCAGGGTACGATAGAATTTAAGGCAGTGCTGATCTGCCGGGGCACTTGGGTTTCTGTCCCTAGCCTGTGGACATCTGGTCCCCTGCTAATGTCCTCCTGGGTGTGGTCATGAATCCGTAGCTGGTTCCCACTGCTGAGTGAGGAATATACATTGTCAAGTGCAAATAGTGTAGGAGGATGCCTTGCTTTGAGGAAAAATTATGCTCAAAAATTAGGCCTGGAATGGGTTTTAGTGCGTAGACCAGGACTTTTTGGTACCGTTGGGGACACAGCTCAGCTTCTAGTTTGTCCTTTCAGCTCACAAGGTATCTCCTCTTTGGAATCCCTGCACATCTAGTGCATCTTCATCTGTTACAGCTCTTCCTAACTGTTGAGATCTCTGCCTCACTCCAGAGCTGAAGCGATTCTAAAACTGTTCCACCTGCCTCATCCTCAGTCTTCTTGAGAGCTCAGGTAGTCCTGTCTATGACAGATGTGGCTGTGAAGATCTCAACTTTTCATTTTCTTGTTCCTACTTCCTTGAATGGTGAAATGATGGAGGTAATGGGATGTAGCAGATGGCAAAAGTTAAACAGCTCCGGGATCTTTCCCTTACCATGGGAAGAAATCCTTCATGGAATAGTTTTTCCCTACAACTTTCTATGACATTAAAAAATAATAAATTACCACCAAGCTGTGGTTGTATAGAATCCTTGTTATGCTAGGATTCGTTAGCGTGCTCACCAAGGCGGGACTTACACATGATATCTTTGAGAATTTTGCACAGATTATACTGAATGTGCTTCCTTGGTTAGTATTTTATTTTTATGCATTTTCTCAATAATTTTATTACCTTTCCCCCCCCAAAACCCTTTTGCCCCATCTGGCTTTTAATGGAGGGAAACAGGACTGAGATTACAGTGCATCCAGATTTATATCCAAATACAATCTAGTTGCATTTGGAGCCCTGGAGAGTCAGTCAAGGCTATTATTGGCTGCCAGGATTTTTAGAAAATACATAAATCTCCCTTTGTGCCATAAATACATTTCTGCATTCAGAGCTCAGAGAGAGACCTCATTATACCACATCCTGGGAGAGGGAGAAGCACATCTCATTCCGAGTGACAGGTGACATGTTCTCTAGAAACATGTAAGAAGATTGCAAGCTCATTTAATTCCCGTCTCATTTTTAACCAAGGTTGAAATAATTATAGTTGTGCAAATGGTGCTTGGTAGCCTGGAACACAGGAGTTGAGAGCTAAGTTATGTCCAAAGCCCAGGCTGACTTTGTGACCATAGCTCAGTAGCATAGGCTTTTGACAACATGTGCCTGTATGTAAAAGGCCTCCCGGTTCAAGGGTGGGAGTTTGCCTAAGAGTAAATGAGAGCAAGATCTACAGAATTAAAATCATCCAACAGAGGAGTTTTCAGCCATGAGCTGCATATTAGAAACACCTGGGGGAGGTTTAGAAACTACCGAGAAGTGTAAGTCTCAACCCCACAGGTGGTTTCGGTTGGTTTAAGAGGGGCCCTGTGCTGGCATTTGCTGTGTGCTCCCCAAGTGATGCCAGTGTGCGTCCAGGACTGAGAACCTGTGATCTGGTGACGTGGTTCTCAAATCTTTGTGCATGTGAATTATCTAGAAGGCTTGGTAAGACACAGACTGGTAGGCCCTGCCCAGAGATTTTAACCCTGTCCACATGCGGTCGGGTCTGGGGGGTCTGTGTTTCCAGCTTGTTTCTGAGTGCTGCTGCTGCTGGTCTGGGGTCTATACTTTGAGGACCACTGAGGTAGTGGGTCAGGAGTTTAAGGTAATGGTTCTGGTGCACTTGTGGGCTGAATTATAAATTATCTTGCTAATTCTCTGCTTTTCACTTTAAGTTATGTCAACCTGTTCTATTAATAATGACTCTAATCAAGTAATTAGTCATTTTCCTAAAAACAGACCTTCTGGAACATATCTTCCCACTCTAAATATCAAAACAAAAACTCAGTCTTCCAAATGACTCCATTTGGTTATGAGTTAGAAAACAAAGATGGCAATTCCTATACTTTGGGGAACATGAGTACACCAAGTTCTTACAGAAGGTAGTAATGTTGAAATGCCACGAACAGCCCCCTGCCTTAACCAGAGGGAGGGGTACCCCTGGAGGAGAAGGTCGTTATTGAAGACCTGAGGTCGATTCCTTTTGATCCTTCTGGAAACCTTACCGCGGAGCATTCCGGAGGTTGGAAGGAGGCTGCCTGCACATGAATTCCTCTAAGTCAGGGTCTTCTCCCTCACAGGGCACCCGCCCTTCCACCTGCTCTTGTTCTGGGGTCTGTGCATCACAGTCACGACAGTCAGGGGAGCTGTTTCCTATCTCAGGGCCTCTTAATATCCTCTTAAAGTCCCTGTAGCACTCTTAATGTTGCCTAGCAGCAAGGCCGTCCAATAATAGACACCCTTTAGCTCAGAATCATAGCTCTGATCAATGTTGTTATGTCTCCAGTAACTGCAGTCCAGGGGCCATGACTCAAGGATGTTTTGGAATATAGTTGGCCTCTCTCTACCTGCATCTACTGAGAGAAATGGAGCAGGGAAGGGACAGACCTGCACGTACACACCATTATGGGTTGTCTGAGAACCCATTCCCATAATGTTGATTATCTTTTACATCTCTCGATCTACTTTGCATTGGAGTCACAAACATCGTAACAAGGAAGGGAGGGCATGCTCTTTGATATTGAAGTCGTGTTTCTTGTGCTAGCATCTGAGGCTCTCCTACATCTATTCAGGGCAGGAAATGGACTTGAAATAACCAGGTGGCCTCATTCGGGGCAGAACGACTCACAGCTGAAATCGGATTGATCATCAGCCACCAGCCAATATTAGGTGTCCAGGAAAGAAAGGATGGGCATTGATTTTGTCCCTCCATGTGCCTCATTAGGGCGGGGGAGAAATGCATGCTGCTCCCCAGGCCAGCCAGGCCGCTGACGAGCTCACACTCCAGAGCAGGCTGGTCACTCAGCATTGTGGGTTCACTTTCCCCGGGGATCTTGTTAACAGGCAGATGCTGAGTCTTTCAGGTGATGTGGCTGATGCTAACTGTGGGGGACTGTTGAAAGAGGTAGAGTGTCCTGCTTCTCTGCATGGCTGGGGAGCCTGTGGGACCGAGGGCCAGAGCATGTCCTGTGCTTGCACCCCTCTCACAGTTATAGGTCCTCAGAATCCCAAAGTCTTTTGGCTCCACTCTGCACCAGCTTTACTTGGAGGATGGACTATTATACTGCTGCTGTGCGGCCTCTCTGTCGGCGGGGGACCAACAAAGGAAGGCTTTTGGCAGGGGGTGTAGGTGGATCTTGAGCATGCAGCTGGGAGCCCGAGGACTTGTTTTCGTCTGTGGACCAGAGCCAGGAGCGGGAGGAGAAGGGTATAGGCCGGGTGCCAGTTCGCTCTTCATTGTGAAGTTGCAACATAGAACTCAGAGGAGTCCCACAATCCTAAATTCAAATTTGACCTTTCAGATCATTATGAATTGTGTTTATTAAGGTTCGGAAAACAAATAGATTTTAATTAATACCTTATTATTTTGTTTAAGTCTTTTAAATATTGGGACATATGTGTGGGTTTTGCTTGACTAGGGCTCCATGATACTTAAGGGCCAGGCTACTCCTGGCTGATCCAGTTTGTGTCACGTCTGTTTCTGTGTGTGCACGTGTGTGAGCACAGTTGACATGTGTCTAACCAGTATTTTCCAATTCAGGAAAATAAAGTAAATGCAACTTATATTTTCTTACCTGCATACACATCTCATACTCACTGGAAGAAATTAAGCCCTCATTTTATTTCTTTTTTAAAGACAGAGTCTCACTTTGTCACCCTTGGTAGAGTGCCCTGGTGTTACAGCTCACAGCAACCTCCAGCTCTTGGGCTTAGGCTATTCTCTTGCCTCAGCCTCCTGAGTAGCTGGGACTACAGGCGTCCGCCACAACACCCGGCTATTTTTTGTTGTTGTTGCAGTTTGGCCGAGGCCGGGTTTGAACCTGCTACCCTCAGTATATGGGGCTGGCACCCTACTCACTGAGCCACAGGCGCCGCCCAAGCCCTCATTTTTTTTTCCTCTTCAAAATTCTTCTTCTTTTTTTTTTTTAAAGGAAAGATCGTTTTATTGATAAAATATAAGCACATTATTTTTTAAAAAATAAATGAAACAAGTCTCAGATTTAGAAGGATTTAAATCATAGAGTATGATTCTCAGACCCCCAGTGGAATTAAATTAGAAATCAGTAAGAGAAGGAGCTTTGAACATTTTCCAAATGCTTGGAAACTTTTAAATGACCCCAATCAGCCTTCTTGATGGGTCCTTAGGTCTCTTCTCCAAGTCACTGTCACAAGATTATAAGGCTCTGCTGGACCTTGTGGTTTATTAGCTTTATCTATTAGGAAATTTGATTTGTGTCTCAGCACAACACAAACCCAATTTAAAAGAACTACAAAGGGAAGAGTAAATCCAGAATTTTCTGTCTTTTTCAGGAAAAGAGAGAGAGAGAGAGGTGGGGAGGGGAGGTGTTCAAGGACCGCTGTGCTCTGGCCGCCTGTGTTTGTGGCCGAGCACACAAGGCCACGACAGGCAGGTCAGCACAAGGTGGAGAGCAGTGGGGAGCAGCGGCCGGCATCAGCGGGCCCTGCTGTTGGGATTTCCCCAAACACTGAGGAATATGTCCTGTTCATCTTCGGTGCACAGATCTACTTGTGACCACTTCAAAGACATTTGTTCATTAGCTTATAGAAAAAGTCAAGCTGGAGTGAGTGTTAGAATCACCACACCAGCAACCCCTGGGGATCTTCGTAATGACAGGAGAATTCTTACTTACATAAAAACTCAGAAAAGCAATAAAGCAACATTCTGTTGTTACGCAGCTGTGTTCTGGCCGGACGCCATGCATGTCACACGCATTATGTGAGTGGATCCTGGCGACATTTAGAGAGAGGCAGGTGGTGTCCGGCTGCTGTGTGGGAGAAGTGAGCACTGCCGGGATGGGCTTCCCTCAGTCCTGAGCTGAGACCGTAAGCTCCTTGAGGACCAGGTTCGTTTCCTTCTACCTTTATAGCCCTGTGTCAGGCTTAAAAAATACTTGCTGAATCGAATTGAGCTGCAAGTAGAATTTGCGTCTCCTTCTCCCCTCTGGGCTAATGCTTCTTCTAAATTCCTCAGAGATCCTTCTGTCTAAAGGCAGGTCCCAGGAGGGAATCAGTGACTCCAGTCCCCATGGGAAATTGATGATTTCCTAAGGATTTCCAGGACAGAGAGATAGCCAAGCTTCCTCCGCATTCTGCTGTGTATTATGCAGGACTATGTTAAGAGAGAGATCTTGTCAAAGGCAAATACATCCTAATGGAAGGAAAGCAGATTAAAAAAAATCTCTCTTACCATGGATTATAATTGCCGCCAACATGAAACACCTACTGCCACTCCCCTCCATGTGAAGATGGCTGGCTTCTGTGTGTGCTAGAATGTGTTTCTGTGGTTACAGCTCCATGACTTACAACACCTCACCCTCACAAATGTAAGATGTACAGAAAAAGCAAAAAACAAAAATAACCAAGAATTAGTCTGATGCTTATTGCGCAGTGGTGATGTGAAGATTTCATGAGCTGAAGTATCAGAAACCGACTAGCTTGGCATCAGGTTCATAGGAAGCATCATGTCATGTCCAATTGCCACCTGTTCTTGAATCAGAAAGAATGCCAGTCATTACCAACCAGCGAAGCTCTACAGTGCATGCCGTTGATTATCAGTCCTGGATTTTAAACAATCTCAGGTCTTTGTAACTTTATTCACATTACGTGGTTTTAATTTCTACTGAGACAGGACTAGTTTACAACTTGATTTGTCTTTTTTTGATGTAGTTCAGCTGAGCATCAGAGAATGTGATAAGGTTAGTATTAATCCAAAATATTTGTAATACATATGCTACCACTCGAGATGATCCAGCTTCCTTTCACCACCACCATAACTCTCCCCACACTGCTTGATATAGAATCATCTGAAAATTTCAGGTCCAAACAGCTTAGGATGGATTCCAGTATATTGAAATAAAACCTGGCTTCAAGATTCGGTTGTGTTTTAGCTGTGCAATTCTTGTTGAAACTGATCGTTAGTCTTCTCATCATAAGATGAGAAGAATAACAAGATCAAACTCATAGAGTTGTTTAGAGAGGATATAAATAAAATATATTTGGTGAGAAAGCATTTTGTAAACTTGGTGATGAAGAATATGTCACATTGTTGTGAATGGTGTTTGTCAGAAACTAGCACTCTTGTAGCCTCGATACTGCTGGAGAACAGGCTCCAAATAAATGCCAACTCCTGCTTTCAGTTTCTGAGTTTGGGTCAGAAATTTATCTGATCTGAAGTTTATGGGGGGGGGCGGTTTCTGTCACTAAGTGGTTGATATCCCTGTGCTATGAAGTTTCCCACTTCGGTAACATTTCTGGCAGGATAAATTCCCTGAATCTGATCAGAATCATTTAAGAGATGTACACACAAAAATGTAAATTGCTTCCAGTGTTTAAAAAAAACCATCACATTTATTTAAACCTTAGAAGTGACTATTTCTAATAAAAGATGATTCCCTTGGGAAAGCGTGAAGTTTGAAAGTTTAGTTTTGTTTGAATTATTTGTATGCAGAGATCCCTATGGGCAAAACAGAAAATAGCTATTTCCCTTCTTGTTATTAGAGGGGAAGAGAGTATATTTTCCATAAATCAAAAGTAACTGATTATATGTAAGAATTGCTGCCTTTCTTTGGCGGGGGGGAGGTGTTGGTTAGCTCTGTAGCTTCTTAACAATTCTCTGTTATTAATGAGCTAATGAGCTAATCTGGTTAACACCCACCCCACTAAGTTTCCAGACTATGGGGGCTCACATCCTCCGGGCTTATCTAATCCTTAAGGTTTTAGGTTCAGCACAAGATACTTTGTGGCTGTTTCATAAATATTTACTGATGACAATGACAATAGTTAGGATGGCACCAATTAAATAGCATTATTAAGAATGAGAAGGCTGACATTGGGTTAAGTGGAAGGAGGACTGGCCCTAGGACCATGTGTCCTGTTTCTCCAAAAGTGAAGGCAAAATATTCAAAAAAGAGGCCAAGACTGTCAATCAATGAGGCTCGATTCGTTGGATAACTGCTTTGCTAATCTCCACATAGAATTAAGCTCACTGAGAAACAAGGCTGACCAAATGAGTATTTTGAGTCTGCAGATAAAGTAAATATTTGTTGACTGAGTTAATTAGGGAACAAATGCTCAGTGTCATCCTGTTCCATGTTTTCTTCTCCATTCTTCTGCCATCTTCAAAATAATCCACCAACAATCTACTCATGGATAAATACCAAAATGTGTTGGGTGTGTGTAAATGTGTATGTCTCCCACCGAGCCCAGGGGGTGTCTTCCCAGTGACAGGTCTCCTGGTAACCTGTGGGGACATGTGAGCACAGGCCGTGCCGTCTCCCGTGTAGGGGACTCTTGGAAATGCGGACGGAATCTAATTGGCAGAGACAAGGTCATGAGACGACAGTTGACAAGAAACTATCCAGCTTAGAGTAACAGGTGAAGGACCCTCAGGGTGAAAATGGTTGTTCAAGGAGGACCAGTATGAGCTAGCTGGGAAAAAATCACCCCGTCACTTAAAAATCAGTGCTGCCCTCTATCAAGAGTTCAGTTCCCTGAGACACTTCCTGGGCCTCTGAGCCATTATTTCACAACAGAAAGTCCAGCTCCAGCTGTCCAGTGCTGCAGATATGAAGAAATGAAGATGGCAAATGACTAGCAGGTCACTGGCTTGTCTCCTGGGAAGGAGGGTTGGTGTGGTCTTCAGTTCAGGTGTGAAATGCACCAGTGGTGGAGACGATGACCAGTCCTGTGGTGAGTCACCTGACACTAAAAGGGCACCCAAGGTCATATGTAAATTTGCAGCTGAATTCCCTGCAGTTTCCACCAGCTCTCAGTGTCCTCCCTCCTTGGGTCTCACTGATCAATCCCTTTCCTCCTAGCGCTGGTACCCGTGACATGTCTCAGACGCTCATCATTTAGGAAGGTGCCGCTCACACTCCCCTTGTCTCTACCTTCTCCTGGAAGCCGGCATCTCTGTCTTGGTGATTATAGAGAGCACAGCCATCCTCTGAGGACTGGCAAATGTTTTTTGGCCAACTCAGAGTTTGTGCCTCAGTCCGCCCCAACTAGGTAGAAGCTTTATTGATTTTTTTCCCATGTAAAGTATTTTGAGATTATTGAGTGAGGCAAAACGAACACCAACTATAACCAAACCTCCAAAAAGCTACACAGCTGCAATTGCTATTATGACAGCACTTTAAGAAAAAGGTACTGGGGCCCTGGTGACTATTTACCTTCTCAAGTTTCTATGCTTAGAAGGAACATTTTCCTTCAGTGTTAATAATTAAAGTAAATTCCAAGTGCATAATACAGGCTCTTCAAGGAAGCATATGCAGGGAAGGGTTTTAAAACTTTTCTTGATGACTTAGTTTTTTTTGTTGTTGTTGTTGCAGTTTGGCCGGGGCTGGGTTTGAACCTGCCACCCTCAGCATATGGGGCCGGCACCCTACTCACAGGCGCCGCCCCCAAGCCCAGTCAGCACAGGGAGAGACTCCGCCACTGTCACTTCCCTCCACGCTCCTCTGAGGACACAGAGGTGGGGTTGGTCCTTTAAAGCTCTCTTTCATCTCTTTTCTTTTCCAGAATTATTTCATCAACAGATATTAACAGCAATGACAAGACGATCAGATGTTTAATCCTCACACCTGCAATTACGTTCACCTTCTCCCCCGCCCCCAGACAGTGAATCTTAGAACTTTCTCTTTCCTTCAGGGACAGAAGCAGCTTACAGGGGTCTCTGACATGGGGTTCGACTTCTGGAGAAGAATCCAAATCTCTAGCCAGAAGACTTCCATTCTCTGCCATTCCTCTCAGACCTGCGGCTGAGTCAGCAGGGTACTGTTACAACAGGGCCTTTATCACATCTTACCTGACTGTTGGCAAGTCCCAAACACACCCAGGGTGTGTTTCTCTTCACCCTCATCCTGTGAGCCTCAGGCTGGGCAATGGGAGAGACAGCATCAGATTCCTTCCTGAGTGTACAGGAGAACCTGGCACAGGACGTTTGGTCCGACACGTTTTCATCCAAACTAGGTTTTTCTTCTAAAATTATCTACTTCCACTGACAGAATCCTTTCCTTTCAGGCACCCACCGATGACATCCTGGCCTTGTCCCTGAGATGCCTCTCTCTCTGCGTGGTAATCGGTGGAGGCCTATCAGACCTTCCACGTCCCCTTCACCTCCCTTTGCACTGTCGCCCCTGTCCCCTCCCTCGGAGTTTCATGCTAGTCAGACTCTTTCCTAACTTTGTTCCTCCTCTCACTTGTCCTGACACCACTGCCAGCCAAGTCTCTTTCTGTTTGGGGACCAGTTCCCCAAGTACAGGCCTGCGGTTGTTTCCTGTAAACCACACCGCAGGTTTTTAGTCCTCTTTTTGTAGTAGGATACTTTCGAAAGTGTAGAATTGCTCTGTCTAGGGGGTTTTCAGAGGGAAATCTGGGGAAATCTCTGATTGCCTCCACCTTCCATGGCCTCTAGCGTGGACAGTGAGGTCCCTGTAGATCCCAGTCACGAAAGACGGTGCAGTGTGAGAGCCACTGCCCAGCTGTGGCCGGCAGACTGTCGTAAAGGGTTGGACAGTGACTATTTTGGGCTCCGTAAGCCACATGCTATGCCATCTCCATCACTCTAATGTACCTGTCTACAGATAGATGTATCAGTTGACATATCTGAATCTATACGTAGATACAGCTATATGTATGTATTGTAAAACTCATTAAGATGTTATACGCAAACTGGCCATCAGTAGATAGCCCCTGCAGAGGACAATTCCAAAGCTCCTGAGGGAATGGGGTCGGAGTGGGGAGCACTTTCCTAGTCTACTTTACTTCGAGAGGCAGGTGGGTGGGGTCTTTCCAGGGTGGGCTGGGGAAAGACGGCTTGAGGATCACACACACACTGTGAGACTCTGGCCAAGTTCAGGCAACTCTCTCTACTTCAGTACTCTCATACGCAAAATGGAACTGATACCTCTTAGGAGGGTTATGTGAGAGGCACATAAGTTATTATGTGTAGAATGATCAGAACAATGTCCAGCAGATAAATATTTGATAATATTAGCCATAAAAGTGATGTCTCTCCAAGTTTTCCTGCAAACTCGGCCAGGCCCACGGGCCTTCTCACCCATGGGCCTGCTTGTGCAGCTTCGGTCCCTTCTCCCCACCCTTCAACTCGTAGATTCTAGAGCTGTGAATGGGAAAGCCCACCTTGGGCACACAGTCAGCAGTTAGTAACTTGGACTGCACAGATGGCTGAGAGCAGGTCATCGGCCCTACCTTGGGAGATGTTCTGAAGTGGTTCTTTACCTGATCTCACTGGGGCAGAGGGTGATGGTCAGGGCACCAGAAGGACATTTGTCACCAGTGGGAAACATGTCAGAGAGCAAAGACTCAGAAATGGGACCTCAGTAGTGAAGGACATAGGCCACAGCTTCCCAAGGCTGGGCCTGCAGGAGGGGGCTGTTGTTGTGACCACTTCCCTGTGTGCTGGGGTGCAGCGGCCGTGACGGGCCTGGAGCACCATGGTGAAGGGATCCAGCCTGACTCAGGCTTCCCTGAGGCCTGATGGGCTGACCAGACAGGGCCAGGGAAGGTGGTTCCACCACAAAAGAGGACCTGCTAGGGGGATCTGCAAACTGCTTCTTTGCTGGGAGGGATCACCCACTTCCAGCCATTTTAATCCTGAGAGGCTAGGAGGGAATTTTTGGAGAATGGGAAGAATTTTTCTTTCTTCTTATTTCAAAGCAGATGAGAAAGGCCTCAGGGGGATGCCCAGAGAGCCTGCTGGGAGCCAGCAGGAGCTGAGGAAGCCTCAGCCCTGGGGTTTGATTTCTGCCCAAGGAAGACTGAAGCTGCTGGATCCCTGCAGCCACTGCCAGGGGCTCATTCCTCCTATGCCCCCTCGAAGGGGAGTGTTTCCAGCACCCAAATGTAGGCCCCACAGCAGGAGCTGGCCTGGGGTGATTTAAAGGGGACTTTGCTGTGTGGAGGCAAAACCCCCAACGGGAGCTGGGGGGGTTGGGCTTCTGGAAGGGAGGTCCCTAGGTGACCCTGGGAGTAGAGACTTTGCTCACACTAAGAAAGATACAGACAGTGCGTCAATGGGAGATTTTAAAACACAAAACCCAACAACCAGTAAGCAAGTGGCCACTGTGCACGCACCGCTGAGGGTGTCCCTGTCCAGACCACAGCCGCTCCTTCCACGGGAAGCTGCATCTCTTGTCCTAGTTCCCTCTCTCCTAGGCAGGTGTAAGGAGAGGAGGAACAGAGTGGGTGGGAGATGAAGCCACCCACACCCAGGGCCCATCTAGGCTTCACCCGGAAAGGAAATCAGACTTGGAGCTCAGGAGAATCCTTGGGCTGAGTGATCACAGTGGCCTACATGTTCTAATCACTAAAATGACACTGCTGTGTGAATGAAAAGGTACTGGACAGCTTCTAGACTTTTCTGAAATTTTATTCCACTGGTAGAGAAGATTAAACCAGAATGGCTATGTAGCGACTGCAGGGGAAAGAACACATTTGATCTCTGGGTTGTACGTCATCAGGTCTGCTCATTCAGTAAAACAGTGCTTGTGGATGGGTGTTTTGGTACTACAGTGAGACTGTTTTCCAAATAATATAGAAATTATTGTCTTAGTGACAATACCATTTCAGCCAAAAATGTATGTGTGCAGATGTGTGTGTGTGTGATGAAAGAGAGAAACAAATGGGTTCAGAATCAGAAGCAAGGCTCTTTTGCTTGCTCCTTACTCATTCTGAACCTGGGTTGTTTTATTCACTCACCTGTGACAGGGGCACAACACAGATGCCTATTTCACAGGGGTTTAAGGACAGAGATAATGCTTGTGAAGCTTGTGTTACCCCGTAGGCTCTGGGCAGCTATGGTGACGACTGCCCCCTCCCACCCCGTCCTGCTCACCCTCATGGTGCTCAGTCTGGGCACACTCCCTCCCCTCCCTGCTCCGGAAACTGTACCAACCTGATTCATCTCTTTATTCTCCTAAACTCTTAGAATACTTAGTACTCAATAAACATGGATTGAATGAATGATTAAGGAGGAATCAAGCATAAATTCTCCTCTGAAGTACTCACTACTACGTTAAAAAAAAGTCTATAATAAATCAGTGACCACTTCCATATAAAGCAGTGTTTTTTAACTTTTTTTTTAATCTCACAACACACTTAAACCTACAGCTAAACTTCCACAGCACACTTAAATTATGTTGATCCCCCCAAAAGGAGTAAATCAATTCTGATATGAGGACAATTGATGCTAGTATATGGTGGGGGAGGGGGAATGGAGGACGGGAGAGAAGAAAGGAGGGAGGAGAGTGGGGGGTCACATGTGTGACACACCTCTTGGGGGTGGGACAATATTTTAGAGGGACTTCACCCAGCAAATGCAAGCAGTGTAACCTGGCTCATTGTACCCTCAGTGCTTCTCCAACAATAAAAAAAGCTTGGGCGGCGCCTGTGGCTCAGTGAGTAGGGTGCCGGCCCCATATGCCGAGGGTGGCGGGTTCAAACCCAGCCCCGGCCAAACTGCAACAAAAAAATAGCCGGGCGTTGTGGTGGGTGCCTGTAGTCCCAGCTGCTCGGGAGGCTGAGGCAAGAGAATCGCATGAGCCCAAGAGCTGGAGGTTGCTGTGAGCCGTGTGACGCCACGGCACTCTACCGAGGGCCATAAAGTGAGACTCTGTCTCTATAAAAAAAAAAAAAAAAAAGCTTTCAACTTCTTTAGTAAATAATTAAATTAACATTTTTGCAGCACACCTAAGATCCTCTCATGGCACACCAGTGTGCTGCAGCACATGGGTTGAAGATCACTGATGTAAAGTACAGGCAAGGTCTGGATTCAGAGGGGTGACATTCCACGTCCCTCTGGTCAGACTGTGAGATGGTGAGGTTGAGAACCTGGAGTGATTCCCGGTTGAATGCTATAGGAATGTCCCATTCTTCCTTTGTTTATTCACGTCGCAAATGTCTGGGTGCCCATCTCTGCATTCTCCTACCTGGGCCCAGGTTACTGAGCTGTGTTCTCTCACCTCCCCAAGGAAGGAACTCTGAGGACCCCAAGCAGGAGTCTATATCTGAGTCATTCAGTTATAACCAGTGGGTAGGAGAGTGCAGCCAGTCACAGGACAGCTGGTGGTGACCAGCTGCTCTGCTAGTGTGCAGACCCTAAGTCAGCCTCTGGGCCCAGACACCTGCAGGCAAGCCTGAGTCTACCAGACATAACAGGACATGAGCAGAGGCCAGTCTCCAACATAGTGAACTCTGCGACTGCTTGCCAGGGAAACAGGTTGCTCCCTCTTTTCTTTGTTTGTTTCCTCTAGGAGACATTTGGTGTCATTTCTAAAAGTGCTGACCAGTGGCCAGTGATGTGGCGGGGCTGGGTGTCTGTGCTATCGATGTGCAAGCCATCTGTCTGCCAAGCTGTCAGCCCTGTGACTAGCCTGGCGGCCTGCCTTGGCCAGATCGAAGGCCTCCATGCGCGCAGTGGCTCTTTGGGAGCTGGTGAGTGGTGCACAGGATTTGCCCACAGCGATAGTGGAACGGATGACCTTGAGAACTCTGTCAAATGGCCCGTCATATCACCTTTCCCTGTTCAACTCTATCCCTCCATCTCCAAGACACTTACGGCCACATCAGTTTTTTGCTGTTTGTCTGTGCTACCTTGCCATTTATCCTTGGGTTTTCAATGTTCTCTTTCTCCTGGAGGAAGAAAATAGTTTTTAGGTCAAGGTTTCAGATTTTGTAATGACCCAGGGTATTGACCATTAGGTATAATGCAAACCTTTCTTCTCGGTGCCAAGCTGGCTTGATAGATAATCATTTTTTCTGCTATTTATATGTGTTTTAGAGAAATGTGCATTTATTGACTGTTTCCTTAGAATAGAGTATTAGGCAAAATTTTCATTTAAAAGGTACATTATTCCTCACAGATGACCATCTGCTTTGAGAAACAAAAAGAAACAAACATTTAAAAATGGAGCTGTAGGGCGGCGCCTGTGGCTCAGTGAGTAGGGCGCCGGCCCCATATGCCGAGGGTGGCGGGTTCGGACCCAGCCCCGGCCAAACTGCAACAAAAAAATAGCCGGGCGTTGTGGCGGGCGCCTGTAGTCCCAGCTGCTTGGGAGGCTGAGGCAGGAGAATCGCGTAGGCCTGAGAGCTGGAGGTTGCTGTGAGCCGTGTGACGCCATGGCACTCTACCGAGGGCGGTACAGTGAGACTCTGTCTCTACAAAAAAAAAAAAAAAAAAATGGAGCTGTAGGTAGCCTGTGCCTTGCGAGGTTCAGACATTCCCTGACTCCCTCCAAGCTGGGGAGAGCCCAGGGTGGCAGAGAGGCAGAGACCTGGGTTTTTTTTCTCCCTCCATCTGTGACTTAGATTTAGAGCCCTTGAAAAAAACAAGTGACCTTATGGAAAACAAGGAAGATGATTACTTGAATTCTAAGTTTTCTTACCACATTGAACCTCTTTGGCCACCCTATGCAGTGCTCAGCACTTGTCTTCTCCAAAAGCTAAGCAGTAGAGAACGGATCCTTTGAATTATTTGGCTTTCTCCACCCACCTTGTCTGGTGTTCTGCTTATTCATTCATTCAATTATTCATTCATTTGTGAAACAAAGATTTCAAATATTTGTTTTTTTTGTCAAATAATGGAGGTGCCTACAAAAGAGATGCAGTGAGATCAGAAACTCAGGCAAATCTCCTGGCTCTCTCTCGAAGCTGCTTTAAGAGTCCCGCCTTTAGGTCTGCTGGACATGCATTTTACTGCCTTTAAAGAAACCTCATCTTTCTAACATTTCATCCACGTACCCTCCAATTTCAGCAGTAAAGGGTACCCAATTAACAGAAAAAACTGAACTCTGGACAAATTGCTAGCAGCGTGGTTGCCAGTATGGGTATCTAACAGGGATCTCGGAGAAGCAGCTGGTAAAGCCACAGGCCCACTCTTGAATGAGAGAATTTGCTTCAACTGAGTTTTGACAAAAGGAAAACAATTCTTCATAATGCTTTCGAACGTAATAGACTTGAATTGAGAATCAGATGATGAATTGAGAGAGGAGAAGAGAGAAAAGGCACTATTACCTTTCTCACAAGCTGGTGGAATTTGATGAGTGCTGGAAAGGTCAGGAGGACCCAGATGGGAAGTTCATCTGGGTCTGGAACATTTATTACGAGGAGCTTGGTCTACAAAGGAATGATGCCACCCCAAACCCAGGGCAGGGGAGGAAATGGTGCTGTCAGAATTTCTAGGCAAAAAATGATTTGATTCTTAGTATAGAAATGCAAACTTTGGGAGGCTAGAAGAAACAGTGCATGTGTTTATTTATCATAGAGGAAGGGACATGTCATGAGGGAGGTGTCCTGAAATAAAAGAATCTCTGATTCTAACTCTTGGTTCTTGGTGTCTTCAGCAATTAAAAAAAAAAATAAACAGAAACACAGGATTGGAACAAAATGACAGAGGACTACAGGCTCAAATCCCTACAATGCTCTGCAGATAACACACGTTCCAAGAGGGAGTGATGGGGACTATGCTGAACTGGGAGACTGGAAGGTGTGTGCTTCTGAAGACATTCAAATACATACATGTACACACATTTGAATATATTCTGGAGCCAGTTTCTCTGTTAGCTCTGGGCCATTAATTTACAACCATTGAGCTAAATTTATCTGTTTAACAAATCTTTATGTCTGTAAGTTTTCCTACTGTCCCTAATTTGCTATAATTAGAAATCTATCAAATCCCCCTAAATTTAATCAGGTGTGGTTTGTTGCCCAGCGTCATAAATAAGCTACTGATCAGAGTCAAATTTTATGAACCTCAGAAGCTTCCCAGCAGTAGCCTTCCCCGAAAACATCAATCTACAAACTCACACTGCCTGTCCCTTGCCAAGTAACCCTGAGGAAGATTCTAGGTAGAGCACGCACTGTGTGGGCCTTTGGGTAGCTTGATGCCCGAGGGCTTGTGCTCGAGCCTCTGCCTGGGAGCCTCCCCTCCTCCCTGGCTTCCTAGCAGCACTGGCTCAGCTTCTCCTTTACCACCTGTAGCTCTCTGGGAACTGGCAGCAGCACCCTTCACCTTCTGTCCCAGGCTCCTGCAATGAACCCCCTCCAACATGGACTCACCTTGCTGTCCCAGAGGGCTCTACCCCTTCTCTAGGCCTGTAGCAGGAGTCCAAGCTTGTGAAAACTTCCCTGGCTTTTGTCCTTGCTGAGGTCTGCTCAGCAGCTCCACAGTGGGGCCGCCGGGCTCCAAGTCCCTAGCACTGCAGAACCTTCTGAGGTCTGCTCAGCAGCTCCACAGTGGGGGCGCAGGGCTCCAAGTCCCTAGCCCTGCTGAGCCTTCTTTCTTTCTGCCATTCTTTACACAGGCAGGGAGAGGTTGGTCCCTACTTCCACACTTGCATGTTTGAACTCACTAGATGGCCCAAATCAACCTGTGGGAGGCCATTGGATTGGTTTCCCCCACCCCTTACTTCCACCTCCACCCGAGAACCCCAGAGGCCTGGGCAGCTTCCAGGAAATATTTTTCTCAGATTCTACTTACTGGTAAGCAGAAATGCCTTATTATTCACCTTCGGGTGTAAAAGACCCTTTTCCTTACTCTCCCTAGACACACCTCAGATTTTTCTTTTCCGAGTTGGATATCAGCCAAAACATCTCACTTTTCACCTTCTTTCCATCTAAAAAGCTAAGAGAGGTTGGGGAGAGGCCTGGCACTCTGATCTCCTGCCTGTCCCACAGCTTTGCCTTCAGTCCACATGGGGAGGCTGAATGACTGAAAATAGCCACTAGGCATCTTTGTCTTCTTGTAGTCAGAAAAGAGAAGGCCCAGGCCTGGTGGGGGAGTGGTCTTACCCAGGCTGGAATGGGCCCAGCCCAAGTCTGGCATCATCTGTGAAGCCAGGAGCCAAGCACATCTGAGGCCTCAGTTGCATCTTTAGAAGTGACACTAGGGACTTGACAGTAATCTTTCCTATGTGGAGGGTTTCTCTCCCTTATCATCAAATTGCTCTTTAGGGAATGTGCAACATACAGACTTCACAGTTTGGGACGGGTTTTCTCTGGAGGCAGGATTTATGGAACATAGAAATGTTGGTCCTATAATTCCTGCCCCTTGAAACCACGCATATGTGACTTCATTCTGAAGATGTTGCTGTACGCTCCCAGGGGAGTCCATTCTGAAAACCTATTCCCAAGTGTGTAGCGTGGAGGCCGAGTGCTCACACTGGCCTGTGGAAAACCTCTGGGTCGGACTCTGTAAATAATTTTCCCTACTTAGACAATGGGCTTAATTCATTACATCTTCATAAATTGACATTTGGAAGAATATTCTAGGGTGGCATTGTCCCACAAGGGTGGTGCTGGCCTGCAAAGACAGACAGACACTCAGACACACACACAAACACAACAGACGGGACTGAAGTAATTTTGTATTGAAGAACTTGCCTGCGGTTTTTGTGAGATGCAGAGCTCTGAGAAAGGACAGCTGAGCAGAAAGAAGCATGCAGGCCAGGCCACAGCTGCCCATGGTGGCAGAGTCCCTAAGGATGGAATTCCTGGTGTAGGATGGTGTTTGGACTCTCACTCTGAAACTGGGGACAGTTCTCCCCTCCCTTACGGTGAGCCTCACTGCACAAGAGGTTTTTCAGCATTTCTGCTCAATCCATTTGACAGATAAGGAAATGGAAGCCCAGATAATCAGAAGGCTAAGTTCCAAAGCAAAGCTAGGAGAGCTGGATGTTGTCCTAATAACTGCAAGTCTGAGCTTAGCTGAAATTTTAAATTTAAGTAAGTTCTTATTAAATGAGCTTATGGCTTATTAAACATGAAAGCACATTAGAAATCATTTAGTCCAGCAACTTCCTTTCACAAATGAAAAAGCCGAACCCCAGAGAAGTTCATCTTTATCCCTCTGTTATCACTTTTCTCTGGTAGTTTCTGTCTTTGTGCCCCTTAAAGTCCTCCACCCTACCCTACATTCTCAGTTATTCCTTTCTGTCTAGGGAAAAGCCATATTTAAAACCCAAACTTGGCCCCACTCTGTGGTGGAGGACTGTAATCCTACCACTCTAGGAGGCGAAAGTGGGTGGATTGCTTGAGCTCAGGAATTTAGGAACAGCTTGAATAAAAGGGAGACTTGTTTCTAGTAAAAAAAAAAAAAAAAAAGAAAGAAAGAAAGAAAATAAATGAGCTGGCTATTGTGAAGTGCACCTGTAGTCCCAGCTCCTGGGGAGTATCAGACAGGAAGACCACTTGAGCCCAGGAGTTTGAGTTTGCTGTGAGCTGTGATGACACCACGGCACTCTACCCAGGGCGACAGAGTGACACTTTGCCTAAAAACACCCCAAAATAAGCAACAGAGCCCCACAGAAACCCTCAAGCATACTAAAGTTTTGGGAACTCCATTTGGAGATTATGTGTTTGAAATAATGTGTAAGTTAAAGAGGAAATTTCTTGACTAAACATGTTTAATGCTTACCTGGAATTTTATTTCAATGCTGGAAATAGGTTTAAATATAGGATCTCTTTAGGCATCCTGAAAATCACAAATTTGTATTCATAAAAGATCCGTGTGATGATCCAATTTAAGAATATTTATAATATCAACTGTCATAATAACAAATAGCACACACTGGAAGCTGACTATGGGTTAGCATTGATTTAACGCTCTAAATGTTTAAGTCCATTTAATAAATCATAGCAGTGAGTTATCAAGAGTTAAGTAGTTTAATTACCTCCGTTTGAAGATGAGGAAACCAAGGCACGAAAATGGTAAGTGACACACGCTTGCGGCGCGCTGCTGTGTGCGGTGTGCGGCTGCGTACTGGGCGCCACGTGCCGTGTGCCGTGTGCACTGTGCCGTGCGCGGTGTGCGGCTGCGCACTGATCGCCTTGTGCCGTGTGCTGTTGCGGGCCGTGTGCTTTGTGCGGCTGCGCACCTGGCGCCAAGTGCCGCGTGCTGCTGCGCGCCAAGTGCCAGGCGCTGTGTGTCGCTGCGTGTCGGGCGCCCTGTGCCGCTGCTAGACACAAAAGTTCCGCGCTTAGAAGGAGCCTCTGTCCTCGGCGAGCTGGTGGTCGTCCAGGAGTGGAATGTGAGGCGAGGAAACAAGTCCCGGTGTTGATCTTACGTCAGCCAGAGCAGTGGAGGCTTCGGGAGGTGAGAGTCAGAGGGTCCCCCTGGTTCCTGTGCTCCCTTCAGGTGCTGGTTACTGAAGTGGGGGCGGAGGGCCGCTGGTCGGTTTCCACGAGAGGCTGCCCGCGGCTCAGCTGCACTGTCCGTGTGTCACCCAGGACAGGTGCACGGGTGTCAACCGCCCTTGCTCCGCACCTGCTCCCGTCCCACCACTCCTCTGCCCTGGACCCAGTTCCGTCCTTAATTTATGGGACTTTCTAAACCATGAGGCCAACCCCAGTATTATAAAGGGAGGAAGGTGATGAAGGATGGAGACTTGTGTGTCTTAGACTGGTCTCTTCTCACTCCTTGCAGGAGGGACGGAGGATCTGTGCGCGCAGCTTCACGGCAGGTCCCCCCAAACTGGCCTGTCCCCCACGGGTGCAGCTGCCCTCCTCAGTGATCCACCTCGGCTTCCCTTTCTGTCGCCGTCACTTTGGGGTTTTGTGCTGTTTCAATTTGCTGCCTTTTGGGAACTTTCCTCCCGTTTATTATAATATTACATTTTGTTATTTACACTGAGAGGCATTTGGTTGTCAGCAGCTGAGGAGTAATATTCATTAGCCTGAAATCTAGTGCAGCGGCATCTTTAAGGGTTGTGGAAGGTTTTCTTTATACTAATATCAACGATATCAACAGGTGAGGGACAAAGGGAGTGACTTTTAGCTATAGACAAGGGCTGTTTTTCTTTTCTTTCTTTTTTTTTTTTTTAATTTTACTTCTTCCTATGTAACACAGCGCAGGTTTGCTAGAGCCATATATAGGGGCGTATTTGCCCAATCAGTACACTTCTGAGACACGGCACCTTCTCTTCAACGCAGCATCGCTTCTGTCCCCGTAACATGAGCAACTTTGACAAAAACTGGCGCTACAAACTGATAATGGGCAAACTTGGTTCCAAGAGAAGTAATTCCTTCTGAGGGGAGGTTCAGGGGTATTATGAAGGTGTTGTAAGGCTGACAAGCCCTTTGGAGCGATTGTTATCAGAGACACCAGGAGGGAAGAAGAAGCAATTCACAAGTATTATAGAGAACCCACCCTGTGGCAGTTCGGTCACTGCATAAAAATGCATGAAGCATGTTTAATTCCCGAGAGCCTGAAGTCGATGTGGATAAAGCAAGGTGTATGCACCACGAAAGCGCATGCAATCTAAAGTAGTGCCAGTGTGATTCCTGGAGGTGAGGAGCAGCCGAGGGGCAGGGAAGCTTGAATTACGTCTGGGGGTGAGTTGGCTTCTGGTGTGTGCAGTAGGAGGAGCAGGGCTTTCCAGGGGAGAGAAGCGCTGCACGGGTTATGTTACGAACTAGTTTATAGATTTGTCATTTTTAATTTCTGCAATCTTAATCCATTATTACATTTCTGGTTTTATGTTTGTTTTTTGTTTTTTCCCCAACCCCAGCACATTCCGGGTAAGGTGGGATCCACTTGGATAAAAGGCTTGATGAAGCAGAGGACAGATTTCAGGGTAGTTGCAGCAGCTGAAATGTGAGGAGAGGGAGAACCCTTGAAAGGAGAGAGCCAGGGTAGGGGGAGTGGTCTCCTTTTCTACCCAAATTCTTGTCTAATCCATAAATATGCATGGGGCAGACTTGGACCATCCCAGCTCTAGCAGAAACAAAGTTTTGAGCTACTTTTAAAAGAGCAAAAATTATAGTGAGCGTTGAGTCTGAGTCTAGTTAAGTTAAATTGCTCTTAAATAAAAAAAAAATTTTAAGCTCTTTGTGGGGATATAACTGGACTCTCTATCATATATTGCATATGGTATGTAGAAAACAATTCAAACTTAGTAGACTTAGGACAAAACAGGGAAATGGAACAGTCTGTATTCAAAGGAAAAGGCCATCAGTGGAAACTGAGCCAGATAGTAGTGGGTTTAGGAGATAAAGACTCAAAGCACCTCATTTCCGAAAGATGACTTTGTAAAAAGGAAGTAAGTGGGTTTTGTGACTATGTTCAGGAATGTTAAAATAACTTGTAGCAAATGAATAAGTAGGAAATTTCAGCAGTGAAGTATAAAATATAAAAAAGAATAAAATGGAAATTCTAGAATAAAGACACAGTAAAATAAAATTTTACAATTAAAAACATTCTCTAGATAAATTTGTAGCATATTGGCTATGATGAAAGAAAGAATTAGTAAAGATTGATCAGTAAAAATTATCCAGTTTGAAAAACAGAAAAAATGCTTTGTAGAAAACAGTTGTCATGGAACAATAGCAAAAGTCTACATGTAACTGGAGTCACAGAAGGAAAAGATAAAGCATATACAGCAGAAAACTTTGAATATGGAAAGACTAAAAAGTTTTTAATTTTGGTAAAAAATATAAATTTACAAATTCAAGAAGCTATGAAAACTCTAAGGAGGATAAAGACCACTTAGTACTTTAAAGTGAAACTATTGAAAACCAAAGCTTTAGAGAATATTGACAGCAATGAGAGAAAAATGACAAATTACTTGAGGAAAAATAATGTGACTACAGACTTGTCATTAGAAATGACACAGGCTGAAGACGGAGGAGTGACATCCCTAAAGTGCTAATGGCAAAACCTGACAGCCAGAATTCTACACTAACAATATCCTTCTGAAACGAAGACAAAATAGGATTGCTTTTTTTTTTTTGGTTTTTGGCGGGGGCTAGGTTTGAACCCGCCGCCTCCGGCATATGGGACCAGCGCCCTACTCCTTGAGCCACAGGTGCCGCCCAAAATAGGATTGCTTTTGGAAAAACAAATTTTGAGATAATTTATCATGAGCAGATATACGTGACCAGAAATAACAATTGGAGTTCTTCAGGCTGAGAGAAAATTTACCTCAGTTGATAATTTGAATTTTTAGGGGGGAAAAAAAAGGGCACAGGTAATGGTAAGTACATGAGTAAATACTACATTTTCTTTTAAATCTAAACTAAAAAAATTATGCATAAGAAAAACATGTAATACTATGTTATTAGATCTATAATATGTGTATATGTAATACATACGGCAGTCAAGGCAAAAAAGACCAGAGGCTTGTAAATAGATCCATATAATTGCAAGTTTCTTATGTTTTATATGATAGGGTCTAATACTTATTCTAAGTATATTGAGAAAAATTAAGGATATATATTTTAATTCATAGCAACTACTAAAAAATGAAAACAGATAAAATAGCAAAATACTCAATAGATAAATTAAAATTAGATTCTAAAGTGAGAAATAATAAAAATGTCTGAAAAGGAAAAAGTGAGAAACAAGGAATAGAGGTATGAATAGGAACAATAAAAGTAATATAATATAATTAAATCCAACTGATTAATATTTATATTAAGTATAAATGGACTTTAAACACTCCAATTAAACAGTTGAGGTTATCAAAATGGATAAAAATCAAGATACAATTACATACTATCTACCAGAGATACACTTTAAATATGGACGTAGAGATGATTTAAAAGAAAATGGATGAAAAAAGATATAACATACAAAGCATAGGCATAAGAGGTCTAGAGTGGCTGTATTAATATCAGATAAAAGACTTCAAGGTGGAGTATTACCAGAGATCACAAAGTACATTTCATAATAATGAGAGTAAATTCATACACAGTATAATACATAATAATCTTAACAGGTTATGTAGCTAATAATAGAGCTTTAAAATATATAAATACAATGTTGATAGAATGAAAAGGAGATTTGGAAAAAAATCACAATTTTATGTCACAATTTTAATATCCTTTTATTGGTAGAACTGCTTTACCTAAAATTACCTAGTAGATCTAGATTATCAGAACAGCAGACTCAATCAATCTGATTAATACTCAGAGTCTACTGCATTATATCCTACAACGCGGATGACAGTTCTTTAATTGCACATGATGTGTTCCCCAAGACAGGCCATATGTTGGGACATATGTCAAGCATGTGTAATTTAAAATAATTGAAATCATACAGAGCATGTTCTCTGATACAATGGAATTAAATTATAAATCTATAATAGATATTTATAAAACTTGAATATTTGGAAATTAATCAATATATTTCTAAATCATCCATGGTCAAAGAAGAAATCACAGAGAATGTTAGAAAATAAATATAAGTACATGATAAAAAATACAATGTATTAAAATTTAGTTGCAGCTAAAGTAGTGCCTAGAAGGAAATTTGTAACATTAAAATGTCTCTATTAGGGAAAAAAGGTAAAATATTAAAGGCATAAATATTAATGGCCTTAAGCTGAAAAAAAGAATAATAAAGTAAACACAAAATAAGTAGAAGGAAGAAGATAATACATGAAATCAGAAATCATTAAAAAAGGAAATTGGCAAGTGGAAAAATAACAAAGCCCAAAGTTGGTTCTATGAAGAAAATCAACAGAACTGATAAACTTATAGCCAGACGCATCAAAAAGAAGAGAGAAAAAACACAAATTAACATCAGGAATAAAACTGAATATCACCATAAATTTCATATATACAGGTGACCACTGACCAGATGGGAGGGGAGTGCCAGTCCCCACACAGTCAAAAATCTACGTGTAACTTTTGGCTCCCCCAAACTTCAGTACTACCCTGTTTCCCTGAAAATAAGACATCCTCCGAAAATAAGACCTACTTACAGGAAAAATAAGATGTCCTTTGAAAATAAGACCTAGCGCATCTTTGGGAGCACACCTTAAAATAAGACACTGTCTTATTTTCGGGGAAACAGGGTAATAGCTTGCCATTGACTGGAAGCCTTTCTGATAACAGGAACAGTTGGTTAACACATATTTTGTATATTAAAGTATTATATACTTTAATACTTTACCTTATTACAATAAGGTAAGCTAGAGGAAAGAGACTGTTATTAAGAAAATTACATGGACAAGAACTTGTATTTTACTATGCATTAAGTGTAAGTGGATTGTCCTAAGTCTTCATCCTTATCATCTTCCGATTGACGGGCTGAGGAAGAGGAGAAGAAAGAAGAGGAGTTGGTTTTGCTACCTCAGGGGTGGCAGAGTTGAAAGAAAATCCACGTATAAGAGGAAAATCACAATTCAAACCTGTGTTGCTCAAAGATCAGCCTTATATATAAAACATATATATTACTGGGTGTGGTGCTGTGCACCTGTCATCCCAGCTATTTGGGAGGCTGTTCAGGGATACAGTGAGCTGTGATCAGACCGCTGTACTCGAGCCCCTGTGACAGAGCAAGACCCTGTCTCAAAAAAAAGAAAAAGAAGAAAAAAAAATTGTATATCTAAACATGAGGGTGGTCTGGAAAGTATTCAGCCATCATTAATATTTTTCATATTACATGGTTGTATACTTTGTAGATAGCCCTTATACCCATATACATACATAAAATAAGAGAACATTACAGAAAGTTCAATGTCATTAAATTTGACCACTTAGTTAAATAAATATTTCAGAAAATACAATTACAAATACTGATTCACGATGAAAGAGAAAATCATCATAGTCCCATATCTATTAAAATAAATTAAATTTACTATCCTACCAAGAAAACTCCAGACTCAGATTTTTTCACCAATAATTTCTTTCAATATTTAAGAAAAAGCCTGAACACCAGTCTTCACCAAATCTTTCAGGAAATAAAAGGCAACTTTTACTGAGTACTTCCTGTGCACTGTGTTAAGAGTTTCACACATACCATCTTAGTTTCATATATTCCTATGAGGTAGGTCATGTTCCATCCATATTGTATAGATGAGAAAATAGGCTTAAGAAGGCTAAGCTAATTATCTGTAGTCACAGTTAATGAATGCAACATTCCAGACTTGACCTTGAGCCACACAATTTCTCCCTGGTTCATCCTCCTGCTTTCCACAGCAAACATCACAAGTCCGTAGCGCAGCGTAGTTGTATGAATAAACAGCCAACATAGGTGTAACCTTTTGGTAAGGAAATATTTATTCTCCTGACTTAATAGACAAGAATGTAATATACCAAAGCATAATACCAAAAGAGATGTTTGGATGGTGAAGATAGCTTGTTTCTCAGCACAGTGAGGCAGTTTCTAGTCTCAGGCCCTATTGCTCTGCACATCTTAGATGCCTTGACTTACGCATGGCCATGAAGGTGCCCCTGGTGCTTCCAGGACAGCCTGACCTCCACGTGCTTCCTATATCCTCCCTGCATCTACTCACTTTGGGGGGGACTGTACTTTAAAACTTTGTTCAGTTATTTAGAGTTTGATCACAGACAGGCATGCAGGTATCGTGTTAACATTGAGTGAATCTACCAAAACATTTTATCTTCCTAATGTAAACATAAGATTAGAAAAATGCCATTCATTAAAAAAAGAGATAATTTTGCATGTTAATGCTTCAGACTCTTTTTTCCAGAAATCTCCTGTTCTTCCTGTGGGCTTTATGAATTGCAAAAAAACGTGTTTCCTCTTTGTTTATGTTACAGTGACAGAGGTGCCAAGAGTCAGGGAGAGAGAAAAGCTGAAAAGTGGGTGAGCTGAGCCTGATGTGACTGGGAACAGAAAACTGTAGTTTCCTGACTGAAGAAAAATTATGTTTATAGGGTGGCTCCTGTGGCTCAAGGAGTAGGGCGCCAGTCCTATATGCCGGAGGTGGTGGGTTCAAACCCAGCCCCGGCCAAAAAAGAAAAATTATGTTTATTTAGTTACTTAGTTAAAAATAGGAAAGAGACCACATCCCCAAACAGGCATTACTTGGGAGTGGTTTTCACTGTTTTGCAGTTTTTATTTTTGGAAGGGGGCAAGTAATGCTTTCTATTTTTAAAAATTTTGTTGATAATTTACATACAACTAAATTCACCCTTTTTAAGTGCACAATTCAATGTTTTCTTTGCATATTTACCAAATTGCACGACAGTCAACACAATTTGATTTTTGAACAGTTTTATCTCCTAATAAGACCCTTCATGCCCATTTATAGTGGCGGTTTTCATTTCACTCTTCACACAGGCAATCACTAACCCACCTTCTGTCTGGACAGATTCATCTGCTCCGAACCTTGTGCAGCGTGTGTGGTCTTTCATGTCCAGTTAACGTCATGTTTCAGCGGCTCGTCCGTGTCGTAGCGTGTACCCGTGTTTCAGTCCTTTACATTGAGGAATAACATTACACGTTGTGCACACATCACAGTTGATCCGCACTGTGATGGGTATTTGGGTTATTTCTACATTTGGCTATTTTCTTTTAGTTTCTTTGGCTTTGGTATTGGGGTGATATTGGCAAGGAATGAGTTAGGGAGAGGTCCTGCCTTGTCGATGCTACGGAGCAGTTTCATAGGCCAGGTTCTTTGTATGTCTGGTAGAATTTGGCCATGATTTCTTCTGATTTGGGGATTTTTTTTTTTTTTTTGGTTAAGAGAATTTTTTTATTACTGTTTCAATTTTGCTTCTCATAACCATTGCTCTGCTCATGATATCTGTTTCTTCCTGATTCAGACTTGAGACTTTGTATGTTTCCCCAAATGGATCCATTTTCTAGTTTATGCGCACAGAGGCCTTTAAAGTAGAGATGGGTGATGTTTTGCATTTACGTGGTGTCAGGTGTAATGTCTTCTTTTTTAAAATTTCAGATTAGTTGAGGGCACATACAAGTAAGTCACATTGTTTGCATTTGTCAGGAAACTCCCAGCTGTAGTTGAGTCCTTCCCCCAGGAGGTGTTCCATATACCCACACACTGTACCTGTTAGGTGAGGGCTTACTGAGCCCCTTTCCCATCTCGCCCTCCCCCTTTCCTGGGCTTTTCACTGGTTTAAAATTAGTACTGCATACATGGGATGATTTTTATTCTATTCTAGAGATACTAAGGAGAATGTTCTTCAACTCCAGATAAATACTAAAGATGTAAAGTCTCCATTTTTTTATGGCTGAATATTTTCCATGGTATACATATACCACAGTTTATTAAACCATTCATGGGTTGATGGGCACTTGGGTTGGTTCCATAACTTTGTGATTGTGAATTGAGCTGCTATGAACATTGGAGTGCAAATGTGTAAAATGATTTTTTGTCTTCTGGGTAGATGCCTAGTAATGGGATTGAAGGATCAAGTGAAACATCTATCTTTAGCTCTTTGAGGATTCTCCGTACTTCTTTCCAAAAAGGCTGTATTAGTTTGCAATCCTACCAACAGTGTAACACATTTGGCTTTTTTGAATAATTTCTTATACTGGAGTTTAACTTGTTGTTTGGTTTCCAGGCTAGAAGCCCAATGGAACTCAAATATAAACTTAAATGTCTGACTGTGTACTCCATTTGGACAAAAGACTTAACAGATGTGAAAAAACCTTCTATAAGCAGCATTCAACACACACATACAGAGTTCTTACTATGTTCTAAACACTATTTGATATTGTGGAGAATGTGCTTAAGATAGAGATAGTTCCTATTCATAGGTACTTCTGTTCTATTTGAGGGAGGGAGGGGGGGAGAGAGAGAGAAAGAGAGAGGAGGAAGAGAAAAGGGAAGAAAGATGGAAGAAAAGAATGAGGGAAAGAAGGAGATAAAGAAACGAAAAAGAAAGAAAGGAAGGAAGGGAAGGAGAGAAAAAAGGAAAGAGGAAAGAATAGTGTCAGGTGCTTGGAGACAAATTAATGAGCTCAACAAACACGTAGATGCTTAATTTAGATTGGGTGGTCAAGGAAGCCGTCTTTGAAGTGATATTTTAGCTGAAGTCTAAATAATACAAAGGTATTATTCTATGCCCTTTACACATATTAACTTATTAAAATAATGAATAATGAAGGGGAAGGGTAGCATGGGCAGGGGAATTGTGTGAAGACCCCAGAGCAAGACCGAGCACAGCGTAGCTGGAGAGCAGCAGGAAGGCCAGCCAGACAGTGTGAGAGGTGGAGGGGCCTCAAAGACAAAGGGCAGCTTTAGGAATTTGGATAATATTCCCGATTCAAAGGGAGACCACTGAAGGAATTCAGGCAAGAGTGCCATCATATGCTGTAGGTTTGAAACTTCGTCTCTGGCTTCTGAGTGCAGAGAATGGACTTTACCAAGAAGAACAGTAAGGAGTTGCTGCAGAAGCACCAGGAGACAGATGCGGGTGGCATGAGTGTGGGGAACACAGCCGAGTTTTAGGTAAGTTTTAGAAGTCGAGAGAACTTGCATATGACTCTGTGTGGGTGTGTGTGTATATTCAGTGAGCAAAGAGCAGTGAGGATAATGTGTAGTTTTAAGGCTTGGCAGTTGATCTGAGAGTGAGGTTGTTTATTCTGAAGGGGTGGTTCGGAATGAGGAGCAGATCTCTATAAGGGAAAGGATGACAAAGACAGATTCGGTTCTGCTTGGTCACTTTGGACTTGACGTGATTCTTAGACACTGGTGTAGAGACATTAAGAAGGAAGTTGAAATCTTTTACTTCCTGTCTTGGTGAACTTGACCTCGTATAAGTGGAACTGTTCAACATGTGTCCTTTTGTGGTGGCTGGTGTCTCTAATACAACGTCTTCAAGGTGTATCCATGTCGTGGCACACGGCAGAATTTCCTTCCTTTCTCTCATTTAACAAAGACTGAATTATCGTGGGTAAGTGTTTTGGAGGTGGAATGCTGGGCTTGAAGCCTGTCCTGCCATTTAGGAGCTACATAGCCTTGAGAAAGTTACTTGGCCCTTGATTCCTTCTTTGTAAAATAAATGTAATAGTGATGACTTCTAAAGTTTGCTGGTGGACTGAGTAATTTAATATATGCGAGGGACAAAGAATAGTACCTAAAACAGAAAAAAAAATAAAGTTATTATTTATTAAAAAGCTTGACAAGCGCCCTTAAGGATAAAAATGAGAATTAAACGTGAATGCTGCCCTCAGGAAGCTTTACAGATTGAGAAAGGAAATACATCATGTTTAGAAATAGCAATAATGCAAAGAAGAAATTGCTAAGAAACATGAAAGCTGCATATGGGAAGAGCACCATGACTTCAGGGAGGGATAAATCACCACCAGCTTCAGGAATAGAGAAGCTTAATTTAAAAGCTGACTCTTGAGCTTTTAATGAAGGTCAAGGGTGGCATGGAAAGAATTCTGAGCAGAGAGAATCTGAAATAAAAAGAACCATTTGTATATGGTTGTGTATATGGAGGCTGTGACAGTCGTCTAGGCAAAGTTGGTGGGGCCTCTGCAAAGGTCCAGAGCACAGACAATGGGAAATGAATTTAAAGGGAGAAATGACAAATATTGGAAACTGGTTGGTTGTAAATGGCAACCAAGGGGAAAGAGCCCAAGATGACTGTGAGACACTGCACGGAGGAGGGGTTTGGAGATTAATCCACGCAGTGTGCAGACTAAGCTGACTGTTACCATTCTCATTAGGAAAAAACCGAAGTCTTTACCAGACAATGTTAATACAGTTTGATGGGAAATTTCTTCGAGCCTAATTTGATTTTCCTATCATATTATTAAGATATTAAAGAGAATGATTAATAATAGAGAATCCTATAATGTGAAAGAAATCTCAGCTTAAAGGAAACATTCACACAATGATATTAATCCCTTGATAGGAGATGACATCTTTTCTGGGACTGAGTGAACATATTCCAACACGGGCTATTAATATTTGACGTACCAACTGAAACATCTGCAGCCTGTGCTCTGAATATGCTCGGTCTGCTCTACGCATCTCCCTGGTTCAGGAGGGGCCACACATTCACTGACATTTACTGGGTCTCTGGCTAGGCCTTTCATTTGTAAAAATTAATGCGCCTTTGAGTGGAAAAACTTCCTTTGTTTTTTACACTATTGATGTTGAGAAATAATAGCAACAATGATAAAAATTAGCTAATGCTTGCTGACTCTTTACTACAAGCCAGATATTATGCTGGGATTTCTTATTTAATTCTCACATATATCCCTGTAATGTAGGTACTGTTACTAACCTGATGAAACACATGAGGAAATTGAGGCACAGAGAAGTTTATTAGTCACCCAAGGTCACACAGCCAGCAAGCAGTGAAGCCTTATTAAGAATCCAAGACCTGGCACTTCACTCTACACCACCCTGTTGGCAGCAAATCTGCAAGGGCTTCCCTATGGTCAAGGTATAAATCAAGCCGGGGGCCTGGCTGATGAGAACTGTGATCTTAGGCAGAGGGAGATAATCAATTGGTGAAGTGAACTGGGGGAAAGAAAGACTCTGGCTGCAGATTCCTCCTGCCTTCTGAACCCTTTGTCATTTTTTTCTGCTGACCGAACCTTGCTAGAAGCTGGATCGTAAGCGGGCACATTGGTACAGGCCATACAATTTTATTTCAGCAGCTCAAAGCGTCTGTGGCAGCATCCTAAGTTGTTCTGAGACTCCAGTGAGTTTACAGAGAAGTATGATCTTTTGATTACCTTTCTCTCAAAACTCCTGATTTGCCCCACATCTGAACTATGGTGACCTATAAATGAAACTCAGTGCTTTTGCTGGTTCCTCACCCAAAGAATCCGCTCCCACAGAAGCATTAGGGTGTGTGATAAAAATGAACATCCTGTAGACAAATCTGCCCTCTTAAATATCTGCCTTGATTTCCTTCAGTCCCCAGATCTCCAGCTGCCTGCCTCATAGTCAGTGTCTACTTAACTCATTTCTTCAGCGCAATCTAATTGTTTTGGGCTCTAAAACTTGCACTTAACACCACCAAGAAATAGCTCAACAGATCAAAAGTGCATCCTGCTACCTGTGGGTAGAGCAGAGATGCCTGGGGAGTGGATGTTTCCATTATGGCAGGACTGAGAGAGAAATGGTTGACCAGGACGTATGATTTAATGGAGGCAGAAATTCTCATTTTTCCCAGGTAGTGCTTCGGTCTTGAAGATGCAACATGGAATAGTAGAATATGGAATTTATAGTGAAAAGATACTGGTTTAAATCCCAAGCCAACCACTTACCAGTTTTTGTCACATAAAATATGTTATTTAAACTTGAGCAAACCATAATTCTCATTCCACCTGCCAGCTCCCTCTGGAGGAGGATGCTCCCTGGTGCCTCGCTGACGACGGAGGGATCACACAAACAGAGCACTCACCAGCAACTTAGTTCTTCACAGAACAAAGCAAACAAAGTATAAGCAAAATATATCTCAAGAGTGATCTGAGTCCCTCTTGGTGAGGGAGAAGAGACCAAGTCTGAACACAGGGTCCTTCATGGGCTGAGTGGCCTAGTTCATCTCGCCCCCGGCAGCTGTGGCTGCTGCCTCCTGACTTTAGGGTAACTGACAGGTGGAGGTTACATGACAAACTTAATAGGCATGTGTCCTCCCTTGAACTGCTTGGGAGTCCAAATTTGCAAGTGTAATTACATGATAATGGGCCCAGTGGGCCTGGGTCATCTTGATGTCCCTCCTCACTGTCTGTTCTGACTGGAGACAGTCCAGCTGGTAACTTGCTTCCCATTCTCCATTCCTTGCCACATCCCCAGTCGCATAGGGGACGGGTCTTCCATCTCCTCCCTCAGGCACCGCAGCCCAAGGGCAGGACAGGCCCTGTGCAGGGTGTGGGAGCTGCTCCATGGCTGCTGGGGCCCCTGCACCTGCTCACCAGGGCCTCAGGACGAGCCAGTGCTGCCAGGCAGGTATCTTTACAGGCTGCCCCCTCCCTAGAGGCATGGGCTTACTCTGCCGTGTTCCTGTGCAGGGCACAGCCTAACATACTTAGCATTATGAGTCAATTCTCCTTCAGTCTCTTAACTTTCTGCACATCTCACAGATACTGACTGCTTTTGCTGTAGATTCTTTTAAAGAAATGTTTGTGTAGCAAGCATCCTTCTGGAAAGGAGGCCCAATTCCTTTCTGTATAGTACAATAAAAATAATGTATCCCTTTAGAGAAAAGAGCAGGCTTAATGTGTAAAGCCCATTGTAAAAGGCTTGGGATCCCTGTACTCGGGGCTACTGTCCTGTACTGTAGTTAGTTAGCACGTTCAGGAGTCATCCTGTGACAACTGGAGTTGGGCAGCCTGGAGGTAAACAGGTGTCACTGTAGCTGTGGCTGTTTGTATGAGCAGCAGTCCTTTGTCTCTGACTCAGGAGTTTCTTGTCTTCTGCCAGCATTGGTGAGGCTATGGAGGGCAGATCTGTATGGTAAAACTTGTCCCATTTAATCTCTCAGCTCATGAAACCCAGCATCTAGAAATATCATGAGAGCCTGTGGCAGAGAGAGCAGTGGACCAGCAGTCAGCACAGCTGGCTGTGACACTGACTAGCCGTGTGACCTTGGACCTGGTCCAAGCATGCAGAGCCTAAGTTTCCTTGCCGTGAATGGAGGGATAATAAAACATGCCTTCTCTGCCTCAGGGTTTCTCTGGGAGAATCAAATGCAATAACGCCTGTGCATGAACTGTGGATAGTAATGAAGGTACTTTAATATATTGAAAACTAGCAATCTTCCTACCATACACCAAAGGAGTGGTAATCTTTCCAGTATAAATTTGGGTAAGGAATACACCAGCTGCATAGTAGGCCCTAATGAGTATAGATGCTTCTTGATCTTGGGTTTGATTTGCTTCCTATTAGATTTAACAATATGTTCAATTAATTCCAGGTCCATTTAACAATCTGAAGTAATGATTTCAAAGAATAAGTGTGTGTGAACTGCACAGGACCCTTCAAAATGAGCAGAAGAGATTTTTGTGATTTAATTGATTATAGCTTTTAATGAGACAGGAACATGTGCATATAGCAGGCGGCAAGAGGGGAACATCACCACGCCCAGAACCCAGGGGTGTGTGTTGCTTAGAAGCTCAAAAGAAAAAAAAAAGTCCATTTCGAGTGAGGATGAGCTGTATAGGGTATCATGTTGACCACGCCACTCACTAAAGGGTAGTCCTAGAGAAATATATATTATTTTTAAAGCAGGTTTAGAATTGAAAGAAAGACCAATTTTACACATTGAGAAATTAATTGGGAGAGTATAGATGATAAGACCACACCTATACTCTCCCAATTAATGTACAGAGATGACCAAAAAAAACTAGATTGAAGATCAGTTTTTATCTCCCCACAGCCACGTGGCCAGCATGCCTTCCTTCTCCTGTCTGGGGATCACCACCACATCAGCCTCTAGGCCCTTGTTGTGCACTCTTCACACTTTCCCTTGGTTTCTGATTATTTCTTTCATCTAGACTTTTTCCACACAAACAGACTAAACTGCTCGATCACATGAATCATGACTTTATATCTTGCTTATAACTCCCCAGGTGACTTGCACAGAATTAGGGATATCACAGGCTGGGTGCTATCCATCTGGGGAGAATTGCTGAAGAGAAAGGCTGCTGGAAGGCAGATGCTCTTCCTCAGCTCCAGGGGAAGGTGCTGAGCAGACACAGAGCGGCAGAGCAGCGGCAGGCGTGTGGGCCCTGGCTGCCCTCCAAGCTGAGTAATTGCATCCTGTCTACTGAAAGCCCCCTGCGGCTCCAATCAGATACGGTGACCAGCTCCATTTCTTCTCTCACGTCTGTGCTCAGATACACAGAGGCTGCACACCAGGATGGGAGGCTGAGTCACTGTGACAGAGAGCCTCAGCGTGCCCCTGCAGGTCAGTGGCATTCTTGTCTCCAGAGAGGTGGCTGCATTGTCCTCAGGAGTGAGTGAACAAAAGGGGAGAGTGTCAATCTTTTTTAGGGACCTCCTTCCTTGAGAAAGGGTAGTACAATTACCTGATGAGCCCAAGCTGCACAGCAGATACTAGGTTTTGGAAATTCAGATCCTCCCACCTATTGACTTTGCCTAAATTATTTAGATACTTTTATCTGGTTCTGGTCATGATGCTGCTCTCAAAGAGATGGAAGCGAGCAGGTGGGGAGATGGCTTCTCCCCCTCCCACAGCACCCACCGCTGTATTCAGGCCCATTAAGAGCAAGCTCCTTGATGATTTCCTCTTCTTGGACCATAATAAAGTCAAATTGACTCTGATTGTCATCAATAATTAATGAGCCCAATGGTTCTGTTCATCTCCAGGCCATTTGGCAGATGGCACTGTTGATTTACTGTTGTGCCCACGATTCTGGAAGCTTCTCAAAGTGGTTTATGTGGCGAAATCTAGGTACAAAGGGCTTCACACTTCAGGCATCTTCTGGGTTTTGACTTTCCCTCTGTGTTACTTTTTCTTCCTGTGACTATGGAAGAAGATTAACCAGGTTATATTGTCAGAGTTCGTTGTTTTTTTCTCTACTGCAAGGTGAATATATAGCCAATGAGAAAATGTACTGGTCAAGGCAAATCATGTTATAGGGAGGTACAAGGTGTCTACTGATCCAATATCAAAAAGAAAGATTTATTTTGAAAGGTGAAACATGTGCAAGGAACAGTGTTCAATCGAAATTTGAAAGCTTATAAACTAGAAGAAAATAATTTTTAGAGCCTGAGTTAAGATGAATGGCTCAGTTATTAGTGAGAGCTGAGTGAACCTTGGTAAACATTTGAATACAAATATCACACCAAGAGTGGCGTATTTATTGTGCATATGCACACATGTATGGTATGAAAGGTTATAGGTAGTATGTATGTGGTGGTGTGTGTATATATGGCATTAGATAGCATACACACACATAAGTGTTATGTATAGGGCATGTGTATATGGTATTAAATGGTACATAAATGTATATATTAGTGACATACATATGGTGTTGTGTGTGTATATGTTATTAGATGGACTGAGGAAAAATATTCATTGTAACTTTTATCATCCTCAGGGCTGGAATTTTGACATACTGGGGTTTTGGTTCACTTTCTTTACATTAATTCAGTTAGAGAAAGATGCTCAGGTGAGGTGGGATGCCCAGTGGAATGCCGTCACATGAAACATGCAGTCATAGCACATAGAAATGTCTCCCACTGCAGAGAAGACCAAGGACAGTTTCTAGGCCCGTATTACAAAGTGGTGTACTCTTTCCAAAGGTCTTTCAGAAAATTAATATTGTGAAATCTCATATACATCAAACTATGCTACCTGAGATTCTCTTTTTTGGAACTTTTCTTCTGCTAGAAAAAACTGAGGAGTCTGAGGCTAAAATGGTTCCTTAGAAAATAAGCACATTTTCATTCAGATGCTTTAAAAAACTATCTCCCAGGGATAGAGTTCTAGAAAAGGCATGTCCAAGAATGAAATTTCCTCTGCTCAGATCTTATCTCTGGGGAGCAGGGAAAATCATGTAGTTTAAGAAATCTCTCTTTATCTCCAGAGCACTTGCTTGCCATTCCGGATAGCTAGCTTCTCATTAAGTGGTTGATTAAATTTCATGTTATAGGTTTATAGGAGACCTTGCTGATGGCTGGGATTTTGTGCTGCAGTTCCTTCTGACTCAGCCTACGACGTCTTGCAGGTTTAAAATGCTTCATCTTTCTCTTTTGGAGGATATCTTTGTTTGCTTTTGTTGAGACAGAAACTCCCAGTATACCTCACCTAACATAGGAACGGTCCCAGATGAGCAGATGGAAATTCTCTCCAACAAATAGTGGACTAAGATGGCTAAATGGTGAGGATTTCTACCTTTAAGTATGTCAAAATATAAAAGCAAGAGTGAGGGAGCTTCCCCATTCTCTTGGGAAGGTTGGGGCTGGGCAGTGACTAAGCCAGTGTTGAATGGACATTGTATCCTTTGTAAGAGCAATGAGTACATCAAAGTTCAAGGTTTGCACAGAAAGCTGTTGTCTGTCATAAACCTGGTCCCCTCCCAGGCACCGCGTTCTACTCAGGTTACATTCCTTTTTCACAAGGCCCTGGTGCATTAGGTCTGATCATCCTACACTGGTTATGAGAACTGGCCACTGAGCACGTCTCCTGCAAGCACACGTAGAAATGAATTGCCTGTGGACTTCAAATTGCCTGGGACGGCATTAGGAAGTTCACGTGAATTACAAATGTGGAGATGTCCTTCTTCCCCTGCTTCTACTCAGTGGGGAGCTATCTTTGTATTCATTAACATGAAACCCCAGTTCAAGTTTTCTGCATGGAGAGACGAAATTGCCTGTATTTGAGCTAATGGAGGCATTAGGATTTACGTATCATATCCTAGAAATAAAATAACTCGTGTATTCATTGGTCTCTTAAAAGTTTCCCGTCCCTACAGCTACTCGTCATCTTAGAAGGGATGGTGCTGTTGGTAAGGGTGTACTGGAGAAGTGTGCATACAGTTTTTCTTAGCCATGGCAATTTTGTTCAAACTGCACTTTGTGTTTTCTTTACATTATGAAGGTATTACTTGATCACTGTTAAAAACTTCTAAAAATCAAAAATAATGAAAGTTAACCATAACCTCATAATCAAGAACTAGTGGGTGTCAATATTTTGGAATAATAATATTTGGAGTTTTTGTATTTTGAAACTAGTTTTTGGAGTAAATACACACACAGCAGAAATAATTGGACTTCTACTGTACAGACAGCTTTATATCTTGCTTTTCAAACAACAATATAGCAAGAAAATTTTGTTAGGTTATTCAGACTCATTAGCAAGGTGATTGTGAAGGGCTGCCTAGAAGGTATTTCAAGATAGGGGAACAATATGTTTGATTTACTCTTGGTGGTTTTGAGAGGTAGAAGGAATAGCTATGTTGGAATAAAGCAGGGAGGTTTGGGAGTGTGTGTAAAGAATGGGAGGAATTTAATATATTTGCCAACAACATAGATTAGGTATCCCTAATCTGAAAATCTGAAATCTGAAATGCTAGAAAATCATGAACGTTTTGAGCACCAGTGTGGGGACTGGAAGCCCAGCCCTGTCCGTAGTGCTCTGTTTAGCAGCTGACCAAGACACTCTAAATAGAGCGCCAAAGGTACAGTTATGTGCCGAGTGACCACACAGCCCATGTATGCCGTATTTTATACTGTTAACCACTTACATGTGAGTAAGTGTAAGGAAGTTATCACTTACTGGTAGCATGTGAATTTAGAGTCAGGAGGATCTGTGATGCCAAACAACCACAGAGGGTCCCCATGGGTGGCTAAGGTAGTGACACCTTTGCCATCCTATGCTTTCATGCACACAAACGTTGTTTCATGCACAAAATTATTAAAAATACCGTATAAAATTATATAGAATTACCTTTGTGCTGTGTGTATAAAGGTTGTATGAGACACAAAATGAGTTACACACTAGGCTCAGGTACCGTTCCTGTAATAGTATCTCATTATCTATGCATGTAAATTTTCCAAAATTCAAAAAAAAATCCAGAATCTTAAATATTTTTAATCCCAGACATTTTGGGTAAGAGATACTCAACCTATGTATCAACAGTCTACTGTGCACAAGGCCGTCTGCTGATTCTGTGATGGATGAGCAGACACGTATGTTGTCTTCAAAGTGATTCCACAGGTGACCACATGGCCAGTTCATAGTAATACTGACTTGCACACACCATCTACTTGCTCTTCACTGAGAGGCTCAGAGTCTAATGACCTGTAATCAGTCACTAAGTGACGTGACGGCAACCCCATCTTCTCCCTGCTGGCCCTCAGAGCCCTGTTTCTCACTGTCCCCAGCACCCCTCCCCGCAGGGTCCGTGGTGCCTACCCCTGCTCTCTGCTGGCCTTTCATCTGACCAATGGGCTGCTGCAAGGAGGAGTGGCCCCCCTTTTCCTTTTGTGCCCCACATTCACCACTGTCCCTACCCTCCTCAGGCTGTTGTTCAGTAAATTAATAGTACCTGGGACTGAGCCTGTGGAAGAGGCCTTTCAGTGGAGGGAAGGAAAGAAGGATAAAGGGAGGAGGGAATGAGAGAGCAGACGTGGGAACGTAGGCCTCCACATGGGAGGAATGAAGCCCCAGAGGGAGAGAAGAGGGAGGGGCTGATGGGGAAGGAGGAGGTGGCTGAATAAGAGAGGACAGGGCCCCTCCCATCACCTGTGCTGTGGCATATCAGTGGTTTGGCTCTGTGTCTCTTTCTCTCTTCCACTGCGGTGGTGGCACCATTCAGATGGGAAAGGAGAAAAAATAGAAAATGGTGATAGTTGATTTAGTGGCACACACACGTGCACGTGCGCGTGCGCAAACACACACACACCCCCCACCAGATGCCAGCACAGTGATACACTCACTGTTCTGTGAAGGTCTGTCTGGCAGCTGGTGTGCAGGAGCTGACACAGCTCTCCTGGAAGAGTGAGCACCATGGCAAAAGAGGGGCCTGCTGGCCAGGACTGGGCGAGGGCCAGGGCCAGAAATGGGGGCTCTGAGGGCCAGGGCAGGGGTGAGGCAGCCAGGGGGATGGGCGAGGTCCAGTTACAGAATGAAGAGAAGTTCTGATATCAGAGGAAGAGCTTCTGGAGCGAGAGTTGGCAAGAGGGACCAGGAGATGGAACACCCCAGCCCTGCCCTGCAGGGATTTCCTACACAGATTCCTGGTGGCTGTCGCTGACTTCTGTTTCCCCACTGACTTTGTTATTACCATGGTCATCACCTTTTTGTTTCCACTGAGAAACTTCCCTTGCCAGCTGAGCAATCTCATGTATCCCTCAAGATGCTGCGTGCCCAAGAGGGCTCATGGTGTGCACTGTCGGATGCTGAAGTCTGGCTCCTTAGAAATGAATGCACGGAGAGTAGAACAGAGTCCCTCGTTTTATTTTTAGATGTGATTGTAACTTATACACTTATAGTACTATTAGTCTTATTGGTTAAATGTGTTGTCAGGGTATTCATGCTGGCGAAGATAGTTTTGCGTTTCTCAGATTTTGGAATATCCTGGAAGCTGTCCTAGGCAGATGATAAACGTTGCTGCTTTACTTTTCATAATTACTCCACAAGGTGTGTGCTGTCTTTATCATCATTTTGTGAATGTGTAGATGGAGCCCTGAAAATGATAACTTGAACCAGGTGCTAACCAAGATTCTGAGCAGACTCAGCATGGGATGTAACACACTTTATAAGGATCACTTTGGCTGCTGTGTGCACTGTGGAGAGGAGGGACAGAAGCTCAGAGGTCATTCGGGAGGTGAGAGAGGGGGGAGCAGTGTGGCTGAGGCACAGTGTTGCATCCTCCGTAGTTAGATAATAAATAAAACCAAATTCTAATAGATTGATGTGAGGTATGAGACTGAGCTGTGGCCTGAGCAAATACGGGACGGGCTGTTTCTGATTGAGGTTGAGGACGACTGTGAGAGGGGCGGCTTTGAGGAGGAAGCTTGGGGTTTCCACCGTGGACGTATTAAACACCCAGGATATGGAGCTAAGGGAAGATTTCTGGACTGGCAAGACATTGGGGGCCACTGACATGCACATCTAAGGCCATGGTACTGTGGGATCACCAGTGATAGATGTAGGTAGAGAACAGGGGTGACTCAGGCTCACATTCTGGGATACTCAGCTGTTTAGAGATTATGGAACTGAGGGGAACAAACCAAGAAAGATCCACTAGCGAGGATAAAAAAACTCAAACCCTCCAAATGTCCTTTTGAATTCCCGAGGACTGATGGAGAAAATGCACTGAGAGCACAAGTGTTCCATGCTGTCAGAAGCTGCCAGCAGCTCAAGCAAACTGAGGGCTGAACCCAGGAAGCTGGTCTGGGCACCTGCTGACCACTGTTCACCTCCACAAGAGCAGTGTGGTTGCTGGCAGCGGGGTATGAAAGCAGGATCAGAAAATGTTCAAGAACGAAGAGGAGAAAACTTGGAGACAGTGGGTAGAGATGCTCCTTCCCGGGCTTTTCTACACCACCCGGGAGCGGGGATGTGGGAATGCAGTGGCACAACCCCAGCTCACTGCAGCTCCCACTCCTGGGCTCAGGCGGTCCTCTACCCAAGCCTCCTGAGCAGCAGGGACTACAAGTATGCCACCATGCCTGGCTAATTTTCAAAATGTTTTTAGAGGCAAGGTCTCACTATGTGGCTCAGGCTGGCCAACCTCACGTGCCTGATCATTATTTTTTGTTTTCTGTGGGTGATGCTGTATGAGAAAAAACCTCCAACGACCTGTGTTCTCTTACTATACTCTCCCGACAGCACTCTGTCACCCTTTTCCTGCGATGTGTCTGTTTTCTTACCCACACGCCCAGCAGTTCTTCAGTGGACCCCAGTGGGGTGTCACTCAATTTAATTTGATTCACTCCTACAAATCAGCTCCCACTTCAGACACCATCCTAAGCCCAGGCCTCTGGACTTCTGAGCCACTCTCTCCCGGGCAGCTTTCAGCTTTGGTGTCTGGCTTTGCTGAGTTTTGTTTGGTAACAACTTTGTGTTTTGTAGTAAGAAATATGTATTTCGGTCTTCCTCCTGTTTTCTGGCACAGCTCCAACACCCCCTGGGATCTCTTTGTGTTTCTGTGGGCTCAGGAGATGGCTGATGCTGGGGGCTCCTGTCCTGAGTCAGGATGGGGCTGGTTACCCTGAGAGCTGTGAGTCGTCATCCCCACCTCCTAGAGGGGAGAGGGATGTAAATAATCATGCTTATGTAACGAAGCCTTCACCACAACCCCAAAGGTCAGGATTTGGAGAGCGTCGGTGCCCAACGTGGGGAGGTGCTGGAAGGTGGTGTGTCCAGGGAGGACTGGGATGCTGGAGCCCTTCCCCACTCCTGGCCCTTGCATCTCTGTTGCCTGACTGTTCATGTGCGTCCTTTCTAAGACCTTCATAATACACATAAGTGAAGGCTTTCCTGAATTTTGTGAACCATTCTGGAAAATGATTGAACCAAAAGACAGGGTCATGGAAACCAAACCTGCAATTTCTAGCCTGTTGCTCAGAAGCTTGCATGTTTGATTGCATCACAGGAGGCTCCTGCAGTTACTGCTACAAAATGCTGTTAGGGCACAGGGCCTTCAGGGTCCACGTATAAGAACTGTGTAGCATTTTCTTGGTCCTTCAGCTGTTTTTTTTTTTTTTTTTTTTGTTGTTGTTGTTAGTTTTGAATTGGATTGGTCATTTCATACCTTGGATTCCTGTGGATTTCACAGTGGTGAGTGTGAAGCACAGCTTAAACAAAGATGTAAGAGGCTGTAGCAAAAAGGGAAAACTGAGAACACAATTGCATTATAAGGAGATGCTGCTGGGAATAGCTGTTCCTGCATCCTGAAGTGCCACTTACTTTAATTGAGGGGCAATAAGATAATAATACCGTGTGACGATAGTGCGCCTTTATGCAACCTCACCACACGTGATATAATGTGGCCCCACATTGCTAGGGGAGAGCCAGGTGTACCTGCCATATTTTTCCAAAAAAGAAAGAAAAAAAGCAACTGGGTCACGGATAGAGCCTGCTTCTCCCAAGAATATTCTGAGAGAACCGTTCCTCCAGATCTCAGATGTAGCAAGGCAAATAGGAGTCACCATGTGGAGATGGTAACTGTTGAGGGATTCTCCATACAGTCCATGGGAGATGCAGAGTTCATTGGAGGTTTCTTCTTATATAGCGTCACCCTCAGAAAACAAAAAGTAATGATCAGGCATGTGAGGTTGGCTAGCCTGAGCCACATAGTGAGATCTTGCTTCTAAAAACATTTTGAAAATTAGCCAAGCATGGTGGCGTACATATAGTCCCCGCTGCTCAGGAGGCTTGAGTAGAGGACCACCTGAGCCCAGGAGTGGGAGGCTGCAGTGAGCTGTGGTCGTGCCACTGCACCCCTTCCTGGGTGACAAGCGAGGCCCTGTTTGTGAATAAATAAAAAATCAACAGGAGCAGGTGACCCTTCATACTTTGTTTTCTTCCCAAACCCCAACAGCCCCTCCTCTTTCTTACTCTCAGCTGGCAGCCTTGCTCCCCATTCCTCTAAGTGCTATTGGAGAGCTCCCTAAACCAGTGTCTGCTTACATCCTGGCCCCATGAGGAGCACCATGCACAGGACTGCTGCCAGCCAAACCACCCGTCTGGCTGTCAGTCACATCCCTGCTCCTGGGTGGTGTAGGCCTCCGCAGCAAAAGGCCCAGGAAGGAGCATCTCTACCCACTGTCTCCAAGTTTTCTCCTCTTCGTTCTTGAACATTTTCTGATCCTGCTTTCACACCCCGCTGCCAGCAACCACACTGCTCTTATGGAGGTGAACAGTGGCCAGCAGGTGCCCAGACCAGCTTCCTGGGTTCAGCCCTCAGTTTACTTGAGCTGCTGGCAGCTTCTGATAGCGTGGAACACTTGTTCCCTCAGTGCACTTTCTCCATCAGTCCTCGGGGATTCAGAAGGATGTTTGGGGAGTTTGAGGTTTTTTATTCTCGCTAGTGGATCTTTCTTGGTTTGTTCCCCTCAGTTCCATGATCTCTAAACAGCTGAGTATCCCAGAACTTGAGCCTGAGTCCCCCCTGTTCTCTACCTACATCTATCACTGGTGATCCCACAGTACCATGGCCTTAGATGTGCATGTCAGTGGCCCCCAATGTCTTGCCAGTCCAGAAATCTTCCCTTAGCTCCACATCCTCGGTGTTTAATACGTCCACAGTGGAAACCCCAAGTTTCTTTCTTGAAGCTGCCCCTCTCACAGTTGTCCTCACCTCAATCAGAAACAGCCCGTCCTATATTTGCTCAGGCCACAGCACAGTCTCCTCATGACCTCTTTTTTCCTCTCATGCCATACATGAATCTATTAGCATTCAGTTTTATTTATCATCAGCCATGCGGGGAAATAGGTTAAAGGGCCAGATGTGTCTGATGTCGGGCAAGTAAATGTCCTCGAGTTAGAAGCTCATACCCACAATGCAGCATAGACACGTAGGCCCTGGGATTTTGGGTATGCAGGAGATCTTTCAGAAGATCCTGGTTAGATCTAGTCCATCCCTCTTTTAGCTTTTTGAAGTTTGTTTCTGAGGCGAAGCTTACCCCAACTGAGGACTCTTTGGATATGCTTTGTCAGGGCAAGCCAGTGTGTGGGGTGGGGAGGGGACTGAGGTGGACAAATGATGGAGAAAGTTGGCTGGACATGCTCAGGGAAGGGGCGAATGTGGGCACTTGGGTCGTAGGCCCTACAAGTCAAATCTTGAGTCCAGCAGTGTAGGGTAGAGATTTTCCCAGATAAGGCAAATCCTGAATTATGTTCACGGGAAAATAATTTCCTCTCTAAATCATTCTTGACTAGTGCTTCTCAAATATTAACCTGCATGTACTGAGGGTTGTGTTAAAATGCAGATTCTGGTTCAGCAGGTCTGAAGTGGACCCCAAGCGTCTGCAATTTCATGAGCACAAAGGTGCCTGGGTGCTGCTGGTTTGAGAACCACCCTCAGTGATAGTAAAGAGGCAGTTGCCCAGCTCCTGGTGTATTATGTGCTTCCTTCCCTCCCTGATGGCTCCTCTTTCTATTATCTTCCTGTTAGGAGGACTCATTTGCATGAGATTTTTTTAGCATCATCTCTTGATGAAGCACAGTGAAAATGTTTCCCTTTTCAGGAAATGGTCGTGCCTGGGAGGTTTGGAGCCATTTACTAATTGCCACCTGCTGGTCACATGACCTTGTATAACTTTGGGCTGGTCACAGCCTCTTTGGGCCTCCTGTCTCTGTCTCTGATATGAGAATGAGATGAGTAATTCTTGCACCATTTACAGAGTGGTTGTGATCGTGTTAGATAATAGATGTGAACATTTAAACACAGTCCACACAAGAGTAGGCCCTCCATTCTGTTCTTTATATCCAGCATCCAAATTCTAAGCCTCTTTTGATCAAAAGCATTTGGTGGATTGTGACAGGTGATGCAGAGGTTAGGCGTAACGGCTTTCACTGGAATCCTTGTTCATTTCTTTAATTTGACTCACTCCTGCTTCAAGGGGTAAGGTGTGTGACTTCCCGTCCTAATCTTTTGATCCTTCTGTGTTGCTGAGCCCCCAGGCCACCAAGACCCAGATCCAACATTTAGGAAAAAATTGTGGTTATGTTGAGTCAAGGGCAGGAAAGTGCACAAGTTATTATTTTTGAATTCTAAGAGCAGTTAGAGGTTTTATGTGTGCTTTCCTGGTTACTCCAGAGTATTATTCCCATCTCAGAGATGAGGCAGAGTAAGCTCAGTGCATTCCAGAGAGAGCTCCTGGTCGCTTAGGTGACCTGCACTCCATAGAATTTCAGGTCTCAGAATGTCTGCCTCCAAAACCCACCTGGATCCCATTATGACTAGGGACCCTTTCTCCCTCTCACCCAGGGACTGTCCCAGAAAGCTCTGGCGATGAGCTCTAACCCACAGCGCGGATCCTGACAGCACTGCAGCAAGGCAATGAGGCAGGCTGGGGCAGGGGTCAGTTGCATGGTGATGCCAGCTGTATTTAAAGTTGCTTACCTCTGTGTCACAAGGCTCCGGTGTGGGAATAAAAGAGCAGGATTCCAGCTTTTTTCTGAGAGAGAAATTATCAGTGACAGAAGAACAGCCTCTCCCAAGGGGACTGTGCCCAGCTGTCCTGCCACTATCAGGGACAGGAGAGGTGACCTCCACTCACGTACTGAGTAGAGGAAGGTGGGACAGCAGCCCAGAGGAAGTGTTTAGGAAAATGCATGTGAATGAGATCCCCCTGGGAAGGCCAGGAGGTCAGTGGAGCCCTAGGCCTTTCTCTTCCCTAGTAGCTTCCACCCTTGCTGTGATGTCTGTGTTTGCATTTGTCTTGCTCTTGCAGGCTCGCTTTCTGGGGTGTGTTTTATTCACAGCGATCCCCGGATGTGTTATTTCTGTGATTTATTGCCCTTTGGTGTTTATCTTCCTTTCCCAGTTTTACCTTTGCTTGAGCCATTACCTAACATTTTAGAGACTGACTTTCCATGTTTCTATGAGAAGAAATTAGTCTTCTTTTCATATTTATTTCAGCATTTGTCTTGTTCTCCCAACCTGTTTCATTTTCAGAATTTATATCTCTTATTTTGAAAATATGCCTCAGAATATGGTCTTTTTCTTTCCTCTGCTTGGTCTTTATTTGTTGAATATTTCACGTCTTTTCTGTGCTTTGCTTCCAGCCCCAAGCCTGGGATTTCTGAGGGGCATTCTCTCGGGTAGAAAAGGCCGGACTGCTTCCCAAAGACACAGATTTGGTACAAGAGGCTTTATATTTCCACGCGCCTCAATTTTTCAATCCATACAAATGAGGGATATTAAAAGCCCAGGAGATAAACTGTGATCTCTGCTTTGTTTCAGAACAGCTTTGAGAGCTGGCAAGAATGAATATTGAGTTTGAAGACAGTGAAAGGGACGTTCTTGCTAAGGATATGGTCCGTTTTTCATTTTTCTTATCGGCTTTAGAGGGAGGGCAGGTCTAGTTGAGTCGTGTTTCTGTAATTTTCTTTCTGACAGATCTGGACTGCTACAGGACTCTCAGCAGTGCCATACAGTTACAACATCAGCAGTTTCATCCCTTATAATGAGTATGAAAATAAATGTGTCAGAATTACCTTTTTATCAAAAATGACCATAATCCCAATTAATGGACATAAACATTTGAATAGCTACATTGTAGCTTACTAGGCACATTCCTAGGTCTTTTCTCCTTTGATGGTCATAATAATCATATAAGTTAGGGTTATTATCCCAATTACTAAGGTAAAACTATTATTCAGGGAGAATAACAGCTAGTAAGTGGCAGAGCCAGAATTTGAACCGATTCCTTCCAATTCCCAGTTTTGTTCTCTTTTCCCGTATCATGCTGTGCACACATTTATTTGAGTCTGTAGCACTGGAGATATTTTTACAAATTATGTCTCACTCTTTGGGTTTTCTTATACGAACTTTTCTTGTCTGGTTTCACTTAGCCTAGTTTTTTCCTTTCTCTGCCCTCCTCAGAGCCTCTCTCTGCAGCCTGATGACTTTCACTAATGCGTGTGGCTGGCAAAGATGCTGGGATGGGTAGACTCTGGCCCTCACTGCCCCCTAACACCACCTATCTCCAGCCCCCTTCACACTCTCCACTCTGGAAAGTGCTTTGTCTTTCCTGATCATCTCGTGCTCTTTCTGATGGCTGACTGTAGAAAGGTTTCCAAGAAGGTGACAGTTAATAATACATCCCATTCTAAAAGCAGACTCCTTCCCTGCCAGATCATAAAAGTTCATCCTGACTTCGTGGTGATGGTGGCTGCCCAGACCTGGGTGTAGCTCTGTGTCTTTAAGATTTCTCTGGGAGGGGGCTGAGCTTTCTCAGGGATCGGTACTCTAGTAGAGACCCTGCTGATGTTTAATAAACATCAAACTGCTGTCCTGATGTTCCTGAGCAATGGAAAGAGCCTGCGTGCTGTGATCAGACAGTTCTATCCTGGGTACGTTTTTAACACTTGACCTTCCTCTGGGGATGGCTGTTAAGGGAGTTCCATCATCATGCTAACTGGGGCAGTGATATTCAAACTCTCAACACATCTGCCTAATTCTCATTCCAGAGTGAAGCTCGGCTGACCTCCACCCAGCCTTCCTGCCCTGCTTGTACTCTCCGTGTGCTCATCGCATCCGCTCACCATAGAAGAGAAAGGTAGAAATAAATATATTCCAGACAAATAACAACATATCCTCACTTAATGTACTTTTTCTTACACCTGCAAAGGCTTTCTTCTTTAAATTCATCTTCCAGAGAGATTGTTTTGGTCCGTTGCTCCAGGAATTGGTGCCATATACTCCCCCTTACCTCATCCGCCATCTTCATCGGCTCACTGTCCATCTCCAGACCCAGTTCAGAATTGTCCCCTAGGTCCACAGTAGCTCCCAGTAGCAGCTCCTAGCATTTGTCTTTAGGCTGAAATGCTCTGGGCCTCAAGGCCACTCTCTGCTTACTCCTTCCCCTCGTTAGCTTATTTGCGCGTTAGTTCCATTTATACACTTAGCATTTCGTCAGTCTTAGGTGTCAAGGCCAATGATGAATGTCAAAATGGTTTGTGAACTTCTGAGTGTAGTATCAATATATAGACTTATAAAATCAATATATTATTATGTTCAAGGGACTTTGACCTGACAGCACTTACATCTTTTCACAGCTGGGCTGCAAATACTATTCAAGGAAGACTCAGAGGACAGCCACATGCCCCTCATTAACTCTTAGTAGAGGGGTTAGCGGTCACTAAATGCATTACAGGTCATAAATACAGGACTACTGAGAACTTTGGGGCCTGTATAAAACTTCAGCCTTTGGTTTTCATGTCTTCAGCTGATTGAATGAGGCCCACTCACATTATGGAAGATAATCTACTGTATTTAAAATCTGATTGTAAATGTTAATCACATCCAAAAAACACTTTCCAGAGACGTCTAGGCTGGTGTTAGACTAAACAATTGGGCATCACAACCCAGCCAAGTTGCTGCATAAAATTAGCTATCACACCATGTACCTGTGAACAGTGATAAAGGTTTACTTTTAAGTGCCTAAATTTTGTTAAATCTCACTATTGCTAAAAAAGATATACTAAGCCAAAACACTGCCTTACTGTTTAGGACCCAGTTAGATTCTTCTAACAGCCTGATCACCACTGAAAGGGTGAGGCTCAGAGTCCAGCACCAGCTACGTCCCTGACTTAAGCTCTGTCTGCTAGGACTCAGAGGAGCTGACACTGAGTGAGAGTGGGGGCTAATACTTGCTCTTTTTATTCCTTAGTGGAGGGGCTGGCATCTGTAGGAGTGTCACTGGGGGTTCCCAGCCCGTGGGTGATGTGGGCACCCTGGCCTAGGCTCGGTCCTGTCTTCTCTTTCGTTGCCTTTGTGAGTAAGTGTACGGCACCCTCCCCTCGACAGCACACCCAGTGCCTCCATTCCACCCTTCCATTTTCCTTCTGTCATAACTCGTGTCTGTGAAAGGCTGAGTTATCATTCATTTACTCCTTGCTAGAAACTATTGTCTTTTTATTCCAAAGAATATTTGCATTTTTAACCTTAACATTAATTATGGATTGAAAGACTCGGTTTTTCATAAAGAATTCTCAGGCAATGTGAATAGGTAAAGGGCGATCATTTTATGAGGCTAAAGGAGAGGGAGTCATTTTTGGGCCCCTGGAATCATCCCACTATGTGTCTAAGCTGGGAAGGACAGCTGCCCTCTGTAAGGCTGCCTACAGTGCTCCCACCTGTGGCTTACGATCTGAACACCATCTCCCCTTTTGGGGTTACCAACTTGAGCTTCTTTGGGAATGCTCAAAAGTTAGCTTCCTTATGAAGCATCATCTAGATTCCCCAGTAGAATAAGTCACTTCTGCTGAGCTAGTGAGGGAGGCTTTTACAATCCTGCTCGTGCCTGATTGATCCTACCCGAGTCCTGGTTGTCTGTGTCATGCCTGGTCTTCCACTGGACGGTGAGTAACATGGGTGAAAAGACCCCTCCTTCTTTCCCCTCCTCCTACCATCCCCTTGCCCCCATACATAGGTCCAGAGAAAATCTTCTCCTGATAAGCTGGGCTCGGCTTATCAAGAGGTAAGATATGACAGCATCCACGAGCTTAAGAGACTTAACTGTCCTTGGGAAGAGAGTCTTGTACATAGTTATAATGCAGTGTTTCTGGACTGTGGTAGATACCGACTTGAGTTTTATCTGTTATAACAAAGTGCTTCATGGGGTTCACCATAGCAAAAGAAGGAATACACAATGGTAAGAAAAATACAAAATTCTCTCTTTTTTCTTTCATTCTGAGCAACAACTTTTATGAATTAGAAACACTCAACACCACCACTTTTCTCCTTCAGACATGTCATGAAGGTCGACTGTTTTTTCTGTGAGGTATGTCTCACCTCTTCTGTGGAACTGCCAAGAAATGCCAGCCATGAGTGACCGCTATTGAATTGTAGTGGGTGTGGGGCCGGTCATGTGACCCAGCTCAGCCAATCAGAATATTCCTCTGGGTCCTTCTTTTGAAATGAATTTAAGGAATGAGACTATCTTACACTCTGGCTGTAAAGATGAAAAGATATGCATTCTAGAAGTACCAGTTGCCACGGACTCAGCCTTGTGGAGAAATCTAGCACGAAAAGAATTAAAGGTGACATTTATAAAGAAACATGAAGACGGCAGGAACTCAGCTGGCACCCAGTCTTTGGCATGTCCTACCTGTGGTGTTAGGATGGGCCAGTGCCTTCCCCAGGTTGCCCACACTCATAGAAATTGAATTTCTTGGGAAACAAAAGACTATGAGTTAAATGAATTCTGACTCATCAGTTTAGTTCCCTATCTACCAGTACTCGGCTCTCACACCTTGAGTGTTGAAAGACTTGCACTTTTGTTAGTGACTATGTGATAGGGATGAGTATTTTATATCTTTTTATTTTGCAGACTTGAATTGTATCCAGGCCCAGATTATATGGTATATTATGGAGTTTATGATAGAGCATTACTTGGGTCTTAAGCAGTTTGTGAAACAATAGGTTATGAGCAGAAAAATTCTTGGATCTGATTTGTGAGACTTTAAAGAATTAGGCTTTGGCGGCGCCTGTGGCTCAGAGGAGTAGGTGCCAGCCTCATATACCAGAGGTGGTGGGTTCAAACCCAGCCCTGGTCAAAAACTACAAAAATTAAAAAAAGAATTAGGCTTTGTATGTTGGAGGATAAGTTCCTGAGAGCAGCAGAGAAGTGACATCAATATGTTTGATTACTCAGACACAGAGAAGAGAGAGTACAGAACATTCTCAGGTGACTTTGAGGAAAAGGGAAATGGGGAATGCAGAACTTAAAAAAAAAAAAGGATATTTAACCAATGATGCAGCGGCATTGCAAATTAACTTTTCTAGTTTAACTGTTATACCTTTATAGGGTCTTGGAGCAATTTATAATAACTAAGGTGTCCTAATTTGAACATTAGATATGATGCATTTTGAATTTACAATGACATAAATCTAGTTTTGTTTCTGTAATCTCCAACATAACAAAATTATCGAATTCTTGCTGTTTGCTTAGTTCCATTTCAGGGCTGCTCATGTGTAAAGAAATACAGGCCCTGGTTCTTGTTGCCATATTTCTTCCAGACCAGACATGCATTAAGAAAGATAAAGGGACTTGCAAGATAGCTTAACCTACATGGCAAAGAGATTTTATCTGCAAAGGTGTTGAGAAGACTGGTCCAGGGAACCTCATGGAGGTGAAACTTGAAGAACAGGGCTTTGCTAGTCAGAATACAAGGGGAAAACTGGATCAAAGAAGAAATCAGAATGGAATTAAAAAAATATATTAAAATGAACACTTACGTGAAAGGAAAGATTTTATTTTTTTCAAATTCATGAGAATGGTTGGTTCAGATGAAAGAAAAAAATAAAAAATGGAGAAAGATTTATAATAGCAAAGTCTTTCCTTTTCTATAGTGAAACCTAATACAGTGATGAAGCAGTTTGTTATAAAATATGATAAAACTCAATTTATGTACCACAGTCCACATAACATTGCATTATAATTTCCTATGTACTCTCTTCCCAAAGACAGTTGAGCTCCTTAAACTCAGAACATTATTGGACCTTTCTCCTGAAGCCCAGCACCAGCACATAGGAAATGTTCTCCAAACACAGTAGAACCTCCATAGCTGGCCACCTCCCTACCCTGACCACCTCCTTAAGTTGACCTGATTTGCACAGACTGGATGTGAACCACATGTTGGTATCAGCACAGCAGGCCTAGCTGCTTATGGTAGCCATCTCTGTATGCTGACCAGTTAGTCCCTTGGTCGGTCACCTTACAGAGGTTCTACTGCACATGAAGGGGAAGGTGAGAGGAGGGAAGGAAGGAGAGGTCCTTTCGCCCATGTTGTTCACCATCCAGTGGAAAAACAGGCATGACACAGACAACCATGACTCAAGAAGCAAAGCCCGAAGGTTAGTGGGACTATAAGAGCCTCCCTCGGTAGCTCAGAGGAGGTGATTTATTCTGTTGGAGAAAATCAGATGAGGCTTCATAAGGGATGTGACTTTTGAGCATTCCCCTAGAAACTCATTTCAGTAACCAAGAGGAGGAGCAGGAGGAAGACCCCTGCACACAGCCTAAGGAGGGCAGCCGGTTATTAGAAAAATAACTTGATGGATACTCAACCAGACTCAGTATTAAAGAAGAGAGATGCTTTAAATAAAACCAGAAATTAAAGAGGAAGCATTACAACGGATGCCTCAGCAGTAGAAAGGATCATAAGGAATTATTTTAAACAATAACATTTTAACATTTAGATAACTTGGAGGAAATGGATTAATTCCTAGAAACATGCAACCTACCTAGAATAAATCAAGAAGAAATAAAAAAAAAAAAATAGACAGCCTGAGCAGACTGTTGGGAAAACCTTCCAACAAAGAAAACCCTAGGACCAGATGGCTTCATGGTTGAATTCTACCAAACAGGATTGGTATGGAATGCTTCTTACACTCTTCCAAAAATAGTAGTAGAGGAAATACTTCCAAAGTAATTTGATGAGGCCAGCAGCATCACCTAGAAACCAAAGCCAGGCAAAAACACTGCAAGAAAGGGAAACTACAGGCCAATTTCTCTGACAAACATAGATGCAAATATCCTCAATAAAACACTAGCCAACTAAATTCAACAACACATCGAAAAGTTTATATACCATGACCAAGTGGAATTTATCTCTGGTATGCAAGGTTAATTTAACATATGCAGATCAATATGCTATATCACATTAACTGAATCAGAGGTAAAATCACATGATCATTTCAATAGATGCAGACAAAGCACTTGATAAAGTTCAACATCCTTTCATGATAAAAACTCCCAACAAAATACACATGGAAAAAAATTTCTTCAACAAAATAAAGGAGGTATATGAAAAGCCTACAGATCACATAATTATTGGGGGAAAACAGGAAGCTTTTCCTCTAAGGGAAAAGATGCCCACTCTCACTACTTTTATTCTGCGTAGTCCTAGAAGTACTAACAAGAGGAATCAGACAAGAAGAGAGATAAAGACATTCAAATTAGAAGAGGTAAAGGCATCTCTTTTCGCAGATGGCATGATACTCTATATAGAACACCCTAAAGATTAAAAAAATTGCCTGTTTGAACTAATAAACAAATTCAGTATGGTCACAGGATTTAAATTCAAAGTACAAAATCGGCTTTGTTTCTTTGAACCAATAACAATCTGTTCAACAAAAGAAAATAAGAAAATAATCCAGCCAGGTGAGGTGATGCATACTTACAATGTCAGCTACTCAAGAGGCAGAGGCAGAAGGATCACTTGAGCCCAGGTATTCAAGACCAGCTTGAGCAACATAGTAAGATCCCATCTTAATATAGATCTGTTTATGTATATATAAACCTCAGAGAAAACTAGCAAAAATTTAAAAAATGGTACTACATCAAAAGTCCAGCAATCACCAAAATGAAAAGTTAATTTACAGATTGGGAGAAAATATTTGCAGACCATATATCTGATAAAGGGTTACTATCTGGGCGGCACCTGTGGCTCAGCGAGTAGGGTGCCAGCCCCATATACCAAGGGTGGCGGGTTCAAACCCGGCCCTGGCCAAACTGCAAAAACAACAAAAAAAATAGCTGGGTGTTGTGGTAGGCGCCTGTAGTCTCAGCTACTCGGGAGGCTGAGGTAAGAGTATCGGCTAAGCCCAAGAGCTGGACGTTGCGGTGAGCTGTGATGCCACAGCACTCTATCAACAGAGACAAAGCAAGACTCTGTCTCTAAAAAAAAAAAAAAAAAGAAAAAATGGGCAAAAGACCTGAATATACACTTTCCAAAGAAAACATATTAGTGGTCAATAGCTATTTGAAAAGATGTTCAACGTCACTAATCATCAGGGAGATGCAAATTGAAACTGCAGTGAGATGTCCATGCAAACCTGTTAGGATGGCTGTTACAGACAAGGGAAATGAAAAGTGCTGGTGAGGATGTGGGTAGAGGAGGCTCTACACACGCTGGTGTGCGCACAAATTGGTACAGCCATGATGGGATGCAGTATGGCGTTTTAGAACTACAGTATGACCCGGCAGCCCCTCTTCTGGGTATATGCCCAAAGACAGAAACATCAGTGTCCCAGAGAGGTGCCTGCTCCCAGTTTGTTGCAGCTTTATGCAGAACAGCCAAGCTGTGGAAGCAACTTAAGATTCTGAGTTTTTGTTGATGGATGAATGGGCAAAGAAATTGCGATATATGCAGGGTGAACATGAAGTGCAATTCAAACTGCACACGAGCTTTATGTCCACTCAGTATGGATGTGTCTGTATGTGTGAATATTATTCAGCCTTACAAAAGGAGACTTTGCCCTTTGCAACAACATAGATGAGCCTGGAGGATGTTGTACTAAGTGAAATAAGTCAGGAAAAGAAAGCAAAAAGCTGCATAATCTCATTTATATGGAGAATCTTAAATAGCAAAATACAGAGAAACAGAAATTAGAGGGTGATCAGTAGGGTGTGAGGGTGAGAGAAATGGGGAGATTTTAGTGGGCACAAACTTCCAGTTTTAAGGTGGCTAAGATCTGGAGACATCATGTATAGCATGGTGACATAGTTAATAATAGTGTCTTGTGTCCTTGAAATTTACCATGAGGGTAGATATTGAGTCTTTGCACCATACACAGAAATGTAACTACATGAATTAATGGGTTTGTTAATCAGCTTGACTGTGGTAATGTGTGTTCCACAGTGTAAACATGTATCAGAATATCACGTTGTATACCTTGAATATATGCAATTTGCATTTGTCAACTACTCCTCCATAAAGCTAAAAAAAAAATGCCAGGGGAATGGCCTTTGATCTTGGAACCTAAAACATGCAGATGCATGAAACAGAGCTGCCCGGGGGATGCCGGACAGCTAATAACACTGATTTGGCTGGAGCAAAGTGCAGTGTTTGGGAAATGGGTTAATGGGACACTATTTTATTCAGGCTGGACTGGGTCAGATTAAGTATCTCGAATGCCCAACTGTGTCATCAGTGGTTTATCATGTCCAGCAAGTGGCTTCTGTCTTGTGTGGCACTCTGGATAGTTCTGAGGAAGGAAGGCAGCAGGACATAGCCCTCACCTCCTGAGACTTACAGGCTTGTGGTATATACAGAGGAAGATAATTAAATAAGCAATATAATTACTAATGCATAATTTAATGATTATGATACTTGCTCACCCCTGGGTAGTTATCATGTGCCAGACACAATGTGATGTCATGATCAGGCTGGGCCAGAGGTCTCCATCCAAGGGGCACAGACATGCTACAAAATAGGAGGTGAGTGTGTGGCAGGTCCAGCGGGCTGCTGTAACAGAATAACACAAATGGGGTGGCTTATAAACAACAGAAAAACTTATTTCTCATGGTTCTGGGAAGTCCAAAATTGAGGGCCTCATTTCTGGTTCACAGATAGCCCTTTTCTCTGTGGGTCCTCACATGATAGAAGAGGCCAGAATGCTGTTTGAGGCCTCTTTCATTACACTAATCTCATTCATGAGCTCGGTTCTTGTGACCTAACCATCTCCCCATAGCTCACCTCCTAAAACCAGTACCTTGGGGCGTTTTTTGAAGGAAATACACATTCAAACTATATAGCATTGAGCAAATCAAAACTTTCAGTTTTCTTCTTAGAACTAAAAATAAATGAATGATTATTTGAATAATGAAGAAATAAAATGTACAACATTTCAAATTTTTTTTTCTCCCTAGCATAAGCCAGTAAGTTGTCCCTGATTTCCTGGCTCCTTCCTTCTCATTCCCCTTTCTGTGAGAGTGTCAGACCCCAGTGTGGACCCCTCGATCTGAGCAGCCCCAGATGGTCCCTACCCTTCCCACACCCTTCTTTTCTCCTCCCTTTTGTTAGAGTGTGTATTTCTCCCCTCACAAACAGAACTAAAGTAACTTTCAGGCTTGCCAACACTGGAGTAGTTCCACATTCTTAACCAGTGGTGTCCAAGTGTAAGATCTCGCTAGTTCATTAGAATCTTCGACCTGTTTGACTTAGCATTAATTGTTGTTCTGTTTGGAAACAAAATCCCACACGTCTAGAAACTTCATGGCACAAGAGTATAAACCTGGGTTTGGAATGAACATCTGGATTTGAATCCTGTTCACTGTGGGCCAGAAACCTGCAGTATCCCAGCTAGTGCTCTGAGTGTCAGGAGGTGGCAGGGGAGATGGTGGGTGGGGTCTCAGCTGCTGCCAGAGGACCCAGAGGGAACTGACGGCACATCATGGGTGAAGGTGGACTTTGGAGCAAAGGAGGGGACTGACAAGACACATCCACAGGAGACCAGACTGAGGCAAAGCAGAGCGACGCGAAGGGTCACAGAAGGTGTCTGCATCCAGACAAAGCAAGGCTCACAGGGTAAAAAGGAAGAGGTTCCAGGAGACATGATTACTCTATAAACAAAAAATCAGCTCTTTCAAGGGCCAGGTGGCCTCCCCTAAGCTAGAAATAGGACCTTTGTGGAAACTGTCTGTCCTCGGGCTGGTCTGAGTGCCAGAGTACCGCTGCATCTGAGGGATGAAGGTCACGCTGCCCACTTCCCAGACTCAAATGTTAGCTGGCACATAGTAAGCATTTAAATAAGTAAAAGAAAGGCCCTCGAGCAATTCCAAGACTGTTCTTTGCTCACTTGAGAGGCATCCTACACATGCAGCCCGCTGATGATAATCGTGCTGAAAATCCCCCGAAAGGTGCAGGAGCTCACAGTGGCCTGGATCTGTTCACTGTCATTGCTGTTTGTCAGTCGGTTGGGCACAGGTCCCTGTTCCAAGCCTCTTCTGTCCTTTTAGTAGTTTTCTTTTGTATTTCTTAAACTTTTCACCCTCATTAAATTAAGCTCTGTTTTTTTGGCAAAATCCTGTTCCTGAGGGAATTCTTAAAAAGTCCCATGTTGAGTTAAAATAAAACATTTCTTCTGTGAGTACCGTGGCAGCAGACCTCGCCTGTGCTGAAAAGCCCCAGGGTCCATGCAGCCTTCATGGCCATGGACACTGCAGTTTGATATCCCAAATTATCCTTTCACTAAAAGCGCCAGGAAGGCTGGATTGTAACTAGTAGCTTCCTTTAAATTTGCTTTTCTTCTTGGATAGAAGAAGCTCATTATAAATCCATTCCTTAGCATGCATTTGAAGGCAAGAGGGGAGACCATTCTTCCCAAACCAAAGCCCTGCCTTTCCTTTCAATCATTGGAGCTTTCTGATGTCTCGTCCTATGTCTCCATCAGTAGCTGCTGGAGCTGAGAGAAGGCGCTGTCTTGAGGATAGCAATGCCCATGCTTCCAAACAAGGCTCTCCTCACACCTGTAACTCCTGCCGTTCTTCTTTTCCCCCAGTAACTGCCATTTGACCATTACACTGGCCAAGCGTATCTTTTGTTATTTAGTGTATTTTTGTAACACCTGCACATCTTGTGGCAAGTGTACATGACCAATGAATTGTTACTATAACAATGCTTTCCCAGGTCATAAAGCCAGTGGAAACTTACACAACTGCTAAGAGTTGTTAGGAAATTTGAAATGCTGTCTTTGTAGTGCATGGGAGCAACATGGAGTTAGAGGCTGTGTATGTGTGTGGGGTGGCTCCTCTTCCTACCAACTTCTTTGTTCCCTGCTGATATCTGCTCAAGCCTAAATTACCTTTTGTCCAGGCAGGGACAAAAGGTAATGTAGTATTTTTCTAGAGCCATGAATATAACATTTTGTGTGGAACCAAAAATACCCCATATAGCCAAAGCTATTCTTAGTAATAAAAACAAAGCTGGAGGCATCACTCTACCAGACTTCAGGTTATATTACAAGTCCATAGTGATCGAAACAGCATGGTCCTGGCACAAAAATAGAGACATAGAGACATATGGAACAGAATAGAAAACCAAGAGATGAAACCAGTTTCTAGTTGCCATCTGATCTTTGATAAACCAAACAAAGCATACACTAGGGAAAAGAATTCCTATTCAACAAGTGGGAGAGCTGGACATAAAAGACTGAAGCTGGACCCACACTTTTCACCACTTACATAGAGTGACTCAAGATGGATAAAAGATGTAATTCTCAGATGTGAAATGATGGAAATCTTAGAAGGAAGTGTGGGAAAAACTCCTGATAATGTCAGACTGGGAAAGATTTTATGATGAAGATTTCAGTGGCAATTACAACAACAAAAATAAACAAATGGGACTTAATTAAACTGAAAAGCTTCTGCACAGCTAAGGACACAGCAATTAAAGCAAAAAGTCAACCTTCAGAATGGGAAAAGATATTTACATGGTACAAATCAGATAACTAGAATCTATAGAAAACTCAAATTAACAACAAAAAAAGAGCAAACAATCCCATCTACCACTGGACAAGAGATATGAACAGAACCTTCTCTGAGGAAGACAGAGGAATGGCTAACAAGCTTCTGAAAAAATGCTCATTATACCTGATTGTCAGAGAAATGCAAATCAAAACCACCGTGAGATATCACCTAACCCCAGTGAGAATACCGCACATCACGAAGTCTGGTGCAGATGTAGAGAGAGGGGAACACTTTGACACAGTTGGTGGGACTGCAAACTTATACAGCCTCCTTGGAAAGAAGTATGGAGAATCCTCAAAGAACTCAAATTAGGGGTCCCATTTGACCCTGCAATCCCATTACTATATATGTACCCAGAAGAAAAAAAAATTATTTTATCATAAGGACATTTGCACTAGATTGTTTATTACAGCTCAGTTTACAATCACCAAGATGTAGAAACAACCTAATGCCCACCAACTAAGGAATGGATTAACAAACTGTGGTGTATGTACACCATGGAATACTATTCAGCCATTAAAAAATACATCTTTTGTATTAACCTGGATGGAGTCGAAACACATTCTTCTTAGTAAAGTATCACAAGAATGGAGAAGTAAGAATCCAATGTACTCAATACTAATATGAAACCAGTAGACAATCTAATACATGTCCACATAAGAGAAAACTCAAATCAATTCAAGGTGGGGGGCAGGGAACCGAGGGAGCGGGGAAGGGTGTGCTCCCACTTAATGGGCACGATGCTAAGCTGTATTGTGTGCCTCTGGGGGACAGGACACAATTATGAGAGGAACTCTACCAAACATTGTAACCTAATTATTTATACCCTCAAGTTAATCTGAAACAATAATAAAAAAGAATCACTCTTTTTTCTTGTCTTATAAGTCTGTTTTAATAACTAAAAAACATATTAATTTTAAATTCACATAAAAATTGCAGGTATAGTACAAGAAACTCCTGTATACTTTTATTCGATTTCAAATATACCAATATTTACATTTTGCTCTATTTTGTTTAGTCCCTGCATATTTATTTGTGGCATTTTTTTCTGAATTTTTTGAAGGTAAGTGGTTGACATTGTGGCCCTGTACCCATAAATTCTTCCGTATATATTTCCTAAGATCATCTTTTACATTTATCACAGTTGGGAAATTGAACACTGGTATAATATTATTATTTTATCCTCAGGCCATATTTGAATGTCAATTGCTCCAGGACTGTCCTCCATGGCAATTTTCCTCCTTTGATCAGGGACCCAAACAGAGGCTGGATGTGCTTTTGGCCCTGTGTTTGTGTGTCTCTTGAGTCTTCTGTAATTTGTGCCACTTGCTCAGTTGTTACTGCCTTTCTTGATCTTGAAAATTTTGAATAGTACAGGCCAGTTATTTTGTAGAATGTCCCTCAGTTTGAGGTTATCTGATGCCTCCTCTTAATTAGACTTAGGTATATATTATTGGCAGGAGTTTGGCAGAGGTGATTCTGTGCCCCAGACCTTGTTTTGAATAGAGGGGTCCAGTGAACATGGAGCTGGACACCAAGATTGGCTGACAAGGCCTTGACCATGGGAGCATCTCCCTGCCAGGAGCGCTGTGTTACTCAGCACTCATCCTTGTCCACCCTGCTGGGAAAGGCATCCTGGATATTGAATTCACTTTACAATGATCAACAACAGATTTTAGTGAAGCAAGTTATTTCCACTTCTAGACTGGCCTTCCCACCTTACCCTTGTGCCACAGCTCTGCTTTCCCTTTCTCAGGTAACCCACCTCTGGCATCTATCATGTGCCCTGTAGTGCTGGTGGTCAGGCCTTGTCTCCTTTCCTAGTTTCCTCTCCTAATCCTTCTGGTCCTGGCCGTGAAATCAGAACATCATCAGGGTGGAGCTCTGGAAACTGGCAGGATTCTGGACAGGCTTGCTGGATGCTTTCCCAGTGGCTGTGCTCTTTGGGTCATCAATTCTAATTCTTCATTGCTGCTGTTCTGTCTGCCTAGAATGACCTTTTTGCACCATCCTACACTCACCAACTCTTTCATAAAGCCCTCCCCTACCCCAGATTGGTCACAGTAACTGGTGTCTACGCTGGGGTTGACAGCCCTGTGCTGATTTTGGGAAGATGGCACAGCTTCAGGTGGGCTGCCTGGTGTGGGCTAGGAGGCTCTGGAGGGCTTGGACACAAAGGCTCTCCACCTGACTGGAGAAATAACTGAGAAAATTCAGGCTTTTTATTTGTAGACTACCTGTATCAGGATGGGAAATGTAAAAATACTGACCAGATGCTAAATTGGGGAACCTTTCTTCCTTCTGCCAGGGACAGATCAGTCTCAAGGCAAAACCTACAGATGGTGGCAATGTGGACCCAGCCTTGCAGGTCAGGAATCGTCAGAGCCTGAGAAGTAAGCCAACTCTCACAAAACCCTCCAATGCCTTGGTGGCAAAGGGATCAGAGGAAGGTAGTGTGCACTCAGAACAAGAGTGCTCCTGGCCAGCTGGCCGCAGGGGCAGCATTCTCAGCCAGAGATTCCGGTGTAACAACAGCAATTCTTTAACACAATTTTTGTGAGAATCTCCAGTAACCGTGTCAATCTGTTGTGAGAGTAAACTTCCTGCAGTGCCTAGAAGAAGTGCGAAGGAAAATAATTCTGATCAAAGCCTGGGTGCCTTTGTCGCAGGCATTTTCTGTGCAATGTACCCAAAGGCATTCCATAAAATAGCAGCAGTTTCTGAAAGGAAGATGTGTTAATAGGATACGGTTTGGGTGTCATCAGCTCATTCCCAGAATGGGTTTCGCATCAAGACAGACATCAGAATGGGGAGTAGAGATGAATTCACTCATGTGTTGGCACTTGACAGCAAAAAGAAGAAAATCAAATGTTTTAGTGGGCTGGATACTAAACTTTTGACGTGACCATTTTTAGCTCCATTTGGTTCTCTACACTAATGGGGCTATAAAACCATTCAGCAAGAATGACACCATTAGTGGGTATAGTTCTGTTCTGCCTTAAAGCTGGAAAGTATAACAATTAGCAAATATTTACTGAGTGTCTACTATATGCGGACACTGTGCTCGGCATGAAAGAGGACTGGAGACTTTTGTAAAGTAAGTTCCTTGGTGGACGACAGAGGGGCTACCACTCTCAGAATACCTAAGTGGGGCCATTTAAATTCACTGTCATTGGACCCAAAGTTGATGATTCCAATCTCCATTTTATAACTGAAAAAAACAGAGGCATAAAGAGGTAAACTCATTTGTTCAAGGTCATTCCACAAATAGCTGAGTTGGTATTGTCTTTAGTTGACTGCCTTTCTCACTACACCGTGCTGCTGGCTTAGAGGAGGTTTTGCACACATTTTAAAAAGCCAAAGATCGGAAACATTCTGTGATAAATGTGAAAGAAACAAAGAATGCTGTTTTTGCAGTTTGGAGTCAGTCTGTTTAATAGATGGAGAAACTGAGACTGAAAAATATTCTCAGGAACTCAGAAGAGTTTAGTATTGGTACAGGAGGACGCAGGCAGTTGGAGACCCTCCTCTGCCCTGCCAGCCCTGGCTGACCCTTGGTGCCACTGCACTGCTCTGCAGGATGAGCTGTCTGCCTCCCAGACACCTCTGTCCTGCACAGATGCTGCCTGGGCTGTTCAATGTGACTCTTCCCACCTACAGTTTGGAGGAGGCCAATGTCATTATTCATCCTACGTAGTCCACACCCTGCCAGGGTTCCTGCCCAAGAAAGACTGTCTGCATCCCTGTAAAGTGGACGGAATCCCTGATGGGATGGGAAATGGACTGCTGGAGATCACTGTGTGTCACCACCCTGCACAGAGAGGCATATTCAGCTGCTATTACCCTTGCTCCCTCCTGGCTGCTCTGGGTGGCCCTGAAGGAGGTGTCAGGCTGACTGGGAGCGGGGGGCATGGCTCTGAGGTGGAACACTCCTGTCCAGAAGGACAAGAGATATGTCAAGGGCTTGAGCTCAGATCATTCAGAATGGTTTCCCGTTCCCTGGAGGAAGAAAGAGAAAGGAAAAGAAAACAAACAAAAAAAAAGCTAACCACCAGGCAAGAGAGTTAATCTGTGTCCAGAGCATTTTGAAACAACAAAATCAGAGCAGGCTCCCTGGACACCATCCATTTCCATTTCATGCTCTCAGAGCCTGAAGACAGACGGATGAGTTTGGCTGGCAGGGCCCTTCCTTTCTTCTTTGGCTGGCTCTGACTTAGCGCTTCCTCCGGGGAGTCTGGGAAGAGTCTGAGGTGCCTGAAAGACTGACTTCAGAAGATCGCCCAGCGGGGGGCTAGGCCCTGCCTCTGGCATTGAGTGAGTCTGTTCAGGAAATTTCAGCTTCCTTCTTCTCCCCTAAGCCTTTACTGTACCTTCCCAGAAGGGCTATGAGACATCACCTCCAAGGACATGGCCACAGAGAGCTCTCAGTTCTGCTAATTCCCCTCATGACGAACAGACAGTTAGGGGCACCACGTGTGTGAGCAGCTCATGCCCTTCTCAGGCCCAGCTTGCCCCGGCGGCTGGCCTGCTCTGGGCTGTTCTCAAGATGGAGGGAAAAGGCAAGTCGGGGATAACCTGGTTGCCTTGTAGGATCCAGCCAACTTTGGTTCCACAGCCCAAGGAGAAATGGAATAATAAGAGAAAAAAATGACATCCAATTCCTCTTTAATCAAAGCATTTGAAAGGAACTGACATGCAGTCATTGTGCTCCAAATTTATTATTACAACAGAACCTGGGTAATGCTAATGAGATAGCAACTTGTGAGGGTACAACGCACTGTTTATGGAAATGCAGCCTGTGGTGCAGGGAACACAATGGAGCCTGAGTGGGGGAAGGACCCTTAGCTGGAGGGTTTGTCATCCCCCTCTCATCACCATCAGGCCTGGAGGAACAGCATAAAAGTGGTCTTGGGGGCAGACCCTCTTTCCAGGTTCAGGGGATATGCAGCCCCGAGGGGGGCTTCGCTGTCAGCAATCGCTGTCTCTGGCCCCAGAAGGCATCCGTGCACTTAGGAAGGGGATGGAGGCGGGTGGTTATTATTGCTAGTTGAGGGAGTGCCACAAGGCAAGATTTACAAATTCCATTTTATTCAGACCTCATAATGTTTCCATCATCCTAATTTTGCAGATGATACAATTCGGTCGTACAGGTATTAAGTCATTTTCACCCAAAGCTACACAACTTGCAGCTGTACAGGAATTTCATTCTGGCCAGTCTGACTTCAAAGCTTATGCATTTATTTATCTTCCCCCTACAGACCTATAATGACCTCAGTTCAGGATTTTGGGGTCTTTTTCAGAAAGTGAATGTGGATTTCTCATGAATACCATCCTGTCTCTGCCTCTGTGCTGTGCGCCAACAAAGGAAATCCTTTCCTTCCAGTCTCCTCACATGTTAAGCTTCTTTCTACATGAATAACAGGGTTAATAAGTTAAATAATTAGACAAATACTGGCGAATACCTACTCTTTGCCATGCACTGTACTAGAGGCTGGTACTAGCATGTAAAAGAAGACAAAGTGCTATTCTGGAAAAAGAAATAACAAATTTTTAAAGGAATTACTAAAGTAGAGTCAAAATAAATCATAGCGTGTGAGTAGTGCTATTTAAAAACCCTGAATGAAACAGTGTTACTGTGAGAAAGAGAAATGGGTGTGGGGTTAGGTTTAAATGGGATGTTCAGAAAGCTGTGCGTTGGTCTATAAGGTGAGAAGCAGCCCAATAGTTACAGAACCTGGGAGAGGAGATACTAGGCAGGAGGGACATCAGGTGCAAAGGCCCTGAGGTGGGAAGAACTTGTCGTGTGTCCACCATGACAGAGCTGGGCAGGTGCCCTCAGGGGAGGGCTACGCTGGTGATTTGCAACTGGTGCACCCTGGCACAGTGGTGTGTCTTGAGAGGATCTTAGGCGTGCTGTGAAAAATTGTTAAGATCATTAATTTCTTTTTGAAGGAAGTTTAAAGCACAGTAAGTGTATTTTTTTTTTATCAACATAATTTAAGTGTGCTGTGGAAGTTTATAGGTTCAAGGGTGTTGAGAGGTAAAAAAGGTTGAAAAACACCGTTCTAGATGAAGAGGTGTTGACCATCCTGTGGAGTTTAGAGTTGTTCTAAGTGTAATAGGAAGTAATTAAAGATTTCAGCACCAAAGTAATATATGCTGATTTAATTTTGATAATTGTGTTTTGAATATAAAAACATGTCTATGGTCCAAAATTTATAAAATAAAAGATTTTATGATGGAAGTGTCTCCTTATCCCTGCCCATCAGCCTCACAGTTTCTTTACCACGATGGTATGTGTATATTCTTCTGAATATGTTGTATGAAACATCCACAATTGGATATGTGTCACTAACACACAGCGTTCTGCAGTGTGCCCCCATTTTCCTCTCACGTACAACACATCTTGGAGGTTACTGCCTGTCAGCACATACAGAACCATGCCATTTATTTACCAGCTGCGGGGTAGTCAGCATAACCTGGTGGTTAAGGACAGGGTCTCTGTAGGCACACTGCCTGAGTTCAAATCTGTCTGTGTGCCTGGATTGACACATCTGAAAAATGGGTGCCATGAAAATCCCCACCACACAGGACTGAGATGAGGATTAAGCAAGTCAGTGCGTGTTAGGTGCCAGCACAGCAGCATGAGTCTGCTCCTGTCCATGGATGTGCCGTAAGCTCAGGCTGACAGTCCCTTGGGTCATTCAGTGTTTGCTCTTCTAAAAGTGACAAGGTATGTATGTGTGCCATTAAACTCACGCACAAATATGTCTGTATAATAAATATTTAGGAATAAAATTATTGAGTCAAAGAGGGATATCTAATTTTTTTTATGGTAATTCTAACTTTTATTTTTTTGAGGAATCTCCATACTATAATTTTGACAGATGTTCTCAGAATTCCTTTCACAGATTTTTTAATTTCAAGGTCACCAATAATATGTATCATCAAACTTTTTTATATTTGCCAACCAATTCTGAATAATGATATCTGATTATAATTTTATTTTCTATTTTCCTTAATTCGATTGAGTCTGAACAGCCTTTTTGGTAATATTAAAAGTCATTGAACTTCTTTTTTGTGAGCTTGCGGCTCATATCCTTTGCCCACTTCCTTTCATACTGTTGATTTTTTTTCTGTTTATATTATTATAGTGAGCAAGGGCCCCAGGTTCTGGAGGAGACTCTCTGGGTAGAATAATGTTCTACCTCTTCCTAGTTGGTGACATTGGGCAGGTTAATTTGTCTCTCTGTGCCTCCGTTTCCTCTAGATAGTATAGTGTTTCTGTCATATGATTGCTATAAGGCTTAAATGAATTATGAGAGACTGAGTATACAAACATAATGGCTAGCCTTGTATAAAAATAGAAGTCTGACCCAAAGCCTGCAGTGATAGCCCAGCAGCCCCACCTTGACTTTGTAGCTACTGGCTCCAAAGGGCCAAGATTTACTCAACACCTGCCAGCTTTCCTAATTTTTCCCCTACTTCCAATGTAAGAGGCAAATACGCCCCTAACCAATCCCAGAGCTTCCCAGTTCCATGCAGCTCTGCCACACCAACTTCTACTCAGGTCACACCCAAACCTCTCCTTTTTCCTCCGAAGCTTCCTTATTCCTCTGCCTACATTTGAGTGTCTGCTGAACACAAGTAATGGTGGCTGCCTCCCTTGTTACAGCATCAAGCTTTGAATAAATTGCTTGTTCTCATCTGGATGGTCTTCATTTAGTTCTGCAGTGAGTGCACTGTTATGGGAGAGCTCAGTCAGTGAACACCCAGCACCACTGACGTGGCCGTTGGCATACTACTGCTGATACCTTTCAAAATCTTCCCCAGAGCCTAAGATACTGCCTTCTGCAGAGTGCCAGGCCTGGAGTGAAGAGAAGAATGAGCCATGCTGGGATTTCAGGAGGGCTGTTCAGGGGTTAGTGCCCATGTGCGACCCTCAGGTGGGATCAGGGAGGATGAGGGCTGGTGGCTCTCTTTACACTTGAGAAAGGACAAGAAAACTGGATGGAAAGGTTTGAAAGATAGTAAGGTGTTATAAATCCAGATGTGTGTGCTGTGTGATAGCTGGGAAACAACTCTTCAGCTTCCTCCCATGTAGGTTTGAGTAATACTAACTGTACAGAGATATTGTGGGATGTGGATGTGATCATTGAATGAGAGAGTCCCAATTAGAGTCCTTTCTGGTCATTCATCTTCATTTATTTATCATTGTTTACCAAACATGTATCTACATAGGAACTTATTTGATAAGTGGAATATACTGTGAAGCTAGGTAGGACCAGAACTGTTACTCCCATTTAACAGAAAGCCAAGGCTCTCAGCCAGTAAGGGCACAAGGCTAGTAAGTGCAGGAGAGTCGGGTGCTCATGTCAGACTTTGGATTCCAGATTCTGTGGTTAACCCCTGAACTGTGCTGCTTCAGAAATCCTCTTTGCATGCTAGCACCTCTCTTGGAGAGTAAAAGAAATGAAAGTTTCCTGTGCTTTCAAGACCCTTCTGGGGAAAATCTAAGGGCCAAAATGCCAGGGGCCTCATGCCTCTGCAGCTCTGACATCTTCCTGGGGGCCGAGCAGAGGGAGTCTGCAGAGCCCGTCTGTGCCCGCCGTGCCTCACTCCCCACCTGCTTCATTCACCCCTCGCTCACTGCCGCCACTCCACCCCCCCACCCCCCAGGCCCTTGGCCACTACAAGAAACAGCAGCTGTGGCCATCCAGTCCATGCCTCTAATTAAATGGAATTTATATTTTTGATTTGGAAATGGGTATTTTCTTGCCAAGGCACAACAGCTATCCAGCAATTGAGCTCATGAAGAGCCTTCTTTGGCCACACTCTGCTCGTGCCATTCCAATCAGCATTTATTGATCATGTGCTGTATGCCAAGGGTACAAACCCTAGATATCTTTGACAAATCAGCCCTCAGAAATGTGTCTTGAGACCTGCAAAGTGTAAGGCCATGTGTTCATGTATGAATAGAAGAAGGGGGGATGGCTAAGGACACTCAGGATATGGAGAAAATGGGACCCTGGATTAAAAAGTGAACCCAGTGAAAAGTGAGACTGTGGGATATGGAATGAAGGAAGGTTGGGGGCGTCAGAAAATGGCTGAGACCCTTGTCCTCTGGGCACTAAGGATTTTAACAGAAGCTCAGCCTCCCCACCTTGTGCTGCTTCCTCTTTTAGAGACCCCTGAGAACCCTTCCAGACACGGAAGCTGAGGTGTAGAGAGCTCAGGATTCCAGAATCCTGTCATCCTGCCCTTGCCATCCACATTCTGATTTACACCAGTCCCCAGACTACTCTTTAGTTATTTTCTCTTCCCTTCCCTTGTTATTCTTCCTGCAGCTTCCCAGAACCACCCGCTTTGGCCTTTGGTCAGCTCGCATCTGCTCATTAGGCTGGTACCCCATTTCTTTCGGGTGTTGACACTCCACAACCAGACCTGGTGTGTAAACTTGACCTGTGGGGTGAGGGGGACTTGGGGATCCCCTCCTCTCCAGCCATCCTCAAGGGATGTGGTGCTGCTTCATGCTGTCTGCTTTTGTGAGTATCTGCAGGGCTTTAAACAGAATCCTGTGGGAATGAGTCCTTTTAAAGGGAAGTTGAAAGCACTTAGCCAGAACCCAGTATGCATCAAAGGCTTGTGTCCACACAGCGGGGCTGTCCTCTGAGTCCCACTCTGGTTGGAATTGACCACAAATGTCCCTTCATTAAGTGGTTGTTAAAAGCCTTATTTTTGAAACTGAGAGGGGAAAAGAAGATAAGGAAGAAAGGAAATAAAGGAATCTGAAAGTTTTTTTTCCCCCCTCCAGAGGCTACATAATTTTAAAATTCCAGGAGTGCTTTTCTAAAATTATGGGAACATGAGGGCAAGAAAAGAGGTAAACCAGGTAATTATTATAGTTCTTAATACTTCCTCTAAAGAAATATGACTTGTTAAAATCCTTGTTCTCCCTTTTTCTAGCTGTGTAACTGTGAGTAAATAATTCAGCATCTTTGAGCCTCAGTCTTAGAATCTGTTAAGCAAAGGTAATCACTGTAGCTACAGCAAACACTTGCTGAGTGGATTCAATGAAGTAAGTGACAAAAAGAACCCAACAATGGTTTCTAACAACATAGTAAACCTGTAATGAAAGTTGACCATCATCCCTGTCACCTCCACCACCCCACCATCGTCATCATCATCACTGCCATCATCATTTCCACTAATATCACCAATCCTTCTTCATTAGTCACTGTTCCGTCAGAATATAAAAATGAATCCACTGTGGTTTCCAGGCTCAGTAAAGTTCAAATCTAAAAGGGAGGATAAAACACGTACAAAAATAACATTAATAGAAGAGAAAATGAGAGTGCGGCAAGAAACAGGTATGAAGTGCAATGAGAGAGCTGAGCAGGAAAGTTTAATTTTGGCTGGCAGGAGGATAAGAGGTGTGTATTTCAGGGAACCTTCAATTGGAAGAAGAATGTTCTGTCTGAGTCTTGTTGGACAGATAGGATTTGAAGTAGCAAAGGAAAAAGTCATTCCATGGGGAGGACATAGCACAATTCAAGCCATGAAAACTCAGAGCAAATTGAAGGAAGATCAAGCAATTCAGTTTGGGTTGAGTATAGGTTATTGAAGAAGGAATGAAGTGCGACAGATGGAACAGGATGTTAGGAACAAATCACAGAAACTCTAATAGTTTTTAATAAGCAGATTGTCATCGAAGAGCCTCAGCATTCTATGTGGGCACAGAGATCCTGGGTGATTGTTAACCCTACTCCCTGGATTCTGAGGATAGCCATCCTTACAGCCCCGAGGTGTGAAGTCATGGCTGTCCCTGTGCTGAAGCTCTGCAGGGGAGGCTGACCTATGACCCTCACTGGTACATGTTGAGGCCTCTCAGAGGTGCCTGAGCAGATACCCTCCAGCCTCCTTTGTTGAAATGCAGAGTCGTACTCTGGTTACACGCACATCCAGTCACTGTCCTTCTCCTCTCTATTTCTTTTTTGTGTGCTTTTCATTGACTTTCAGGATGGAAAGTGATAAGGGGAAGAAAATGAAAATCTACTGAGCTCTTGTTAAGTGACAATCCCTACCTTAGAGGATTTTTTTTTTGTGTGTATTAAAATTCATTTAATTCTCACAATTGCTCAAATGTACATTATATGCCTATTTTTGCAGATGATAAAATTGATGTTCATAAAAGTGAACCTCTTGAATTTAGATCTTTTAGCCTGGAAGGGTAGAGGTTGACGTGGCACAAATCAACCCGCCTGGTCATGAAGCACGAGCCCACTGCCCTTGAAGGCCCATCACTGGGTCCTTTGAGGAGTTCTAAGCTTTTCTAAACTATTTAAGATAGCTTATCTAATTGTCAAAGGACAGCCCTGGTGGAAATATTTTTTTTTGTCCTTTTCTAGCTTTAGCTCTTTACCAACTTTACCTGGGACAGCAACTATGTTTGATTTGTTTATCATTATATATTTATCACCTAGCATGTACTCAATAAATATTACTAGAATAAATGAATCCTGGTCTCCAGTGAATTCTCAGGCTTTTGTATCTCTAGAAGGCAAAGCGATACACTGGTAAATGCATTGACTTTGGGACGAAAGTCAGTGGGTTCAAGACTTGACTTTACCAAGTGCGTTTGAGACACTTAATCTCTTGGAGCCTTGTTATGTGGTTCTGTAAAATAAAAACATCACAATATGTTGTATCTACTACCCAGAAAATGCAGTGGGAGGGTTAAATGAGATAATTCCATCCAAGAAATGTTTCACATGCTCTCGCTGTGCATAGGACCGGGCATGGGCAATGCCTGCAAATAACTGAGCTTGCCAAGGAAACTATTTTCGTACAAATAAAAGTCAAAGGACTGTTATTATACATGGGGCATCATCAGCTTAGTATCAAGAACATTTCACGCCTAAGACCTGCAGAGTTCCCCACTGGATTTTTTTTTTCTTCCCTGTTGAAAATTGAGCACATTCTTTTTCTCATGACATTTCATAAAACAAGTTGTCAGGAAGGTGTAATTTCTTTAGGTGTGCGTATGAAAATAGATAGGCTGCTTTCTCCTGGGGGTCATTAGCACTTACCTATTTTCTGGATCCCTGGTTTGCTGAAAGAGACAATGGATGACATTCACAACCAGCGTGACTGGCTGGACGCTCTCCCTGCAGTGCCACTGTTTGGTCCCTTGGTTTTCCCTAGAGTGCTTAGTAACTTTGTCATAAGCTCATAGCATAATTTTTCTCCTGAACATGCCTATATTTTTATTTTTAAGGTTCAGACATCTTTGGAAATCAGTGCTAAACCCAAACTCAGAGATTAGGTATATAATAGATCAAAATTTCAGAATTAGAAGAAAATGTGGTAATCTTTTAGTTTAATTCTCCTATTGTACAGATTATGAATTCCAGACCCAACCATCTGTCCGTCCATCTGTCCATCCATCCATCTATCCATCCATCCCTTGTTTAATAATTAATTTAATCCATATATCATGAGCTCTTGCTAAATGTCAGATACTGGGGTTACAATATTAACTGAGTTGGGGATTCTTAATATTCAGGGACCTTGCTAATATTTGATTTTTTTTGAAAAAGACAACACTATTTTTGTGTACTTCATATGATCTAGAGAGGTGCTTTCTCATGCATTATTTGATTTTCACAAATACCCGCACATATAAAGTATTATTAACATTATTTCTATCTTACGGATGGTAAATCAGAAACTTAGAGAGATTGAGCAATATACCAAAGATCATGCAATGAGTATGTAAGTCAGCATTATAAGCTCTAAGTCCAGACCCACACTGTCAACATTACACAGTGAAGTTCCAGTGGTCCAGAGAAGTGGAATGATTGCTCATGAGATCATAGGGCAGATTATTATAAGATCCAGGATGAAATTACTGTGTGTGTAAATGTGAATACATGTGTGTATTTTCCTAAACATTGCTTTTCACAATCAGTTAAACATTTTGCACTTGATGCCTGTGCTAAGTAAATAATCTTATTTTCTTTTCCTTGGACAACATGTTTAACCATTCAAAGTGATCCTCTGAGCGTGGGGAGTGAAATGTTAAATTTATAATGCAGAACTTCTAAACATTTCTATAAGGCAATCATATAGGACTAGAAAATTACTTGAAGAGGGCAATCGTGACACCATCCTTGAAAAACAATTACCTTGGAAATTGCAGTTCCATCAATATCTGGGCAATCATAATGCAAATCACTAACCTATCAATTTACGATCTTTCAGGGAAGCATAGAATACTTTGTTTAAAAAAAATTTAGAGCAGTGATTCTCAAACTTGAATATCCTGATGAGTCAGCAGGATCTTGTTAAATGCAGGTTTTAATTCAGTAGGTGTCAGGTGGTGCTTGAGATTCTGCATCTCTAAGACACTTACTGGAGATGGCGCCACTGCCTGGCCATAGACCTTAAAGCCGAGTTCTCTAGATGTGATGACTCTTAGATGAAGAAGACAAAGATCTAATCTCACTAAGGTTCTCATTGTGTTGAATATGATATTTTCAACTAGGTTTAAAAATTGTGAATTCAATTCCTGAATGAATCGTTCTTTTCCATTCTAAAGAGGCAGTTATTGTCAACCTGTAGGCAGGCCAGAGGCACATTTCAAGTGGCATTTCAGCAAGATGATAGTCTAGTCACTACAGGTCTCAAGTACAGAGTGAGAAAATTTGAAAATAATCCTATCACACACTCGGTTGCAAAGAAAGAAAAAAGGAAATTAAAAATGAACTTGACAAATCAGAACTGTAGCAAAACTCAAAAGGAAGAGGTACAAAGTAGTGTATTCAAGGGCACAAAACCAAAATGGAAATTTGGGATGTGGCAGACCTGGGAATGGCAGAAGCAAAAGACCTGCAGAGCCAGCCCCACCCCAGCTGCAGGGGAGTCAGTGATAAGGGGTTGTGGGGGACGGAAGTAAAGGGACCAAGATACTGTACAGTGGCGAAGTAATCTTTCCATGAGAGCTTGCCCTTTGCTATTAGAGTTTTACATAGGGAATTTTAGAGAAAATGTAGAAAAACGGAGATATAAAAGGTAGCAAACACATATATCTGGTCAGAGGAATTTCCTCCCTCATTCCCTTTTTACTCAGGTGGTTTAGTCTCCCACCTGGTCCTTCACATTACATAAATCTGAGCTGCAGTGAGACACCTGTCCAACAGGACGCGCTGTTAACCGGATTGGCTTCTCTAACGCACGTCTGAAACTCAAGTTTCGTAGACTAATCAGCTTTCTGCTTGGCCAATGCAAACAGTTTGAGCTATAATAGATGTTGAGTCTACTAAAAAATAACATGGATATTTGCAGAGTTTTCCCATCACTACTCAAGCTCATGAAGTTAGATCAACGTTTCCAGCGGAATGAGCCTGGGGCAAGTCCTTTTCTACTAGTGGAGGGACACTTAGCCTTCATTTAGGATCTTTTGGCAAAAATGCATCACTGAATAGAGGTACAGTGGACATTTGGGAAGTCATATGGAAAGCCAGAACTCATGAATGAGTTTAGGGCAATTAAAATTCTTGTCTTAGGTTTATTCTGGTCCTGTTCTGAGTGGTTGTGGGCAGATTCTCTTGGAACCGAGAATGACCTTGTAGGTGAGAGCTTAGTGGATGAGTTGATTTGACTTGATGTTAGGCAGTGTGTGTCGATGTCTTTCCATTGCTTCCCACACAGCCACATGTTCCTTTGGGTTTCTCTCCATAAATAATGGCTGCGCCGCAGGGGTACCAGTCATGCAAGAAGCATGTTCAACGACTGAGGGAGGTTCATTCAGTCTGTCTGTCATCTGAAGACGAAATAGCTGTGAGTTCTGCTTTTCATCAGGAAGAACACATCTTTCCATCCACACATGAGCTTCTTACTACACTCACTCCCTTCCTCCTCAGCAAGAAGGAAATGGCATTTTTTTAACTCGAGGATGATGTGAGCACCCATGGGCAGTTCTATCTACCAGGATTTTCTCAGTTCTGGGAGTAGCTGTAGATAACTGGCTGGATCTGAGTTGCAAACATTTTCGGTTTCTAGACGACCGTGGATATGTGGATAAACAGACAAACGAACATTTCTATTTGTCTCCAGTAAGGAAGCTACCATGTTAGAAACTTGTGCTTTTCTTTCCTCATTAAGTATTCTCCATCCACAAGAACTTTGATATTCTTCTCTTTGTTTTATTGATAAGGATGTGGAGACCCGGAGAGACATGCCCAAGCTCACGTAATGACAAAACTTAGATACACACATGGTCACATTTCCTGTCCCCTCCCTTCCATCCTCCTGTTGAGTTCTGTTATATAGCAGACTCTCTTACTTAGTGTGAATAAAAAGATAATTAAGACATGTATCTGTCCCTCCAGGAACTTGGTGTCTGGTGCTAAAGAGAAGCATCTCTGCTGTTCTGAGTGCCAGCATGGATGTGTGTGGACTTCACGGCACTCTCGTGGCCTTGGTGCGCTCTGGACATGGTTCTGCTTCTCAGGTTCAGCCCCTCGTCATGTTGTCCGGCACCCTCCACTCTCCCAATGCCTCCGTTTGCCCCTTCTGGACCAGGGTGGTGATGGTTCTTACTGTGGTTAGTTCCTGGGTCCTGTGCCAACCTCCACTGGCCTCCTAACCCCATGCAATATCTCCATCATTACGTCCTTTTCGGGTAAGTCTTTTACACGTGCTATCTGTCTCTTGTGGGAACCCTGACCGATGGACACATTGGCCTTCAGTGTTGATTGAAATATTTTATTATGGAGTAGCTTTATACACATATGCTCAGAAATGCAGTATGTGTGGTACCTGTAATGTACACACAGTACTTTAATGTGCTTTCACTTCTCAAAGTATGTTAAAGAATTAAAGTACAATAATTAGTAAGGAATGCCATGTATATAGTTTCAGTAATGCTATAAAATTAAAAGAAATATATTACTAAATATACATTAGACTAAAACCCAATAACGTGTAAGTTAAGAGCAGACTCCTTTGTTGGGCACAAGGCTGTCTGCCTGCTGAGGTGTGGGCCTCTGAGTTTGGTGCGCTTCTGTTACCGCGTGCAGTGATGACTCGATTCTTACCCCACCCCCCACCGTGCTCAAATGACTGAAATGCCTTTATTCGTACAGTGCACATTGAGGTCATTGGACCTTCACCTTGAAAGAAAGCGTAATTTATGTATTTAGTTGGCCTCTGTTCTTTTCTCATTAGCTTTCGGTATTAAAGAAGTACAACTTGTCACCATCACTCTTGTAAACACAAACGATTCTAAGCACTTTAATTGCTTCCTAGAATTCCATTCTAGAAAGGAGGCAGTCTCCTGGTATGAGGTGAACATTGAGCATCCTGATGACCCAGAATATGCTCCCATTAATTGTTATACTATCAGAAATAAAAACATAAGTGTAAAAACATCCCTAAAACTGTTTAATTATGTCTGAGAACCCTCAAGTGCCAGGACTTGTTCAAATAGAGATTCAGTGACCCACAGGGTCAGAGATGCAGGTGGTGTGGAGGGAGAGGAGGCAGGAGGTGGGGCAACCAGGCAGGGAGACATCCAGTGCAGGGCTTGTTCTAGGGTATTTCAACTGTAATTTTAAAACGTGACTGAGGGAAAACAGTATGACTCACCCTCTCTCCCCAGCATCCTGCCCCAGATTAATCAGGCCAGAGTCTTCATCTCATTCCTGAGTGAAGTGGGAACTTGAGGGCTGAATAAATAAGAGTTAATCCCTCAAAAATGGAAAGCTATAGACAAAAAGGTGAGAGAGAAAGAAAGAGAGAGAGAACGCGCTTTTCATCAACAGGGCAATAGGGACACCCGGAGGTGTGGGCAGCTGGCTCTGCAACTGACTTTAACTTTCTTTTTTTTTTTTGCAGTTTTGGCCGGGGCTGGGTTTGAACCCACCACCTCGGGCATATGGGGCCAGCGCCCTACTCCTTTGAGCCACAGGCACTGCCTGGCTCACTTCAACTTTTTTGTGAACTTCAACAACGCGTCTTTCTCACCTCTGAGGAGAACTTGCTTCTCTTATCTATAAATTAGGGAGGAATATTGAGCCCGTTAGGGTGCAGCTGTAGCACTGTTACCCAGCTTCTAGTACAAAACCAAATAAAGATGATGCAGGTTTCTTCACACACGTAAGTGTTCACATTAGGAAGTTCTCCCTACAGATAAACTCTTGAATTGACTCCCAAACAAGCGAGGCCTCATTTTGAATTTCCGAGTCTCCTCCGCCCTGCTGCATGGCTGCTCCTCCCCCGTATGCACCTGTTTTTCTGTGCAGTGAAAGCACTTTGGGAGGAAGAAGGAGTCTGGGGCCAGCAGAGGGAGAGGGAAGGTTCCAGCCCTGAAGTGGCAGTCTAGGCAGCAACATGAGGCCAGGAGTAGTGGACCCTCTAGGCAACTCCAGTCATCTGTTTAATTGCTGACTGGTTGAGTCGACCATGTTGAAAAGGGAAATTTATCTTCCCTGGTTTTCTTTTTTTTTTTTTTAATTTTTTTATTAAATCATAACTGTATACAATGATATGATTATGGGGCATCATACACTCACTTCATAAACCATTTGACACATTTTTATCACAGTGGTTAACATAGCCTTTCCGGCGTTATCTCAGTTACTGTGCCAAAACATTTACATTCTACATTTACCAAGTTTCGCAAATACTCCTGTAATATGCACCACAGGTGTGATCTCACCGATCCCCCTCCCTCTACCCACCCCCCCCTTTCCCACTTCCCCCTATTGTTAAGTTGTAGCTGGGTTATAGCTTTCATGTGAGAGTCCCAAATTAGTTTCATAGTAGAGCTGTGTACATTGGGTATTTTTTCTTCCATTCTTGGGATACTTTACTAAGAAGAATATGTTCCAGCTCCATCCATGTAAACATGAAAGAGGTAAAGTCTCCATCTTTCTTTAAGGCTGCATAGTATTCCATGGTATACATATACCACAATTTATTAATCCATTCGTGGATCGATGGACACTTGGGCTTTTTCCATGACTTAGCTATTATGAATTGGGCTGCAATAAACATTCTGGTACAAATATCTTTGTTATGTTGTGATTTTTGGTCTTCTGGGTATATGCCCAGCAGAGGAATTACAGGATTGAATGGCAGATGTATTTTTAGATCTCTGAGTGTTCTCCATATATCTTTCCAAAAGGAATGTATTAATTTGCATTCCCACCAGCAGTGCAGAAGTGTTCCCTTTTCTCCGCATCCACGCCAACATCTCTGGTCTTGAGATTTTGTGATATAGGCTAGTCTCATTGGAGTTAGATGATATCTCAAAGTAGTTTTGATTTGCATTTCTCTGATGATTAAAGATGATGAGCATTTTTTCATGTGTCTGAAGGCCGTGCGCCTGTCTTCTTCAGAGAAGTTTCTCTTCAAATCCCTTGCCCAGCCTGCGATAGGATCCCTTGTTTTTTTCTTGCTGATGCGTTTTTCTCTGTGGATTCTGGTTATTAAACCTTTGTCAGAGTTATACCCTGCAAATATCTTCTCCCATTCTGAGGGCTGTCTGCTTGCTCTGCTTACTGTGTTCTTAGCTGTGCAGAAGCTTTTTAGTTTGATCAAGTCCCAGTAGTGTATTTTTGAAGCTGCTTCAATTGCCCGGGGGGTTCTCCTCATGAAATACTCACCCAGACCAATTTCTTCAAGGGTTTTCCCTGCATTCTCCTCTAGTATCTTTATAGTTTCATGTCTTAAGTTTAAATCTTTAATCCAATGAGAGTCTATCTTAGTTAATGGTGAAAGGTGTGGGTCCAATTTCAGTCTTCTGCAGGTTGCCAGCCAGTTCACCCAGCACCATTTGTTAAATAGGGAATCTTTTCCCCACTGAATGTTTTTAATTGGCTTGTCAAAAATCAAATAGCGGTAAGTAGCTGGATTCATCTCTTGGTTCTCTATTCTGTTCCAGATATCTACTTCTCTGTTTTTGTGCCAATACCATGCTGTTTTGATCACTATCGATTTGTAGTAAAGTCTGAGGTCTGGTAGTGTGATTCCTCCTGTTTTGTTTTTATTTCTGAGTAATGTCTTGGCTATTCGAGGTTTTTTCTGATTCCATATAAAACGAAGTAATGTTTTTTCAAGATCTTTAAAATATGACAGTGGAGCTTTAATAGGGAGTGCATTGAAAGTATATATTGCTTTGGGTAGTATGGACATTTTGATAATGTTGATTCTTCCTAGCCATGAGCATGGTATGTTTTTCCATTTGTTAACATTTTCAGCTATTTCTTTTCTTAGAGTTTCATAGTTCTCTTTATAGAGATCTTTCACGTCTTTTGTTAGGTAAATTCCCAAATATTTCATCTTCTTTGGCACTACTGTGAATGGGATAGAGTCCTTAACTGCTTTTTCAATTTGACTGTTGTTGGTGTATATAAAGGCTACCGATTTATGAATGTTGATTTTGTAACCTGAGACGCTGCTGTATTCCTTGATCACTTCTAGGAGTTTTGTAGTAGAGTCCCTAGTGTTTTCCAGATACACAATCATATCATCTGCGAAGAGCGAGAGTTTGATCTCTTCTGACCCTATATGGATACCCTTGATCGCCTTTTCTTCCCTAATTGCGGTGGCTAAAACTTCCATTACAATGTTGAAAAGCAATGGAGACAATGGGCAGCCTTGTCTGGTTCCTGATCTGAGTGGAAATGATTCCAATTTAACTCCATTCAATATGATATTGGCTGTGGGTTTGCTGTAGATAGCCTCTATCAGTTTAAGAAAAGTCCCTTCTAGACCAATTTTCTTGAGTGTTCTGATCATGAAGGGATGCTGGATATTATCAAAAGCTTTTTCTGCATCAATTGAGAGAATCATATGGTCTTTGTTTTTTAATTTGTTTATGTGCTGAATTACATTTATAGATTTACGTATATTGAACCAGCCTTGAGACCCTGGGATAAAACCAACTTGGTCATGATGTATAATTTGTTTGATGTGTTGCTGGATTCTGTTTGTTAGGATCTTGTTGAATATTTTTGCATCTATATTCATTAGTGATATTGGTCTATAATTTTCTTTTCTTGTTGGGTCTTTTCCTGGTTTGGGGATCAGGGTGATATTTGCTTCATAGAACGTGTTGGGTAGTCTTCCTTCTTTTTCTACATTTTGGAACAGGTTGAGTAATATAGGTACTAATTCCTCTTTAAAGGTTTGGTAGAATTCTGACGTGAAACCATCTGGTCCCGGGCTTTTCTTTTTAGGGAGGTTTTGTATAGTTGATGCTATTTCTGAACTTGTTATGGGTCTGTTCAACATTTCCACTTGATTCTGGTTAAGTCTTGGAAGGTGGCGTGCTTCCAAGTATCGGTCTATTTCCTTCAGATTTTCATATTTCTGAGAATAAAGTTTCTTGTAATATTCATTAAGGATTTTTTGGATTTCTGATGAGTCTGTGGTTATTTTGTCTTTGTTGTTTCTGATTGATGATATTAGAGATTTTACTCTTTTTTTCCTGATTAGGTTGGCCAGAGGTTTATCTATTTTATTGACCTTTTCAAAAAACCAGCTTTTTGATTTATTGATCTGTTGTATTATTCTTTTGTTTTCAATTTCATTTAATTCTGCTCTAATTTTGGTTATTTCTTTTCTTCTACTGGGTTTGGGGTTGGAATGTTCTTCCTTTTCCAGTTGCGTGAGATGTCCCATTAAGTTGTTAACTTCCTCTCTTTCCGTTCTCTTGAGGAAGGCTTGCAGTGCTATAAATTTCCCTCTTAGAACTGCCTTTGCAGTGTCCCAGAGGTTCTGATAGCTTGTGTCTTCATTGTCATTTTGTTCCAAAAAATTGGTGATTTCTTTCTTAATCTCATCTCTGACCCAGCTATCATTCAGCATAAGGTTATTTAACTTCCATGTTTTTGTATGGGTATGCAGATTCCTGTTGTTACTCAATTCAAGTTTTATTCCATGATGGTCCGAGAAGATGCATGGAATAATTTCTATTCCTTTAAATTGACTGAGGTTAGACTTGTGACCTAAAATGTGATCAATTTTGGAGTAAGTTCCGTGGGCTGATGAGAAGTATGTGTATTCAGTTTTGTTGGGATGAAATGTTCTGTAGATGTCTGCTAAATCTAAATACTGGATGGTTAGGTTTAAATCTAAGATTTCTTTGCTCAGCTTCTTTCTGGAGGATCGATCCAACACTGCCAAGGGAGTGTTGAAATCTCCAACGATTATGGAGCTGGAGGAAATCAAGTTACTCATGTCTGTTAGAGTTTCTCTTATAAATTGAGGTGCATTCTGGTTGGGTGCATAGATATTAATAATTGAGATCTCGTCATATTGAGTATTACCCTTAACAAATATGAAGTGACCATTCTTGTCCTTCCTTACTTTTGATGGTTTAAAGCCTACTGTATCTGCAAATAAAATTGCAACACCTGCTTTTTTCTGATTACCATTTGCCTGAAATATGGATGACCATCCTTTCACCCTGAGTCTGTATTTGTCTTTTAAGTTGAGATGTGACTCTTGTATGCAACAAATATCTGGCTTAAGTTTTTGTATCCAGTCAGCTAACCTATGCCTCTTTAGAGGACAGTTTAAGCCATTCACATTGATGGAGAGTAAGGATAAGTCTGGTGGAATTTTGGGTATCGAGTTTTTCAAAGGTCCAGTGGACATTTTTAATCCTTTCGCCAGTGTGGAAGTTGGAGTTTGATCCGAAGTTTCTGAGTGAGTTTACTTTTGTGGTATAGGATTGGGTTGGTCATTGTGGAGGATAGGTCTGAGAACATCCTGAAGAGCTGGTTTACTTATGGCAAATTTTTTCAACATATGAATGTCATTGAAGTATTTAATTTCTCCATCATAGATGAAACTCAGTTTAGCTGGATACAAGATCCTGGGTTGAAAGTTTTTTTGCTTTAGGAGATTAAAAGTTGATGACCAGCCTCTTCTTGCTTGAAAAGTTTCAGCAGAGAGATCTGCAGTTATTCTAATATTCTTACCTTTGTACGTTATAGTTTTCTTTCGCCGGGCTGCTTTGAGAATCTTCTCTTTCATGTTAACTTTAGTGAAGCTAATTATGATATGTCTGGGAGATGGCTTTTTGGGGTTGAATCGTGCTGGGGTTCTGAAGCTGTCTGCTATCTGAATTTCAGATTCTCTAGGCATGTCTGGAAAATTTTCTTTCATAATTTCATGTAGAAGGGCTTCTGTGCCCTTGGCTGCCACATCATCAGCCTCCGAAATTCCTATAACCCTTATGTTATGTTTTTTTGAATTATCTGAGAGCTCTCTGAGTGAGTGATCCGTTTTTGCTCTCCATTTCTCTTCCTCTTTGAGAGATTGGGAGCGTTCGAAGACTTTATCTTCAATGTCAGAAATCCTTTCTTCTGCTTGCTCCATTCTGTTACTGAGGGATTCTACTGTATTTTTCATATCTTTGAGGGCTGTAAGTTCTTGTTTCAGTGTGTCTAAGTCTTTGGTGGTTTTGTCTTTAAATTCGTTAAATTCTTGAGACAACTTTTGAATTTCTCCTCGAATTCCTAATTCCATTTTATTAATCTTGTCTGCAAACCAAATTCTGAATTCGACTTCTGACATCTCAGCCAGTTGTTTATGAATGGGATCTTCAATCACATCTGCCGTATCTTTTCTTGGGGGGGTTGATCTATTCTGGTTATTCATGTTACCAGAGTTTTTCCGCTGATTCCGCCCCATGGTTTACTCCCTTTGGTTTTTCCCCTGGGGTTTTATCGAGGGCCCGTACAGTGTTGTGGCCTGAGAAACTGGGGCCCTGTCTGGTGTGGTGGAGCAAAGTGGTTCTGTCTTGTTTTCAGCTGGTTTCTGTTCGATCCTATTGCAACTTCTACTCTGGCTTGAAGTCTCAGCTGTGTGAAAAAATCAGCAATTAAGTCACCCCGCCTGCCCACCTCTGGCCCCAGTTGGAAAAGGAGAATCAAACCTTCCTACAATCGCACACCCAGGGCACCACCTGAAAAGTCCTCAGTCTATTAGCCCAGTTCAAAAGGTCCGAATCAACTGTCTCAATCGGCACTTGTCTCAGGTGGAAGGGTTCAAGAGGTCTCTGGGAACTGGATCACAGGGGCCTGGTGACTCCTCTGAGACAGCTCACCCCAGTGCAGCGTGGAGTCAGGAGGAGCCACCCCGCAAACAGAGCAGTCTGGGAAGGTTGACGTCTCCTTCCCCACTTTGCCCCTCCGTCGGACCCAGTCACTGGTATCTCTGCAGATGGCTAACCCAGTTGCCTGCAGTGAACAGACACTCCAGGGGTTTGCACCTGCCTGAATCGCGAGGAAGTCTGCCAGGCCCCCGCAGACTGCCGCTATCTAGCAGGAGGAGATGGGGCCTGACATCTTTGAGTGTTTGATGCAGGTGTTGGGAAGGAGGTGTTCACTCAGGCTTAGCCCCGTCCCTGATGGATGCTGCTAACAGAACAGAACAGAACAGACAACTTTGTGAGGTTCTGTCTCTGTTCCTGTCATCGCCTACAGGAGACGGGCTGTTTTGAGTTCAAACGTCTTTGCCGAGTTCAAACGTCTTTGCCGCTGGAGAATTGCGTCTGAACACCTCTCTGAGTTGGCCCCGCCCTGGAGGCTTCCGGGTTTGTGAGCCGTGTCGCCGGTGGCCTCCTCTGGTTGCCCAGGGAGACAGGGGGTGTGACCTCAGAATATCCAGAAGTGAGCGTTCTGCCGTTAAAGAAAAAATGGCTGTTGATCTACCTCCAGGGAACTGCTGCTCTGGTGTGGGGCACTCAGGCGACCCTTTTCTCCTCTGTCCCGCGCCCCAGAGTCAGCACTGAGCGGCCGCAGTTTGTGCTGGGTCCACACCCCTTAAGAGATCCCCCAAGAATCAGAACTCTTGGGGGATAGGCCCCCAGACCCCGATTGGGAGTGTGGGGGGGAAGCTAGAGTTTCATTCAGTTTCACGCAATACTACGGTCCGGGGAGGGCTCCTGCACTGCACCGCAGGGAAGTGCCGCCAAGGCTTAATTTCCCCTCAGCAGAGTGCCCTCTCCTCGCTCACGTGTCCCAGAGTCAGCGCTGACCTGACGCAGCTCAGGCACTGTGCACTCCCCTCGAGAAATCACCCAAGGAGCCGAACTCCTGGGGTATAGGCCCTCAGACCCCGAGTGAGAGTAGGGGTTCTCAGCTCTCAGCGGGGAGGCCAGAGTCTGATTCAGTCTTGGGCCCCCTATGCCCGGGGAGGGTTGGTGCACTGCACCGCAGGGAAGTGCCGGGAGGCGTGACTCCCCCTCAGCCCGGTGCCCTCTCCTCACTCGGCGCGCCTCAGAGTCAATGCTGACCAGTCGCAACTCGGGGACTGTCCACTCCCCTTGAGAAATCACCCAAGGATCCGAAGTCCTGGGGGACAGGCCTCCAGACCTCAGTGGGCGGGAGGGGAGCGCCGGGGATTCAGGGATGCCGGCAAAGGATTCCCAAAGTTTTATTCAGCCCTATGTCCGGCAGGAGAACGCCACGGCACCCCAGTAGGGGAGGTAGGTCCAGTTTTTAGAAGGTCTCTCCCGTGGAGTGTAGTGGGAGGGCCTTTAATTTCCGCCCGCTTGTTCAATTGTGGGGCTCTAGAGCTGGTCTCATGGGGGAGGGGGACTCCCGTCCGCTTGGTGGTGGATTTTGTACCTTTTGTTTGCGTCCTTGTGATCACAACTTGCCTCAGCGGTGTTGATGTGCGTTCTTCAGCCTTCTCTCTTGGTGAGGCTCAAGTCCACCAGGATGCTTACTAAATTCCTGTCCCTTAACTCTCCTTCTGGACGGGAGCCTTTGTTGAAAGCTGGCTTCAGTCCGCCATCTTGTCTCCCTCCCCCTCTTCCCTGGTTTTCATTCTAGAAAGGAGGACCTATTTGCTGCCTGTCCCCACATAAGAGAAATGTTGGAAAAATCACTTCCCACATCCTTTTGTCCACTGCTCCCCTCCCCACAGGATGAGGAAAGTTCAGAGCTTGAGGTCAACAGGTCATTTTGCTGTGGGTGGAGTCACGTTCCTCAAATGTGGGTCAGTACAGCAGCACCCCTTCCCCGAGGTGGTCTTCCTCTGGGCTCAGGTGCTGGGTGGCTCCATTACTTCCAGACAGGTTCACCCGGACAAGGTGCGGATATGGGGCAGGAAGTAGCATGCTTATTTTGATTTCAGCCAGGACAGTAATGTGTGCATGTGTCGTACAATGACATTCACCACAGTGGGTGTACTGGGACGCAGGGTAACTGCCTGGGGTGACGGGGCTTTTGGGTTCTGATTTGCCAGTGATCTCTGTGTGTCTCCACTGGCTGCATGTCTGGAAGGAAAGAGGTGAATTGTGGGACACTCTGAGGCTCTAATGCGAGCCACTGTCAACAGCCCCTGACTCCTCAAGTGTCACTGTTGCTGCCACACTAGCCAAGGACACTGCCCACTCCCCACACAGGGCTCAGTACACCAGGTCCCCGGCCTGGCCACTGGCTAACTGGTACCGCAGAGCCGGGAGTGGCTGAGGGCTACCAGCTGTCCACTGCTGCCTCTTCTCAGGGAAAAAGGAATCTGTGATTGCTGTGCCTGACCCGCTCCTGGATGGAGAGCCAGCAATGACCGTTCACCAGGTGGCCCCAAGCTTTGTCTTTGCTTTTAGAGGCAGAAGGGACTGACAGAAGCATTAAGCTCATTAAACCTGCCCCGTGTGGTAGGAGCATGTCATGGGGGCACACACCCGTCAGTGATGCTCAGATGAGATTAAACCTGCCCCGTGTGGTAGGAGCATGTCACGGGGGCACACACCCATCAGTGGTGCTCAGATGAGATTAACTAGTGCCAGGGCCTGCACAGGTGTCGCCATGGACTCCAGCACATCCTGAGAGCTGATGGGGGCTGTGAAGTTAGTTTCCCAGCCCCGCGCAGCCCCCTGTGCCTACCAGTAGGAGAGGATTAACGTGTGCGCTCTTTCAAATTAGCGAACTAGCCTGAGGGATGTGTGATGGAGGTGGTGAATCCTGTTTCCCACATTTTAAAACTGTTTCCTTTTTACATAACTTGGCTTACAGACATGCATGTTATCCAGAGCATTCTGTGAAATCTGCCCATCCTCCCTGCCAGGCAAAGAGACCCCATCTCAGGTACAGTCACCCACGTGTTGAGCTCCTGGCTCTTCAGGACACTGGTCTCTGGGTCTGCCTACAGCCACTATTTAGGTTGATTTTTTGTTTGTTTTTTCTAAACTTTCTCCTTCCCCTGTCTCTCCAATCACACTGTCAGAGGTAATCATTATTAATACATTGTCTGCGTTTCTAATTGCTTACTATGTGAAAACACATCTGTATGTCTGTCTGTAATCATTATACATCTGTCTGTCTACCCCCCACCCCCGATCTAATGAAACATCTGTCTGTGTTTCAAAGCCTCCAATTTGTCATTTTAGAACTGTAGGCCTCTGGAATGAGAGAGACAGATTTGTTTCTATTTATCTGCGTCAGCCCTCCTCCCACGGCACAGCTCTGGAAACTGAGACCCAGGGTAGAAGCTGCTCGTCCACCTGCCCTTCCCGCGCGCCTGGCATGGTGCTGCTGACGGTGGCTCCTCTCGGCCCTGGTGGCATAGTGACAGATCTGCTATTACTGCTGTCATGCAGAGGGGAATGGTAAGGCCTGGAGCAGCCTGCCCGAGTTCCCGCAGTGGGGGCGTGTTGGGCAGAGGCGCATGACTTCACCATCAGACCTGTAGCCTGTGCTCTCCAGAATGAATATTTCCTGCATCCTGACTCAATTGTAATTCTTTGTTGGGAACCTAGTTTTTACTTCATTTTGTTTTATTTCTTCTTCATAGGGCAAGGAACTTGAGCATTTCATTTTTGATTACTTTAAGCCTAATGGCAGAGTTTAAAAGTAATACTTGTCCGTGGCAAGCATTTTGTCAAACATTAGGAGAAAAACAAAACAAATAAAAACAAAAAACATAAATTACCCCTCAACATATCCTTGTTTGCACAGCAACGATTTGAACCTAAATCACAAAAATCCTATTTTTTTCCCTTATACAGATGTATAATTGTCACATATGTTCATTATGAATTTATAATGAGGGTGCAGAGTGGACATTGCAGACTTTAAATGATGAACATTGTGAGCCTGGCTTGCCAAGGCTGGGCTGGGCTGTGCTGCTGCCCCCAGAGGGCACCGTGGCCTGCCCACTGTACCTGCATCTCGGAGCAGAGCTGTTTGGAGCTGATTCTGTACCTTTCTCAGCCTTCTCAATGTCCTAGGAAATATTCTAATGCAGGGTATGGAGATCAGGGCCTGGGGATCTATTTGGCCAGAATGAGTTAAGGCAGAGCTGTGGAGGTGACAGGCCTGAGCCTGCTATTTTGTTTGCCCTAAGGAGGAGCATGCCACCTGGTCCTGTAGACGTGGCCACAGTGTCCCCCGAACCTTTCACTTCTTCAGTGAGAGCAGTCTGCTCTGTCTCTCATGTCTGGGGCTGGGGCTGGGGTGGGCCCCTCACATCAGCGGTCTGGTTATTAGCTCATAATGTTTACCGAGTGTAGTGTCACATGTCGCTACATGCCATTTTAGCTTCCTATGTCTCAAATTATGCATACTTGTATGTAAATTTGAATCTCATCTCAAGTGGGAGATGTGAGATTTGAACTGAGGCTCCTTTGCTTGCAAGGCACGTGCAGTGTCTAACAGAGTTAATTACTAGTGCAAAGTTTTGTTGGATCCTGTATTTGTGATCTTCTTCTCCAAAATCACTGATGATTTTTAAGGGGATTTTATATAAAAAAAAAAATGAGTTGCATTAAGAACGTTTAACATCAGTTCCATCCTCTTAACAAACACTGAAGTGTACAACACGGCACTGTTAGCTGTAGGCACATGGTACACAGCAGTTCCCTCAAACTGAAGTGAAAGAGAAGAGACTAGTGAATATTGGGTGATGGAACTTCAATTTTGAGGAATTAAAGTTGTCTCTGGCTGCGGACTGTTCAGAAGATAATCCTCAAATCACATCACAAACACTATACTTATACTTAAGATGAATTTGTATTAATCCTTCCATACTCCATTTCACTGTGAAAACCAGAGAAACCTGGTAGAAATTCCTTTTGCTAGGAAGGCTCCTGGTTTACTATGGGGAAATGAAAAAGCACTATCATTCTACTCATGTTCTCACCCAAATAGGCAGGTGGCATGTGTGCAGGCTGGTGAAAGGGAGCCAGGCCCCCAGGACTGGGCTGTAGCCACAGAGGCCTTGCACTTGGGCTTCCTTTAAAATTGAAGGTCCCAGCTCAGCGCCTGTGGCTCAAGCGGCTATGGCGCCAGCCATATACACCTGAGCTGGCGGGTTTCAAATGCAGCCCAGGGCTCGCCAAACAACAATGACGGCTGCAACCAAAAAAAAAAAAAAAAAAAAAAAAAATGGCCGGGCATTGTGGCAGGCACCTGTAGTCCCAGCTACTTGGGAGGCTGAGGCAAGAAAATTGCTTAAGCCCAGGAGTTGGAGGTTGCTGTGAGCTGTGATGCCACAGCACTCTACCCAGGGTGAGAGCTTGAGGCTCTGTCTCAAAAAAAAAAATTAAAAAAAAATAAATAAAAAACAAAATTGAAGGTCCCTTCACAGGTGAAAATTTTTAAAAGTCTGATAGACCAGCAACATTTTTTCCCACCTTCCAGTAAGAGTGCCATGGAAGGAAGAGAGGCAACTATTAAAATGTGTCTGCTAGCCAGGAAGGCTGTGCTCATTAGTCGAAGGATAAATTTTAGAACTTTTATCTGTGCATGAAGATGTGCCTCACAAACTCCAAATTATTAGTTTCCATCATACCACTGAGAGGGAAATAAGCATTTGGTCCCTGTTACTTTCACAGGCTATTGGAGAGTTTGTAATGATACCACTCTTCTGGAAGGTCAGAGAATGTATGGCATGTATAAGAGCACGGCCATGTAACAAAGGAGGGGTGTGGACCCACGGGTCCTGATGTGGATGCCGCATCTGTGCCATCTCAGAGGGATTGTCATCACCCAGCCTGTTCTTTATCAGCTAAATGAATATTGGAAAATCTGTTCTTCTTACTTCAGAGAAATGTTGTAAGATCAAGTGAGGGAGCATGCTCAAAGCCTTTTGTAAATTTTAAAGCGCTTTGCAAATGTCTGTAGTTTCTAGAATATCATATTAATATGGAGTTTCTCTACCTAGGCAATATTGATATTTTGGGCCAGATAATTCTGTTGGAGGAAAGAGGGCTGCCCAAGATTACAGGATTTTGCAAAACATCCTGTCCTTAACCCACCTGATGCCATCAGCTCCCCCGGCTGTGACAAACAAAAGTGTCTCCAGACACTGAAATGTCCCCTGGGGAGCAAAGTCACCTGTAGTTAAGAACCACTGCATTCATACAACACAGTTCCCCACTTCTAGAAGCTATTGATAGGGAGAAAGTGACGTTTTAGTTCAGATTCTTAGCCCCTGTTTTTTGCAGGAGAGTTTAAGGGCAGACTGACAAGTCTTTTACTCAGAGGAAGAAGTGAGGGCCTGAAGAGATTCATTTAAATGATTATTTGTTGAGTATCAATGGTGGGTTTGTCCAAGTGCAAAGTGATGTCCGTCCTGTTGCACGGCCAGCGGGAGAGGTATAAGTGTTCATCTTCATGAAACACAGCTACAAAACTTTTCAGAACAAGGCAGTTGCCCAAACAGGAGCCAGGGACACTGGCAAGTAAAATCATAATGATAAATAAAATCTTGCCCAGAATAGGTGGGAGAAAAAGATGTGTCTCATCAAAATCAAAGCAAAGCAAGTGAAGAACTTTCTGGCCTTATCAATTTCTTTTAATGACTAAGAAATGAGGTAATTGAGAAAATCACAGTACAAAAGCCAATGCAGTATTATCAGATCAAAGCATTTTCTTAATTTTTCAGTCTATGTGGCAGGCAGTGAGCCTGTTGCATTCACAGAAGTGCCCGCTGAGAACCTGTTATTTGACATGAGGCCTTCTTGCATCTTGGGTGGTTGTGCCAGGCTGTGTACTGGGTTAGACTTGGTGGGGTTAGGACAGCAGGGTGCATGGTGGGAGTTATATCACCACAGGGATCAGGGTTTGGAGTCAGTCTCCCCCAGTTAACGGTGACCTTGACCTTGGATACATTACTAACTCCCTGAGCCTTGGTCCCCTTGTACATGCATTGGGAATAATAAGCTTAATGACATTTTTGAATATGAAGATTATCCTACTGAGCGACCATCCATAGAATATGTATCCCAAGTGTCTAGTTAAGAAATGTAGATGCAATTGCAGTGGCTGCTAGTGGTACAACCAATATCAGTGCTAATCATAACAGCCAACATTTATCGAGTTAGATTGTTTGCTAAAAAAGTGTGCTGAGTCTTTCGCATGAGTTATCTCTTTTCTTAGTCCCATGGAACAATTGCACATGATGAGTACCATTAACAGTTTCCCAGATGAAGGAACTGAGGTTAGAGAGAAGTTTCCTGCCCAAGATTAGTACACTTCCAAAGCAGTGGAGCTGGACCTGAGCCGAGTTTCTTGGTCCCCACGCCCACTTTCCTTACCCAGAATGGCAGCGCACTTGGCTCTGGGAGCTGGCGGGACTTCCTGCATGTATGTACACTCATGAGAAAGAGACCTTCACTTCAGATATTATGTAGCATTATTATGTGATAAAAATTCATTCCAGTATAATAGAAATAATTTATTCATGGAAAACGGGGATGGATTTCCTCTGAAGCATCAGCAGGCATGTGACCAGGAAAGGGCACAGCATGTGGCTGGCCTGGGTCGGGCTGTCTTTTCTGAGTATCAGCCTCCCCTTCTTAATCGGGGACATCCCACACTCCACACCCTGATTCTAGGAAAGGATGTGACCAGCTCATTCATGTCAGATAAGGACTGTCTCTGAAGGTTTCTCATCCACTGTTCATAGAGGCATTTGAAGTTTTTAAAAGGATTAAAATTATATCCTGCGGAATATAATTCAAGCATTTATAGGCCAGTGAATAATTCATTTCATTTTGTTAGTAGCACTGCCATGGGGATCTTTCCCTGTGTTCTCCCTGCCATATTGGTCCTGAGATCATTCCATAGCCAGGCTGAATGGTACCCCCATGAAATAAGCTCAGTATTATGGCATATGAATCAATGTCATTAGATTTGGGGAGGTAAAGCATTTTTTGTTGTCACTTAAATGCAGAGGGCCAATAACTACCCTTCTGTCCTCCCAAGTTTGAGACCCTTTGAGGGGTAGATACAGGGGGGAGAGATGAAATAAAAAGACTTCCTCCATTTGGAGAGGAAAGTCTAGAGCAGGCGTCCTCAAACTGCAGCCTGTGGGCCACATGAAACAGTGTGAATTGTATTTGTTCCCGTTTTGTTTTTTACTTCAAAATAAGATATGTGCAGTGTGCATAGGAATTTGTTCATAGTTTTTTTTTTTTTTTAAACTATAGTCCGGCCCTCCAACAGTCTGAGGGACAGTGAATTGGCCCCCTGTTTAAAAAGTTTGAGGACGCCTGGTCTAGAGGCTGCACTATCATAGGCACCTACCAAAACGTCACCCAGACCCAGGCAGGCTGGAGGGCTCCTGAAGCGTGTCACTGCCCCAGCTTCCCCAAAGGGGCAGGAAGGGAAAGGACCCAGCAAGGGAGGGCAGCAGGCCAGATGTGTTTCTCTTGTGTGAGAGCCTGCACGTGCCAGGGCACAGCTGGGAAGTTCTGGGCCTCCTCAGTGCCCAGCCTGTCCTGCTACCCCCTGTCATACTCGAGTGCAGCACAGATACCAGCTTCAAACCAGCATTCGCCACGTGTATTCCTGTGAATAATCACAATGTCAGGAAAATAATTAAAATCAAGATGGGAAAGATTATGGTGAAAAAGTCTGGAAAAGTCTTGTTTTATTTTTGCAAACTATCTTCAGCCAACAAGGTATAAACATGCCATGGTACTGCTGTGGGGATGCAAACCTCCCAGACCTTCTGGGCATTGAACTCCCCTGAAGTGTGCGTCAGGGCTATGTGCAGAGGAGGGGTTGTTAGTCTTTAAATTAGCAGGAAGAGGACTGGAGCTCTGCTATCAGAAAGGAAGTCACACAACGATTAGCTAAGTTGTGCCCATTTAGCTTGAGGGAAAGGAAGATTGACAGCTTTAGCAGAGCATCCTGTGGTACCAAAAGGTCTCTGCGTAGGCACACGCAGCCTGGGGACTTGTTTATAGCCTTGCACCCGATGTACATGTACCGTATGTGTACGTACATATGGGTATGTATGTTTATACACACACGTATGGGTGCAGGCACACACTCTGTGTCTCTCTCTCTCTCACACACACACTCTCAACATAGTATCCCGATGATGAAGGGATAAATTTAATTTTCTGCTTGTTTGTTTCTACCTGATGTTACATGTGAATCTCAATCTCAAATTCTCCCTCCTGTGACTTGGAACATTTTTACTGATACGGTGAAGCTCCATGTCATCTTGATATATGGAAGCAGATAAGTGAAGTAAGTGGTTTATGTACTTTTGGAGAAACCTCCTTCTGTATTAATATTGGCTACAGATCCTTCACGAAGAGTTGTGTTTTATGCTACACTGTGTGATGGGGGACACCAGCTCTTGTTGCCTTGATTCTAAACTCCAGTGGAATGTTAAGATGACCGGCTCTGGGACAATACCTGGGTCTTGCTCACCAGCTCGGGGCTGGCCAGCAGGGAATTGAACTCTGGTGAACTCTCCGAGAGCCCCGAGGTTATCGCAGCCACCATGTGACAGTTGCCTCCAGTCAGAGACCAACGTCCTTCATAATCAATTTTTCTCCAGTTACAAACTTCCTGTTCATGCACAAAGTTTTTCCTCCATGAAACTTTTGTGTTTTTTTAGCTGGAAATGGAAGAGATGGGGAGAGGTGATGATCTCAAAAAAGATGACTACAGGTCCTGGTTGCTCTTCCAAGCCTGGTTTCAACACTGCGGCTTATTTTAGAGCTTGTACTTGAGGACAGTGTCACAATTCCACGGCAGTGTAGTTGCAGCTGCGATGGCACCTCCATTATAAACCCCGTCTTCAGGTGCTTGTCACAGCCTTGGGGGGAAATGACTCTTTGGGCTAAAATTTCTCACATCTGCTCTCACCTCTCACCTGAGGTGAAATGCTAGTTTTGAATGTCTGGCAGATAGCTCTGTATCTGGGACTGTGTAAAACCTCTCCAGTGACCATGGGGTGGGGGACGGGGATTTAATAGGCACAAGGTCTGGGAAGTCCAGGGTCGTCACAGGCATGATATTTGAGAATCTGGACCCCACCGCCAATTGATGGACTCCATCCTGGAGTGACCATATGATTTCTCTGATTCCTGGGTGTTGAAGAGCATTCTTTTGTTTCTTTCCTATTGCTTCTTTATTATTTTTTATTTAGGGTTAGTATGAAGGTACATATGGTTACATTATTTGTGTTTGCAAGGAAAAGTCCAGAGTCTGAGCTGCTATTGAGTCCTTCACCCGGGAAGTGAGCCGCACCCCCTACATTGTGCCCTGTGGGTGGGAACCTGCAGAGTCCTTCCTTCTCCCCCATTCTTGGATTTAATTGTGTTTTTCTCTTGTGTGGGCCTGTAGTTTTTGATCTTCTGTTTCCATGTTAGTACTGAGTACATGGGATGCTTGCTTTTTCATTCTTGAGATACTTTAGAGATTGCTCTCCAAATTCTTCCAGGTGAATACAAAAGATGCAAACTTTCTGTCTTTTTTTAGCTAAATAGTACTCCATGGTCTTCATATACCACAGTTTACTGACCCACTCATGGGTTGATGGGCATTTGGGTTATTTCCACATCATTGTAATTATGAACTGAGCTGCTAAAAACATTTGAATACAAATGTCCTTATGGTAAAATGATTTTTTTTTCTTGTGGGTAGGTACTGAATATGGGATTATGTTAGCTTTGGGGGGATTCTCCATACTTTTTTCCAAAAAAACTGTACTAGTTTCCAATCCCACCAAGGTACCTAAATGTGTCCCTCTCTCTGCGCCCTCACCAGCATCTGCAGCTTTGGGACCTTGTGATCTGGGCTAATTTTACTGGGTTCAGGTGATACCCCAGGGTGGTTCTGATTTGATTTTCTTTGATGATTAGGGGTTATGAGCATTTTTCATGTTTTTTTTTGGGGGGGGTGTTTTCTTGAGAAAAAGTTCTGTTCATGTCAGTTGTCCAATGACAGAAGGGATTGTTTGCTCTTTTCCTGTTGATTTGCTTGAGTGCTTTGTATATTCTGGTCACTAGCACTCTGTCCAGTTTGTAACATGAGAATATCTTCCATTTGAAGGTTGTCTATTTGCTTTGTTGATTATGTCCTTAGCTGTGCAGGAGATTTTTAATTTGATCAGGTCCCATTTATTTATTTTTGTTTTTGCTGCAATTTAAATGGGCTCTTCTTCATGAATTCTTTTTTTTTTTACATATTAGACACATACATATTTTATACACATATATAATATAAAATACATATGTATTTTACTGTGAGTTTAAGACACACGCTGTTGTATGTGTCCTTTTAACATACACATATATACAAATGCATAAATGTTATTCATCTGTGATGTAATTATTTGCAGAGTTCCCTACCCCTGGCCTGAAAGCCTTAATTCTTTTTTAAAAAATTTATTTATTATTAAATCATAGCTGTGTACATGAATGCAATTATGGGGCACCATACACTGGTTTTATATACCATTTGACATATTTTCATCACAGTGGTTAACATAGCCTTCCTGGCATTTTCTTAGTTATTGTGTTAAGACATTTATATTCTACATTTACTAAGTTTCACATGTACCCTTGTAAGATGCACCGTAGGTGTGGTCCCACCAATTACCCTCCCTCCGCCCATCCTTCTCCCTCCCCTCCTTTTCCCCTTTCCCCATATTCTTAGGTTATAATTGGGTTATAGCTTTCATATGAAAGCCATAAATTAGTTTCATAGTAGGGCTGAGTACATTGGATACTTTTTCTTCCATTCTTGAGATACTTTACTAAGAAGAACATGTTCCGGCTCCATCCATGTAAACATGAAAGATGTGAAGTCTCCATCTTTCTTTAAGGCTGCATAATATTCCATGGTGTACATATACCACAATTTATTAATCTATTCATGGATCGATGGGCACTTGGGCTTCTTCCATGACTTAGCAATTATGGGCTAAGTTTATTGGGCTGCAATAAACATTATGGTACAAATATTTTTGTTATAGTGTGATTTTTGGTCTTCTGGGCATATACCTAGTAGAGGAATTGTAAGATTGAGTGGCAGGTCTATTTTTAGTGTTCTCAAAACATCTCTCCAAAAGGAACGTATTAATTTGCATTCCCACCAGCAGCATAGAAATGTTCCCTTTTCTCCACATCTACGCCAAAATCTCTGGTCTTGGGATTTTGTAATATGGGCTAATCTTACTGGAGTTAGATGATATTTCAAAGTAGTTTTGATTTGCATTTCTCTGATGATTAAGGATGATGAGCATTCTTCATGAATTCTTACCCAAAGCCAATATCATTAAGAGGTTTTCTCATACTTTACATCATTTCTTGTCTTAGATTTAAGTCTTTTAGCCAGCGTGAATTGAGTTTTGTTAGAGGTGAGAGGTACAGGTCCATTTCCATCCTCTTACATGTGGCTAACGAGTTCTTCCAGCACCTTTTATTAAATAGGGATTCTTTCCCCCAGTGTATGCTTCTGTTTGATTTGCCAAAGATTTAGATGGTGACATGAGGCTGGTTTCATCTCTAGGTTCTTCATTCTGTTCCTATGTCTCTATTTTTAGCCAATACCATGCTGTTTTGATCATTATAAACGCGCTATAATTTGAAGTCATATAACATGATGCCTCCTGATTTGTTTTTATTTTGTAGAATTGTGTTGGCTATTCAGGGCTTTTTCTCTTTCCATATGAATCAAAGACCTATTTTTTCAAGTAATTGAAAATTGAAATAATTGAAGAATTATTTTTTCAAGTTCTTCATAGTATGACAATGGTGTTTGAGAACTGCATTAAATCTGTAGATTGCTTGGGTAATATAGACATTTTAACAATATTGATTCTTCCCATCCATGAGCATGGTAAGTTCTTCCATTTGTTAATATGTCAGTGTGACACAATGCAAAATGAGTTAACATCTACTCAGTCAATGTGCATTGAACTGAGAAGGGCACTGTGGTGTTTTTTCTTTTTTTTTTTTTTCAGTTTTGGCCAGGGCCTGGTTTGTACCCGCCACCTGCGGTATATGGGGCTGGCACCCTACTCCTTTGAGCCACAGGTGCCTCCTGGGCATTGTGTCTTTGATTTGGTTCTCAGCTTGACTGTTATTGGCGTAGATGAAGGCTACTGATTTGTGAACATGGATTTCTTATTCCAAGCTATGATCACTTCCAGGAGTTCTGTGGACGTATAACAGAACTTTCTAAGTATAAGATTATATCATCAGCAAAAAGAAATAGTTTGACCTTTTCTTTCCCCATTTGGACAACCTTGATCTCCTTTTCTTGCTTAATTGCATTGGCTAGGAATTCCAGCACTATGTTGAACTGTGATGGCAATAGTGGACATCCTTTTCTGGTTCCAGTTTTAAGTTCAAATTATTTCAGTTTTACTCCTTTCAGTATTAACAGTTTCTGTGGGTTTGTCATAGATGGCTTCTATCAGTTTAAGAAATCTCCCATCTATGCCTATTAAGTTTTCTTATCAGAATTGGATGTTGAATTTTGTCAAATGCTTTTTCTGCATCTGTTGAGAGTGTTGTGTGCTTTGTTTTTGCTTCTATTTATGTGTTAAATTACATTTATAGATTTTCATATCATGAACCACTCTTGCATCCCTAGGATGAAGCCCATTTGATTGTGATTGTATAAATATTTTGATGTTTAGCTATATTCTATTTGCTTGGATTTTATTGAGTATTTTTGCATTGATATTAATTAATGCCATTTGTCTGTAGTTTTATTTTGTGTGTGTGTTGGGTCCTTTCCTGATTTTGGTGTCAGGGTGATATGATGAATGTAATTGAAAACAAAGTAGAAAAAGAAGTCCAAAAATTGTCTCAAGAAATCAATGAAACTAAAGACAAGGTTACCAAGAATTTGGACAAAATTAGGAAGGATATAATGAAGCTTAAAGAATGAAAGGGGCATTCCAGGAGTTTAAAAACACAGTAGAGAGTCTCAGCAATAGATTAGAACATGAAGAAGAAAGAATCTCAGAACCTGAAGATAAGACTTGGAGCTAACCCAGTTGTTTAAAGAGGCAGAAAAGAGGAGAGTAAAAGCAGAGCAATTTCTTGGAGAGATGTGGGACTACACAAGCATACAAATATATGACTCCTAGGTATCCTTGAAGGAGAAGAATAGAATGCCAAAAGCATGGAAGCTCTACTTGAGAACATCACAGTGGAGAATTTCCCAAGCATTACCAGAAACCCAAACACATGGATACTAGAGAGCTATAGAACTCCAGGTGACTCAGTTCAATACAACATCTCCTGGATTCACAGCAATTAGCTTGGTCAATGTCAAGTGAGACACAAAGTTCTATCAGCAGCAACAACTTACATACAAGGGCAAAAACCTTAGGTTGACAGTGGACTTTTCAGTGGAAACCTTTCAAGCCAGAAGAGAGTTGTCACCTGTCTGCAATATTCTTAAATAAAACAATTTTCAGCCTAGGATTCTGTACCCTGCTCAACTAAGTTTTATATTTGATGGAGAAATCAAATCTTTTACTGAAAAGCAAATGTTGAGGAAATTTGCCAAAACAAGACCAGCTCTGTAAGAAGTTTTCAACCAGTACTTCGTGTAGACCAACAATGGAGAAACAGCAAAGAAGTCCTTAATTGTAGAAGATGACCAGTGAAATGATCTGTAGAGAAAACTTGTAGTTGATTCTCACCATATCTGTCTGGGTGCCTTATGTGGAAGTAGACATTAGTCTAGAGCCATTGTTTGGCCTCATCATCACTTTGACTACTCTCTACTATTATTAAGCTAGATTTGGAAGCCTGAAATCCCTTTCCTGACAGATTCTACCACAGCCCTAATATTTTTTAAAAGTTCATTCAATACACCACCTTCTCTGTGTCCTAGTCAGTTCTCTCCTCACTTCCATATACTGACAGCGTGTTATTTGGACCACTAATATAGCATTGTTTAATTTTATTTCCTATCATACTCGCATCTTCTGCTTACTTTCCTATATTTCATTGGCTTGCAAGCTCTCTGAGGATAGGAACTCTAAAACGTTTGTAAGCATTGAAAGGCCTTATGCATACTGGGTGCTCAATAAATGTTTTTCAGAGCAATTTATTTCATTACCACCGCTTATTATCAGCTATATGCCTAGCATTCTTCACAGCAACAGCAGTATGTTTTGAGATTTTGAACCACAAAAACCTAAATGGATTTGAACCTTGACCTCTGCAAACATGAAATTTGGGATGTGTAGCAAGGGGGTGAACAAAGGAAAAAAACCCATATTTAAAATATAAGTCCAACCAACCAATATGGGAGCTGGTGGTGGAGTTTCCTTATGAGACTTACTTTAGCCAATCCCTTCCTGGGTGGAGGATGAGCTATGTCATCACTGAGATGGGCGATGGTCCAGGGAAGAACCCATGGGAAGTTCTGCTCCAGAGCCCTGTGCACCATTAAGAGAAAGGAATAGGTTTTTTATTAAAAAAAAAAAAAACCTATCAGTAGTGGATAATTCAAACCGTTTTCTATGGATGTTTTCAGATTATTTTGAAACATATAAACTTACTGTTAGATCTATGGCAAATGGTAGCTGTCTTAGCAGCAATTTGCCCAAGGAAGGCTCATACAAACTTGATGTCTTGATGTTTCAGAAGGCAGTATCTCCCCTTCCCCATCTCCAGCATTTCCATCATTAGTGTCTCCTCACTGACCGACTGCAGGTGTTTCTTGTCTCCCCTGCGTCTCTGTCGTATTGAATTTGAGGTTGGTTCTGGGCAGGAGACTCAGCCTGACAGGGAGGATGTGGAAAAACGATCTGGCCAGCATTTGTGTCTTAATTTTGTCTGCTGCGTTGCTACCAGAAATGACCCCGGGAGCTGGCTCCTATTCCCAGTGAGTTCCCAGCTCTGTGAACTGTTGCAAGTGTGACCCTTTCCCTGAACAAGCCATCTCTGTGGATGGAGTGCCCCTTCAGTCAATTTTCAAATGGATTTGGATGTTGGAAGATCTGCTCAGCTTGTGTGATTAAATCCAACTCAGGATTTCTTACTAAAAGCAGGCATTCTGCTCATTGGGATAATTAACTCAAGCTTATCCCACTTTATCCCAAATCCCTGTTGACCTATTTTAGGTGTAATGTGTAAAGAGCTCTGATCCAGAGGTGGATCAGCTGCATCTCGCTACTCGTCCAGTCCTTGCTTCTCCCCAGATTTCCTCCTTGGTAGTCCGACGATCCCACCTGGAAGTTAAACTGAGTTCAGTGCTCTTTTTATAGAAATCCTGCCAGATGCAAGCTTGGCTTTAGGACTGCAGTGGAGAGGAGCACTGGGAACATGTGAATTAGAGAGGCTCTGGCTCACCTTGAAGGCTCCGAATGCTTGCATCTGTACAAGCTTGAAAATGTTAGGTGTGCACATTGGAGCAGTACGAGAAAAATGGCCCATTCTCCAGGAGTACCAGCCATTGCTATGCTGCAGGCTCCCTCTCCACGTTCTCTGCCCTTTCCTACCTCCCTCTCTGCATACCTCCCTGTTTCTCTGTATATAAACAAAATCACCCACATGCGTGCTCATGTGTGTACACACCAGCGTGTGTCCAGAGTCAAGGTAAGAGAAGGAAAAGGAGCCAGGAAGGAATCCAGGAAGGAACGCTCAGATCAAACAAAGCCCTTTCCTTAACTACACAAGATAAAACAAACACAAGCAAATGACCCGACTAATTTCACAATTACATAATAAGCTAGCATGGCATTGAAGTGGGCGTGCAGAGTTGCTCTTCACACAGGAAAGTCTCACCACTGGGAGGCAAGCACACCTACTTTTCCTTCCTTCTCACTTTTTTGACCTCTGCCATTATCTCTAGATTTATCAGCAATACTAGATGGCTTTTTCACATCAGTAAGCACCATCCAAAATATAACAATCAGAAAGAATCAGAGAAAATAAATCAATGTCCACAAACAACTGGCCAATTTTGGCAAGTACAATTTATTCATAAAAGCTGTGGCTCACTGGGGACCCTCTTGTCTCGCAGACACAATGTCCTTCATTCAGACACCATGTGGTGAGTGCCAGGTGCCAGCCGAGGAGGGAAGACACACATTGTCCCACCTGTGGGCTTCGTCTCCCAATGCTTCTGGTCCCCTCTTTTTAATCTCAGAGGTGCACTTTATTCTAGGCATTCTGTGCAATTGTTATCCTAACTAATTGAAAACAGAAATTAAAGTTCAGCTGGCTTTGGAGAAGGTCAGGAGGTGAGAAGGACTTCTGTCCCTGTCGACAAGCTCCCCGACTCCGAGTGTTCCAGCTCCTTCCGACTGCTGGCATCCTTGCTATTCAGAGGTCATGATCACGAACTAGCAGAAACTACCTTAGCAGAAAGACTTCCACATCTCGGCTCTGCTCTCCTCCTAGGATTAACTGTATAACCTTAGCAGAAAGACTTCCACATCTCGGCTCTGCACTCCTCCTAGGATTAACTGCGCATTCCCCACAGGGCCTTTGTTTTTCCTATTTCTAGCTGACACTACACATCTTTTGTTTCAGATCCCCTCTTATTTTCCAGCTTAACATTTACTTTAATAAGGATTTCTCTTCATCTCCCTGTGAAAGCCTGTTTATGTCCAGTGTGGATGAGGAGGCCGAGTACTTTGCTGTCCTGTAAGGGCCATGAGAAGGCAACAAGGAAGCCAGGGATGGGAGAAAGACTGAGAGAGCTGATAGGCCACAGGTGGAGGGTAGGCGCAGACAGGAAATAGAGGAAGAAAGAATTTTTTTTTTCACTAGTAAACAAGAGCTCCCAGACCTGAAAACACAGGGTAAATAATTCTGTTGAGAATAATTAATTAGCAATAATAGTTTGCACTCAGAGCTCAGTTTTCATCAGGCAACCTCAGAGTACTTCTCAAACCACACTTAATTAAGCGTCCGGCCCCTCTGTGGAAGGGAAGCAGATATTAATAGTGCCTCTGTCTGGCATGCACACCCAGGCATGGCACAGCTCTGTGGCTCTTGCAGTAACTTGTTATTCTGAAATTGCCACTCAGTGGGGAAGAAAGGAGCCTCACTCAGTTTACCAGCCTCTACTTCTGTGTCACTGGAGCGTCAGCAGTGACCTGCCCGAGTGACTGGTGTGTGCTGATGGCAATTAGTCGCTAATCTAACATAATGCCCGCTGAGCATGCAATCTGTGCATGTCTTCCTGACCTGGGCCAACGGGCTGGCTTGTGGCCTCTTATCTGGCCAGAGCACGGAAAACCTGTCTCCCTGTTCCCAGAGCAAGCTGGGATGAACTCTCCTGCACAGACAGTATTTAATTTGCGATGGCTGGATGCGGTTTGTCACCTTCTCTTTACCGCTGTGTTTTCATGGCCGTGTGCTTGCCAGCCTTACTTTCTGCTGGAGCCTTGTCGTCTGGAGTTGATGGAGAGGGGTCTGGAAGGAGAGGAGAGGGAATGCTCACATCTTCCTGGGTGGTGCTGCCATTGCCCCTTCCTGCTCAGCCGCCTGTTGGCCCTCAGCTGGCAGCTGCTGCTCCACTCCACCCCTACGCCCTGCCCCAAGGCCCCCAGCTGGATGGAGGAAAGATGAGCTCTCCTTGGATCTCGTGCCAGGGCTGTGCTGGGGATTAGGCTGGCAGCGAGACCCAAATAGCTTCATCTTCAGGGCAGGAGCATCTTCCCCAAGGTCACCCTGGAACATGCACTGCTTCTGAGCTGCTCTAGTGGCTGCCTTCTGGGTGCTCTTGGGACTGAGCTAGAGGCCAGTAGTCTGGGTTCTCCCTCATGAGAGTGACTCCCCAACTTCTTTAGTATTGACATTGCTGCCTATGACAAATATTTTGCAGCACACCCCCCTTGCCAATTCCCCATGATAAAATTTTATGTTGTTACTAATCCCTTTAACACACATGTTGTAGGCAAATGCATAGAGGCACCATAGCTATTGTGAATTCAGTAATGATTTCATGTAGACACATTTTATTTATAATAATATATAGTACACGTGGAAATAAAATAAGTGGGGTGTATTTGCAAAGCACTGTTTTTTTTGTTTTTTTTTTTTCCTCAGGCAAGAGATGACACTTAATGAGCTCTCAAACTTTAAAGTGGTTGCCATGACTTTGTATCTTTCACTGGCACTTGGCTCATGAATTGGTTTATAATACAAGGCATATAAAAGTTGGGGTGACTAAGCCTGTGAGGACTCCTTGAAATAGACCTAACACGTTCCCGGATGCTTGGACCCTTTGGCTGAGTTTCTGCCCGAGTGTACCTGCCTTTCCCACAGAGAAGCATAAAGGCTGCAACATTCACTCAACCCAGTTGAAACAAGCCTCGACCCCTTGGGGGCACCTTTTACACAGGCTCCTTTCACCTCTCCTTCCCCTTGAATGTCTTTTTCTGAATGTCTTTTTGGCTGAGGACATCAATGTATTTTGCTAAAAGTGGCCGTGATGTGGATCATAAAGCTGTGCAAAACATGACACTCCCACGGTGGAGCCACAGGGGCCTGGAGGTGGCTCTAAGTGCCCTCTATTTAAATTAAAATTATTCTTCCTTTGCGTTATCAAGGTCTAAGGGGCCAGTAAAGAGAGTCAAGGAGGATCCAGGGCTCAGAGAAATCACTGAAAAGAGAACAGATTGTTGTACAGACCAAGAATAGCTTGGTGCCACTTATGGTAAGCATTTATTGGGCTCCTGCTATGCCAATATATTTACAGAGCTTCAACAACAAGATAATGCAAAATGTGTGTATTACCACGGCTGCCGTCTTCTGTTTTCTGCGTGAGAGTTAGGAGGGTAGTTTTCTTTATTCCTGTTGCTGAGTGAACACAAGCTCAGTGTGACTTGCTCAAGGTCACAAAGCCGGTAAACTGCAGAGCTGGAGTCACACGCAAGTTGAACTCAAGATTACGACAAGCACAGTCGGTGGCTCAGTCTGTGCCCCAGGAGGCTCAGTTGTTCCCAAGAGGACGCTGGGAAGCCCATTTGCTGCGTACTGAAAAGCGACCCCGCCCTGCCCCCACAGCAGCAGCTGCCCTGTCCTGCTGTGATGTGAGGCCCCTGCAGGGGCTAACGCCAGAAGAGGAGGGGCACCGCGTGGGGAGTCTCATGGAGGTGGTGATGTGGGAGGTCGGAGCCTCTAGTTTTTGTGAACCCACAGCCAAGAGTTGTTGGTCCGAGATAGTATTTGGCTTTTCACAGATGCTTGACTTCTCTAAATCTGAGTTTCCCTTTCTGTGATTTGATGATTCTTTCATATATAGGTAATTTTCTGAGCCTCAGCCTTGAACCAGGCACAGTGTTGGGTGGTGTTCTCTACTCTTAGGAACACAAAAAGTAGATTGTTAAAGGAAGTAATAATAATTCAGTGTAAGGAGTAGATTAGTAAAGACCTGGATAAACTGCGATGCTGCCTGGGGAAGTCAAGGAAGCCTTCACGGAGGAGACGGCGTTTGAATGGGGTCTCCTGGACCTACGAATCAACCCAGAGAGGGACTTGAATTTGATATTGCTGGGGTGTGTGTGTATCTACTATGCATAAATTACTTCACTTAGGCTTTGAGTACATAGCTGTAAATAAGACAGAGATCCCATTTCTAAGATGCCTAGTTTGACTGAGGAGGGAGCTCACTACAACACATAACAGTAAAAACTGCGGTGGGTACAAAGGAGGACGCCAGCCCCATCTGGGGCAGGGAGGATTCCAGGCAGAGAGAGCCGGTTTTGTCAAGATGCCAACTCGCGGAAGGGTACGCGTGCTCCCCTGCAGGGTTCACAGATGAAAATGGAAAACAATGCGAGGGGCAGACTGTAAAGACTCACCCGTGTCTCGTTCAAACTTTAACCGGGGAAGTAGACCCAGTGAGAAGATTTTGTGGGTAGGGGAATCAGGGTGGAAAGATTTTCTCTGACACTGGAAATAATAGTCTAGGGGAGAAGTTGCAGGTGGCAGGATCCCATATAGAAGGCTATTGCTCTGGGGGTAGCAGGCGGTTGATGGTGAGAGAAGAGCTGAACTGGGAGGGACAACTTAGAGAGAGCTGAGAGCTGAGGGTGGGAGAGGACATGGGGTAGCTTACAGGCTCCATCTTGAAAGATTGGGTATAGTGTTCCAAAAAAGATCAGCGCTAAGCTAGAAGAGGACTCATGCAGGGGTCATGAGTTCACATCTGGACTTACTCACGTGGTCGTGTCCCCTTGATCAAGTGGAGATCTGTAGCCAGACCCGGGGGAAGGTAGGAGCTGGAGGTTTGCATTTTGTCTCCAAAGGGTACAGGTGCCACTGTAGCCATAGGAATGAGGATAAAGGGGGTTGAGGCTAACTCCCTGGGAAAGGGAATATTTGGGGGTCCATAAATTCTCATAATCACACATTTATTATTTATGACCTGTTTATAACACATCCATCCTGGTGTCCCTTATCTATGCTCTCTTATGAGCAAGGGCCATGCTTCATTTCTCTTAGAATTCCCATGCTCTGGACCAATGCTGGACACTTAATAGAGCCCCGATAAATCATTCTTGAACATGAATGAACAAATAAGACGTTGGCCCTCAGATGTAGTTTTCCTTTTCTAGAAATCAGAGCACTCAATCTCTGAAAAGAAGTCTTTGCTCACTCACTTAAGAAGTGGAGCAGTGGATAGGGAGCTGTGACCAGGCCAGCTGACAGCACTAATTGAAACATCCGGCCCAGGTGTGGGCAAATCCAGAAGCAGCATGTTAGGGAAGGCAGCTCCTCATCCGAGCTCATCCCCAGAGCTTTGTCCTGAGCTCAGCTCTTTAGAAGCAGTCTGTAGCATGGCCGCTTGATAAAATTATTTCTGTTTGTTAAGTGTCGGTGGACACATAGGTGTGTGGACCAGGGCAGGAGTGAATGGGGAGTCAAATTGTGGAGGCTTCAGGAATGACAGTGAAGGGAAATCTCTGCGGACCTCATCAAGTTTGGGGTTAGAGAGCATGAACAAGGACAGAAATACCCGATGGTTACATTTCTCTGCACCTACCTGGCTCGAATGCTTAACGCAGCATCCAGCCGCAAACCCAGATCTCAGGCACACGCCTGCAAATGCTCTCAGCACCCTTTGGCCATCTAGAGCTGGTATTTAACCTAACCTTCTCCTGCTCCCCAGGTTTGACACAGAGCAAGACTGCAAGTTTATTTGGTGGGAGGAGTTGGTGTCTAAGAATCTGAAACACCATTCAGAAGAAACGTGGTGATCAAGAGGTGGAGGGTAGACTTGGGTTCTCATCCTAACTCTGTCATAAAGAGCCATGTCAGCCTGTGCAAATCACTTTGCCTCTTTGAGCTCTTGTCTCCTCTCCTTAAAATTTGGGATTTCTGCTAACAGATCATGGAGGTTCCTTCCTACACTGTGACTATTAAAGGCTACTTTCCCAATTTCGTAGATGGGGTAAGTGCTGAGTCCATGCTCTTAGGCGAGGGTGAACCAGACCCCAGAATGCCCATGGGGTCCCTCTCCCTGACTGCTGCCCTGACCACTCTCTTTTCTTTACGGTCTGTCCTGGTGTTGTCACAGCCACACGGCTGTGTATTGTTTATTTGGCTAAGTCTCCAGCCTTTGAAAAATCCCCTTTCCATGGATTGGCTTTAGGCAACATTATTGGGCAATTGTGAGCATCATGGAGCTACCACAGAGGACATACCGAGAGGAGAAGAAAGAAGATAGGAATCGGGCACGTCTGTGCCAGCGCACCCTCACGGAACTCACACAGCTCTTGGCAGCTGCACACAGATCCAGCCAGGACTACTCTCTACAGCTCCTCCCTGAAGGGCCTACGAGGACATCCTATCACAGCGCCAGGAGGGAGGGTTCCCCTCTCATTCCATGCACAGCGGACTCAGCCCACAGGGATGTGTCTGGAGGAGGCTGCACTCTCCAGTGAGCCGCTGGCAGAGGTGACGTGCCATTCTCTTCACCTGCAGAGGGGATGGCCGGGGTTTTCAGGTAGCTGTATAGAGTGGAAATCCCTCCTGCTCACCCGGTAACTGATAACTCTTGAAACAAGGCCTTACCTTTATTTGAGTTTCTTTCTAGATTCTTAATTGCTATTACTCTAACAATTCATTCTTCACTGTCTGTGTTCAAGGGACTCAGAGGAGACTGGTAAATGCTGAGGATTCATAGTTTTTATTCAACAGACTCAATTTCTTCAACAAGCATATATATTAAATGTCTGCTGTTACATGTGCCAGCCCTGTTGCTAGAGGCCAGGATTAACAAACGAGAATCAGCCATACTCTCTGGCCCTCTAGATTCTGAGTCCAGTGGGAGAAAGTGAAAAAAAGGAGAGAATTATGGGTGTATGGCACACGTCTCGGGTGAAGGACTCAACTACAATGCAGACTTTGGACTTAATCTTACAAACACAAATAATGTAACCTAGGTGTATGTAGCCCCTATTAACCAATAATAAGAAAAAGGAGAGAATTTGTAGTCAGAGCTATGGAGCAGAAAGATATTATTGGCACCAAGAAAGATAACGACCAACTCTCCTTTGGGAAACTGGACAAGTTTCTTATCAAAGGGGTTTGTAAAAATGGAGAGTGGGGAAGGTGGCCCCAGGGAGGCGAGGGTTGCCCTTAGCAAACACAAGTGGACAAAGCACGGATAGCAGAAGACGCTTCCAGGGGCCAGGGCATAGGATGTGGGGGTGGGAGGGGAAGTGTTGGCAAGGCCATCTCCACACGTGCATCTACTGGAGCTGATGGACGGGAGGGGGACGGGGCTACTGGATGTCCGAGCACAGTGCTGACAGTCCTTATCTGTCCTCTCTTCTGGGCCTCTCACTTTCCCAGGGCCCAGCCCTATCTCCACAACGGAACTGTTCCAGGCAGCCTAGGACAACTTGCTAAACATGACTAAGGTCTTAAAAACCATAGTATGTGGGTATAACAACGTTCTCCTTAAAGAGTTTGTGTTAAGACACAGACACTGCTGTTTCTGGCTGCTAAGATGGAGTCTCATAAATGTTTGGTTCTGACAACTGACCCCTCTCCTTCAACGTTCAGATAGCGAGAAATAAGCAGAGACAGAGGCTGAGGAAATAAAAAAGTGCTCTTTCCTCAACACTCAGAGAGTACACGGATGTTAAATTACTATTCTGGGAGCACAGCACTGGAGAAGCTGCAGAGGGCTGAGCTGGAGTGGTGTGCAGCGTCCAGGGCCCTGGCCCAGGTGCTCGTGTGAGGCCTGGGGAAGGGAGACAGCAGTGGACATATGTGCCTAAGTATTGTTTCAGATGTAATATCAGGTCCCTTCAAATTTCATAACAAAACTGTGACAGAAGATCATAATAATGGTATCATCTGCCATCTGCTGAGCTTTGATAAGCACAAGATACTACTTAAGTCAGACTTTATTGTGCAACCTATTTATTTTCTATGTGTTATCTATCTAGTTTAATTCTTGCAAGGCCTTAGGAGGTGGTGTTATTGATCCACATTTTATAGGTGAGGAAATTGAGCCAGGAAATGATTAAGTATATGTCCAAGTCATTTAGCTCATCAGTTAAAAAACAAGGATTCAGGCTAGGGACAGTGCCTCACACCCATAATCCCAGCACTTTGGGAAGCTGAGGCAGGAGGATGACTTGAGGTCAGGAGTTTGAGAGCAGTCTGGGCAACACAGCAAGACCCAATCTCTACAAAACACAAGAAGAATGAGCTAGGCGTGGTGGTGCCCACTGTAGTCCTAGTTACTTGAGGGGCTGAGTGGATGGATTGCTTGAGCCCTGAAGTTTGAGGCTGCAGTGAGCTGTGATCATGCCACTGTACTCCAGTCTGGGTGACAACAAGACTCTGTCTCAAAAAATAAAATAAGATATTTTTTCTTTAAAGCAAGAATTCAGGCTGGTGTGTCTGGGAGGAAAAACCCGAGAGAGAGGGTCATACCCCTAAAATGAAGAACAAGCCGAGGTCTTCGCTCTTTCAGGGTGCGGCGAGTCTTGGGAGTTCTTCCCTGCATGTCGTGGGGGTGGGAGAGAGAGGGAAGCCTGGGATGGGCCTAGCAGATGGCCCTGTGGAGCAGAGACGCCGCTTTATGTCAGCCACAGGTGAAGTAACTCAGCAAGAACGGGGGACTCTGCTCTGAGGCTGTGGGGAGGCCCTGCCTTGCCAGCCCCTCTGATGAGAGCTTGCTGACAGCTGCCTTCCCCTGATCAGAGTCACAGGCAGTAATTACGAGGTAGAAATTTAGCCTGAAAGGTGAGATGAGAACAGTTGGAGCTACTGGCTCCCTCTCAGGGTGAAAGCCTCTGGACAGAGGGTGGTGGATCCTTTGGGCACAGAGAAGGGCATGCGTTTTAGCATTCCCCGTGCCCTGATTTTAGAGAAATCTTCAGCAACTTTAGTACTAAAACCGACAATGACCAAAGTAGGATATTAGAAAAATAAATCCAATTCCCTGCTGCCTTGTTGGAATTGAACCCATCTGGGGGCTCCAGACACAGAGCCTTGGCGCACCGGCCACAGCCCCAGAGAAGCCCTCCCTTCAGATGCCTGACTCTCATTTCATCTCTGTCTTCCATTCTTCCATTTGGCTGCTATGTCTGAAGCTCGCTGTTTTGTTTCACGGCTACGGCTATTTTGGACCTGTGAAGTCATTTCTATTCTTGAGCATGGAAGTGTGGTCAGACAGTGAGAGACCGCAGTCAGGGGTGCCAGCCCCTCTCCCAGCCAGTGAGCCGTACAGAGCTCAGCCCGGTCTCCCCACCGTGCCTTCCCAGAGCCGCTGGACTGCGGCCTGCAGAGGATATCCCAGGGCAGGCGGAGGCCCGTGTGCTGGGCTGCGGGGCCGCTGGGCAGTCTGTGCATAGGCACATCTGGACCCCGAGAGTCCCCTGCCCTTGGGAGGGAGGCACACTGGGGGAATGGGGCGCAGAGCCTAGGGGTGGAGGCCCTCTAGTGCTGAGGTCCCTGAACTGAGACCCACGGAGTCTCTGCTGCACCAGCACAGCTCAAGTGCCCTTAAACTGCCTTGACCTCTGAGCCTCGCACAGGGATTGCTCTTGCCTGGAGAGGACCAGGTATCCCCTCATGCCTTAGACACGATGCTGAACTGCTGTCTCACCACCAAAGCATCTGTCCCAACCCTAGCCCTGCAGACATGGCCAAGGCGCCTGGCCAGCCAGCTCACCTCCCTCTCCCCTTCCTGGTCCAGCTATAATTGGGAAAATGCTTTCTTGTCTTAAAAATGCTTGTGCACAGAAGATGAATGGGGACTCACAGCTAAATCCACTATTACTATTCTACTCGAACCTGTTGTTTATTTTCCACGGAAACTAAATAATGGATCTAAACTGTTTGCTATTACTTTAAGGAGCTGCTGATGCATCATAGAAACCTTTGAAAACATTTCTCTCTAGATTCATGATTCTACTTCAAATACAGCCATTTTCTCCCTTACTCCCCCTCCCTTATTTTTGCAAAATCTTTGCAAGGGAAAAGAACCTTGCTCGGCCAGGGGTTGCAGCAACAGCTTTTCTTTATCCTTAGCTGGAGTGTTGTTGATGACATCGGGGCATGAACTCCACAGACACCTGTCCCATTCCTAATTCTGGTACTTTGGTGCTTTGCCGGCATTTCCTGCTTCCCTTAACATCCTGCTTTGACACACGAGCACCAAGAAGAGAAGAGGCTCAGCCAACCCATATGGGAATCTGGTGACCATGTCCTAAATCTACTCCTGCACCAGGAAACTGAGGATTGACTCTGCAAAGGGAAGGACAAATTAAATTCATTAAAGGTCCATTCCATCGTTGTTTGATTCTTGGATTTTGCTTCTTGGATTGGTAGGGAACTTGTTTATCGTGTATTCCAACCCGTCTTATTACTGGTGAAGAAACTAAGATTAGAAAGGAATTCAAGTGCCTGCCTAGCTCTGACTCACGTGGGTAGGTGCTGACAGGACCATGTCTGGACTCAAACATCCCAGTCTCAGGCTCTTGCCTTCCCTCTCTCCAAACTCATGATTTCCACAGGAAGTAGGGAGATTAAATCAGCTTATTTGATTATTTGAGTTACACATCCATTAAGCAATTGCTGTGTAAAGACCAAGCCAGTGAAACAGACTGTAGCTTCTGATGGCGGGCATGCTGGGAAGCACGGTCCCTGGGTCTCGGAGCACACGCAGCGAGAGGCCACTTGGCCACACCCTGGCCTCTCTCCCACTTTACAAAGTGCAGTTCTTAACCAAGGGCTCCAGTCTCAGCCACAGGGGACGTTTTTAGAAAATGCACACTGGGCTACTGGATAAGAATGCTGGTGGGGTGTCTTAAGACACACCCTCCATCGGGGACTTTGAAGAAACCAGTGATAAGAAACGTGGCCCTGAAGCCTCCTGATGATTTGCAATGATCATTGTGGGAGGGGGTGGGTGGATAGAGTGAGTTTCTGTTGCTAGTCTGGAGGAAATCTCTGGGGCAGAAGGATTCATCCTACTTGCTTTCCTAATCTAAACTGGAAAATATCCTAGATGCCATCTCTATAGGGAGTGGAACAACCTAGTCTACATGAACCATCATCTATTCCAGCCAATCCCATCTCTTGGACCTCAGGGCTTCCACGAGAAAGAACAGGTGAAGACCAGTCATTGTAATAAAGGGTCCCAGAATCAGGTGGCATAATGTGAATGGTCAGAGAGTGAAAGCTACAGCATCCTCCCTTATTCTGTTTCTTCTCTAGACTCCCCCTGGAAAACACCCCTGTGTTGGGAGGGAGCCTTGGGCCTGTGGGTTGGCATGAGTCAAAGGCTGTTTTCAACTTCTAATATAATGAAAGGCTTTCTCCAAGAGAAAGGTGAATGCCACCTCATTTGCCCCTGGTGTGGGCCACATGTCAGCAGTCTGCCTGTTCCAGGACCCAGCCCAGCTCCTAGACAGCTGGGAGCCCCGAGCCTCCCTTCTGAGAGTGTGATCGTATGGTGTGGCCAGGCTTGACCTGCAGGGACACGGGGAGAGGAGCAGATACTTGGCCGGCAGTCGAGGTGGTATGCACTGGCATCCTTGCCTATGGCCCCTGGGTCCCTGGAGTGGGCCTGCAGCACAGTGAGGGGGAGGAGGCAGGCGGAGCCCAGGAAGCTGTGGGCGCATCTGGAAAGAGGGACATGGGGAGAGGAGCAGATACTTGGCCGGCAGTCGAGGTGGTATGCACTGGCATCCTTGCCTATGGCCCCTGGGTCCCTGGAGTGGGCCTGCAGCACCGTGAGGGGGAGGAGGCAGGCGGAGCCTAGGAAGCTGTGGGCGCATCTGGAAAGAGGGACTGTTCCCAGCCATTGTCACGGCCCAGCTATGACGCAGCAGTCCTCCCTGGCTCAGTGAGGGGGTCCTCAGATCCAGCTCCTGCAAGCAGGTAGTTCCAGGCAGGGGGTGGCACAGGCCAAGGGGTCTTAGGTGTGGTGTCTGGAGTGTCTGAGCTGGATCTTCCCCAGAGAAAATAACAGTCCCAAAACAACTGCAGCCTCATTTTCATAGCAAGGCACCCTTGTATGGTATAGAATTGGTGGGCTATGGGCCTCATTTGACTAGTGGGCCCACATGAACTGGCTAGTTTTAAATTGAATTAAAAATGCTTTGTGTGGGGCATGCATTTCCTGGCTTGCCCTGGGCCAGGTTTCCCTAGATTTCACTCTGGTGGGTTAACTTGTGTCCTTCTGCCTGAGTCCTATTGCCATCTGAGTTTTTTGAAGCCACACAAGTCCACATGACCATTCTGTGGGCATCACCATCACGGCTCTCTCTTAGCTGAAGGAGTGGAGGCCAGGGAGCACTTGATTTGCTGAGGCCACAAAATCGTAAGTGGAGAGACAGGACCCAAACTCCTGACTGGCAAAGGGAAAGGCTATTTGCTTTCTCAGCATCCATAAAACACAGTCTCCGGATGCCCTGCCCACTCCCACCCCAGTTCTCCAGTCCCTTTCTCTCTGACCACTCTCATGTCCTTCACACATATGTGCACGTGCGCACATGCACACACACACACACATGTGCACACATAGGGTGTGAGCATCATCAGATCTGGAGATTGGTGCATTTCTCTTCTTCCTCCTTTGGCCTGAAGATGTCTCAGAGACTGAGGGGAAGATTTCCGTTCCTCTGATGTCTGGCGATGCCCTGCACCTTTCCACTGTCTGTTGACCGTAAGCATGTCTTCTTTGGGGAAGTGTCTATTTGGCTCCTTTGCCTACCTTTTAATTGGGCTATTTGTTTCATCACTGTTGAATTGTAGGGGTTCCTTCAACACTGTCAGAACAGAGAGTGGAATGGTGGTTGCCAGGGCTGGGGAGGGGAGGATGGTGGGGTTGCTAGTGGGTATGGAGTTTCAGTTATGTGAGATGAATAAGCTCCAGAGACCCGCAGTCCATCATTTTGTCTGCTCTTAACAGTCCCGCACAGTGTGCTGAAACGCTGGGTGAGGGGGTAGATCTCAAGTTAAGTGTTCGTACCACAATTTCAAGAAATCAAAGGGGGAAGAGAAGAAGTCAGTGGGAAGATGTTTCAATCAGCACTGCATTTGGTTTCCAGGGTCTGAAGACAAGGCAGCAACCCTGGCGTTGTTTGGATTGCAACCTATACAGCCTGCACCCTGCTCAGTCTTGTTACTGAGAATGGAATCAGCCCCAAAGTCAAAGATTGTGAAGACAACCCAAATGCCCATCAACCCATAAACTGGGTATATGTGCACTGTGGAAAACTATTCAGCCATAAAAAGATGGAGATTTTGCATCTTTTGAATTTACCTGGATGGATTTGTAGAGCATTGTCCTAAGTAAAGTATCTCAAGAATGGAAAAGCAAACACCTCATGTACTTAGTACTAATCTGAAACTGGTAAATCAACAACTACAGGCCCACACGAGAGAAAAGCACAATTAAATCTGAGAAGAGGGAGGAGAGGGCTCGGCATGTTCCCACCTATCAGGCACAGTGTGGGGGTGTGTGGCTCATTTCCCAGGTGAAGGACTCAACTGCAGCTCAGATTTGGACCTTACTAACACAAATTATGTAGCCTAATTATATGGACCTTCAAACTAACTTGAAGTTTTAAATAAAATTTCCAAGCAATCGGAGTTGTGAGTGCAGGAAGTAATAGCCAATACACAATCACCACATGGGGATCCTTGAGCTCTAGGGGTGCTGTTTGAGGCTTAAAAGTGCTCAATTTCACATCACTGTGGCCTGTGACAACCAGAGCGAGTCATCAGGCAGCAGGCGCAGGCAGTCTGGGCTGACGGAAATTGCTAGGTTTGCCCTCCACTGAGCAAAAACGTTTGGGCCCAAATTACTTTCTGCTCCAGTTTGAATGAGTGACCTTGTCATCCTGACCCTTCAGGCTAATGTAGCTCAAAGGTCCAACCTTCTTCATCACCTCTGCAAAGTGTTTTCTGTGATGAAAAAAGAGAACCTGTTTACTTCTCTTGAGAACCATTCTTTCCCCATATTGAAGGCCAGGTCATTTCTGGTGGCAGTGAAGCATGGGCGGGTTTAATAGCCACTGGGATGAGGTCTGCGGGGTCTGGGAAAGGTTCCGCGCAGAAGTGTGTCAGACCTCCACTGCCCTCTCTTGCTGTTCCTGTGGGTGAGCTCATTTTGAGGGGCTTATGTACAGTGACCTTTGATAGGAATGAATGTATATGGAAGCGAAGTCCAGGGCTTGGGGCAGGTTTGCTGCTCATCCCACTGACAGATCGTGCACTCTGACCTGCCTGCCTCTATGTTGTGCAGACTGTGAGGCTGGACCTCTCCCCCACTCTCGGTTGCTGTAGTGATCCTCGCAGGTGAGAATGAGAGCAGCTGGGAGCTCCCCAGTGGCTGAGACCTCAGCACTGCTGGCCGGCTGGGCGTTGCCTGGCACGGCCTGTGGACCTCCCTAGTGAGTCCTCCTAGGAGTGCCGACTGGCCCAGGAGAGGAGCTGAGGATGGCTTGAGCCTGGAGCAGAGAGGGGCTGGTGGGGCTCCACTCACCAAAACAGTGATGGAGAAACAGTTGTGAGAAAAGAGGATTGGGTTTTCTTGGAAGAATGTGAAAGTCAAGACTGGGAATCAGGAACAGGTTGGAATCAAGGAGCTGACCTGAGGATGGGGGTGAATTTGGATAATAAGCCAGTATCTTCTGAGCGATACTCAGAAGTGTTAACGTTTATTTGGGAATTAGAACCAAAGATAAATTCTGATTGGGCAGCATTGCGAGTGGGCAGGAGATGATAATGTACTTTGTGTGGCACATGGACGGCGATACAGTAAGCACGTGATGGGGCGGTAGCTGCCGTTCCCATGATGTGGCTCCCACCAATTTTCTCCCCACGCCCCTTTGCTCCTCTGCTCAAGCTGTACTGAGTGTTCTTCAGTCTCCAAGAGACCTCTACCCACCACTGGCTTTCCCATTATCTTCTCTGTCTTTCTAGGACATTCGAAGCCCAACATCATCACTTGGCTGATAGGAGCCCTGGCCTAAATGTCATCTCCTCTAGGAAGCCTTCCCAGACTCTCTCCCGCTCAGTCTGGGCTGCTTCCTCTGCGTGCCCTCTCGGCTCCTGCATCTACCTATTCTAGGACTTATCGTCCCTCCTTACAAAACTGCTTTCTCATTGTTACCCTCCCCCAATGGACTGTCTATACTACTTTCTCCCCTGTCCCCAGCACCAGGCAAATTGCCTGCCCTCAGTAAGTGGCACATAAAATTATATTTATTATACGAGGCACCTTCTTTTTCCAGCCCTGAAGAAGGAGTCAGATGTGCATTCTGACAAGAAAGATCAATGTTAACACTGTACGTATCATTCTGTCGTTCAAATGACCAGAGGAGTTCGCTTGGGCTCCTCAGCTGTCTGCGAGCCCCTGGAGGTACGGACCTGGGTGCCTCCCGCCCCCTCCCAGCTGCTCCCAGGCTGTTCCCTTCTACTAAGCCCAGGAGTGGAGTATGCGACAGTCGCAGGAGATGCCTGACAAAGAATCGTTGTTTCACTGCAATGCTTAGCTATCAGAAAGAGGGATTCTTCTTGTTTACGAGATAAAACAATTTGTTTCAAACTTGTCTGAGTGTTTGAGATCAGAACAAGACTCCTTTTTAAAATGGGAAAATGGCACTTTAATAGGTCTTGGCCTCTGTCTTCTCCTACAAAAGATAAAGCAGCCATTTCATTCAGTTGGAAATGCCATCTGCAGCAAATAACCCTTGGGATTTGAGAGGGATTATTTGGCCACTGGAGGGCTCTTACATTTTTCTGTGTAATGCAATTGAAACCTATTCAGAATGACTGAATAATTAATGCCACATTGTACAAAGTGTACACCCAGCTTCCTATCACACTTTTTTAAAATGCAGAATTTCAAGAAGACCAGACTTAATTTACTGTGTTTTGCTTCTTGAACAAAAACATGGGATGAATAATTTCCCCACATCATTGCTTTACATTTCCCCATAAATAGGGCATCTGTTAACATGGATTATTTTGTATGCAATCCTAACATGATTAGGCTCAACACTCACCCAAAAGGCTATTTTTTTTTTTTTTAAAGAATGACTCAGGAATAAAAACGAGAATAAGAGTCAAGGGAGGAAAAAGTCTTAAGAAGAAATCAGTTAAGGGCAAGAATTTATGAGTAAGCCAAGAGCTAGGTGGATATTTAGAAGTCAAAAGATGAGTGTCTGGAATGTTATGCAGCCTTAAAGAAAGATGGAGACTTTACCTCATTCATGTTTACGTGGAAGGAGCTGGAACATATTCTTCTTAGTAAAGTATCTCAAGAATGGAAGAAAAAATATCCGATGTACTCAGCCCTACTATGAAACTATTTTTTGGCTTTCATATGAAAGCTATAACCCAGTTATAACCTAAGAATATGGGGAATGGGGAGAGGGAAGGGAGGGAGGGGGGAGGATGGATGGAAGGAGGGTGATAGGTGGGATTACACCTGCGGCGCATCTTACAAGGGTACATGTGAAACTTAGTAAATGTAGAATATAATTGTCTTAACACAGTAACTAAGAAAATGCCCGGAAGGCTATGTTAACCAGTGTGATGAAAATGTGTCAAACTGTTTATAAAACCAATGTATGGTGCCCCATGATCGCATTAATGTACACAGCTATGATTCAATATTAATAAAAAAATATATATATATATAAAAGATGAGTGTCATTTGTCCAACAAGATTTATCATGAGCCTACTGTGTGTTGATCACTGTGCTAGCTACTGGACAGATGGTAGCCGATGACAGTGACGGTCACTTCCTAGATCACTAAGGGACAGGGCTTTGTCTTGGTCACTACTAAACCTGGAACCTTAGATCAGAGCCTGCCCTGTGGCAGACATGCAATAGTATTAAATATGTAGGTAATGTTTACTGCACACCTTATTTGTGCTTTAAACATGTGTTCTCACTAATCGTCACCATAAGATTATACAGTTAGCAATAGTACTATCCTTATTTTATGGATGAGGAAACTGAGCCTAAGTGGGATTAATTAGGTTGCCTGAGGTCACTAGAGGTGGAATCAATACCCAAGTCTCCCTGACATCAAGTCTAATCTAAAAACCTTGCTTCCAATCATGAAGCTATATTCTACAAAGATGATACTCCAGCAATCTGGGCATTCACACCTACTACCAGGAGTAAATGTGTAAGCAAGTAGCCCAAATAAAAGTGATGTTATTAGAGGGAGACTTTTCTGTTGTGTCACTTGTCTGCCTAGCAAATTCTGGAAAGACTTCATGTAGAGTTAAAATGTGATTTGGTTCATGAAAATGATCTGAAGAGAAGCTTCTGCTAATCCCCCGAGACACACAGTGTAGGACACAGGCCCGTGTTGTCACGGGTTATTTGGGACCATTTGTTACTGTATAGTGACTTCCCTTATTCTGACTGCTACACTGTGATAAGAAGGCTTCTTTCAAAGTATAGTAAAGGGTATCTATATATACATATAAATATATTTTGCTTTTTGAGGTAAAAAATATATAAAATATATATGTATAAAAAAGTGTACATGCAGGGAAGGGTGCAGCTCAGTGAATTTTCATAGACTTGATATACACACAGAACAAAAGACATAATTTTACCTGTATCTAAATAGCTCCTCTTGTGTCCCTGTATTATCTTCCTAGGGCTTCAAAAAAAAATTCCCAAAACTGGGTGGCTTAAAACAACGGACTTGTTTCTTCCACAGATATGGAGCCAGAAGTCTGGAATCAAGGCATTACCAGCATTGGTTCCTCGGGGGGCTCTGAGGGAGAATCCGCCCCGCGCCTCCCTCCTGGCTTCTTGGGGGGCTTTTGGCCATCCTCAGCACTTCTCAGCCCCTCGATTCATCACTAGTCTCCACCCCCACCTTCCCACCTTCTTGCCTGGCTCAAATCACCTTTCCTTTTCTCTTGTAAGGACATCAGTCACTAGATGTAGGACCCACCTTAAATTCAAAGTAATCTCATCTTTAGATCCTCAACTGTATCTCTAAGAGCCCTATTTCCAAACAAGCTCACATTCACAAGTACCTACAGACTTGGGCATATCTTTTGGGATCATAAAATTAACCTTCTCCTTCTAATTACCATCCTACTCATGGTAATGCCACCCTGTTTCACCTGTTTTCTGTTTTATAAAATGGAATTGTTCTTAAACAAAGGAGCAGCATTATCTGACTTGGACATTTAAGAGGTGCCTGGCTGCGGGGCTGCGGTGGCAGAGAGGCTTAGCTTGGGCGCACAGTTCACAGAGGGCAGGAGCAGGGTGCATCCCACAAGAAAGCTGGGGTCAGAGTGTGGAGGGCTTTCTAACTCTCAGCCAAGAAGTGTGGGCTCCTTTTGTTAGGGGACAAAAAGACGTTTTTAAAAGTAAGAGAATGATGTTATTAGACTTATTCCTCAGGAAGACTGATGGGAGCCAGGTAGCAGAACGACACCCAAGTGAGATTGAGCACTTGGTCCTGGAGCATGCTGAGGGATGCAGAGGGGGACGAGGAGATCTGGTGAGTGGAGCCCACAGGCCCGGCACCCCCAGTGTGGCACATGGGTGGCAACAAGGTTACAACCTCTTTAGGACACTTAATCCAGGGCTGTGAAATCAAGAGGGACTTCACCCTGCTATTCTCATGGCAGCACTCTGGGTGTGGTGTGGCTGGGTTAGCACCTGTCGGTCTTGGCCACACTGACCAAAGAGTCTCCTGCTGGGGCCGTGAGGAGCTCTGTGTCACCCCGTGAGCATCTGTCTGCACTGCATGTCCCCGATGGTACCTGGAAGTGTGCCATCACCTCTGCATTCCTAGATACCCAGAGAAGAGAAAAGTGAATCTGGCTACATTCAACAAATATTTATGAAGAATCCAATATGAAACACAAGGTCTCAGTAAAGTGTTAATTTGATCACAAAAGCATGTCCAGGGAAGGAAGGGGTTCTGGAGAAGGAAGCCTTCATCTGATGAGGGGTGTCAAAAAGATGATGGTGAGATGAGCTCAACTGGGTTTGGTTGGATGTGTAGGAGTTCTCAGATGGGGAAACGGCTGGCCAGTTGAGGCTGGAACATGGCCTTGAACAATGGGCAGGAGGAAGAAGGTCATTCCCACAGAGGAACAGGAAGCCAAGGGATGAAGCACGGTAGCTGGAGAGTGTTGCGCTTTTACAGTGCCCACGCACCGTGCTAATCTTTCAATCTGCGTTCACTTAGGGGGTCTTTCCACAACTCATCAAAGCAGGTTACACTTATTAGTTTCATTTTATAGATGAAAGACCAGAGGCCAAACTACTCAACCCATGGACACAGAGCTCTGGGGGGGAAGAGCAGGGATGGGATTCTCGGGCTCAGGCCTCTGGTCAGCCTGGGCTCTGCTGGCCCTGAGAAGACAGGTGGACCTGGGCTGGGCACTGATGCAGGAAGCCTTTAGCTTGCTCGCTGTGGAGTCCTGGCAGGAAGCTCTTCATCTTTAGCCAAGGAGGCTGGCCACAGATCGTTTTCCAGAACTCTTCCAGTCCATGCTCAGAGAAATAAAAATGGCACTTGAAGACTTTACAAAATGCTGGTTGACATTTACAGATGTTGATACATCAGAATAAAATATCCCCTCCTGACCTGCTCACTTAATGCCTCCTCTTTATCTCAACTCCCCTCAGTTTTGTCTTTGCTCTGTTTCCCCCCTTTGAAGATGCATCAGGTCTCAAGTTCAGCTTAATTCAGCTGCTAGATGTATTATTCATTTCTACGCTTTAATGATGTGATAAGGTTTCTGGAAATAGGAAAAGGCTCATTAAACTGTCATTTGAATATAGATCACACCTAAATCCTAAGGAAGACAAAGTCTGCCAGCCGGGGGTGCCTGTGCCCTCCCAGCACAGCTCTCTGCAAACTGGGAACGCAGAAAGAAGCGTTTCAAAGACAAGATCCCCCGTAATCGCATGTATTCTTGATCTATTCTGTAATTAATGATGGCTCACAAACAGAGTGAGGAATTCAGAGAGACAAGGAATGAACACAGGCCAAATGAAGAAGGAATCCGGGATGTCAGACACGCTGAGGTGTGTGCTTTGTCCCTGTCTGTGCTCCCTGGTTTGTCAGGCAGGCTCTGCGTGCGACAGGGGCGTATGGAGGGGTTTTAATTCGACTCGCACGGTTTAGAGCACAACATCATTGCTGCCTGCAGAGATTTATTTGAAAATACAACATCCTGCCTGCAGATTTCCTTCTCTATTTGCCTTGAGGCTAAGAAGATGCTAGAAATGCAGGAGCACAGGGAAGGGATTTGGTGCCAGACACTAGAGAAACTGGCACCATGCCCATCTATTTCTCCATCTCCCAATTCGTGGAAGATTGGAAAATAATAAGAGCTCACCTCTACTAAAAGCTTGCCATGTTCTTGGCTCTGTTCTTCGTACTCGACATATGTTTTCTCATGAACGTCTTGCCACAATGCTGTGAGATGGTCAGCTTTGCCCTTAGATGCAAACAGCAGAGGCCTCTCCTCACCCTCTGCTCAGTGTGGCCTCCTGGACCTGCTCCAGCTGTGTCTGTGGAGCTGCTCCATGGGGCCCAGCGGACACAACCACCGGGCACCCTGACGTCCCCAAGCCCTGTCAGGTTCTGAGCAGGCCTCCTCCCTGGGCCCATCCTGATGGCAGGCTGTGTCCATAGCATAGTCTTAGGCCTGTAGGCTGGGGGATGACGACCTGTGAGGCTTATGGACAGAGTTTCACGTGGGCTGGGTTGTCAGCAAAGCTGCTTTACATGTGTTGTGATGGGAAATGGAGCCAGGGATGGAAAGAGAAGGGTGGGAGAGGGAGGCATCAGCAAAGCCCCCATTCCCCACATTTCACAGGAGCCCCAAGAATTCCAGACTTAAACCTTGTGTTTCCGGGTCATTTTAAAAGCATATTTGTCAAGAGGGGAGGATAAAACATGTTGTATTTAATGATTTGTTGGCTTGATCTCTACTCTTGAATGTTTTGACATGTGGCATAAGGTTGCCATTTGTGTTCTTGCTCTAGGCCCCAAGGGTGAGAGGGTAGGTTGGATGTAGGGATATTAATATCTGTTTCTCAAATGGAAAGTTTAGTTATTGGTAAGTGCTGAAGTCAGAATTTGAATTCAGACAGTGTTCCAGGGTCTGCTCTCTCAATCACTGCGTGGTAATTCCTCTTACGGGGACCCCCCGAGGGAGGTGCCCATTCCATTCATGTCAGCTGCTATCAGGATGGGAGTGAAGCCAGCTGCTGAGGGTGGGTAGCTCCCTCTCCCATCATGGTCTTAGAAGTGGACAGGCCCTGAGGCCTCTGATAGGATGAACAGAGTGTGTGTGGAGGCAGGTGGGGGAAACCCAGAGATACTGGAAACAGATAACCCATCTGAAATACCTTATCAGTAACATCTCCACAAATGTTTAATTTGAGTTTAATCATGAGGAAACAGGTGGAACAAATCAGGCAGGTTGGAACGGAGGGTGTGACAGACGGGACCCTTGGGTGCCGCCTCCCCTCCCCGTGAGAACCCCCGAGAGTGGTCAGGGCCTGTGATGGAGAGGACAGTCTGTCCCTTGAGCATGTTATACACAGAACAAAAGTGAAATGATTTTCCTAATAAATTCTCTAATCCAGTGATTTTCAACTGGTGTGCCATGAGGGGATCTTAGGTGTGCCGCGAACATTTCTGAAGATCATTAATTAAATTATTTTTGAAAGAAGTTCAAAGCACATGAGTATATTCTTTTCTCTTACACTTTTTTTTTTTTTTGATCAACATAATTCAAGTATGCCTTGGAAGTTTAACTGTAGATTCAAGTGTGCTGTGAGATAAAAAAAAGGCTGAAAATGACTGCTACCAGTTGGAAGGGAGATTCTCCAGGCAGAAATGACTCTGTCAGTGGGAGAATCTTAAACAAGGGCTGAGCCCTGTCCCTGGGACAAAGCAGCCATGGACATCCTCCGTTTAGCCTGGAAGGAGCAAACTGTGGTGCTGTGGAGGGGGCAGAGTAGCAGGGGACAGCGGTGGCTTTTAGAAGCTGGGAGCCACAGCCCTACAAGGGCAAGGAACCGAATTCTTCTGCCAACCCCTGCGCTCGGATGAGCATCCCGAGTCTCAGATGAGCCTTGATCTCAGCCCCTGAAGCCCTGAGCAGAGCACCAGCTGACCAAGGCCACCTCTGACCAGGGCACCTGCAAGAGATAAGACATCTGTGTTATTTAACCAGCTAAATTTAAGTAATTTGTTTCACAGCAACAGAAAACTAACACAAGAGGCATTCTATAAGACAGCTGGCTGGGACACTTTAGAAAAGCATCACCATAATAAACAGCACACATAAAGGTATGGGAAGATTTTAGTTTAAGACAGCTTAGAGGGTAGGCAGCTGGCAGCACAGAGTGCAGGAATGTGACCCTCTGGGCCGCGGTGTTCTGCAAATGTCTCCTCAGACCGGGGTTTGGCAACAGAGATCTCTGCATTTAGAGCAGAGGGTAGATACCATGGCTTCGGATCTGCACAGCATCCCAGGAAAATAATCACACTGTCCTTTGGCTCTAGAGAAGTATCCTGTATCTCTGAGCAGTGGCCGAAGACCAGGACTTAAAGGTTAGGGTGGTTCACAAGAACAGTGTTAATGGGCCATGCCTGGCCTCCTCTGCCACAGCTCTGAAGGTTCACAGGTGAGGGCGTGAGCTGCACTGACAAACTTAGAGTATTAGAACAACATACTTGGACAACGACAATATTTTTGCAGGGAGGAATTTGTGCTCAGGACCTAGCTTGTCATTTCTACACACACACACACACACACACACCCCTACTCCCCACCTGGCTACCTAGTCTTCTCAAAGGAAGGAAAATTAAATTGGTATTAAGACATGAGTGACCTCAAAGCAGAGCTCGGCATTTCACACACACACACACACACACACACACACACACACACACACACACACACACACACACCTACTCCCCACCTGGCTACCTAGTCTTCTCAAAGGAAGGAAAATTAAATTGGTATTAAGACATGAGTGACCTCAAAGCAGAGCTCGGCATTTACAAAAGCCTGCTGGGTGAGTCCAGTACTTAACCCACATGAACGTATGTCCAATGGCAGAATTTAGGTCTTTGTGACGCCTTGGAATTGGAAGCCAGTTTTCAGATCCCTAGAGAGTTCTGGGTCTATTGTGTGCACACACACCCTCTCTCTCACACACTTTGAAAATGCCAGGAAAGCTGCGAGGCAAATGCATTAATTGAGACAAGAAGTGATTTATGGGAGGAAGAGCAGTACATCCACCCGTTCATTCAACAGATAGGTGTTTATGTTCACAAAGTGAGGGCATATGGCAAGTTGGCATTTTTCTAGGCAGCACAGAGCATGCACAGAAGTCTAAAAGACTTGCTTTTGAGGGAGTCCCGAGACGTGCACGCAGGCAGACAGGACAATGCTGTCTGCCACCTGCCTGAGATGAATCCAGCCCCGTACCGCTCGCCTCCTCTTATGTTAGCCCTTTCACAGGGCCACTCAAGGTACATAGAGTCAGTTCCACTTTATATGTTATATTATGTCCTGGAGAGTTTACATAACTTCTCCCAAATTCACCTGGACAGAAATAAGATTTGCTAGCTCCCCAATATAGCATTCCACGTTAACCTTGCATAAGGTGGTATCTGATTAAGCAAGCTGAGAGAGAGAGAGAGAGAAGTGAGCTATAAAGTGTTATGGAAATTCAGAGTTTGATATCTGTGCTCATAGTCTGGGAGAGTTTCATAAAGAAAGTAACATTGGGGTGGCGCCTGTGGCTCAAGGAGTAGGGCGCCGGTCCCATATGCCGGAGGTGGTGGGTTCAAACCCAGCCCCGGCCAAAAAAAAAAAAAAAAGAAAGTAACATTGAACTGTATTTATATAGCAAAAGTAGAATATGATGGAGGGCCAGCCAGGTAGCTGTGAAAGACTAAGCAAGGGCCTAGTAATGGGTATAAGCTAACGGGGATCAGTGAGCCATCCAAGTGGAACACAGCAGCGCGGATTCACCTAGAAGAGCAATTGGAGTCACAGTGAAAAAGGAAGCGGCAACCAGGAGAATCTCAGGTGGGAGGTTCAGGAGGCCATGTGGCCAGGCTCAGAGCCAGTGTCCCAATCCAGGCAACAGCTGGCAGGTGCCTAGATGGAAGTGGGAAGGAGGAAGGACAACAGGAGAGAGTCCTCCCGACAAGCTGCCGTACCATGATGCTAGTGGAGGCAGAGGCAAGGGCTCAGGAATGTTAGGGATGAAGACGGAGAAATGGTGATGATGATATTGGTGACAGTCAGCAAGTCGCTATCACCGACCATGCCTGTTGGGACTATTGCTGTGTGTGGACTCATAACAACAGCTCTAAAAGACAGACATTATCGACAGTTGCATTTTACGGGTGGAAAACAAGTTCTGAGAGGTTAAGTAGTTTGTCCAAGATCCCACAGCTTGTAGATGTCAGGCCTGGAGCGCTGAGCCAGAGCCAGAGCTGAGAATGTGGAGAGCTTCTCCTGGCCGTGAGATTCCACATGTGTGGGGGGCCTCCAAATGTGGGGGTGGGGGGCTCCTGGATTTCCTTCAGGACCTGAAGCCCTGCAGCCCACTGGAGGGGTCAGGCAGCAAGTGCTGAGCCTCCTAATAGATGTAAAGGCTTTGGAAAGTGTCTCTGTGGTCCCCTAAAACAGGGGTTCTCAGCCTTCCTAATGCCACAACCCTTTAATACGGTTCCTGTGGGTCGCAACTCACAGGTTGAGAACCGCTGCCCTAAAACAAGCACCAGCTCCTCACGCTGCTTTGGAACCTCTTTCTCTTTAACCATTTTCCCCTTCAGATTTAACTCTGGTGCCTTCTGTACCGAGGATTACCTAAAGGCCAAGTTTGACATCTTTAATCCAGCCATTTCTGAGTTATCTGAGAATAGAAAAGGTGCAGAGATAAATACTAAAAGTGTTAACTCTGGGAGTGCCAGAGGGAGCGGAGATGGGCAGGTTCCTTCTCTGAGGACGTTGTAGGCCTCAGACGTGTGGGAGGCTTTCCTAAGGTGGGTGGTATTAAAGATCCTCTCAGGTCCCTGGGCTCCTTGTTTGGGTTGTTTTTAAAACTGCCAGCAGATCAACTACACAGCCACGGAAACTGCTGGGAAGATACTGTCTTCCAAGAAGAGCTTAGCTGGAGGAACAGGACCCAGAGGAAGGTATTGACTTGTGAGAATCTAAGCTGTCAAGGAAAATCAGCAAGAGTTCATTTTGCAGGTGCCTGTGGTGAGGGCAGCAGAGACTGGACTGGGAAGAGAGGCGGGATGGTATATATGGAGTCACCCAGACCCGAAGGACTTGGCGCCTCTACTCAGCTACTGTCACCAAGCACTGGGATGCACCCACCTTGTGCTCCGTGCTGCTGGTGAATCAGCGTTGAACAGACCGACCTCGTCTTCTGCCTGCACGCGATTCACATTTTAGACTATTTATATAAAATTAAGCCACATTTTCTTGTTAATTATATTATGCCTAGTGGTAGAAAATAGGGAGTCACAGCAGAAATATAATCTTCTCCTGGATTAAAAGATAATATGAGATTCTCACACAGTACTCATATCAGACAAAGGCAGTGGGTTATTACAATCACACACACCCCACCAGCCCCAGCCCACAGAAAACCCTTATCCCACACATGTTAATTTGTTTAGACTTAGCTGAGAGAAAAGCCTTGCAGTTTCTAGAGTTTCGAAAAAGAGAAAATATGGAGCAATCCCCTCCCCACTGGAGATCTTACTGTTGGCATGAAAAGACTCTCACGTGTGAGAAAACCAGAGAAAAATTCAAAACAGTCTAACCCAGTCCACCTCTATCAAATCTAAACACAGATTCTGCCTCCTTGAGGGAAAAGGCTGCTGTGAAGATCTTGGCATTCGTTACGGGATGCAGATGGGCACAGATAGATGCTGACAGCTACAAATGAGGCTTATCTGCCCAATACATTAGGGCTCATCAGGAACGTGTTCTATGTCCTGAAAGTCATAAAAGTATATTTCTTTACAGTAGCACACTTTATTCTGTTTAAATTCACTAACTTGCCTGAGTTTGCTCAACGAACCGGAAGCCTCACACGTCCAAGGTACAGCAGTGGTTCCTGGGGGTCAGGGAGTGAACAAGACAGGCCTCATGGCATCTGCCTGCCCTCAGGGAGCTGTGAAAGGTCTATGAAAAGCAGGAAAGGACAGAGCTATCTGTGGAAGGGATTTAGATGGTGCATTCAGAAAGACTCAGAAATGAATGAGCATCAGCAGCATTTCAGCCCAAGAGAGGACGGGTGTGATAGAGTAATGAGCTTAGAGAACATTGGAGCACCTCACGGCTGTGGGTCTGGAGCCTGGGACGGGTACCTCACTGCTGCGGGTCTGGAGCCTGGGACGGAGACCTCACTGCTGCGGGTCTGGAGCCTGGGACGGGGACCTCACTGCTGCGGGTCTGGAGCCTGGGACGGGGACCTCACTGCTGCGGGTCTGGAGCCTGGGACGGGGACCTCACTGCTGCGGGTCTGGAGCCTGGGACGGGGACCTCACTGCTGCGGGTCTGGAGCCTGGGACGGAGACCTCACGGCTGCGGGTCTGGAGCCTGGGACGGGGACCTCACGGCTGCGGGTCTGGAGCCTGGGACGGGGACCTCACGGCTGCGGGTCTGGAGCCTGGGACGGGGACCTCACTGCTGCGGGTCTGGAGCCTGGGACGGGGACCTCACTGCTGCGGGTCTGGAGCCTGGGACGGGGACCTCACTGCTGCGGGTCTGGAGCCTGGGACGGAGACCTCACTGCTGCGGGTCTGGAGCCTGGGACGGGGACCTCACTGCTGCAGGTCTCCTGTCTCATCACATGATGGTGATGAAAGAACATGAGGAATCAAAGACAACAGGTTCTTTCTTTTTATACTTGAGTAAATGAATTGGAATGCCATTTTTAACAGAAGAGTAGAAGAAAAATAAAGGGAAGATGGGTTTGTCAATTTACTGTTCTGGAGGATGAGGCGCTTTGTGTGTGATAGTTTCTGTTTTCTCAATAGAAGGTGAATTCCCTGTTCAAAGTTTTTGTTGTGGAGAAAGAAAGTTTTAAAAACCATTAGTTTCTTCTCAGCCGCTGCCCCCAGGCCCTGTGCCGTATCACGAGTGACCGCCTTCCCCTCTCCCCTCGCTGTTTTACCCCCTTCCTCCTCTTCCTGCCTCGCCGTCTCCTTCTGCTCTCGGTGTCACAGCAGCAAGAACGCAGGCGTCCGAGTGCCGCAGACTTGCTCCGAGGCTTCCCCAGATGCAGATTCTATTGCAGCCCAACCCACAGGGACCTCAGAATGGGGGGAGCGTGTCCCCTGTCTTTCCAGACCCACAGGACCTCAGAATGGGGGGAGCGTGTCCCCTGTCTTTCCAGACCCACAGGACCTCAGAATGGGGGGAGCGTGTCCCCTGTCTTTCCAGACCCACAGGACCTCAGAATGGGGGGAGCGTGTCCCCTGTCTTTCCAGACCCACAGGACCTCAGAATGGGGGGAGCGTGTCCCCTGTCTTTCCAGACCCACAGGACCTCAGAATGGGGGGAGCGTGTCCCCTGTCTTTCCAGACCCACAGGACCTCAGAATGGGGGGAGCGTGTCCCCTGTCTTTCCAGACCCACAGGACCTCAGAATGGGGGGAGCGTGTCCCCTGTCTTTCCAGACCCACAGGACCTCAGAATGGGGGGAGCGTGTCCCCTGTCTTTCCAGACCCACAGGACCTCAGAATGGGGGGAGCGTGTCCCCTGTCTTTCCAGACCCACAGGACCTCAGAATGGGGGGAGCGTGTCCCCTGTCTTTCCAGACCCACAGGACCTCAGAATGGGGGGAGCGTGTCCCCTGTCTTTCCAGACCCACAGGACCTCAGAATGGGGGGAGCGTGTCCCCTGTCTTTCCAGACCCACAGGACCTCAGAATGGGGGGAGCGTGTCCCCTGTCTTTCCAGACCCACAGGACCTCAGAATGGGGGGAGCGTGTCCCCTGTCTTTCCAGACCCACAGGACCTCAGAATGGGGGGAGCGTGTCCCCTGTCTTTCCAGACCCACAGGACCTCAGAATGGGGGAGCGTGTCCCCTGTCTTTCCAGACCCACAGGACCTCAGAATGGGGGAGCGTGTCCCTGTCTTTCCAGACCCACAGGACCTCAGAATGGGGGAGCGTGTCCCCTGTCTTTCCAGACCCACAGGACCTCAGAATGGGGGAGCGTGTCCCCTGTCTTTCCAGACCCACAGGACCTCAGAATGGGGGGAGCGTGTCCCCTGTCTTTCCAGACCCACAGGACCTCAGAATGGGGGAGCGTGTCCCCTGTCTTTCCAGACCCACAGGACCTCAGAATGGGGGGAGCGTGTCCCCTGTCTTTCCAGACCCACAGGACCTCAGAATGGGGGGAGCGTGTCCCCTGTCTTTCCAGACCCACAGGACCTCAGAATGGGGGAGCGTGTCCCCTGTCTTTCAGCATCACACCCGTCTCCCATGTGAGGTCACCCTGATAGCCCTGGGGGACTGTTGAGCAGCCCTGGCTTCTCTTGCCACTTTAATGCCCTTGTTGTGTTAATTGCCTCTTTCACCACAGTATCAATGCTCTCTCCCATATTTCTCAGACAAGTGACCTAACCCTTTGAACAATCCAGAAGGACTTCACCATCTACCCGGATGGAATTCCACTGTGTCATTCTAGTTATATGCATATGTACACAGTTATACTATATCATGTTACAGAAAGAAGTGATACTGTAAAAATAAATATAATTCTGTTATTACACTGTAACTTCCTACTGTTACTTGCAAAACATGAGGCCCATCAGTAGAAGGATGGGGTACTGCATTTTCAGCAGTTTGTATTTATCCTGGAAACGTGGGAGGAGGGCAAGTGGGGAGAGCTATCCAGGACAAGTGAGCCTCACCGGTCAGCTTCACTGGGCAATTCCTTCATTCTCTTAGATCTCCAGGGGTCATCGAGCACTTCTTATGGGCTCTATGACCTTGCTTTTGTTCTTGGCACTGGAAATTTAAAAAAAAAAAAAAAGAACTGATTATAGTAGAAGAGCAAGTAGAGCTAACTGAAGTGTCCTGGGACCCGGAGCTAGAAGGGACAGTGCGTGGCGGTGGGGACGTGGGGAGCACAGCAGCGCAGAGCAGGCCCAAGGAGGGTGGCCTAAGACAGGGGATGCTCAGCTGTGATCTCAGCAGCATCATGGGCCACGGCAGGGGCTACAGTGAGAAAGAGGACGCAGAGCGGGAAGAAAGAAGAGGGGAGGAGAGGACAGGAGGCCAGGAAGCCGCGGGGTGACTGACTGTCTGGAGAGGCGCCCCCCTTTGTGCCTCACACCGGCTTCCACGAGCACCTTGTCAACCTATGTCTGTCAGCGTTTGGCCACTCTGGGTATCAGGTCTCTGTGCATCTCCCTCCTTCATCTTCACATGTTTGGAACTTCTTTTCTTTCAAAAAGATGTTCCGTGATATTCCACTGGACTTAGGATCACAACCTCAGATAACAAGCAGTTCTCTCTGCCCAGGCTGATTGCCCCCAATTAGTCATATGCTAACTTGGGGGACATTCAGTAGGTGTTGTGATGATGGAATGGACAGAGAGAGGGAGAGAATAGCTTGGAATAACCCAGAAATCTACCTCAGCTTGCAAATCCCTTCAAATCTTGTTGGGAAACTTGCAAGCTTAAGGGGACTGAGCACTTAGAAAATGGCATTCAGACGACTGCCAGTCTCACCATCCCTGCTGAGTGCTCAGAGGGAGAATTAAACCGCTGACCGCAGTCCGCATGCGCACCTGTATAGGAGGCGGCCCAGATGGCACTCGGTGCCGTGTGTTTCTGCAGCGGCTCCCAGGAAGGGGCAGGGAGGTCCAGGCAGGGAGAGGTGGAGGGTGCCCAAGGGCGGCATCAGGACCTGGTGAAAATGCCCGTGAAACACATAACTCAAGGGATCCGGGGGTGTGGGGTGACTGACGGGCCCGGCTGGGAAACTTGCACCCATTTGTTTGCCTGACTCAGAATCAACATTCGAAGAAAAATTAAAAAATTTTTTAAAAGGGCTTCATTTCTTTGGCAAAGCAGCAAACAGGCTTTGGAGTTTTGCTTTTAGTCATTTTGAATAATCCTATTAGCTGCCCAGAAACCTGGGCTGTTTTAATGACAAGAGTCTCCATATCTGCATTTCCCCATCACCAATGTCTGGAGACGACCCACATTGGCTGAAGCCTGCCCTCTCTGTGAGTTCATCCCTGCTACCAGGTCTGGAGAGGCAGGAGGGGAAACATCTGCTCTGCTGCTTGTGGGACTGAGCCTTCAGATGCTGTCGTGTCTTGCCCATTTGCCGAGTGGCAGGCAGACCAGCTGTCTTCTGGGTGAAGGCAGCCCAAGCCTGGGTGGGGGCTGGGGGCAGGTGGCATAGTGCAGGGGCCAGACTCAAACTACAGAATCAGATGAACAGGTTTGTGTCTCAGTTCTGGCTACGACACTTCACCTACACAACAGGAATAACAATAATACTCAAGATGTGGTCATCTTGAAAATTAAACAAAACTACATGAGTTGAAGCACCAAGTTACGGCCGGCTCTGTCTACAGCTTTGATTGCTGTTTACATTATTCTGAGCATCTCCGATGTTTGAGAACCCAGTCTGTAGCTGTTTCTGTCCAAACTGTACCATGACTTGGATCGATAGGGTGGGTTTATTTTCTGGTCCACGTGCAGCCCTGTGGGGTACAGGGTGGGACAGGATCTGACCAGCCAGGATCAGGAAGCTAAACCTCTCCAGTGGTCCCACTTTAGTATGGGAATGTGTGTGATTGTCTAATGGGTGTGAGTTGTATGATTTTTCAGGACAGAACACTGCTACATGGTGGGACTTTCTTAGCAATTTTTATGTCACCAGCCCACCTTTTCACCTCAACCTTGGGAGATGCTGGCCTGTGGAGGAGAGAAGCGTACATGCTTATGTGAGAAATGGGCCTGGATCTCTTCCCAAGCCTTCCTGTCTCCCTGAGGTTGCTTCTTGCAGGGACCAGACTTGTGTTCTGCCAGGAACATTTCTTCTATATGTTGTAATGACTCATGCCCCCAGGATAATGAACACGACTTGGCAAATGCTGGGCCCAGATCCCTGAGCCAACAGGAAGCATCCACGTCCAAGAAGCTAGTCGTCAGAGGCCCGACCAGGAGCTCCACTTAGAATGTGCAGAGGAAAACGTCATTAGCTACCGAAGCATCGTCTGATTCTAGCCAACAATAGGTCCTGTGATTCTTAGATGCATTTTTCTTACTTATCCTTTAAATTTCCCATTATGAATCTTTCTCTCCATTGGTAAGAGAGGTGAGGAAGATTTTGGAAGATAATTCATAGGAAATCTACTGGGAAGCATTATAGAATAAATACTCTATGAAAATAGGGTATAGTAAAGTCAAAACTCCAACTTCATTTTCTTTCTATTATCTTGGAAGCTTTGTTTACTTGGGGTGGGTGTAGGAAGAAAATGCGTGTTCAAGCCGAGTTGTACACAACACACGCGGATGCTGAGCAAATGTAGGTTGAATGAAAAACAAGTGGGAGGGAAAAAAAGAAGACATTCTCCAGGGAGGAGAAGACAGTGGGGGCCACACAGAAGACGGAGGAGAGGACAGGGAGGGGAGACACACAGTGAGATGAGACTCCGGAAAGTCAGGCCCCATTTCTCCCCTTGGACTTCGAGAGGGCTGCTGACTGTTGAAATGTTAACTGGTCGACTATTTTCTTTTATGCTCTTCAAATATGTTAATCATTAAACTGAATTCCCTATAAACCAGATAACCATAGCATCCCAACAGCATAAATTGTTCCTGGTAGGGGCATTGGCCAGTGGTGGTGGGCAGAGGGCCAAGGAAATCAGTGGAATGGTCAGTGAGGCCCTTGACACAGAGGCCCATGCTCCAGGCTGAGGAATCCCTAGTGGGCCTCGAGGCACTAGAGTCTAAATCCACAGTCTGGCCAGAGAGTGACCAGGCAGAGTAAGGCAAGGTGGGCAGCAGAGCAGGGCCCCCCCAGGAAGGCTGGGACGCTGTTCTGCACATCCAAGTCTGGCCAGCCTCGGGGCTCGGCCACACTCCACTGCCCAGGACAGTGGAACAGAAGAGTAAGCCAGACCATTTGTTATTTCTACCCAGGCAGAAAACAAACAACAGCAGAACAACAGAGGATTCAAGGCAGGAGCAGCTGACAAAATGCAGGCTGCAGATTCAGTGGTATTGATTGAGTGCTCCCGTCCGTCTTCATTCTAAGATGTGAGCTTGATTGCTGGCAAGTTTATAGCATTATGGCTTTAATTGGATGCCTGTGTTTTACTAGATGTAAGTGAAATTTATGGTTGTGGGGTTTGTGGTGCCAAAGTTTACCTCAGTCACTGCCTCCAGCAGAGCGGGCTGAGACTCCTGAGCCAATCAGGCTGGGCTCAGGAGCTCGCGTGCGAGGGAGGCAGGGGCTTGCTGGCTGGGGTCACATCCAGAGCAGATGGACCAGGTGACTGGAGCTGGGAGCTCACGCTGCACGCACGAGCCTCCCTTGCTCTCTGGCCTCATCTAATGCTAAAAAGAACTGGTAACAGGCATCCTGGGGAAAGTATTGATATTTAGTTAGATTCCCAAACACTGGCAGCACACAGAGCCCTGCTCACTGGATGGCTGCTGTGCTCTTCTGTCTGCACATGGCTGCCATAAAAAGTTTAGGAAGGGCTTTTATGAGAGCCTGAGGGTTTGGGGAGCCAGAGAAGGATAGCAAAATGCCCAAAGCCTTGGAACCTAGGGGACTGGTGTACTTATCTTCCGAGACTGAATAACATGATATAAATTGAAATTATTGTTTGGTTTTTCAAAGTGTGGTCACTCCTAATCATTCACTTGGCATCAGAGAAACTTTTCCTTTATTTCACATACTATTTATTGCACACTGAATATGTGCCATTCCTTGGCTTTTGGGGTGAGAGTACAGGGAATTCTTATTTTTTTTTTGAAAAAAATTCTTTATCTTACAGATAGAAAACTAAAGCCCAGAAAATGTACTTACTTCACCCTGGTTGCAGAGGGATCTCCTAGTTAGACTCATGACTAGAACCCAGACACCTGATTCTCACTCAGAAAGAGGCCGGGCTCTGGCTGGCGGGTGGGAGCGTCAAAGCTGAGAAACTGATGGGGAACCCCCAGTGGGGAAGGCTGCTGTGGGCCCAATCATGCTCAGTGCTCGTTTGCTGATTTCAGACATTTCCACCTGCCAAATGAAGTGGGCTCTAACAAAGGGAGAGGCTTTTCAAGTGTCTTGGTCAGGTTCCCATAACCAAGGGCCTAATAAGATTCGATTCCAATTCTTCATTGTAAGACACATTGCTTCTTTATGAAGTTGGTTTGAAATAACGATTCTTTGGGTGGGGCCCCAGTGAAAGTAGCAAATATCCACCTTTACAGAACTATTTGACGAGGTGAAAACAGTGAGTATTTAAAATGTCACAGACCCGCTAGACACTTGGGACAGGATTTTGCTTGCACTGTCTCCCTTGATTCTTAACACACCCTCTGTATAGATGAGAAAGATTGAGGCTTAGATTTTGTAATTCGTTCGTGTAATTCCCAAATGGACTGAACTAGTATTCTAATGTGCTTTAACATGATCACAGAATCGCCACCTTTGATCACTACACTCTCCTGTGGAGTATTCAGAGGCGTGTTAAGACAGGTACCATTGTTTTATACATGTCCTAATTCTACCCTATTTTAAAAAGAATTTAAACTCTTCAAACATTGCCAAATCAGATAAGTGAATAGATGCATGATAAAAAATGAGATGAGGCTGAAAAATTAGAGCAAGTGGCATGGGGGAACTTGACTGTCAGTTCAAGAAGGCTGGGCCTTATTCGCTGGCAGCAAAGCGTGTCTGAAGCTTCTAGAGCAGAGGAGTGTCATGGGGACAGCTGCAGGTGGGGGACAGGAGGAGCAGGGAGCTGAGGCTCAGCTGGTGAGCGGAGAGACTTGCTGCACAGAGCAGTGTGTAATAATATAGAAATCAGCTGGTTACAGTAAAAGGCTTGATTCAGGGGTCCAGGTTTTGATGTTGAGTCTGAAATGTGTATGGGATTATGGAAATACCTGGAGGCACTTTGGCGATTCCAGATTGGAGACTGAGGCAAATGGGGAAATGGCAGGGGCCAACAACGTGCGTTTGCTTGTAAATTTGCATAAAAGTGACAGTTGGACAGAATTTAAAACAGAGAAAAGATCTGGAGCAGGGGATAAAAGACCTCATGGGTCTTGTTTTTTTGTTTTGTTTAAGAAGAGGAATTGGAAGGAGAGCAGGAAGAAAAGGAGAGATGGATGTGGGATAGACTCTTACAAGAGAGTAATGAGGGGTTTCAGATTCCTTAGAAAAGTCAGGGAGTGAGTGAGGACTGAGCCATAACAGATGGTAACGGGAAGGCCGCTGGCATCCTCGGGAGAGTCCCTCTGGGACCTTCATGTGACAGGCAGTAGGTGCATGGGGGTCAGCGTGCCGAGGCTGTTCTGTCCACTGGAGGGAGGAGTGCAGTGTTGAGGGGACAGGCTAGCAAGGCAGCAGCATTTGATTGTATAGGCAAAGAGAGATGTCATTTGTAAATAGTGCAGAAATAACCAGAGTAGAGACATGACTGAGCGGAAGATGGACGCATGGATTTTGGATAGAGCGAGACCTCTGAGAAAGGAAAAAGCGGTAGGAAAAGAACGTAGTTGGTGACTGTGATCTTAGGACAGAGCCTGGGCTGCCTCTGTTTAGGGAACTTTGAATGAGACTGTACGTGGACGTCATTCTAGGTTTACAGTAGGTCAGGAAGATAATTGTCAGGCTCATCGGCTAGAACATGAGTGGTGGGACAGGTGGAGAAATCAGAAGATTGGGGGCAACTTCAAGGGGGGGAAATGTGGAGTTGACATGAGATGAGGAGGCCATGGGTTTCAGATGTGATGGAAAGGGCAGCCCAGCTCAGTGAAGACAACGCCTTGACATTTTAACCAAGTGGCCAACACACAGTAAACCTGTTTTGTGAGCTTCTCCAGGTGAGTTCATACCTTGGAGGAGAATAGAAAAATCAAAGAGCAGTTTCCCAAAGTCGAGAACTGTCAAGAGGAAAGTGGCATGGGAAGTGAGGCGTTTGGAGGTGGTGGTGAGACCCTCAGCGTAACTGTAGTGAGCTGAGATGGGAGGCGGGGACTGCGGGGCACAGGCTGGGTTACTGGAACTCGGCAGTGGAGGACAGAGCGGTAGCAGTGGAGGCAGAAGGAAGCAGAGGGTGAGAAGGGGGAAATCAGCCAGGAGTGGATGCAGGTTTAAAATGTAGGAGTTGAAGAGTTGGTTCTGAGCGGTGTGATGTGCAGCCGTGATGTAAATAGATAAGCTGAGCTGTAAGATGATGATATGATGTAAACAGTCTGCGACAGTTCTAGAGAATTGCAAGATTGCCGGCAAATGTTGGCATGTAGCATCTGGGATCAGGGAGCAGTGGCAGAGGCATACTGGCTTTACACATTGACCTTAAGGAAGAAATTCTGAGTGTCCTGGAGATATGTAGGTAAAGAGAACAGTACGCTGTGGGCTTCAAAGAGGAAGAGCAGAAGCTGTCTGGGGGTGGGGCGGGACATTGTTTTAGTCACTGTGATGTGCGCAAGCTGACCCCTCCTTCTGGTTCTGGGTGTCAAGGTCGGGGGTGATGCAGCGCAGAAACAGAGAGAGGCTTCTGGGGAGGCAGTGATGCATTATGGTAAAAAGCATCACTGGTTCTGTCACTTAGCCGGATGGTCAGGGGTGAGCTACTTAGCTGTCCTGTGCTTCCGTCTCCCCATGTCTACAGCGGCAACAATGGTGGATCCACCTACAGCATTGCTGTAAAGGTTAATTAAAATAATTGCTAAAAAAGAGTAGCATGAAACACACTCTGTAGCAAATACTTAATAAAAGTTGGCTTTCTTGTTCTTATTATTATTGAAAAAGGTATACAGAATTGGGGCCCCAGGTGCACCCTGGTTTTAATCCTCAGGGGAGTAGGGGCTTCCAGAGTGGAGGGAAGCAGCTGTTTGGGGAGGTGACCAGGGGCTGGTAAAGCAGAGGGGGTCTGTGTTGCACTGTTCAGAGTATCTTACGCAGTAAAAGAAGCCTAGTATTGAGAGTTAGGTTAGAGGCAGAAACACTTTTGATCATTTTTTCCCATTTTGGGAGGGTGCTTGATTTGCCATACAATGAGTTTAAAAAAATGCTTTGCTTTCTTTTGATGAGAATGGTAATTCATAGAAGTGCTTAAAAAAAAAATTAAGTTTTGAATGCAGAGAGTCTTTTGCCCTAGTTTTACCAATAAAGATTAAATTTAATGAAGGGCTTTTATCCCATTTTACTAACCTCAGTCATTTCTATGTCTTTTTAAAAATCATGCTATTAATTTGAAAGAAAAACATAAGATAGTTTTAGTAATTACAATTCTAATCCTTCCTCTGCTTTGTAAAGTGACAGATCCAGAGAGCAGAGAGATTGATTTTCTCGTTTCCCCTCTGGAAGAAGTCTCTGGAGGAGGCAGGTGGGAGGAGAGATCAGAGAGGTACGTGAGCAATAAATGGAGGAGCAGGACGGTGGGGAGGGGGCACGTTGAAAGGGACTTAAAGCAAAAACTGTGTTGTGAAAATTTTAAAACTTACAGAAAGAAAGGTTGACAAATAGTTCAATGAAGAGCAACATGTTAGCCATTTAGAGTTGATAATTATCAATGTTTTGGGGAATTTGTTCAATCTACCTATGTGGCTCTATTTGGCCTCATTTATTTGAAATCACTTAAAAGTAAACAAAATAAATCATGGCCCTTGCCCTGAAATTATCAAGGCCAGTTCCAGTACCCTTTTATGCTTAACAAACCACTCCAAACTGAGGAGCCTGAAGTCACAACTGTTTTCTTACGGTCAGACTCTGAACCCTCAGGAATGCACAGAGGGCTGGCTGGTGCACAATATCTGGGATTTCATTATCTGAAGTCTTTGCAGATAACTTTAAGAATAACTCAAAGTCATTCTTAGCCAGGACTGAGAACTGGAACACTGCCCTTCCATGAGGCTTGAGCATCTCACAGTGTGGCTTTTGGCTTCTGAGACGGAGTATCTCGAGAAAGGGGCTTTCAGAGGTGATGTTCCAGGAGAACTGAATAGAACCTACATGAACTTTTCCACTATAGCCATGGAGGCCTCGCAGTGTAGTTGTGCTGAACCCCGTGAGCCAAAAGGCATAAACGTGTTTATATTCACAGAGAAGGGACAGAGACCCTGCCTTTCCAAAATGACTATCAAAGAATTTGTAGCTACATTTAAATATCACCACAATCTTCTACATAGCACAATGCCATTATCATCTAACAAAAATAATTTCTGAATATCATCTAATACCAATTATCCTCCAATTATCTCAAAAACATCTTTAATAGCTGATTTTCTTTTTTCAAAACTAGGTTCCAATCAAGAACAATGCATTAAAGTTCTTTTTCTCTTAGTTGAAGAAGAGTATTTAAGCAATATTGTGGTATAATACAATAACTAATACATAATATAATTATTCTCATCATTCTCCACGAACAGTAGTCGTGACTTTCAGTATACATCTAAACAACTCTGTAATATTGTCGGGCAAATCTGCAGTCCATCTTTGTTTCAGATGCAGTGAGTATTCTGAGAGCCTCGCGTCAGACTGATTATATTGGGATCATTCATTTGCTCAACAAAAACTTGCTGAGGGCATTCCAAGCACTGTGCTAGGTAGATACGAGGCATGAATCAGACAAAAATTATATTAAAAAAAAGAAACAAAATCCTTACACTTGATCAACTCTCAATCAGACAGGATAGACAGAAATTCAGCAGGCATTTATGATCTAGTGAGGTATCTGGTGTGGTGGAGGAAGCGTGGTAGGAGTTAGGGATGTGGGAGAGAAAAGAGGTCCTCAGTCTTGAGAAATCAGTTTAGAATGGAATGGGGATGAAGAGAATGTCTGCAGGTGAGTCACAAGACCGCTGTTACAGTGACGTGAGGAGAGGACACACATGAAAACATCAGTGACCCGTTTTCCATGAAATGAAATCCAAATACCTTAGTGCATTTTGTTTTATCTCATGCCCATCACTCCTTTTCTAATTATATTTCTGTGTCTGAAAGTGCATCCCTGTGCCCTAAGTCTTGGTTCTCTTGGGTTGCCCCCTGGCCTAGGCCATAGTTCCAACTGGCTTGTTTATATGGCTCATTTCATAAAGTTTAGACTTGTCCCCATTATATACTTAGTCTCAGTTCTGGGCCCAGACACGAAGCCTGCAAATTCTACTCCCCACCTCTTCATCTGCCCCCTGCTTTGGGTTTTTCCTGTGGAAGTTGGAAAGCTGATGGGCTCCCACTGACTCTGCCATGTTGGACAACATCAGCGCTGCTCACCAGAAAAGCGGCAAAGCCTGGCCAATTTGCATGAGTATCTGCAGTGGTTCTTCTGACCTCAGGGCTGTTAGAAGTACTCATTAGATCCTCTTTAATTAAATATGTAACACACATCATGCCATCAAGCACAGAAAAAGCAAAAAAAAAAAAAGATAGAAAAATACAAATCTAAGAACGGCTCCTGCTTCTAATTAAAAACAGGCTGTCTGCCTGGAAACAAGCTGGGGATAGTGCTTTCATCCTGGGCGCAGCCATGGAGCCCCTGGTGCCAAAGACCGGGGGGAGGGATGTGAGACTTTGGATGTGCCACAGGGACGGAGCTTTGTTGGGTGACACAGACTCTCCCTTCCCAGTGGGTGGGATCTAATTTCAGTTCCTGATACGTGATTCAAGGTGAGGACGGGCTTTCATTTTCTTTCATTCCGCTTTTCAAATGCTCTTAGATTGAATGCCATGTAGAGGTATTGTAGGTAAACAGAATGTGAACACAGTGGGATGATCTCACCAATCAAAATCTCATAAAACATCAAAGAAAACAAGACAAACACATCAGTTGCTTATATGTGACTCTGGCTGGAAGTGAGGGAGCAGCTGGGCATCAGGGCAAAGGGCAGGCTCCTAGAATCTTTATCAGGTGCAGAGCTAAAGGTTGAAAATAGCATCGATAAGAGGTGATTCCTTCGCTTACCTTCTCGTAATCTTGGTTCTTTGATGCCCCATGAACTTGTCTCCTTCCCTCTCCTAAACCCCTCTCACTTCCACTGCCCTCGTGAATTCCTTTCTTCTACGCAACTCACCAGACCTTCTCCACACCCCACTCAGTCTGCCTTTCCTGTTAGAGCTCCATCTTGATACATCTCCCCCACTGTCCTCTGAATCACAACCCCACTTATCTCTTCTGGGTGGTAGCATTTTTTATTGGAGGGATAATCTTGCTGCTGAAAGGGAGGCAGGGCAGGAAGGGTGGCTGGGAGGGAACTCATCCTGCACCTGCACTCCAGGCCACTTTTCATTATTTGTCTACCTGGTGTGTCCTTGGAGGAATGAAGGATATTCCCACCTTAGGTGCCCCCTGGGTAAACTCTCTCTCTCAGATACCCTAGGAATCCTGGATGCCAGGGAAAAGGAAGATTCTTTTATAGCCCTGTCATTCTTAATTTTTTGTTCCACTTGTCCCCCTGTCAATGGGAAAAAACCCAAACTCTCTAATATGAAGAGATTTATTCTGAGCTGAATGTATGTGACTCTGGTTCAGACAGCCACACCCAACAAGTCTTGAGCAAGTAATTTCAGTTTGGCTTTAGACATTTCAAGGAGACAGTAATTACATAAAGTCGTAAAGCAAGAAATGAAAAGTGTACGTTGGTTTGGCTGGAGAAGGCGGGGTATCTCAAAGGGAAGCAGTGTAGGTTATAGGTGAGTTTAAACATTTTTGATTTGTAATTGGTTAAAGAAATGAAGCTTTGTCTAAAGGCCTGGATGTTCTTAGTTGTTAATCAGAGAATACTGGATATATACCTAGACACACATGTGATCTGTTAAGTAAATTGATGACTTGCAGGTATGATTTATGCTTTGTTTTATATACGGTTTGGCCTGTTAATGACTTACAAGGGATGTCGCCAAGAAGGGAGGGGGCATGATGAGGCGTGTCTGACCTCCCTTATCATGGCCAGAAACTCAGATTTAGGATATTTTTAGGGTCCCCTTGGCCAAAAGGGGTTCCATTCAGTCATCGGGGGCCCAAGATGTTATTTTATTTCACAATCCAACGTAAAATCCTAATGGTTGTCAGGAACCGCAAGGAAGGGGAAATTCACAGCATGTACTTTCTGGGTTTACTGCCAATGCATTGAACACAAAAGCTGTTAAATCTATCAAGATCTTCCAACCACAAACACATTCATGTACCCAATAATTATACCCTGTTATGCGCCAGGCCCGGTTTCAAATGCTGGAGACAGGGCAGCAAACAGGAGAACGACGTCCTTCCTCTCATGAAGTCACATTTAGTGTGGAGAGTCAGACAAACAAGCAAACTCCTAAATGTATGCAATGTTAGGCATTAAAGTGCTAATGAAGGAAAAATGTATCAAGCAGAGGGAAGGGAAGAGAGTTTCTGTAGCAGGTTAGTTGAGGTAAGGGAGGAAGGTGTGGATGTGTGGGGAGGAGGAGTGCCATGCAGAGTAGGCAGCATATGCCCAGAAACCGAGGCTGGTGCTTAGGGCATATGGAGTGGAGGGGCTGGAGTGGAGGGGCTAGTACAGAGGTGTTAGGATTTTTGTAAACAGTATAGGTCTGAGTATGTTTAGGCCCTGTGACTTCATGATAGACCCCTATGACCTTCTAATATCGTTTTTTTTTTGTAGTAGTAGTAGTTTCTGGCCGTGGCTAGGTTTGAACCCACCACCTCTGGCATATGGGGCCGGAGCCCTACTCCTTTGAGCCACAGGCGCCACCCCTAATAATCTTTTTTTATTAGGGTAGTTGGTGTTTGCTAACCAGTATGCTTTGTCCATCCTCAAAGCCTATGATAAATAACCTTTCCTTTGGACTTCAGGGTCTCTATTAAGTTAGTTCACATGTTAGAGACCCCCCCACCAATACTGAAACACAAACAGGTTGTCTTATTATTTTTCAATTTAATGTCATTTTCTTAGAAGCCTGATTGACTTCTAATACTCATATAATCTTATCACAAATATCTTGATCTTTATACTAGCCAACCATTTTCCTTTTTACTATATTATTTTAAAAATGCAATTATAAACAAATATTTTAGCCTGCATATTGCAAAAATGCAATTATAAACAAATATTTTAGTCTGCCTATAACACAGACACACATATAGCCATCCATATGTAGTTTTATATACATGGATAGAGTTATAAACAATTCAAGAGTATTTATGAAGCAAAATTCATTAACTACCAGCTTGTTAAGAATGTGTCGTCATTTTTATTAGGTCCCAGAAGCTATTCCTGTGGGTCCTACCCAAACCCAATTTCATCCCAGTCTGTCTCCCCAGAATTAAAATAATTCTCTTGCTTTTTGTGATTATCATCTTTTTACTTTTCCTTCTAATTCCATCTATGTATGTGTTCTAAACAACATATTTTCTTTTCTTTTTTTTTTTTTTGTAGAGACAGAGTCTCACCTCATGGCCCTCGGTAGAGTGCTGTGGCCTCACACAGCTCACAGCAACCTCCAACTCCTGGGCTTAAGCGATTCTCCCGCCTCAGCCCCCGAGTAGCTGGGACTACAGGCGCCCAGCTATTTTTTGGTTGCAGTTCGGCCGGGGCTGGGTTTGAACCCGCCACCCTCGGCATATGGGGCCGGCGCCCTACCAACTGAGCCACAGGCGCCGCCCTAAACAACATATTTTCAATCTTTGAAATTTTGAAATGTATAGGAAGGGACTATATATACGTTTAGTGAGTATGTTCTTTGCTCACTGTTACATTCCCCATTTATTCCTGTTGGTCCATGTAATTGTAGATGGTTCACTTTCTAGGCCAACGTTGAGCTATCTCTTCCATGAGCCTTCTCATCCTTTGCCGGATCCTAAATGCTCTTTGACAGAACATTTTATTTTTCCTTATTTCCCATCAATTCCTATATTCTGCCTTGTAATATAATTTTTCATCTTATATTTGCTCTTGGTTTATTAGTCCTTTAAGGGAAGAATGTTGTCTCTCTCTCTCTCTTTTTTTTTTGTGTGTACCTTCAATAGCACCAGACCTGTTGCATAATTTCTGCTTATAAAATGCTTATTAAATGCATGATGTTGAGAACCGCGGCACATACGGTATTTGAATGGCAGACCCTTTATTGCACCCCCCCCCCCAAGGCCTGGATAGCTCAGGACTAACTCCACATCATTTATTTCTCATCTCACTAGCCCATTGTTTAGAGTTTGACTTCCATTATATTCTACATAGCATTTTTTTCATTTCTCAAAAGCTGTGTTTTGTGTGTGCTAACCTGTATCTGTCTAATATTGAAATCTTGGCTCAAAAGAAAATAATTGGGTAAACAAAGTGTAAGTGGGTGAAAAATTGATCAGAGTCAGGACTCTTAATTCTATGCTGATTGGACTAAACAAATATAATGAGGGAGAATCCTGTAATAAAAGCCTGACGAGTAAGGAGCAGCCCTTGAGAGCGTGTTGAGATGAACCTTGTTTATGGCGGTCCCGGGGAAAAAGCACAGTGTTTCCCATGGCTTAAAGTCCCCGAGGTCCAGGATGGCAGCTTTCCTGACACAGTCATGGAAGAGGCCTTTGCCTCATTGAGCTGAAGAACTAGTGTAGTCGGGAAAGCCAAACCAAATTCCCTTAAGCTCAAAGCATACAGAGCAAAACACAACTTCCTTCTGAAAAGGAAATGAAGTGTTTTATTTCTTTATTTATTAGATTTGTTACTAACTGTACCCTGTGCCAGAGGCCCCAAGGCAGAAAAGCTTATTGTAAAATAATAGAGATAATTAAATTTTGTATTATGAAACAGCAATCGATGCGGCAAAACTAGTATCTCCTCCATTGGGGATATTGAAACTAAAGAGGTGGATTCTGCGTGATGTCCCAAGGCCAGATACCATTTCCATCTCTATTCCTCACTCCCCTCTACATCCATTAATATTTATTAAGAATTGTGGTTGCTGGGCACTTCGTGTTTTTTTTTTCCTCCCCCCACCCCAAAGTAAGATTGGAGTTTAATTATATAAGTAACAGAAGGAAATTTTTTTCCTGGATAATGTTTTGGGTATTGAACCAAGAAGAACCGTAAAGTACACACCATCACCCTAAGAAAAATTTGTAAAATTGGCTAATTTTTTCCTCAGAGAGCACATACCTCTTTAGTGCTGCTGCTGTAACTCGGAACTTTCTTTCTCAGAGCTCCCAGTGTACAAAGCACGCACCCTGCTCAGCCACGTGGAATTCCACATCGCACTTCACACACCTTATTTCAGTACTCTCCTGAGCACCCAATTTTCTCCTAAACTTTTTGCTTTGTGGTATGACACTTGCATTTTTTCAGTGAATGTATTTCCAAAGGGGTTTCCTATAGGAATAAGAGTGCAGCCATTAAAAGTTAGGCCAAACTGCAACAAAAAAATAGCCGGGCGTTATGGCGGGCGCCTGTGGTCCCAGCTGCTCGGAGGCTGAGGCAAGAGAATTACGTTAGCCCAAGAGTTAGAGGTTGCTGTGAGCCGTGTGATGCCACGGCACTCTACCCGAGGGCGGTACAGTGAGACTCTGTCTCTACAAAAATAAATAAATAAATAAATAAAAGTTAGGGTCTGGTGTCTGGGAGACTTGGGCTTCAGTCCTGGTTTCCTAACTTATTGGCCATATGACCTTGGGAAGGTTAATTAGTCCTTAGTAGACTTACTTTCCTGTTTCATCTAGAAAACCAGATTATAGCTTCACTTTTCTTTGTAAAGGAAAGCAAACCAATAACTTGTTTATTGGACATTAAGAATTTTTCTCTCAAGAAAGAAAAGGTGGGTCCTGCAAAATACAGTAAGTCTATCATTTCAGATACAAAAAGAATGAGGCCTGCGACCATATGGATACTTGTCCAGAAAGTGATTGCAGCACTGAGCAGAGTGGTGAGCTGAGAGCTGTCTCCCCAGCACAGTAGCAACGTAGCGAGAGATAGGAAGTTCAAGGAGACTTTTAGAACATCCATAGTAACCCTCACTGATTTTCAAACCACACAACTCAGTGATATTTGAGACCCAAAGAGGTCTGCGGATTTACATGGTAGCTTTGAACATTAAGGTATGGTTATTTAGAAGGTAAAAAAATTCAGGCACAGAAAGGCGAAGTCACCTGCAGAAGATCATGTATTGAGTAAGTGACAGGACCTCAAATCCTCTGCAACGCTGATCATACCAGCTCCACGAACAGTCAAGGCTGGCTGACTTTGGCATTCATGTGGCTCAGCAGGCTCAGTTTGAGAGTGCTGCATCCAGCGTCAGGCTCTGGACTTTTGAGAGAATTAAGTCACACTTTAAGTAAAAATGGCATTGATTTAAGGAAATAATAATTTTTTTCATCTTCTCAAGTACTTGCCAGTGGGCAGGAGGGGTGTGACTCTGAGGTCTGCCTTTGGGATGTCACTTTACCACATTCAACATTTTCATTACCAGTTAACTCTTGGTGGTCCATCTTTCTGTCTGCACTTCCGCTACCGGGTGGTAAATATTAGATGCTCAAAAACCTAAGAGATTGGATTGTTTCCAACAGAGAACTGAGCCAGAATGTTGGCAAAACCCGCAGCCTTCTGAGCCACCCAGAGCAGTCTAGCAGCTGTGGGACCGTGTGTGTGAGCCTCACGGTACCAATAGTGAGTGTCACCAGAAGGGCCAGTGTGCCTGTGACATGGCATGTGGCAAAGCACGCTGCTGGCCTGTGTACCCGTATGAGCACTTTGTTTCACAAAGAAAAAAAATGTAGTTAAAAGACAAGTAGAAAATGCCTTTATTGAATCTGAATACTTAACTAGGACTCGACACCTACGCTTTTAAAAAAAGTCTTTCTTTCCCATTTTCCCTATGATAATGACAACCAACAGACATTAAAACAATTTCTGAAGTGTGATCAACAAACCTGTTGCAATCGTGGAAAGAGCAACCTTTTTTGGAATCAGGCAAACTTAGAGTGATGGGCAGATGTACCCCTACCAGTTATAAGAACTTGGTGTTAACTGAAAAGCAGACTCAGGAGTCCTCACTTATTACAGTTGTTACAAGGACTAACTCTAAAATGCATGTAAGACATCGTGGGTGGTGCATCACAAAACTCGATTACTTATAACTGCAGTTATTAATTTTATTATACTAAAAGGAAGATAAGAGAAGTAATCCAGTTGCTACCCTGATAATAAGGAAAAAATGTTTTTCTGGATCACGACTCATTATAGAAGAATAATTTCTTTGAGCAAATGGTAGAGAGTGTCACTGAAACACTTGGAAGAGTATGGAAACACACTAAGGCCATAGGAAGAAACAAAATGAACATTCTAAGAAAAGAAACAGGAAGGCTCAGATTAAACTGCAAAATTAATACCATGGAAAGAAAATGGTATGCCTCAGGGCAGGTGGAGGACAAGGAGATCATGAATTTAATAGGAGTGACATCCGTGAGCCTCAGGTGTCTGTATGCTAGACACTGAGCAGTTTCAGTAAACAGACACCAGCTTTTTATTTTGATACACACATACAGAGAAGCACTCATGTGTATAGATGTACACAGTGTGTAATGCCATTAAAATATCACCGAAAATTAGAATACTATTCAGCCATTAAAAAAATGTAGATTTTGCAGCATTTGTGCTAACCTGGATTTAGGTGGAACACATTATTCTTAGTGAAGCATCATAGGAACGGAGAAGTACGAATCCTATGTATTCAACTTTATATGAGGACAATTAATGACAATTAATGACACGGAGGGGTATGGGGGAAGGGGAGAGCAGACAGAGAAGGAGGGAGGGAGTGAGGGAAAGGAAAAGAAAATAGTGACTAATTCTTACATAAATTGGATTTCATTTTGACCAAAGTACATTACTTAAACATTAATTTTTAATTCAACTTGTTAATATGTTGTTTAGGATATTGCATCCTCATTTATAAGTTAAATATGTTTGTAATTTCCCTTTATAATAATATATTTTTTCCAATTTTAATATCAGGTGTATTCAGATGAAGTAGAACGAGTTTGAAGTATTTCTTCTTTTTCTGTTGTCTATAAAATTTGGCATGATCTAGTTTTTGAAATTATCTTTCATTTTTATTTATAGATAGTAGTTGTCTATTTTTTGAGACTTTGGAAAAAAAATAAGAAGTTAACTGATGACTCCATACTGAACCTCAGAGTCAAAACATTCTATAATAGACATACTCTTATTTGACAATGTGAATGTTACTTTTTTTGCATTATTATTATTATTATTGCTCAATGTTTCATTGCAGCAATTGTCTGATTTCTTTTCTGAATGTTTTTGTTTCTAGTCCTTATCTTAAACATTGTTATTGTTATTAAATTTTAAGCGGTTTTGATTTTGTGAAGGCAAAAAGTGGAAACCAAATAAACACATTTGTATGTAAGTAATGTATACATATATCACTGAAATTTAGTGGGTTTTAAACATAACCTCAGTGTCATAATGGAATATCCCTTGGTTAAACAAAAGAAATTAAAAGGGCAGAAGAACAGCGCCATGCATGTCAGTAGAAATCTGGAAGCACGATGGGCCATACGTGAAGATGAGATGAAAGCGGAAATAAATACCAGTGCAGTCGTGTGGATGCTGCTTGGCAGAGAGGAGTGTCTAAAACACGGACCCGCAGGAGATTTCCATGCTGCCCAGGCGGCATGTGAGACTGAATCTTCTAAGAGTGGGGCATCTTCTTACAGTTCTGATGTGACATGCCATTACGTAGTATTTTAAATGGAAAAAGAAGTCACAGGAGCAAATTGTTGCCCACGTATAATTCTGACCATTGAGGGAAACTGTTTGCTGTCATGAGAGTGGCAGGGACCTTGCTGAGAGTGCTCGTACAATGTTCTCGAAAGCCTAGACTCGGCTCCAGAGCAGCAAAGTTAAAAATACTCGGAACATGTGTGTGGGTGTGTGATGCCAGGAAAGAGGCTTGAAAGACAACGCAGCTTAAGAGAGACAGGGAAGTTAAAAAAAAAAAAAAAAAAACTGAGCGAAAAATCTCATGTAATCAGACATTATTCTAATGATAAAGAGAAGAGATATAAATTAACTAGTATCAGTGCAAGCTGAGCTCCTACTTGAAAAAAGACGTATGAAATATTGAAGGAGGACAAAATAAGCCCAAGGAGGAGAAGGAAGAGCAGCCCCACACTACAGAGATGATGTTCTGTAGCCTAAATATGAAGACAGGGCAAAGAGTTCAGGGAGAGGCTCTGCAAACATAGAGATTGGACCACTGTGTGCACAGAGGTGTCCAGCCTGGGCCTCCCAGGAAGCGGAACCCGGGACAGAGGCTTGTGAGGAACAGGCACCGGGCACGGAGAGTCTGACACGGGGAAGGAGGGAAAGGTTGCAGGAAGTGTCACGCAGGCGGCCCCTCTTACGACGGACCTCACAGTACCCGCTGACGAGCCTTGTCTCTCTGACCTAGCAGTGAAAGTTATGTGCATTCTCCATTGGTCCCCATCCCGCAGTGATGGAGGGTGGTGTCCAGGGTGTTCATTCCCCTGCGCTTCCCAGCTTGTACCAGGCTGAGGACAGGACTGCCTGCTGCAGCCATCAGAGTGGACGGACGCTGAGCAGGGAGGTGGCCCGGAGCAGAGTGTGGTGGGGACTGCTGGGAGCTCCTTGGAGAGGAGCGAGAGGTGGGAACTGGCCGACCTGAAGGTCTGTCCAAGGCCATGTGACAGAGAAGGGCGGTGACTTGCATGAGGATTTGTTATCATACACAACTAGCAGAGAGGACAAGTAAGGCAGCTCAACCATGACTTCTACAGTAAATAAAAAGGATAAGCCAGGCACAACCAAGGGAGAACTGAAACCAGCTGAAAATGCTGCCTGGTTGGCTACTGGTCCTGGATTTCTTCACAAAGAAAAATGATAAAAAGCAAAACAGGGGAAAACGTGAATACAAACTGCAGTTATTTATGGAAGCCCTTCTATGTTTGTTAACAAGGCGCATTGATCTGCACGCACATGTGGCCTCAGAGACGCTTTCTCCCTTTCAGGGCCTGTGTCTTTAGCACCTGCCCAGAGGAGCCCCCCTTCACCCAGGTTCCCTTCAGTATTCCCAACACCAGAAGGTGGGTGGCACAGAGAAGGTGCTTCATAACATGATGAGCACAGAGAGCCTGACTGAGTCACATTTGTTACAGGAAACATTGAAGTACATCGTGAAGACAGACAATTGGAACATGATAATAAATTTGAAGTCACGGACATATTGAACTTTGTGTACTATGCACAGAACATATATTTTTTTAAGTTTCAATGAATAATTATAAAAATTATATTCTAGCTCACAAACAAAATTCTTAAATCAGAAATTGAGCAGGAAAATGTTGTGTGGTTACGTATAGTAAATTAATAATCAAACATCAGGTAACAGAAATAAAACCCAGCAATTTGGTAATTTAAAACATTCTTTCAAAAACCTATTAGGATCAAAAAAATCAAAATTACAATGATAGGCTATTTAGGAAATAATAGAAACAAAACACACATTACTTATTATTGGTGTGTCACACAGCCAAAGTTATTCTCAACGGCAATAATCTTAAATGCTTTCATTATTAAAATAATGATGAAATAAAGAAATTTAGCAATTATCTGAACAAGTTAGAAAAGAAACCACAGAATAAACCTAAGGAAATAGAAGAGAACATTTAATAAGTACAAAGAAAGATTTTTAATGAATTCAAAAGCCGAAGAATATAGTTTCTCAGTAAATCCAAGAGCCGTTTCTTTAAACAAAACACTGGAATACCAATGAAACAGGCAAAAAGCAAACCCAAAGACAAAAGGGAAAAACAAAAGTATTTTTTAAAAATGAAGACATAACAGGTAATTTTTCAAAGTGAACATACAAATTATACTACATGACTTAAAAACTGCATTAAATAGTTGGTTTCTTGGGGAAAAAAATGCCCCCAATTAAGAAAAAGAACAACATTTGATTTGATCAAAAACAGAAGATAAATGATCAGAAAGTCTCTTTGAATAGCAGACCCAAGATGAAATAATTTTACAGGTAGAATTTTAAAGAGCAGATAATCCCTGCTGCGTGCACTGACCTGCAGGGCCCAGGGGAGAGTGAGCAGCGCCCACTTCGTTTTCTTTTCTTCCTTCTTTTTTTTTTTTTTTTTTTTTTTTGTTGTTGGGGATTCATTGAGGGTACACAGAAGTAGGTTACACTGATTGCTTTTGATAGATAAGGACCCTCTTATATTTGTGTCCCACCCCGAAACCTTATCCCTTAAGCTTGGGAGACCTCAGAGGATGAGGCTGCAAAGCCTCTGCCTGCCATGAGGGAAAATGACAAACTGTAGAGAGTTATCTGAGAAACATAACCACAAGACTCACACTACTAGCAAATCGAATTCAATGGTATCTTCAAATAATCACTCACCTCCACCAACTCGGATTTGCCCTAAGGTTGGAAAGCTTGTCTATTATCAGGGGAGATATGATTACAATCTTCCATACCAGCAAGTCCATACCAAAAACCCACAATGATCTGAAAAGATGCTAAAATGTTTGATCACAATCAATAAAGTACCTAATTTCTTTTTTCTTTACTTTTATTTTCTTTTACCCTCCCCCTCCCTTCCTTCTAGAAAAGCATAAACACATTAAAGAAAGTAGGTTTAGCAGACCAGGACTTCAATTGCAAAAGAGTATAGGAAATCAACAGCTAATGTCATGCTAATAGTGAAACCCTAATGGTCACCCCATTTAGAATAAAGACTCAAATCGGGCGGTGCCTGTGGCTCAAGGAGTAGGGCGCTGGCCCCGTATACCGGGGGCAGCAGGTTCAAATGTGGCCCCGGCCAAAAACTTACCCCTATTGTTTTATAATCCTAAATACAGGGATTCCATAAAGTTTGTGTGCCATTTACTACGTTAAACTATTTTAGATTGCACATGGACTGTGTGGGCACACTGTATATTAATATTTAAAATGAGAAGAAGGGAGGCAGAGGAGAGAGAAATAGTAATATCAACAGAGCTGGTAAATGAAAAAACAGTTTAAATCATATTTATGTTACTTGGTATAAACTAATTTCCTCCCTGAGTATAGGAAGCGAATAGTGAAAACAATTGGGAGACCAATTGGGAGGTCCTCTGAGGAATAGAGCCATGCCAGTGGCTGCTTTGAAATAAACAAATGCTATCTCATTATTTAATTTGGAGAAATGATACATTTCAAATTATAGACTAGGATTATTGACAATAATCCCTGGAAATTAAAAGAAAAAAACCATGGTATGAGTGCTTAGTATGGGAGACAATTTAAATTGAATTTGAATTTTATAAAATTACTAGGGATTTTTAGGGTAAGAAATTAAGTATGCCAAGTCAAAATTTAAAAAAATACATAATTAAAAGGGTAGCTTTGAGCTTAGTGCATTTCTAACTGCAATTAGTTGGTTAGCAAAATTTATTTTGACATCATTTTAGATATCAGTATGATTATATATAATATTACGTAAAATATAATTCTTTTTCTTTTTTTTTTTTTTATTGTTGGGGATTCATTGAGGGTACAATAAGCCAGTTACACTGATTGCAATTGTTAGGTGAAGTCCCTCTTGCAATCATGTCTTGCCCCCATAAAGTGTGACACACACCAAGGCCCCACCCCCCTCCCTCCTTCCCTCTTTCTGCTTCCCCCCCCCATAACCTTAATTGTCATTAGTTGTCCTCATATCAAGATTGAGTACATAGGATTCATGCTTCTCCATTCTTGTGATGCTTTACTAAGAATAATGTCTTTTACGTAAAATATAATTCTAATATTCCTTTCAGTAATGTGGAAAGTGTGGGCTAGAATCTTAGGGTTTGAGTCTGGTGAGTCATTGCATCTGAACCAGGCCAGACCGTGCATGCCTGAGGCCATGCAAGAGAGTGTGTAGGTTTGGGAGCCAAGGGGGCCTCAAGGTCGACGCCAGTTCCACTGCTACATTTCTGGGCATTGAACAAGTTGCATCATAACGTTTGCTAAACCTCAGGCTCCTCATCTTTCAATGGATACCTACCTTAGATGGAAATAATGAAGGCTAAAGTTAGCTCACAGAAGGTATACCCGAGACAGCGGCTGGTGTGCAGCAGAACGTGCCAGGGGAGCGCCTGACGTCTTAGTGGCTGGTTTCAGTGGTTGGAACAGAAGATCTTAGTGGCTTATCAAGAGACCCTGCTGGCTGGATCTGATGTTCATCATTATTAGTAACATCTCATAAAATGTTTAAAAAGATGCACAGATGGAGATATTTCAAAGCTGGAATAAGTCAAGCTCTGTATAAGAGAATTGATTAAAAGGCTAAAAATCTAAAAAACTTGAGAAGTTGGACATACAGTAGGGATAAAATTACATATACATATGTATATGTTTGTGTTTTCTATATATGATGTGTAATAGAACTACATTGCTCCATTAGGAAAAATGTTGCCTACATCTGGTGACTTCAGTTGCAGGATAAGGCTGATAGTGTGATGTGGCTACTGAAACGGCAAATGCATTTGGGTTGTGCAGATAGTTTAGCTGTGGACACAAAGTAGAAGCTACCCCCATTCTTTTCTGTGCTTGTTGGATAAAATTTGGATCCTTTTGTTTGTAAGTCCTAGGCGCCAAACAAAATTAGAGCTGGAGAATTAGAATAAGGCTGTAAAGTTATGTTGAAGGGATCATAATAGAGAAAGCCCCATAATTATGGTCATATCTCAAATATTCTCATGTAGAAAGGAAAATAGATGTTCTCCTCTCTCCTCAGGAGGTAGGACTTCCATGTACAGTGTGTGGACGTTCAAAAGAAGAATGTTTGCCTCAGTGAAGAGATTGGGGGAGGAAGGGAAGAAATCGACCTTTCATTTGTTGCATTTAAATTGTGCAAGACAGTGTGTTCATCCCTCTCTTACTTTCTATAATAGTTAAAGCTGCCCAGATACACTGTTGTCATTCTTCCAGTAAAAGTTCAGCAACTATTTCATAGGGAATCCAGTGGAAGGTAAGGGCTGACCCTCTCGATGGCCTTTGTCAATACTGAGTTTATGGTTTGTTAGCGAGGAGTGAGGCAACGGGGAATGAACTGGACAGAGACTGGAGTATCTCTCTAGTCTCCTTAATCTCATGGAACTGTGTCATAGAGAACAGGGTGGAATGACACATGTTCTTTTTTAAAATATATATATATTTTAATTTAAAAATACTATGAGGGTATAAATGATTAGGTTACATTGTTTATGTTTGTTAGGCAAAAGCCCTTCACCCAAGGAGCTGTGCTGTGTACTCTTCCATTGAGCCCTTCAGGTAGGAGCTCACCTATCCCTCTCTCCACTCCCACCCTTTCCCACCTCTCCCCTGCCCCACTTTTGAAAGTAATTGTGTTTTATTTCTTCTGTGGGCATGTAGTTGTTTATCTGTTGGGTCTCATGTTAGTATTGTGTACATCAGATACTTGCTTTGCCATTTTTGTGATACTTTACTAAGAAGAATGTTATTCAACTCCATCAAGGTAAGTACAAAAGATGTAAAGTTTCCATATTTTTCAAGACTGAGTAGTATTCCATGGTCTACATATGCCACAGTTGGTTAATCCATTCAGGTGTTAGGGTGGCACCTGTGGCTCAAGGAGTAGGGCACCCGCCCCATATACTGGAGGTGGTGAGTTCAAATCTGGCTCCAGGCAAAAAAACCCTGAAAAAATAAAAATAAAATAAAACAAAAAATCCATTCAGGTGTTGGTGGGCACTTGGGTTGGTTCGCCACCTCGGCGACTGTGGCTTGAGCTGCGATGAACATTCCAGTGCAAATGTCCAGCAGACCTTCCATTTGATCCGTGATCCCATTTAATTTAAAAGTGTGCAATTTAAAATTGCATACAAACTTTGTGTGGAGACCTTATAGTTTTTAAAAGTCACAATAGACAAGTACCATTTTGCCTTCTGGGGCACTGGTGTGATTCTTTTCTGAGAGGGTCACTTTTATTTAGCAAAGTGCTTTGATCAGCTTCTGTGCCCAGGAGAAGACCATGACATGAAGAGATAGTTCAATGGATTTGCGTGAAAGGTAACATTTATTTGAGGAAGGAAAATGTCAAAAGAGAGGAAGAGTACTGAGAAAAGGAGACAGAAGTTCAGAGTTTCACAGAGAACTTACGGGCAAGGAGTATCATACATTTCCTGTGACAGCTGAAGGATTTTAGGAATGTGTATGTCTAATGCATTCGATTTAAAAACTATTTACGTACCACACACGCCATCACTATGTGCTCTGCAGAACTGCCTTGTGAGGGGAGAGTTTCCGTAAACAAGGGGGTAAGGGACCGTGTTGGTATGTGAGTTATCAGTGGGCAGCAAGAAAAAGAGCAGTTATGAAAAGAGAGATGTAAGTTCAGTGCGAATAGTTAATTAAAAAATACAGATAACTGCGAGAAGGTACATTTCAGATGTGTGCAAAAAGCTCAGAGAGACTACTGGACTCCTTATTAAAGATGTGAGTGGTGGCTGAGGTTAATTTCACGTACATCTCAAGGCCTGGATAACCTCAGCTGACACATAGATTGAATGTGTAATTGCCTTCATTCTTTTTTTCGCCATGCTTTTGTAGAAACATCTTGAAAGTCAAGCTTGTGGAATAATCACAAACATGTTCCTGTTACTCAGGTGGCTCAGGCTTTTTGTTTTTTCACTGAAAAGCTCAAATCCACTATTTCCTGATGAAAGTAGAAAGAATAAATACGCCTATCAGATGTCTTAGTCCAACCAAATGAACTCATTGGATTTGACCTTTACATACCCTGAGAATCTTTTGGAACTAGTTTTATGAATTGGAAAGACTTTAATTTTTAATATGGTGTTGTTAATAAAAAGCTAGAGCGAGTCAACATTCACTGTTACATTAAGCCAAAGAAAGACCCACGTTGCCACGTAAAGATTCCCCTCACCTTGTAATTGGCCGTTGAAAGCAGATCTGAGCTGCAATCAGGTAAAACCCTGTAGGAAAGTGACCTCAGGACTTCCCATGGGCAGGGCTGATTCCGCTGCCTCCATCTGGAGCGCCCCACCTGCAGCCTCTGGACCCTGTATCGGTAAACTTGCTTCCCGTATTTTCTTTATTGATCTAGTACAATGGTGTAGAAATACATTTTCAAATTAAAGGAAAGATGGAATCGACTTGGCCAACAGCCTTCACATAGTTACTGCTTTACTAGAGTCTGAACTATTTTCTCCCTTAAGTTATTTGAATGTGAGCCGAGGTGTGAACAAGGCTGGAGCAGGAATCGATAATTAAGCCTGTTCTCTTTATGCCCACTATGCTGGGAAATCCATTTCTTTTTCTCAGCCTGATTATTATTTAGCATTTATCCAATACCTTCAAGCCAAATCTCCCCAGAAGTAGAATAAAACTGCAGTAAAATGAAACAAAAACACAGATCAGAACAACCCACTTAGCCTGTTTTCATGAGGGTATTTTATTGTCTTGAAGTGGCCATGTCCTGGGGAAGTGGCTGGGTGACCTGAGAGGGGCCGTTTTGTTACTAGTTTTCTTGGACATGTAATGTCATGCTTCACCCCACAGGGCCACCGTCATGTGTGACTGCTGAAAAAAAATGAAACAAAAGTCTCCACAGACATGTCCATTTGGCTCTCTCCCGTGTATCTTGTACACCCAGGACTTCCCTAGATATGGTGAGCATTTCTGCCCCTGGTTGTCTAGAAAAAAGGAGACAGCAAATAAGAAACGCCTGTGACAGCAAAGCCAGTGTGCCGAGCCTTGAGAATGCTCCCGGACGCTGAAGCTCACGTACAGGCTTTACAAGGACTCGGTTAGGGAAGGTACAGCAACATTTCCTTAAAGACAGAGGAAAATTGAGAAAGAGGCGATGTTTGTTTATGCCCTCGTGGCAGGGCAGTGGGACGCCCTGAGAGCTCTCATCTGAGAGTGCTGGCTCCACGCAGCCTGCCTAGTGCAATGTGGGGAAATTGGCCACAGCTGGAGACGGGCCCCGCATGCCGTGTTTCTTTTCGTTATTTCTCCCTAGAAGACAGCAAATCATCAGAAAAACACTGCCTCTCCCAGATTAGGCTGGCCCTAATCCTGTCCAGCCACAGCCAGAGCCATTATCAATTTAATGGCTCTATCCTGGTGGCAGAGTGTGGATGGGTACTTTGTTCCAAGCAGAGATGGGGCCGTGTTTTATGCAACCCGGCTGTCGGCTGAGGTCCTGTTATCCCCTGAGACCGAGTAACGTCCTTGGGAAGCCTCCCACACGTGATGCTTAATCTCCCAAGACCTCCTCACTCCGTGTTTTTGCTTTCTTGTCTCTCCTTCTGCCTTTATCAACTTGAAGTCTGGCTTTCATAGGCACTAGCCTGTGAGAGGTAAGTGGCCAGCGTCCTGTGTGGTTTCGTGCAGGAGGGCTTTTCTCTCAGCTCTCTAGGGAGCTCTGTGCTCTCCTCTCCAGCCCTTGCTCAGTCTCCATTCCTGGCTCCTTCCTCTAAAACCCGAGTGATGTGGGTGTCTGTTGACAGTCCTTGTTCCTGCTCGTCCCACCCGTGTTCCGGCTCCTATTCCTTTATTTTACCTTAAGCTCTGTGCACTTTCTTCCTCCCCCCACCTCTGTCTCTCTTCCCCAATTCCTATCTTTTCTGTGTTGTGTTCCAAAGATACCTATCTCAGTTGGTGACGTTACCAGTCCTCACTGGTCAGCCTCAATGTCCTCTTCTGTCAAGCCCAAGACAGGCTGCCACAAACCCCACAACCCCCGCTTTGCAACACTTTCCCTTGCTGTCCACTTGCTAATTAGGGATCCTTTGGCCTCATGTGAACTAGGTAGCTTTGCACTTGGTCTCTTTATCTGGCATCCTCAGGTCTCTTTTATAATTTTCCCTTCCTACAGGCACAAGACTGACTTGACCCGTGGCCCCGAGCGTGCTATTTGCTGATTCCAAACCTTTCATGTCTCCCAGCCATACCTGCAGGAGAGATCAGACTTCCTCTCCTGTGCGTCACTCACACCCACCTCCACTGATGCCCTTCACCCCTACTGCCCTGCAGCTGTGCCGGCTGTGTGTGTTCCCCACACACTCTGCCCTGCTGTAGCTCACTGTTGCCTCTGCATGAAATTCTCTGCTCTTGCCTCTAAGTGTTGTTCAACTCAACGATCTCTCTCCTCTATAAAAACTTGCAGAATTTTGTTATTATTTCTGTTATAGTATGTGCCAAAGCCTGCCTTTATTATTTTTTATTATGCATAACACTTTAAAATTTACAAAATTTATACCTGCCATTTCATGGATGTTATCTTCTTCACTTGACTGTGAATCTCTTTGAGGGTCAGAGATCTTGGATTATTTGCAACTATATTCCTTAAAATTTCTAACACTCTATCTTGTATGAAGTGGCTGTGCAATAAATCATGTGGGCCAGCAGGAGTCTTAAGTTTAACTCTTTTTCTACCCAATCCAACATTTCTTTCGCATAGCCAAGGCTTCTATTATTATTTGGTACTTCCAAGTGAAATTTTCTCTTGTTACTTAATACTCCCAAATAGGAGATATATTTGACTTTTCTGAACCAAATATATGTGCATTTTGTGAATTAAATAGGAGTATGGGACTTTTGTTCATGACGAACAACAGTACTGAAAATATTGCCAATGATTACAGGTAACTGGGGAAATTTTTTAAGTGGGTTGACTAGAAAAGGAATGCTAATTACACTTGTTTAAATGGACTGCATTACTGTACAATCCAGTAATGATGATTTGTAATAGTAATGCATGTGAAATTAACTTCATTATAAATTTTACTTGATATGATTTTCTTGATTGTACTGCTAAAATATTTATATTTAATTGTTTCGATTTTTACAAAGTTGTCTATTCAGATTTTAAAAGGAAACGGATCAGAGTTTTCTTAGCATAATCTTTAGTGTTGTTGGTTTTACCAGAGGTATAAATAAGAGTTGCAATCATTAAAAAGATTATAAAATCACTTAAAAAGATACTGGAAAATTAACTTGTTTTGTGAAGAGTTCTATGAATTTTAACACATGTTTAGATTTAAGTAGCCGCCTGCACAATCAGGATACAAACCAGGTCTATTAATTAAAAGAAAAAAAACATTCTGGTTCTGCTCTTCTCTAGTTTGTCCTCCTTCCACGTCCAGTTTCCAGTGGAGGGAACTGCGAATCCATTTTCACGGCCCAGAGTGTTGTCTTTTCCCGAGTGTCGTCTAGAGGGAATCAGTCAGTGGAGCACCTTTTAAGACTGGATTCTTTCACTTAGATTCATCAAATCGTGTGCACATGGATGACCCCTTCTTGTTCATTTCTGAGTGACATCCCATTACCAACAGACGTTTGTCACGTATCCATTGAAGGACATTTGGGTTCCTCTCAGTTTCTAGTGATTGTGAATAAACTACTATACACATTCACGTTCAGGTTTATTGGACATGTGTGAACGTAAGTTTTAATTTTTCTAAGCTAAGTACCCAGGAGTGTGATTGCCAGGTCATATGGTAACTATATTTTTAACTTTTTAAGAAACTGCCAAATTGTTTCCCATAGTGGCTCTATCATTTCACACTCCCACCGACGGTGTATGAGAGTTCTGATAGTTCTGTGTCCTCTCCAATGCTTGGTATTGTCAGGTTTTTTATTTTTAAATTGTATCTAACCTAGTAAGTGTGGATTAGTATCTCCTGATGGTTTTAACTTGCATCTCTAATGTCGGACAGTGCTGAGTGTCTGTTCCTGTTATTGTTTCCCTGTTCATACGTTTTCCTTGGTGAGGTGTTGGATTAAATCTTTTGCCCATTTTTAAAACTAGGTTGAAAGATGCAGTTACAACTGGGACTTTTCTTAACAAATGCAAACAACGTAACCTAACTGTAGGTACCCGTATATTAATCCAAAATCAAAGAAAAAAAAACAAGTTGTTTCCTTATTGTTGAAATATTGGAATTCCTGATGTATTCTAAGTAAAAGTATTTTTTTGAGTATGTGATATACAAATAATTTTTGTAATTTAATTTTCTTACCAGTATCTTTTGCAGAACCTAAAACATTTTATTTTAGTTTGATCCATAATGCTTTTTTAATTTGTGGATTGTATCCTTAGTATTATATTTTTGAGTTCCTTGCTTAACAATTATAGATTCTCTCCTTTGCCTTCTTCTAGAAGTTTTATAGTTCAGTATTTTATAAATAAACTCATGATCTAGTAAAAGTTATTTTTTGTAGGGTATGAAGTACATGTTTAGGCTTGTTTTTCCTTTTTACACTTGTGTTTATAATTGTTATGCTATCATTTGTTGAAAAGATTCTTCTCTCACGCTGAATTGCTTTTGTATCTTTCTTAAAAATTCACTTATTATGTCTTTTGTGAGTGTATTTCTGAACTCCAGCCTATTCAGTTGACCCATGTCTGTCCTTTCACCAATAACTCGCTGTCTTGATTCTGCACCTTTATACTCAATTCTAACATTGGGCAGTGTTTATCCTTCAACTTTGTTCTTTTCACAAAAAATTTTTTGGCTATTCTGATTTGTCTTTATATGAGTTTAAGGATATGCTTTTCTCTACAAAAAAAAAAAAAAATCCTGTGCATCAATTCATGAATGGATTAATAAACTGTGGTATATGTACACCACGGAGGACCATCAGCTGTAAAATAAGATGAAGACTTTATATCTTTTGTATTAACCTGGATGGAGCTGAACAACATTTTTCTTAGCACAGTATCACAAGAATGGAAAAGCCAGTATTCAATGCAATACTAATACAAAAACAACTGAGTTAATAACTCACAACTGAGTTAGTGCACCCCCACAGGAGAGAAAAACACAATTAAATCCAAATGGGGGAGGGAGAAGCAGGGTGGGGACTGGTGTGCCCCACCTACTAGGCACGATGTGGTGTCTGCAACAGACCCCCTGGGTGAAGGGCTCAACTACAACTTGAACTATACCTAACAAACACAAACAGGGTAACCTAAACATTTGTACTCTTGTATTAATCTGAAATAAAAATGCAAAAAAAAAAAGAAAGGGAGGAATTCTTAGCTTTGGCCAGTGGAAAACAGCACATAGTGTGGGAAGTGAAAGAGGGAACAGGAAGCTCAGAACAACAGTGGCGGCTTGCCTTGGTTTCTGGGATTTATTTTTGGGAGTCACCTGTGGGGCAAAGGCCTGATGAATCATTTGTTACGACTTCCTTGTGAGTGCTATGCTTTGAGATTTCCCGAGAGAGGCATTCTGATCTTAACTCTGGAAGCTCTTATCAAATGATTGCATAAACTTCTTATTTCACGTAATAAATAATCGCTTTAATAAAAACTCCTCCTGCTAATATTCTGACTGTAATTGTATCAATCTATAGATCAATAAGGAAGACTAGGCGTCTTTACCGTGCTGGGTGCTCCACTCAATGAACATTGTATGTCTTGTCATTTGTTTCATCTTCTATTTCGCAAACCTTTCTGACTTGATATATTTTCCCAGCGGTTCATCAAGGGATCCAATATTCCTATTTAGTTTTTCATATCCTACTTAGAATCTATATTTTACCACTTTAGTGGAATGTAGAAACCTCGCAGCCACAAAGGTGGTGTCTCCTGCAGCCTCTCTCGTGTTGTTGCTGTCAACATCAATGGATAATCCCACCAGAAAATGTTATGCTTTTTAACTGTCTTGTGTGTGCGTACGTATACATGTGTGTTTTTCTGTGTGTATAGACAATGTATTTTATATTTTTTGAAAAAAATTGTACCTGTTTATCATATGCAACACATTATTTTGAAATATGTGTACATTGTGGAATAGCTAAACTGAGTCAGTCAGTATGCATTTCTTCACATATTTGCATGGAGAACACTTAAAATTTACATTAAACAAATTTTAAGAATATAACATCATCATTAACGATCCTTGCCACGTTGCACAGTAGGTCTCTTGACCTCATTCCTCTTCTCAGATTGAAATATGTATCCTCTTGCCAACATTTTCCTGTCCCTGCCTCCTACCTTCAGATAAGGACCCATTACTTTCTGTACTTGGCTCTTTTCACTTAACAAAGCCTTCCAGGTTTATTCATGTTGTTGCAAATGGCAGGACTTCCTTCTTTTTTAATGCAAAATAGTTTTTATTGTATATTTGTGCTACATTGTATTTATACCTCTGTTGATGAACACTTAGGTTGAATCTGTATCTTGGCTACTGTAAATAGTGCTGCGGTGGACATGAGAGTGCAGATATTTCTTTCACATACTGATTTCATTTTCTTTGGACAGATTCCCAGTAATGGGATTGCTGAATCACATGATAATTCAATTTTTAATATTTCAAAGGACTTTCATACTATTTTCCATATAATTGCTATACTGATTTACATTCCCACTAACAATTCTCTTTTCTCCTCATTCTCTCTAGCACTTGTTATCTTTTAGCTTTTTTATAATACCCCTTCTGAAAGATATGAGAGGATATCTCATTGTGGTTTTAATTTGCATTTCTTGGATGATGAGGGATATTGAGAATTTTTCATATGGCTGTTTGCCAATTTGTTTGTCTTCTTTTGAGAAAAGTTGATTGAGATCATTTGCCCATTTTAAAAATTGGATTGTTTTCTTACTATTGAGTTGCTTGAGTTCCCTTTGGAACTCCAAATTTTGGCTTTTAACCCATTATTAGATGGATAGTTTGCAAATATTTTCTCTCATTTCATAGGTTATCTTGCTACTTGTTATTCTGCTAATTATTTCTTTGGCTATGCAGAAGCTTTTTAGATTTCTGTGGTCCCAGTTGTCTATTTTTGCTATTGTTGGCTGTGCTTTGGGGTTCATATCCAAGCAATCATTGTATAGACCAATGTCGTGGAGCTTTTTCTCCATCTTTTCTTCTAGTAGTTTTAGAGATTCGATTCTTACATTTAGGTCTTTGATGCATTTTGAGTTGGTTTTTGATCCATATTGAGTGGATTTATTTCTGGGCTTTCCATTCTGTTCCATTATCCTATATGTCTGTTTTCTATGGCTCTGTGTTATTTTGTTTGTTTATTTGGTTTTTGTTTTTGTTTTTTTCACGTTGTTCAAGTACAAGTGAGTTTTTATCATTATTAAATCATAGCTGTGTACGTTAATGTGATCATGGGGCACCATACGCTGGTTTTATAGACCGTTTGACACATTTTCATCACACTGGTTAACATAGCCTTCCTGGCATTTTCTTAGTCATGTGTTAAGATATTTATATTCTACATTTACTAAGTTTCACATGTACCCTTGTAAGATGCACCACAGGTGTAATTCCACCAATCACTCTCCCTCCGCCCATCCTGCCCCCTCCCTACCCTCTCTCCCCCTTCCCCTTATTCTTAGGTTGTAACTGGGTTATAACTTTCATGTGAAAGCCATAAATTAGTTTCATAGTAGGGCTGAGTACATTGGATACTTTTTCTTCCATTCTTGAGATACTTTACTAAGAAGAATATGTTCCAGCTCCATCCATGTAAACATGAAAGAGGTAAAGTCTCCATCTTTCTTTAAGGCTGCATAATATTCCATGGTGTACATATACCACAACTTATTAATCCATTCGTGGATCGATGGGTACTTGGGCTTTTTCCATGACTTAGCAATTATGAATTGGGCTGCAGTAAACATTCTGGTACAAATATCTTTGTTATGATGTTATTTTTGGTCTTCTGGGTATATACCTAGTAGAGGAATTACAGGATTGAATGGCAGATCTATTTTTAGATCTCTAAGTGTTCTTCAAGCATCTTTCCAAAAGGAATGTATTAATTTGCATTCCCACCAGCAGCGTAGAAGGAACTTGAAGAGAAACTTCTCTGAAGAAGACAGGCGCTCGGCCTACAGACATATGAAAAAATGCTCATCATCTTTAATCATCAGAGAAATGCAAATCAAAACTACTTTGAGATATCATCTAACTCCAGTAAGATTAGCCCATACCACAAAATCCCAAGACCAGAGATGTTGGCATGGATGTGGAGAAAAGGACTCTGTGTTATTTTGAGTACGATAGCTTTGTGAAGCTAGGTAGGTCGTGTGATGCTTCCAGGTTTGTTCTCTTTGCTCATGATGGCTTTGGCTATTCAAGGTCTTTTGTTAATCTACATGAATGTTAGGATTTTTTTTTTTCTATTTCTGTGAAAAATGACATTGACATTTTAACAGGGATTGCACTGAATCTGTAGGACACTTTGGGTAGTACAGACATTTTAATAGTATTAACTTTTCTCTAAATGTTTTATAGAATTTGCCAGAGATCCTCATATCCTGGGCTTTCCTTTGATGGGGACTTTTTATTACTGATTCAATCTCCTTACTCATTATTGCTTATTACATTAACAATAATATATATTTTAAATAATTTAAGAGGAGATAATTAATTATATGTATTCAGACATTTAAAATTCTTACTGTTGTTCTTCATTCCTGAAATTCCAAGTTTTATCATTTAGCATTTCTCTTCTACTTGAATTTTCTTTAGAGTTCTCTTAGAACTTATCAATTGGCAATAAACTCCTTGGCTTTCTTTTATCCTAGAATTTTTTGACTTTCCCCTCATTTCTGAAATGATAGGTATCACTGAATATAGAATTATGCATTAACAGTTCTTTGCTTCTAATCCTTAAACAATATTGTTCCATTATTTTCTAATGTCCATGATTTTTTATGAGACATCTATAGTTATTTGAATTGGCTATAGTCTATACCATATTCCCTAATATGTGACATGTTGGTTTCATCTGGTTGCTATTAAGAATTTTTCTTTATTTTTCATTTTAGCTCTCTGATTGTGATATGTCTGGGCATGTATTTCTCTCAGAGTATCTTGTTCACAGTTTGTTCAACTTATTTATTTTCCAGTTTGACTTTCAGTCATTATTTCTTCACATATATTTCCTACACAAGATCCTTTCTCCTTAGCACCTGGAATTCTGATAATAAGTGTATTCAATGTAACAGTATTATCCCACTGGTACCTAGGGCTTTGTTCCTTTTTTAACAAACAAACAAAAATCTCAGTTTTCTAATACTTGTTCAGATTGGATAATTTCTATAAGTGAGTTATAATAATAAATTCACTTACTATTCCCTTCTACTATTGAGACAAGTAATCGAATTCTGTAGTAATTATTATATTTTTCATCTATGAAATTGTCACTAGGTTCTGTTTTATAGCTTTTACTCAGCTTTTCTGCTGAGCCTTCCTATATATTCAATTATTTCAAGAGTTTCATCTTTACTTTGTCATGATTATGATAAGTGCTTTGAAGTCCTTATCAGATAATTATAGCATTTGGGCCATCTCAGTCTTGGTTTCTGCTATTTTTTATTGGATAGTAGACATTTGTAAAATTATGTTATGAGATTTTAAAAACTCTCATGGAGTGTATGTATGTTTCCAAAACATCAGTCAGTCCAGTTAGGTTCAGATTACAAATTCTTTTTTTTTTTGGTTTTTGGCCAAGGCTGGGTTTGAACCCGCCACCTCTGGCATATGGGACCGGCGCCCTACTCCTTGAGCCACAGGCGCCGCCCCAGATTACAAATTCTAACTCACCTTCCCCAGTTCTACCGTCAGCTCTGTCTTCAAGGCTTTCAAGTGCTGTTTGCAGTGCTGTTTGTTCAGAATTCACATGTTGTAAGAGCAGTGGTTTACTCCACAGTTCACCTCCCAGGCACATTTGTGGACAATCCTCACATGAGCAGGTTGGAGTGAGGCCAGAAATTCTCTTTCTCAAGCTCTGTTTTCTTTACTGTTTATCTCACCACATGCTTTGGCACCCAAGGGTATCAAAATAGCACTTCAGTCCCTCTGTGCTTTGCTGCTCACTTCCCATAATTGAGTCTGTCTCCAGGGCCAGGTGGCGGGAAGATAGTGGGAGCGGGAAGGAAGGTAAATTCTCTACACACTCTTTGGACTACATTTCCTCTGATCAGTGAGAATGATACACCTCTCTTGCAGTGTTAGGGGCATATCCAGCTGCTATTGTGAGTGCCACAAAATAGGTGTAGCTATTATGGGCATAAGGTTGCCTGGGAGAAAGGGGCAGGAAAAAGAGAAGACAAGTACAGAGTGTACCCACTTCTTCTGTTTGTAGGTACCCATCTTTTTTTGTCAGAGATTAGAATGAGAGGTCTACTCTTAGGCCTTTCTGTCCATAAATGGTGCACAACTCTGAAATTTATGCTGTTTTGGAATCTAGGTTAGGAGATATGGAAGAACAAACAAACCAGGGCATTTACTGCCAAATGTAGTGGACTTTTAAGTTCTGAGATTTTTTGAATACATACTTTTATTTACTTTTGATAGCTTTTAGATAGTTGCTGTATGCACTGTATCCAAGAATTTTAGTTGCATTTAGTGAGAGATAGATAAAATAGAGAGTGTGCCTGTACTATTTTAACTGGAACTGGAACTTGTCTAATGTACCTTTGAAGATAATCATGACATCTACTGGACCCACTACTGGTAGTACTGTACATTTTTCAAAACTATATTTTATAGTGTATCTAGCAAACCAGTTTGAAAACAAACCAAATACGAAAACAAAACCTGGTAAACAGATTGGGAAATAAACAAATTAGAAATAAATAATTTCCTGGGGTGTTTATTGGAGACATTGTGGAAGAGATCACACATTTATACATCCTCAGTAGGATTTGGTGAGATGAAGAGAGCAAAGATATTTTTGATGACATATTCAGAGTGCAAACATAAAGAAAATCTGGAGATAAATATTCCTCTGATACCAAATGACTTGGTATAATTCTTCCAAGACTCATTCTATGATTTCCTTTTGGTGTGACATCCCACTTATTTCTGGGAAAAGTCTAATTACCTTCCAACTTGGAAGTACTCTAGTTGGTTGCAAAACAGGTGCTATGCAATAAACTATTAAAATATCAACTTCAAAGAGTATGAAGAACTATAATTTTTCTCACTTAAGAAGTCTTGTGGAATTAATTGGAGCCTCAAACCAAGCCTTCAGGTTCTTAAATTGATGATAGTGAGTCATGAATGACCTTATTGTTGTAAACACTTACAAAAACCTCTAAATTACTCCTTCAAAATAATAGGCATAAAATAAAACAACAAGCAGAAAGGCTAAACCAGGGCACCCCAGCTGGTTAATTATAATTCCTGACTGACTTGTAAGGATTTAGTTGATAGAATTTTCCACCCCCTTCCTTCTCTGCTTTGGTAGACACCCACCTATGCACTTATGTCCAAGAATGGCTTACCTTATATTGAAGTCATTGGAAAAAATGATTTTAATCCCTACGAGAATCAAAAGGCTATTTGACTAGTCTGACAGGTTGGAAATCTGCTGTTAGAAAGATGTTCCAATAAATGTATCACTACTAGTTGCTTCTTCTGAATTAGCAATATCAGTAAGTTAAGACAGACTTACCAAGTACGGTGTGGAGATAGAGTCTTGCTAACAGCCTGTATTGACTTACAGATGCTAAGTGTTGTGACATATTTCATTAACTTTCACTACTTTTTTTGAAAAGCCAATCTTAAAAAAATCTAGTTTTGAGTTGTGAATAGCTGAACAAAATGGTCCTTAATTTCACCTTCAATCCTGCTCTTCTGTTACTTAAGTAGCTTTGTAACTTTAGCCTCGTGATTTATTATAGTTAAATTCTTGAAGGGCTATTCTATAAGTTAAGGGTAAAGTTTATTTCATATAGCCTAAAGGACAGAGAAGAATTAATGAAACTCTAGGAAGATACATTTAAGTTCATTACATGGAAATTTTATGGTGATTTTCTTTACAATTTTATACATAACTTAGGAGTGTACCACAAGTGAAATAACTCTTCTCAAAATACATTCTGCACCCGATCTTTCCCCCCGTGTCACGAAATGCCAGTCCCCTCTTGTGTTTGCTGTGTCAGTGGGCAGGCCCTCGTCGTATGATGGCAGCTGGATTCCTTCACGCTGGCCCCTGTCCTTCCTTCTCTATTCTGTACCTCATTTCAGACTCATCTTCCTAAGAAGCATCTTTGACTGTATCATTTCTCCATTAGTCAATAATTCATTGTGGTTTTGTATGAACAGAGAACATTTTATGTAAAATACGTTTAATGTAAAATATTACATATGTAGAGAAAATGCACAAACAAATGCTCCGACTACGATTTGTCAGAAAGAAAGCACCTCATAGTTACTGCTCAAGTCAAGAACCAGAACCTACCAGTGCCTCATAAATCCCACATGCTTCTTGAACCATCTGTTGCACCCTAAGTGCATGATGCAATGGTACATTTCAAATCTATTAAGAAAAGAATATAATTGTGATGGATGTGTTAATCAGTTTAATGTAAGCATTTCATATTATATATCAAATCAGTACATTGAACTCCATAAATGCATCAATGTACACATTTATGATTTAATAAAAAAAGAAAAAAAAGACAAAGAATCACTCCTAAGACTAATGTTTTAGCTCTGCTTCTTTTTTAAATTTATAAGCATAGAATCATGTTATATAGATTCTTTTGTGTCTGCCTCATCAACTAAAAATATTTTGGTAATTTAGGTATATTTTATTAATACTAATTAAATCATTTAATTGCTATATGGTATTCTGTTATATAAACATAACACAATTTATTCGGTCTACCCTAAAGGGACAATTCAATTACTGCCATTTGAGAACTATTACCAATAAAACTGCTGTGATATTGGTGTATAGGTGTATACAGGTAACATGTGAACATCCCTGTATGTATAGGTGTATACAGGTAACATGTGAACATTCCTGTATGTATAGGTGTATACAGGTAACATGTGAACATTCCTGTATGTATAGGTATATAGGTAATAGCATGTGACTTTAGTAGATGTCTTAGCCCATGTGGGCTGCTGTAACAAAAACATCATAAAATGAGCAGCTTATAAACAAAAGAAATTTATTTCTCATGGTTCTGGACCTGTGAAGTCCAAATCAAGGTACTAGGAGATTGACCGTCTGGCTAGAGAGGGTCCACTTCTTGCCTCACACAAAGGGAATTCAAAGGGTACATGGAAAATACATATCGAGAAAAATCTGTTTGCATTTCAAAGTTTTCTTTTTATAAATCAACTCCTACTAACTTATTACAACTTGTCTGATGAAGACTTAGTTTGAGGCACTAGGAAGTATAAGATGTCAGTTTGGAAAGAGCCCCTTTGAGAGCAACATGAATTCTGCTAAATTTGAAGCAAAAACAAACATTAAGTTGATGGTGACTTGGGTGTAAGAATGGTGAAATCATCACTACCTTATGAAAAGTTTATAGCAGGGGTCCTCAAACTGTGGCCTGCGGGCCACATGAGGCTGTGTGATTGTATTTGTTCCCGTTTTGTTGATATGTGCAGTTGCATAGGAATTTGTTCATAGTTTTTTTTTAAAAAACTATAGTCCAGCCCTCCAATGGCCTGAGGGACAGTGAATTGGCCCCCTGTTTAAAAAGTTTGAGGATGCCTGGTTTATAGGAAGAATGCTCCACAGAATTTAGTAGTTTACAAATGGATGACTCATTTTAAGCAGGAATGAGATGATGTTAATGATGATGCCTATAGTGGCAGATCACCCACATTGATTTAAGAGGGAAAAATGTATCTTGTTTGTGCTCTCATGAAAAAGGACTGATGATTAAACAGCAGAAACAATAGCCAACACCATACAATTGGTTCAGCTTGCACAATTCTGATGACAAAGTTAAAGTAGAGCAAACTTTCCACTTGATGGGTGCCAAAGCCCTTGCACCCAGATCAGGTGCAGATAAGAACAGAGTTTTCAATGGGAATTTTAAACAAGTAGGATCAAGATTCTGAAACATCTCTGTGAAGAATTGTAACATGAGATGAAATGCAGCTTTACTAATATGATCCTGAAGACAAAGCACAATCAAAGCAAAGGCTACTGAGAGGTGGGTGTGGTCCTGTCAGAGCAAAAGCCAGACATGTCAAGAGCAAAGGTCACAGCAAGCTTTTTGGATGCTCAAAGCATGTTGCTCATTCATTTTTCTGGTCAGTAAAAGAATAATAAACTCTGCTTATTCTGAGAGTGTTTTCAGAAAATTTTCCAAAGCTTTAGAAGAGAAACACCTGAGGAAGCTTCACCAGAGAGATCTCCATAGTAACAAAGCTCTGCTTATTGGTCTCATCAAACAAGAACATTTTCTCTTTTGAGAGTTTAGATGGCCAACCATTAGGCATCCATCGTACAGTCCTGATTTGGCTCCTTCTGACAACTTTTTGTTTCCCAATGTTAAAAAACCTTAAAGGGCACCCATTCTTCTTTAGCTGATAATATAAAAATACCTCATTACTATGGTTAAGGTCCCAGGACCCTCAGGTCTTCAGGGATGGACTAAATGGCTAGGATCATCACTTGTAAAAGTGTCTTGCTTGATCTTGATGGGGCTTAGGTTGAGAGATACAGTTTATGTTTTTTATTTTTATCTTTTCAATCCATTTTCCACCAACTTTTTGAAGTCCCCTGTAGATGGGTGCCTTGTTGCACCCTTACATGGTGGGAGGGATGAAAAAGTTCTCTGTTTCCTGTTACAAGGTCACTAATCCATTGAAGAGGGCTCAGTCCTCACGATCTAATCACCTCCCAAAGCCTACCTCCAAATACCATCAGGAATTAGGTTTTATCATATAATTTTGAGGAGACAAAAATGTTCAGTAAATAGTAGCAGATGTCAAATTGGCGTTGAAAGTAGTCAAAGCCACTTACATTCCTGCAGGTAGACGGAGTTCTGGCTGTTCTAGATCCTTACAAATGGCAGACACTGATGATACCGGTTTTTTTTTTTTTTTTTTTTTGTTTGTTTTAATTTTACACATGGGGGTGTTTTAGTGATATCACATCATTTTAATCCATATTACTCTAATAATGAGGTTGCAGAAGATTACATATTTTCAGTGGCTCTTTCGATAATTTATTTTGTGGCATATCTATTTAAGTTCTTTACCTTTTTCTATTGGATATTTTTTCTTATTTATATAAGTATATATTCATACATATAATGTGAGTCAATGTTAATATTGTCTTTGACTTGACTTTTCACTCACTTAATGGTGTTTTCTGAAGAACAGACTTATTCCTTTTTTTTTTTTTTTAAGACAGTCTCACTTTGTCACCCTCAGTAGAGTGCTGTGGCATCACAGCTCACAGCAACCTCAAACTCTTAGGCTCAAGTGATTGTCTTGTCTCAGGCTCCTGAGTAGTTGGTACTACAGCACCTGCCACAACTCACAGCTATTTTTTAGAGATGGAGGTCTCGCACTTGCTCAGGCTGGTCTTGAACCTGTAAGCTCTGGCAATCCACCGTCCTTGGCCTCTCAGAGTGCTAGGATTACAGGCACGAGCTACCACTCCTGGCCTTTGAAGAATAGACTTGTAAATTCTAAATAGCACACTATAATGTTTAGACGATTATAATTATCAACTTTTCATTTATGACTTTGTGTCTTGAGGAAATTTCTTTTATATCCCAAAACCTACATTTATTTATAGAAATTACGTATTTATGATGCACTTGGAATTTATTTTTGCAAATAGAGTCATAGTATATTTAACTTACTTTTTTCTGTGTATATATCTGATTAAATAGCACCATTTTCTAAAGAGTCATTTTCCTGTGGTCTGCCTTTATAATAAATTAGGCATAGTCTGGACTTAGACACTCTATTATGCTCAATTTATGTTATTCTCTTCTTCTTAGAATCTGTTAGAGTGAGTTTTGCCACATTGTTCTCCTTAAGATCACTTTAGCTATTCTTATCACTTTGCATTTCCAAGTGAATTTAGAAGTGGCTTAAAAATTTCTACAAAATAAACTTTGGGGATTTTTATTAGAATTGTAGTGGATGCATCAATCAGTTATATAGATTTATATCTTTATAATATTGTGTCCACCAAATCTTAGACATAGTATATACCTGTATTTATTTAAGTATTTTTTAACTTATCTCAATAACATTTTATAGTTTCCTCTGAATGGATATTGGACATATAAATTATGTTAGTGTGCCATATAATACTTTAGTCAGTGATGGACTTCACATACAAAGTAACAGTAGTTATTCTCCCACCTGAAGTAACTAAATGAAAGAACACGGTATTTTCAAAAAAGGTATCAAAATACTGTTCATCGGGTGACAAAGGCCAGTGATCCCTTCGAAGTTGAAAACAAATAAGATGAGCATTATGATTGTCTCAGCTTCCTGCCTGGAGCAAATTTGAGTAGGGAGCACCAGATATGGCTCAAGAATCTCCTTCACTTAAAGAGATAAACCTAGGAGTCTAGAGAGGACAAGAAAGCTAGAGAACTTATGATTAAAAAATTGCTAGATTTGATAAGCACTGTAAACCCACAGATACAAGAAGCTTATTAATACCCAAGCACAAGAAAATGAAGGAAACCATAGCAAGATGAATAGAAATAAATTTGCTCAATATCAGTGATAAAGACAAAATCTTAAAAGTAGCTGGAGGAACAAAAGGGCATATTGTGTATAGAGGAACAAGGAGAAAGCATATTTCTCAGGGGACGCAATGAAAGCCAGACAATGAAACAATACCTTCACATTACTAAAAATAAAAACAAAACAAGTAAAAAAAAAACCCCCAAACCTGGCAACTCAGAATTCTTCACCCCTTGGCTTTATCTTTCATAAATTAAGGTGAAATAAAGATATTTTCATAGAAATAAAAATATATATGCTGAAAGCAGAAAGAACATATAAACACTGAAGGAACTCAGTATCAGCATTATAAAAAAATGCTAAAAGAAGAAAAATAATATTGGGTGGAAATATGGGACTACATAAAAGAATGAGTAATGCTGAATGTAGTAATTTTGTAGTTAAACAAACCTAAAGATGCTTTTCTGATTAATTAAATCTCTTCAAAAGATAATTGTTTTAAAAAATGTATTAATAATATATTTATAACATGTAGAACACAATCTTTGGCAACAAAAGCAGTGAGGTATGTTGGATAGAAATGGGAGTAAATTGTGAAGTTTTTGTATTATATATTCAAAAATATATAGGTAGGTAGATTCAGATAAGTTAAAAATACACATTTTTATATTATATATTCAAAAATATATAGATAAGTAGATTCTGATAAATTAAAAATGCATATCAGAAATCCTAAATATAACAAAATGAGTTGAAGCAGATAAGCAAAAAAAAGTGAAATCATAAAATATTTCAGTTACTATGACAAGGCAGATATAGAGAAAAGAGAATTAAAAACCCAGATTAGGTAAATAAAGAGCAAATAGAATATGGCAGATTTAAACGTAACAATCTATATTATATTAAATGTAAATAATATGAACATCCTAATTAAAAGACAAAGATTACCATATTGGATAAAAAAGCAAGACCTAACTATAGTTGACCCTTGAATAACATGAGTTTGAATTTCCTGGGTCTAATTAAATGTAATTTGTTTCCACCTCTGCCACCCCAGAAACAGAAGACTCCTCTTCCTCAGCCTCTTCAACATGAAAACAAGGGTGAAGATCTTTATGATGATGTGCTTTTACTTAATGAATAACAAATATATTTCTCATTCTTATGAGTTTCTCAATAATAATTTTTCTCTAGCTTACTTTATTGTAAGAGTACAGTATATAATACATGTGACATACAAAATATGTGTTAACCATTTATGTTATCAGTAAAGTTTCTGATCAATAGTAGGTTATTAGTAGTTAAGTTTTTGAGGTGTCTAAAGTTATACTCAAATTTTTTGATTATGCAGGGGGTTAATACCTCAGCCCCCATATGTGTTTTTTGAGGGTTAATTGTAAAAATATCTAAAAATTTACTTTCAATAAGACTCAATAAGTTAAAAGTGAAAACATGAGGGAAGGTAGCCATGTTAACATCTATCAAGAGAAAGCTATAGTGACTCTATTAATAGTAACAAAGTAGATTTTATAACAAAGATTATTACCAGAGACAAAGGGGACCATTTCATAATGATAAAGGATCTATTCCTTAGGGAGTATAATCCTAAACATTTTTTTAACCTAATAACAGTTATAAAACACACAAAGCAAAACTGATAAGAGAAGTGGACAAACCAACAATTTTAATTGGAGATTTTCACACCTCCTCTTTATAAAACAAGCAAACATTAAATAAGAAAGAAAGACCGCAAGACAGCAGAAGGCTTAATACATAGTACTATCAGCAACTTGATTTAAGAAACATTTATAAAACAATTCTCCCCCCAAAGATTCCTTTGGGGCACATTCTTTTACGTAGACACAGAACGGTCACCAAGATAGACCATTTTCTAGGCTGCCAACTATGGCTCACAGGCCAAATCTGGCTATTTTTAAAGTAATGTTGTATAAGAACACACCCACGCCCATTTTTTTTCTGTATTATTCATGGTTGCTTTTTTGCTACCCGGGTGGAGTTGAATATTTGTGAGAAAGACCGTATGATTGATTTATTTGTTATCTGACACTTTAAAGAATAAGTGGTGGACCCCTGCTTTAAGCCATAGAGTAAGTTACAACATCAAAAGTACAATTTAACAAAAAATTGATAATTTGGACTTCATCAAAATTGAGGACTTAGACTCTTTAAATGACACCATTAGGGTAACGAGAGGACAAGCCGCAGACGGGAAGGAAACCCTGCAAACCATGTATCTGATAAAGGATGATAGCCATCGTTTTTAAAGAACCTTCAAACTCAGTAATAAGAAAAGTTCATAAAAATTCAATAGTAGAATGGGGAAAAGATATATGAATGAAAAATAAGCACCTGAAAATATGATCACCATTGTCATTTAGGAAATGCAAATTAAAACCATTAGACATCATTACAATCTATTAGAATACCTAAAAGTAAAGACTGACCATATCAAACATTGGCAAGGATGTGGAATCAATGGAACACTCACAGATTGCTCATCTATATAAAACACAGCACAAATGCTTTGAAGAGAGTTTGGGGTTCTCTAAGTATAAGATCATATCATTGGCAAAGAGTGAGAGTTTGACCTCCTCTGCCCCCGTTTGGACGTTCTTTGTAGCCTTCTCTTGGCTGATTGCATTGACTGGAACTTCTAGCATTATGTTGAACAGTAAATGGTGATAGAGGACATTCGTGTCTGGTCCCAGTTTTAAGTGGGAAAGCTTTCTGTTTTACTCCATTCAGTATGATGTTAGCGGAGGGTTTGTTATAGATAACTTTAGTCAGTTTAAGAAATGTGCTACCTATGCCTATTCTTTTTTTTTTCTTTTTTTTTTATTAAATCATAGCTGTGTACATTGATATGATCATGGGGCATCATTCACTAGCTTCACAGACCGTTTACCAAGTTTCACCTATGCCTATTCTTAAGTGTTCTTGTTAGAAGGGGATGTTGAACTTTATCAAAAGCTTTTTCTGCATCTATGAAGAGAATCATATGGTCTTTCTTTTGGCTTCTATTGATATGGTGAATTACATTTATGGATTTGTGTATGTTAAACCAGCCTGGCATCCCTGGAATGAAGCCTACTTGATTGTGATGTAAGTGATCAAGAAATACAGTAACGCCTCAGAATATAAAATCAGTGTCCACAAATGAGTAGCCTTTGTATACGTCAATAATAGCTAAGTGAAGAAGCTAATAAAAGACACAGTTCTCTTCACAGTAGCTTCAAAAGTAAAGTATCTCAAGAATGGAAGAAAAAATATCCAATGTACTCAGTGCTATTATGAAACCAATATATAATCACCCACACTTTCAAACGAACGATAAAACACAATTTAGCCCAGAAAGATGGAGAGAAGAGGAGGGGAAGGGAAAGGGAGTGGGGTGCAGGGAGGGTAATTGGTGGGACCTCAACCTTCTGTGCATATTGCAAGGGTATGTGTCAAATATATTAAGAGGAGAGTACAAGTGTCTTGACAGAAATGACTGCATTGTGCATCTTGTATTAACTATAACACTCTAATGCTCTGGAATGAAGTGGTTTAGATTCGAATTTTACTTCTGCTTCCTTGTCCTCATTTTGTAATTCTCCTTTTATCACTACTTCAGTTGGAAGATAGCTTTTTTTTATGAAAGTTCTTTTTTCTTCCTGTTATAGAGCATTTTATTGCAAAACTCAGTGTTTTAATATAGACACTTTTAGTTTTCATAAAAAAAAAATTCTCATTGAAGAAATACCTAGGAATATACCTAACAAAAGATGTGAAGGTTAACGTCTTCTTCTTCTTTTTCTTTCTTTTTTTTTTTTTATGGAATCATTAACCAATGATTTATGAAGTATGACTTCATACTGAATCTCAGAGTCAAAGCATTCTATGATAGACATACTTTTATCTGACAATGTGAATGTTACTTTTTTTGCATTATTGTTATTATTGTTGCTCAATATTTCATTGCAGCAATAATCTGATTTCTTTTATGATTGTATTTATCTTCATTCATTCTTTGCAAGGTTTTTGTTTCTAGTCCTTGTCTTAAATATTCTTATTGTTATTAAATTTTAAGCCTCTTTAATTTTGTGAAGGCAAAAAGTGGAAACCACATAAACACATGTGCATGTATAGAGAAAATAAAAAAAAAAACACAAAGAGGTGAAGGGCCTCTACAAAGAAAATTATGATACTCTAAGCAAAGAAGACATTAGCAAATGGAAGAATATACCATGCTCTTGGCTGGGAAGTATCAACACTTAAAATGTCTATACTATCCAAAGCAATCTACAGATTCAATGCAATCCCTATTAAAATATGAACAGCATACTTTGAAGGACTGGAAAAAAATAGTTCTTTGTTTCATATGGAACGAGAAAAAGCCCCATACAGCCAAGACAGGTCTTAGTAATAAAAACAAAGCTGGAGGTGTTACTCTACCAGACTTCATATTATATTACAAGCCTATGGTAATCAAAATAGCATGTATTGGCACAAGAGTAGAGCCATAGATATAAGGAACTGAATAGAAAACCAAGAGATGAAAACCAGTCTCTTATAGCTATCTGATCTTTGATAAACCAAACAAAAGCATGAAGTGTGGAAAAGAATCCCTATTCAATAAATGGTGTTGAGAGAATTGGATAACCATAGGAAAAGACTATCCACACCTTACACCACTTACAAAAATTGACTCAAGATGGATAAAAGATTTAAATCTAAGACATGATAAAAATTCTGGAAGAAAGTGTGGGGAAAACTCTTGAGGATGTTGGACTGGGAAAAGATTTTATGAAGAAGATTTCCATGGCCATCACAACAACAAAAATTAACAAATGGGACTTAATTAAGTTGGCTTGCTAAGGACACAACAATGAAAGCAAAAAGACAACATTTAGAATGGTAAAAGATATTTTCAGGCTATGAATCTGACAAAAGTTTGGTAACAGGAATCTACAGAGAAATCAAATTGATCAACAAAAAAGAGCAAACTCATCTATTACTGGGCAAGAGACAAGAACAGAACCTTCTCTGAGGAAGAGGACTGAATGGCTAACAAACATGAAAAACTGCTCATCATCCTCAATCATCAGAGAAATGCATTTGAAAAACCATCCTGAAATCCCACTAACCCCAGTGAGAATGGCCCACATCACAAAGTCTCAAAGTTGCTGATGCTGGTGCAGATGTGGAGAGAAGGGAACACTTTCATGCTGCTGGCGGGACTGAAAAACTAACACAGCCTTTTTGGAAGGAAAGATGGAGAATCCTCAAAAACTCAAACTAGACCTCCCATTTGATCCTGCAATCCCATTACTAGGCATCTACCCAGAAGAAAGAAAAAATCATTTTGTCATAAAGACATATGCTCTAGATTGTTTATTGCAGCTTAATTTACAATCACCAAAATGTGGAAACAACCTAAATGCCTATCAACCCAGGAATGGATTAACAAGCAGTGGTACCTGTATACTATGGAATACTATTTAGCCATTAAAAAGATGTATACTGGGCGGTGTCTGTGGCTCAAAGGAGTAGGGCACTGGCCCCATGTACTGGTGGTGGTGGTAACCCAGCCCCGGCCAAAAACTGCAAAAAAAAAAAAAAGATGTAGACTTTACATCTTTTGTATTAACCTGGATGGAGTTAAAACACATTTTTTCTTAGTACAGTGTCACAAGAATGGAAAAGCAAGAAACCAATATGCTCAATTATAATATGAAGTCAGTAGATGATCTAATACATATCCACATAGGAGAAAAACTCAATTCAATTCAAGTTAGGGGGAGGGGGACAAACAGGGGGAGGGTGAAGGAGTGGAGGGGATTGGTGCGGTCCCAATCACAGCACCATGGTATAAGGACATTGGCACACCTTTTGGGTGTGGGATACAACTAAAAGAGGGGCTCTACCTAACATGAAAATATTGTAACCTAGTTGTTTATGCCCTCACATTAACCTGAAATTAAAAAAAAAAGTTAGGCAGTCTCTTAGTAAGGTAATTATACACCTACTATTTGACCTAGTCTTTACTCCTACTGATAAATGCAACAGAAAAAAACATATATCTAATTAGAAATTAGTACATATAGGTTCATAGCAGCTTTATTTATAATTGCTCCTAAATGAAAACAGCCCAAACATCTATCAGTAGATGAATCAGTAAATAAAGTGTGGCGTATCCACGTTATGGAATAGTACTCGGCGATACTGAAGATTGAACTGCTGATACATGTAACTGCATGGATAAATCTCAAGTAATTATGCCAAGTGAAAAAATCCAAGCAAATAAGGTTACATGCAGTGCAATTCCACATATATAAAATTTTAGTAAACATAAGCTACCTTATGGTGACTGGAAACCAATCAGTGTTTGTGTTAGGTTGATGGAAGCATGGAAGTAAGAGAGGAATTATAAGAAAATGTTTGAGGTTGACAGATATATTTATTATCAGTTGAAAGGAAAAATATGGATTTTAATAATGAAGGCATTACATATCACCCCCAGTCAAACTGAGTAACAAATTAGTTCTGAATATATCAGGTAGTTGTTTGCCTATACATGCCCATTTAATGCTAGTCCTTTTACCTAGAATGATTGTTGTTTATACCTTAATTATTGCAAATAAAAAGTAACATTTTTCAAAGCTGAGATGGAATACTCAATCTGTTGTTTTTAACTTATTTGAAATTCCATACTATTTTATTCTCTGTTAGTACATGTCAAACATGACCTTTACTTCATTGTTAATATCATTATCCACTATTAAATTGTAAGTTGTTTGAGGGCTTATAAGACCACATTTTCTGAGGTCTTATAACCCCACAATCGCTAGCACAACAAAAAAATCCCATTAATCTTTACTGAAAAAATACCTGAAGTAATTAATGTATAAGTGAAAACTGCCAGACAGACACTACATGAATGGCTGGTAGGAATTTTATGAGGTGTTAAAATTTCAGTGGGAGGTCTAACTAGACATCCTTTGAGATGCCTTTCGTCTCTAAAATACTGAAAATTTCTGATAACTTTTAATTTCTTCTTTTATAACATTTTGATTTTTAACTGAAGTGATCTCTAAAATCTATTCTTATTATTAGCATTCTATTACTTGGTTATTCTATAAAGAGTTAAAACATGCTCCCTCCTCCCCCCACTGAGTTCCCCTGTTGGTGCTTGTACAGAATGTCCTAAGAAACACTTAAGGGAGGATGAATATTTATGAAAAAATGACACATGAAATAGCTTTTCTTATAAAAAATATTAAAAAAATGTATATATGGAAAAATATCAAGAACATATATATCCTTATTTGTTTTTCCATTCATAGCCTGCCTTTTAAGAAATGGTGTGCTCACATGAAGAATGTCAAGATGGTGCATGATTTATCACCTGACACATGAATAAATGACATTCAGCGTGTGCACCGATGCACAGGGAGCATTTACAAACTATCATGTTGATGTATGTGGTTTATTTTGACTTCACTGTTCTATATTATATAGCTTGTCTTATTTTGAACATATATGGTGATATTTCATTATTTATTCTTGTTTTTAATAAAATAGTTTCTCTAATGTGGATTTTTTTTTTCCTATTACAGAACAAAAAAATCCACATGAATCAAATTGTTATCACTCCCCCCAGTAATTAAGTGCTCTGTGATGTTGTTTCTGGCTGTCTCCTTTCATCCACTTGCACATATTATCTTATGATCTCTTGTCAGTGTTACAGTCATACGTTTTAATATTTAATCAATTCTGTGTTCAAAAGTTTGGGAAATGCTGATTTAGTCAAATAATTAATTACATGACTATTTGATTAATGTTTCCATCTATCTCAAGAAAATAAGTTTTAAAACAGGCTACATGTCTATTATTTGCTCACTGTTATGTCTCTAGTATGTAGTCCCTGACGCATACAAGTTCAAAAATAAAATTGTGTGTTGATATACATACAGTCAGGAACTGGTAGTTCATACCTCTGAGATAGCAAAGATTCCCATTATGAATTAAGCCTCAAAAGGAAACACGTCCTTCTGTTGGCATGATTTTTAACATTAGGTCTGGGGTATTCCAATTTCAGCTGGCCAGCAGTCTGTTCTGTATGGAATTACCTTATCGCCACTCATTGAATATGTTATCTCTTTTCGGCTTTGGCCTTTATGGCAAACCTTTCTTTGCAGGAAGGAAAATATTTGATTTACTTGGTTGTGTAAAAACTACTTGAAGTAGCTTGCAGAATTTAAACTCACTATTAAAGTAACCTATTCCTATATTTTTTAATGTCATATGACCTTTCTAGAATATTTAAACGTGCCCTTAAGTTGTACATGTTACAGTATAAGTACAAATGATTTTTGAGCCCACACACATTAGTGCTGTTAGATTTTTAAACTGTTTAATTTCCATTTTACTGGTGACAACTTCTGCCATATTGTATTCATTAGAATGAGTCACTACATTTAGCCCATATTCAAGGGGAGGGGAATCAATCTCCATCTTTTGAAAGAGGTAGGGTTAACGAATTTGTGGACATAGGTATTTTAAAACCACCACCTAAAGATACTCATGATAGTCAATATTCTTAGATAAAAGAAGATACTTCATTCCTACAATAATCACAGAATACAATAAGAATGAAACAGATAACAAATCAAGTTAAATTAATTAAATTCCCTCCTACAAATTAAGGGAAAAGTCATTAATACGATTGCTGAAATTTATACACATACATATTGTAAAAGGGATAAAACATAAAATTGGAGGTTTAGAATTTATTATAAAACTGATAAGATAAAATATTGGAATGCAAAGAATAAGAATATAGATAATCAGTAATGAAGATCCAAAATCCACCCAGTAGGAAATGCAACATGGAAAAAGAGAGAAGCAGCTATCAGCAAAAAAGCAATAGAAGGTGTAATAAAAGAAAGGGAAGGGGCAGAAGAAGAGACTGGAGGTGGAAAAGGAGAAGGAAGGAGAAAATGATAAAAACAGGCAAAAGAAGAAAGAGAAATGAGAAATTTCCACAGGTTCCATGAAGATGCGTTGTCAACGGTAAACCTGTGCGCTAGAGGATACTATCACAAATTGCTCCAAAACCTGCGTTAACGTGACGGCCAAACCAAACTATCATAACTAGAAAAAAATCAAATCAAATGGGACACGAATCTTTTTTAAGACATGTAAGGACAACAAATTTTTATCTTTTACAAGGGCAAGTGTAGGAAACACATGTTGCAGTTTGGAGCAGAAGGACTGAGGGCTCTGGGCACACGTCTCCAGGGGAAAAATAGGAAATACGTAAATATCAACATTAAAAGGCAATTAAGACTTCTTTCACTAATGTAGAATAGATAACTTAGATTAACTCCCCATACACATACCCACTGAGAAAAAACTAAAAAATCCATGGGGAAAATGTGTTGGAAGCGTTGAGTGATAACAAGGCAGTAAAAAAAAATATGAAGCCAAAAACGTTTAATAAGAAAACTTACAGAGGTTAAATTTTAACTTACGAACAGGCATAGATTCATAAAACATAGCCAAGGTGGCATACAACTGAAGCCCTGGGGACTCAGAAGGCTGAGATGAGAAGCTCCTTGAGCCCAGGAGTTGGAGGCTGCAGGAGCAATGAGTCATCATGTTTGTGACTAGCCACTGTAGTCCGCCTGGGCAATGGCCAGTGACCACCTGTTTCTTTTTAAAAAAGAAAGGAGTGAAAGAAACAGCTGACCAGAGCTTTAAGTAGACTCAAATGATCTGGGAACAAATACAGACAGTCTTCAATTTAATGACGGTTTCACTTACAAGTTTTTCACTTTATGATGCTGTGAAAGCATACACATTCAGTAGAAACTGTACTTCAGTTACTCACACGGTGACTCTGCTTTTCACTCTCACTACGGATTCAATAAACCACATGAAATATTCAACAGTGACGCATAAATTAGACTTTGTGTTAGATGATTTTGCCTAACTGTAGGCCAATGTCAGTGTTCTGAGCACATTTTAAGGTGGGCTAGGCTACACTGTGATGTATTAGGTCAGACAATAAAATATAACAAGAGTATGAGGACACAGAAGCCAACAAAAACAATACACAATAGGAAGGAAAACCTAAGAGATCAAGTTAAGGAAATTATTAGATACAAACTTTAAAGCAAGGATGTTTGTTGAAGGAAATGACATGTAAGTTTGAAATTTCAGGCAGAGACTGAAATATATGGAAATGAGTTAAATCGACATTCTAGAAATGAGTAATCAATAATTGAAATTAAAGTCAACAAATAAATTTTAAAGAAATTAGATTCAGCTAAATTTTCTTAGTCTGTCCCAATCTCTAAACACCCTTCTTCTGGATCTCCAAATACATGCATACATACATTTTAGACATTTTTTTAAAATCATGTCTTATATCTCTCTTTTCTTTCCTGTGTTTTTTTAACCCTTTTTTCCATATGTGTTTCAGATTCGATATTTTTTTTGAATCTGTCTTCTAGTTTACATATTCTCTTTTCAACTGTACCTAATCTAAAGTTTTCCATATTCAAGTTTGGTGGGAAGTCAGTAATGCTGATAGGAATGGAAGAACAGTGATATGGGTAAATATGAGAGTAAATCTAAAAAATATTTGTTGTAGATAATAATATCTAATAAGGTAAGGTTTAATGAAGTCGCATACACACATTTATAACAAAAAGGTCTAAAAAGAATACAGTAAAGAGGGCTTTAGAAAAAAGTGCAAATGTTCCAAGGTCCTTATATTATTCAGGAATAGGTAAAATTATCAATTCACATTAGGCTTTTAATATATAACGGTCACATGTTGTAGTCTCTGGCATAACTACTGACAGAACAGTGAGATAATATATAAGTATTAAAACAATGGAGGGAAGTGAAATGTTAAAAAAGATAACCTAGAAAAGAATCAAAATAATTTAAGTAATTTATTTTCAAAAAGAAGTAATTGATCTACAAAAAGAGAAAAGAGAAAACGAATAGAACAGGTGGGATAAATTAAAAAAAAAAACAGTACTTAAATGGTATATTTAATTCCAAATACTTCATTAAGAAATTAAAAGAACTAAATACTCTAAATAAAAGACAGTTATTATACTGGATTAAAACAACAACATCATCAATTAATGCTTTTCAACAATAACTCCCATACTGGATTAAAAATGATAGCAACAATCTTAACTGCTATAAGAGACATAATTAAAATACAAAAACAAAGACATATTGAAATGAAAAGGAATAAAAATATATATCATCTCAAACACTAGCCAAATAAAATTTGATATAATTTCATACTATTAAGACAAGATAGTTTAAGGGGGAAACTCATTCCTTAGAGATAAATAGGAACATTTCATAATGATAAGGAAGAAAATTATTTTTTTCTTTTTAAAAAATGAAACAAAAGATTTTTTTCTTTTATAATTTTGGAAGGATGGCCAGTGTCTATATAGACCCAGTAGCTTGCAGAAAGACTGAATCTGAACGTCAGACAAGTGGTTCACTAGAGATTTGCAATTTCATTATAATTATGCTTCCTGAAGCTACTCTTACACCTGCTATTTCAATACTTTGTTTAATACTTCCTGTTTTCAAGTTGAGATCTAAAGTCTGATCCCTAATGGTCCTGTTGACCGTTTGTACCTTGCTATCTTGGAAGCATCATCATTCAGGTGTTTGTCTCAGTCTTATATAACTTACTAGCCCCACTCTCAGGGCCAGAGTCGGTGGGTGTCAGAGAAATACAATGAAGAATGACAATGGCGTTTTGGGTTCTATTCCTGATCTTACTCCCATAATATCAGCTGATTTCTGTGTCCTCAATCCTTCTTGGCTGTGAGTTCCATGTCAGTCCTGATGGTGCCGTCACCTGAGCGGTAGGCTGCTCTGTTTTTACAACTGGGCGTGGTCTTCTCCTGGGCTCCATATTTTCCACTTCTTCTCTACCACCACCACCATCATCATCTTTTTCTTCTTCTTCTTTGTCTATTCCTCATGATGAATAATTTCACATTCCACCTCTACGAATTCTTCTTGTTCACTCCAGGAACTATGAAAATATCCTTGTTATGCTTCAAAGTCTGACAACTATCAGTTCTTCCTCTACCTCAGCTACCAACAAATTATATCGCCTCTTCCCCATATTCGTGTCTGAATCATGATAAAGTTATTCACTGCTTCACATTAATGGATTTACAGAATTATCAGACATTCTATGTTTCCAGTTATGTCTACCTTGATCTTCACCAAACACAAATATACCACTTACTAACTTCACTATGAAAAACATTTAGAAAAAAAATAATGCCAACTTTCCTGGAAAAGAAGCAGCCACTTGTCCCTGCTGATAACAGAAGTGTTGAGAGGTGCAGATCCAAGAGTGCTGACCTGAGGACGTGTCACAGACGGGTGGGGAGGAGTCTAACAACAAAAGTCATAAATGGTGAGGCTGCGGCTCCCCGCACAGACCAACAGCAGCAAACCATGGTGGAGTAGTGGGGTCTGTGCCCGACCCTACGGGTATGCAACTATTAATCAAACACTAACGTTTATTTCCCAAGGTCAAGGTGCCAGTAGTGTGAGGGTCTGGGTATGACCCTCTTTCTGGCTTGCAGATAGTAGTCCTCCTGCTGTAATCTCACATGGTGAATACAGAAAGAGCTGCAGTCTCTTACCCTTATTATCCTTATTATCTTTTACTCTTATTATCAGGGTACTAATTCTTTTGGGCTGTTGGGGGCTCCACTCTCAAGACCTCATCCAAACCTAATTCATTTCCACATACTATCATTTTTGGCAGTAAAGGTTTCAACATGTTAACTTTGGGGGGACAATAATATGCAGACCATATAACAGTTGCGATACAAAGCCCTCAAATGACCCCAGGATCATTCCAATTGCCTTTTACAACCACTTCCTTCTCTCAACTCTGGCAATCACTAATCTAACATCCATAACCAAATTTTGTTATTTCCAAAATATCACGTAAATGGAATTATATAGTGCGACCTTTGGAGATCCTCTAAATTACTGTGTGTATCAAGGTAAGTTACTTCTCATTTCATGGGACAACATTCCCCGGTGTGTACATGATACAATCTGTTTAGTCAAGGGCCCACTGAAGGACATTTGGCTGTTTCCACTGTTCAGAAATGATGAATAAAGCTCGGTATGAACCATCATGTACAGGCTTTTGTAGGAAAATGTTTTCATTTCGCCGGGATAAGTGTTTAAGAAGGCAATTGCCCGGTCACCTAGTGATTGCAAGCTTAACTTCATAAGACACGCCCACACCGTTTCTGTATCGCTGACCACACTCATCAGCAAGGCACAGGAGACCAGTTTCCACACATCCTGGCCAGCATTTGCTGTTGACACTTTTTTGTTTTAGCCATTCTGATAGGTGGATGATGATATCTCATTGTGGTTTTATTTTGCATTTCCCTGGTGGCTAATGTCTAAGGCACCTTCTCACATGCTTACATGCCATCTCTAAACCCTCCTCAGTGAAATACATCTTTTTCCAATTTTCTAATTGATTTTTTAATGTTTAATTTTTGAGAGTCCTTCATGCATTCTGTGTATTATTCCTTTGATGGATGTTTGGTTTGCAAATATTTTCTCTCGTTCTCTAGCCTTATCTTTTCATACTTTTCCCATGGCTTTTGTAGGACAATGAAGTTCAAATGGTCAATTTTTCTTTTTACAGACTGTGCTTTTAGCATCAAGACTAAGAACTATTTACCTGGCTCTCGATCCTGAAGAGTTCCTCCTGTGTATTTTTCCTGTGGTTTTATAGTTTTACCTTTGTATCAATTTTTGTATGACAAGTACTTATTTTTTCATTTTAAGTTTCTCATTGTATGAATTAAATTTTAAAATATGGCAACATATATTGATATTCAAATCAATAAGTGCATAAATACATAAATTAAAAGCAAAGCAATGACAAAAAGGTAATATTTTATACTTTTGTATTTCGCTGCCTTTGTTTTTGTCATGCCAGTTGCCAGAAATACTTAGTACTAAGTACTTAGTATTTTCTTTTCTAAAATTTTTGCTTTCTTTAAAGTTTGTCTCCAAGTCTCATTTTCTTGAGGAAGTGTTCCCTGACCACCTGTCCTGAATGGAGACACTCTCTTCCATGGCGCTGTATGGCGCTCTGACCACCTGTCCTGAATGGAGACACTCTCTTCCGTGGCGCTGTATGGCGCTCTGACCACCTGTCCTGAATGGAGACACTTTCTTCCCTGGCGCTGTATGACACTCTTTTTGTACAGTTAGTGCCACATGCAACTAGATTCTGGTCTTTTTTGCTTTATTTAATAAGTTCTCTTGTTACCACAGGGCCTTTGTACAAACTGTCTTTTGCAATCTTCCTTCCCAACAACCTTTCACTTGGTTGTTGTTGTTTTACCTTTCAGTTCTCAGTTCAAATGTTGCTTTCATGTAAGGTATTAAGTCCCCCAATTTTTTTTCTTTCTTTTTTTTTTTTTTGTAGAGACAGAGTCTCTCTTTATGGCCCTCGGTAGAGTGCCATGGCCTCACACAGCTCACAGCAACCTCCAACTCCTGGGCCCAGCGATTCTCCTGCCTCAGCCTCCCGAGCAGCTGGGACTACAGGTGCCCACCACAACGCCTGGCTATTTTTTGGTTGCAGTTTGGCCGGGGCCAGGTTTGAACCCTCCACCCTCGGTATATGGGGCTGGTGCCTCACCGACTGAGCCACAGGTGCCGCCCAAGTCCCCCAATTTTAAGATTTCATAGAACTGGTACTTAGTATAGTTGTTAGTTGTGATTTACTTGTGTGATTATCTGACCATCCCACTAGACCACACACTCTATGAGAGAGGAGCTATTTGGTCTGGGCCACTTTTGTATTTTCTACTTATAGCACAATGCCTGGCAAATAATGGAGACTCAGTAGATGTCTCTTGAACAAAAAATAAGTAAATGAGTGAATTTTGATTTTTAAATTTCAAAAGACAGGGGCTATGACTTACATTTTAACTGCATAGTGTCCAGATGCTGTAAGATTTAACACTTGATTTCTACAGGAGAACGCTAAGCACTTAGTTTCTCTATATAAGAAAGTGTTTAGGATAACAGCAATATTTACAGATAATTTTGATTGGGAACAGGGGGAAAGGTGGTACATGAAACATTTCCTGAAATATTCACTTGATTAGAGTTAAATAGCCATAATAATTTAAACAATCAGAATAATTACTTATATTTTTATTTCCTTTTGAACATAGAGCCATTGCTAATGAAATGTCTTATTATATTCCTTATGTAGTAAAATAAAAATTCATTATAGGGATGGGCAGGCAAGGAACACTATTAGTGGATGAATTTACACCAGAGCACTTTGTAGGCTGAATATAATATTGTGGCCTATTTTTGAGTTAAAAATATGCATTATTTTGTTTGGCACATTTCCATGTTGCGTGCTCCTGGGAGCCCAGTTGAACTGTGTCTTGTTTTTAACTCCCTCCACAGCTCTGTATTTTCCATCCCCCAGGTTGGATGGGAGTGAAAGTCACTTTGCTATTGTCAGCTGCACCTGAGCTCACAGACTCAGAAGGAGGGAAGGCAGAAGCCCCATGCAGAGGACTTTCCATTCTTAGCTAAACTGAGTTGCTTTGGCCTGAGGGTCTAATCAAGTATTATAAACACTGATTAAATAAGGTAGGTCATCTCCATCACCACTGTCCAGAGGAGGAAATGGAGGCACCACACAAGGGAATGAGTTTTGCAGACTCAGGAAGACAATTTGCTGGTGCTTGCTTCCTGTCCCTTGCAAGCGCCAGCAGAGAGCACTAGGGGAAGATAGAGCTGGAATCTGACGCCAACAGGTCACATTTGGGGGCGGAGGGGTCTCATTAAAACTCCTGTCTCACTGCCGTATATCCATATGCCTCATATCCAAATCCATGACAGAGGCGTTGCACATCTCCTGTCTTAACATCTAACAGTCTTTGCCAGACGGAGTGAAAAAGTTGATTACATACAGCTTTGCCAACATCTCTTGACAGGAAAGAGCAAAAAAAATCCTCCTGAACAAATGAAATGTCAGTCAAAGCTCAAACATATTAAAGCAAGATATGCTATATTATTTTCCTTGATTGGAGATTAACTGGTTTCTAATTAATTCCTGGGATGTATAATAAGTCAGCATGCCTGGTCTTATGATTTGGGAATATTCTTTAATCCAGTTTTATTGTTGTTGTGGTTGTGTTTTCACTCAGGTGCCCACCTCCTTGTAAAGTGGGTATTATCATGCAGCTGCCATAGAACTTATGTGAGAGTCACTGCTTTGGGAAATGAATCAGGGGCCGAGCTGGGAATTTCTTCTTTCTTTCTTAATGAGCTATAGTCTAGCGAGTGTTAAAGCAGGCCAAGATTTAAGGGGGAAAAAACCGAGTTCGAGATGCTCACGTCTTGACAGCCCCCACCCCCAGCCCTGCTCTGAGCTCCTGTTCCCCGCACAGGGAGGTTTCAAAGAAACTGTGCTGCTTGGCAGAGTGGGCGGGAGGCAGGGAGGTAAAGGAGGATTTTAGCATTAAATAAGACTTTTAAAATGGGTTGCGAATTTTCAAGGCAGGTAATGTATCACAGGAAGTCAGTGGAATTGGTGCAGGTTCTGTGACATTCGCCTTCTACTCTCTCCGCAGTGGCTTTTCTCGATGCTTTCATGGGGGCAGGACTCTCCCGCCTCCCCCCTTTACTCATGGGACTCTGAAGGAGAGGCACCCCTCGTTCTGAACTCTTGTTGTGGGGAGAATTTATGAAACTGATCCAGAGACCTCCACATGGCCTCCAATCTCTTCCTTAATTTAGAACGTTAGCACTAAATGCTATAGATTTTACTAGATTCTTGCACCTGAAAATGTTGCCTCAAGAACAGAAGAACTGCCATCACCAGGGAGCTTATTAGCAATACAGAATCTCCACCTAGGCCTCCCTAACCTGATCATGCCATTTAAATAATACCCTCAAGTGATGTGTGTGCACGCGAAGGTTTGAGAAGTATTGCTCTAACCCCCTGATCTTACAGGTTAGGGAACTGTGGCTCTGATCTCAGAAGTTATCGGCTTCCGTCACACAACAGCAAACCGAGGGCCGCTGTTCTGCTTTCTGCTGGCGTACTTCTCTTTAGGACGCCCTTGTCTTGAACCTTGAACTAAGACTTATTTGTGTATGTGTGAGCACTAGCAAACAAGCTCCTCGTTCACACAGCCAGAAATTGTGTCTGGGTTTGCACAGTAGAGTTGTCAAACGCATCGAGCACAGTGCCTGTACGTGCAGAAGCCCACAAGTGTGGCTATTATAATCTTACCATATTATTAGCACTAAGAGCTTTTGTTATCATTACTGTTACATGTGTTGTAGAAGTAAGAGAAAATGGTGACGGTTTCTCAGAGAGAGTGTCTTGGCCACCAAATGCCTTGCAGACTAGACTAGGAGATGGGGGAGGCTGCCAGGGTGGGAGGAGGATTTATTTTTGCTCACATTCCCATCAGAGGCAGGGAGGTTGTTAGCTGGCTCCTGTAATCATGAGAGGCTGCCCTTTCCCTGGTTCCTTGGCATTGATGAAGCCAATGGTTGAGGAGTCGTCTCTTCACGCAGAGGACACTGTGAGGGAATCAACACCCTCTGCTAACTGCAGGCTCAGCCATTCTGTGTAAACAGGAGAAAACTCCCTTTCTGGTCAGCAAAATCTCTGCTCTTAATTCTTTTCTTCCTGTCCTTTTATTCTTTCCCCTTTTCTCCCGTTCACATTTATTGAGCACTTGCTTTGTGCCTCAGTAAGCACTGGCAGAGTGTAGGGTGCTTGTTATCGCCCTCCAGAAGATCGTGTAGTGAGAGAAACAGATGCATGTAGCTGCCAGGAGATGAGAGCTGCGAGAGGATATGGGGAAACGTGATGAGCGAACGGGAGAAAGGCTGGGGAAGAGCCAGGCCAACCAAGCAGCCCCAACAGCTGCGTGTACTGACGGAAGAAGTGGCTCTGCAGCTGTGCTACTGGAGTCTTCAAACGGGAGGCACTGGGGAAGCCTCCCCTGGGAAAGAACATCTGAGTCAGGCCTTGCTGGCCCGGTCGTGTTTCACCAGCTTGTGGAATGAAGAAAAGGCCATGAGGGTAGAAGGAAAAGCGTAATAAGCAAAGACAGGGTGGATCGGGAACGTGCTCAGAGAACAGAAAACGGCTTCATTAACTCAGGGGTATGCGGAGGGGGTGAGAGGGGTGATGTTGGAAAGGCAGAATGAGTTTTGATTTTGAAGAGTCTTGAATGTCTTTTTAGAGTCTGGCCTCTATCTTCTCTACTGAGAAATTTTAAGTATTTAACTGACACACATAGATTTGAGTTTTAGAAACACACTTCTGGCATCTGGCTGTGAGGAGAAACTGGAGCAAGGAAGACCACATTATAATGCTATGAACAGAGCTCGGGCCAGAGTCGGCAAGCCCGCGGACCAGAGCAGGTGTGGAAGGGATGGATCACATGCGGAGAAGTCTCTTTTCTTCCCCACGTCTCCCTGGGAAGTGCAGAGCAGGAGATGCTGAGCCTAAGATGCACATCTGGGGCTCACACAAGTCACATGTGGTAGAGTCTCCTTTGTTCCTTCATATTTAAATATAAAGAAGAGCTGTAAAGAGAAGGAAATTAAGGACACACTTAGTTATACTTGGAAGTTCATCTCCATGAGTCCTCGGTATGTTTTTCTCCTTCTACAATATTCTCATGAACTTACCTGTGGCCTTTTCACCTTACAAGTGACTCAGAACTGGGCTCAAACTTTGACAGCAGTACTCAGGCATTGATGGTGTTTCTTTGCCAGAAGTTGGATCCCTTCTCTTCTTCTACTTCTGGACCAGGGATGCCAGATCCAGAGCCCCGGGAGAGTGATGAGTGGGGAAAATGAGCACGAGCCCTGTAGGAGATGTTCAGGTCACTTGCTTAGGGTCACGACAAGGTGACAGCAGGGATTCCCGTGGCCTGCGCGGCAGTGCCAGTGGACTCCACACACAGATAGGATCACCACCATTCTGCTGACTGCATGTGGAGCAGTGTTTGACTTCAAACGGTTGAACCACGGTTGCATCTTGTTCTTGAATCACAAGGTTTAAACAGCAGTGCCATGTTTAATTAGAACCTGAGTAAGACTTTGCTCTGAGACAGAACAACCTCTGAAATGGATCCTTTCATCTCTGAAAGGTAAAAGCCTCATCCATGTGAAATCAGCAAAGGCAGAGTCAATCAGAATTAGAGGTCTGAATTATAGGATGGGGAAGAACTTTGTAGAACTATATAGAAACACTAACTGATTGCTAATTTCTCCAAGTAGAAGTCTAACAGGGCCTTGTTTAATAAATACATTTTTGTGTGTTGTAAATATAGTTTTAAAAGTGATTAGCAAGTTCACTTTTTAAGTAGCATTAACATAGCTCCTTTAATTGAATGTGGAGGAAGCGATAGTCTGGCAGGTGGGCAGGCCAACTTTGAGAACAGAAAAATATCTTTTCACATTTTTACTCCTCTATCCAATAGCTATCTAATCTTGAACACTTAGCTGTTCAGAATGCTCATCTCTCATCTTTAACCTGAGAATAATAAAATCCAACCAAATGGAGAGCCATACAGCATGAGAATGCATGTAAAGTACTTGTCCCATAAGGGTGAGCACCATTTATTTTCTTTGAACTTTTCCCCCACAGAATAAAATGTGCTTCTTTTCAGACACATCAAGTGAATGTCATTGATCTCTTGTCAGCAGAGATGGTATTTTTAAAATTTTATTTTTTAAATTAAGGTACAATAAAATTGAATCTTTTGGGGGATATGCTATTCTATGAATATCCATATCTATAGGTTGGTTTAACTACAGAGTGAAGAACAGTTACATCTCTGCAAAAAAAATCTCTACTGCACTGCTGATTTGTAACCCTCCCACACCCCTACCTCTTGGCAAAAACGGATACATTCTCTGTCACTTCAGGTTTGCTGGGACTATCCTGTACATGGAATTATGCACCGTGTGAACTTTTGAGATGAACTTCTTCCACTTCATAGAATGCCTCTGGTTTTCATCCAAGTTGTGTGCACCAACAGTTTGCTTCTTTCCATTGCTAAGTGGCATTCCCATTGTGTGGCTGAATCCCGGTTTGTTTACCCGTTTACTCATTGAAGGATACGTGGATTACTCACAGACGTGGCAACTGTGAGCAGAGCTGCTGTAACATGTGATACTCAGGTTTTGTGTGCATACTCACTTCCGTATCTCCTAGGTAAAATGCCCAGTAGCATGATTTCTAGGTCACATGGTAAATACCTGTTTAGCTTCATTTCCCAGAATGGCTGCACTATTTTGCACTCCCGCCAGCAACACACGAGAGTCCCGGTTGCTCTGTGTCCTCAGCGCATTGGCGTTATCAGTAGGTTTGATTGTAGCTGTTCTACTGGATGTGTAGCGATAGCTCACATGGTTTTAGTTTGCATTTCCCAATGGCTAGTGATGTTGATCACTTTTTCCTGTTTTCACTTACTTATTGTTAACCATACGCACCTCCTTTTAGGCAAAGTGTTCAAGTTTTTTGAGTATTTATTTTTAGAAATGGTCTTGCTCTGTAACCCAGGCTGGAGTGCACTTGGGCAATCTTAGCTCATGGCAACCTTGGATTCCTGGGCTCAAGCGATCCTCTTGCTTCAGCCTCTGCAGTAGCTGGGACTGCAGGTGTATTCATCACCACACCCAGCTAATTTTTTAAAAATGTTTTTTAGATATAGGGTTTTCACTCTGCTGCCCAGGCTTGTCTAGAACTCCTGGCTTCAACTGATCCTCTGTCTTCAGCCTCCCAAAATGCTGAGATTACAGTCATAATCTCAGGTCCTTGCTCACTTTTTTTTTTTTTTGCAGTTTTTTGCCAGGGGCCAGGCTTGAACCTGCCACCTCTGGCATATGGGGCTGGCGCCCTACTCCTTTGAGCCACAGGCGCTGCCCATCCTTGCTCACTTTTTAAATGGGTTATTTTTCCACTACTGAAACTTTGCTACCTCTAGATCAATTTGAGAATTAACATTTTTACCTTGTTGAGTCTTCCAGTCCATCAGTGCTCTGTGTCTCTCCACTATCATGATTTCTTTTATCAGAACTTTTATTTTATTTTATTTTTTATTAAATCATAACTGTGTACAATAATGCGTTTGTGGAGCACAATGTGCTGGTTTTATATACAATTTGAAATACAACAAACTCAGCCTTAAAAAAGATGGAGACTTTACCTCTTTTATGTTTACATGGATGGAGCTGGAACATATTCTTCTTAGTAAAGTATCCCAAGAATGGAAGAAAAAGTATCCAATGTACTCAGCCCTACTGTGAAACCAATATAGAATCACCCACACTCCCATATGAAAGCTATAACGCAACTTTTGTCAGAACTTGATGGTGTTCACCTAGAGATACAGTAGAGGTTTTGTTAGCTTCATAACTATTGTTTTTTAACTATTGAAGAGAGCACATTTTTTAGTTGCTGAAATGTCGTTGCTACTGTATAGATGTACAATTAATTTCTTTGTATTGATTTTGCTACATTCACTTATTATTTGTAGGAGCTCTTTTGTAGATTTCTTGGGATTTTTCTACGTAGAGAACCATGTTATCTGTGAATAGGAATTCCCCCCCCAGACTTCTGCTAAAGTGGTTCTCTGTCCAAGGCGGGTGACCCTCTCCCAATCCCGTGTAAATGCTACTACGCATCTACACTAATAAGGGAGAGGGGGAAATGAGAACCTCTCTGGCAATTTGGCGGTGCTTCAAATTTGCACCTTCTTCCCCCGCCTCCCTGTGGTCGTTTCCTCTTATGAGTCTTTAAAGAGATGCTCCGTCCATTCTGTCCAACGTCTACAGCTGCGTCCCTCTTACCTTGAGCCAAAACCAAGGCCTGGGTTTGGGGTATTTTCTCCCCCCGTTGTATTTCCCCATCTACTGCATTTTCGGCCCCCAGCTCTCCAGTTCCTTTTCCGACCTCGGTCCCAGACGGATACTCAGGGCTGAGCAGCAGAGGAACGTCAGAGGGTGTTAAGCCCGCAGCTTTGGCTTCCCACCACCATGCGCTGAGAAACTGAGTTAAATGAGTCTGGACACTGGGCAGGAGAAAACTTTAACTCGGTTTATGTTCAGATTATTTCAAATTAGTGAGTTAACGAACCTCTTAAATCACAGAAATTATCTGGATCAATTTACAACATAGGAATCAATAAAGGCCTTCCTTGCTCGGCCAGTGTGGTTGTGGCGGTTTTAATGTGGGTGCGCATGCGCGCTGACCGTCGGGGCAACGCCTGGAGGACAGGAGGCCCGGGGCGCCCCCAGCTAGAGACGCGGCGCGGAGGAGGGGGGACAGCAGCTCTGGAGAGCCTGTTTCCTCGGGTTCTGTCTGGTTCTGGGGAAGCACCTTGCACACCTCTGCGCTCTGGAAATACCTTCCTCTGGCTGATAATCTGGCTGGTGAGGTTAACCCATCTAACCCCGGGAAAACGGCTTTGCAGCTTCCTGCTGTTTGAGAATGGACTCGGAAGAAAAGTCGCCCCTCCCTTGAGTTGCTCTTGTTCGTCACCCTGCACCTGTCGCTCCGCTGGGGATCTGGAGCCCACGCCCCTCCCCGCCCCGCCCGGCGCCCTGGTCCCGGCTCTGCGCCCTCAGTCCGGCTCCTGCGCCTTCGATCTGCGTTCTGCGCCCTGGATCCCTGGTCCCCGCCCGGCGCCCTGGTCCCCGCCGGGCGCCCCGAGCCTCCCCGCGGCCCGCCACGTCGCCACCTGGCGGCTCCACAGCCGCACGAACAGGAAAAAACAAAGGCGTGTTTTCCAGGCTTTTCCACAAGCCATTTCTTCTTCTTTTTTTTTTTCAATAAAACATTTTAATAAATGTTTTAAAAAATGTATTGGTAAAACGTTTCCTTACAAATGTGTCAAACGATCTATGAACCAAGTGTATGGTGCCCCACGATCATACTAATGTACACAGCTATGGTTAATAAAAATAAATAAAAAATAAAAAAAATGAAAAGATTGTAAGATTGTAAGCCATTACTTCTGCTGGGTTCAGTTGGGTTAGGATGAATTTACAGCAAAGTTGTGCATCATCTTAGGCCCCTGCCCGAGCCATTTCTCCCATCCTAGGTGCACCGGCCCAGAGGTGTCAGGTCAAGAAGAAAGCGACGGGGTTTCTGCAAAGACAGGAACGATTATGGAGAGAAAATGGTGCTACTGAGATGCCGCTGTGTCGAGTTTGCTTCTCTGCCTGGGTAACTCCAGGAGTTTTTAATCTCCTTAGCACAGACAACCTGTTTGGACTAGGAGCTCTTTTTGAGGTTTTGAGTCCGGGTTTGGGTCACTGATAGAGAATGGCTTTCACACCTCGCTCCCTCTCCACCTCTGCTCTGCCTCAGCCCCCAGGAGGGCTTGGTTGTTCCATGGGCTATGTCTCTCCCAAAATCAAATCTGGAGTTTTTATGTTCTCTGGAATTTTTAGTGTTCTAGTTGAAAATGCCAAAATGAACACGAGCTGCTTCAGTAATCCTGATGGAAACATAAATCTGGGCTGTGTTTTTATTTCACAGCTGTTGGCTCCTCATCTCTTTTCTCCAGATCACATCTCTTTTCCCCAAATCACTCACTTCCGGAATTCCTCTTTCCTTTTTCCCTCCGGTTTCTCCATCTGCGACACGTGTATATGTTGTAATTCTTTATGTGTGTGTGTATATGTGTGCATGGTGTGAATGTATTATGTATGTATATTATATATGCTTTTTATTAAACTTATGGGTAAACAAGAAAAAAAGGCGTATCTGCATTTCAGGATCGCCCACTTGGTAAAGATTTTGAACTCTGCGTCCAGTTGTGTGCCCCACCCCAGAACCTTGTCACAGCATTGTCCGCAGGATCTGAAGACTTGGTGCAGGGGCCTCCCAGCCTGGCTTTCTCCCCTCCCCATAGCTCACGGTTGCCCACCAAATTCAGTATACTTGCGAGCTGTCGTAGAAGCCAGCCAGGAGCTTCAAAATTAGTGTATTATCTTAAGTACCCACACAGCAGCCTCTTCAGTCTAAGCCATGAAAGAAGAGTGATTATGGGGCAGCAGGAGAGAGGAAGAGGAAATGGCACCAAATTATCTGTGTGTTGGAAGATCAACCTCTGTACAGTCGAGTATCAAAGTGATTTATTATTATACATGAAGTTAGAAACACTTAAGGACAAGGACTAGAGCTATTTCATATTTCAAAAAATATATTAAAATTTGGTAATTGTACCCTAACCCAGTCAAAAATATACTTAAAGACCCAACAATCAGTTGGAACCCATCTGAATATTAAAATTGGAGACTATTGTCAGGTGAACTGATAAAAGTCTATAATTATCTGGATCACTAACACAAATTTCATCAATAACACAGAATTGAAAAAAGAACATTATAAATTTTCCTGACATTTTGGTAGAGATCCTCTGTACCAAAACTTAAAGTTTAGTTCTTTAATCATAGTGAATTCTTTATATTAATAGTCAGTTTACATAAATGACTGTTAATTTTTCACAAGATTATATTATTAAGCTTGCCTATATGATATTTCAAAACCACATTTAAAAAACCAAAATTTGACAGTGGAAATTCTCTTTTAGGCAAATAAGTTGGCAATACTAGGATTTATAGGTAACAATTTGGGTAGAGTCTTTTAAAACATATAAAAATGAGACCAAGACATCAAATTATCAGTAACTTGGATCTTTTTAGGGAGGAGTAAGTAGCCTCACCAATGACAATACCTCTAAGAGTCTTAGTGTGGTATTGCACCCCATAAAACCTTAACTGAACCCCAGAATCTAGATCACATTTCTCTTTCTCTGTTTGAAAGGCAAAGGATATATATATATATATATATATATATATATATATATTTAGAAATATTTCCATAATAACATTTTAAAATGTTAAAGATCCATAAAAGTGAAACCCTCTGCTTTCTGGAAATTGGACACATCACTCACACGTTCCTGGTACAGAAGGGGCCTGCAGAGGAGCTGTGGTGTAAGGTCGCAGACAGAGTGTCTCGCAGCAGCACCATCCTGAAAGACATGACTGTGACTAACAGGGAAGGCAGGGGAAGAATATCCCATAGGTGATTTAAAGTACAGAATAGAAAGGAAGTGATGGGACAAAGGAACAAAAAGGAATGAAGGAGAGAGAGTGACAACAAACTCCGTGTTCATGTGCCACATTATTCATTTACTTAACAAATATGTATAAATATCCTCCAACAAGAACATAAACAAGTATTGGGCTCTGAGGCAATTCTAGCATCCAAATTCCTTGGTTAATTTCCCAAGTAAATATTAAGGAAAATCAAGAATCAATGAACAAACAGAAGTAAAATTCCAAAACGAGAGTGGGAGATTTAGAACATTTTTATGGTCCAAGGATCGTTAACATCACCCTCACATGGCCGCTTGTTAGAAACGCATTTCCAGGAATTATCACCGTGGGACCTATGCTTGGTTTAGCGTGTTACTGTCGTCATTGTAAAATTAGTCTTTCAACGAGGTCCCGGGAATTTTTATTCTGCACTGGACGTCACACTTTGGGTAGCTGGTCCTGTGCGGACTCTTGGGGCCCCACCTCAGCACTACCAAATAAGATCTCAGATGATAAATTAGTGAAAAACTAAAGTCTCCAGCCTCCAAGCCAACTGCATGGATGCTTCTTGGCCAGGGGTACCCCAGAAAAAATGTTAAAGCTGAAACATGGACCATGAGGAGTTGGGAGATCAGACACACCTCACTATGGCCTCTCCCTTTTGCAGTTAATTGTTGTACCGAGAAGATTCTAAGTCATCAGCAGGCCAAAAGCCATGTAAGGTAACGTCAAACCACATCTGCAGGTCATCATATTCCATAACAGATCATTGGAATCTCAGTATATGTCTGGTGGCTTACTCTGCCTCTGAGTAAGCGGCTTCCTTTCTATAACTTAAAAGATTCCAGGTCTTTAGACAAAGCTTCATTTCTTTCTTTCTTTCTTTCTTTTTTTTTTTTGCAGTTTTTGGCCAGGGCTAGGTTTGAACCCACCACCTCTGGCATATGGGGCTGGCACCCTACTCCTTTGAACCACAGGTGCTGCCCCAAAGTTTCATTTCTTTAACCAATTATAAATCGAAGAATCTTTAAACCAACCTCTAACCTGTAAGCTCCTGCTTCGATTTTCAGGCCAAACCAATGTGTGCAGTATGCATTCCCTGTATTGATTAATGATTTTATAGTGTTAACTAAAATAAAATCTTCAGGCTCCCCCTCAGTGGCTGACTGGCTGGACTCCCTCTTATCCAGAGGAAACCCTGAGACTGAGTTGCTAGCTGTGAGGAAGGAAATCAGACACACCTCATCATGTCCCCTGCCTTCTTAGAGATGTCCTCTGTGACTCACTACAGGCCTAAGGCTCTGCAAGATACACCTGCAGGTCCTGAATAGACACGACAAACCTCCTGAGTCTGGACTTAGTTCTGTAGTTCCTGATTTACAGACCCTTACCTTAACTCACACGTTCCTGACACCTCTCCTGGTCTTTTAGACAAAGCCTAACCTTTTCAGCTAACTGTTAACTAAAGAATTTTTAAACCACCTATAACCTGAAAGCCCCTCATGCCCTACTTTGAGATGAGATATCCCAAACCCATATATGTCTTCCATGGATTGATTTATGACTTACCTCTAATTCCTATCTCCCTAAAATGTATAAAACCAAACTGTAACCCCACCACAGCAGGTCTGCTTGCGTAAAGCTTCCTGGGCACTGCTCTGGGCCATGGTCATCCTCAAATTTGGCTCAAAATACATTTTTTTTTTTTTTTTTTTAGTAAATAGTAAATTTTATTTTTTTTAAATTTTCTCTATACGTGTACATGTATTTATTTAGTTTCCACTTTTTGCCTTCACAAAATTAAAGAGGCTTAAAATTTAATAATAATAACAATATTTAAGATAAGGACTAGAAACAAAAACCTTGTAAAGAATGAACAAAGATAAATACATTCAGAAAAGAAATCAGATGATTGCTGCAACAAAATATTGAGCAATATTAATAATAATAATGCAAAAAAGTAACATTCACATTGTCAGATAAAAGTATGTCTATCATAGAATGCTTTTACTCTGAGGTTCAGTATGGAGTCATCAGTTAACTTCTTTTTTTCTTTTTTTTTCCCCAAAGTCTCAAAAAATAGACAACTAATATTCATAAATAAAAATAAAAGATAATTTTTAAAAACAGATCATGCCAAATCTTATAGACGATAGAAAAAGAAGAAATACTTCAAAATCATTCTCATCTGGATATACCTGCTTTTAAAATTGGAAAGAATATATTATTATAAGGGGAAATTACAAATGTATTTCACTTATAAATGAGGATGCAATATCCTAAACTACATATTAATAAGTTGAATTAAAAATTATTGTTCAAAGGCAGCACCTGTGGCTCAGTGAGTAGAGCACTGGCTCCATATACCGAGGGCGGCAGGTTCAAACCCGGCCCCAGCCAAACTGCAAAAAAAAATAGCTGGGTATTGTGGCAGGTGCCTATAGACCAAGCTACTCGGGAGGCTGAGGCAAGAGAATCACGTAAGCCCAGGAGTTGGAGGTTGCTATGAGCTGTGTGATGCCATGGCACTCTACCGAGGGTGATAAAATGAGACTGTGTCTCTAAAAAACAACAACAACAATAAAATTATTGTTCAAATAATGTACTTTGGTCAAAATTAAATCCAATTTATGTGAGAATTAGTCATAATTTTCTTTGCTATTTTTTTCTTTCCCTTTCCTTCACCCCCTTCCCTCCTTCTCTCTCTGTCTGAACTCCCCTTCCCTCACTCTCACCATGTCATTAATTGTCATTAATTGTCCTCATATCAAAGTTGAATACATAGGATTCATACTTCTCTATTCCTGTGATGCTTCATTAAGAATAATGTGTTCTACCTCCATCCACATTAATACAAATGCTGCAAAATCTTCATTTTATTAATGGCTGAATAGTATTCCATGGTATACATATACCACAGCTCGCCAATCCATTCCTGGGTTGAGGAGCATTTAGGCTGTTTCCATATTTTAACATTTATAAATTGAGCTGCGATAAACAGTCTAGTACAAGTGTCTTTTTTTAAAAAAATTAAATCATAGCTGTGTGAAATTGGTCTAAAGTTCTCCTTTTTAGTTGGGTCTTTTCCTGGTTTTGGTATCATGGTGATGTTTGCTTCATAGAACTTGTTGGGGAAGATTCCTTCCTCCTCAATTTTTTGGAATAATTTCTGCAATGTAGGAATAACTTCTTCTTTGAAGGTTTGATAGAATTCTGGTGTGAAGCCATCTGGACCAGGGCATTTTTTTGTTGGGAGATTTTTTATTTATTTGATCTCCGTGCTTGAAATTGGTGTGTTCAGGAGATGTATTTCATCCAGGCTAAGTCTAGGGAGAGAGTTTGATGTCAAATATTGATCCATTTCTTTCACATTGTCAGATTTCTGGGCATAGAGTTTCTGGTAGTATTCAGAGATATCTCTTGTATCTCTCTGGCATCAGTTTTTATTTCCCCTTTATCATTTCTGATTGAGGTTACTAAAGATTTAACTTTTTTATTTCTAGTTCGTCTGGCCAAAGGTGTATCTATTTTATTTATTCTTTAAAAAAAACAGCTTCTTGTTTCATTAACTTTCCGAATGATTCTTTTGTTTTCAATTTCATTAATCTCTGATTTAATTTTGGATATTTCTTTTCTTTTGCTGGGTTTAGGCTTAGATTGTTCTTCTTTTTCCAATTCCATCAGATGGCTTGTGAGTTTGTTCATGTGCTCTCTTTCTGTTTTTTGAATGTAGGCTTCTAAAGCAATAAATTTTCCTCTCAGGACTGCTTTTGCTGTATCCCACAGGTTTTTGTAGCTTGTGTCTTCATTGATGTTATACTCAAGGAAGTTAATGATTTCCTTTTTTATTTCTTCCTGCACCCAACTGTCATTCAACGTAAGGTTGTTTAACTTCCATGCCTTTGTGTGAGGTTGAACGTTTTTCTTAGAGTTGAGTTCCATTTTTAGTGCCTTATGGTCTGAGAAGATGGATGGTAAAATTTCAATTCTTTTGATTCTGTTGAGGTTTGTTTTGTGTCAATTTCGGGGAATGTTCCACGAGATGATAAGAATGTATATTCTTTATCTTTGCGATGTAGTGTTCTATATACATCTATCAAGCACAGTTGTTCTAGGGTCTCCTTTAAATCTTTTATATCTTTGTTTAATTTCTGTTCAGAGACTCTGTCCAGTGCTGAGAGAAGGGTGTTAAAGTTCCCTGTTATCATGGTGTTATGGGATATCATATTGCTCAGATTAAGTAAGGTCTGTTTCAAGAATCTGGGAGCATTAAGTTGGGTGCATAAATATTTAGAATTGAAATGTCTTCTTGTTATATTTTTCCCTTGACCAATATGAAGTGATCATCATTTTTTTTATTTACTTTAGTTGCTTTAAATCCACATGTATCTGAAAACAAGATTGTAGCCCCACTTTTCTTCTGAATTCCATTTGCCTAAAAAAATTGATTTCCAACCCTTAACTCTGAGTTTTAATTTGTCTTTTGATGTGAGGTGTGTTTTGTGCAGACATCAAATAGATGGCTTGTGTTTTTAATCTAATCAGCCAATCTATGCCTCTTCAGTGGGGAATTCAAGTCATTGACATTTATTGAGATAATTGATAAGTATGGTAGCATTCTATTCATCTTATTTTGTGAAAGTCAATTGCTTGGTTTTGTCTTTTACATCATTGTGGAAGCTAGGTTCTGTCTTTTAATTTCTGGGTGTTTACTTTGTTGAAGGTCCATTGTGATGGTCAGTGTGTAGAACTGAATTGAAGTATTTCCTGTAAAGTTGGTCTTGTTGTGGCAAATTTCCTCAATTTTTGCATATCAGTAAAAGATTTGATTTCTTTATCAATTTTAAAGCTCAGCTTAGTGGGATATAGAATTCTGGGCTGGAAATTGTTCTGTTTAAGTAGATTAGAGGTAGATGACCATTGTCTTCTGGCTTGAAAAGTTTCATTAGAGAAGTCCATGGTTACCCTGATGGATTTCTCCCTGTAGGTCAGTTGGCACTTACTCCTGGCAGCTTGTAAAACAATGAAGGAAATTGCTGAGAAAGTGGGAAACAATCAAAAAATAATGAAGGGAATTGCTGAGAAAGTGGAAAATAACCAAAAGGAAATCCAAAAACAGAATCAAACAAGAGATGAACGATATGAAGAATACAGAAAGGATATAGCAGAGCTGAAGGAACTGAAGCAGTCAATTAGGGAACTTAAAAATGCAATAGAAAGTATCAGCAGAAGAAAGAATCACAGAGGTAGAGGATAAGGCTCTTGAGATAACTCAGATAGTTAAAGAGGCAGAAAAGAAGAGAGAGAAAGCAGAATGTTCACTGACAGAATTATAGGACTTTATGAAGCGTTCAAACATACAAGTTATGTTTTCCCCTTTCCCAGAAGGGGAAGAAGAATGCTCCCCAGAGAGCCATTCTAGAGAATATTATAAATGAAAATTTCCCAAATATCACCAAAGATTCTGACATACTCCTTTCAGAGGGATGTCAGTCCCCTAGTCACCTCAACTCAAATAGAGCTTCTTCGAGACACATTGTGATGTCAAAACTTTAGATAGATTCATCATAAGGTATCTTGGAGAAGAAAGGATTTTGCAAGCTGCCAGGAGTAAGCGCCAACTGACCTACAAGGGCAAATGCACCTACCACTTGCCAGTTCTCCACCGCTTTTGTCCTCCTCGTGGGGTCCAGAAGTCTCTCTCTGACTCCCTGCGTCACCAAAGGAAAGTTTCTGGGCAGATTTCACCAGCCGGTAAAACACCAAGACAGTATGATCTTCTCAATACATGTAAAAAAAAAAAAAAACCCAAAACCAAAAAACAACATTTGACAAAATTTAGCATCCTTTTTTGATAAAAACACTTAAGAAAATTGTCAGGCAGACAGGACATTTTTAAACTGATAGAAGCCATCTATGACAAGTCCACAAACAATATCATTCTTAGCAGAGAAAAACTGGATTTCTGCTTAGAACTGGAACCAGACAAGGATGTCCACTATAACCATTACTATTCAACATAGTGCTAGAAGTCCTGGCCAATGCAATTTGGCAAGAGAAGGATGTGAAGTGTATCCAAATGGGGAAAGAGGAGGTAAAATGATCCCTTTTTGCTCACAATCTGATCTTATACTTAGAAAATTCCAAGGACTCCACCATGAAACTCCTAGAAGTGATCAAGAAGTACAGCAACGTCTTAGGATATATAAAACCAACATTCACAAATCAGTAGCATTCCTACACGCCAACCACAGTCAAACTGAGAATCATATCAGAGATACAATTTCCTTCACAATAGCACCAAAGAAAATAAAATACCTTTTATTTACTTAACAAAGGATGTGAAGGCTCTCTACAAAGAGAAGTACAAAACACTGAGAAAAGAAATAGCAGAGGATGTTAACAGGTGGAAGAACATACTGTGCTCAAGGCTGGGAAAAATCAACATTGGTAAAATGTCTGTACTACCCAAAGCAATCTAAAGATTTAATGCAATCTTTACCAAAATACCAACATCATACCTTGAAGATCTTGAAAAAAAAAAAAATAGTTCTGGGTATTGTATGGAACCAGAAAAATCCCCAAATTGCCAACACATTTCTGCAGCATAAGAACAAATCTGAAGGCATCATGTTATTAGACTTATACAAGTCTATAAGCATTCAAAACATCATGGTATGTTTATGACATAAAAATAGAGATGTAGATCTATGGAACCATCACAGAGAACCCAGAGATGAAATCTGTCTCATATCACTATCTGTTTTACTTTGATAAAGTAGAACAAAAGCATACACTAGGGCAAAGAATTTCTATTTAATAAATGGTGCTGGGAGAACTGGTTAGCTACATGTGAAAGTTTTATAAATTATGGGATTATATAAATGGAATATTAGAATATTATATACACATTTAAATGATGGTATACCAATTCTATTGACATAGAAAATGTTGATTGAAAACAGATAATATAATCTGTACTGATTTGCTCTGGATGCTGGAATTTTATGGAAATTTCACACAAATTTCTCTTATTTAACAGTGAATGTATCTATATATAAATAAACATATCATTATATATATGTATATATAACACATATATACTTTTCTGCTAAGTAGTGGCTTTTTATTTGTTAATTTCAGGCTAATGTGAGGACACATACATTTCCCTTACACTGTTTGCATTTGTAAAGTAATGCAAATTACCTCTCACCACTTACAAAAATTAACTCACAATGGATAAAAGATTTAAATGTAGGACACAAAACTATGAAAACTCTTGAAGAAAATGTGGAAAAAATTTATAACAATACAGATCATGGGAAAGAATTTATGAAGAAGAACCCAAAGGCAATCACAGAAACACGAAAAATAAATCAATGAGACCTGATCAAGTTTAAAAGCGTTGGCACAGCTAAGGGCACAATCAACAAAGCAAAAGGACTGTCTTCAGAATGAGAGAAGATAATTGCATGCTGTAAATCCAACAAAAGGCTAATAACCAGGATCTACAAAGAACTCAAGCAAATCAACAAAAAAAGACCAAACAGCCCCATTACGATATGAGCAAGAGACATGAATAGAATCTTGCCCTTAACACTCTCATGAGGACAGATGAATGGCCAAAAAACTCAGGAAAAATATGCTCATCATCTCTAACGATTAGAGAAATACAAACCAAAACCACGTTGTGAGATCATCTAAGCTCTGTGAGAACGGCCCACATCACAAGGTTCCAAAGTAACAGATGCCAGCCTGGGTACAGAGAGAAGGGAACTCTGGTGCACTGTTGGGGGGACTTCAGACTGCAAACTAGTACAGCCTTTATGGAAAAAAGTATGAAGAGTACCCCAAAAAACTAAAAGTAGACCTTCCATTTTATCCTGCCATCCCATCAGTACTCTTACCCAAAAGAAGAAAAAATTACATAAGGCCATCTGCACTCAAAATGTCTAAAAAAGCCCAATTTATAGTTGCAAAAATGTGGATACAACCAAAGTGCCCTTCAACACACGCATGGATGAATAAACCATGATATATTTATACCATTAAATACTATTTAGCCACAGAAAAGATGGAGAATTTTTTTTTTTTTTTTGCAGTTTTTGGCCAGGGCTGGGTTTGAACCCGCCACCTCCAGTATATGGGGCTGGCGCCCTACTACTTTGATCCACAGGCACTGCCCAAAAGATGGAGAATTTTTATCCTCTAGTACAAACTGGATGGATGTGGAGAACACTCTCCTAAGTAGCAAGAATGGAAGAACAAGCATCACATGTTCTCAATACTAATTTGAAACTTGTGTATTAACAACAAAATGCTTACACAAGAGAAAAACTCAGTTAAATTCAAGAAGCAGGAGGCGTGTTGGTGGGAACAACGTAGGAGGAGGGCACACCTCCTGGGTGAGGATGACACAGCTACAACCTGGCAAACAGTGTAACCCAATTGTGTGTGTCCTCACATTGACCCAAAATTAAGACATAGAAAGGAACTACCTAAGGAAAAAGTGCATATGTAACATTTATATATATTTAATGATACGTGTTTATTTATACAGAGATGCCTTCACTGTTAAATAGGAAAAATTTATGTGAAATTTCCATGAAATTCCATCATTCAGAGCAAACCAGTACAGATTATATCATCTGTTTTCAATCAATATTTTCAATCAATATTTTCCATGTCAGTAATATTGGTTTATAATCATTTAAATGAGTGCCTAATATTCTAAAATTCCATAATTTATAAAAATAATCTATTAATGACATTTTATGACATTCACTCTAATTTCCTAATTTTCAGATTTTAATTATTATAAATAATGTGATAAACCAAGTAACACATGTGCCTTTGAAAAAGTCTTTTCTTTTAGAAAAAATATTTTTTTCCTTTTTTTATTATTAAATCATAGCTGTGTACATTAATGTGATCATGGGGCACCATACACTGATTTTATAGACCATTTGATACATTTTCATCATACTGGTTAACATAGCCTTCCTGGCGTTTTCTTAGTTATTGTGTTAAGACACTTACATTCTACATTTACTAAGTTTCACATATACCCTTGTTAGATGCACCACAGGTATAATCCCACCAATCACCATCCCTCCACCCACCTCCCCTCTCCATCCCCTCCCTTTCCTCTTTCCCCCTATTCTTAGGTTATAACTGGGTTATAGCTTTCATATGAAAGCCATAAATTAGTTTCATAGTAGGGCTGAGTACGGGGATACTTTTTCTTCCATTCTTGAGATACTTTACTGAGAAGGATATGTTCCAGCTCCATCCATGTAAACATGAAAGAGGTAAAGTCTCCATCTTTCTTTAAGGCTGCATAATATTCCATGGTGTACATATACCACAATTTATTAATCCATTCATGGATCGATGGGCACTTGGGCTTTTTCCATGACTTAGCAATTATGAATTGGGCTGCAATAAACATCCTGGTACAAATATCTTTTTTATAATGTGATTTTTGGTCTTCTGGGTATATACCTAGTAGAGAAATTATAGGATTGAATGGCAGATGTATTTTTAGATCTCTAAGTGTTCTCCAAACATCATTCCAAAAGGAATGTATTAATTTGCATTCCCAGCAGCAGTGTAGAGGTGTTCCCTTTTCTCCACATCCAAGCCAACATCTCTGGTCTTGGGATTTTGTGATATGGGCTAATCTTACTGGACTTAGATGGTATCTCAAGGTAGTTTTGATTTGCATTTCTCTGATGATTAAAGATGATGAGCATTTTTTCATATGTCTGTAGGCTGTGCGCCTGTCTTCTTCAGAGAAGTTTCTCTTCAAGTCCCTTGCCCAGCCTGCCATGGGATCACTTGTTCTTTTCTTGCTCATACGTTTGAGTTCTCTATGGATTCTAGTTATTAAACCTTTGTTGGAGACATAACCTGCAAATATCTTCTCCCATTCTGAGGGATGTTTGCTTGCTTTACTTACTGTGTTCTTGGCTGTGCAGAAGCTTTTTAGTTTGATCAGGTCCCAGTAGTGTATTTTTGAAGCTGCTTCAATTGCCTGGGGGATCCTCCTCATAAAATAAGTCGCCCAGACCAATTTCTTCGAGGATTTTCCCTGCACTCTCTTCTAGTATTTTTATAGTTTCATGTCTTAAGTTTAAATCTTTAATCCAATTAGAGTCTACCTTAGTTAATGGTGAAAGGCATGGGTCAAGTTTCAATCTTCTACACGTTGCCAGCAAGTTCACCCAGCAAAATTTGTTAAATAGGGAATCTTTTCCCCACTGAATGTCTTGGCTTGCCAAAGATCAAATAATGGTAAGTAGCTGGATTCATCTCTTGGTTCTCTATTCTGTTCCAGACATCTACTTCTCTGTTTTTGTGTCAGTACCATGCTATTTTGATCACTATCCATTTATAGTATAGTCTGAGGTCTGGTAGCGTGATTCCTCCTGCTTTGTTTTTATTTCTGAGTAATGTCTTGGCTATTCGAGCTTTTTTCTGATTCCATATAAAATGAAGTATTATTTTTTCAAGATCTTTAAAGTATGATAGTGGAGCTTTAATAGGGATTGCATTAAAATTGTATATTACTTTGGGTAGTATGGACATTTTAACAATGTTGATTCTTCCCAGCCATGAGCATGGTATGTTTTTCCATTTGTTAACATTTTCAGCAATTTCTTTTCTTAGAGTTTCATAGTTCTCTTTATAGAGATCTTTGATGTCTTTTGTTAGATAAACTCCCAAATATTTCATCTTCTTTGGCACTACTGTGAATGGAATAGTGTCCTTAACTGTTATTTCAGCTTGTCTATTGTTGGTATATATAAAGGCTACCCATTTATGAATGTTGATTTTGTAACCTGAGACACTGCTGTATTCCTTGATCACTTCTAAGAGTTTTGTAGTAGAATCCCTGGTGTTTTCCAGGTATACAATCATATCATCTGCAAAGAGTGAAAGTTTGATCTCTTCTGACCCTATATGGATACCCTTTATCGCCTTTTCTTCCCTAATTGCAGTGGCTAAAACTTCCATTACAATGTTAAAGAGCAGTGGAGACAATGGGCAGCCTTGTCTGGTTCCTGATCTGAGTGGAAATGATTCCAGTTTAACTCCATTGAACACAGTATTGGCTGTGGGTTTGCTGGAGATGGCCTCTATCAGTTTAAGAAATGTCCCTTCTATACCAATTTTCTTAAGAGTTCTGATCATGAAGGGATGCTGGATATTATCAAAAGCTTTTTCTGAATCAATTGAGAGAATCGTATGGTCTTTGGTTTTTAATTTGTTTATGTGCTGAATTATACTTATAGATTTACGTATATTGAACCAGCCTTGAGACCCTGGGCTAAAATCAACTTGGTCATGATGTATAATTTGTTCGATGTGTTGCTAGATTCTGTTTGTTAAGATCTTGTTGACTATTTTAGCATCTATATTTATTAGTGATATTGGTCTATAATTTTCTTTTCTTGTTGGGTCTTTTCCTGGTTTGGGGATCAGGGTGATGTTTGTTTCATAGAACATGTTGGGTAGTCTTCCTTCTTTTTCTACATTTTAGAACAGGTTGAGTAATATAGGTACTAATTCCCCTTTAACGGTTTGGTAGAATTCTGACGTGAAGCCATCTGGTCCCGGGCTTTTCTTTTTAGGGAGATGTTGTATGGTTGATGCTATTTCAAAACTTGATATGGGCCTGTTCAACATTTCCACTTGATTCTGGCTAAGTCTTGGAAGGTGACGGGCTTCCAAGTATTGGTCAATTTCCTTCAGATTTTCATATTTCTGAGAATAATGTTTCTTGTAATATTCATTAAGGATTTTTTGAATTTCTGAGGACTCTGTTGTTATTTCATCTTTGTTGTTTTTGATTGATGAGATTAGAGATTTTACTCTTTTTTTTCCCGGTTAGGTTAGCCAAAGGTTTATCTAATTTATTGACCTTTTCAAAAAAACAACTTTTTGATTTATTGATCTGTTGTATAATTCTTTTGTTTTCAATTTCATTTAATTCTGCTCTAATTTTGGTTATTTCTTTTCTTCTACTGGGTTTGGGGTTGGAATGTTATTCCTTTTCCAGTTTCTTGAGATGTCCCATTAAGTTGTTAACTTCCTCTCTTTCCATTCTCTTGAGGAAGGCTTGCAGTGCTATAAATTTCCCTCTTAGGACTGCCTTTGCAGTATCCCAGATGTTCTCATAATTCATGTCTTCATTGTCATTTTGTTCCAAAAATTTGGCAATTTCCTTCTTAATCTCATCTCTGACCCAGCTATCATTCAGCATAAGGTTATTTAACTTACATGTTTTTGTACGAGTATGCAGATTTCTGTTGTTACTGAGTTCAACTTTTATTCCATGGTGGTCCGAGAAGATGCAAGGAATAATTTCTATTCCTTTAAATTTACTGTGGTTAGACTTGTGATCTAAGATGTGATTGATTTTGGAGTATGTTCCATGGGCTGATGATAAGTATGTGTATCAGTTTTGTTGGGATGAAATGTTCTGTAGATGTCTGCTAAATCCAAACGTTGGATGGTTAGGTTTAAATCTAAAATTTCTTTGCTCAGCTTCTTATTGGAGGATTGATTGAACACTGCCAAAGGAATGTTGAAATCTCCGACTATTATGGAGCTGTAGGAAATGAAGTTGCTCATGTCTGTTAGAGTTTCTCTTATAAATTGAGGTGCATTCTTGTTGGGTGCATAGATATTAATAATTGAAATCTCATCATATTGAGTATTACCCTTAACAAATATGAAGTGACCATTCTTATCCTTCCTTTAAAGCCTATTGTATCTGCACATAGAATTGCAACACCTGTTTTTTTCTGATTACCATTTGCCTGAAATATGGATGACCGTCCTTTGACCCTGAATCTATATTTATCTTTTAAGGTAAGATGTGACTCTTGTATGTAGCAAATATCTGGCTTGAGTTTTTGTATCCAGTCAGCTAACCTGTGCCTCTTTAGAGGACAGTTTAAGACATTCACATTAATGGAGAATATTGATATGTCTTGTAAAATTTTGGGTATCGGGTTTTTAGAAAGTCCAGTGGACATTTTTAGTCCTTTTGCCAGTGTGGAAGTTGGAGTTTGATCAAAAGTTTCTGAGTGAGTTTACTTTTGTGGTGTAGGATTGGGTTGGTCATTATGGAAGATAGGTCTGAGAATATCCTGAAGAGCTGGTTTGGTTATGGCAAATTTCTTCAACATATGAATGTCATTGAAGTATTTAATTTCTCCATCATAAATGAAACTCAGTTTTGCTGGATACAGGATCCTGGGTTGAAAGTTATTTTGTTTTAGGAGATTAAAAGTCGATGACCACCCTCTTCTGGCTTAAAAAGTTTTAACAGAGAGATCTGCAGTCATTCTAATATTCTTCCCTTTGTAGGTAATGGATTTCTTACATCTGACTGCTTTCAGAATTTTCTCCTTCATATTAACTTTAGTGAAGTTAATTATGATATGCCTGGGGGATGTCTTATTTGTATTGAGTCATGCTGGGGTTCTGAAAATGTCTGCTATCTGAATTTCAGAATCTCTTGGCATGTCTGGAAAATTCTGTTTCATAATTTCATGGAGAAGGGCCTCTGTTCCTTGTGAGGGTACTTCATCACTTTCAGGGATTCCAATGAGGTGGATATTAGCTTTCTTCAAATTATCCCAGAGCTCTCTGAGAGAATGATTCATTTTTGCTCTCCATTTCTCTTCTTCTTTGAGAGTTTGGGAGCGTTCAAAGGTTTTGTCTTCGATGTCATAAATCCTTTCTTCTGCTTGCTCCATTCTGTTACTGAGGTCTTCTACTGTATTTTTCAGATCTTTGAGGGCTGCAAAATCTTGCTTCAGTGCATCAAAATTTTGGTGGTTTTTGTCTTTAAATTCATTAAATTCTTGAGATAACTTTTGAGTTTCTCCTCGAATTTCTAATTCTGACTTTTGAATTGCTCCTCGAATTTCTAATTCCAAATTTTTCTCCATTCTATTAATCTTGTTTGCAATCCAAATTCTGAATTTGATTTCTGACATCTTGGCCAGCTGTTTATGAATGGGATCTTCAGTTACATCTGCCGTATCTTTCCTTTGGTGGGGGGAGTTGATCTATTCTGGTTATTCATGTTACCAGAGTTTTTCCACTGAATCTGTCCATGATTGTTTTACACTGTTTGATTTTTTTCCCCTGAAGCTTTGTCGAGGACCCGTACAGTGCTATGGCCTGAGAAACTGGGGACCTGTTCGGTGTGGTGGGGCTAAGTGGTTCTGTCTTGTTTTCAGCTGGTCTCTGTTCGACTCTAGTGAAACAATTACTCTGGGTTGAAGTCTCAGCTGTGGAGAAATACCAGCAATTAAGTCATTTTGCCCCCCACAGGCAACAATTGGAAACGGAAAATCAAACCTTCCTACAACCACACACTCAAGGCACCACCTGAATAGTCCTTGGATGATTGGCTCAGTTCAAAAAGTCCAAATCAATTGTCTCCATCAGCACCTGTCTCAGGGGGGAGAATTTAAAAGGTCTCTGGTAACTGGATTGCGGGGGTCTGGTGACTACTCAGATATGTCTTGCTCCGGTGCTCCGTGTAGTCAGGAGGACCCACCCAGCAAATAGATCAGTCTGGGAAGGTTGATGCCTCCTTCCCCACATTGCACCTCTGTCACACCCAGGCACTGATAGCCCCGCAAGGCTGTGACTCAGTTGCCTGTAGTGGACAGATACTCCAGGGGTTTGCACCTGCCTGAATCACAAGGAAATTTATTTCTGCTCAGCCAGGCTGCTGCGCTCTGCCTCTATCTAGCAGTGGGAGGTGAGGCCTGACAGCCTCGGGTGCTTGATGGAAGCTGGGGGGTGTTCACTCAGTTCCAGCCCCGCCCCTGATTGATGTTACTGACAGAACAGAACAGAACAACTTTGCGGGAATTTGTTTCTGTCCCTGCTAAATTCCCCTGCAGAAGAGAAGCTGTTTTGAGTTCCCAGAGCCTGCGCCTCAGGCCCTGTCTTTGCTCCTGCAGGTTTGTATTCGGTTACCTGTCAGTTCTAGCCTCCTGCCTTCCTTTGTCTATAGGCTGACGATCCCCTGAGGACCGGGTGCGTCTTAGGTTCAGTAAAGCCGTCCTCTGGGTCAGCCCTGCCCTGGGAACTTCCCGGCTCTGCGCGTGCATTTCTAGTCCCTGAGCTCCACCCAGGCTGGTACTGCCTTAGGCAGACCCTTTACACACGGGGCCTGCGTTTCTATCCCAGATCTGTTCCGTGGTGGTTGCCACATGAGTAGATACCCGGCCTCTTCTGGTTGCCCAGTGAGACAGGGGGTTTGGCTTCAGAATATCCGGGAGTGAGCCCTATTGTTGCCAAAAGATGGCTGTTGCTCTGCACCTCAGGGCACTGCTGCTCCAGCGTGGTTCCTTATCAGGCGACTGTCCTCTCCTCACTCCCATGACGTAGAATCAGCACTGACCAGCTGCAGTTTAGGCCCTGTCCACACCCATGGAGAAATCACCCAAGAATCTGGACTGCAGGGGACAGGCCTCCAGACCTCAGAGTGAGAGTGGAGGGCAGTGCTGGGAGCTCAGAGTTGCAGGTAGAGAATATATACAGTTTTATACAGTTTTATGCCTGGCAGGAGAACGCCATGGCACCCTATTAGGGGAGGTAGGTCCAGTTTTTAGAGGGTCTCTCCCATGGATTGTAGTGGGAGGACCTTTGAACTCTGCTCGTTTGTTTGTGGGGCACTCTCATGGGGGGGCGGGACTCCCATCCACTTGGTGATGGATTTTGTACCTTTTGTTTGTATCCTTGGGGTCGCAGCTCACCTCAGTGGGGTTGATGTGCGTTCTTCAACCTTCTCTCTTGGTGCAGCTCTAATCCACCAGGTTACTTGCTAAATTTGTGTCCTTTAACTCTCCTTCTGGATGGGAGCCTCTGTGGAAAGCTGGCTTCAGTCAGCCAACTTGTCTCCGCCCCTTAAAAGTGTGTCCACCCAGTAGATTCTTAATAAATGTTTGCTGAATGAATGGTTGAATCATTTGCCAAAACTCCATTGCGTACAGATCTCTGTTCCTCCTCTACTGGATGCTACCTGTGGGCAGGGGTGGTGTTTCTTTAGTCCCAGAAAATATTTTTATAAGTCAAATTTTTTAGTCAAAGTACATACACATCTGTTTTTAGAAACGTGTTGCCAAATTCACTCATGAAAATTAATCAAAATTACCTTAGTAACAACGGGGCATAGAAACTTAGTAACAATGGGGCATATTTTGTGGGTAAACTTTAACAAAATACTCTGTGAATCTTTCCAATACGTGTAAATTGATAGACTTAAAAAAAAAACTTCTCTTTGTTTAATTCATGTTTTTGGATTATTAGCATTTATTATTTCATATATAGGGTGGCCATAAAGGTCGTGTGCAATTTGCACACTTTTAAAAATTGCACATGAACTTTATGGCCACTCTGTATTGCTTGTCTATGTTTTTGGTCTTTTTTTTTTTTTTTTTTTTTTTAGAGAGTGGTCTATTTATCTTCTTTTTCTTATGTTCCCCAGAGACAATTATGTCTTGGGGGTATAGATATGAATTTTTTTTTTTATTTTGAGACAGAGTCTCACTTTGAAGCCCTCAGTAGAGTGCCATTGTGTCACAGCTCACAGCAACCCCAAACTCTTCGGCTCAAACAATTCTCTTGCCTCAGCCTCCCAAATAGCTGAAACTACAGGTGCCCACCACAACACCCAGCTGTAGACACAAAATTTTCGGCTGGCATAAACAGTTTGGTTTTCCAAATTCCTGTTTGCTTTTTAAATTTATTTATGGTAATTTTTTTACATAGAGATTAAAATAATAGTCATAGTCTTTAATCAATTTTTTAAATTATAGTTTCTACATTTTATATAATTCTTAGAAAATAATCTTGTTTTATAAGAGAGAATTGTCAAATGTTAATTTACAAAGTAAGGAAAAATGTTTATAATCCACACAAGCTAGCAGTCATTTTTAAACACCTACTCTTGGGATAAGATATCCTGACTTGAGGATATTGATTAATAATAAATACTTTCCCAACTTTCAGTCTTTGGACTTGCATTCTTCTAGAACACAGACTAGTTATCAAAGATAAAATCTTAAATCAAAAGAACTGGCTTAAAGTGTTGGTTTGCCACTTAGCAATTAGGGAGCAAATGGAGAATCACCTCTTAAGTCTTAGATCTATTAAGTATGTTGAAGGCATATTTGTTGCCTAATTGTAAGTTTTTTTTTTTTTTTTTCTGGCACAGATGAATTTCTTAACAAATGTTTGTTTAAGGTGTTCAATTTGTAGTATTTTTGAAAATTCTATGATATTCACTGTAATTTCCTTCTTTCCTCCTTTTTTCCTGTCATCCCTGCCCCCTCCTGCTTCCTTCCTTTCCTGTATTTTTCTATAATATAGTTCACACTTTATAGCTTGATGTTAAACAAAACCTTCTGGAATATTTAATTTATACAAAAATGCTTTGATAAATATGCAGACTTATACGAAATGATAAAATTACTACTTAAACATAAAGAAGAAACTGCCAGGACCTTGAAGCTCTCAATGCATGTCTGAATCCCTTTGCATCACTCCCCAACTCACACCAAATAATCACAACATTACACTCCTGGAATTAGTTTTTTACATTTCCTTGATTTTCTTTATAATTTACCACATGCAAATGTTTCTGAACTTCATAAAAGGGAAGTTATATGCAATGTGTTTTTCTCTGCTTTGTTTTTTTATTCCTTGTGGCGTTATATTCCAAAATGCATCACATCCCTGGGGTTCATTTGTATGCACTGCTTATGGAGCGTTTCATTATATTAACTTGCTGATGTTCATGCATAACAGTTCCTTAAAGATCACTTTCGTTTTTGTATGTGTCTGTTGGTGCATATATGCAAGGATAACTGGAATTGGGATTCCTGGATGCTAGACAAAGCCAAATTGTCTCACAAAATGATCTACACTGCCGGTACTGTACCATTATTATTTCCCATTCTCCCCGGCACTTCAGACTGCCGAAGTTTTGCCTATTTGGTGACTGTCAAATGCCATTGCACTGTGGTTTTAATTTCCATGTACCTCCTTGTTAACAATATTGAACGTATTTTTTAATGTTTGTGGCCAATCATTTTTCTCTTCTGTAAAGTATCAAATCAAGCCTTTTGCTAGTTTTTAACGTGGTTGCCTTTTTCTTATTGGTTTATAGTCATTCTTTGTATATTCTCTGTACTAATTTATGTCAAATATTGCAAATATAAGCTTCCCCTTTCTTGCTTGTCTTTTCACTTTCTATATAGATTATACTGTGTTTTTAAAATTATATGATATTTCATCCAAGTAGGGCGAAATGTGTATGGCGAGACTTAGGCTTAGCGAATCAATTTTGTTTCCTTCAAATGAAAAATAAATCATTCTGAAATCATTGATTGAAAAATCCATTCTTTCTTCACTAATTGGCAATGCCAGTTCTGACATCTATCAATCATCCATTTATGCGCAGGTCATTGTGGGGACTTTCTTTCTTGGCTCTTTGTTTGCTGATCTATTTACTTTACAGTTTTGCCGTAGTTTATAAGTCTTGAGATCTGGTGGTAAAAGTCTTCCTATTATTCAATTAATTCTGAAGTGTCTTCTCTGTTCTTGGACCTTTGCTCTACCACACAATTCAGATGCACCTTCAGTTAAAAAGAAAAGTAAACACAGGGAGAATGGACAGCTTTGCAGCACTCTGACTGCTGAACTAGGAAAACAGAATTTCTGTGTTTATCCAGGTTCCCTGTAATTCACTTCAGGCAATGCATGTGGTGTTCTCCCCATAAACACTTGTAAGCATTCTGTTAGTTTTATATTTATGGTTACTCTAGTAATGACATCTTTTAAAACATTATATAATCTAAACATATTTAAGAACGGTATAGCAAATTTAAATGAGTTGTATATTAGAAGCAGGAAAAATGTTATTGATTAAAATGTTATTGCTTTTTGCATATTTATTTATTATTCTGCTTTTCCCTTGTCAAGAATCCTATCAATCAATGGTGGCAGTTTTATTTTGTCCTTCAGTCCTAAGTGTTTTAATTTTTTTCCTGGACCTTCTATGCTAACTAGAAAGACCAAGAGTGAAAATTAGCTGTGTGTTCCTGATTTTAAAGTAAACGGTTTCCAAGTTATACCATTGAACATGGTGTTGCTCCTCCCACATGTTTTCTTTGGTCAATGATATGAAAAAGGCTACATTAGTTTTTTTGTATTCTCAGTTTACCAAGACATTTTACAGTTAGGTGATGGTTATTTTACTGAATAATTTTCTTCATTTATTGAGGTGATCATTTGGTTTTCTTTCTCTTAATCTGTTGATGTTATAGATAAAATTAGTTGATTTGGGGATTATAACCGTCCTTGAATTCTTGTGAAAAGCCAATTAAGTCATGGATTTAATAACCTTTCTCTATAGCGTTTTCAGGGTGGTAATATTCTGTTTGGGGTTTTGCTTCTATGTTTATAAGTGAAATTGTCATGCAATTTTCCTTTCTCATACTACCTTTACCTGTTTTTAGCACTGGGTTAAAGATGATTTCATGAAAGTAGTTAGGGTATTGTCTAGTTTTCTTTGTTAGAAATCGATTAAAGTTGCAATTAGTATTTTCTGATGTTTTGATAGAACCCTCTTGTGAAAAACATTACCTGAGCTTGGTATCAATATGGAGGAAGATTTAGAACTATTGATTTAATTATATAAATTATGATAGAATTATTCTAAATTGTATTTTTTTAATTGAGGACATGACATAGATTCTCTTTTCTAGGTTTTTCCATTTTAGCTACATTTTCAAATTCATTAACATAAAGATGATTATGTATTTTTAAATATATTGAATTGCCACTATTTGTGTGTTATGTTCTCATTTTTATTCCTAATTGTTTATGTGTGCCTTCTCTTTCTTGTTGCCATCAGTCTAGCCAGTGAACAGTCACTTTTTCAGTATTTAAAGGAACTCAATTTTGGTCTTTATGTTTTTTTCCCTGTAGCTTATCACTTTCTTCTTTTATATTTAGTCTTCCTTTACTTTTATTTTGATATTCCTTTTATAATTTCTTAAATTGGATATTTGACCCATCTAAAAAATAATTTTCTTCCCCCTGGCATAATAATTTGATAACGTATACTTTGACTGCACCAGTTCACAGGAACTTTGGTTATTGTGCAGGATTAAATAGTACCGCACTGCCATTGTGTTTGTGTCATTGATGACTGAAGTATTTAGAAGTATTGGGCAGCGCCTGTGGCTCAGTGGGCAGGGCACCAGCCCCATATACTGAGGGTGGCGGGTTCAAACCTGGCCCTGGCCAAACTGCAACAAAAAAATAGCCAGGTGTTGTGGTGGGCACCTGTAGTCCCAGTTGCTGTGAGCTGTGTGACACCATGGCACTCTCCTGAGGGCGATAAAGTGAAACTCTGTCTCTACAAAAAAAAAAAAAAAGAAAGAAAAGCAGAAGTATTATTAAATTTCCAAATGAACAAGATTTTTTCTCTAATTGTCTTTTTCTTATTAACTTCCAATAATAATATTTCTCAACCTTACATACACCAAACTGTAAACCAGATTTGGTTACGGCTCTCTATGTGGTCAGCATTTATAAATGTTTCACATGTACTCAGACTAGATTGACAATCTTATTTCTCAAAAATTCTTTATTGCTGCTGGTTGTCATGTATCAACTATTAAGAAGGGCACTAAAACTCCACATCTCCTACTTCCTGGCTGATGCATTTGTTTTCCTCTTGAGGTTCATTTATACTTGCTCCAGACTTCCTCATACAAAGCTATCAGTGTCATAGAAGTGTTGAATTATATCTTACTTGAAAATGAATTATAATGAAATGACTATATTTATTTACTTAGCCTTAATGTCTTTTTTTTTTTCCTCCTGAGATTAACACCACTAGTTTTTCTTCATTTATTTTTTTCTTTTTTGTCTTTTTGGCAAATGTTTTAATTTTTAATTTTTTAACATCTTTATGTTTTAAGTGCATCGCTTATAAAGAGCAAAGAGGTGGATTTCATATTTTTGTTTACTCTGACAATCTCCATTTTTAACTGGAAAAGTAATACATTTACATTTATTGTAATTACTGATATTTTAATTTTACTTTTATAATAGTGTATTATTCTCTCTCATTGTTTTTCTTTTATTTTTTATGTTACTTTGTTTTCCTTTTTGTAATTGGTATCCTTTAAAATTAACCGTGATAACTATCTTTTAAGATAGTCCTACTTCCTGGGATTCTTTCCTTGTGACTAATGAATTATAGCTAACAAGATGGTATGTCACTTCCTAGAGTTGGTTATAAAAGATCCTGCAAGCTCCATCCAGTTGCTTTTTCTCTCATGCATTTCTGAGCCACTCTTTAGAAGCCATCTGCCATGCTGACAGCAGGTGCCTAGGGAGGCCCACATGGCAAGCAACTAAGGTCCCTGTCCAACAGCTAGCTGGTGAGGAATGATGCCAGCAGTCATGTGAGTGGACCTGGAGGCTGATCTCCTAGCCACGATCAAGCCTTTAGGTTACTATCAACCCCCATAACATAAGACTGCAATCTCATAAGACACTCTGAGCCAGAAGTACACAAATAAACAACTCCTTAAATTCCTGGCACATAAAAAATGTAAGATAAAAAAAGTTGGTTGTTTTAAGCTTAGTTTGGGGGGTAATTAGTTATACAAAAGATAACTAATGCAGAGTGTTTGTGTGTGTATATGTGTATCCATGTGTATAAATATAAATAGATATTTTTATTTGTTATTGTAAGATTTTTTTCACCCTGTCTGCTAGTTTAGAAATTGTATAAATGATTGCTACTCTTTTATTTATTTATTTATTTATTTTTGCAGTTTTTGGCGGGTGCTGGGTCTGAACCCACCACCTCCGTCACATGGGGCCGGTGCCCTACTCCTTTGAGCCATAGGCGCCACCCTGCCCAATGTATTATATTACATATAATAATTAAAATCAGAAAACTTAATATATGACTCTGATCAATAAAAAAAAGCTTTGAGCACTGTTTGGTCACTTTCTTTATAACCAATATTTTAATCCAGTAAGCTATATTCTCAATAGGTTTTAATACAATGGATTAAAATGCATTAGTAATATTAGTAATATATTATTAGTAATATATTATTAAATCAATGTTTATTTAGATTTAGCCACTTATTTGTTAATTTCTTTGCTAACCATTTTTGCATTTCTGATCTTCTACCTGGGTTCAATTTACTTCTTCAATATCAAAACCCTTAGTAATGCCTCTAGATATGGTCTCTTGCAATGCTTTCAGTTTGGTTTACCTGAAAATACTTTTTTTCCATGTTGTTTAAAACTTTTATGGCAATATGTTATACTCACCTAATGATACAGATATTTGAACTGCCAGTTTGCAAAAACTGTAAGACATGAACATACCCATGTAGCCATCACTTAAAGCAAGAAATTAGGGCATTATAGCATCTGAGAGGCTCCCAGCATGACCCTTCATCTCAACTAACCTCTTTAAGTTAATAACTATCCTGCATTCTAAAATGCATAGACCAACATAGTCTTTCTGGAACCTTGCTACTGAAGAACTCAATGTAGATAATATTTTTATATCTGGCTCCTTTTGCTCCAAGTTATGTCTGTGACATTCATCATGTTGCTGCGCATAATGCAGTTTGTTCCTTTCCACGGGTGCCGAGTGTTCCAGTGTTTTTGCTCGTTCAACCACAGACACTCCAGAGGGTGTGTCTGTGAACTTCCTTTCAGTGGCTATGTGTATGTTTCCTTGTAATCAAATAGAATATCTGGGTCATCGGTATTCACGTATTTAGCTTTAACAGATACTGCTCATATTTTTCCAAAGTTCTTATACCAATTTATACTTTTATCATCAATGTGATAAAGTTCCAGTTACTCCCCATCCTTGGACTTAGACTGTGTCCCTTTTGTATTTCAGCATTTCTGTAGACTGGAGTAGTCATGTTGTGATTTTAACTGGCATTTCCTTGGCTAGCGAAGTTAAGCCCATTTTTAAATTTCATTGACTCTTTGGATATGCTTTTTTGGGAGACGGATTTTTAAGACTTTGCCCCATTTTTCTTTAGCCTACATTTTCATGTTGACATACAGACGTTCTTAAAATATTTTAGATGCAAATCCTTTATTGGATACTAGAAATATCTTTTCCCACCCTGTGGCTTACCGTTTCACACTCTCAACAGTGTCTTTTGGATAATAAAATTTCCTACTCTTAATATATCCATTATATTTTTATGATCATTGATTATATGATTTACTAAAGAAATCTTTGCCTATGACACGTAATGAGGATAAACTCTGTTTTCTTTTAAAAGTTTTATTGTCTTATCTTTCAACTTTAGAGCTATGATCCAAGTAGAATGTTTTTTCTTTTATTTTTTGCAGTTTTTGGCTGGGGCTGGGTTTGAACCCACCACCTCCAGCATTTGGGGCCAGCGCCCTACTCCTTGAGCTACAGGCACCACCCCAAGTAGAATGAATTTTTACATAGTGTGAGATACAGGTGGGGAATTTTTTTATATAGGCAATTCAATTTCTCCAACACATTTTTATTGGAGATTTTATTATATTTCTTTGAACGTGGTTTAATTATTCATTTATTTAGATCTTCCTTAATTTCTCTCAGAAATGTTACACAGATTTCATTGTACAGTCTTGTCTTACAAAATTTTCATTAGATTTATTTGATTTTTTTATTATAAATGCTTTAGTTTATTTTAAATTTTCACTTATATTTGTTTGTGTTTATACAGAAAATAAAATAGGTTTTTGGTTTGTTGTTTTTATGCACATTTCCTGTTAAATTCACTATTAATTTTAATAATTTATTTGTAAATTCTTGTTTCTTCGAACATATCATACAATATCTGAATAATTACAGTTTATTTCTTCTTCCTAACTATTGTAAATTCTTTTGTTTATTTTCCTGACTACTGTACTTGCTAGAATCACTAGACCAGTGCTGACTAGAAATGGAAGCAGTAAGCGTCGTTGTTTCCCTCCAATTTCACAGGAGAAGCTTTCAATATTTCACAAAGGAAATGATGCTAAAGCTTCTTTCTATTCTTAATTTGCTAAGTGATTTTTAATCATTAATGGGGATTGAATTTGGTCAAGTGCTTTTTCTGCCTCTATGAAAATGGTTATATTATCTTCTTTTCTCCTCCTGCGGGATTTCACCAATCTCGCATACCTGGAATAAAGTCCACTTGGTTCATGATACATTATCCCTTTCTCATATCACTGGATTCTATTTTTCAATATTTTATTACTAATTTTTGCATCTATGTTCACGAAGGAGATTAGTTTAATTTGTTCTGGAATGCCCTTAAGAATTATAATCCAGGTAATGATGGCTTTTTAAAATGAGTTTTATAATAGTCACTCTTTTTCTACTCTGGAAGAACTTTTACAATACTGATAGTGCTTCTTTTGTTAAATAATTTATAAGTTATTGATGAAGTTAAAAGGCCCGAGAAAATTTGTATTGTTATTTTATACTTCAATCACCTTCTTTACAAGATGGAAGAATATTTATATTTTCTATTTTTTTTATATTGGTAATTTATTACTCCCCTGTCCTCTGGGGTATACTTGTCGAAACGACCTCAATGATGCCAAACTCTAAAGCTCAGCAGCTCTCTCTACGTCTTTGTCTTGTTTTTCACAGTTCTGTAGGACAGATGTAGCTGGGCTCCAGGGTGTAGTTGAAGTTCAGGCCAGCTTCCCAAGTCTCTTTTGCAGTCTACCTAGGGCCTGTTTTTCTTTTGGCGGATGGAGAACAGATGAGAAACAAAGTCAAACCATGCAAACACATTTAGACGATGTTGAGTAGGAGGCATAAGAACTGTCTACCGTCAAGAAATCACTTCACAAAATTTTCTTATTTGTTATCATAACATATGTTATGTATTTACTAACATAAAACTTGCTAGGGATAGCTCCCTTTGCATTTCTGATCTTGTCAGTATGTGTTTTTCTTTACTTTGTTTTTCTTTGTTCAATCCACCTACTTTTCATTTTCTAAATTTTCTTTGTGCTTATGTTTTAAGATTTGCATCACTGTATACAACTATCATCAGTTTCCTCTACTTTACATGGGTTTAACTTGCTGTTATTTTTCTATTCCTTGAGACAGACTCTTAGATAATTAATTTTTCAGATATAAATGTCATTTTATCTTTAGGAATCTCATAAGTTTTGGCATATGACATTTTTATCATTAAGTTTAAAATATTTCTAATTTACTCCGTGATTTTTCTTAAATAAATTATGTAGTTTATTAACTAAACTATATAGTACATTGCTTGATTTCATAATAAGGATTTTGTACCTAATTTTATTCTTTTACTTCTAGCTTAAATTCACTGTGGTCAGGCAATATATTCTGAATGATCTTACTTCTTTGAAATTTATTGAGTCTTATGTTATGACCTAGCATCTGGCCAATTTCACAATTTCACAGAAATTTTTCCACATGTAGTTGAAAAGAATGCATATTTTAGGTCAATCTTAATCTTTTAATTGGATTTAGTTTAATTTACATTTGATGAGATTGCTAGCAAGCGTCATTAAGTGTGTGTTCACCATTTTTCTATCTTTGTTTTATACCACTTTTATTTTTTTGCCCAATTTTGTACTAACCAGGTATTTTTATTTTTTATTTCCCTCTGTTTGATTATGTATATATTTTACTTTATTTCAGTCATAAATATAAAGGTTACAACATGCTTTCCTGTAGTTTAATGGAAGTTTTAAAAAATTCATTTGACAAAGTACAAACTGTACAACACTTTAACTCCTCAAGCCCCTTCTTTATTTATGTTATCACGACTTCGCAATTTAATTCTATAAGCATTTTTAAACTATTCAGAAACTGGCTTGAAAGTATTGTCTACTTTGATCTGTGTCTGGTTTATCTTTGCCCCAGCTTTTCCAAGTGGCACCCTGGAGGGTTCACTAGGGCTTCTTCCCATTGGCAGGTCCCCAACTGGTCCTGATGCCTCTGCTTTAGAAGGAGTATTTGCCTAGAGTCTTAGCCTTCTGTCCAAGCAGCTTCAGAATTTGTTATGTCTTGAAGGAAAAAATGGCAGCATTAGGTTCAGATTTTACCCCTCCCTGTTCATGCATCTGGCCCCTCAAGTCTGTACTTTTTGTAGTTACTGGACAGTCAGCAGATGCCTTGTTTTCTCCACCTGCTATAGTGTCCCTCTGCTGACGTTTTTTTGGCCAGGACATTCGACTGTTGTTCAGCACCACAAATTAACTAATCCAGCAAGGTAAGAATCCGCTGCAAAAAGCTGGTTCAATTCTTCCTGATTTTTTTTTTTTTTATTAAATCATAGCTGTGTACATTAATGCAATCGTGGGGCACCATACCCTGGTTTTATATACCACTGGACATATTTTCATCATAGCCTTCCTGGCATTTTCTTAGTTATTTTGTTAAGACATTTATATTCTATGTTTAGTAAGTTTCACTTGTACCCTTGTAAGATGCACTGTAGGTGTAATCCCACCAATCACCCTCCCTCCACCCATCCTGCAAGACATTATCCCACGCTAGGATGTGCTTCCCTCCCCAGAGTAGGTGGGTGTCCCTCTGTTGTGTCTCATGGTTTGGGTTTATTTATTTTTCATTTCCGAAATTTCATTAGATGCTTTTAAAATCTACTTGTCAGGCTTTCAATACTTTGTTCCCTTTAAACATAGTAAGCACACTTCTTATTTATTATTTTCTTTTAAGTACAGTGCCTGAATTTTTTTGCAGGTCTGATTTTGTTGAGAGTTGTTTCTGCCATCTCCCCAACAGGGTTCCTTATTTTCTTGTGAATTTTGGCATTTTTACCGTGAGCTCACGCTCTTTGGAATGTTTTCTGTGGGAACTTTTTGATGCCTGAGTCGAAGCTGAGCTGGTTCAGAGAAGATTATAATTTGCTTCTGATGGAGATGCTGGGAGGCTCCCAGCATAGAGCCTCGTGTTGCCCTCAAAACAGAAAGGCCCATGGACATCAAGACCTGGCATTTCCGCAGGCTGAGAGCTGATGTCACTTCCCACTGACCACTTTGAACTTGCCTTTCTATTCCAATTTTGGGCTTCTAGGATTTTCTTTGCTTTATTGGCAAATCAATGATGCCATCAATATATTTTAACCTTTTATTGTGAAGTCAATAACAGATACAGAATATCACGCAAAAATATATAGCTTAACATATAAATACTTATAGAAAAACACTTAAGACAAGAAAAGGGTTTCACTCCCACCTCCATCCATCCACTTTGTATCAATCACCAATCCTTTTTCCCTTTCCAAAGAGAGTCGTTATCTTGAGTTTGTATAAGAATAATTTTTTTTTTATTTCTAGATGTTTTAATCACACAAGGGTGAATTAATTGACATTAAAATTCAGTTGTATATATTTTTCGTTTTCTTTTTCAGTCTTTAATTTATAGCCCCTCTAAATCTCCCTTTTCTTTACACCTTATATTTTGGAAACAAAAACTAACAGAGCAAATGTTGCTGTTTTCTGGCTCCTGGTGATACTTATCTGTTCCTCTGTCCATGTAGTCCCTGCAAGTTGACAGCTGGGTCCAGAGGCTGCATCCCATTAGAAGCCCTCTGTAGGTCTGTTGGTATGTACTTTTGACACAGAAAAGCAATTCTCAATGCTGGATTCACTTGACATCCAAGTGGGTCCTTGGCTTCATGCAAGAAAGAATTCAGGAGGAAGCTGAGACAGAGTAAAGTGAAAGTGCATATTATTTAGAAACTATAGAAAATCCAGTCCATAAACAGAGCAGAGACAATTCCCCCTGAGAACAGCCTCCGTGGACTCCCTGGGAACAGCCTTCCTGGTCCCCTAATCCCTGTAACAACAGCTAATCATAGTCTCAACAGGCAGAGGAATATTCATGTTATTTCTTGAAAAGGAGCAGTGTTTTCCTGGAATTTGGGCGATGCCCTCCTTTTGATTAAATATGGTCATATTGGAATTGTCATGGTGTCAGACATGTGATGGGAGTGGGCAGTTTCCTTAGCAACTTTCACGGTAATAAGAGAAGGATGGAGCTACAAAGCCAAGAAGGCCCGTTTTTTCTGCCATTTTGGTTCTCACCGGTTGGAACTTGTCCTGCCCCCCTCGTCTTTGTATCAGGTCTTTCAGACCACCTGCCCTGAATCCTGTCTTGGTCAGTGTGACTGTGACTTTTGTTTCAAGACTTCCTGACTTAGGGTAGTGCCTGTGGCTCAAGTGGGTAGGGCGCCGGCCCCATATGCCAGAGGTGGCAGGTTCAAACCCGGCTCTGGCCAAAAACTGCACACACAAAAAAAGACTTCCTGACTTCAAGGCTTCCTAAGCAGTGTCCACTAGCTCCTTACCTCACTGTCCTCACACCCACAGAATGTCTGGCTATGACATTGGCACCTGTTTGAGCTCAGTGTGTAGATTCATTCATTAATTGGGGGCTACAAACAGTGACATTTTTATTTTATCATTTCTTTTGCATTATTGCTTAGAATAACTGTATAAGGAAATACTTCTCAACAGTCAGCTAGTTACCTAGTGATACAGTTCATATGAGAGAGAGAATAAATGCTTGATTGGTTTTTGTACCATTTTTGCTGAGTTAATTTTTTGCTTGCCAGAAGTTGATTAGTTAGTATTACGCACACGCCCACACACAGCTATATAGGAATTCTAAGTGTGTGTATTTAAGAACACATAGATTTAAATATGCATTTGATACATTTAAAATCTATTAAAAATATTATCCTTACTGAATCAAAAATTGCTCCATTTTTGACCACAGAAAATCTCTGCAAGTTTTCTCTAAAGCTCTTTCAAAAGGACTCCAGATTTTCTGGGCTTATCTTACACACCTTCTGCCCCAGACACAGAATCAATCGTCTTGTCATGACTCACAGTTTCCTTTTTTTAGTGGGACTCAGAGTTTAAAGCTACAACCTAAACAATACAAATGCTGGTTTTATTTTGTTGTTTATTGTTTATAGGACTTCAGAAGATATTTAATATATATTTTATCAGGAATTTTGTTTTCCTGCAGGAGGGCTGTTCAGGCTCTTTTTTCCTAACATACTACAGGACAATGAATTCTTACCACCTTCCAGTTAACTCCAGGGCCAGACTGTTCCTCCACAATGAATGTTAATCTAAACTTTAGTGTGCATATGCCAACAATACACATATAATCATAATTTTTTTTTTTTTTTTGAGACAGAGTCTCAAGCTGTTGCCTTGGGTAGAGTGCCATGGGGTCACAGCTCGCAGCAAACCTCAAACTCTTGGGCTTAAGAGACTCTCTTGCCTCAGCCTCCCCAGTAACTGGGACTACAGGCACTGGCCACAACCCCCGACTATTTCTCTGTTGCAGTTGTCATTGTTGTTTAGTTGGCCGGGGCTAGATTCGAACCCGCCAGCCTCTGCGTATGTGGCCGGTGCCCTACCAAATGAGCTACGGGTGCTGCCTATAATCATAATTTTTAAAGAGAATTTTCTATTTGTGGATATTTAGTTGTTTCCCCCCAAAATATTAGATTTCCATAGCGACAGTTCCTGTGACTACGTATTTATATGAAGTCCTATTGAGTTCTTTACGTGTACTTGCAAGTTCAAATGTTCTGAGTATTCTAATGGCTTTGAAATAGGTTTCGAGCTTCTTTCTTCCTTGAGGGTAGAGATTAGAGATGATGACACGGACCGTGGACCTAAGTGTTCTAACAGTTTTCCTGTAAAATGATTCCCTGGCAGGGAAGTAAGTCAGGCAGGAACTTGATCAGCATACGGAGTTCTGGGAGCTCTGGAAGCTAAGCAGCACTGGAGCAAACTGAGGAAAGACAGTTCCAGAATCTTTAAGGGGAGGAAGCCAGCCCGGGAGACCCTCCGCGGGAGGTGGAGCCTATGCAACTGGACCCCCAGACATGTTGTCTTTGAGCTGGAACGTGACCAAAACTACACCTCTCATCACCTGCTTCCTCCACCACCAGAGGCAGCCTGTACTCCGGACATCACCCCCCTCTCCTCCAGCTCCTAATTCTAACCTGTCCCCAGCGCTGGGAACAGGTGTCAGGCACTCAGCTGCGTCCTCCAATGACCCCAGCGTCAGCAGGTGTGTGAGGGCATGCGGGCTCAATCCTGCCTGGGCATCCGGGGCGTGGACAGCCGCCCAGTCTCCACTGGGACAGGGGGGATCGGTCCTGTCTGGGCGTCTGGAGCGCAGACAGGGACCCGGACTGCACATCCGATGGCCACTTCCCCAGGCGCGACACCGTGACGAAAGGGGCTCAGGCATTAACACAGCTGGCAACCCACAGTGTTAAATTGTCCGTAAAAGCAGTTGTTAAAGCCAGGGAAAAAATGCAGCCCTTCTGCAGACGCTCCACGGGCTGCTTATTCAGGAATTTCACAAAAGCTGGAGGCCGGTAATGAGGCCTCTGCTGCTCCCCGGGCCGCGCAGCGTGACCGCGGCCACGTGGTTTCTGTACATTGAGGCCTAATTGATGAGGTTTTGATGCTTAAATGGAGCGCTGATTGCGGGAGTTTGAAGAAACTGCTGCCAGTTAGGGCTCCGAGGTGAGGGGAGATTTTTACACTTCATTCCCAGAGCTCAGCTAATGACTGTTAGGACATGAAAACTAACTTAGGGAGGAAGGGGAGCCGGAGGGGACAGAATGCCTCCTGGCCCAGCTCGGGGAGCAGCCGGCCCCTTCCAAGGAGGTGACCCTGGGATACCCTGTGCTCGGTCAACTCATGGAAAGCAGTCAGCTCGTGTCAGCGGGGTCAGCCCCCGATGGTGCACCTGCCCAGAAAAGCAGTGGCTCGAAATGAAGCTGCGTTCTCGTCTTAGTAAATGGCAAATTTAGTAAATGGCAAATCGCCTCCCCTGAGGCCTGGAAGCAGACAGACTGATTCTGATCCTGCTGCAGCACTTCCTGGTTCTGGGCAAGCTTCCTTCTCTGAAATTTCATTTTCATCCTCTGCAGAATTTGGGGTGAATCAGTGTTATGCAGATTGGGGGAATTAACAGATGTCCTGGAGCAGGCTGGTACCCCAGGGAGTTCAGACTCTGCCCCTTCCTCTCTCCAAGACCCCTTCCTTTTGGCGGAGATGGACGCAGGTCAGCTGGTTGGTTATTGGCTATGAAGAGCAATCCCAGCCTCCAAAACAACAGCTTACTCTTGTCTTACGCTTTCCCCAGGCCAGGCCCTGTGACCGGATTGCATCACCTCCCGTTCCCCTGGTAGCCTCCCAGGGTGCCGTGCTGCAGCACCCCTCTTCTTAGGTGCCCCTTTGCTTCTCCTTGTCACCCTTCCTTTCCTGGGCAGTCCTGGGTTCTAGTGGCCAGTGCTGCTGTGGGCCGGGCAGGCCCCTGAGTACTGGGCAAGCTGTGTCTTTCTGGGCAGTCCTGGGTTCTAGTGGTCAGTGCCGCTGTGGGCCGGGCAGGCCTCTGAGTACTTGTCAGCTGTGTCCAGGTTCTCAGTGAAGGGGAGCTGGAAGGAAAGGAAGCCCTGACCTGACCCAGTGCAAGTGTAAGGAGAGTCCAAACTGAGGTTAAAAGGTCTATAGTGGGCAACTATCCAGAGCTCTCCAAAGAGACTGGGGGTAGAAGAGCCCAGAAATATTCCCAAAGTGACTGTGTTCCGGGCAGAGGGGAGAGGCTCTGAGACTCCCTCCCTGGTGGGACACCGCTGCTCTTCCCCTGACTATTGTTCAGTTTGGGTCTGTTTGTTTTGTTTTGTTTTTGAGAGAACTTTAATTCCCTCTCACATGTTGCATGGGGGTGGGCTCTGTACCCTCTCCCCTAGGCTGGGCCGTCCCTGCAGGACATGTGTTAAGTCAGACGGTGTGGTCTCACAGGCTTATTGTCTGCATAGCCAACTTCACTTCATCCTTAGAAATACAATTTCACAATGTACCCAAAGGTCACTTTCTCACTTTCTCATTTATCAACAGCTCCTCAGCCCAGCACCATCTGGAATCTGCCCTTATAACTGCCATGAAACTTTGCTTGCCAAGTTCCTAATGACCAACAACCTGTTAATTGCCAAATCTAATGATTGCTTTTCCATTTTTATTTTATAGTCCTCTCTGCAGCCTTCCAGACCATCAGAATGAAATCCGCTTGCTTGTTTTCTTTTCTGATACTACTTTTTGTTAGTTTTCTTCCCGGGTGCCATCCTCTCGATTCCCTTGATCACATACCTCCCCGCCCTAATTGCAATCAGATCCTGACTCTGTTCATATATCTCTGTACCTCCTGGACTAGACCTCGAATCCTCCTGTTTCCATCTCTTATTATTTTTTTTCCTTTCTGCTACTTATTTAGTAAGTGTCCATTAATGTGGTCTTCCAAACTTCTCAACTTCTCCTTTCCAGTATATAATTTTTATAATTTCCAAACTTTCCTTTTGGAGTTTTTAGTGTTCTGATTTCATGGTTGCAATTTTGTTTTTCCTTGAAATGAGAGAGAGAGAGAGATATTTTTTTTCGCTTCCTATAAATTCACTGTTCCCTCTGAACTATGTCAGTGGCATGTGCTTTGGTCTTTATTTTTCATATTACATGTTTGGCATCCCTAATTCAAAAATATAAAATCTGAAATTCTTCAAAATATGACGTGTTTTTGTTTTTTTTTTTTACCACCAAAATGATGCTATATCTGGCCTCATGTGACAGGTCACAGTCCAAACACAGTTAAAGTTTGAAAGTTCTGAGCGTATGGCTGTCGGATGTAGACTTAAGAGGATCTGCTTGGGTCAGTTAGTGGGAATCTTCTTCCTGTGCAGTTTCCTTTAGGTCTGTTCTCTGGACATTAGATTCCCAAAGACTCTATGAATCTCTTGCTTAGTGAGTAAAGAACTAACTGTCATAATTCTTGGAGCTGAACAGATAATAGGCCCTGGGTTATCAGTATCCTGTGTCCATGCTGGCACCGGCCACTATGTCCCCTGTTGTTAGTGCACTGACTCCTGAGCCGTACCTGAGGGCCACCAGGCAAGAGAGCTGCTGTCACATTCTCTTAAAATACAAATCTCCAGTCCATTATCAGGTGGAAGAAATTCTGTCAGCAAACTGACCTGAGTTGGTAAGAGGGTCTTATCACTTTCTTCTTCTTTTTTGGGTGGTCTCCAGGTTGACACAGTGTTCCCGGGGGCATGTGTCTGATGACCCAAACCATCCATCCGTTAGAGATCCCTGCAGTAGATCAGCTTTTATTTGCCTGAAATCTCCCATTCCTGCTCTGATTAAAATAGAAAGCCCCATGCCAAGTATTTCTAAACTGTTTATTTCAATTGTTTTTATTGTTGTATTATTTTTAATTTCTTTTTTCCTGATTACGTTTTAATTTCCAACCCATCCTCATTAACTTAGCTCCTTTGCAAACAGGCTTCTGGCAGGCTTGGTTTCCCTGGATTATTGAGTATCTCAGAGATTCTGGCATAAATCGTGTTTGCAGCTGGATTTGCCTCCCACTTGTTCTAGATTCTGTTTTCTCAAGCCTTGAAAATGCATTATTCGTGATTCCATACTGAGCACACAGTAGGTCAGCAGAGCAACGTGCAGGATGCATTTCTGTCACGGGAGCTCAGTGTTGCTTGAACCAACTCTACTGAGCAGATTGAACAAAGCTCCATGAAGCCAGACCCAAGCAGAGAACCCAGGCCCCAAGCAGACAGCACAGTGCAGCAGGAGGTGTGCAGGGTTCTGAGCCTGGACACCTGGTGTCATGTCTTCCTTTTTTGTTAACATCCCTGGCCCCTGGGGACCAGATCTTCATCCCTCAGGTCTTTAAAAAGTGATTGGGTTGTTTGTTGAGTGACTGATGGTGCTCTGGAAAGTTCGACTCTGAACTGAACTCCACCCACATATTCCTGTTTCCTCTTACTCTGCAACAGCAATGCTCTTATCTGATGACCCAGGAGCACTTTTCTCTCTGTTCATCCTGTCTGCCCCAGAGTGAAGCCATGTACATCTGAGTTCCAGATAGGCCATTTACTGGTGGAGAAGACAGTGCCTGTCCTTTGCGAGCCCCTGGGACGTGTTAGGAAATCTGTAGATGTGCAGGGTCACCAGGAGCACCCTGGGTAGCCCTGGAGATGGCCAGTCCTCACTATAGACAGTCAGAATCTTATTTCTGTTAGATCCTTACAGCATCTACGTGAAAACTGTTGTGCCCCAAGGACCCAGTAACACGAGATTACAGCAGCATCTGGTTTCTGTCCATAATTAAAGAAGGGGAATTTATAACACACTATTATTCAAATGCTCAGTTTTTAAATTAATTTATTTTTTATTGTTTGGGATTCATTGAGGGTACAAAGAATTAGGTTACACTGTGTTCCATTTCTTAAAATTTTAAGATACCATTTTTTTTAATAAAAATACAATATGTATTCTCAGTTGAATGCTCCATTTGTTTGCCATTGTTACAATGTGTATGACACACAGATCACATTTCTCTCAACTTTTTATAAATGGGGAAAATTTTTACAGATGGCAGAAAGAGAGAAAGTTATGTGTCTTGTCTGATGTCTCAATGTTTGTTATGAGGGAGATGAGAACATTTCAGTTTATTGAAATGCACTGCTAATGGGTCTATATTCTTTCCTTAAAATTTTTCTCTTTCTCAAGAAAAACAATCCTTACATAAGTTCGGTCAAGCAGATTGCAAAACATGTTTTTGGCTCGTTTTGAGTATCACATCAGAGCACAATTCTGGTAAAGAGAAAAGTTACAGGGAAATAACATCCTGTGCTTGATTCACTTTTCTTTCTAGAGCAGTATGTTTTAGGGTCTTCTTAACACTGGAAAATGTTGCTGCCTGTGTTTAGCAGAATCCAAGATGAACAAGGGGCATCTACCAAGAGGCTGTGCCCCAGCCCAGGGGTTACCAGGTCTCCTGTCCTTGTCCCCAGACTTTCTCTGTGTTGATTTACTATCTGGTTCTGCCAAATGAGTGACTGTGGCCTGGAGCTGCATAAATAGTTTGTCCAGATCAGATTCTAATCATGGACCAAAAACATGGCCATGATCATCGACCTTTAAAGAGAGGATAGCAAACTGGGGTCATTCCAAAACTTAGATTTTATTGTCTCTCTCTCTCTCTCTCTCTCTCACACACACACACACACACACACACACACACACACACACACACACGGCTGTACAGCAGACATCAGAAGGGGAAATAATAAAGAATGTAGATGGTGTTTCCCCTAGCTCACAGTAGGCAAAATTATTAATCTGATGTTCAGAAAGGGGATCATGAACCCCAGCTTAATAACAGTGTGCAGGAAAGGCACGGTTATTAAACTGGGGTGTTGGGAAGCGGATTTCGGGAAGGTAATCCTTCTATAAGAAAAGAAAACTCCCAAATAACCCTGTTCAAGATATAGTGACAGTATTAGCTTTTGGAAATGTCCTCTGAGATCACAATAAAAGATCTGAGATAAGTAGCAATTATAAAAATAAGAGTGCATCCTCGATGTAATACATCTCGTGTGTTAGAGTTGTTTAATAATATCTTTACACTGCCTCTCCAGCACACGGAGTCTGGAATTCCCAAATTAGCCATTGAGGGTTTCAAAGAGTTTTCCCAGACACCTTTATTTCTCTTTATTAGTGTGCTGGATCGAGTATTCGCTTGTATTATCCGTTTTGTAGGAGGAAAATGCTACTGTACTATAGGACTAAGAGACCCATCTGTTAGGTGAGGTGAGATTACCCGAGGGGTCTTTCTCCCATGCGCACAGTAACCTTCCCCATCAGATTGATTGGCCGTGTTCATTGGGGCACACTCCACTCAGGGGATATTCTAGCAGGTTGTGCGATGGAGACATCCACAAAGCAGGGGCTACCTCCACCTGGCGCCCTTCACTGGGAATCAAGATATTTTGTGTCAATTACATTTATTTATTTTTATTTTTTTATTTTTTACCGTCTGTATTAGTTTATTTGGGCTGTCATTTCAACCACAGATTGCGTGGCTTAAATTAACAATGAGTGTATTTTCTCACACATCTGGGAGCTCGCCTGACATCAGGGTGTCTGCAGCGTTGGTCTCCTCTGAGGCCCCTCTCCTTGGCCTGCTGACGGCTGGCATCTCTGCGTCTTCACAGCTTCCCTCTGCACCTGTGCCCAGATCCCTATTGCTTCTATGACCCTTCACTGCTAGGATTAAATATTGATACTGTTCTTTCAGTTTAGGTTTCTGTTTTACTTTTTTGTCATGTTATTAGTTGTGTTTCTTTGTGAGGAAAGGATGCTGCTTAAATTCTCCCCTCCCTCCAAAAAATTATATACATGAAGCCAGAACCTTCATATTGGATTCTTTAGTTGTTGTTGTTGAGACAGAGTCTCACTTTGTCATCTTTGGTGGAGTGCCGCGGCATCATAGCTCACAGCAACCTCAAACTCCTGGGCTCAACAGATCCTCTTGCCTCATCCTGAGTAGCTGGGACTACAGGCACCTGCCACAATACCTGGCTACTTTTAGAGATGGGGTCTCGCTCTTGCTCAGGCTGGTCTTGAACCTGTGAGCTCAGGCCATCCACCCGCCTCACCCTCCCAGAGTGCTGGGATTACAGGCGTGAGCCGCTGCACCCGGACTGGATTCTTTTAAAGAAACAGAATAAGACAGCCTTGTACCTGCCTCCCCGTCAGCGCTCTCTGTGTTTGAAGTGAAGCTCTTCATGGGGCTGTGCTCTGTCTTTGTATCTTATCTTTGTAAACGAGCACAGTCTCTGGCACAGAGCAGGTGACTGGTAAGGTAACACTTTAGTAAATATAATTACGTGAAAAATGTCCAGTATCTCTCTTCTGACTTTTGTCATTCTTCATACTGAAATTTCCACTTCACATACATCACGGCCAGTTTTTATCCTTTTAGAAACTCATTGAGTTTGATAGTTAATCTTAGTCAACTGGACTGATTAAGCGATATCAACATATAGCTGGTAGAGCAGTCACTCTGGGTATGTCTGAGGGCATTTCCAAGAGACTAGCATTTGAATCGGTGGGTGGAATAAAGAAGACCCACCCTCTTCTCATACGGCAGGTAGCATCCAGGAGGCTGAGGGCTCAGATAGATCATGGAAGGCCGAGGAAAGGTAAACAGAGAGTTGTCTCTGTCTCTCTCCTGGAACCAGGACATCCTTTTGCTCCTGCCCGTGGACAGCAGAGCTCCACGTTCTCCGGCCGTGAGTCTCTGGGACTTGCACCAGCAGCCCCCAGGTTCTCAGACCTTCAGCCCTGACTGAGAGCTGCGCCGTCACCTTCCACGGTTCTCCTGCTCGCAGAAGGCATAAGTGGAAACTTTCCAGCCTTTGTCATTTTGGGAGCCACTTCCTCTAATAAAGTGACCTCTCGTCTCTCTCCCTGAATGTGTGTGTGACACACACACATTATCCTACTGCTTCTGTTTCTCCGGAGAACCCTAAAACAGTGACTTTCCCACATTTTATATAAACAGCTGTACAAAATCTTAAAACCCAACAGTCCTGCAGCCTCAGAGCGGGAGAGGTCTAAGTTATTTATTTATTTGTTAAGTGGCTACTACGTGCCGGTGTCTATGCAGGAGATGAAGATATGAGAAGGACACAGTCTGCTCCTGGAGAGGATTATTTCCTACTGGGGAGTCACTGACTTAGGGTCCTAACATGGGTCCCCCTCAAGGGGCTCCCTGTGAGCACACAGGTCTCACATTCACTGGATACACAGTAACCATTTGTTGATTGAGTATTTTTGAATGTCTCATTTGTTGCACTTGTGTCCTGATGTAAATATAGGCAGCTTTGTTTCATTGCATTTTACCGCACTTTGCAGATCCACCTTTTCATGCAGAAGTGCTGGGAAACCAAAGAGCTTGTGTGCAGCCCTATGTCGAGGTCTTCGTGGTCTTTGCTGCTGCTGGGTCTGGACACAACCTGCTGCATCTCTCAGGTAGGTCTGGGGTCAGTGTACTTTCGTTTACAAGGGACAAAACTGGGCTCTGGAAGGAAAAATTGACCTTATTACCACAAGCTCTGTGGTCCTCGGGGCCCAGCCAGAGGGTCGTCCAGTCCAGCAGAAGCGACGCACCAGGTATATAAGGAATTTCTGTTGAGTCTCTTTCATGTTTGGGAAATTTCCAAAGTATCAAGCAAAGTAGAAAAGTTAAAATCATTCTGATCATTCTGATTAAAACTAGAGAATCATATGAACGAAACTGCATGAGCGAAAAATCCAACCCAGCCCAACCTGTCCTCTATCTCCGCAGCCTGGCCTGTTTCCTCCCTGTTTCCTGCAGCGGCGCCCGCAGGGTCTCACTCAGCTCGGAGCATTATTAACTTGTCTCTCTGCAGAGTTTGCTCTGGGCCTCCGGTCAGGACTTACCATCATCACGTTGACATTCATTTCTGGAGTCTTGTCTTCAAGTGTCTCTGCTCTACAGGACGTAGCTGGGTATTTTATTGTGCGTTGCATTCCCTGAGAAGATAGGGAGGTAGACTGACTTATTTGCGACTCCTTGTCTTTTTGAATCCCCCTCCTGGAATGGGGAGCATAATAGATATAGCACTGCACAAACTTTACTTCCCCTGGCTTTGCTTCCTGTGCTAACACGTTCAAGCTGGGCTGGAGGTACAGAGTCAGGCCTCACAACGTTGCAACTGAATGATGTGCTGAATTGACTCTGGTTGGTGCCACTCCCTGAAGAGGTGCAACCAAACCAAAGCAAAGTGCCCGTGTCAGCCTCATCGCTACGTTCATACTTGAAAACGTGATTTCTCTCCCTAACTTTAAAAGTTTCCCTTTAGTGATTTTTCAGATCATACAAATATCTCCTTGAAGATTATAAACAATCCACAGAACAGAAAGTGAGGACAGAGGTTTAACAGTAAAGAGGCAGGTGGCACTTGCAACTGGAAGTCAGTGGGAAGGGAAGTTAGCCTTTGTGAGTAAGTGCAGGTCAGTGTGAAGCAGGATTTGATTTATCAAAATTAAGGTATATTAAGAATTTTTTGGTTGCATATGCTCTGTAAAGGGGGGTGGCTGTGTGTACATACCTATTTTCCTAAAGAAGAAAAGGGGGAAAGGAACCTTCTTAGCTGGCCTATTGATTTGAAGCATCATTTGAAAGCAGTTTATGGGAAAAGGGGCATCTCCAAATGATTCACAATGCTGTCTGTTCCTAGTGAGTGTAAACAGACTAGAGCAGTAATGAATTCTTGGCATTTACCAAAGTCAGCTTGCTGTGGAGAAGCAAAGTGATTTGCTTTGGATGATTCCTGATGTGTTGACTGGCTACCCGGAATGAGACCCAGTTGCCAGAGGGGTGCACAGGGTGGGGAACTAAACCCCAGCTGCCCACAGTCTGTAAAGACAGGTGGAAAGACAGGTGGAACATGTGGCTGCCCCATGAGATGGTCTGGGCTGAGGGACTGACAGGGGGAGACTGGCCACACAGAGGTGCTTCCTTCCCTATGCAGAGCTGTGAGGGAGGGACAAGCATCCTCCACCTGACAGGTGCAGGGGGCGTGTTCCTGCCCAGCCAGTCCACCTGCGCCCAAGGGTCCGTGCAAGCACAGACTGAAAGTGTGGCTGCCTCTTTCCTTACTCATTTGTCTCCCTGAGGAGAGGAGCAGCTCCTGCAGTTGGTGAGATTGGGGGAGGGAATCAAGCTTCTCAGCTCCTGCTTTTCTGCATCTTTTGGGGAAGCTGGTGGAGGTCAATGCCAAGTGAACACCACCCTCACCCAGTGGGCTTCCACCACATGCTCCTGTCCAGCTCCTACCCCTAGAGTTGGTGCTTCAGTCCCTCTGGGCGGCAGCTCTGAGCATTGAGGGTTTTGAAAGTTTCTCGGCTCCTTCTTCTGAGCAGCCAACCCTAAGAAGCCAGTAAGGGCAGCTGTCCCTAGGACAAAAGACCTTCTGCTCTTCCTTGAAGTAGCAGCCTGCCCTTGTTATGGGTTATGTGTGATGTTTTCTGGCAATTGGAGTGAGCATGTCACTTTAGGAAGGGTACTAACAGACTCGGTGAGGCAACATGCTTAAGAAAAGTTTGTAAATATATTTTACCAGTAATAAAGCTGAATTTCCCCCATCTCTGTGATTCTTATGGTATATTTTAGTTTGCTCCAAGTTTAGAAACATAAAGGTTATATTTAAATTTCAGCCTCTGTCCTGGGATGAAGCGTTTGCCTTCCTTGGCATAACTCTTTCAGCAGCCATTAGTCACTTTGCACTCAGGGCACCTCCACGTCACGGCTCCCACGTCACGGCTCCTACGTCATGGCTCCCATGTAAGCCCTGGGAGGAGTCCAGAAGCCAGCCCAGTGCAGCCTGGGAAGGGCACATCCAATTCACACGTACAAGCGGCTCCCACCCCTGTGCATTCCATTCATTCTAGATCTTGGAAACACGAATCCAGAGGAGATATTTGTGTAAAAGGGGAATGTATTTAAGGGTCAATTATAGTTAGAAGAGCAGAGTTGGTGGCGTCCGGGTGCCGAGGGAGGCTCCCCGAAGTGCCTGCCCCTGAAGATGGTCCAGGGCGCTGCGCCTGCCAGGAGCCTGTGCTGTGAGGGCACAGATCATGTAGTGACATTGTCAGTCTCTTTTCTTGGCAAAGTCAATCAAGGCCATCCCTTTGTTAACACCAATGGAAAATCTCCTTCATCACTAGGGTTTGAGAAATATTTATTTATTCATTTTGGAGCTCTATGGAAAGTGCCAACTTGGTGGGAGATGCTTTCAGCCCCCCACAAGCTCAAATGTGTGTTGTGCATGCTGGGGAAGGGGCTGTCGGCAGAGCTCCCCGCAGCAGCGCCAGCCCGCGTCCCTAGGCAGCCTGTGGCTGCTCTAACCAGCGGTGCCCACCAGGTGTCTGAGCTGCTGTGAGGCTGCAGGGTAAAGGGCCGAGTTGTTACCTCACATTCGCCTGGGAGTAAGAGCAATGCCTAAATGAATTGCTGTGATTCAGATGATACACAGAGGGCCCAGGCACCACGGCCTATGCTGGCAACTGGCAGACCGCACACAGTGATAGGCCCGCGTCTGTCTCCCTCCTCCCAGACCCCAGAGACTGGTAGGCGTGACGGAGGGAGATAATGAGGAAGGGAGCGTATTTTGAAAGGAAGAAGACTGTAGACTTTCCTTAAGGGTCTAAAAGAGGGAACATGGTGCCAGTGTGGACCAACGTTGCTGCAGAACAAGGTGATGGTCTGTAGCCGATGGTCAGCAAGTGTGGAAGGAACAGATCATCTGGTGCAAAAGGGAACCTGGATCTGGAGTCAGGACTCAGGATTTGCTGCTGATTTTAAGTGGCAATTCAAGATACTTACTGCCCTCATCTCTTTTAAACATTTGAAGACAAAATTCATCTCATTAACTTCAGAGAAAGACTGCTTGTGCTCAAAAGCTGGTGTTCTTTCTCAAAGCTCAATGGAGGATGAAGGTCAGGTTGGCCCAACACCGTCACTCCCTGCACGGTTATCCCTGCACAGTGGCTGCTGGTACAGGGCTGAAGGCAGAGGCAGTGTCTGGCCTGAGAGGAGCTGGGAGTGGGGACGGTTTCCACTGCTGTCTCTTACTTTGCCCATCCTTACAAGCATGCAGAACCTGTCCTTCTTTTTCAGGCAAAATTAGAGAAAAGTAAACAATTATCTAGGGAAGCTCTAGAAACAGACATAAGTCACAGATGGCAGGAGGCTGAGAAGTGTGTATAGGAGTTGTGAAGGCTAAGCCATCTGTATTGTTTTTTATTTATTTTTTTTTTTCTGGTGATGGAGTTAGCTTTGCTAACCTGAAGTGTAAATATCAAGAGGAGGAAGGGACAGCATTGTCTGACCAGTTGGAACCCTTCAGCTTATTCCTTGGGCCCCTGGGAGGAAAGTTATGATCAATGTTATAATTCATGTGGCCAGATATTCTTTGTTAAAATATTAGCCAACTTTTTAAAAAATTTCTGTTTGGGCAATTCTCTTCTCTTTCCCCTGTTCAAACATTGCCTGAGGAGGGCTTACGAGAAGGTGGGAATAAAGGGGTCTTCCTAGTTTTTGATTCCAAAAGACTAAGCCTTTAGGACAATGAATGGTTGTTACAAAGGGGAAAAGTAGAGTTTAAGGGCATTGGTAAAATTATTATTAAAGAGAAGGATCGTGAAATCTGGGATAGATGATAGGGACTAATCTAGGATGGATGAAGAGAGGAGGAAAGAGAAGGGTAACAGGGCTGGAAACAGACGGTTAATGGTCTGGAAGTCTCAACTAGTTCAAAGAACACGAACAGCAAGAGGCGGATGGCTGGTTCCGAGACAGCCGCTACGAGTGGTATCCAGGCTGGGGGTGCGGGGATGGGAAGGGAGGCCTAACTGGAGAGGACGGTTTTTAGAGACTAAGAGGCTCTGAGGATGGAGGGGTTGTCCACGGGAGTATCGGCATCTCCCACAGTGTCAAATTGCCCCAGGTTGGACATGAAGACTGTCTCCCAGGTCGGTGACAGGTCCCTCGGTCCACTGAGGGGCTGGGGGAAGGTCTATATATCTTGTGTCTCTTTAGGAGTCGGCTTACCTGAAGCTCCCTGCACCAGACACAGGATGGCTGTAGACAGTGTGTCGAACGTACCCAATACTAGTGTGAAACCAACAGATAAACAACTCCATGCCCACATGAGAGAAAGACACACTTAAAAACAAGTTGGGGAGAAACAGGAGAGGAGGGGTGTGGCGAGCTCTTACCTAATGGGCACAGTGTAGGGTACACAGCACGCCTCCTGGGTGAAGGGTTCAACTATACCTGGAACTTAACCTAATCAAGCAAACAGTATAACCTAAGCATTTGTACCCTCATATTTATCTGAAATAAAAATAAATCACCATGCCTCTTTGAAAGTGGCACATCCCACGTTCTTACTTCATGACCTCCGGAGGACGTACCTGAGTCTCAGCCCTTCCTCTGCGGCCGGCTCCACCTTACAGTAGATCAGCTCCTAACAATGGCCCATCAATGAAGTGACGTGGGGAACTTCCCATGACAGTGAACTCTGATTAATTGTTCTGTGAAGTTCTACTGAGCAAGAGAATTTCAAATGTGTCCCACTATTAGCTTAATATTATTTTTTCAAAGTTGAGATTCTGTTTTACAATCTGCTCTGAGTAAGCCGTCTCCATCCTTCCTCCTGACAAGGCAGCTTGTGATTTTTAAAGACGACCGTACACTTCTCATATCCTCGGCATGGTCCGGGGGACCGTCACGTCCTCCCTTTTCCAGGTGGAGTCTGTGTCCCTCCCTTTGAAGCTGGGCAACCTCTGTGACTGCCACGGGTGGTTAGAGAAGACGTCAGAAGTGCCATCGTATGACGTCTGAGGCTACATCAAAAAAATACTGTGCCTCTCAGCCACGTTCTGTCGGAACGCACACTCTTGGAACCCAGTCTGGCCTGAGTGGAGAGACCATGGGGAGAAGCCGCATGTAGGTCCCTGGCTGACATTCCGGCAGAGGTCCTAGCAAACAGCCAGCGTGGACTTTCAGATGTGTGAGTGAAGGAGCCTCAGAGACCATGCTCAGCCTCAGACAAGAAGCCCCCAGCCCTTGAATCTTCCCAGTTGAGGCCCCAGACATCGTGCAACAGGGCAAACCATCCATGCTGTGCCTTGTCTAAATTCCCTGTCCAATAAGTCTAATAAAATTAAGTTTTCATTTGGTTTGTTAGATGGTGATAAATTACCAGAACAATGAGGCTCTAGCACAATTATTAGGGCTAAGTGTTTGTGAGTCGGTATATGTGTGTCTGTGTGCGTTCATGAAAACACAAACTTGTACCAACCCAGCAAGTAACCCGTCCTCCCAAACCGTCAGCATGTTGGTGACTGAGGCCTTGCAGATCCACAGGCTGAGCCTCCAGGACAGGGCGTCACTGGCAGGAGGATTTCACTGGGTGGCACCAAACAATGTTCTTCTGTCCCCTTGTAGATTCTTCTGTGATGTTCCTAGTTATTTAACCTTAGCTTCCTTTATATAGTAAAAGGCTTCCTACTTACCTCAGATTAGTTTCCAGGGGACTCTTGGACTCGACCTCATCTGCCCGCCTCTCCTCTGTACACCTCTGCTCCCAGACCCACATCGGACTTCACACTTGACATCGGATTCTTCCAAACCAACACACACTCTCTCTTCCTGGCTTTTCTCCTGTTAGAATTATGTGTCATATTACACATGGCTGAAACTCGTTTTGCCATAAAGGTCTCAAGTATCTGCATCCCATTTTGACCATTTCTCCTGCCTTCACCACTGACACAAGTATGCATCCGTGTGCCCCTTTGTATGTGAACACGTAAGTCGCACACAGACATGTGGGTTGGCTGGTTTTATGTTTACCTTGAGCATCTCATTAGATGCATAAAACAAAGCAAAAATTCCTTGGAATAGATTATAATATCAAGATTCCCTTAGGAACAGAATCTCCTGTCTTATTATCCTTAGATTTTAGAAGACTTTCCAATTGTCTATAAAGATTTTACACTAAAATGTAAATATATATCTTCCTGACTTACCCGGAGCGAGTAGAGAGGAAGTAATCACAGACTCTGCTCGACCACTCAGGCATCATTCCTTCACAAGCCTCAGCACTGCCAGGAAATGTGGTTTCGGGACACAGAGCATGGGCCTCCCCCTTGAAGAATTCTCCCGTGCATAAGGCTCCTCCTACCTTGGGTGCATACACTGCACGGTTCTGCTCTCAGAATCTATAAAAATACACTTAGTCCCTCACATTCTTTTTTACAACCAACACCTAAGAGAAATAATCTCTCTTCTCTTTGGAAAGAAGCGTATCCCTGTAGTTAATAATGGTCTGCCAAGAGCAGCCCAGAAGACAAAGCTTTGTATTTCGACCAATATATTTTTGAGAAAATACCTGCATTCTTGTGGAAGGACCGTCCCTAACAGGAATAAAACCTAGTGGAATTAACGATGAATATTTCAACCTGGTGCTATTTTGCTTTCGGCCTAGAAAGGCAAAACACATTTTCTGCTAATAGATTTTTTTTTTCCACCTGTCACATGTACTACAGGTTATAGAACGCAAATGATGGTAAATCTCCTGCTCTTTGCATTAGAAATAAACAAAAAAATGCCAACCAAACAAAAGAATATGATTTATAATTCTCCACAATTGCATCTCTTTCCAGCAATATATAATCACACTGCCCCTCTCATTTCATAGCACGGGAGGGAAGCGAGAAATTGCATTTTTAAAAAAAAAACTTTTGCTGATAAAAAATAATAAGAAGAATAATAAAATCCATTCATTTTACTGAGTGTATTGTAGAGAAAGAGCAAAATTCTGTGGCTGTTTATTAACCAGTCAGATTTGTAAATGCAGAGTATTTGACTTAAGCTCAATCTTCTCCAAAACAAATATCCCCACAGCATGTTATGTATTAGAACCATTTTTCTAGGATTAAAATCTTCCTGGTGGAGCCTTCGGTGCTGTCATCACTCAGGATCTCAAGGTTTGCTGGGACTCGCTGATGGAGGCGGCACCCCCTCCAAGTGCTGTCTGTGCTGCCTCTGGCTCCCACACGCTCCTGAATCTCAGCTTCGAAGGTGATTCAAATATTTTAGAAAATCAGAGGTCGGTTGAAAACAGGGTAAACCTTTCTATATAATACATTGTATCCCAGTCACTTTTTTTGTCAAATTATATTCAGGACTTGGATATGCTGCCTGTTTTATGATGAGTCTCATCTGTCTACACATCGCGATTCATTCAATCACAAGTGTTCACTGTCTATTTGAGACACTCTGTGAAAATAGTGATGAAGAAAACAGACAAGATGCCTATTTCCCTAAAGCTTATTTACCAACAGAGAGACCAGCAAACTCCCTCACCAGCAGAATATTCATGGGTTATTATAATATTTCGGAGGCCACAGAGAGACTGACCAGGCAGAGAATAACTGGGGAAAGCTATTTTAAATAAAATGGCCGTCTATGTGGGACTGAGCTGGTATTTGAAGAAGGTACCGGCCCAGCTGCATGAACCTTGAGGAAGGGGGTGCCAGTGACAAAGCACAGCAGGTGCAAATCCCCCCAAACCGCTGATAAATAAAGGGAGGGACGGTGGAGGAACTGAAGCACTTAGTGAAGAGAAGAAATCGGAGACGGGAGGAGGAATGGGCTATGGAGTGGAAGTGGATTATTCTTGTAATAGGATAACATCAAGAGATTTTGGAGTCGTTCCATCTGATTCATCCATCTCAGAGATTGCACTGGCTGCCCTGCGAGCAGACGTAGTGACTCAGGAGTAGAGAAGGGGGATTGTGGGTCTGTCGCAGTGATCTGGACAAAAGAAGATGTGACTTGGACGGAGGGATGGCCGTGATGTTGGAGAAGACCGAGTGCCCTTAGACCCATCCAGAGACCATACAAGTGAGACTTGGTGATGGAGGGAAGGCGCAGATGAAGGTACTGCATATTTATGTGTGAGGTAGCAATGGCATTCCACTTGACACACTGCAATGCCGTTTTTGTAAATGGGGAATGCAGGAAGGAAAAAGGCAAGAAAAAGATATTAGCATAAGAATGGGTTATCAAAAGTTCCGCTTTGAACAGGTTCTGTTTGATACACCCAATAAGATTTCCAAGTGAAAATGTGACGTGTCTGGTACTTTGAGAGGTCAGCTGGGAGATTTTGATAAGGGCGTCAGCAACTTAGCGAGGGTTTTCCAAGGCATCCCACTGAATGAGTGCCCAGGAAGGGACTACCGTATCGATGAAGAAAAGAAGGGGGCCCAGGACTGAGCTCCAGGACATTTCAACATGGAAAGACCGGTTAGAAGAGTGTTGAAGAGTTGTGAAGGCGCAGCTGGTAAGGTGGGGAGCAAATCTAAGGAGGGCATCGTCATGGGAGCCCAGAGAGGAGATGGTTCAAGACAGGCCTGCTCAACTGTGCCTGACGCCTAGATTTAGCACCCAAAATCCCTTGAGACTTTCGACAGAGTTGTTTCGTGAAGTTGGAAGGCAGGAAAGCCAGATTGGAATGAGCTGCAGAAAAAAACAGTGTTGGAAACAACGTGGACACATCAAATCCTTTGCCTGAAGTGGTCACGGCCTCAGATTTTGTCCTGAACTGGGTGTACAGTCAAGGTCTCAGGCTCCCTGTCTTTCAAATATGGATATTGGCAGTGCCTTCTTCATGAAATCATTTTGATGCTTATTTTACATATATTAAGAACATTTCATCGTGTTTGGTCACATCTCACAGAATTTCATATCTATTGTAGGTATAAATATGAAATTTCAAAGTGAGACGGCTGCTCCCTGTAGGGAATCTGCTAAGGAGGCATTTTTTGTGTGACTCTTGAATCTTCCTCACCCACAGATTCACTGGAAAGAGACAAACATAGGGTAGTTTTGTGAAAAGAATTTTTAAGTGAGCCATCGGAGTCCGTGGGGCTTGGCTCCTGGGTGTCCTGGGCAGCTGTGGGGTGGGGAGGGCAGCTAGTAGACACACACTTGGAGCGTCTGGAGGACACATGGGGCGGGCATAGAAGGGCTGCAGAGCAGCATCAGAATCAGGCGCCACAGATTGACGGCCAGTCTGGGGTCCTCAAAAACCCCTCCCAGGTGGGCTCCGAAAAGTGCAGGCTCAATGGATGATGTGCATGTTGGGGTGGGCTGATGAATGCACCGGGGCTGGGAAGGGGCGGCACCTGTGGTCTCCCTCGCGGGAATTACCTGCTGGGAGCCGGCAGGTGAGACCCTCAGGACTTAAGAAAACATGCACCTGCCTTCAGACAGTGAAAGAAGCACTTTCCTATGTTTCCAAGTTCACAGTCACTCTCTTCACCCTGTATATCTGCCCATCCCCCCACCCCGAGTCAGAAGCAACGAGGCTGAGCGGCAGCAGGGAGAGAGTGACTGGGCTGCTGAATCTCACGCTGGGTTAGGCTTCTGCGGATCAGGAGGCCAGTCCCAGAAGGAGAGCCCAGCACAGACACCTTGTCCTCAGGGGCCACAGCGCCCTCGGCTGCCCTGGCCACGTGGGCTGGAGACCCAGGCTCTGGAGCAATCCCTGAATTCCACCCTCTGCCCTGCTGCTTCCCAGCCCTGCGTCTTCAGCCACGTCACCCGAGCCCTCCGTGTCTCAGTGCTCTCCTCAGTGAGGGGGGACGAAGGTGCTCCCCACATCTTGGCCCTTTTTATGAGGATTAAATAAAAGGATGAAAAAGTTTAGAACATTTGTTGAAAGAGCCAACAGCTGATAAATACCATCTATTTTTATTACTTTTGCTGACGGGTTGAACCGAGGTGCATTAATAAACCGTCTTAGCGTTTCTAACCATGGCAATAACCTGAGGAGGATTCAGCAGAGATTTTGATGAATTATCATCATGATGCTGGGTAGTAAACGGCCAGTCTAGGAACTGACCACATTTGCCAGGTGCCCACGGTGGGCAGACAGGGCAGGAGGCGGCTGCTCTGTGCCTCCCACGGTGCTCAGCCCATCTCCAGCCTGACGACTGGAGCTCCAAGTCAGGTAGATCTATTCCAGTTCACCTTTTCTTCCCAGAGAACACTCACATCAGTTCAGACTTTGCTTTTCCATTCACAACTTACACTCCCATCATGGAAGACAGTTTCCTTGAAGACAGAAGCCCCCGGGACCCTCTCAGCTCAGCAGCGGGCACACTATGTGCAGATCTCCAATACACATACTTGTTGGTTCGCAAACATTTCCCCAAACACTTGAAGCTTCATAGGGGAAGACGGGGGAGAGAGTGGTGGTTTGGGGATTCACTTTTCCCTCTCATCCCTATCAACAGCTGCTTTAATTTGAGTCTGGGGCCCCTCTCTGTGGGAACCGGGCCCTCTTGCTGGCTATTAAATCAAGGATGTCAATCTTCCTGCTGCCCACCTTTACCCAGAGAACCTTCACAGGGATGTGTGCTGCCCGCTTGTGTCCTTGGCCTATTTCTTTCTTTTCTTTTCTGAGTTGCCTGGCCTTGGCTAAAAGTTCTGGATTCACATTCCAGGCAACATTAAACTTCTCCCATACACGTTCAGGCCCACAACCTCTTAGAGTCTGACAAATGGTTTCAGTTCTTACCAAAGCCAACTGAGCTTGGCAAATCCATCAGACCTGCCAGTGTTTCACAGAGCGAATTTAGAGGAGACGGTGTCTTGTCTCACTGGTTGCTCCTTTATAAGCAGAGCACCCGATGCCCCAGTCACCATGAGTGCCCAGCTTACTGTGGACAATACCAACAGGAGTTACTGTTACTATGTGCTGGGCTGTCTACCCAGAGAGATGCCCCCAAACACATTTCCATGCTGTCATCCCTAGCCGTATTTCGTGTTTTCCCATTTTTCTTGTGGCTCATGTACCTTGGGTTTAACACATGTTGGTGCATTTGGTAAATCATTAGACACATTTGTTTTAAGTATTTGAGGTGTTTGTGATTTGAAGACAGTGCGCAAAGCCAAGAGAAGACACCAAGGTGAACAAAGGTTTCTCCTCCTAGAGCAGTGGTTCTCAACCTGTGGGTCGCAGAAGCCTAACGCAGCGTGACAATCAGCGCCCCAGTCTCTCTCCCTGCTGCCACTCAGTGTTGTTGCTTCGGACTCGGGACCTGTCGCGACCCAAAGGAACTGTATTAAAGGACCGCGGCATTAGGAAGGTTGAGAACCACCGTCCTGGAGAGACTTTCACTGTCAGAGGAAGGTACATGAACAGCACAAACAACTAAGCGGGGCTGGGCCTGTGAGTTCCCACCTGGGGCCCAGAATGAGCCAAGCTGATGGTGACCCTGGAGCGAGGCCTTAGAACACGCGTGATCATGATCTGAGATGGAAGAAAGGACTTTCAGGTGAAGGGACAGCCTTGGTAAATGACGCTTAGGAAAGATTCCTTCTTGAAGGACAGAAGAGCAAGTTGGAGTGAGTGGGGGCTGTTGAGGAGAGAAGGGAGAGAGCCCCAGATGGAGAGTCGGGGAACAGCTCTCCGCCCGCCACAAGCAGACCCTGTGAGCTTAATGAGTCAGAGAAGGACACCGGGCCCAGTTCTGTCTGTAAAACCGAAAGTCTGGGTTTTAAAATCTTTAAGTCCAGCATTGTTTTGTTTTGTTTTCCCTTCCTAAGCAGCCAAGGGGCTCTCTGTGCTGTCCGGCTGGGCTGTGTATTTCTGTGGTGTGGTGCCGTCCGGCTGGGGTGTGTATTTCTGTGGTGTGGTGCCGTCCGGCTGGGGTGTGTATTTCTGTGGTGTGGTGCCGTCCGGCTGGGGTGTGTATTTCTGTAGTGTGGTGCCGTCCGGCTGGGGTGTGTATTTCTGTGGTGTGGTGCCTCCACCTGGGGTGTGTATTTCTGTGGTGTGGTGCCTCCACCTGGGGTGTGTATTACTGTGGTGTGGTGCCTCCACCTGGGGTGTGTATTACTGTGGTGTGGTGCCTCCACCTGGGGTGTGTATTTCTGTAGTGTGGTGCCGTCCGGCTGGGGTGTGTATTTCTGTGGTGTGGTGCCTCCACCTGGGGTGTGTATTACTGTGGTGTGGTGCCTCCACCTGGGGTGTGTATTTCTGTGGTGTGCTGCCGTCCACCTGGGGTGTGTATTTCTGTAGTGTGGTGCCGTCCGGCTGGGGTGTGTATTTCTGTGGTGTGGTGCCGTCCACCTGGGGTGTGTATTTCTGTGGTGTGGTGCCGTCCACCTGGGGTGTGTATTTCTGTGGTGTGGTGCCGTCCACCTGGGGTGTGTATTTCTGTAGTGTGGTGCCGTCCGGCTGGGGTGTGTATTTCTGTGGTGTGGTGCCGTCCACCTGGGGTGTGTATTTCTGTGGTGTGGTGCCGTCCACCTGGGGTGTGTATTTCTGTAGTGTGGTGCCGTCCAGCTGGGGTGTGTATTTCTGTGGTGTGGTGCCGTCCACCTGGGGTGTGTATTTCTGTGGTGTGGTGCCGTCCACCTGGGGTGTGTATTTCTGTAGTGTGGTGCCGTCCGGCTGGGGTGTGTATTTCTGTGGTGTGGTGCCCTCCACCTGGGGTGTGTATTTCTGTAGTGTGGTGCCGTCCACCTGGGGTGTGTATTTCTGTGGTGTGGTGCCGTCCACCTGGGGTGTGTATTTCTGTGGTGTGGTGCCGTCCACCTGGGGTGTGTATTTCTGTAGTGTGGTGCCGTCCACCTGGGGTGTGTATTTCTGTGGTGTGGTGCCTCCACCTGGGGTGTGTATTACTGTGGTGTGGTGCCTCCACCTGGGGTGTGTATTTCTGTGGTGTGCTGCCGTCCACCTGGGGTGTGTATTTCTGTAGTGTGGTGCCGTCCGGCTGGGGTGTGTATTTCTGTGGTGTGGTGCCGTCCACCTGGGGTGTGTATTTCTGTGGTGTGGTGCCGTCCGGCTGGGGTGTGTATTTCTGTAGTGTGGTGCCGTCCACCTGGGGTGTGTATTTCTGTGGTGTGGTGCCGTCCACCTGGGGTGTGTATTTCTGTGGTGTGGTGCCGTCCACCTGGGGTGTGTATTTCTGTGGTGTGGTGCCGTCCACCTGGGGTGTGTATTTCTGTGGTGTGGTGCCGTCCACCTGGGGTGTGTATTTCTGTGGTGTGGTGCCTCCACCTGGGGTGTGTATTTCTGTGGTGTGGTGCCGTCCGGCTGGGGTGTGTATTTCTGTGGTGTGGTGCCGTCCACCTGGGGTGTGTATTTCTGTGGTGTGGTGCCGTCCACCTGGGGTGTGTATTTCTGTGGTGTGGTGCCGTCCGGCTGGGGTGTGTATTTCTGTGGTGTGGTGCTGTCCGGCTGGGGTGTGTATTTCTGTGGTGTGGTGCCGTCCACCTGGGGTGTGTATTACTGTGGTGTGGTGCCGTCCACCTGGGGTGTGTATTTCTGTGGTGTGGTGCCGTCCACCTGGGGTGTGTATTTCTGTAGTGTGGTGCCTCCACCTGGGGTGTGTATTTCTGTGGTGTGGTGCCTCCACCTGGGGTGTGTATTTCTGTGGTGTGGTGCCGTCCGGCTGGGGTGTGTATTTCTGTGGTGTGGTGCCGTCCGGCTGGGGTGTGTATTTCTGTGGTGTGGTGCCGTCCACCTGGGGTGTGTATTTCTGTGGTGTGGTGCCGTCCACGTGGGGTGTGTATTTCTGTGGTGTGGTGCCGTCCGGCTGGGGTGTGTATTTCTGTGGTGTGTTGCCATCCACCAGGGGTGTGTATTTCTGTGGTGTGGTGCCGTCCACCTGGGGTGTGTATTTCTGTGGTGTGGTGCCGTCCACGTGGGGTGTGTATTTCTGTGGTGTGGTGCCGTCCACCTGGGGTGTGTATTTCTGTGGTGTGGTGCCGTCCGGCTGGGGTGTGTATTTCTGTGGTGTGGTGCCGTCCGGCTGGGGTGTGTATTTCTGTGGTGTGGTGCCGTCCGGCTGGGGTGTGTATTTCTGTAGTGTGGTGCCGTCCACCTGGAGTGTGTATTTCTGTGGTGTGGTGCCGTCCGGCTGGAGTGTGTATTTCTGTAGTGTGGTGCCGTCCACCTGGGGTGTGTATTTCTGTGGTGTGGTGCCGTCCGGCTGGGGTGTCTATTTCTGTGGTGTGGTGCCGTCCGGCTGGGGTGTGTATTTCTGTGGTGTGGTGCCGTCCGGCTGGGGTGTGTATTTCTGTGGTGTGGTGCCATCCGGCTGGGGTGTGTATTTCTGTGGTGTGGTGCCGTCCAGCTGGGGTGTGTATTTCTGTGGTGTGGTGCCGTCCACCTGGGGTGTGTATTTCTGTGGTGTGGTGCCGTCCAGCTGGGGTGTGTATTTCTGTGGTGTGGTGCCGTCCACCTGGGATGTGTATTTCTGTGGTGTGGTGCCGTCCACCTGGGGTGTGTATTTCTGTGGTGTGGTGCCGTCCACCTGGGGTGTGTATTTCTGTGGTGTGGTGCCGTCCACCTGGGGTGTGTATTTCTGTGGTGTGGTGCCGTCCACCTGGGATGTGTATTTCTGTGGTGTGGTGCCGTCCACCTGGGGTGTGTATTTCTGTGGTGTGGTGCCGTCCACCTGGGGTGTGTATTTCTGTAGTGTGGTGCCGTCCACCTGGGGTGTGTATTTCTGTGGTGTGGTGCCGTCCACCTGGGGTGTAATTTCTGTGGTGTGGTGCCGTCCACCTGGGGTGTAATTTCTGTAGTGTGGTGCCGTCCATCTGGGGTGTGTATTTCTGTGGTGTGGTGCCGTCCGGCTGGGGTGTGTATTTCTGTGGTGTGGTGCCGTCCGGCTGGGGTGTGTATTTCTGTGGTGTGGTGCCGTCCACCTGGGGTGTGTATTTCTGTGGTGTGGTGCCGTCCACCTGGGGTGTGTATTTCTGTGGTGTGGTGCCCTCCACCTGGGGTGTGTATTTCTGTAGTGTGGTGCCGTCCACCTGGGGTGTGTATTTCTGTGGTGTGGTGCCCTCCACCTGGGGTGTGTATTTCTGTAGTGTGGTGCCCTCCACCTGGGGTGTGTATTTCTGTAGTGTGGTGCCGTCCACCTGGGGTGTGTATTTCTGTAGTGTGGTGCCGTCCACCTGGGGTGTGTATTTCTGTAGTGTGGTGCCGTCCACCTAGCGTGTGTATTTCTGGAGTGTGGTGCCGTCCACCTGGGGTGTATATTTCTGGAGTGTGGTGCTGTCCGGCTGGGGTGTATATTTGTATAGTGTGGTTAGCAGACAGTCTTATCTCCCTTGTCTAATGATGGGGAGTTTCCACTGTTCTGCTTTAAATTATGATATTTGCTTTGTGTTAAGGATTTAGGTTTGAAAAAGCGGGAGCATTTGGGGTTTGACTTCAGCAAAGTCATCCAGAATTTGACTCTCAGGTCCGACATTTTCCCAGAGCAGGCTCACCTGCTCAGTGGCCAGAGAAGCCACTCATGTGAGCACGCCCCTCCCCTGCCTGCTGGCTCACACGCTGGTCTAATTAGCCCCCATGACACACCCCAGAGGCCCTGCCCAGAGAGGGTCCTTCTCACTGTAGTTCAAATCTCACCTTCTGTATAAACCTTCATTATTTCTGCAGACCCAGGGTTTCTACCATCGCTGCCCAAGAAGAGAAGCTATTTTCACTTCCAGCAACTGAGCCGTGGGAATTGTCATTTTAATATTCTGTTTCAGGAGCACAAGTCTCAAAGCACGACAGCCTGCACGCCCAGCGGGTCACACCCACACCTGCTTAGTATCATAAGTGCCTGGTTTAGTTCTGAAACAACGCTCCATGCTTACTGAGAACTTATTACATCACAGAAGCCTAAGATTTCTCCAACCTTATGTGCAAATTCAGACAAACCAGGAGGTTGCTCTCCATGGCCCCAGCACTCTGGAGAGCGACCAGCCAGTGTCCCAGTGTCAATCGGAAATTTTTTACTCTCTGGGAGGGACGCTCTTCCTGTGTTCCTGCGTCTTATGACTGTTATATGGAGATGCCACCCCTCAACCCCTTCTTCCCAAGACAGCCCTTCTCTGCGAATTTAAGTCCACTGAAGAGAGATAATCAACACCCCAGCACTTTCACAGATTCTCACTTAATGAGAATTAACCTTGTCTGGTTCAGTGGATAAGTTGTGACTAAGAAGATCACAGTAGACAATTAGAGAAAATGGTGGGATATATTAACTGAGCACTGTATAAAAGGATTCAAAGGCACGAAATCTGGAAGTTTTAGGGCTTTTCCAGGAAGTTCATGCTTCTCATGGGGCCAAGGGCCAGGGGGACTGGAAAGCCCTGGCAGAGTTCTGTGCATTGGGAACCACAGAATGAAAGCCCTGAAAACATCCAGTGCTAAAAAATACCTCTTTAAAACAATTTAATACATATTTAAGAAAGGAATTAGCTTCCCCGAAGGAGGCATAGTTAAGTGGTGAAATTCAGCTGAGGAGTCTTGGCCCTAATTTATGCTAAGTGGACAATGATTGATGTCAAATTGCAGAGGAATTCCTAAGAAACTAGCTACCACAGTCACACAAATATTACAAGAATTTATCATAATTAATGGTATTGCTTTGAAAACTCAAGGAAGGGTGAGGAGTTTGCATTTCGGATAAAGTGCTGACTATATGATTTGCTTCAGGTGGTAATTATAACTCCCAGGCTTGCTGGATGGCCACAGTTAGCCTGTGGAGGCTGTACACAGGGCGCTAGCCACCAGCAGGTTCAGCTGCTCTTTGGCCTGAGTGTGAGGACAACGCTCATACATGGTGTCGGTTAGCTCAGCCCCCCTGGCAGCGGAGAACCAGAGGTTCACACGAGTAAGATGATGCAAATGCCTAATGCTATTCCATGCCACCTATTGGGATCTGCTGAATATCAGAATAAAGTGAGAGTTTCAATAATCACTGTGGATCTCTATAAGAGCCGTCACTCAGGATCTGCAAGCTTCATAGATCTGGGGAGGCGATGTGGATTTTCAGATGACAATAAGATGAGGAAGGACCCCTGGCATATTTTTATTTTTATGTGTCATCTGAGATACTTTTTATCTAATCTCTAGTCAACCCTCACAGCCGCCCTGTGCTGGTAGAATTGTTGTTTCTATTTTACAAATAAAGAGCTGGACAAAGGAACATTCAAGGACAAAGGAAACTTGTACTGGGACTCACAGGTTACACATCAGTAAGGGCAGAAATAGGACAAGTCCCCGGTTCCAGGCCCTTGTTCTGGAGAGGGTGGCTGACTGTGCAGGATGGAGCTGCTGTGTCCCTGCCCTTGGCCACCACTTGACTGGTGATGTTTCTGTCCTCTTTCGAGCTATGACACAGCCCTGTGGAAGTCATTCTTACGCCACATGACTGTGATTTGTTACATGTGAAGAATCCTCTTAGTACAAATATAAATTCAGCAGGGTGAAGTGGCCAGCACACTGTGGAAAGGTCCCTTGCTCATCCCGGCTCAGCACTGTGCATTCAATATTTGCATGATACACAGCCCGGGTGTGTTTTTCCTCCAGCACAGGTCGATGTGTATTGATCCATTCGTACTCCCGTCTCGGAGACGTTGGCAGATAGACACTGATGTCTTACTCGCTGGTTATGGGGGGCAGGACAGTTTTCTGCTCCAAGGAAGCAGGCTGGGGCCCTGCACAATTCCTCACTAGCCCTGAGCTGCCGGCACAGGCCCGTCTCCTGGGGCTTCCCTCCCTAGCTGCTGGGCCTGCTTGCCTGGAGCTAATTGTGGTTGCAATCTCTGGGTTCTTTCTGGCTCTAACCCCAGCGGTTGTGGAATTAGCCACAACTCCCCCAGGATGGTTTTCATCCATGTCTCAGGACCACATCATATTCAGCAACATGAATCTCTGTGCATATGTGTGTGACCTCAGCGTGTCTGGCAGGCCAATGACACCCACAGCTTCTTCACTGTGAGTTAATCCGTCCTCTGAGGATGCTCCCATGTCCTGACAATAGCAAGCCTCTCAGGCTGCCCCTCTGTGTGTGCACTTGATCATTCGTCCCCGGGGGACCTGCTCTGTCTGGGTGACTTACTGTCCAGCTGTCTTTCCATTAAGGTGTGACCACCTTCAGAACAAGAGGAAGGCACTTCTCATCAGGGTTATGGCCTTACACTGGATCTGACACCTAGTAAATATTCCATTTTAGGCCATGGAATGAATGCTCAGGGACAAACCACAGTTCATCAGGCATCGCTGGCATTGAGCTCATGACTCTGGCCTTAGGATCACAGGGCCCTAACCGGCCACGGCCAAGAGACATTGGTCTCATTCCCAAAAGGAACAGGTTCCAAGAGCAATACCACAGAGGCTGGGACGATGTATCTTGTATCAAGTCAGACTCCATCCACTGCAGCAAAGAGTTGCCTTGTGTTTCCTTTGCTACTTGTACTTTGGTGTAAAAAATGAACAGATCAACTAACTGAGAAAGAGACTTAACTTTTAAGGTTTTTGGTTTCTCCCCCAAGGAAGTGGTCTATTATTTCTGGAGCTCCCGCCCGTGTCATCCCGACTGTTGTTGTGTTTCTCTTATGGAGACCACATGGCCTCTCTAATGGAGCGTGTGTTGTGTGTAGGGTTGATGAAGCTAATGGCCGGAAAAGTGCCGCTGACTTTCTCGACTTTGGACTGACTTCCAGCCTGAAGCCTGATGAAAATCTGGCAAAGTCGAATCTTATCCTCAATATAACGTTCCAGAAACTTCCCTAAAAGTTAGGAATGATGACAAAGAGAAATACGGCCCTTCCCAGGAAAACATATCCCACAAGAAAGGAGTCGGGGCATTCTGGCTTCCGGAGTTTACCCATGGAGGTCCAAAGAGTGGCTGCTCCCTAAAAAGTATTGTAGGGGTTGAATTGTAAGTACTTGGAGTTATAAATGGAAGACCACTTCATACTCTGGTTAATTCAATACAGAAAAATCTGAGAAAATGGAATTGCTTGTTGTGAAGACTGGGATGATATATCAGAAGGAATTATTATGAAAGGATAATGGAACAGTCAAGTCCAAGGTCAGTCAAACTAAAGATGGACTTCCAATATACTGAAATTACAGGGAACTGGTGGTACTTTCACTACCAAAGGGAGCTGTTCCTTCACATCATGCCTTTAACTATAAAAAACTTGTATATCCTATCGGGAAACTAAGGGATCTAATTAAAAAAAAATAGATAGGTCCTTGAAAATGAACTCAGCGATATTTATGGGTAATTGGGCAAGCCTGAGAGAGGAATAGGTGGGGAAAATAAATGAGTTAAGTGGTTTCCATCTGTAATTCAGGTGGAAAGGTTGTGAGGGGAGAAATGGGGGATCCATCTGCGATCCTGGAGCTTTGTGTAGGAACACCATTGTTTTATGAAGCAATAAACACACCTGTGCTCTGAGCTTGCCAGCAAAACCAATCTGTTTCACATTTTAAACTCCAGTCAATTATAAAATCGACACATCTCCCTGGAAAAGAAGTGTGTCAGGACCAGATCCCCCTTCTCCAAATGGGTGTCAACTGTCCCACAGCAGTGCCCAAGCCAGCACTTTATCCGGGTGTGTGTCTGCGGAGTGGGCCAGCCTGGAGAACAGGGTGGGGTCTTTGCCTGGTCCCCACTTTCTCCCTGACTAGCATGTTGATGTTCTGTCCCTTGTAGACAATAATAGATGCAGAAAAGGCAGGTTGGTACAGGCACATAGTGGGTCCCAGGAGCCTAGATCATAGCTGTGATTTGTTGTTCATCTGAAGGAAAACTCTGATGGGCGTCATGTGGCCCTCATGCTTACAAAACTTGTGGAACTAAGGATGCCTGTGAAATGTTTTAGTCATGCGGTCAGCTGGCGAGAGGCACAAGTTGTCCTTTTTTTCCTTCTTTTTTCCCCCTTCTTCTTTATTCCTCCCTCCCATTTTTCATCCCTATCACCTCCCTCCATCCTTCAGCACGTATTTGAGTGTCCTGAGGTTCGGTGAAGAGACCTGGGAGTATGGCAGATGCAGGCCCTGTTCTCAGAGAGCTCCCAGTCAGGGAGACAGGGGACAAGAATTACCTACCCGATTAATTGTTCAAGAACATTCTGGTTAAGCGTAATCAAAGAAGAATGCAGGATGATAAACAAATAAATGAAAATCTCTCATAACCGGGAGATTGGCAGGTAAGAGATGGAAGATGAAAAAATGCCGACAGGTGGATGTTCCACTTACCTTTATTAATTAGTGAGTCTCTCTCCTTCCCACATGGCAGGACAGATGAAGTGCTATAAACACAGCACTATGCAAATGTCTTTGGTGGTGTCTGAGCCCCTGAGCCTTCAGGCCCAAATTGTAAGGCTGGTTTCACAAAGCCATTCTCAGGACAAGAGTTAAGAGTTAACTGCAGGAGAGATCGGAAGACAGTCTGGATGGACGGGGAGCATGAGGGTGCCACTGTGAGCAATTTTCTGTATCACAGAAATAATTTTGTTCTGCCAGGGTCTCAGGAGGAGAAAGATCAGGGCATGCAGATACTTCTTGGCAGCTTTGCTACTCTGGACCTGTCATTGTCACTTCATTGATCCTGACCTAGCTTGTTGGCTCTTTCTACTGGATAAAAGAAAAGTTTCTAAATTATATTGGATCCCCTGGTGAAATATCCTCAGCCATTCCCATTGCAGCGGGCTTACCGTGGCTTCTGTGGTTACACTGCAAGTTGTGCTTTTGTCTCTGTTCATCCCTTTTTGTCTTTATTATTGCTCTTTTCATCACAGCATCTTCATCTTGCACCTCCAACCCCCTCAGATTTTGACTGATGATATAGAATGTGTTGTTCGTCGTTGAAGCCTATGAGTTTCAAAGTGATTGCTTATTAGAAGGCTCAGGGCATTCCTTGGATGACACGGGATTTAAGAAGTACAGTAGTGTGTTAAAATATATGCAGCATCTGTGTGTATGTGTGTGTGTGTGTGTGCGCGCACATGGTTAGTCTTTCCTCAAATGTGCTTATGCAGTGTCACTTTGGGGATGCAGTTGTCTCTTCAAAGTGGCTATCAAGGGAATTAGGACTCAAATTAAGGATTATTAAAAAGACATTCACACTGAAATATGTTATTGCTGCAAAAGCTGTTCTTGCATTAGCAAAATGAAGTTAGTGGAACAACTGGCATTCACAGCTGAGGCTCTAAATAAAAATTCTGCAAAGCAGCCCTGTTTTTCCACTCCAGTAACACCCATCTCTCGCCTGCAATTCTGTCTCCGTGAACTCTGGCATGTACCTCACTTCACAGAACACTGGGCGGGCTCAGAAATCAGCAGAATGTTGGTGACTCCGTCTCACACTTCCCCCGACACTAGCTGTTTCCTTTGGGGGATTTGGGGGGAATTAGCTTAGCAGGAACTGGAGCCTCTGGATTCTGGATCTGGAAATCCAGCACTGCTGTGATTTGTCTGATCAGCTGCTCAGTTTGTACCTTCTATGCCTTGGCACTGCTTGTGAAGAAGTAACACGCCTGATCTCCAAGACCAAAAATGCCACAGCCTTTCCCCCACTGTGCCGGGTGCCTGGGGCGGCCCTTGCTCCCCCTCTTTTCAGGCGCCCGCTACCCCCACCCTGTCCGTATTGAATCTGTTCCTACTCTGCTCTTTGCCATCATCATCCATCGCCCCCTTGGTCTACTTCTTTATTTCTTGCCTACGTATTTTCCATGATTCCTTAACTGGCTTCACATCTTTAGCCTCATCCTTCACACTCCGCTTCTCCTTTACCCAAATAATCCATCCACGGTAACTCAGAAGATGTGCATTTGATCACCTTGCATGTTTTACCAAAGTTCCGTCAGTGCTTACAATGGGCATAAAATGAAGTTTGGAAACCTCAACTGCATTATGCCCTTTGCTTACTTGTCAAGCTTCATCTGGTGTTGTTCCCACTGGATTATGTGGTGTTTGCTGTGGAATACTCCACCATGACGACATTCTGACATTCTCTCATGCTCTCTCTCTCTCTGTCTCTCTCTCTCTCACACACACACACACACACACACTCCTTTAAAATCCAAAAACTGTTGCCTGGAGCACATCTTCACTGCACCTCCAGATCTTTAGGGTGAGGTGGGACCCCTGGTCAATGGTCTCAAGAAGCTATGTACTTAGGAAAACTACACTCCCCACACTACCTTTAAAAAACAGCTTTACCTACGTTGAATTCATACTGTAAAATTCACCCATTGAAAGTGTACAATTCTGTGATTTTTAGTATTTAAACTGAGTTGTGCAACCATCACCACAGTTAATTTTAGAACATTTCATCAGGCCTGAAAGACGTCTTGTACCCACTGAGAGTCACTTTCCAAACTTGCCCCTGCCTGGGGCCACTATTCGTGTCCTGCAGCATCTCAAGATCTGCCTATTTTTTATATAAGTAGAATTGCACAATACCTGGTCTTTGGGGACTGGCTTCTTTCTTCCAGCATGAGGCTTTCCAGGTCCACCCACGTTGCAGCACATGGTTGTTCCTCATTCTCATCGCTTTCCTTGGGCTTCTATGTACAAAATCAGGCCTTCTGCTGGTGGAGATGATTGGACTTTCCCCATCAACACCTGGATGACTTGTATTTCTTTTTCTCACCTAACTTTCCTGGTTAGAATGTGCCACATAGTGTTGGATAGAGTGGCAAGAGGAGAAACTCTTACCCTGGTCCTGAGCTTAGGGGGAAAGTGTCAGAGCTCGTCACCATCAGGTCTGATTTTTGCCATGAGTTTTCTGTGTAGATATCCTTTACCAGTCTGAGAAAGTTGCTTCTAACCAATGTTTTTATCATGCAGCCATGTTGAATTTTGTCAACTGCTTTTCCAGTATTTATGTAGATAGTCATTTCTCCCTTTTTCTATTGATGTGGTGAATCATATTAATTGATTTTTCAATGTTAAATTTTTTTCCCTTTTCTGAAATAAATTATAGAAAGCAATGGGAGGTATCTCTAGATCATTAAATCCAACAATTATTTCTTAAGCCTCAGTTCCTGACTTTGCTGTAGAGTCCTGATGTAGTTTGATGAAGATTTTTCTATTTCTTCTGTAATCAGTTTTCATTGTTTGTGTTTGCTTGTGATTTCCTCTAGAATCATTATCCAATTCGCTGGTGTACAGTTGTTCATCGTACTCCCGTGTTTATATTTTATTTCCGTAAGGTTGCTGGTTGTATTCCTCTTATATTCTTTTTTTATTTTTATTTTTTACAGTTTTTGGCTAGGGCTGGGTTTGAACCCGCCACCTCTGGCACATGGGGTCCGAGCCCTACTCCTCTGAGCCACAGGCGCTGGCCCCTCTTATAGTCTTTATCTTACGAATTTGAGTCTTCTCTCTGTTTTCTTGGTCATTCTAGCTAAAATTTATCAATCTGAAGTATAAATTAGATGTTGCTTTTTATTCCCTGAAGTTTCTTTTATCAACAAGGAGTTAAGAAAAAGAACAATCTAGCACACATATTTTTGGAGTGACAGGTTCACACTTTTTCATCTTGACTTTAAATGTTCTGTTTCTGTTTTTTTCCCAATAAAACTTGAGGGTTAGTATGATGAAAAAAGCATGCTTTTTTTTCTCTTCCAAAAGAGAAAATTTAGGGCTTAGAAGATAAATAAAATGTTTATAGAAATATTGCTCTTCCATCTTAAAAATTCTGCCATGATTCCTTTAAGGCAAATGATATGAAAAATAATTGAGTCAGGAAGAACAATAAACCGTGAAACAGAGAAAGAAAAACAGTGACAAATATATAGTTTTATTATTCCTCAAAATCAGCCCTGTTCCGAAAGGCGTCCAGAGAACTTGCCAGTGGAATGCCGGTTTTAGAATTTCAGTGTACGGCGTTTTGGAGAAGTAACTACACAAGTAGACTGGAGCTACGGACCAGCTCTGATGATCAGCCCCCTAAATAAAAACAACTTCCCATGTTTTATTATACTATTTTACAACTAATAAAACAGAAATGTCCCCAAAATCTCATTTTCTAAAACATTCTTCATTGTTTTTGGCATGCTTTAGAAAGGCACATAGTAAAAACTTGCAGTCCCTTTCTGAGAGGAGAAAACTAACAGTCAATGAAGGGCTCATGGTGCAAAGTCACTCACTTCCACTAGGAGCAGAGATCAGGACGTGACTATTCCAGTGAACTGTTTCTTTGGACTCATAATTGTATTTATTTAATAGATTATCCTGACATTCTCCTACCAGCTAGTCAGTGGAACACAATGATGCTTTATTACATCACGTGGGGGGTTTCAGATGATCTGAACCCCGGCACTCGTACGATGCTTGTCCGTCTGCACTACACTCAGGTTCACTGTCAAGGTTCATCCTCACAACTTCTGCCCCAGCACAGCTGGAGGAAAGTCAGGAGTAAGAAACACGGAGCTATTTAAGTCTTTCTCTTCCTGGTTAAATCTGGCAAGAGGTCTATTAATTTTGTCTTTTCAAAGAATCGATTTTTATTTCATTAATCCTTTGTAATTGCTCTTTTGTTTTCCATTTTGTTTAGTTCTGCTCTGACCTCAGTTGTTCCTTTTCTTCCCTTGCCTTTGGGTTTGCTGAGCCTTTCTTGTGTCATTAGGTTGTTGCCTTGTGATCTCTCGTCTTTACAACAGAGGCATTTAAAGCTGTGAACTTTCCCCTTAGGGCTGCTTTTGCTGAATCCCACAGATTTTGATAGCTTATGTCCCCTTGGTCATTCCATTATGGAACTATTTTGATTTCCATCTTAATTTCATTTTGACCCAATAATTATTCAGCAGTGAGTAATTTAGTTTCCATGGCTAATTGTAGAACTGAGTGTTTCTCCTGAAATTCATTTCTACCTTTATTCCACGTTGGTCTGAGATGATACAAGGTATGATTTCTATTTTTTTGAGTTGGTTGAGAGGTATCTTGTGGCCGAAGATATGATCAGTCTTAGAGAACAGTCCATGCGGTGATGAAAATGATGTATAAACAGCAGTTTGGGGGTAAAATGTTCTGTAGTATCTGTTAGGCCTGTTTGTTCTGGAGTCCCATTTGAGTCCAGTGTTTACTTACTTATTTTCTGCTTGCATGGTCTGTCCAGCTGGGTCAGACCAGTGTTGATGTCCTCTGCAATTACCAAGCTGCAGTTTATCTCTTTGCTTAGACAAAGTAAAATGCGCTTTCTACCTCTGGGCCTTCCTGTGTTAGGTGCATACTTATTTAGCATTATGACATATTCTTGTTGAATTATTCTCTTTACCATTATATCATGACCATCTCTATCTTTCTGTACCATTGTCAATTTAAAGTTAAATTTATCTGGTATAAGAATGATTACCCATACTTTCTCTTGGTTTCCATTTGGATGGAATATTTTTTCCCATCCCATCACCTGGAGACTTTAAAGTCGTTGTGGCTAGAAGTGTTTCTAGACACAGCAGTTACTTGGATTATATATTTTCATCCATTCAAACTATGTCTTTTAAGTGGGGCATTCAGACAGTTTATGCTGAGTGATAGGATTGACATTGGAGACACTTCTGTGTTCCTCGTGTTGGGTCTTTCCTTATTGACATGTGTGTACTCTTGTGCTATTGTTTTCACATGAGCTCTTAGTGTTTGGTTTTGGGTGGTCTCACTGTGGTGGGCATTGTGGCTTTTGAACTGACCCCTGTGCAGTGCAGTTCTGAGCATTTCCTGAAAGGCAGGTCTGGTCTTGACAAATCTCCTCCGTGTTTGCTTGTCTGGAAAAAGCTTTTGTTTCTCCTTCATATATGAAACTTAGTTTTGCAAGGTACAAAATTCTAGTTGGCTGTTGTTCTGTATAAGGTGACTGAAAATAGGAATATACTTAATCAAGGAGGCGGTGAAAGATCTCTATAAAGAAGCTATGAGATGCTGAGGAAGGCATCGCAGACGACACCAACAAATGGAAAATCATACCGTCAAATCAAAATTGTTAATATGTCCATACCACCCAGACTGATTCACAGATTCAAAGCAATCTTCACCACAATACCGATGTCATATTTCACACATGCAGACAAAATAATTGCATACTTCATGTGAAACCAGAAAACAGCCTGAATAGCCAATGTGATCTTAAGCTAAAAGAACAAATCTGCAAGCATCACATTATCAGACCTCAAACTACTATAAAAGGCTGTAGTAACCCCCCCAAAATCATGGTATTGCCACACAAACAGAGACATTGATCAGTGAAACAGAACAGAGAACCCAGAGATGAAACCAATACAGCCAACTCATCTTTGACAAAACAGATAAGAATATACACAAGGTAAGAAAAGAAGTCCCATTCCATAAATGGTGCTGGGAAAATTGGATAACCATATGCAGAAGAGTGAAACAGAATCAATCTCTCTCTCACCACTCACGAAAGTTAATTCCAAATGGATGAAAGATGTAAATGTAAGGCACAAAGCCATAAGAATTCTAGAAGAAAATGTAGGAAAACACTCTTCTAGATATCGACCTAGGCAAAGAATTTATGACTAAGACCCCAATAGCAACATAGCAACGACAAAAATTCATAGATAGGACTTTATTGTATTTATAAGCTTCTTCACAGCTAAGCAAACAGCCTAAGCAAACAGGCAATGTACAGAACAGGAGAAAATATGTGCAAGCTATATATCTGATATAGGGCTAGTAACCAGAATTTATAAAGAACTCAAGCAAATCAGCAAGAAAAATAAACAACCCCATTGAAATGTGAGAGAAAGACATGAACAGAATCTTTTAAAAAGAAGATAAACAAAGGGTCATTCAACATATAAAAAATGCTTAACATTACTAATCGTCAGGGAAATGCAAAACATAATAAAACCACAGTGAGATATTACCTTGCCCCTTAGAATGGCTTTTCTTAAAACGTCCAAAGACAATAGATGCTGGAAAGGTTGCGGATACGAAGGGGCACTGCTATACTGTTTTCGGGACAGCAACTTAGGACAGCTTCTGGGGTAACAGTGTGAAGAGTCCTCGGAGAACCAAGAGCAGGCCTGCCATTTGATCAAGCAATCCTGCTACTCGGTACCTAACCAGGGGATAAGAAGTCATTTTAAGCCATAAAGACTCTGCACTCAAATGTTCACTGCAGCACAATTCATAATCACAAAGATGTGCACTCAACTCAGTGCCCACCAATTCATGAGTGTATTAACAAAATGTGGTATGTGTATGCCGAGGAGTACTACTCAGCCCCCTCCCCCGCAAAAAAGGATGAATTAATGCCTTTTGCAACAATTTGGATGGAACTGGGGATCATTATCCTAAGTGAAGTATCTCAAGGATGGGAAAACAAATACCACATGTGCTCACCATTAAACTGGAACTTACCAATGAGCACATAGTCCCACAGAGGGAAGTAAAACTCAATGGAGAAGCAGCAGGAGGTGGAGGCGAGGAGAGGCCCAAACCCACCTAACGGGTATAGTGAACACTATTTGGGTAACGGGCACAAAAATAACATGACTCCGGAATTATAAAAGGGAGCCATGTAACCAAAAAACATTTATACCCCTTAATATTCTGAAATGCAAAATTAATAAATTTTTAAAAAGGAAACTTGCCCATGTTTGCAAAATTACATGTCATCGGGGGTGAGATTTGAATCTCAGTATTTTAACTTATAATCAAATATTCTAAAAGAAACTTTAAGGACCTATCACAGATAAAATGTGGTATGTACAAGGGCCAAAATTATTTCTGTTTAAAGTTTTTAAGCATGTGTTATGTTTCTCCCCGGCATTAGCAGAGAAAGAATATGGAATATAAGTTGACCTTTGCTTCCTGTGTCAGGATGGGCATAATGAATGTAGGCCTGTGTCTACTTTGTAAAGTGCCTGCCACGCTTCTCTCTCTCTCTTTTTTTTTTTTTTGAGACAGAGTCTCACTATGTCACTTTCGATCGAGTGTTGTGGCATCACAGCTCACAGCAACCTCAAATTCTTGGGCTTAAGTGATTCTCTTGCCTCAGCTCCCAAGTAGCAGGGACTACAGGCACCTGCCACAAGGTGCTGCTAATTTTTTGTTGCAGTTGTCATTGTTGTTTAGCTGGCCTGGGCCAGGTTCAAACTGGCCAGCCTGGGTGTATGTGGCCAGCACCCTACCCACTGAGCAACAGGCACCGCCTGTCCTACTTCTCAATGGCAGATTTTTGTCAGGTAACACCTCCTCTCCTGATGTGTGCGCTGGCTTCAAAGAGCCTCTCCTTTCCTACCCCATTTCATTTTCTAATGTTGTGCTTCTAATACACTCTAAGCAGAGAGACTATGTCATTAATCTTATTAAATGTGTTGGCCATGGAAATGAACAAGAGTCCGTGAGACACTAAATTGTGCAAACTTTTGTGTGCATAAACAGTGCTTGGGGAGAGTATAAATTACAAACTCATGGGACCTATGCTCTGCCTTTCTGATTTGGTGGCTCTAGAATGAAGCTCCAGAAACTGCATTTTAATCAGCTCCCCTTCTATTTACAAAGGGGGCTTTCTCCTCTTCATATTTTAATGAACACTAATCTAAAAACAAAATACATGTTTAATACGTAAATACGTGGCATTAATTCTATATCTTTTAAGATGTTTACTCCATGTTCTAGGAGATACTTATGGTCCAGGAGAGTAAAGATCATTTGGAGTCAGCTGCACTAAGATTCAGATCCAGTTCTGTGGCTTTCAGGCTAAGCGACCTTGGGAAAGTTTCTTAACCTCTCTAACCCCTATCACATCATCTAGAAATAATTCACACCCTTATTTCACGTAGTTGCTGTATCTGATCAAACGCAGCCGTGCCTGTGAGGGCATTTCCATAGACCTTTCTTTTAATGTCCTAGTCGTTTATAATCTTAAAGTTTGTTATTGCCGGGAGACTCACTGACAGATCAGTCCCTGTTTCTCTGAAGGTCAGTGGTTTTCTCTGGTTTTACCGTCAGGATAGCCAAGTCCTGCTATCCTGTACTTGGGGTCTGCGTCAGCGACCCAGACAATGTTCGTAACCTCTGGACCCTGCAGGACACATCAGAGCCACGTTGTTCATGATCCTGATGGAAAGTGGAAGGGAAAAAATTAAAAACAAAACAAAACAAAACAAAACAAAAAAAGCAAGCGTGAAAGAGCCTATTCCCAGAGAAATGAAAATCGGAAGGTTTTATGGCAACAGATTCTTCCTCCAGGTTCAGCACCTGTTCAGTCGCCCAGCCCTCTCAATTTGAATAAGTGATTAACGGCTCATTAACAGATCATCAGCTACATCAGCCCTGTGTGGTGAAGAGGACCAGGTTTGAGGATTATCACGAAAGCAGGCCCAAGATTAAATATGTCTGATAAAAATGCTAGAATGTATGCGTCTTGGTATCAGGATGGAGTGAAGTGGTTTGTGGATGACGCTTCTTTTCATCCAGGAAAAAGGAGCTTGTCCCTGCTTTCATCACCCTACTGAGCACAGCTCAGGAAGTGTCTTATCCCGACCGCTCCCCATCTTGGATTTCCCCAAGTTGCTGGCGGGTGAACCGTTACTGCCATTCAGTTTTAAATAAAGGGCCATTTCAGTTTTAAATAAATCTATTCCCAACAGTTGCTTGGGTCCAATGTTGGTCTGGGGCGTCCAATGCCTGTCTCTCCCCTTTGTGTTAGAAATTAACGTTATTCCCTTTATGAAGTCCAGGGAAATGAGGTCATGTGACACACATTAAGCCAGGCAGGACGCCCTTCCCGAATACAATCTCTTGAGCAGAGATTTTTAAAAAGACTGAAAATGTTGGTCATTTTATTTTTTCAGAATGTAGCTTTAAACCAGTGGTTCTCAGCCTTAATAATGCCACAACCCTTTAATACAGTCCAAAGTGGTTGCAACCCACAGGTTGAGAACCCTGCTCTGATGGTCACTTTGGGTTCTGGCTCATTCCCAAGCCTGGGGCTCCGGCTTCCCCTAACGCTGTGGGAATGTTCCCCATAGGTTCCTGTCCTGAGTCCATTTCTGTTGCTTTCAACCAAAGAACTCAGTAACTGATAGTGTGGGTGTTTTAGTTCCTGCTTTCAAACTGGAAGACGGAAACTCAGCCGTGTCTTCCCATTGGAGCCAGTGCTGCCGTCTCCACACTCACATGGCTTCCTGTTTGAAAGGCGTCTCCGTCTCAGGAATTGTCACCACTGTCCACCCTCTGGTGTGTGCCAGAAGTCATTCTTCACTCCTCTTCTATTAGCCCCTAATTCCAGCCATCGGTAGCTCTGGGCGTTTCCCCTCCAGATTATATACAGACCCCGTTCATCTGTCTGAGCCTTCACTGCCGGTCTTGACCCTCCACAGAGTGCCTTTCACGCAGCAGCCACTCCACCGCGTTTTCATGTGGGTTGCACAGTCTCACCAGGCCACGTGGATGCCTTCTTGGCTTCCCATTGCATTTAGAATAAAATACAGGCAACTGACTGGCTGATTCCTCTTTCCAGCCCCCTCTCATACCATTCTTCTTACTGGGGTGCTCGGCAAAACCCCACTGCTTCAGGGCCTTGCTAGCCTGGGGCCTGGAGAGCCCGCATACCACTCCCTCTCTACACAGATCTTTCCTTTTTGTCCTTTACTAATGCCACAACCATTGATCTCAGTTCAATGTCACCTCCACAAGAGTCCCTCCCTGGTCATGCTATTCAAATAAACTTTGCTTCCTCTGAAGGATGCGTAAACTCACAACTGCCCGTGGATTTGTTCCTTTGCTTATTTATTGTCTACGATCTCCATTCACACGATGAACGTAAATTATAGTTTGTTCGAAATAGTCCTGGTCTATGCCTGCTGTCTCAGTAAATTATTAAAGTTACTCCCTTTCACTGTAAAAATGTCCAGTTTTAGATAATAAATTAAAGGGTCACACTACCCTTCAGATCACAGGCATTATAAGAGCAGGGCTAATGTTTCTTTTTTCTTTAATTTCAACAATTCCTGTCGAGTTCCTTCTTGAGGACCTTACTTATCCATGATTTATCACCACCAAAAACCTTATAAAAGGAATATTCTAGAACATTATAACACTGTAGCCTCTACCTCTATTTTATTGTGGCCTGTGAGATTATTTTTCCTCTCTGCTTATAAAAACTTGCATTTCTTCATCTTCTCTAAAATACAACAGTTAAGATAAACCTAATTTTTGATGAAAAAAATCATCATTCTTCCCTTTTCCCTATTTGTTATTTTTCCCCCTTTTTAACAAAAAACTCTCTGCCACCTTTAATCAGGCCAACTGGGTTTTTCCTCGCTTTATCTTCCAAAATGCACTCATCTCTCTAATCCTCTCTTTAAATTTATACTTCAACTTTCAGGACCACACTCTGGCTTCCTTGCCGACTTCGGGCTTACTGTTTCCAACAACTGACAAGGCGGTTACAAGTAGGAATGGGTTGCATTGTACCAAGAGTCAGATGACCATAATCACTCTGCCACTTTCAGGCTTGGGGACCTCGAGTGGCTTACTTCAACTCTCAAACCCTGAATTTCCACATTTTTGAAATAAATATCATATCAAAGAGTTATTGTTAAGATTAAAGTTGTTCTATGTATATATTTTGAAGTGAGCTGAGATAATTAATGAGTGCCATCACAGTCAACACCATTGTCCTAACTGCCATGTGACAGTCTCAGCACAGAGCCTGGGACGAGCAGACCCCGTCCTTGCTGTCACTTCAGTCCACACCGCAGCGTCCGTCCCCATCACCAAGACAGTGCCCAAGAACTCTCAGGCTCACAGCTCCTGGGTCTTCATTTGGTCTTGCAGGACCCCTCAGCGTCCAGATCTCATCTTCACTCACAACGACCCCACATCACAAATCAATTCTTTTTCTTCCTTTCTTCCATCTTTTACTCGTTTCTTCCTACTTACTCATTTTCCTTCCTTCCAGAAATTTATACCTACCCCAGCCTGCTTTCAAGGATAAATACAGTCTTGTATCACTTAACAAAGGAAATATATTTGGAGAAATGCATGCGAGGCAGTTTGATCACTGTGTGAGCATCACACCTGGAGCACGCGTCCCAAGCCTGGATGGTCGTACCCAGGACACAGCCAGGCCACCGGGCAGCCCACAGCTTCCAGGATAAAAGCCTGTATATCATGTCACCATGCTGAATATTGTAGGCAATTTAACACCAATGGTGTTTATATGTCTAAACTAGGAAAGGTACAGTAAAAACACGATATGAAAGATAACATTTTTCAAAACAAGATATACAGGTGGCCAACACACACACATACACACACACAAAAACTCAGTATCACTAATCAGCAGGGGCATGCAAATTAAAACCACAGTGAGATGCCACCTTAAACTTGTCAGAATGGCCACTATTAACATGCCCAAAGCAGCTGATGCTGGTGTGTATGTAGCGAAAGGGGAGCACGCATCCTCTGTTGGTAAGAATGTGATTAGCACCACCTCTGTGGAAAACAGTGTGGCACTTTCTTAAAGAAGAAAAAGTAGCATCTACTATTCAATTCCAGCAATCCTACTACCGGGGATCTGTTTAAAGGAAAAGAAGTCATTTTATCAAAAAGAACCTGCTGATGTTCATCTCAGCACAATTCACAATTGCAAAGATACAACATCAACCAAAGTGCCCATGAGCTGATGAGCAATAAAGAAGTGTGGAGTGTATATACAGGCAGGTATACAGAATACACACACACACGTGTCTACCACAGAGTATTACTCGGCCGTTAGAAGGATGAAATGTCTTTTGCAGCAACTTGGACAGAATTGAAGGCTATTGCTCTAAAAGAAATAATCCAGGAACAACAAAAACCAAATGCCACGTTTTCTGAACTTGTAAGTGGAAGCGGAGCAACGGGCATGGGTGTTCATACGTGTACAGAGTGACTGAGGGGCACTGCAGGCGCGGGAGGAGGAGGGCGGGAGAAGGTGTGGGATGAAATCTTACCTATCGGGTACAATGTATGCTCTTCAGGTGATCAAAAACCCAGATTTCTCCACTATGCAATTCACCCACGTAATATAAAACCACTTATATTTCCTAAATCCACTTAAAGAAAAAATATAAATAAAAAACATATTGTGCCCATATAGGCTGCTTCCCAGGACTGGAGGGTGCTGGGGGGGGTCAGCAGTGAGGGGTCAGCAGTGAGGGGCGTGAACGTGGAGGCTGGGACGCCGCTGTGCATTGCTCTGGGCTTCATACGCTGGACGTGCAGGCTACAGTGAAGTTTATTTTAAAAAGCTATTTTTTCTTAAATAATAAATCACTGTCACTTTTTAAATAAACCTTTAGGTTTTTTAAAACATTTTCGCTTTTTGTAATAACTCTTGTTTTAAGCACATATTGTGCAGCTGTGAAAATATTTTCTTTCCTTATACCCTCATTTTATAATCGTTCTATTTTTAATTTTTTCTCTTTTAGTTTTTAACCTTTTTTGTTAAAAAGTAAGACATAGTAACCTAATCATCTGTACCCTCGTATTAATCTGTAATTAAAAAAAAAAAGTTAGACACACACCCATTAGCCAAGGCCCTCCCGGGGGCAGGATGGTGATCATCGCTGCCTTCTGCCTCCACATTTGTCCTGCAGTGAGTCTGAGGGGCAGTGACATGCACAGAGCTATCATCTCCTGTGATGTCAGTGCCTCATTCTGAACACCTCCCGAGAGAACTGCTTAAGGATGTTTTACAGTTAACTTCTTCTCTATAAGCAGAAAAAAGACACTGTAAAATAATGATGAAAAGTCTGGCATCGTGAGTACAGAGACCAGCAGCCTCGTGGTTTCCTATCAGTGTTAGGTACTGAACATAACTGCAGCGCTGTGCAGATTCCATGTGACACCTGCTGCTCCGCACACACCTGAGCAGCGTGTCACACTCTCCCGTTACGGCGTGATGACCACCACATCACTACATGGGAAGAATCTCTCAGCTCCGTTATCATCCTATGGCACCAACCTCATACATGTGGCCCACCGTTGATAGAAATGTTACACAGCATGGGACTGTAGCATTTTCTAATCCCCAGGGACTTAATTTGTTAAAAGTCCTTAGGCAGAGCATAATTTACAAAACAAGATTGGAAAAGATGTAAAGAAATGCACTGGGATCTCTTTAGAATGCCCGTGAACTCTTTCGTAGCATAATCTTGATCTCACAGCCCCTGAGGTGGCCACGGGATCCTGCCCCGGCATTGTCCTCCCTTCCCTGTCAGAGTGGACGGGGGATCCTGTCCTTTCTGATGACTATCCTTCCTCCTCTGCCGGTGAGGTCTGTTCCCTGCCAGCTTCCCCCAGACTTCGTCGTAGCAATTAAATGTGACCTTCCTTTTTCCATTTTTGCTGCCCCACCAGGTAAATGCTTTGATGGAAATGCAGTTATACGTCACCTATTCTACAAACAACAGTAAGAACCCCCCCCAAACTAAACACGAACCATGGCAAACGCAGACATTCTCTCTACGTTCCTCCTTCTCTACCAGGCATTCTCTACACTTCCTCCCGGTTTCCTCGAGATGTCCTCAGCCATTCGCTAACTTTTAGCCTACTTTCCAACAGAGCTACTGTCCCCGTGAAATGCAATGGTGTCTTAGCTCCCATCCCGTCAATACCCCACACCATAGTCTTTCTGAAATTTAAAACAATCTATTTATGTCCTCTGACCATTCCTTTTTGAAATCCCAACTCTATGCCTTTTTCCTTCTACTTTCTGAGGCCCTAGGGGATCTTGTCCTCAGCTTCCATTCACTGAGTCCCTGCTGTGTCCCCACAGTGTGGGGGGAGCTACACCAATGTGTCACCTTAGAGCACTTCCTCCTCCTTTACCCCCATCCTTATTTTAATTTTCACTCTTGCCCAGAAGTCATCATATGAATTTCCTGTTAACTCCCCCGGGAATCCTGTAACTGCTCAGTTCTGAATTTCCTTTCCCTCAAACCTCCAGTGGGACGTCACCCTCCTCTCTCAGTGTGTGGCCCAACCAGCACATCGTCTGTGGTTTCTTGCGTCCGTCCCTCCATGCCTCCCACTGCTGTCTCCGAGTAGAACCCTTGCTATTTCCTTCCTAAGCCACAGCAATATTCTCCTAAAAGTTTCTCCTTCTTTTCTATTCTGTCTCTTCCTTCCCTTCACTTTCATGCCTCCCTCCCCTTCCTTCCCTCTCTCTTTCCATAACGGCCGTCAGGTACATTTGGTTTTAGCTGTAGTATCTCTCAAAGGATTTGTTCTCAATCCTAGTTTATCAATGTGTGTCTCTATTCCTAGGAATTCTGATTCATCTCTCCAGGGTAGGACTTGAGCCTTAGTATTATCAGTGTTAATCTGCAGTCCGGAGTTAGAAAACACTGAATTAGCTCACATAGAAAACTTTAGTGTTTTTGCAACAAGGAGAGCCCACTATTCTAATCACAGGGTCCACACTACAGTTCCAAACACTTCTAAAATCCTAATTCTCAGCACATTCTCACATGGACACTGTCTCCAGAGCTGTGTGCTCTACTCACACATCATTCCAGATCGCCCGCCCGTGCTTCTGCTCATGACGCTTCCACTGTTCAAAGCTTTCAGTTACAGCAAGCCTGTAATCACTGTCTGGTCCCAGTCTCTCCACTTGTCACAATCCTAGTTCTTACACTCAAAACTCTTGCAGAGTGTTAAGAAACAAACTAAAACCCCAGTACTCAAACATTTGGGCCACGGCCAAGAACAGACATCCATGGAGATAAGTTGCTCACAGCCAGTAGACATAAGAACAAATCAGTGCATCAGAGTTAGACGGATATGACAGTAAGACACTTGCTTATTGCAAATCAAATCATAATTTTTTAAAATAGTATTTAGTTCTGGAAGAAGCTTGTGAGTCTATCAAGTGCATTTACCTCTACTGAGACTGTAACTTTCGTTTTTGCCATGTGTGGCAAAATGTAATGAGAATCCTAAAATCATTTTTGATATAGTAATTCCACTCATATACATTTATCCTAAGGAGATGATCAGAAATTCAGACAAAGATTTATATGTAAAGATAGCTACCACAGAGTTATTATAGCAAAATACTGGGAACAAATTAAATGTCTAATAGTAGGGGAATGGCTAAATAAATCACCCACGTGTTGGAATGTCGCTTCTGTAAGAAAGCGCGTTCATCAAAAGCAAGTGATGTGGGGAAATGTGGATGATGCTGAGTGGAAAATTAACTAGACTGCTCGCTTAGGATGGACGCTCAGCCCTCTCCGCTGACACACTCCCCTCAGGACACGGGAGGCACACCCTGAATGGTCACTTCTGGTCCTAGACTGCTCGGGACGGACGCTCAGCCCTCACCGCTGACACCCGTCCCTGCAGGACACAGGAGGCAGGCCCTGCACAGTCACTTCTGATCCTAGACTGCTTGGGATGGACTCTCAGCCCTCACTGCTGACACCTGTTCCCGTAAGACATGGGAGGCATGCCCTGAATGGTCACTTCTGGTCCTAGACTTCTCAGGACGGATGCTCAGCCCTCACCACTGACACCCATCCCTGCAAGACACGGGAGGCATGCCCTGCACGGTCACTTCTGGTCCTAGACTGCTCGGGATGGACACTCAGCCCTCACCGCTGACACCCGTCCCCACAGGACACAGGAGGCACACCCTGAATGGTCACTTCTGGTCCTAGACTGCTTGGGATGGACGCTCAGCCCTCACTGCTGACACCCATCCCCACAGGACACAGGAGGCACACCCTGAATGGTCACTTCTGGTCCTAGACTGCTCAGGACGGATGCTCAGCCCTCACCACTGACACCCATCCCTGCAGGACACGGGAGGCACGCCCTGCACGGTCACTTCTGGTTCTAGACTGCTCAGGATGGACACTCAGCCTTCACTGCGACACCCATCCCCACAGGACGCAGGAGGCATGCCCTGAATGGTCACCTCTGGTCCTAGACTGCTAGGGACGGACACTTAGCCCTTACTGCTGACACCCATCCTGCAGGACATGGGAGGCAGGCCCTGCATGGTCACTTCTGGTCCTAGACTGCTTGGGATGGATGCTCAGCCCTCACTGCTGACACCCGTCCCCACAGGACGCAGGAGGCAGGCCCTGCATGGTCACTTCTGGTCTTACTTTGCTCCCTCATGCATTTGACCCCTTGAGAGAAGCAACTTGACAGATGGGTGAGTTTGCACACTCAGTTCTTCCTTCTGCTTTTCTATTTTCATATCTTTTTGGCTCAAAAACCCACATTCTGGACTTTTTCTGTATGTAAAAGTTTTTCAATGGCAGTTCCTAAAATAGGGAGGCCCACAGTTGCCCAGCAGTGTTTGTCACTGTGTGGGTATGCCTGCTGAATTTTATGCTCAAATGTGCTCGGTTATTTATATTCAGCACTTCATTGAGTGCTCACAAAAATTCCAAGTCACTAACTCCCATTGCACAGATAGGAAAGCTGAAGTCGAGAGGCTCCTTTGTCAACCCAGTGTTCCCCAGTTAGGACCAAGCCACTGGGATGTTCCCCAGTTAGGACCAAGACACTGGGAAGCTCCCTAGTTAGGACCAAGCCACTGGGGGCTCCCCAGTTAGGACCAAGCCACTTGGGGCTCCCCAGTTAGGACCAAGCCACTGGGGGGCTCCCCAGTTAGGACCAAGCTACTGGGGGGCTCCCCAGTCAGGACCAAGCCACTGGGGGGCTCCCCAGTTAGGACCAAGCTACTGGGGGGCTCCCCAGTCAGGACCAAGCCACTGGGGGGCTCCCTAGTTAGGACCAAGCCACTGGGGGCTCCCCAGTTAGGACCAAGCCACTGGGAAGCTCCCCAGTTAGGACCAAGCTACTGGGGGGCTCCCCAGTCAGGACCAAGCCACTGGGGAGCCCTGGTAGGTAGCCTGCCTGACTGCAGGGCCTGAGACTTTAAACATTTCTGTCCCCACCTACCTGACAGGAGAGGCTGCTTCCCACTCATAACAAGACAAAACAGCAACAAAATCTCCCAAACAAACTAAAACAACAGCAAAAAGAACTTAATTCAGCTTGTAGGAAAGAAACTGATTTCCAAGCTTTTATTTTGTACTTTCCAGGAACCTCCTGGGATAAGCTGAAGTGTCAAAAAATCACACAATAAATGTCCAATTTTCAAACAGTGGCTCTGAGGGGTGTGGGCAGCCAGGGCTGAGGGTGAGTGTGAGCAGCTGCCCTGCTCGTCCCCCTCACTGAGCCCTGAGTACCATGAGGAGGAGCAGCGGTTTCTGGAGCTCCTGAGCTCACTCCGTGTTCTTGGGGGGAACCCCCTCCTACAGCCACACTGCCCTCAGAACTACAGAAATTGCTGATGAATCCTATAAGCCCTGGGAGCTTTCGGTCCATTCACTCAGCTCCAAGGCTGGGGACTAATAAACCAGAATGAGGTGCCAGGACTCAGAATCATCTCCTGGGAATTAAACACCAAGATGCTAGTTTGTTTCCATCCAAAGTGACAGCAAGAGTAAGCACCCGTTGTGTGGTGGGCTGGCACACAGACGCATGTGCAAGGCGCTTCATTCTGCAGGAGCGGGCAGCACCTAGGTCCTCCTCAGCCACGGTGTCAGTGCGGTCAGTGAGACACACAAGAGATTAACTCCAGGAACAATCGTCACTCTTTGTGATTGCCAAAGACATTTGCGAAAACGTGCTTATGTGACTATAGCCCTGGGCTGGACGCAGAGCCTCAAGAGCTGGACGATGTCCCTGTCGCCCTTGTTTACTAAGTTTACACTGTCAATGTCTTCGTCTCCCATCAAGGAAGTGGGGAGAAGGCTCCCGGGTGAAACAGGCATGTCCCCACACTCTGGCAGCCTTTGCAATGGGGTCTGCGAGGGATGGGAGCTCCTGTCCCCCCATCGTCACCTCCCAGTGACCTGATGACCGCCGTGTACCAAGTTCTGCTCCAGAAGCAGAATCCCACTGTAGGGCCTGTGTAACTCCTTGTGTTTTCTTTTTCCCTCCATTCCCTAGTCACATAATCCTATAGAAACCCTGCTGCGGTCTGAGTGTTTATGTACCCCCGGCTCCCAATTTCATTTATTGAAATGCAACCCCCAAGGTGGTAGTGTTCAGAGGAGGGATCTTTGGGAGGTGATTAGGTCAAGAGGGTGGAGTCCCCAGGAATGGGATTAGTGCCCTTATGGAAGAGGCCCAGAGAGAGCCCTGCACCCCTGCACCCTTATACCCCTGAATCCCTGCACCTGTGCGTTTATCAGGAGGAGATGGCTGTCTCTGAGGAGATAGACGTCAAGTCTGCCAGCACCTGGATCTGGGATTCTGTGGCCTCCATAACTGTGAGAAATAAATTTTTCTTCTTTATAAGTCACCCAGTCTGTGGTATTCTGTTAGAGTAGCATAAATAAACTAAGTTAATCCTTGAGAAATTCTTTCAGAAACTTTACTTCTATCAAGCAGGTCTTGAACTTACAAGCTATCAAACACCCAAAGTCTTGAAATGTCAACTAGCATGCAAGCTTGTATGGCTACATTATAACCAACCTTATTTCTGAATATAGTTTAACACAAAATTTTCCATCAAGGCTAAATTTTCTATTGTCTCCCAAGCCTATCGATCTGTTCTGTCTCTGTCTGCCTCTATGTACACACACACACACTTTTATATACTGTGTACACACACATATACATACATTTATATACTATGAGCACACACATATACACACTTTTATATACTATGTATACACACACATATACTTACATATATGGATATCATATTAGACTCTCTTTTCCAAGTAGCTCTATCCACTCAAATTCCATCTCACTTGCTAGCTCAAACCTTACTTTAAAAAGTAAGAAGAACTATATCACGGAACTATCTCACACGTGATTGTGAGCATAAAGATTTTTTCAGGATCGGTAATGTTAAGCTTTTGCAAGAAACGTTCTGTGCCTCACAGGACGGTTCAGTCATATATAAATACTCGCACAGGTAGTGGGCTTCATTATATCCCCAAAGGAAAAGCAGAATTATGGCCAACCGCCGTCTGCTTCAGAAGCACGGATGACTGGAGGGAGGGCTGGTGGAGCAGGCTCCTATGCTCCCAGGTGGGCATTCAGGGGGTACAGAGATAGAAGGTTCCCCAGAGCACAGCAAAGCTACCCGCTTTTACTTTTCTGCTGGTTAACATGAGTCACAATGATGTAATCAGAGTAAAGCTGATTATATGTATCTTTAATGATTCTGGAGTTCTGTATGCAAGATTTCAAAAAAATCACTGCAATAATAAGTGTTGCTTTTCAACTCAGTTTCCAATTAGAAGTTGTCAGTTTGGCAGGAAAAGTAAGAAATGAGTGGAGAGCAGCTGGCTGCATAGATGGTGTCAAAGCAGGATTTATTTTCCTGGACCATGGCTTTCCAGAACAAAGAGATCCTGGCAAGAGCTGGTGCTCATATCACAGGAGACGTGGGAGGAGAGTTGCTGACCCAACCAACGCGCTTCAAAATGAAATTTGTGGAAGAGAAAAATGTCCAGATACAACTGCGAAGCTGAATGCCCCCTGAGGATGAGTGACACAGAGAGAGGAGTCATGACGCAGACTCTGTTCTGCTATTTTCAGGAGAAAATAAGAGGCCAGAGGATCAGGACACTCTGGCTCTGGATGTCTGGGCTCCGGCGGTCAGGACCTTGCTCCTCTCCCCTCCTGTCTGCTCTGTGTCAGCTGCCTGCACCTCAACTTGATGGTATATTTTGGCTGCATACTTAGACTGCTTGGGCTCCTGATTTAATTCTGATCTGGGTGGAGGGCAAGTAATATGCCAAGACATCTCAGCCTTCACCAAAGGCAGGCTGTGCTTGAGGGCCAGCCACTGCGGTGAGCTTCCCAACGTCTCTGCTGCCTGCCGACAGGGCTGTGGTCTCAAGTGGCCTGTGGCCAGCACTGGGCCTCTCCACAGACCTTCACGGACAGTGCCTCACTTTCCCTGAGCTAACCCGCTCTTCCTAATCAAATTTCTGCTTTAATTTCTCTCTTCTAAACATGTCTGGTTGACTCACTTAATACTTCAGCCTTTTATAATCAGCGACGTGTCCTGAATTCTGGAAAGTCACTCAACAACTCTGTGCAGATTTAAGATTAGGGACTTGGGGTCAGACAAACCGCACCTCTTGCTGATCTCTGCAAGTGACCATTTCCCATTTCCCAGTCCACGATGTGGATTATCACAGTGTGCGTGAAATCAGAGTGGACATGCGTTAATAACTTGTTCACTGCTCCACTCAGCATAACGGCCTGATAGTTGTCTGTCCGTATTCGTTCTTCTTTTCCTTTATATTGTTATAATTAATACAGGGTTCTGCTGGGTGTCTTTCTCTAAAGCTGCTCGGATGCAAGAAACCCTGATACCTGAGTGCTCTCAGAGCCCCCCACCCCGGCTGACACTGGCCTGCCTCTTGGGTTTGCCCTCAGCTGCTCTTCCTGCCACACCAGACGTCCAGTGCTGCTGCCCATTCCTGTGTGAACATGGGGCAGAGCTGCGGCCCACACCTGCCCACTCGGGAAGACCCGCCCCGCCCAGCATCTCCCTGCTCTCTGGAGAGCAGGTCTCTGCCCACACCCAGCGTCTTCCTCTACTCTGTGGCCTGGTTGTGTCAGCTCACAAACAAGGGGGGCGGGAACCAATGGAACATTTTCTGACAAGACAAACGCTATCATTTCGTATTCATCCTTGAGGTTTTAATTGGATGATATTAATGAGTAGAATGTGGCAAGGTAAGAAAATACTTACTTGAAAAGGGAAAAAAAATCACTCTAAGGGTATCAGAGATTAATCTTCCAACACATGAAGACTTGTCAGAGAAACTTAGTGATATATATATATGTATATATATATATTTGTTCAGCTGGCAGACCTAGGAACAATGGATAGAAATTATAGAGAGGCTAATGTCAACTAATTAAAGGTGAAAGTTCTAACAATTAGAATGGTTGAAGAATAGATTGAAATGGCTCAAAAATCTTTGTCTTTTTTCAATATTCAAGCAACAGTAACAACACTAAATAGTTATCATGTTAATAATTAATTCCGCCTCCTTGAGTCGAGGGTCATGTGCTCAACCTTGCACCTTCCAGACTCTAAAAATAAAGTTATTTCTAACGCTCAAACATCTGCATGAAAATGAAAACTATAGGCAAAAAATAAAAGTTGATATCTTCAAAGTCTTTAAAACACAGGCTGAAAGGTCAGCAGAATATCCCAAATCCTGAATAGATACTAAGGCATAATCTGAACCACCAAAAAATACCTTTATTCTTCTCCTTGCTCTTAGGTTTTTATTTGTTGTTGTTGTTGTTGTTCTTGTTGTTGTTATTTTGCAATTTTTGGCCGGGGCTGGTTTTGAACCTACCACCTCTGGCATATGGGGCCAGCACCCTACTCCTTTGAGCTGCAGGCACCGCCCTGCTCCTGAGTTTTTAATTCCTTTTCTCTACCTCATCTTGGGAAATGACTGGGACTGGTTTAGTTCTGGGAGTGGTTGGCCAGAGCCACCCATATGGGCAAGAATGCTGAGGAGGAAGAGGTCAGCTCCCATGTATGATGGCAGCAGAACACAGACCGACTGACGGGAGCCTCGGCCAGTGGCCTTCAGGCATCAAGGAAGGACAAAAGGCTGATATCTGGTACCATCCTACTCTTCCTCTCAGCTGCTGGCAGGTGGTGCTAAAGAAAAAAGAACGTTCAGTGATACCTGTCACAGCACAGTGAGACAGACGCTATTTAGGGTCACCATGAGACACAGGGGCTACTGCGTAGAATTCTGCAGTGGAGGAGAGAGATTCGGCTCAACCCTGACACTGCACAGGCCAGGGTGACGTCCAGCCAAGGAGCAGGCTGGGGTTGGCGGGTAAAAAATTCCTGAGAGTAAACATCGGGGTAAGAGGGAGTCTGCCTGAACCAACCTAACAGAATTCTTACTCAAGGCCGGGGGATCAGACACAACCCATGGAACGGCAGAGAATAAGAATCTAGAGCTAGTTATCAGCAGTGATGCGACACCAAGCGTCAGGCATTCTTGCTAAAAAGGGGGGAGGGGTCTTGCTAAACTAATTTTGGTTCTTTGTTATAAATGGAATTTACAAAGAAGTACACAGATGAGCCCAAAAGAAGTTTCAGAAGGCTGACTAAAGTTTGGCCAAGCAATGGATCATCGTCAAGAGGTTTAAGGGGGACACTCCATCCTTGGAAAAGAATATGGAAATAAAGCAAGTAAGGGCTCAGCCCACAGAGCCGGGGGTGTCAGGGAGATGATGAAGAATCAGGCATCAGCACCACTAAGGCAAAAAGGCACCAGCCTTTATAATCAGATGCTGGTGTGGTGTCAGAGGACTGAGTGGGGGGAGGCTTGGGTTTGAAACGGAGGGTAAATCCCTGTTTCCAAAATTGGAACTGAACACAGAGACACAGGCTTCCCCAGGCTCATGCTCTGTGAAGACCACAGCCAGTTCTGTCATCCCACCTGAACCGGGTGGCTTAGGTGATGCTTAGTCCTAATGTGGGGCGCAGACCCTAGAGCCAGCCCACCTGTTTGAAACCCCAGCTCTGCAAGTCATTCATTAGGTGTCTTCAGTTAAGACGCTTAACTTCTCTTAGCCCATTGTGAAATGGGAATCAGAATAAAACCTGATGCCATAGAGCTGTTCAGAGATTAAATGAGTTATATGTAAAACATTGAGAATGGTGCCTGCCACATAGGTGTAAGTGTTATCTAACAAATATAACAAAAAGGGGAGCATTTCTTGTCTGAATTGTTACAGTACAAATGCCCAACTCTTCCACGGGGCTGTGAAGAAGACTGCGGCAAACAGTTTGCCATCAACCGCTGATTCCCTGAACTCCACCTCCTCGAAGGCTCCTCCGTACTTCCTTTAGGAGGCTGACCCCTCTTAAAAATTTTACTTAATCAAGAAAAGCTGAGCTATGCTGCCTCAAAAGGTTCTCAGACGGACAACATCCTGCTCTGAAGGAGGCCAGGTGCATTGGAGGCTCTAAGCAGGGGTCCTCAAACATTTAAAACAGGGGGCCAGTTCACTGCCCCTCAGACCGTTGGACAGCTGGACTATAGTTTAAAAAAAAAATCTATGAACAAATTCCTATGCACGCTGCACATATCTTATTTTGAAGTAAAAAAAAACAAAAAAAAAAAAAACGGGAGCAAATACAATCACATGTGGCCCATGGACCGTAATTTGAAGACCCCTGCAAGGAATGAGTGGTGGAGGTGAGACCCAGGACTCCCCAGACTGTTGCTGCAGGTGGCTCCAATGTCCGTCAGGACGGAGGGAGGAATGGATGTGCCCTCCTATTCCCCAGAGCCAAGGGAGTGTAGCCTGGACAGCAAGGGCCCAGCCACAGTCCTGAGCCAAACTACCTAGGGCAGTTATCTCGTGTTTCTGAATCTCCTTTGTAAGTAAATGTAACGTTTTGTTGTCAGAGTTGTGGCTGTTACACTGTTTCAGGAGTACAGGGCTGAGAGTAAAGACCCTTCTTACAGACAGTCTCCCACATTGTCTTCCATTTTATTGTCATAGACATAGATGTAGAAGAGGGGGCGGTTCCCCGGTTCCCCGTGTGCTTCTGGCTCCACACTTCCCCATAGCAGGTGTTAGTGAAAACATCCTGAAGAGGGAGGATTTGATTAAACAGAGGCAGCTGCTGCCCGGGACGCTTGCTGACTGAGAGCTCTGTATTTCCTCTGGGTCTTCAGGCATTTTCTGAACCAGGAACGTGTACAATCAGAGAAGGGCCACTTCAGTGATCAAGGAGGTGGGAAGACTGACAATGAGGAGAAAAGTGTTCTACACGGAGGGTGTGGAATTAGGTGCTGGGAGCTGTCGACAAGCTTACTTGGCTAGAGAACCACTAGGGCCCCTCTGAAGCAATGAAGAGGCAATTTAGTAATACAAAAAAAAAAAATGTAGTGCGGGGTAGGAAGTGAAGTTGTTGGATTCATTTCCTCAAAAACGGCACAGGTTAAAAATGGTAAAAGTTCACAGCTGGGGAGAGATAAGACTCACTGCTTGGTTGTAGACGAAACGAGGTTTAGGAAATCATACTTATTGGCATGATGCTGTCCCTGAGAGACAGAATTCTGTTGATGGGGGTCCCGCATCAGGTGCAGAGCAGTTTTTGAGGACTTTTGTCATTGGACTCAAGCATCCCTGTGGAAGTCCACGCTATGCCCAGGACTGCTCCCCACCCAAGGAAGGAGAGTTGCGGTGCAGCTCGGTGGGAGGGAGGGTAGAGTTGTGTGTGACAACACAGATTTTAAAATCAGACTGTTCAAGGTCATACCAACCCTCTAGCACTTGCTACAAGAGTGATCTGGGGCAAGCTATCGGACCTCTCAGTTCAGTTTCCCCATTTGTAAAACAAGCTTGGTAAGATTAGCCGTGCAAATTACCGTGATAGATTTGCCGTGAAGATCAAACGAGCTACCTCATTTGAAGGCTGCCACATGTCTGGTGTGCACGCCCTTGGCCAGTGTCATCAGCTGTCAGCATTGAGCTTCTTATAACTAAGATCGGTCAGGTACCAGAAGTCAGGGCTAGATCAGAGGGAAAGGGTTCGTTTTGTCACCCCCCAGTTTCCAGCACACCTTTCCAATCACTCTACATCCAGTGTGGCCTGTGGAAAACTCACATGGAAACCACTTTGCTGAGGTGGGTCCTGTAGTGTTATTTACATGGTCTGTCCTGTCTCAACACCAGAATCTTGATTCTTGTTATCAACCCATGTCAGAGAATTACCTCTAAAATTACCCAGAGTTTTATGCACACACACGGAAGGAATTTATGACAACATAGGAGACAATACTGGGGCAATATGTGTTTTTCTACAGAAGTAATTTAGGCACAAGCCTGTCTCATGACGGTCAGCTTCCCGGGGGAGTTTGATAATGATTCCCAGTTCCTCTCATCAGCTGCACCTTCTGCCCTAAGGGGACAGCCCCTGTCTGTCCTGCCTGTGGCCAGCTCCCTCCAGTCCACCCACACAGTCCTGTTGCATTGGTGACTCCCGAGCCACCATCCTAATCACCACCTGCAGATAGCTCTCTGTTTGCAGTGGACTCTCAGCCTGGGCATGTGTTCACTCCGGGGCTACCTTGCACACTGTGAGGAGCTCAACAGATGCCAGGAGCAGGCGCCACCTCCCCTCCCAGACATTTCCAAATGTCCCCCAGGGTGGGGCGTGGGATCGTTTCTGGTTGAACCACTGATCTGAAGGTATTTAGCAAAAGATCATTCATAGAAAATAAAAACTGATGTTATTAAGAAAGAGGATAATACCCTCTGCGTGAGTGCCGTGTCACCAATGTTTAAATGAAGGTGTTGTGAAGTGTCCATTTTATATCATCAGTGTGGTATACAGTGGCTGCATAGCATGGGACATGAATCCTGGCTCTTTAGACACTAAAATCTTTATTCCAGTTTTCTCATTTCTAGAATGAGGGCAAGAGCTCCCAAGTACGTATGTCTCTGTGAGTGTGAGTGTGTGTGTGGTGCTGAGAACAGTGTCTGGCACATCAAATGTGCTATACAAATATTTGCTGTTATTATCTTATTTGTGTGTACAGAAACCTTATGGTGTAGTTTTATTATCATTCCCATTCTGTTGATGAGGAGGCAGAAGTTCAAAGAGGATGAGTTGTAAGTGCCTTGCCCATGGAAATACGCTGGAGAATTGAAGCAAACCCAGGGTCTAAGTCCAGGTTCACACTCTCACCAGCCCTTCCCCGTGCCCCCCCCCACTCCCACATCCTTCCTTCCTCTTATCCACCCCAGCTCCTCACACCTCATTATTTACTTCATGAACTTTGCCTGTCTCCCAGTACGTGCTTAGCTTCTCTTTGAGCCTCCCACTTGGCAAGGCTCTGTTTTGGATTCCTTAGGTGGGTACCTTTGTCTAGTTTTGAGGAATTAAGAAAAATATCCTTAAAACACTGAGCACAGCACCCCACACATAGTAAAACTGCAGTGAACGTCAGCGGTTTGTTCCGTCCGCTTGTTCTGCTATAACTGAGTTCCGCAGACTGAGTGGCCGGGTGGCGTAAACAGCAGATGCTTATTCTCACAGTGCTGGAGTCTGTGAAGTCCAGTGCCCAGGAGCCAGTGGAGTTGGAGTCTGGTGAGGGTATTTTCCTGGTCAAAGACAGCAGTCCTCCCGCTGTGTCCTCACAGGAGTGATGGAGAGCTCTCTAGGGTCTCTCTCACACGGAAATGAGTCACTTTTATGGTGGTGCCAGCCCAAGACCTTCATCACCTGCCAAAGATCCCCCTCTCTAATCCTATCAATTTGGAGGCTAGTAGTTCAGCATAGGCCTTTTGGGGGGACACAGGCACTCGCCCCGTAACACGGCTGTTACTGAAGTGACTCTCCCATGGAGGCAACTATAAGGCAGGTGACATTTCTGGTGGGATATTTTTGACCTCTGTTGTTGGAGGCAGCTGATCCTTACATGACCAGTGATCATATTTACCATGGCTGGACTCCAGCAAGCTGCCTGTTCCTGCACCTGTGGCCATGCATTTACCCAGAGAGGACTGAGTTCAGTGGTGAACTCAGCCACACCAGGGCAAGCACAACCATCTGTCTCTTCTGTTGGGCCCTGTGGCAAATACTATTCATTTTCTGACACTATAATTCTAACCTCCTTCTCCCTTTTCTCCTCCTACAGATAGATAGGGGGATTAGAAGTGCCATCCTCTGACTCCCTTGCAGCTAGATGCGGCTTTGTGCTTTAACACAGTTCTAGCTTCTGAGGTGCATGTCACAGTCTCCTAGGAGCAAGGGGAGGTCTTTTCCTTCTCCGATGAGAAGGCACAGTGACCAGCCTTGCTCCATGAATATGGAGAAACTCTCATCCACATTATCATGTGAAGATTCGAAATCTCTATCTGCTAAGATGCCCAATCAGGACTTCTGTTATTTGCAACCCAAGGCATTTCTACCAGACACAGGTTATGCAGCAGGAAAAGCAGTGAGTTGGGAGACACAGGCATTGCAGGTGGATTCCCGTCCTGGGAGTGAAGAGGAGGGGCTGGGCAGGAGGAATCCAACACTTTGTTACGTTGGGGCAGATGGATCTTAACCATCAGAGCCTCACCACCTCCTCAACAACCCTGGTGTTAACAATTTTCTCCCTTATACAGATGAGAAATCTGGTGCACAGTGAGCTTGTATGATTTGCCTAAAAATCACACACCTAGTGACGGGTGTTGCCAGCACCAGAACTGGGAATCCAACAGTGTTGGAGCCTGTGCACAAAGCATCTTCTTCCCACCACATTGGAACAAAGGCCTTGATCCTAACTGGTGAAAGGATCCGGTCCTGAAATACCTGAGTCTGAACAACAGCCTCTGCTGGCAGTCGGAGAAAGACCCCCCCCCTCCTTGGGCACTCTGATGCTCCCAAATCCCTTTGGGGAACCCTGGAATCTGTGACCAGCATCAGTCTGAACAAGTTCTCAGTTCACACTATCTGTTCCGACCTCCCTCCCCTGGAGTTCTTGCTGGAAACGGTTCTTTTCCCAGTTCCTTCTAGTGAAAATGCTCTTCTCTGATACACGGATGGCTTCATACTCAGATTTCTTAAAGGTCTCCCAAGAAATGATATTGACAGCTGAGATGTCGACCACCTGAGAGCTGAAAAACAGAACACAAAGGAGACCCAGGGACGCTGTGGTGGGAGAGTTACACTGGACCCAGGGACGCTGTGGTAGGACAGTCACACTGGACCCAGGTGGGAGAGTCAGACTGGACCCAGGAACGCTGTGGTGGGAGAGTCAGACTGGACCCAGGGACGCTGTGGTAGGACAGTCACACTGGACCCAGGTGGGAGAGTCAGACTGGACCCAGGGACGCTGTGGTGGGAGAGTCAGACTGGACCCAGGGACGCTGTGGTAGGACAGTCACACTGGACCCAGGTGGGAGAGTCAGACTGGACCCAGGGACGCTGTGGTGGGAGAGTCAGACTGGACCCAGGGACGCTGTGGTAGGACAGTCACACTGGACCCAGGTGGGAGAGTCAGACTGGACCCAGGAACGCTGTGGTGGGAGAGTCAGACTGGACCCAGGGACGCTGTGGTAGGACAGTCACACTGGACCCAGGTGGGAGAGTCAGACTGGACCCAGGGACGCTGTGGTGGGAGAGTCAGACTGGACCCAGGAACGCTGTGGTAGGACAGTCACACTGGACCCAGGTGGGAGAGTCAGACTGGACCCAGGGACGCTGTGGTAGGACAGTCACACTGGACCCAGGTGGGAGAGTCAGACTGGACCCAGGAACGCTGTGGTGGGAGAGTCAGACTGGACCCAGGGACGCTGTGGTAGGACAGTCACACTGGACCCAGGTGGGAGAGTCAGACTGGACCCAGGGACGCTGTGGTGGGAGAGTCAGACTGGACCCAGGAACGCTGTGGTAGGACAGTCACACTGGACCCAGGTGGGAGAGTCAGACTGGACCCAGGGACGCTGTGGTGGGAGAGTCAGACTGGACCCAGGGACGCTGTGGCGGGGGAGTCACAGTGGACCCAGGGACGCTGTGGCGGGAGAGTCCCACTGGACCCAAGGATGCTGTGGTGAGTCACACTGGTTTTATTAAAACCCAGCACAGCACCTTGCACACTCCCACCCCAGCCAGCACCCAGATGATGGGCACAGAGACAGCAGTCAGGTGACACTGGCTCTTCCTCCTGGATGACCAGTCACCACCCTTTTCTGGGCAACCACTCCGAGAAACAGAGGACCACAGCACAGGGGTGACTGCTTTAGTTACCGCTCTGCAGACTCAGTGGGAGCTCACTGTTGGGCTTGGTGGGAGGTGGGGCTGGGCAGACACTGGTGAGAAAAGGGGAAGGTTGTGTTTGAAGCACAAATCCAGGCAGAGGCTGCCAGAGCCTAACTGGAGGCTGTGGCTTTCCAATGTCATCTTGAGCCCACGGTCAGCACACTGTAATCCAACTTGCCAGAACACACCCTTCCAAAGGCAGCTGGCCACCAGCTCTGCCCCTTCCCTTCTGCTGGTGCCTGGAGGCAGCAGGAGGCCACTTGCAGGCCCCAGTGGGCAGGTGGCTGCACTTTCCTCCACTTCCACCAGGCACCAGCTGCTTCCCGTAGACTGGGCTTGGCAGGCTCCTGCCCACCTTTGGAGCTCACGTCGCACTTCAGTAGTCCCAGGTCCAAGCTCCATGAAGCGACTGCAGGAAGTAAGACTGGGAGGGTTGAAATGAAAATCTTCAACACCATGAAGATTTGGAAGCAGAGTTCAAAGATTCTTCCAGGTCCATCCTGCGTGGTCACTCTGGCAGCTCCTAAATGTGTGTGCAACTGACTCCCCGTGTCCCAACTAACAGCCGCTTCTGTGATACATGGAGTTTCTGTTCTGATGTGGGAGCAAAGAAGCTTAAAAGTGGAAAGGTGCCCCAAAGCCATATCTTATCTCATCAGAGAAGCCTTCTGCCAAGCTCACGCTGAGACGGCCGGCAGGAGCAGGAGGCCTTCCAGTGACAAGAGGTCTTAAGGCAGCTGGAGGACACGACGGCAGGGATGAGGATGGTGGCACTGGGAGTGGGGCAGTGCCGTGCTGAGCATCTGTCCCCAGAGTAACGTGCAGATGAGCACTGGCCGTTAGGGGCAGGCGTGCTCCTTGCTTATTCATCTTACATGGCTCCAGGCAGTTTTTTAAAGAAGTCACAGGGCTGGCAGAGTGTAGGAAGACACTGGAACTCCTCCCTTCTGTCTACACATTGCAGCAAGTATTTCCTCGGTCCCTGCCCACACTGGCCACACCCTGCGCCACTCAGGCCTGACTCTCTCCTGACCTCCGACCAGTCACAGCACAGACTTCACAGTGACCACCTGCAGTCCTGGCTTTGGAATGAGGCGCTGCAGAAACAAGGCATGATGGGAGACCAGAGACAGCTGCAGCTGAGGAGAAGGGAAGAGGGGCGTCTCCCTCTCCGCCAGGTCAGCACTCTGTGTTTCCGGCCGGTGGAGCTCAGTGTAGCCCAGCAGCATCAGCTTCACCTGAGAATGTCTTAAGATAACCTTCTAGGCCAATCCCTGGGTGGGGACCCCACAGAAAGTCTAAGAATGCCTCTGTGAGGAGCGGCTCAGCATTTCCCGAAGCAATGAATTCTCCACTCTCCTGTGATCATTTTCTCTCTTCTGGTTCCCTACTGAACACGCTCTACTGATCTGGAGTTCCCACCCCAGTGTTTCTACTTCTCCTTTCCTTTTATTCAAATAACTTAAACGTACAGATAAGTCAGCCATTGCAGCTAAAGCCTGCACATGCCTTGGGCTCACCTATCTTCACAATACTTTTATTACTCCCATTTAAAAGATGCCAAAGACTCGGGCGGCACCTGTGTAGGGCACTGGCCCCATACACTGAGAGTGCCAAGTTCAAACCCGGCCCCGGCCAAATTGCAACAAAAAAATAGCCAGGCATTGTGGCGGGCGCCTGCAGTCCCAGCTACTCGGGAGGCTGAGACAAGAGAATTGCCTAAGCCCAGGAGCTGGAGGTTGCTGTGAGCTGTGACGCCACAGCACTCTACTGGGGGTGACAGAGTGAGACTCTGTCTCTAAAAAAAAAAAGAAAATGCCAAAGACTGAGGCCTGGGGAGGTGTTTCAAAGTGGGTGGGGAGGCCACTCGTTCAAAGCACTCTGCAGTCTCCTAATGCTGGCTGAAGATGACAGTCCTTACAGGGTAAAAATGCCTAGCTAATAAAAATCTTAAGAGGAGAAACAAATGTTTACAGAAGAAAATATTCCCAGCAAACATGATGAGAGTCAAACTGACGCTTGGAGCGCCTCACTGAATGAAAACGTCAGCCGATGAAAATGCCGGCAGTGGACACACATCCGAATAGCCCAACGCAGCTGGTAACGCATCGCAAGTAATATTGCTGAAAGAAAATGTATTAACTGCAGGAGAAAGGAAGGAAACCAAGTGATTTATAACAAATACCAAAGAGGAGGACGCCTCCTATGATAATAGATTGTGCAGCTTTCACAGCTCTGGCGTCAAAACGCCTCAACCTGACTCGGCAGCTTTTTTTATTCTGTACTCTTACAAAACGGCTCTGTGTTCATTTATAAAAGGATTGTTCCCTGCACCACCCTGGGTCGTTTGTGAAATTGCTCTCGTGTCTCGTAGCTCTGACACTTGGAGTCACACACATTCCCTGACGGGGTTCACGCCTCGCCTCGTGCAGTTATCAGGGGGACAGGACAGTAGATACCCAGGTCCCCAGGCGCGGAGTGGCATGGTGGCCTTTTAAGGGAAATCCAATTGAAAGGAGGTCTCCACATCGTACAGGCAACTTTCTTGATTACTCTGTTCAAAGGAAACTTAAAAAAGCAAGAAGTGAGTTGCCAGTCCCTGTCTACAAGAGGTAATTGTTTTGACACCTTACCTTAATTACACGGATGAAATGAGAAGTTTGTTGCGCTCCACCATTGCAAATGAGAAGAGCCCCTCTGTGCTGTCTACACAAATTGACTTTCCGGAGCACTGTGGGAAATGTCAACTGACATGAGTGAGACGGTTTTTTGTTGTTTTTTGATTTCTGTTCTCATTTTTATTTATGTATCTTTTGCAGTAAGCCTGAGATTGTGCTTATCAATCGTAGCCATAGTCTTTCTTCCAAGTATTGCACTTGTTTTATCAATTGGATTTCCAAAGTTTTCCTGGGCCTCTCCATTTCTTTAAAGTTTCAAATAGGTGAATAATAAATTATAAAAGGAAATTGTAGCTGTCTATCTTATCCACAGGCCAATCCCTATGCCAGCCTTTGGCAAGCCCTGCCTGGCACATAGTAGGCAGACAACGTATATTTATGGAATAAATGAATCAAATGTGTGCCTACAGCTGGGTATCATCCACTCACTTTCATAGTTACCCCCAACCTGTCAAAACACTGATGAGAAGTGACTTTCACAGTTCAGCATACCAGACTAGGGGCGGTGGGCAGACAGTGCACTCATCCAGTGGGCTGTCGGTTTAATGAGTGGCTCCTGCACTCGCTGCCTTATTTTGCAACAGGGTCTGAAGGGTTTGTGTCTGCAGAGTGCTCAGAGTGCAAGAGAATGGCTAATGTTGTGTGAATAGCAGAGTAAATAATTACTGCTTTGCTTTGATGAGATAGCTTTCAGACAGGGAGAATAAGCCTCCGTGCAGGGTGTGAGGGCTGAGAAAACTGGCCCCTGGCAGGTGAGAGCAGCCCAAGGCAGCTGGCCTCACTGGCGGTGCACACAGGCCCAGAGCACCTGGGAAATGGTCCCTGGGGAGGAGTCTGGGTGGTGGGAAGCTGTGAAAGCTAAATCCTGTGCACTGCCCATAGAGCCAACCCCCCACAGGTCTCCCAGACTCAGTTACTCAAGTACAGGATTATGGTGGTGTGGTTCTTATCTTCAGAGGGTTTAGGATTTTTTTTTGACTAACTTTATTGAAGTATAATTGAAAAATTAAAATTGGTTACATATATTCAAGGTGTATAACATGAGGATTGAATACACACTGTGAAATGATTATACAGTCAAATTAATTAATATGTTCGTAGCTAGTTACTATTTTGTGTGCATGTGTGTGTGTGGGGGCATTTAAAATCCACTTTCTGTAGAAATTTCAATGAAACAAGACAGAGCTCTTAATATCATCCCCATGCTGTAGGTTAGAGCTTCATGCTGTAGGTTAGAGCCCCATGCTGTAGGTTAGAGCTCCATGATGTAGGTTAGATCCCCAGAATTTACTCATCTTATAACTGCAAGTTTGTACTTTTAGTTATGTAATTTTGGCCAACCTCCGCCTCCCCCCATTTCCACCACTTCTGAACTCTAGCAACCATGGTTCTAGCCTCTGTTTGTTTGAGTGATTTTTTTTTTAAGATTCCACACATAAGTGAGATCATACAGTATTTATCTTGCTGTGTCTGTGCCTATCTTATTTCACTTAGCATAACATCCTCCAAATTCATCCATGTAATGGCAAATGGCAGGATATCCTGCTGTTTTAAGGATAAATAATATTCTATTTCACTGTGCGTATGCACATATATATGTGTGTATTGTATAGATGGTGCGAGATAGTTAAGTTTGTGAACTCACATCTCGTTGCTGAACATCACTATGGTCACCTTCAAAGTCTTCCCCTTGGGAAGCTGCGCACCAACGCGAGTGCTTACTCCTCAAAGCAATTTTGGAACTCTTTTCTTAGAATGGCTACAAGAGCTGTCCCATCAGTCTGAATGTCATTAAAATGTCTTCCTTTACTATTTCCTTTATCTTCAGGTAAAGAAAAAAATCACTGGGGGCCAGATCAGGTGAGGAGGGAGGGTGTTCTAGAACAGTTATTTATTTACTGGCTAAAAACTCCCTCCCAGACAGTGCTGTGTGAGCTGGTGCATTGTCGTGATGCAAGAGCCATGAGTTATTGGCCAAAAGTTCAGGTTGTTTTTGTCTTTTTCATGTAGCTTTTTAAGTACTTCCAAATAGTTAATTTGGTTAACGGTCCAGTGGCTACAAATTCATAATGAACAATCTCTCTGATGTCAAAAAAGGTTAGCACATCATTTGAATTCCTAATTTGTACTAACAGAACATTTTTGGTTGCAGAGAATTGGCTGACTTCCCTTGGGCACTTTGATGCTTTGTTTCAGGGTTGTAGTGATACATCCATGTTTCATTACCTGTGATAACACGGCCCAGAACATCATCTTCCCTCCCAAAGAGGTCTTGGCAAACTCAACTCTCCTTTGCTCCAGTTCACCAGGGAGCTCCTTCAGGACCATTTTTCACACACCTTTCTCCTGCCGAGATTTGCAGTTAGGATTTTCTTAACTATTTCTCCATCAATGTCCACTTGGTCTGCTAAGCTTCTCATGGTCAGCCAACTATTTTGGTTCACAATTTGACCATTTTTTGCATTTTTTTCTTTACTTATGCTCATTATTGGATGCCCTTCATCAGTGACACTTGCGTTCCCTCAGAAAAACCTTTAATCCATTTGAACGCTGCGTCTTTTTCAGGGAATTACCCCCATAAACTTGAACTAACATGTCCCCAATTTCACTTCCAGTCTTGCCAGGTTTAACAAGAAATTTAATGTTTGTTCATTGCTCTAATTCAAGCTCCAACATTCTTGCAACAGCACACAAATCACACAACAGCAATAGTGAACCCCACTGAGAAAGACACCACCACATATCAACATGAGCACAGCTGTGAGACACTGATATACTGAGGTTATGAAACCTTACCGGGCTGTTTGTACAGTGATGCCAATGGAAGCACGTGGGGACAAGCTTGCAAACTTCATTGTCAGAGCTGCATATACCACAAGTGCCTTATCCCTTTATCCATAGATGGATAGACTGCTACCATATTTTGATTATTGTGAATAAGGCTTCAGTACCCTTTACAATGATGACAACAGATGTACTGTCAAGACACTGAGTTCATTTCTTTTGCATATTTACTCAGAAGTTGGGACGGCTGGATTATACAGTAGTTCTGTTTCTTGATATAGATATAGATAAAATATTTTTTTTGAGGAGCTTCCAGGCTGTTTTTCACAGTGGCTGTACTAACATACATTCCCACCAACAGTGTACAGATATCCCTTTTCCCCCACATCCTTGTCAGTACTTACTATTTTTTGATAAAATGCACTTTGACAGATGTGAGGTAGAATCTGACTGTGGTTTGGATTTGCATCTCCCTAATGACTGGCAATGTCGAGAACTTGTTTATGGACCTGTTAAGGATTCGCCCTTTCTGATTTCAGACTAAGTTACAAGCCTATAGTAATCAAAACAGTATGGCACTGGCATCAAGACAGATACACAGACTGAACAGAGAGTTCGGAAGTAAACTCACACCTGGGTGGCTAACTAGCCTTTGACAAGGAGGCTCAGAAGACCCAATGTGGAAAGACAGTCTCTTCGATAAACAGTACTGGGAAAACTGGTTATCCTCACGTGAAGCAATGAAATGAGACCCTTATTTTACACCATATATAAAAATAAAGTGGATTAAGTTCTTGGATATAATACATGAACCTGCAAAGCTCCTGGACCTTTACATAGGTTAAACTCCCATGAAAAAACATAGGTAAAAGCCTCCTGGACAGAGGCCTTGACAGTGAGTTTTTGGATCTGACATCAAAGGCACAGGCAACAGAAGCAAAAGTGCACAACCAGTACTACATCAAACTAAAAGCCTTCCGCACAGCAAAGGGAGCAGTCAACAAAATGAAAACTTTACTTATGAAATGGGAGGAAATGGGGCAGTGCCTGTGGCTCAGTGAGTAGGGTGCCAGCCCCATATACTGAGGGTGGCGGGTTTGAATCTGACCCCGGCCAAACTGCAACAAAAAATAGCCAGGCATTGTGGTGGGCACTTGTAGTCCCAGCTACTTGGAAAGCTGAGGCAAGAGAATCGCCTAAGCCCAAGATGTGGAGGTTGCTGTGAACTGTGATGCCACAGCACTCCACCGAGGGTGACAAAGTGAGACTGTCTCTAAATAAAAAAAAAAAAGAAAGAACGAAAGAAAAGAAAGGGGAGGAAATATTTGCAAACCAGGTATCACCAGAAGGGGTTAAATATCCAAAATATATAAGAAACTTCTGTGGGCGGCTCCTGTGGCTCAGTGAGTAGGGCGCCAGCCCCATATGCCGAGGGTGGTGGGTTCAAACCCAGCCCCGGCCAAACTGCAACAAAAAAAAATAGCCGGGCATTGTGGCAGGCGCCTGTAGTCCCAGCTACTCGGGAGGCTGAGGCAAGAGAATCGCGTAAGCCCAAGAGTTAGAGGTTGCTGTGAGCCGTGTGACGCCACGGCACTCTACCCGAGGGCAGTACAGTGAGACTCTGTCTCTACAAAAAAAAAAAAAAAAAAAAAAGAAACTTCTACAACTTGGTAACACAACAAACAAAAGCTCTACTAACTTGGTTTTAAAAAGGGGCAAATGATCTGGATACTTTTTTTTTTTTTTCCAAAGAAGATATACAACTGGTTTTAGGGTTGCAATTTTATTTTTGGAGACACTGAACTGAACCAGACCTGCCACACTGCTCTGCAGACTCTCCACCCTCACCCCATTTCTCCTAGCCAGGCTGCACCCCATCCCTTTTGCTCAAACTGGTGTTGCAGGTGGGGTTCCCTCCAGGTGCCTGTGGTGTCTCAGAGAGAGAGAGACCTGGCTCGGGTAATCAAGCCACCAACTTACTGTAGGACCCCACAGGAGGTTTCCCTTCTCAAGACCTTATCTGCACAGTGGTAGGTAATGGCAGCTGCCTTTGTGACCCACAGCTTCTACAAAGGTAAAATAAAATCTTACTTGAGAAAACCTCTTGAAAGGTATGAACAATGAATAAACACAACGTGTAATTTTCAGCAGCCAGGATTCTGTGTCTTTCAATAATCACAGAAAGGACTGGAGAGGCAAGATGGTGTCTGCTGGAGGCAGGGAGGGTGGGCCTCACTACAGCAGTGAGATGGGAAGAGGTGTCCGCAGAAGGGGCAGGGCACCCCAGTGCAGGGGTTTGGGGAGACTGGAAAGGCATGAGAGGTAGCGGGGGTGTTCAGCCTCACAGCAGAGCCAGTGCTGACCGTCTGCACCAAATCTCAATCAATCTCCCCAAGCCAGTTCTTAGGAAGCTCACACAGTTGGTTCTCGCACTTAGGATGTTTTATGTGTGTCTGATCCCTGACAGGGTCCACTGAATGTTTCTGAGCACCAGTTCCCTCATCTACAGAAGGGGGTTGTAGGAAGGGAGAGATGTGGTAATTTGCGAGCCCCCTGTCCGTCTGAGGATCTCAGTACAGGCTGGGCCTGTGTTCTACCCACTCACTGGTTTGCTCCCTCCCTGATCCACAGCATCTCCCTCCTGGGTTGGTGCCATCACCCGGGAGTCATTACCAGATTAGGACTGTTTCAGTGGTAAAGAGAGCTGGCCCACACCAGCGCCAGCAGCAGCTGAGGGGACAGAGAACGCTGTGCCGCACCTCTGTCTGGTGTCAAATCACTCAGAGTACTGGGGGGTTCAGGCTCCTCTGCTGGCTCGGAAGGCTCTCTCTTTTGCTGCCTGGGTGTGGAGAGGGTTCCTCTAAGCCAGGCTCCCCCCAAAAAAGTGGGGGAGAAGCCGACAGTCTTCTTGCCTTTCCCTCCATGCAAATGCTCCCAGAAGTACCATATAATCAGAGGAGAGCTGTGACAGTCAGCAAGTCCCCACTCTGCCCGTATCCCAGCCGTAATACAGCATTAGAAGCAATTAGAGCTTGTTCTAGGTTGTTTGTAAGATGATTATTACAGCCATTGCAGGGACATTTCAAAACAGTGGAGTTAAGGATTATAGCATGTTCCACATTTCCAAAGCTGCTGGTGGGGGTGATGCTGAGAAGGCCCAAGGAAGCCGCAGACATAGCCCTGCCCGGCAGCCCCAGCCCTGCCTGGCAGCCCACCAAGGGCAAGGATGGCCCGTTTTCTCCTCAATGGGGAGCTGCTCAGCAGAGCACCTGGGCACTGGAAGATAGGACAGGCCTCAGCCTAGCCACCAGATCCTTCTGCTTCCCAGTCTCGTCAAGAAGCCCCAGGGTCAAGAAGCCCTAGGTGTCAGACCTCTGAGTGTCTGCTTGACAAAAGATTTCTGGCCGAGGTCCCTTTGTTCCATCAAGGGCCACACACAACCACTTGACCAAGCTCACAAATCTTCAAGCCTCATCTTCCACAGTTGTACCGAAGCCCACTTTTGTTCAGAGGAAACAGAAAAGAAGCCGGTTAGTTTGCTGTGCAGACGGGCTCACCTGCCTCTCTCTCCTCTGGTTCTCGGTAAACACTGTTCTTCCAGCTCTCAGGGCAGGAAATCAGGGGCTTGCCTGGGGCTATCTCCTCCATTCCATTCCAAGAAGCGTTTAGGCACCTGTGCCCAGCAGTGCTCTGTGAGCCTGGATGACATCTGCAGAGAAGATTCCTGCCCTCATGAAGCTTCATTATGAATGAACGTCTAGGTCACGCTGTGTGGCACAGACAACACATACTGCACAGAGAGAAACAGAGGTGCCGTGAGGAGACGCAGAGGCAGTTCCTCCTTTCCTGGGTTTCCCTTTCTGCCTAACGCCCGAGGCTGCTACCATCCTCTGCGCAGTCGAGTCCAGCCCCTCAGTACCGCCCTGGGAATGAGTAGCCGCTGTTTCTGCTCCATCTCCCTCTGCTCCCAGGGGCCTGAGTTCCAGCCACAAGAAACTCTCGTATCCCCCACCCCACCATCCTGTCCCTTCTTCCCCTAGGATATTTGTGGGAAAAGGAAACTAGTATTTACTGAGCTTCGGCGACAAACCGGCCTTGGTGTGCTCCTTTCTGTTAGCTTTCCCAGCAGTTCCATAGGGTACAGGTGAGGGAACACAGGGCGTCTTCCCTGAAGTCACATGGCGCAGGGTACGGGAACCAATATTCATAGTTCCACCTGAGTCCGGTGCCCTTTCTCCCAGATCACAGGACTTACTAGAAATCTGTTTCCTGATTTCACATTGAAATTCACCGTAAGAAAAGTTGTGCCCGTTCACCTCTGTGCCTCCTACAGTGTTGGGCCAAAACCCTCCCATGAGCTAAGTGAAAAAATATCTGAATTAAATTTCTTTGAATGTTTGAATTAAGTTGCATATATGCTTTTATAAGGCTACTATTGACTAATCTTTCTGTGGCCTCCTGTGTGGATTTTAATCTGCTAGCTCTGTCTGTCACTGCTTTAATAATCTCTCTCCCGACAGCCACGTTTGTTCCCTCAAACTCTCCATGGGCCCAGAGCTGTGCCGCCTGAGAGCCTTTTCAGGGCTGAGAATGACACATTTCTCTCTCTGTATCATTCAACTGTCTTTTCTGAACGTTCTCCCTACCTGCCTCATTTTTCCATTTTAGGTCTCGTCACAGACAACCATTCTGCTGCTCAAATTTCAATTCTACTAGCACTTGAGTCCTTGAACAACAGCAAAGGGCTGGTGCAGGGTATTGGGGTCTGGCTCTGCCTCTGCTCAGCTGGGGACCCCTTGGGGCGACCTCACTTGCGTGGGCTTTAGCTTCCTTAGGAAGAACTACATGTATGATGATTTCGGTCCCTACCCAGTCTTCCATGTGTAAACCTCATTGTCTAATGTACTGTAACTAATAAGTAAATATTTACATGTGATTAAGTGATTAAGTGTGATTTAGAACCTGTTAGATGTAGAGGCCCTTCAGAGACCCTCTGAGCAATAACTGGCCAGGCAGCCTGCTCGACACCCCCTGGAAGTAACTTTGTCTCCTATATTGTGGGTGGTCCACACATATCCCCCAAGGCTCATGGTTGGAGAAGTGGAAATCCTGGACTTTTAAAGGAAGACCTTGGGAAAGAGAAGGAAGTGGGAGAAGAGGCACTTAATGGTTTGTGGCTTCTCTGTGCCATAGACCTCTGATCATGCTACAATCCAAGTTCTGTGATTTTAGCATCTGCATCCACCCAGCGCGTAATCTGACCACTTCTCACACTCCTTCCCCCACCAGTGGCCTGTGGCCCCAGACTCAACCTTACAGGTGGAACGCTTGGCAAAGAGGGACAAGTTGCTAAATAAATAGAATGCATCCTGAGTGGTGATGGGCTTTCTGTTCTGTCCTGGCATTGTGCTCAGTGGAGGATTACCGCTGTGTGTGTTTAAATGTGACAGCTGTTTCATTCACTCCCTGGTGTGTTGGAGAAGCCGTGATAAAGCAAGAGATATGCCTTCAGAATCCTTAAAGCAAAATCCTCCAGAAACTCAAATCAGATCACCTCCCAACCCTCTCCGTCCCCATCTCCCTGCTCATTTTTCACACGCCTTTCCATTTATTGGATTTTATCTCTGATTTTTAATGTTGTGGATAAGAAATACCCCTCGAAGACCTTGCACCACTGGTTGCTGGGCATCCCTGAAGCAGTCTGCTTCATTTGGGTACCTTGGGTGCAGAGGGAATACAGAGCATTTAGAAACCTTAATTAAGGAACATTTAGGAAGATAGGCTGATGAGGGGGCAAGATTAGCAATGGATTTCGCTGTTGCCTGCCTACGACTTTCTGTTTAATAATTACAAGGAGAGCTGCCAGCAAAGCAGGAGCTGAAGGCCGGATAGTGAACCACTCTGACCTGGATTTCTATTTCATTAGATTTCATTTAATTCAGGCAAAGGAGGCAATTTCTTAGACCCTGAGGTTGTAGAATGTTAACCTTCAGACCACAAGAACACGGGGAAGGAGTGCATTTTATTCTGAGCTTAACTGACTCACAGAGACATAATCCTGCCTGCATCCCAACACCTCTTCTGCTGGGAAAATAGGAGAGTGAGAGCCACCGAGTCCCCGTGAGGGCGTAAGTGAGCAGAGTAATGGACGGGAGATGATCCTCTCTGAGCTAGACAAGCCCCAGAAGTCCTCCCCGCTGGGTTTAAAGAGAAGGACTTTCTTTTCTGTGGACCCTTCTGGCGTTTCCTGAGACATCTGATCTTGTTTCTGGTGACTTGTTCTGCGTGCAGCTGCCAAGGGCTGTGGTGAAGCCTCCCTGGCAGGGTGGGGATGGGTGAGGGATGGGCTGGTTGGGACTCGTCTGTGTAGGCCACAGTTAGATCACGTCTACCAACACGTGTCCTGAATTAGTTTCTTCCACCTCTTCTCTGTCCTAAACCAATGGCCAAGGCCAGTTGAGGGATTCGGAACATGGACCCCGCGTTGTAGAACTTCGGGGCCACCCTTGTCTGAGCCCTGAGAATCAGTTACTCTCTGGGGTTTTTCAGCTACCAAATGGGAATACTAATTCCTATTTCATGGGAAGCTTATTTGATTAAACAGGAAAATGTTAGTGAAACACTCAACAAGTAAGGTGTTCTCTATAAATGTCAGCTGAGTCAAAGCCGGTTCCAGCTCCACCACCAGGAGGAAGGGAGGAAGACTGTGATCTCAAGAAGGACAAAGGACCTGCCACTTCTGTCTGGGCCTGTACTCAGCTGAAATAAGATGATGATCATGAGAGAAATAAAATGCATTCCTAAAGAAATTTAAAGGTTAACAATGGAATACTTCTCAGTGGAGAAAAGGAATAGGCTATTAAAATGCACGAGAACACACGGAGGCCTCATTCTCTTTAACAAACAACCAGTGACTTCTATTAACATGAACTTGATGAGACAGACGAGGGACTGCCCTCTGCTGACCACCTCCCGTGTCCGTCTCCCACAATAGCTCTTTCTTTCTTTTCCCTTGGAAAATGGAAAAAGCATTATGTAAGAGGAAAAAAGTCAGATACTGATGGCTATATATGATATGGGTCACTTTATGTGATATCCTGGAAAGGACAAAATTTGGGGAGCAAAACTCAAATCAGGTGGGACAGGGACCAACGGGAGGTGACTGCCTACACCAGGGCACAAGGGAACGTTTAAGGGTTTAGAAACATTCTGTACTTTCTTTATGATGGTGGTTCTACGTGAAATGCACACCTGAGGTCTGATTGTCACTGTATGTATATTATACTTCAACAAACAATATTTTTATTAATAGTTGGCAAATATAATTTTTTTTCTATTCCTTCTCTCCTACAAGGATAGGAATTGTCCCTGTTGTGAAAGCTGAGGGTCCCAGAAAGTGTCTTTCTAGAACTCGGGGCCCACTGAGTGCCTCGGCTGAGGGGTGTCCGGTCTGTAGGCCACAGGCAGACTACGTGGGGCCTGTTTTGCTTTTCTGTGGTGTTAGATATTGCAAGAAGTAGGCACGGACCTTGTTTTTTGCTCATCAGCTTCTGTTCATGTTTGTGTATTTACTGTGTAGCCCAAGATAATCTTACTCTTCCAATGTGTGGCTGCAAAGAGAAATAGGTGGACACCCCTGAGAGGGAGGCCCTGAGTGGGCAGGAGAGTTTGAAGTCACCTGTAATTTCATGCACATGTGTACAAATGAATTTTCTGAGCAAAGGGGAGATGTCTGGCAGTTTTCAGGAGACGGCCAAAACGTATGTGGATCACTGTCTATCCTCCCCTGCATACAAGAACCGTGACTAGGAGAAAAAACAAAGGAAGGGGGAGAGGAAGAGCATGAGGGAAGAACGGAGGGAGAGAAGGAGGGAGGGAGGGAGAGAAGGAGGGAGGGAGAGAGGGGGGAAGGAGGGAAGGAGGCGGAGGGAGGGAGGGCGGAGGCCTCGAGGAGACTGAGCCACTCTTTTCGGGAGCACTGACTGAAGTGAGTTATGGAATGAGTTTGCCGCCATGAATGGACAGGAGGAGCAGCAGCTAGAAGTCAGTCCCTCACCATCGTCACTGGTCACTCTTGTGATGAGAATAGCATCTTTTACACAGCTCCTTTCCGTGGGCTGCAGCATCACTTCCCTCTCTCTGGGAAGAGGAGTGAGACTCGAATAAATCCTCCCTAATCCAGTGCCTGTGGAGGTTCGCAAATGTGGACAGGGAAAGGTGGTCACGGAGGCCAGGTGGGAAACGGGATGTCAAGAGCAGCTTAATGGACTCCGTGGTGTCGATCCAAGTGGCAAATGCACAACACGGTAACCGCATGGAAGGCTCCGTGCTGGGCCCTCACTCAGAAAGGCCATAGCTGCCAGTCTGCAGAAATGTCCGGGCCCCAGAAGTTACTGGGGACTCCGGGACCTAAGTCACAGGAGCTTCTTTAATGACTGCAGCACACTCCTGCACCTTTAGGAGGCTTTTCTGTCACCGGGAAAGTCGGCCCTGGAAACACACTCTCGCCAGTGACACTGCTGTATCACAGATTGCAGACAGGAATGTTACTTTGTGCTTCACACACTGTGAGTAATTAGTCTGTTTGAGATGCTGATGGTGATGACAGTGGTAATAAGAGGCTGCAGAAACAGGCCAGCTGTGCCCCTCTGCGGGCCTGACCAAATGGGTCATTTTGGACAAGCCATTTCCTGTGCTGGGATGCTCACCTACAATCCCACTCATGTTAATGAAATGCTGGGAGCGTCCTCTTCTAACACAGACAGTGCTGCACTAATCATGGGAATGCTGTTTCCACCAAGTCATTCAGAGCTCAATTTTCAAAGACACTTTCGCAGTGATTAACAGAAGCCCCCCTCATGTGCCTGCCCATCCGCTCCTAGGCCTCTCCCTGTAATGTCGACGAGGCCTGGCCCACCCACCCCGGTGGTAACTTTTATTTTATTTATTTATTTATTTATTTAGGTGATTCTCTTGCCTCAGCCTCCTGAGTAGCTGGGACTATAGGTGCCCGCCACAATATCCGGCTATTTTTTTGTTGCAGTTTGGCCGGGGCGGGTTTGAACCCACCACCTCGGTATATGGGGCCGGCATCCTACTCACTGAGCCACAGGCGCCGCCCAGTAACTTTTATTTTTAAACTGGAAATTCTGACAAGAGATCCTTAAGTCTGACAAAGCCTCCTTGCCCAGTGCACATGTTTTTGTGACTACCCACCCTAATAGATATTCCCAAACCAAGCAGTTCACACACAGCACGAGGAGGAAGGAGCAGCTGCTCCAGGGCACAAGCATCGGAAGGGGCTTAGGGAACCACCGGGCCAGATGCGTGTGGGGAGCTGTGTGACAAGGACAAGGGACATCGTAGCATCTGGTGACAAAATACAGACTTCTTGGTTCTTCCAAGCCCAAAGAACCATGATAAAAAAAAAAATCAGAAGATGCAGACTGTAGGACTGGTTATACACAGCAGGAAGGAAGACATACTTGCTCAGAAACGCAGGGGCTGAGGACGGAGACTTCACTGATGAAGAGGAAAGAGAGGAGAAAACAGTGCAGACGGCGTCTGTGTGGGGACATGTCGGAACCTGCCCAGCTGGACGGAAGTAGTGTGGACAGCATATCTTTTAATCTAGCAAATAAACTGGCACAGAAACGTGATGCCCCAGCAGTAAGAAACTTGAATAATCAGTTGTGTTTCTGGTAATTGGAGAAAACAGGAACCAACAAACGGTACGGTTCCTGCAGAGGACGAAGCACAAAGAGGGTTTGTCAGTGACATGGGGCTGATGGGTTCAGGGGGAGAGTGAGATTCCCAACGAGACTTTTAGGAAGCAGCTACTAAAACACTGGGATCAGAGAGAGACATGATCTCATTATTCTGCAGTGGACACAGAATAACTGCAAGAGATTCTGGTGAAAGGAAAAGGCACTTGAGGTCAAGCTGTTGCACATGCAGCTCTGAACAAATCATGGGAATAAAGAAAATAACTGGCGATGACGCGGAGAGCTGGCGTATCTAAACGCTGGAAAGGGTGCATCACAAAGACGTGGATGACATCTCTTTGCAGACAGAAAGTATTGAAATGGGGTAGGCCCATTTAGTCTCATAATAAAATGGACCTTGGGTGGCGCCTGTGGCTCAAAGGAGTAGGGCGCTGGCCCCATATACCAGAGATAGAGGGTTCAAACCCAGCCCCGGCCAAAAACTGGGAAAAAAAAAAATAATGGTCCTGATGACCACAGCTCTCGTTTACAACATAGATACAACTTCACAGTTCTTCTAATTCTCAGATTTTCTACTTTTTGTTAAAAGAATGACCTTTATGCTGACAATGGCAGGCCCATTCATTTAAAGAGAGAAAAAATAAAAACTTGTAAAGAGATTTATAAAAGAGTGTATACCTACCTTTATCCTAAGCAAATGAGAGATTTACAGAAAGGAGATCGTAACTTTTGTAACCATGGTTGAAAGTCTTTGAGGAATTCTGGAGAATGGTGAGAACACTGGAAAACAGAAAATAAGCGTATTTATTTGCTATTTTCAAAACTAAGAAGTTTTCATTGGTAAAACCAATCTGCCTATCTGGAATTCAGTATGCTGTAGCTCAGCTCATAGAGAAGGACAGTTTTACTAGAATATTAAAAGGTCTCATCCTGTTAAATATTTTTTCAGTGACTTGGACAAACATCATATCTGTGTCTGCTTCACACCGGAAAGTTGCATGATGTGTTAAATGCATAGAATGGAGATCCAAAGAGATTTTTAAAAAATTGATATTCACGTGTCAACGCCAAAAAGATAATAATATGTATTAGATGTGAGGTTAAGTTGCTAAGCTTACCAGAAAAAAACAATCTCATTTATTCTGGGTGAGATAAGGTTTCCCAGAAACATGTAACACAAACAGCAAGAAGCTTAGCAACGTCTCGTGTCACAAGCACAACATGAGGGGACAGGCTGAGGCTGGGCTCTGCGGCTCACACCTGTAATCCTAACACTCTGGGAGTCCAGGTGAGAGGACGGTGAGGCCAGGAGTTCGAGAGCAGCCTGAGCAGGAGTGAGACCCCCATTTCTACAAGAAATAGAGAAAATAGCCAGGTGTGGTAGCATGTGCCTATAGTCCCAGCTATTTGGAAGGCTTAGCCGGATCTCTTGAGCCAAGGATTTTGAGGTTTCTATGAGCTATAATGATGCCATGGCATTCTAGCCAGGGTAACAGAGCAAGACCCAGTCTAACAAATAAACAAACTCCAAAACAAAAACAGGCTGTTGTATCTATTAGAACATGCCAGAGCCGGGCGCGGTGGCTCACGCCTGTAATCCCAGCACTGTGGGAGGCTGAGGAGGGAGAATCGCTTGAGCTCAGGAGTTTGAGACTCACCTGAGCGACAGTGAGACCCCGACTCGTGAAAAAAATGGAAAAACCCAGCCGGGCGCCACAGCGAGCGCCTGTAATCCCAGCGGCTTCCGGAGGCTGAGGCAGCGGGGTGCCCGCAGCCCGCGTCTAAGGTTGTGGTGAGCTACCACGCCCACTGCACTCTGCTCAGGGGCATAGGGTGGGACCCTGTCTCAACAACAAAAAAAAAAGTAAAGAAATAAAAATTTAGCAACGAAATAAAATAAAAAAGCCAAAAAAAAAAAAAAAAAAAAAGAACATGTCAGAAATACCGTGTTTTCTTTTGGAGAATTGTTTTAAGTGATATCAGAAAATAAAGTACATCTAAAAAAATAGAGTACATTTGTATTTATGAAATCTTTTTAGTACCAGACTTAATGAGGGACACCAGGATTCTCATATGTGTTTTCACATTCAGTCATGAAATTTGTATATAATTGGAATAGGGAAGTGTATTTTAATTTAATAATAGCCTTTGGTTAATTGTGGATAGGGTTCTTTGATATCACATCAAGATTCAAAAATTTTTAGTTTCTTAAATGTTAGTCGCCATGTAGAATCAGAAACGTTAAAATCCGTTGGTTCAGTCTGCCTTGTATTCTGAAGCCTTTCACTCACGTAAGCTTCAGTAATACCATGAATCAGTCATTTAGAAGACACTGGAAAGATAAGAAAGCCAAAGTTTTATGTTCCCCTGGTCTCAGTGGTAACAAATACTGCCAATCATCACAGGATAAAGTATTTGTCACCAATGATCAAAGTGGAAAACGTGATCTAACAGGCTTCCTTCATTCACTACAAAAAAGGATCACATATCCAAGTTTGGATAACCTCGGGTTGCTTGTCCATTGTTTTTTCAAGGAAAAAATAGTGTTTCATGAAAAAAGGTAGATAGGGGTGGCGCCTGTGACTCAAAGGAGTAGGGTGCTGGCCCCACATGCCGGAGGTGGCGGTTCAAACCCAGCCCCGGCCAAAAACTGCAAAAAAAAAAAAAAAAGGTAGATGGACCTCTGCACCTCAAGCAATTGTACAAATGCATTTTTTCACAAAACCACCCTCCCCTGGTCACACAGCACAATTCCTTTGTGTACTTCGCATTCTATCAAGCATGATCGTATAGAAAGCAAACATGCACCCGTGAATCACGATTTAATGGAATTAATATTGTTTACTTCTTCTTAAGAAACTTCTTATGTGAAACTGACTTTAAACAGAATTACTGCAAACACGGGACGGTGAAGAATGCAGTGGCTCCTGGTGCAGCTCGAGCCGGCATGATCACTCTTGTGAAGGTGCCAGAATTGCTTTTGGCCTGTTGGTGCAAATGCCAATACGATGAATGAGACAAATAATGTCTTGGTAGTTTTACAAAAATAGTTTTGATCTTATGAACCCCTAAGGAGGTCTGGGGCACCCCCAGGGCTCTACAGGCCACACTTTGAGAATTGCTCTGTTGTATAACGTGGCCTGGAAACCCTGAATCAGACAACTCTGAAGAGCGTTTCCCAGGGTGGCTCTGTGGTTCCAGAGCCGTCTCCCTTTCATCTGATCCTGTGTTTTTGTCTTAGGTCATGTGACTTGCGGCTTCCTTTACTGAATACAATTTCCTGATGCCCAGTTCCACCTCAGTCTTGCTAAGTGTCTGTTAATGTTGGTTTAGAAGGAAAATAAAAAGCAAGTGTTAAGGAAAGGAAATGAGGAGGCAGGCCTGGGTGTGGGTGCGCCTGCGCGGAAGCGGAGGTGCAGCACAGTGCAGAGTCAGAGTGGCTGGGCAGGACAGGCCCTGCTGCCTGCTCCGGCCTCTGCGAGCAGGGCTGTGCCCTGGGGCGAGATGGAGCGTCATTATCCCTTCAGGAGGGGTGCGCACCAGAAAGTCCTCTAGACTGTTGATCAAACATGCAAGGAGGCTCAGAGTCAGGGCATCCTTGAGGGTGGAGGAAAGGGGGCCTGGTTTTCAAAACCTCAAGTGATTTGGGGCTGCACATTGGTTAAAAAACATTACCCTTGGGGCGGCGCCTGTGGCTCAAAGGAGTAGGGTGCCATCCCCATATGCCAAAGGTTCAAACCCAGCCCCGGCCAAAAACTGCAAAAACAAAAACATTACCTTTGTGGGCACAGTGAGCAACAGTATCACTAGGTAAGCACCATTGACCCTGGAGATATTGGCTTCATCTGTTTAAGGTTAAATGAAGAATGGGCAGTTTATCTTCAATGGTTGGGAGAGGGTTCATGACTTGGAAACAGTTCTGAGAATAGTCAGGGAGCATATTTGAGGACACAGTTTTAATCTGTAATCACCAACACAGGTTGGATGGTGGACGAATTTTCCTAAACCCCAGGAGCTCTGTCTTTTGTTGTCAACATCTTTATCCCATTTTGCCTTAGTCTCCAGCAAGACAGAAGTGAATGACAACTAACAGTCTAAAAAAAAAAAAAATGGCATTGGAGACCAATAGCCATCCACAAGATCATGTCTGAGTGGTAATTGCTACTTTCCTTTCATCAGTTTAACTTGAAGTCACTCAAGTAAGAACACTTGGAGTGGAAAATCTATCACTACCGAGGCCTGAAACAGGCTGAAAGTGTCGGCTGTGGGGGCGATATCACCATTTCCTCAGCGTGGGAACTGCATCTACTCAAGACAGCAAAGGAACCAGACAGGCTCTTTTGATTTTTACGAGCGATATCGAATACCCTGTTTCCAACAGATACATGGGCCTAGTTTATTTTGGAAAAAACTCAGAATGATGGACTCTCGGAGGAACGGCCTGGTAGCTTTGAACAAGATGAACTGGGCCAGCTCACTGCCAATCTCTACAGACTGTTAAGAGCAGCCCAGGAAATGGGGCCTCCAGTTTGCCCATTTCTTATGGAATTATTCAGTTTGGATAAGAGCTACTTGGACTCTCACATACAGGTGCCACCCCACGATTGTATTTGCAGTTTCAAACTCACAGGGGACAATTTCTCTTCTGGGAAGCTTCTATTTAGCAGATGGCAACTTTAATGTTGTCCAAACCAAGCACAGGATATTTTTTCTGAAATATACTGGCCGCTGTAGCCCAATACTTATTTGTATTAAAATGTTCATTTTCTTTATATTATTTGAATATCTTGTTGAAATAGCTAAAACAAAACAAGTATGAAATGGGTAGTAGTTGGTGCATTGCGCGAACCTCTGATCATCACCCATCTGAAGTGTGCCATTCGCCTGGCCATAGCCAAAGCACTTCACATTAGTAGTTCATTTAAAGATATCAATAATTGGCTCAGCACCTGTGGCTCAAGTGGCTAAGGCGCCAGCCACATACACCTGAGTTGGTGGGTTTGAATCCAGCCCGGGTCTGCCAAACAACAATGAACGGCTGCAAACAAAAAAATAGCTGGGCATTGTGGCAAGGCACCTGTAGTCCCAGCTACTTGGGAGGTGGAGGCAGGAGACTCGCTTGAGCCCAGGAGTTAGCCGTGATGCCACAGCACTCTACCCAGGGCGTCAGCTTGAGGTTCTGTCTCCAAAAAAAAAGATACTGATAATCCAGTGAGGTAGGTGATTTTTTTTAATTTTATTTTTTTGTAGCGATAGGTCTCCTATGTTGTTCATATAGGTCTCGAACTTGTGGCCTCACATGATCCTCTTGCTTTGATCAACTCTGCACTAGGATTATAGGAGCCAGCCAGCATGCTGGTGGAGGTTGGCAATATTAACGTTATGATTTTTAGGTAAAGAAACCAAGTCACAGATAAATTAGAGATACTCCTTGGTTTATGATGAAATTACGTCCTGGTAAACCCATCTTGAGTTGGAAACACAGTGTATTTAATTTGCCTACCAAACATCCTAGCTTAGCCTAGTCTACCTTACGCTCAAACGCTTACATGAGCCTACAGCCGGGCAAATTTATTTAACACAAAGCCTGTTTCATAAAAAAAGTGTCAAATATCTCTTGTATGGTGTATCACTAGCCTGAGAAATGATCAAAATTCAAACCTCATCAGAACTAAGACACTTTCGTATCATCATAAAGTCGAAACATCGTAAATTGAACCATTGTAAGTTGAGGACTGCTTATAATATGAACAGACGACACAGCTAGTAAAGAAGGCATTAGGATTCATGCCCCGCATCCTGGGCACAGAAACCCTGCTGCTATCAAAGCTGCCCGGCCTTGATCTGACTTCTTGATGACCGGTGTTGCTTTCACTCCATCGTGACCCCTTGTTAGTACTAACTGACATGACATTTCTGTTCAGGTTCTTTTCTCCCAATTTTCCTATGATCATAAGCTTCATAGGATATTATAAGTAGCTGCTACCCATTAATAAAGATCCTTGGAACATCTAAAAAGTCAGCAAAGTGTTTCTAACACAAAGGCACATTGGAGTTGGGGGTCACGGCATTTAGCACACCTCTTGGGGGAGGAACACGTTTTAAGAGGGGACTTTGCTTGACAAATGCAATTAGAGTAACCTGGATTTTCCTACCCTCAATGAATCCCCAACAATAAAAAAAAAGAGTTTAATTAGTATAAAATAGTATTCAACACACCTGCTAAGCTTTATATTGGCGTGACGTCGGCTGCCTGTTGACAGGAGAGCCTACGGAAGGACCTTTGTCACGTCCCCCAGACGCGAAGCAGTCTTCCCTTTCCTGGGGGAGGGGGAGAGGATCTTTGTCACATCCCCCAGAAGTGAGGGAATCTTTCCTTTCTGGGGGAAAGTGAGACTAATGAGACACATAACTTTGTCTTCAGTCTCCCAACTGTCCTGGGACCCCTCCAACTATCTTCTCTTACCAGGAGCCAGCATTTCTCTGTTTTTTTTTTTTTTTTTTTCCTATGGAACCCTTAGCTCTCTGCCAGGGTTGGCCCCTCCAGCCCCAGTCTTTAGGTTTTCGGGCAGTAATCCTATTGTTCTGTTTTTTGGAGGCTGTAAGCTGCCTAGTAGCTTCTGTCTACTTTAAACTCTTTTATCAGAGAGAAATAAGCTATCACCAAAATCTTCCTGGATGTTTCCAGAAGGAAAAAAACAACAAAATAAATGTTTTTCTCTTGCTCATGGCTCCCATATTCCCTTTTCTATTTGCAGCCTATTTTGTGGCCCTAGCCTGTTCATTTTGAGGATTTTGTCGATCCTTTAGCTCCCCGAAGCTGCACCCCTATATCCAGAACACAAACTTTGCATCTTGTTCTAAATCAGACCCAGACACTTCAACCTTCCAGATTTGAATTACCTGGTCATCAAAGTCTCACCTAGCAGGGTACCCTCAAGTCCAAGTGTGGGCTTGGCAACCTAGAGTGTTGACTCAACATTTTCATACAGTGTTTTAAAATAATTCTCTCATAGTGTGGCCCCAGTGATCCTCGCCTGCTGGTATTCATGACCTTGTTTATTCACCTCCCACACTGAACAGGGCTGGGCTCTTCACTCAGGAGGGTCTTGTGGAAATAAGGGTGTATGACTTCCGAGGCTGAGGCATATAAGACGCTTGTCGATTGCGGCTTCTGCCTGGTTCTCTCCCAGATCACTCACTCTGCTGCTGGGTAATGAGGACACCTGAGCAGCTCTCTGGGGACACCACGTGACAAAGAACCGAGGCCTCCTGTCAGTACCCTGCATCAACTTGCTGGTGATGTGAACGAGCCACCTGAACACAAATCTTGCAGCCCCAATCAGCATATGGATGTCTGCAGCCATCTAGCTCAGCTGCTTCCCAATCCCCAGTGCTCGGGACTATGACACGCAAGTCTGGAGGTAAATGTTTATGTAGTGAATAGGTGACTAATATACACAGAGCTCTCCATCACTGAGTAGTTTCTTGCTGCTGGAAGCCGTCTGGCCACCCCTATGATTAGTTGGTTCTAATCCCAGAAGAATTTGCTATGACTTCTCCTTCTAGGAAAGGGATTGAACAGATTTTCTCCCCCAGCTCCAAATCCAACTAGCAGGCCTACAGCTACTGCGCTGATTTGCATAAGATACTGGGATTACTTAGCTAACAAGCTTTACTAAGCTGCCACTAGCAGTAACCTCAGATGCTGGCTTATTCTCTGCTGTTACAAAAGGCTACATCCACTGTAAAAATACAACAGGGAGGAGTTTCTGCTGCCTGGAGAAAAGGATATTCCTGGGTTTGGAGTCAGGCGTATCTGTTTGGAATCCAGGAGCAGCCCCTTATTGACTCTGAGGACCAAATAAGGTGCCCAAAAGTTGCCTCGCACAAATTATTACATTTCTGAGCTTCGGTGTCCCTATTGTAAAGCAAGGATACTATTTATCTTGCAGGACTGTATGACATTAAATGATACATCTTTTAAAATGTATCTCACAAAACATAATGCCATGTAGATAATAAGAATTTAATAAATGATAGTTCTCATCAATAGTAAAACCGACCTTGGACCATAGATAAAAACTGAAAAGCTAACTGATTCTAGGAGGAAGGTGCTAAGGCCACGTGAACCTGATACACAAGTGGGGGCGGAAAGCCTTTGATCTGAGCAAGGGCTCGAAGAATGGCCAGTGAGTCAACAGTGGAGGTGGGGAAGGAATTTCCAGCTTAGCATTACAGAGGTGGAAAAGGATCCCAGGTTCTGAGAGGAAGTGGGTGCAGAAAGAAGTGGAGATGGGTGGAGCCTGGAATTCAGAGAAGGGGACAGGTGGCCCAGCAAGAAAGGACAGGAAAAGCCATCGTGCTGACCTCAGCCTCAGTTTCCCCACCAGTGTTATGGACCTTTGGGGCTGGATCCATTTCCTGTGCACTATAGGCCATCTGACGGCTTCCCAGCACTTACCACCCACCCCAACACGCACCATTTGTGATGTCAAGGATATGAGACACGGCTGAATGTCCCTCTAGGGAACTCAAATCCCTCCTGGCTGAAAACCACTGGCTCACCTCTGCCGGGAATGTCACCAGAGCCCAGAGAAGAACCTGCCTGGGCAGAGGGTGCACAGCCTGATGCTGGAGGGACAGGTCCAGACACTGCAACCCTTTCTTCTCTCGTAGACACAGGGAAAGTGGCCAGCCTCTGCCCCAGTAAGTTCTTGTACGTAACCAGAACTAATGCTTGCAAATAATAATTTGAGCCTGATTCAGTGGCCGTGGGGAACTGCAGTGTGCTGTCCCAAGTCAGCGACATTACCACCGTGGAAAGCAGCAGGGAGCCATGCTCTGAACACTCCTGCCTCCCACTCCACCCGGGCCCATGTCCTGTCTCTGGGGACATATGTCCCCAGGGGCTGGCCTGGTGCCTGCTCCCTAAATGTCCTCCATTACCGCTTCCAACTACCAAGGAGGCTTCTCTCTCCAGGAGAGATCAGGACGTAATGAGCCCAGTGCTGAGTGATTAAAACAAATGACACCATAGTCCAGCAAGGTGGGAGGGCAGTGGAGAGGTGGCTGATGTGATTGGCTCCCCTTAAACGCAGCTCGATTTTGAATGATACAGCAGCTTACCTGATAGCTGCCTGAACGCAAGCCTTTGGCAGCTGGTCACCCTCCAGTGCCTCTGGGATGGGGTCGCCAAGGGCTGGAACACACTTTCTGAATTGAAGCAGCAGACTGTGAAATAGGAATTACTGACAGCTCTTAAGTATATCAAGAGAACAGCCCTATTCCTTAATACAGAGCCGCTAATAGACATCTAGAAACCTATAAAACAGACAATTCCTCTACATCATCCCAGTTAAATCAATGTAGTTATATTACCCTCATCATTTTCCCTTTAATGTTTATTACATTTTGCCACAATAATTTATTTTTTCATATCCATCAGCCGATTAAAGACTTTATTCTGTAGATATCCTTGTGACCTCGTTGAAACTGACCTAAACTTTCAGGTGAAAAGCAATTTGGAATTTGGTGGGAGACGTTGCGTCCGTTCTCTCTTTTTTTCCTTCTATTTTTTGCCCTCCTTCCATTCCTTACCTCCTTTCTTCCCCTCTCATCTCTCCCTTACATCTGGCTCTTCCACTGTTTGGGGGGATATTAGTTTTCTAGCATTCGCAAACAATGGTGTCAGCTTTACACGTTTCCTGCTTCCTTTCTAGGTAGTGAGGCAACTAAACCTTTCTGAATGTCCCTTTTCTCTGTTGTCACTTCCTCTCCTGGTCTGTCTCTGTCTTGCTTTCTGCCCTCCCTTTCCCCCTCATCCTTGAACACTCCCTTTTCCTCCTCCTCCCAAATGGCATGTGCGCTCCAGATTGGACAGATGTTTCAGACCGCAAACACCCACTGGCAGCTACAAAGCAGGGGCCTCAGGTGGGCTCTTATCCTCGAGCCCCCTTGCACCTGCAGCCTCCACACACTCAGCAGAGCCCACCTGCAACAGACAGGGGTGGCTACCCTTGGGGTATCATTTAATCCACCTTCCTCACAAAAAAAGGTCCAGTGCTTCAAATTCCATGTGCCCACTTCTTTGAGGGGAAACTTACCATCAGAAAAACAAAGCCCATGCACCCCCATAAAAGGGTAGAGCATGCAGTGGTCATCATTCGCCAACACCATAATTTATCATTAAATCAGCAAATTGCCTATTTCAGAAGAAAACACTTGGGTAGGTAGAATCATTTGCTGATACAGGAAGGTTGTGGTAGGCTTCAGTGAGACTAGTCCAAGTTGGGAGGCTCAGACAGGTCTTGAACAGTCAAAGAGAATCAGAAGAGCTGTGAGCAAGGTGGAGCTGAGGACAGGAGAGTTTATATTCAAACACATAGTCCATGTCCCATGTCTTTATTAGGGCAGGATTATCTTGAGCACTGTGCCGTGTTTTTTACACCTCCTTTAGGACTCTGACAGGGTGACCAACGTGCACCAGAGGAAAAATCAGAGCTCCCCCAGATGGGAGAAGAGGCGGCAGACACAGGGTCCTACAGGGGCATCGTAACGTGTGTCAGCGGAAAACTCTGAAACCCTGACACCCCGACTACCTCCCATTGTGTCCTTTATGAAAGACTGTCCAGTCAAATATTAATCTCCTTTAATCAAGAGAGAACTTTCATATATTCATAAGCTTACGTAGGTAGAACTTACAGCCAGCCTTTTGTTACTGGGCTTGGTTGGTTGGGAGATTTTTCATACCTGGAGTTCACTCCGTCTGGAAAACTGTGATTCATGCTCCTATTTTATTCCAATGCCATTTCCAGAAATCTCGCATTCAACCCGAGTCTGATTAGAACAGGTGCACCTCTGCTTTGCCCTCAGGGTGCCTTCCTGTACCGAGCTCCATCGCACTGAGCCTGCCTGGCTGGGATCACTATCTCACATGCTGTCTTCACCCCCAGCCTGCAGGTTTCTTGACATAAAAGGCACTTAAGTGTCTCATGGGATTTGGTGTTTATGACAGTTAGTGTGTGGCCATGGCTGGCACTCCATGAAGTTCCACAGAGGACATGAATGAATGAAAAAAAAAAATGTATGGCCAGTGTATTTGATTCCACCGCTTTAGATGACAGACCATCACAAATATCCTCTCCTTCAGCTCCTGGCCCCGACATGCCCTTTTCCCTGCTGTGCTGACTGTCCCTCACCTCCCCACAGTGTGCCTCCCTCCCCATGCCTACAGTAAATACTTTGCCTACTGGTATTTATCATCAGTTTTCAACAGCATTTACTTAGGTCCCTACTGGGGGCGGGGGGTGTGGTGTAGACATCGCCGTGTCATACCTGTGCCTTGGTGACAGTCCTCTGCAACCCTTTATAAGCGGTAATTAATTTGTGCCAGAGTTTTGCTGAGGTGAGATGCTCACCTTTAATCCTTCCTTTGCACATGGGGAACTCGGGAGATGAAATGATTTAAAAGTAACCGTGTCTTAGATCAGTGTTCAGGATCGGTAAAGGGATTTAGTGCTCCCGGATTCATTCTTCAGCCTCCAGGTCCTGCTATCTCCAATACATTATATATTTGTTCAGGGAAACCACAGTTATAACATTTTGCTTGCACAGAAATCCTGTCTGTAGTCAACACTTCCCAGAGATGCCCGAGGTGCCGCGACCCACATCCTAACTTCCCAGATGCAATGCTCAGGGTCTTTCAGCCCCTCCGTCCAGGACTTGCCCCCTTGGAAGTTCTTTAGTATTAAGTACATAACCAAATCTTGTCAGCGTTCATCGTGTGATCTGAACAATAAGAAAATTAAGTGACTGGAACAGAAAATACTCATAGGCAGTCTGTTTTTCAGTTTATCCTGAAACCAAACTCAATATCAAATCTTAACCCTAATTGGAATGTAAACAATGAAACATTTCGGAAAATAAGCTAAATGCACTAAGTTAACTCTTTAATCAATACCATCTGACTTTAAGTTCAGCCAGTCAATAATATTAACAGTTTAATGTTTACCTGGGATTTGACCATCTTTGGGGATATACACGTTCCTCGCTGCTTTCTGCTCTATATTTATAGATTTGCATCAGGCCAGCTGTTACGGGAGTGGATACTTGAGGAAAGCAATTAACAACCAGCTGCCTTGAATCATTTCCTGAATAAAGCAGCATAAATAAACTGTATTTCACAACTGTGGATCCCAGACACGTCCTAATACCTCCTGCTGTTTCAATGGAAACTTTAAAAATTCTACCCTGGAATAATAACAGGTGATGTTACCCAGCCCTCACTGTGAGCCAGGCGGAGCCACATACTAGCGTGTTCCAATGACAACCTGAGAAATGAAAACCCAGGGAAGCTGGCAGCTTGCTCAAGGTCACATGGATGGTAAATGAAAGATCTTAGACTTGAGGCCGAGCAGTCTAGCTCCAGAGCTTACACATCAAAACACCTTTTAATAATGGTAATCTTAGAGTTGGTAACGTAGAATCGGTAGACTTTGGGGAGGACTTGCCACTCCAAGTGGGGTTTATACAACAGGAACATCAGCCTCACATCCAAGGTTGTTAGAAATGCAACATCTTGGTCCCTCAGACTTATGAGATCATAATCTCAATTTATAAATTTTATCCCATTATTTATCAAGGTCCTGCAAGTGAGTCATATGTGCATTCGTGACTGAGAAACACTGTTTTAAATCTTCTCTGCTGTGCTGTATCATAGCCACACTAGGAAGTTGTAAGGGGGCCTAGGAATATTTAGAGGGACTTTAAAAAACTACCACATGTGCATGAAACCATGGTTTGTAGGTATAAAGCGCCACACTGGACCATGAGGAATTTCACCTGTGCTCCTGGAGCACGTGGTGTTAGCAGGTGAAGGAGACACATCCTTCAGTCACACACTCCATGTCTGAGCTCCCACATGTGCTGCTCAGATCTTCTCATTCATTAGCAAGAACCAGAACTGTCTACAGAATGGGTCTATTAGTGACACATCTCTGCTATTCAAGAATCCTCTGTAGCCGCGTGACAGGGCTGAGGAGCAAGAGGGGACTGGGCTGAGTCAATCTGAGGCTGCTGTGCTCCTGTGGAGACAGAGCCTTGTATGCTCCAGAAAACCCAGAATTAATGGTCACCGACTATAGCAAGTGCTGTTAAAACTGGGATTGCCCCGGTTCCCACTGATGTGTGTGGAAAAGGCAGTGCTCCTGAATCTGTTTTAGAGATGGCCCATATATCCCTACATTGCCTTTCCCTGGGATGTAAACACTGTAAATAGGATTACAGATTAGGAAGGATCTTACGGATCCTCAATCCTACCCAAGTTCTGCTCTTTAAGCCACAGGCGAATGATCAGGGGAGCCCACCTTCATCTGGCTCAAACCCTGTGATCTTTCTTCTTTGCCTTTCCACCAAGTATGAGAGAGTCCGTCCCACCCCTGCTGTGCAACTGCTGTCTCTGCCCCTGAACCTCAGGTGAGGGCAGTCAGAAAGTGCAAAGAAAGGGCCCAGCGCTGTGAGTTGGGCTGAGAAGGTCAGAAAGAGGAAGGACCCACATTGCTCCCACCCTCCCCCCTTAGGGTTAGAAAGGAGGTGGGTCTCTTAATAAGATTTTTTATATGTCTAGTGTAATTTTTGAGTTTGTTTAAGGTGGAGAGACCTCTCTGATCATCTATTATACATAAACGATTTTACAGTTGTAAAAATGAAATTCAGGCAGGATAAAGGACTTGCCAGGTTCATTTTTGGCAGAAACCTGCCCAAACCTCAGATCTTCTTACACCCAAATACAAGAATTTCTATGAATTCACCCAGCCTTTCTCCTTCAGGTAAATTACAAGTCAGTGCTCTGGTGATTCCATGTACTGCAAAACAGACCAGTCGCAGTTTCATGTTATAATCATCAGTAAGTGTCCATCCAAGCCCCTTAGAGAGAAAGGCCTTGCCTGTTACCGCTGATGTTTCACTCCAGCTTCGCCCATCCCTGAGCACCCCACTCCTTTGAATTCAAAGTCAGCATCCCTGGAAGGGGATTTGTTAGGGCTGGAAGGGGATTTAGATATCATCAATCCAAAACACCCAAGCTGCATGTTTCAGAAGCTGAGGTTTCAAAGGAGACGCTTTGGAAGACACCTGTCCCAGCTGCTTGCCTGTGTGAGTCACACACTTGACCTAGAATATCTCCACTTTCATCAGTATGACACACTGCACTTCCATATAAGATACTTTAAAATATCTTCTGGTGTTTAAAAAAAAAAAAAAAAAGAGGTGTAATGAACTTTGTCAGCCTTCTTGCTTTTTTGACATTTTTTAGATAAGGCATTTGGAGGCCGAACTAGGTTTAAGAAATTCAGATGAGGCCACACGGCTCAATTTCACTGTGGATATGACGAGAAACCAGCATGGAGAACATATTTCCTCAGCCCCCAAATCAGGTCACATGGTCTGACAAGACCAAGTACACTTATGGGGACAATGGGACAGAATATTTGAGATTGAGACTCTCCCAGAAAACCTGAAATATATGGTCACTCCAGGAATAGGGCGAGAATATTTTTTGACTCCGAGACTAGTTTGAGCGGCAGGTGAGTGAACTATGGTGTAAAATCGCAGAGGGTGACTGCCACTTCTCTCCTATTTTCTGCCTTCTTTGATATATGATAAGACCTGCCAAATCCTATTGATTTCAGTGATGCTTTCAGAATTAAGATTTATGCCCTAATGGCTCCTGTGGACTTCCTGGGCTGGCTAACTCTGAGATTCTAGAATGCTTTGGGAAAGTGGAGGCCGGAGGGCATGATTCAGCAACCAGCCCAACTTCTGACGAACTGGAACTTTAATGCCAGTAGTGGTGGGGAGCAGTAGATGATATAGGTACCCCTTTAACTTTGCGGTATAACTTCTAGCTGTCCCAGCATGAGGCACTCAGGGAAAGCACCCTGTAATGTTCGTGAATAAAAACAACAGAGCATGTGGTAGCGTCAGCCCGTTAGCCTGCTGTGCACCAAGGATCATGCTGACATGATGCTCACAGCATCCTCAGAGGCCACACCTTAGTGACCTGGACAACTGTCACAGGGCCATGAGTGTGTTTTGTGGGGCGGGGCTGCTGTGCTGGCCCAGGGCCAAGGCCAGCTTAGGCACTGAAGGCATCATTTTTATTCTGCAGAGTTCATCGTAGCCGGTGCTCCTTGTCAGAAAGGGGTTACAGTTTTCATTTCTCTTAGTTTTTTCTTTTGTTTTGTTTCTGTTCTTTTACTTTTTCAGCTCTCCTAAAGAAAAGCTTATATAAGGGCTTATTACACTGAAGCTCCAATGAATGTCATTTTTTCACAAGCCTAGCTTTCTCTGCCGGGTGAGACCAGATCCAATTTCTCTCACTCTGCCATTTGGGTGATCCCTGTTTCCTCCAATTTAAGGATGCAAATCAAATCACTAAAAAAAATTAAGGGAGATTAAATAAAAAGAACCAAACTTCATAATTAGGGATCTTTTCTTTGAGGAAGTTAAGCCTGTAGGATAAATTTTGGATGACTGAATCAGAAAACCAGAGCCGGCTTCATGGATGTGTAATCCCTGTGGCCACACATGGCCCAGAACTTGGAAGGGGCCCAAGCTCAGTTCAATTCTCTGTTGCTGTCATCTTGAAATTCCCAATAATTTAGGAACAAGGAGCCCCTCATCTTCATTTTGCACCAAGCCCTGCAAATGAAGTGTCCAGTCTTGTAGCAAATCTCATGGACTTTCTTCAGAATATTTGCGGTAAAAATCGGTTACCATTTCAACACCATATGGTTTAAAAACCGTGATCTGGAATCTGATACTCTATCATTGACTAGCTCTTTGATTTAAGGTGAATTACCCCCTTTTTCGGAGCCTGAGTTTCTTGATCTTTAAATGAGGATGATAATATGACCAATCAAACAACTTTGAAGGATTCAACGTAACAAAGCACTTAGCTGTGCGATTATTAGGAGCATGATGGTGGTAAATATTTGTTCAATCATTTCACAGAGTCCTGGGATTTCTGTAGAACACTGATGGCTTTAAATTAAGAAAAGAGAACAACACAAAGAACTCTAGAATTCTCAAGAGACTAAAATATATGTCCACTATTCCTCTTTCCATCATTTTCATTTTTTTGGCTGGGTCTGGGTTTGAACCTGCCACCCTCGGTATATGGGGCCAGCACCCTACACCTGGAGCCACAGGTGCCGCCCTGTCCTTCATTTTCTACTTCATATGTTTTATACCCTAAGACCTTGCTAAATGGTCCAGGATCATCAGGCTTCACTTTCAAAGATTACAAATGGAGGAGCTCAAAAGGTAGATCAAAACTGACCAATGGATAGCTCTTGCACACGCTGGGACCCTGAGGGCTATTTCTGCCTCCTTGTCCTCTGCACCAGTCTGCAAGCAGACCACAGCTCGGTCCAGCCAGCATGGTGGAGCTGGCCGCCCCCTGTAGATGTGTATGCCCATAGGGAAGCATTTATTTCAGAGAATGAACACTGCCTTAGTTTTTTTCTTTGTGTTTATGTATTCATTACCTCCTTATGGAGACTGAAGAATTTATCATTGATTACATATATGCAGTGTTTAAAAACGTGTGACCTGCAAGTTCCTATCTCCAGTCAGCTAAAGAAGTAATTTCAAAATAGCTCAAGATCTTTTAAAGGGAATATATGGACAAATGGCCATCCTTACAAATGCTAAGAGATACAAAGACCACAAAAATAATTCCATCTTCTCTTCTCCGTCGACTCCCACCAATTCCTGCTGCCACATTTACGCCTCTCCTCCCCCATCCTGGTGCATTTCTCCCCCTCTCCTATTTTTTCACTAGAACACCCCCAAGATGAGTTTATTGTGAAAAATGTGATCCTTTCTGGAAGTCTGGAACATGGAAGATTGGGAGGGCAATAACAGAATTCCCTTGAGGGTGTATTGAACAAACATGTCAATGGCAGGTTAATATGTTTATCCTGTTACAGTTGAAATAACAGCTATTGTAAGGGTTCCCCTCCTATGTGGAAGACACCTAAATTGCATTTACAAGCCTCTTCCTACTTATCTTCACAATAATTCTATAAAATGGATATAATTGAGTTGTGGAGTTATTTGCCACCAGAAATAAAGTCCGACCAAGCCCCAGATAAGCTGACTCCCACGTCCATATCTTCACTCAACTTACAGCAGTCACTCAAGGAGCAGCCCCTGTGTGACACTCTCTGGTGGGCCCTGTGACGTTCTACAGAGATCAAGTCAGGACGTGGACCCAAACGACCAGGCAGGAGCACAAATACTGCAGGACCAGGTCATGACAAGTGCAGCATGAGCGCCAAGGGTGACAAATGCCACACACTGACAGTCCCTCTCTAAACTAAATTCTCTCAGATGACTTTCTCAGAATTTTTCATGACCGAATTGCGTTTTGGAACCTGGTCTTAAAGATGCCAGTTGCCAAAATAATGAAACATGTACCTGCGTTAAATAGTAGGTAATTTTGTCCAATGCTTGTTGTTCAGTGGTCAATGTTTTCCTATATTATAAAATGAAGCACATTTCATTTTTTAACTCCTTCCAAGTATAATCTCTTGTATTGGGTCTAATACAAGCCAAGCTCTTTTCGCCGCTAGAAATACCTGAAACGACAGATTAAGTATTTCCCTGTTGCAAACACTCTACAGCTCAGAGCAAATCTATTCTATCAAGTTCATTTGTGTTCTGGCTGCCTGGAACTGAGCTCAGTGCCCATTGTGTCCATATCATGTCATTTCCCCCTCGCCTCAATTAATTAGGGACTGGTAGAAGGACTGGATAAGCTGTAGGAAGAATTTAATTTTAAGTTGAGACTTAAAAGATGATGACATAGACTTACACGGTAGATACCGAGGGGGTGGACAGGGCATTCAGAGAAAGACAGCTCAGGAAAGGGCTAGGTGGGGATACCCCCTATATGCTCACAGAATTGGCAATAATGAATTTTTAGCATTGGTAGGCAATATTGCAGTGAAATACAAATTAGAGAGGTAGATCGAAAACATTTTTTTTAATTTAAATGACAGGATGTGGAATTTTGCATTTTTAAAAACTTTTGGCAATAGAGACATTGATATCTAAGACAGGAACTGACAGATCTGATCTGTTTCAAGGAGATAAAAGATATTAAAACAGACCTCATATACATGTATGTACTTATATATATATGATAGATGGTAGACAGATAGATAGACACACAGACAGACAGACTGACTGAGTCCTGCTCAATTGCCTGGGCTGGAATACAGTCACCTTATCCTAGCTTATTTCAGCCTCAAACTTCCTGGGCATGAGGGATCCTCCTGCCTCAGCCTCCCAAGTAGCTGGGACCACAAATGCACACCACCACGCCCAGCTGAGTTTTATAATTTTTGTAGAGACAAGTTCTCACTATGTTGCCAAGGCTGGTCTTGAACTACTAACCTCAAATGGCCCTCCCACCTTGGCCTTCCAAAGTGCTGGGATTACAGGCGTGAGCCATCACACCCAGTCCCATCGTATTCATGTGGCTTTCAACTCCACTCCTTTCAGCATTACTTTGGAACAATTATTAAATGGCATTTACTTTGGAATGGCGTTACTTTGGAACAATTATTAAATGGCATCAAACCTCAGCATCCCCATCAATAAAATGCAAATAATTAACGTTATTTTGTAGGGATACTTCAAAAGTTAAACTCAGCAGTATGTGTAAAATGCCTAGCAAGATAAATACGAGAAGACTTTAAAAAGCTTTTGGAAAATGAAACTAAAATATAAAAATAAAGAATAAACATAAATAGTATTTCTCAACGTAAGCTCCATCAAGGTTAATACATACTTGTGCACGATGATTTAGGGCCATTTAGCCTATCCCTAAAGAACGGAGCATCCTGAGAATTTAATCATGTGAATGCAGGTCTTTTTTACATTATTAACTGAAGAAAAATGAGTGTTCTTTAAAGCAATTTTTTAAGGTTAGTAAACAAAAAGAAGGCAGCAGAAGTCAAATCAGAACTTTAAGGAGAACGCCTAATGGTTTTCTATTAAAATTCTCACATGTGAAACTTACTAAATGTAGAATATAAATGTCTTAACACAATAACTTTACCTCTTTCACGTTTACATGGATAGAGCTGGAACATATTCTTCTTAGTAAAGTATCTCAAGAATGGAGGAAAAAGTATCCAATGTACTCAGCCCTATTATGAAACTAATTTATGGCTTTCACATAAAAGCTATAACCCAGGTATAACCTAAGAATATGGGGAAGGGCGAGAGGGAGGGGAGGGAGGGTGATTGGTGGGATTACACCTGCGGTGCATTTTACAAGGGCATATGTGAAGCTTAGTAAATGTAGAATGTAAATGTCTTAACACAATAACGAAGAAAACGCCAGGAAGGCTATGTTAACCAGTGTGATGAAAATGTGTCAAACGGTCTATAAAACCAGTGTATGGTGCCCCGTGATCGCATTAATGTACACAGCTATGATTTAATAATAATTTAAAAAAATTCTCACAAAATCCCCCTGGTTCAGTGGAGAAATGAGTAGCAGCATCGTCGTGGTGAAGGACTGATTCTCCGATGGAGCCTTCCTGTGCATCACTGTGCTAAGGCTTTTTTTTTCTCAAAATACTCTCATAATAAGCAGATGTTATCATTCTTTGGCTCTCTACAAAGTCAACAAGCAAAGTGCCTTGAGCAGTCCCCAAAATATCATCATGACCTTTGTCCTTTTTGCTTTGATGAAACCGCTCCCACCACTTGGTAACCATTCCTTTGATTGTGCTTTATCTCCGGAATCATATTGATACACCCATGTTTTATCTCCTGTAAAACTTCTTCAAAGAAATACTTCATGACCTTGGTCCCACTGTTTAAAATTTCTATGAAATCTCCATTTCTGTCTGCCATTGTTCTGGCTGCAACCGTTTTGGCACCATCGAGTAGAAAAATGGCTGTACTTCAACTCTTCATTCAGAATTGTGTAAGCTCAACCAATTCAGATATCTATGGTTTAGGCTGTTGTTTATGCTAAGAATTGTCCTCTGCAATTAAGAAAAAAAATAAGATTAATTTTTTCCTTAAAGATTGATGGAGATAAGGTAGCCACTATGGGCTTCCTCTCCAACATCACCTCCACTCTTAGCCAGTCGTCCTTTTGCAAACTGGCTGATTTCCTTGGGGCATTGTCCTCGCACACTTTTCATAAAGCATCATCAATGATTTCACTATTTTCCACCCAAACGTCACCATAAATCTGCTGTTTGTTCTTGCTTCCATTTTAGGAGAATTCACGTTGCTTTGATCAGGGATCCTTTCAAACTGATGCCTTTCCTTTCTTAGTGCCTAGAACTAGAGCCTGTTAGAACAAGTTAACATGAACTTATTTTGGGGGCCAAAAAAATTTCTGAAACCTGTGCATCGTGTTTCCATGACACATATTTTGCATGAACTTTCTAACGACTACTCTTATTTCAATCAGTCACATGAGGAACCAGCTTTTTTTTTCAAGACAGAGTCTCACCTTATTGCCCTCAGTACAGTGCTGTGGCATCACAGCTCACAGCAACCTCCAGCTCCTGGGCTTAGGCGATTCTCTTGCCTCAGCCTCCTGAGTAGCTGGGACTTCAGGCACCTGCCACAACGCCCAGCTATTTTTTTGCAGTTTGGCTGGGGTTGGGTTTGAACCCGCCACCCTGGATATATGAGCCCTACTCACTGAGCCATAGTCACCGCCCAGGAACCAGCTTTGGGACTGCAGACACTAAGCGCTACCCAAACCCTGGCAAGGTGATCACAGTTCATTAGTTCATGCACTACAATCATGCAAGTTTCTGGAGACCAGGGAAAGAAGGCCATGCAGTGTTCAGGGCTGAGGGAGAGGCTGTCCAGGGAAACCAGGTGCCATCACATCAGCTCACCTGTAGCGTATGTTAAAGGGAGGCTCCAGTCATGTAGATAAATGAAGCAAGGTCAGGAGGGAGACTCAAGGGAAGCACTTGTAAACACGCAGGCAGGTGGAGACTCGAGTCCTGCTGGACACACAGCGAGTTGGCATCATTAATCCCAGACCTCACCAGCTAGCGCAGTGCAGGGACGCCACTCTCCCGCAAGCAGGAATGGATAGAAATCTTTGACATTAGGAAAGGTGCTGCCATAGCCTGGAGTGACTTTTCAAAACAGTTGAAAGAGGAGCAGCTTTAAGAAACTATGGCCAGAGGCACAGGCTTCAGGGCATTTGAGGAGAAAGAGAAAGGGAGAGTGATTTAGCTGGTTTAGGAAGTCAGGAATAAGCTATCTTCATAAGAATCTGCTCTAAGGACCCAGATGGCTCTGATTTGGCTGGTGTTCCCATTTTCAAAAACGCATTTCTGCCAACACACACACAGAGGCACAGCAATGTACAGCTATGCCTCAGAGAATCACAACTGGCTCAGCACCGCAAAGCTAATTCCGTAGGAGAAAGGAATACAAATGATGGCAAAGTGTGACAAATCGTTCTCATCACTGGTGTCCACTTGGGCCAGTGCCTGGATTCCTTGGCAGTGCCTGGATCTCTGCCTTCAGAAGGATTCTGAGCCCTCTGGTTGGAGCTCATGATCATTCACCATCACCTTATCTGTTTACATCTCTATTTCCCAAAAGAACATGTGTTCCATGAAGACAGGTCATCTTTTGTCACCTGCATTGACACAGCTCCAATTTGGTGCTCAGTAAATAAACATTGAATCAGTGTGTGACATTAATCTTAAACATATTTTGGTAATTGTCTTCTTTAAACAGAGTATTAACAGTAAAAAATTTCTTTTTAAATCATATTTGTATTTATTTATTTATTTTTTGTGGGTTTTTTTTTTTTTTTTTTGGCCGGGGCTAGGTTTGAACCCACCACCTCCGGCATATGGGACCGGCACCCTACTCCTTGAGCCACAGGCGCTGCCCAACAGTAAAAAATTTCAAAATTTTAGAAGTGAAAACCTAACCTTAGATAGATATGACCCTATCTTCTTGCTACTCCTCCCACGTAGAAACTAAGTAATTTTGCTGAGGTCAGAATTTGTTCTTTAGGTATAGGAGAGTTTTTGAGGTTTTCAACATGGGGAGTGGCATGGTGAAAAAAAATCTCTATTTTATAAATGTAACTTTGGAAAGAGTATGCAGCATAGATTGGAAGGAAAAGAAATGGAAATGCCTAATCCAGTTAGGAAGGTATTATCACGTGATAAATGAAAATTAATAGATGTTGGGAGAGGAGGGTGGTGGCGGAATGCTTTGTGTAGAATATCCTGTTATCTCCACATAATAATAATCAAGACTGTAACACCAACAATCATAACAATACTAAACAACGAAAATAACTAACATTTATTGAGTTTCTGTTTTCTTCCAGGGATTCCTTTACCTGGTTTAGGGAAATTAGATGAGTTGTCCAGGTTTGCACAGATAGTCAGAAATGAAATTGTTAGTTATCACGTAGTTATTCTTGGTTATTTCACTTAGCTATTAGTGAAATCTTCAGCTATTAGTAAATTAATTAGGAGGAGAAATTAGTAAGTAAAGCCAAAATATAGACTTATGTCTTCAGATTCTAAATCCAGACCTCTTTTTATCATTACAAACTAAATCTTAAAGTACAACAACTGTACTTTATAAATGAAAATGCATGTCATCTAGGAATTTGCATTCTGCTCCTAAGTAGGATGTGAGCTTCTGTAAGGCAGAAGTGATTCCCATCTTCTATTTGTTTTTGTCATCTCAGCATGCTCACATACATGTTCATATGTGCACATACATGTGCATGTGCATACGTGGGTGACTGTGCCCATCTGTACTTTAATGGGAACCGTGGACATAGACCCTACTTCCCAGGGTGACACCCTGCTCAAAGCTGGACTCTGGCAGGCTGCAGGAGAGCTATTTTGAGGGGTGGGGGCCTTCCCCTCAAGCCTGCCCTTGAATGACAGGTAGAAATTCACGTGCAGAACCTCGGGCTTCTCCACTGAACACACTTCTCTGCGTCTGGGTGGAGGGAGGACAGAGGAGTTGACAAGGACTGAGAGGGTGATGCTGGGCACTGCCAGTGCTCACTGACACTTTAATGTCTCCTCAAAGGCTGGCTGCTCAGCGCTGTCTTCCCTCTGCCTTGCTGCTTCCTTTACACAGCAGTTGCTTTTTCTCCCGACACTGCATGAGGCTGCAGGAATAAAGGAGCTTAGAAGCGAAGGTGGGATTTGTACAAGGCCTTTACACCAGGAGGGAGCCAGTTAGGATAAGAAAACAGTCGCCCTCCTCAGGTGTCCCCGCGGAGGCCCTGTACTGAGGCCGGGCCCACAGCTGCATTTCTTCCCCACTCCCACCCTGTCCTCACCCCCTCATCCCATGCGCTTTGGACAGGCCTTCTTTATGGGCATTTAGAGGAGGGCAGATCAAAGCCTCATTTGGAGATTTGCAGACGTGCATTCTCAAACCTTGAGACCAGTGTTGTTTGCATGGTGGGTACTGTGCCTGGTTCTGCCTGACAGAAAGGACTAGGAGCTCTTGGGCAGCTCTCAGGTTTCGCAGGGACAGAGGATTGTATGTTGAGTTTTTTTTTTTTTTTCTCTTAACAGTTTTTTTTTATTAAATCATAACTGTGTACATTAATGCATTTATGGGGTACAATGTGCTGATTTTACATACAATGTGGAATGCTAACATCAAACTGGTTAACACAGCCTTCACCTCGCTTACTTACTGTGTTAAGGCATTTATACTCTACTCTTAATAGATTTGACATGTACCCTTGCGATATGCACCATAGGTAGGTGAAGTCCCACCGATTACCCTCCCTCCACCTGGCCTCTCTCTCCCCTCCCCTCCCCTTCCTCTTCCCTCCTTTATCCTGGGCCATAGTTATGTTTTATCTTTTATATGAAAGCGTGGGTGATTATATATTGGTTTCATAATAGTACTGACTACATTGGATACTTTTTCTTCCATTCTTGAGATACTTTAGTAAGAAGAATATGTTCCAGCTCCATCCATGTAAGCCCAAGTGCCCATCTACGCATGAGTGGATTAGTAACTGTGGTATATGTATGCTGTGGAATATTATGCAGCTTTAAAAAAAGATGGATTGTACCTTTAATGCAGGGCAACAAGAAACTCTGGCTGCAGTGTGCTATCTTTAGGTCCACTATTGACACTCCAGACCAAAGATACAGATTTAATTTATTTTATGGAGGAAATTAAGTTTATTTTTTCCTTCCCAAGGAGTGCAAGAGAATGAAATTTTTAAAATGTAATTTTTACACTGTTTATTTTCCAATATTTATTCCCTTCTGTCGTGTCTACCTGCCCCCCACAGGAGCAGACAATTTCTAGAAGATAATCAGGTTTGAATATGTCTCAGGCAGGTTGTGACAGGGCAGAGAGCTAGGATTAGCCTATAATTCTCCGGACTTTTGTGTTTCCAAGTGTCTAAACCATTAAGCAGATTATACACTCATGTAAATACTACACAGTGTAGTGCAGGTTGAGTATCCTTTATCTCAGACCAGACGTGTTTTAGATTTCAGTTTTCTTTTCATTTTACTACTGTGGAGTATTTACCCTGTACTTGCTGGGTCAGCCTCCCAAATCAGAAATTTGAAATCCAAAATGCTCAGTGAGCACTTCCTTTGTGTTTCATGTCAGCACTCAAAAAATATTTAGATTTTGGAAAGTTGTGAATTTTGGATTTTCAGATTTGGGGTGCTCCCTGTTTATACTGGGAGCAGAAACATTACCTTGGAGTGAGTCTCTCTGAGGGATACATCTGGAATCCTTTAAGGTGGGAAAGGGTTCCTTCCCCAGCTTCTTCAACAGTGAAAGCACGGGGTCCCTGGGTTGGTGGCTAGGAGGAGAGGTGCCAGGGAAAGAGCAAGAGAGCATTTCAGGAGACTCCAGGGGAATAGCCAGGAGCCAGAGCAGTGCTGAGTGAATGCCCAGGTGCTGGGTAGGATCGAGTCACTGTCAGCAGACCGTCCCTCTGGCACGTGGCGTCAGCCGCCTGCGGCCACCACCTCCCCTTAGCACCTGCCCGGACAGGGAGGCCCTCCCTCCATTAGCAGCCAGCCACTGTCCCCATCATAGACTTAGCTTTATCCCTGGCCGTTTACCCTGTATGGAGACCACGCCTACCTTGCAATGTTCCAAGGCATTTGGAAGCCCCAAGAAAAATGATTTATTTGAGTACAATGAGGGAAATTTTGTGCTGAGATCCTCTAAAAAATCTGGCATTTATAATGAGGCCTTTAAAAATTGTTTTTGGATAAGATGTAAGATAAATTGTATGAATATGAACTCCTAAACTGCTCAAGGGAAAAATGCATATATTCTCCCCTCCTCCTCCCCAACAGCTGCCATCCCAAAAAGTTGCTTGGAAATGAGAGTCTCCTCCCTAGCCACCAACAGTGCAGTGCATTCCTCCAGGAATATGCAGATTTCAGGCAGACGCCACGCTCCTGTGATCTGCAGCTTGCAGACTTGTTTCTTTATGAGTCGCTCCACACAGAGAAATAGTTGCTGGCTGGTAAAAAATCAAGAGAGACACACAGGTGTCTAGGTTTGGGGCTTCTCTGTTGTAACAGGAAGAGCACGTGACCTGGAGCCATGTCAACACAGGCTGCTCTCTGCCACCCTGAGTCCTCCCTGCAGCTTGGATACTGAGGCAAGAAGGCCACCAGCAGCCACTGGGCTCCCGTTTCCTTTTCTCACTTTAAAGTCCTTTCAAGGTTCTTCAACACAGTGAGATTCGGTCACAGAGCAAGAGCCGGCTCTCGGCCTCTACCGAATGTGTACATCCACACTTCACACTGCCGTACAGTCCTGGGCCACGTGGGCTGGTCCACACCAAATCTGGGAAAGATGTGTGGGCACGCGGTAGTGGAAATAACACCTCACACTGCTTCGGGGTCTTTTCATCTAAATCTCCATATTACTGTCTCTCGGCCTCTGAAAGGGAGCAGTAGGCAGGAACAACTCATTAGCCCTACAACCTAGCGCTTTCAGCCTCCTTGAGAGTTGTCCAGCTCGCCTTACTTCTAAATTGCACTGCACCCCACAAATCGATTCACTACGAGCTCTTCCCATGGTTCTGCACACGGCCCACTCACAGCTGACTTAAGTATTCTTTCTCTTCATCTCCTGCCTTGCTCGTAATTATGTGGTTTCTTGAAGATTATGCAGCTCTCAAGAACAGGAATCTGTCTGAGGCTGTCTACCTAAGGACATGAGTGCTCTGTGGCTTGGAATTTTGCCAAATGTGTTTGATAATTAATTGTGTGACCTTAGGCAAGTAATTTGCCCTGCTGGTGCTTCAGTTTCCTTTTATAAAAAAAAAAAAAGAAGGGCTAGATCTACAGTGGTCTGCCCTGATTCAATCAAGTGATTCAGTTAAGTACTACATGCCACATACTTGCCAGGTCACAGACCCTGTCCTAGGAACCAGGAATGTAAAAGAGGAAAGTGACAACAGCTCCATGCTTGGCGTCTTCACGTGTGGAGGCAGAGTCACGCATCCTTTGTCTGTTTAGAATCTGTCATACTGTTATAAATATCTGCATATGCACAGTAATGAAAACGTGTACACGCTACTCAGAAAGCAGTGTGGTAAGGGCTAGGACGTGTGTGCACACAACCGTGGCAGTCCTTGAGTTAGAACTCTGGCAGGAGACAGGGAAGGATTCGAGAGTAAAGGGAAGTTTTGTGTCAATCCGAAGCAGGAATAGAATCCGTATGGAACTGACGGTTAAGGGAATATTGTGTGTGAAGCCCCAGAGGCATAAAAATCAAGGTTTGGGGACATAGGAAGCTTGGAACAGCCAGAGTGGGCCCTGGGGTGTGGAAACAGGTGCAGGAGCTGCCCAAGACGGCGTCCAGGCACTGTGCGTGTCATGCTAAGCATCTAAGGAAGTCGTCCCTTCACAAGTCTTTACACATGCGTGAAAACTTATCTACTCAAAAATTCTTGTATTTTTGGAATATTTTTCATAATAGCTTGAGATCATTTTCAAAATCAAAATTTTTTGACAACTGAGATAACATGTGGCATTAGGAGGATGTGATGGTGGCAGAGGGCTCAGTAGAGACCTTCCACCCTGCCCCAGGTTAGGGCAGAGAGCAACCCCAGAAAACAAACCATGCCACATAACAGCAGTCTCAGTCTGGGGAGATCAACCACCAATCATTCAGTGCAATGCCAGGTTTATCTTTTTAATTCCTTTGAAATCATTTTGCTTTAACAATGACCTCTCCCTCACTGGGTAGGAGAAGATTCTTCCCATTAAGTAGTTCAGAGGTAAGGAGAAGAAATTATAATTTTTTTTTTCCTGGTTTCACCTGACTCCACTAGGAATCTGCCTAAGCTGATCCTGTTATTGCCAGAGGTGCCTGGTGGTGTGTGTTTAGTTTTCTTTCTCCATCTTTGAATTATTAAGTCTGTTTAGCTCTGAAGCACGGTGCCTGTGGTTCCTTTCTGCTCCCTCTGCTGGCCAGATGTCAGCTCACAATGGCAAAACGAGGCTGTTTCAGAGGAGTTCTTCACCAAGACTATCATGGTATTTTTTTAATTTCTTGGCAAACATGGTTGGGATTTTTAAAAAATCGCTATTTGAAACCCAACAGCTCTTCCTCTACCAGATTATAATAATTTTAAAACACTGCAGATTAAATTTAGGGTCTCCACTGGGTCCCTGGCCTTGGTATTAATTAACAGAGCTCAGAACAAGCCGTGATTAATTGCAAAACCAGGAGCACGGCACCGTTTGATGAATATGTTCAGATTTCAAGAAGAAAAACAGACAGTTGCTTGACGCAGGAGCCTCTGCAATAATAACCGCTTTGGTTTCAGAAACGTGTCTTTGCCATACCAATTGCAGAGTGTCATCCCTGGAATGAAGTCGGCTGATAACAGAGAAGAGGTGGAGATCAGGATCCATCGCCCAGGGAGGGCCTGGCAGGGCTTCCTCTCCTCTCTCTCTTTCCCTTTTCCAAATGATCAGACTTAAGAGAATAAATCCAGGTTGGGGTGGGTGGGTGCTGGATTTGAGATGAGGGATTTCAAAAGGATGGAAGATGCATTGGCACTCAGAACATAGGGAGACATTCATTCATGAGATTTTTTTTTTTCCCCATCATTCTCAGAGTCATTGTGGACACAGTTGTTGCTGGAGCTCAAGGATCTAGGGAATAAAGATCATGAAACTCTGAAGAGCAGAGAGGCTGCCCTGATGATTTCCTTTGATCCCTTGGCTTCTCATACAGGACCCAGGGAAGTGTGTCACTTAAGCAGTGTATGTGTGACATCACGGAGCTGACCCCGACCCAAGCAGAGGGCACAAGTTGGGCTTGGCCTCCAGAGGGCCGGGATGGTGCGTGTCACATGGGCTGCAGGTAGTAGAGCTCCATATTTGGTTTGACCTCTGCTGTTGCTGTTTTGGAATTCTTAATTTATTTTGTTTTAATTAAAAAAAGAGAAAGAGAGAGACTACAGATTATGTAGCTGGCACTATTTCACAATATGGGACGCTGAAAACTGGACCCCTCCGAGTCTCAGTTTTCCTTATCTACAAGTGGATGGCAATCATGCCTGGACTGGATGAAATAATTCAGCCAGGATAATTAGGAGGCAATACCTTATAAATGATGATTTTGCAAATATAGTGAAAATGATTAGGTTTTCTGAATCATCGCAGGTCTTACGTAACAGTATTTTCCATGTCTTTTTCCTGGAAATGTCTGGTGCTGTTTCTATGTTTTTGCTCAAGGTATTTTATTCCTGGTTTAACTTCACACTATCTTATGCAAACCTCTGCACCCCCCTACCCACTGCACCCTCAAATATGGGGTTGCTTTCTCTCTCAAGGGGAAAAGAGCAAGAGGGACAGTGATGGTGAAAGGGATCTTTAAGACTTAGGAAATAATTACATTTTGGAGTGAGGGCTTCAGCAGAAGCCACCTTCAGCGTGATTTAAGGGGAGCAGTTAATAGCACTCTTTCTGCTACGTGCTCAGGCATGAAGGTCAAAAAAGCAAAACCTCTGGCTGTAGCTTTTATTCATCTGAGCCTATGTGGAGTGAGAGGGTAGCCGCTGACAGGAAAGGGTGCAGGTGAGGCAGCTTGCCTTGGGCATGGGCGGGCCTTCCTTCCCTTCCCCTCTCTCACCCCACTGAGGTCCTGTTGCTCAGCGGTGAGAATGAGCAAATAGGGGTGCTGTGGGTGAGGCGCCCCAGAGGGCTGTGATGATGCTGGGCTCTGCTGGGCAGCCTCTTGGGCCACGTGTGTGTGTGTTTTGGGGGTTGGGGGTGCCTCTGATAACAGAAAAACGTTTTAGAAAGACAGGGCAAGGCTTCCATGTTTTAATACATTTCAGGGCCAGTGGGTCGGTGAGTATCAAGTGAAAACTTCAAGCATGGTATCCAGGAAATCTGTCACCGCTCTGTCACCATTGGTGCTGGCTGTAGATATTAGAGAGGTGACAAGAAAAGGAGAGAAATATTACAAGATTTGTTTGGAAAACATATGCTAATTGAGGTCATTTGTGAGATCCATTGAACCAGCTAGATTAACCGCCCTCCTCCACACAGACGTACACAGCCATCACGATGCCCTTCCCCTGCAGAAAACTCAGTCTGTTTTAGACTTTAATGGTGATGCCAAAATTACCGCACCTCTTTTTTTTGGTTTGTGCAGCCTGGTCACAGGTGTAGAACTCATTGAAAACCAGAAGTGAGGTGGGAATGTGCACATTGCAGAATATGTTAGAAGGTCCAAAGAACAGGGTCACGAGAATTGGGCAGGGGGGTGAATTAAGAAGATGGTGTTTCAGACAAACTTGAAAACCAAGAAAGGAAGCAGTCATTCCAGATGAGAAGGCCTTTTCCTTTATTTAAAGTATGGCTGCATTCAGCCCCATTAACGCTGCTGAAGGGAGCAGGCTGCAGAGAGGGTGGCAGATGGGGTTCTCACGCCGTGAGAGCGAGTCGCCCGCCCTGCAGTTGCCTTGCGCCCGCGTCAGAGGTGCCAGGGATGTGGGTCTGTCATCTCTCGCACACTTAGCATACCTAGCTGCTCAGAGAGGGATGAAAGGGATCCAAGGCTGAGAGGAGCCTGCTCTTCAAAGACACCCAGCGACCAAGCAATCCTACGACGACGGCCACGGGGAGACGGTAGAGAAGAGTGAATTATTCTGATTTACCTTCTCCTGCTAATTGAGTCCCTTTGCAACCACAGGAGACTTTCAGAAAAAAAAAATCAGCTCATTTCTCTCCTTTCATATAGAGTGCTGTTTTTTGAGATCTGCTTCCATATTCCTTATGTATCCTTAAGGAAATTCTCCAGAGATAAGACGGGTTCTGGGAAGGGGTGGGGCCCAGAGTCCTCCATGCACTAGGTTAGAGGCAGGAACACATTCTTCCTTGGTTTAAGAAAGAAAATGCCTCCCAATTTCTTTTCTAGTGCTTATAAAAAGGCTCTCAGTCCAGAAGGCTGATCAGATTCACTTTCTTGCCTTGATGCTCCTCTCTGAGTCTGATCTGCTGGTTGTTGGCTGATCCATATTTCCCCAAAGACCCACCCCCACCACGTAACCTATCTACCCAAGAGGGCTGACCCCCAAATGTCAGTAATCAGAGACCAGGACTAAATCTACTTTCAGGGCCACAGATTTTATAATTCTAAGGTTTTCAGGGGCAAAATTTCATCTGGAAAATGAATGTCCTTGGCAGTAAACTGGCTTTCCTAGGCAGGGTGGTATACGATGTGCCAGCGCTGGGCCTCCTAACGCTGCACACGGAGTGGACCGAGGATCTTGTTCAAGGAAGAGGAATGAGTTTTATGGAAGGAACAGGCTTGCTTGAGATGTGCATTTGAGCCACACGGAGCCACACGGGACTTTTCACATCATCTTGGTTTAGTATTATTATTATTTGGTTCTTCATTTTCCACGTACGGTTGCACCTCAGCTTTAATGACTGACAGTGTGAAGGGAAAAGGAAGCTAACAGGTAAATGACCCCCAATCTGGAGACTCAGACAGGTCACCAGAGGGTCCATGAATCAGTTTTACTATTTCAAGCATGAAGAATATGCCTTTATTTGAGGAAGTATGTAACAGCTTAACTAAAATATTCTACGTCTTTCCTTTCTCTTGGAATTAAATTGGCGCAAGGTGGCAATTCTGGCTATCAGAAACTGATTGGAAGCTGTGGCTGGTTTTGATGTCAGCACTGCTAAGTCTTTCTCTGTTGCATTCTGTTCCTCTACTGTATTAAGACATTTACGGCGTTTAATGTATTGTGTTATTCTCACCCTCTAGGATGGAAACGCTAAGGGGATAGGGGATTTTCAAATATTTTGCTCACTGTTATGACCCAAGCCTCTCAAACAGTAAAAGGAGTATAATGTTGATGGTGCAAAACCATAAACAAATGGTGTTTATGGGACGTTTCAGTTCAAATCAGTGATTTACTTTCTGACTCTGCCATGTTCTCTTCCTGGCATAGCACAGACTTGCAGAGTTCTGGGGACTCTCCAAACCCCCCTTACCCACCTAGATTAACTATTCTGAATAACACATCCAAGGGAGCCACTAATGGAGGCAAAGAAAGGAGAAGAGGCTGGGCGGCTCCGTCCCTTTCCCTGTTCTCCCAGATTGGTGGCCCTGGGTGAAGTCTATACGCTCATCTCCCCCAGCTCAGCTTCTGTGTCCTTACCACTCGACAGTCACCCCAACTTCCCCCAGCTCAGCTTCTGCGTCCTTACCACTTGACAGTCACCCCAACTTCCCCCAGCTCAGCTTCTGCATCCTTACCGCACGACAGTCACCCCAAGTTCCCCCAGCTCAGCTTCTGCGTCCTTACCACACGACAGTCACCCCAACTTCCTGGGATCTTTGAGGGACTAAAATGAAATACTGCCTGTAAGTACTTAGCTCCTTAATGTTCACATAATAAGAACTCTACAAATGTTGATCCCACTCTTCTTATTTGATAAGCAATTAAATTAAGGGGAAAACAAGCTATAAAGTGATACATTTTCACAGCAATGGCTCCTAAGGGGTATGTCTTGTTTCTTTTGTGAATTCTTGACATTTTCTTATTTCTGAGTTCTTGAAGAAACTTTTATCATCACTAAAAATTGCTTTTCAGGCCATTAACCTATCTTATCAAGGGCAACCAAAGGTATCACTGTTTGATTACTGAATTGCCGCAGCTGTTACCCACCTGTATGTGGTACACACTCCCCCCACTAGATTATAAAGGCTACCTATGTCTACCATGGTGCCTTGTAGTGTGTGTTTTCTATAGAAGTGGTCTGTGTATTTTCTTTATAGCTTGTTTAATGAAGATTCTACACTATTCTGTTAAATCTTACACGCTGTGCTTTATGAAGAGAAACTTCCCTAAATCCCAAAACATAAAACCTATTAGCCTTCTCTCCGGCCCTCCTGGTGAGGGCTCTGGGTGAAGTTTCCCCAGTGGGGACAGAGGTGCCTCTAGAATGCCTGTATCTCTGGGTTCACTGTGGCTATATTTCTAAGGAAGCCCCTGAGGACTGAGACCATAGGACTGACTGTATATTTGGGTGGCTTCCCAGATCTTAGCACAGCTGGAAAAACATGGGCTCTTTGGGGAATGCAGTTGACAAGGTGACACTAGGCAAACTGCTGGGGAGCTGATGACTAAATGAAGCCTCAAGTTTCCAGCCCAGATGTAAAAAAGAGAACTCGGGAAAGTAACATCCTAGATACTAACCCGATTTTTCTCAGGTGTTGTCTGAAATCGTTTTCAGAAGAATCACCCAGAGAGCTTTTAAAATACAGATTCGTAGGTTCAGCTTTAGACTCTTCTGCAGAGTCAGAATTTCTGTACTTAGTCAAAACAAAATGAAACAACAACACCCTCCCCCGGAAGATTGTGGTGCAAGTCAATCCAGCTCATTAGCAAGACAGTCACTAAGTGTTCTCCGCCTGTTGTTGCCGAGAAGTGTTAGTGCACCAGAGTGCCCCATGTGTGCAGAACTCACTTTACTGGGCCTAATTCTACAGCTCAGAGGCTGCCCTGTGTTGAGCAAGTCTGTCAGTGCCACTTTTCCAACAGTTGTGCTCTCTTTGTGCCTCCGTGTCACCGTTGGTAATTCTCACATTTCAAACGTTTTGACTGTTAGGTCTTTTATGATGATCTGGGGTCAATGATCTTTGATGTCACTGTTGTAATTGCTGTGGGGCACCACAAACCACACCCACACAGAACAGCAAACTTTACAATAAATGTGTGCCAGGACAGCTCAGCCCTCCCCGCAGGCCTCCCTCTTCCCTGAGACACGAGATTGAAATTACATCAATTAATAACCTTACAATAGCCTCTACATATGTAGTTTTAAGTAAAAGAAAGAGGTACACATCTCTCACTTTCAATCCAAAGCTAGAAATGACTAAACTTTCTAGCCAAGACGGACTGAAAGCGAGGCCCCAGGTATCAGTTATCAAAGAAAGTAAAACCTTATTGTGGATATGAAGACAGTGTGAGAGAGTCACTCTCACCTTCTCTCCATGAGAGGGACCCAATTCCAGCTCTCTTTGGAAGTGATCAAAACATTCTCTTGTTCTTCCTAAATAAAATTTCTCTTTGTTACACTGAAAAAAAAAGAAAAGAAAGAAAGAAAGAAAGAAAGTTTGAGTGGTCAGGAAAGAAGATCAAGCTAGCCTTGCATTCCTTTATGCTAAAGCCTAATTCAGAGCAAGGCCCTGACTCTCTTCAATTCTTTGAAGGCTGAGAGAGGTGAGGAAGCTACAGAAGGCAAGTTGAAGCCAGCAGAGGTCGGTTCCTGGGGTCTAAGGCAGGAGGCCATTTCCACAGCATGAAAGTCTGGGGTGACGTGCTGCATGCTAAGGCAGAAGCTGCAGCACGTAATCTCCAAATCTAGTCAAGACAATTGATGAAGGTGGCTACACTAAATAGATTTTAATGTAAATGAAACCGCCTCCTCTCGGAAGCAGATGCTATCCAGGACTTTCATAGTTAGAGAGGAGAAGTTGAAGTCTATTCAAAGGGGTTAATGCAACTGTTAGCTTTCAGTTGAACCCAATGCTCATTCACCGTTCTGAAAATCCTTGGGCCCTTCAGATTATGCTAAATCGACATTGTCTGTATTCTGTAAATGCAACATCAAAGGGCATCTGTTTGCAGCATGGTTAACTGAATATTTTTAACTGAAACTGCCAAGAAAAGGAAGATTTCTTTCAAACTATTACTACTCATTGACCATGCACCTGGTCACCCAGGAGGTCTGATGAAGAGACATGGACAGATTAACGTTGTTTTCATGACGGCCGACGTCGCACCCATTCTGCAACATGTAGATCAGCCTTATTACCTAAGAAATGTATTTCGTAAGACTAAAGCTGCCACAGATCGTGATTCTTTGATGAATCTGGGCAAAATAGACAAAAGTCTTTGAGAAAGGATTCACCATTCTAGCAGCTGTCGAGAACATTCGTTACTCACGGGAGGAGGTAGAAATATCAACCTTAATAGGAGTTTGGAAGGACGTGATTCCACCCACCCGTTCTGGATGACTTTGAGACGTTTAAGGCCTCAGTGGAGAGAGTAACTGCAGAGGTGATAAAAACAGCAAGAGAACTAGGGCTGGAATTGAGGGTGGCTGAGTCAGTCTGGTCTCACAGCGAAGTTCAAACAGGTAAGGTCGCCTCTTATGGATGAGCCGAGAAGCTGGTTTATTGGGATGGAGTGCACTCCCAGGAAGATGCCGTGCTTACTGTCGAGGGGACAACGAGGGCCTGAGGACAGCACAGAAACTGAGTTTATGATAAAGCAGTGGCAGGGTTTGGAAGGGCTGACTCCAACTTTGAAAGTTCTACTGTGGTCAAAACACTACCAAATACCGTTGGACACAGTGAACTATTTGGTGAAAAGAGTCGATTGATGATGCAAGCTGCGCTGTCTTATTTTAAGAAATTGTCACAAACACCCCTGACCTTTGGCAATCGCCGTCCCAATTGTCCAACAGCTGTCAAGTGGCCGAAGAGGACATCTCCCTGAAGGTGCAGATAAGCACTGGCATTCTAAAGGAATGAAATGTCCTTAAAGTCAAGCATGTACCTTGTCTTATTTTGAAAAGAATGCTATCACACACCACAAAGGCTACAATGTAGTGTAAATATAACTTTTTTGGAACTGGAAAGCCAGGAAAACATGACTTGCTTGCTTGTGGTATCTGCCTTTTTGCTGTAGTCTGGAACTGAACCAGCAGTAGCTCTGAGGTCCTCCAGACACATGTTGTGTCTTTAATTAGACAGAAAATTCATTCCTTTGCACATCTTTGTTCCTCTATTTTTAGATCGCCTTTACACTCTCTGCAGTGAACTGGTGCTTATTTCCACAGGCCTCTCTGCGCATCTCTGCCCTCCTCCATGGAGCCTTTCCAGCTGCCCCGAGAGGACAAATGGCTCCCTCTACACATCCTCACGCATGTTTCACTTGCTTCTGCACTTTTCAAACTAGTTACCACATCCTGTGCGGCTCCTCCCTCAACAGGCCTCTTGGGGAGGGACAGCGCTGTTCACACGCTTCTGTCCCCCCCCCCCCCCGTACCTGCCACAGGCATGAGTGTCAATACTTACCACTTAAATAGATGGATTGATCAAGGAAGGAATTCTTCGCTGAATGTTCAATTAATCAGGAAAATAATTATTTTTTTCCCTAGGAAAAAAGAGCTGCAAGGAAAGTTACAGAGCTGTATTCATTCAGTAGCATCCTTGGGGCCTCACCCACCCACAAGCGGGCAGAGCCCAGAGCTGTCGGCAGAGTCTGGCAGGGTCAGGAGGAGAATGCACCTTCTGCCTGGGAGCTGGATCTGGTTACCTGGGGAACCAGATTTATCTGTGTGTCCTCAATACAGTAATACATCTCAATGAGAGCACTTTTAATAACCAAGCGATGTGTAATTGCTTGTATAAATTATGTCTCTCGTCTTCAGCTCCACTGCACCTAGTGAATAATGGAGAAAACCTCCTCTCAGGACTTTTATGTGGCTGTTATGATGCAATTTCAGGGTCCTTCACACACTTTTAAAGGGGACCCAATTCACTCACTTTGGGTTTTCTAGACATTCTTTGAAGAGGTGATGTAAAATGGAGAAGTCACTAGAATCTATAAACCCACATGACTGAAGGGTGGAATCACCGACATGACCCCCTAGAAAGCCCTCGGGGGTCAGAGTCCAAATTAAATAGTGGTTTAATCGCCTGAGTAAAAGACAAGGCAGGGGGTACTTGGCCTCTGCCTGGATATCTACAGTGGGGTGAGCTCAGCAGCTGTGCAGGGGAAAAGCTAGGTCTCTTCTGTTAGACCAGAGGCCAGCTGCCGTGTGAGTGGGCAGCGGGCAGTGGCATCTCCCAGGCTCAGTTTCCCTCTGAATGAAGATAACAAAGCTTATCTCATTGAGTTACCATAAGATTAGACGAAAAAGTACAGTATTCATGGAAATACTGTTTTGAAAATAGTAAATTTATACTCATTTCTTTTTTTTTTTTTTAATTTATACTCATTTCAACCTCCTCACCCAGCCGATCACAACGTTCCCATCCTTGAGGGATGTAGCTTCTGGGAAGGAGAGGACCATGGAGCAGGGAAGCCACTTCCACCCAGGAGGGGAGGACAGAAAGCCTGCCCTGTTTCAGGGCAGAAGAGCAGGTGTCTAGGAAGCAGGGGGTTCAGTATGTGTAACCCCACTTCAGGGGGAGGCCCTGAGGGTGGAGGTAGGCTGGTTGAGGGGGCAGGGGACGAGCAGGCAGTCCTAACTTCCTCCTCAGGTTGAGTCCGGGACGAGTCTGCTCCCAGGGGCCACCTCCCAGCAACACTGGGCAGAGAAGACATGAATCAGGCTTCCTGGGCCTCCACCAGCTCCCATGGAAGGGACTGTCAATGTTCTTTAGAGAAAGGAGAGGCAGCCTGCTGTGATGACAGGTCTAGCTGATGGACGCTGCGTCACCTCTCCATCTCATGGTGTGCAGCCTGAGCCCCAGCCATGGTGCAGACCTAACACAGCCACATTCCCTGATGGGCTCAGAGGGACAGCACACCCAGAGGCAGGCACTCACATGACTCAGACAACACGCAGACCCTCTGTCCGCCTTTCCTTCTCCCTAAGAAGTAGAGTTGAGGGGGTAACAGAGCAAAGGCATGTCCTTCTGTCCATGAAAATATGTTTTATTTTATCTCTTAATATGTGACAACAGGTGTACCAGGAAAGTTCCTTAAACACAGTTTGTATTCTCTGAGAACTCAGAATAAATAGCCAGTGTCATAGATATATATGTGTACAGATTGTGCAGCAGACTAAACAACAGAAAAATTAAAACAGAAAAAAGAATAAAGAAAAAAGAGAAAGAAAAAACCCCGTGAACTGCAGATACCCGTGAATCCAAGGAAATGCATTTTTGACATAAAACTATCATGTGTAGAGAGGACGGTGAGCACCAGGGAGGAGGATGAGCTGAGGCTCATGTGGGGCAAAGAGTAGGGCTTCGGGGACAGAGTTGAAACTGGCTGTCACTTGCTGTGGGACCTTGGGAAACTTCACCTTACCAAGCCTCGGTTTCCTCACGTATAAACAGAAAATTTTAGACCCTCATGAGGTTGTTTCGTAGCGTGAAGGAGAAGCTGCCTGCAAGACACCCCCAGGGTGCACAGTGAGACTCCTGGGCCCTGTGAGGGCTGAGGATGTTTCCAGCGCTGACTGCCATCACTAGACCTTGCCTGTGATTTATTCTAAGTTTTCCCTCAGTAAGAACAGATGGGGAAGCATCGCTGCACAGACTCCCCTTCTCGACTCAGTTCCTGGTCACGTAGCAAGTCTGACTGTCTCTGTCCCCAGTGGTCCAAGCCATACCCCAAGGCAGATCCGTGGGAGGCTCTCCAGCCATGCATGGTGAGTGGCTGGACTGACCTTCCAGATCTGCAGACAGTCGGACCTGCCTCTCACCACCACCGCCCTGGAGAGGAGGGCCTTTCCTCTCTCTCTTCATGCTGGCCTGCTTTGTTTGAAATAATTTCTTCACTTCCAATCCTTTCAAACAAGCTTCCTAATGGGGGACTCCAAGAATTAGCAACAGGGATAATTTGCTGCGTCATGTTTCAATGCATTAATAATTCAATTTTATATCTAGCAAACTTGAAAGCAAACTGAATTAAGTTTCATCTTAATTACAGTCTTTCTAACTCTCAAATATGCATGCGGTTATTCTTACTATCAAGGATTTCAATATAAATATACAGATACTGCCATGGACACTGCTCTTCTTCACACTTTAGGTTGAAATTACCTTTCTTGAATGGTCCTGAAAAGGGACCCATAGTCTCAGGAATTCTCTTCATAGCGAAGTTTTTTTCTAAAGACCTTCTAATTTTCTTAGTAACTTACTGAAAGCTTAGCTGTTAATCTCGGTGCCCTAGATACAGTGAAGATCGTCTGAAATTATAAAACAAGTAGAGATATTTGAGTAAGAGGTGCCTAAATGTCTTGGGAGGATCCTGTAAACCTGAATTCAGACCAGAATCTGAATAAGGGGCTGGTAAATCACTCAGGATAATGAAGGAGCTGACTGGGGACTTCCCAGGCCCGTCTTCCTGAATTAATTAATTACACTCTTGTGCCATTTCCTGGCACCCGAGGTCTTTAAGGACTTAGAGTTAAAATCTAGTAATACCGCAGAGGCTAGTTGGGAATTTTTTTTCCTTTACCCTGATACCTTCTGAATTGGTAATTATGAATAATAATAGCTTCTTTTAATTGAATGTCTATTATTTGCTGGAATTTTTTATGTAGTGTCCCTAATTCTCATAAAAATTCTTCAAAGAAGACCTTAGTCCCCTTGTGGTAAAAGAAACAAGAAAACCATAAAAATTAATACAAAGTTCCTGTAGTTTGATGTCTGATAAGCCACAGAGGTAGAATTCAAATATTTCTTCCCTTCAGTTCTCAACTCAGCCCAAGTCTCCATAAAGCAGGATTCCCCGAAGAAACCAACACCATGCTTTCTTTGTTAGTAAGACTTCATAACAATAACTAATAATTGTATTATTTCATGTGCATGTCTGTAAAAATGTGTCCATTTTTAAAACTGGATCATAACAATAAAAGCATACACAAACATAACAATTCTTTACATATTCTGAACACAAGGCCATGATCAGATATGTAATTTACAAATATTTTCCCAATTCTGCGGGTTCTTTCTCATATTACTGTTAATATTATTTGCAAAATGAGTGTTTATAATTTTTATGTGTTCCATTTTATTTGTTTTCTTTTGTTGTTTGATTTTGGTGTCATATCTAAGAAACCATCATCTAATTCTAGGTCATGAAGATTTACTCCTATGCTTTTTTTCTAGTAGTTTTATAGTTTTAACTCTTCAATTAAGCCCATTTATTCATTTTCAATTACATATTGTTATCTATTCTAAGTTAGGAGTCCATCTCCATTTTTTTTTTGTTTGTTTGTTTTGTTTTGTTTTGTTTTTTGCAGGTTTTGGCTGGGGCTGGATTTGAACCCACCAACTCCAGCATATGGGGCCGGCACCCTACTCCTTTGAGCCATAGGAGCCACCCTCCATCACCATTTTTTATTTCTGGATATCCTATTTCCCCATCTTCACTGCATTATTTTGTGCCATTGTGAATAATTAATTGACCACACATACAGAACTTGACCTCTGAATTCTCAGCTCTGTTTCATGGTCTGTGTGTCTATCGTCATGCTGGTTGCCACACGGCCTCCCTGTCTCTGTACCGTAAATGCTGAATTTGGGAAGTAATGAGTCTTCCGATTTCCTTCTTTCCCTAAGGTTGTTTTGGATATACTGGGTCCCTCACACGTCTATATAAATCATAGGATCACTTTTTTCTTTCTTTTTTTTTTATTAAATCATAGCTGTGTACATTAATGTGATCATGGGGCACCATACACTGGTTTTTTAGACTGTTTGACACATTTTCATCACACTGGTTAACATAGCCTTTCTGTCATCTTCTTAGTTATTGTGTTAAGACATTTATATTCTACATTTACTAAGTTTCACATGTACCCTTGTAAGATGCCCCGCAGGTGTAATCCCACAAATCACTCTCCCTCCACCCACCTCCCCCCTCCCTCCCCTTCCTCTCCCCCTTCCCCCTATTCTTAGGTTGTAACTGGGTTATAGCTTTCATGTGAAAGCCATAAATTAGTTTCATAGTAGGGCTGAGTACATTGGATACTTTTTCTTCCATTCTTGAGATACTTTACTAAGAAGGATATGTTCCAGCTCCATCCATGTAAACATGAAAGAGGTAAAGTCTCCATCTTTCTTTAAGGCTGCATAGTATTCCATGGTATACATATACCACAATTTATTTATCCATTCGTGGATCAATGGGCACTTGGGCTTTTTCCATGACTTAGCAATTATGAATTGGGCTGCAATTGGGTCATTTTTTTCAAACAAAAGCCCGCTGGGATTTAACAGGGATTACTTTGAAACTTTAGATCAAGCAGGGGGACAACGTTCATTTCAACAACATTAAGTCTTATAACCTATGAACACAGTAAATTTTTTTTTTCATTTACTTAGACCTTACTTAGATTCTTTCAACAACGTTTTATAGTTTTCAGAGTACATGCCTTTCACTTCTGTGGTTAAATTTACAGTTAAGTAGTTTACTCTGTTTGACAGTATTTAATTTCCTTAAATTTGTTATCAGAATGTTCATTTCTAGCTTAAAGCAATACAGTTGATTTTTGTATATTTTATCTTGTTTCCTGAAATCTACCTAATCACATTTTTAAGTTCCAATGGATTGTTTAGTGCACTAAATATTTTCTATATAAGATCATGTAATGTTAAGACAAATACATTACTTTTCTTTTTCCAATCTGAGTACTGTTTATTTCTTTTTCTTACCTAATTGCCCTGACTCGAAACTCCAAAATATACTGGGTAGAAGTGAAAATCATGCAGTATGTGTCCTTTTTTTTCTTGACTGCTTTATTTCATTGAGCATATTTTTGAGCTGAAAGAGAAAGCATTCAGTAATTCAATATTAAACATTGTATTAAATACCTTTGTATTTTTCCTAGATGCCTTTAAGCAACTCAAGGGTGTTCTTTTCCATTCCTAGTTTTCCAAACCTTGTGATCACAAGTGTTGGATTTCTCAAATGCATTTGTTGTATCTATGCAGGGGACCACATAGCTTTTGTTCATTATTCTACATGAACATCATTACTATGGTGTATAAGATTAATTGATGTGTTTGATGTTATACTAACCTTGTACTCCTGAAATAAATGTCACTTTGTGAAGGTGCATAATTATTTTTATATGTTGCTGAATTTGTTTTTTTCCAGTACTTTTTTGATTATTGTCTTGGTAAGAGATATTGGCTCTGATCTGAGTATCAGGATAGTATGGGCCTCATAGAATGATTTTGCATATGTTAGTTCTTGTTCTAGTTTTTTGAAGTGTTTCAGAAGGACTGGTTATAAGTTTTTGAATGTTTGGTAGAATTTATCAATAAAAGTATATGGGCCTTGTATTTTTCTTTTTGAACTTTTATAATTTCAGTCATTATGATCCAGGGGATTTGACCATTTCATCTAAGCTATCTACTTCTTGGCATATAATTATTCAAAATATTTGTGTGTGTGTGTGTGTGTGATTTTATGTGTTTGCTAGTGACACACTCTCTCTCATTCTTGATTTTAGTAATTAAATCTTTTCTTTTTTCCATTCATTAGTCTATGTAAAATTTGTCAACTATCTTAATCATTTCAAAGAATCACATGTTTATATTCTTTTTTTAGTTGTTTTATATCCTCTATTTTACTTATTTCCACCTTAATCTTTATTTTTCCTTTCTTCTTGCTTTGGGTTTTGTTTAATCATCCATTTCTACTTTCTCACTAGTTAAGTGATGAATTTGAAAAAAAGTTAAGCCATGAATTTGAAAAAAAATGTTTTTTAAAGAAGCATTTATAGGGCTCTGTGCCATAGCACAGTGGCTACGGTCCAGCCACATACACCCAAGTTGGTGGGTTTGAATCCAGCCCGGGCCTGCCAGATGACAATGGCAATGTTTAAAAAAAAAAAGAAGAAGAAGAAGAAGCATTTATAGCCATAAATTCCCTGGTGAGCACTACTTTAGAAGAATTTCATATATTTTTGGTCTGTTGGACAAACTCACTTTCATCTTAAAATATTTGTGACATCTTCTGTAACCATTTGATTATTTAGGATTGTAGAATTTTAACTTCCATGTATTTATACATTTCTCAGTTATCTTTGTGTGTCGATTTCTAATTTACTCCATTTCATTCCACTGTAAACAAAGAACATAATTTCTCTGATTTCAATTCTTTTAAATTTAGTGAGGCTTTTTCCCCCCCAACATATGGTCTAAACTGGGCAATAATCCATGTGTACCTGGAAAAAAATGCACATTCTCCTACCGTTAGGTAGAGTGTTGTGTAGCAAGCTGGTCTGGTTTGTTTACGGTGTTGTTCAGCTTTTCTGTTCACTAACTGACCTTACGCTCTTTATGGATAGACACTGACACTGAGGCACTGAAGCATCAGACTTATTCTTGCTGTGTTCTCTTTTTCTCCCTTTAATTCTGCCAGTTGTGGCTTCCTTTATTTGGGGGCTTGTTGGTAACTGCATATATGTTTGCACATGTTAATGTTACTGATGGATGGACTGTTAGCATCATAAATTATCCTATATGATGTCTATGTTTTTGGTTTATTGTTTATTTATATTTTTGAGACAGAGTCTCACTTGTTCCCTTTGGTAGAGTGCTATGACAGCTCACAGCAACCTCAGACTCTTGGGCCCAAGCGATTCTCTTTCCTCAGCCTCCAGAGTAGCTGGGACTATAGGCGCCACCATAACGCCAGCTATTTTTAGAGACAAAGTCTTACTCTGGTGCAGGCTGGTCTCAAACTTGTGAGCTCAGGCAATCCACCTTCCTCAGCCTCCCAGAGTGCTGGGATTAGAGGCGTGAGCCACCGCTCCCAGCCCCGTCTGGTATCAACCGCTCCATCTGTTAGCCACTGGATTTTTGGTTGTTGGCTTGGTATATCTTTTCCTATTTTTGTACTTTAAGTCTGTTTGCATCCTTGATTTTGAAGTGTGTCTCTCATATATATGGATCTTGCTTTAAAAAAAATCTAATATGGCAATCTCAGTCTTTTGATTAAACTGTTTAATCCATTTACATTCAACATTTTATTTTTTTAATAGGTTTTATGTCTTTTTTGTTCCTCTGCACAAAAGATTTATAGAATACGTGTTGATTATAATTGATTTTAGATTTAAACTTAGTTCCAGTGATACATAGAAATTCTGCTTCTATAGGGCTCCATTCTTTCTTTTTTATTCTAATATTGTTATAAATATTACATCTGTATATGTGACAAATACAATAATGTTTCTTATAATTATTACTTTATACAAGTTTTTGAATTAAAAAGGCTGAGCAAATACAAGTACAAATTTATGCAATGTTACCTTATCCTTTTATTTAGTCATTTATTATTTTTAGTAGTTTATTCTCTTTATTCTCTCCCGTGCACTTCTTTACTCCAGAACGATTATGTTGTTACTTCATTTATGCTGTTACAAACGAACACATTGCCTTTCTATATATTGTAGACCCACAATACAGAGCAATACAATATTTTTTAAAACCAAGTAAGAGTAGATAAGAAACGAGCAATTGTATTGTCTTTAGTTATTATCTACATAATTGCATTTATTGAAACTTTTTGTTTTACCATGTACATTTCAATTACTGTCTGGTATTACTTTGCTTTCAGTTTGAAAATTTTGTTCTCATATTTCTTATAAGGAAGGTCAGGCACCAGTGAGTTATCCCAGATTAGTTTATCTGAGATTTTCTTCATTTTATCCTCATTTTAAAAAGATAGGTTTGGGCTGGACATGGTGGCTCACGCCTGTGATCCCAGCACTCTAGGAGGCCGAGGCAGGCAGATCGCCTGAGCTCAGGATTTCGAGACCAGCCTGACCAAGAGGGAGACCCCATCTCTATTAAAAATAGAAAAACTACTATAGTCCCAGCTTCTCGGGAGGCTGAGGCAAGAGAATCGCATAAGCCCAAGAGTTAGAGGTTGCTGTGAGCTGTGTGACGCCACGGCACTCTACCCGAGGACGGTACAGTGAGACTCTGTCTCTACAAAGAAAAAAAAAATAGAAAAACTAGCCAGGTGTTGTGGCAGACATCTGTTGTCCCAGCTGTTTAGGAGGCTGAGGTAGGAGGATCGCTTGAGCCCACGAGTTTGAGGTTGCTGTGATACCAGGGCACTCTACCAATGGCAACGAAATAAGACTCTTATCTCAAAAAAAATCAGTGGACGCATTTTTTACTTTCAATATTTTGAATATGTCAATCCAGTACCTTCTGGACTCTTTTTTAAAAATTTTGTTCTGACGAGGCCTTAGCTTGGCCTTAACTCTAATCTTGTTGGAGTTATCTTTGTATGTCCAGTTTCTTTTTTCTTTTTTAAAAATTTTGTTCTGACGAGGCCTTAGCTTGGCCTTAACTCTAATCTTGTTGGAGTTATCTTTGTATGTCCAGTTTCTTTTTTCTTTTTTAAAAATTTTGTTCTGACGAGGCCTTAGCTTGGCCTTAACTCTAATCTTGTTGGAGTTATCTTTGTATGTCCAGTTTCTTTTTTAGTAACACATTTTAAGATGTGCCCTTTATCTTTGGTTTTATCATTTTGATTATAATGTGGACGTGTGACTGTGAATCTCTTTCCAACTCTCTGGAGTTTTTTAATCTTCTTGGATATGTAGATTAGAGTTTCTCATCAAATCTAGGTTTGTAACTCCATTACTTCTTCAAATATTTTTTTCTGTCCCTTTCTCTTTCTGCTTTACTACTGGTGCTCCTATGAAGTGCACATCTTACCTCCTACATTGCAGTAAGGTTCCCGTGTTCTTTAAATATAGACTTTCTCTTTTAGAGAAGTTTAAATTCGTGGCAAAGTTGAGCAGAAAGTACAGATGATTTCAGATATCGTTTTCCCAACAGAGCACACAACCATATTCTTACAGACCAGGCATCAGGCATCCGACTGGCACCTCTGTTTATAAACTTCCCTCGACACACTGTTGTCACACAAAATCCATGCATTAGTCCACAGTCGGAATGCGTCAGAATTGGCTTATTTATTCACCTACTGAAAGGAGTCTTGATTGTTTGGCAATTATCAACAAAGCTGCCATAAACAGCCAACAGCAACTTTTTGCGTGGACATTTTTGACTCATTTGGATAGACACCAGGAATTGAACTGTTGAATCGTATGCTAGCGGTGTAAGGAATTGTGTAAGACTCTGTCAAATCATCTTCCAGAATGACTGTGCCACTTTGCGTTCCTGTGAGTAATGAATGAAGAGCCCCACTGTTCCACATTCCCACCAGCGTTGGCTGTGGTCACCGTGCTTGGATTTGGGGCCAGTTTAATATACCTGTGTTGGGTGTGTCGTCATTTCAACTTGCCGTTTTCTAACTACTTATTATGCTAACCACCTTTTCATGTGGTATGTACCATGGGTATATCGTCTTTAATGAAGTGTTTGTTTAAGTATTTTGACTAGTTTTCAATTGGGTTGTTTCTTTTCTTAATGTTGAGTTTTAAGAGCTTGTTCTCTATTTGGAGTAACAGTTTTCTATGCATGGTGCCTTTTGCAAATATCTTCTCCAAGCCTCTGGCTTGTCCTCTTATTCTCTTAACAGTGACTTTCACAGATCTGAAATTTTTAGTTTTAGTGATATCCAGTTCGTCAATTATTTCTTTCACAGATCTTGCTTCAAGATCCCTGGTCAGTTAAATTTTATTCCACATTATCTTCTAGGAATTCTATAGTTTTGCATTCACATGATGTATTTTGTGTTTGTTTTTTTACTATTAGTTTTATTTTTTATTAAATCATAAACACATAGATCATGTATACATTAATTCATTTATGGGCTACCAGGTGTTGATTTCATGTAGAATTAGGAATGCTTACATCACCCTCATCTCGTTTGCTTAGTTATTGTTTTAAGACATTATATACTCTGTACCAGGCGTCCTCAAACTGCAGCCCGCGGGCCACATGAAGCGGTGTGAATTGTATTTGTTCCCGTTTTGTTTTTTACTTCAAAATAAGATACATGCAGTGTGCATAGGAATTTGTTCATAGTTTTTTTTTTTTTTAAACTATAGTCTGGCCCTCCAACCGTCTGAGGGACAGTGAATTGGCCCCCTGTTTAAAAAGTTTGAGGACGCCTGCTCTATACTAATTGATTCCACATGATGTATTTTGAATGAGGCTGCTTTCATTTATTTATTCATTTCTTATTGATTTAGAAGTTGGCATTCACTTCAGCACCATTTTTGAGAATATGCTACTTTTGCCATTACATAGCCTTTGTTCTTTGGTTAAATATCAGCTGTGTAAGTATATTTTTAGGCTACTTGTTGCACTGTTCTTTTACCAGTAGGCAGCATACTGTCTTGAATATTATAGATTTCTAGTAAGTCCTGACGTTGGGTACTTAGTTTTCTAACTTTGTTCTTTTTTTTTTTTTTTTTTTTTAGTGGTGCTTTTCCTGTGTCTTTTGCCTCTGAGACTTGTATTAAGTCTGTGGGTTAATTTGGAAAGTGCTGATATTTTAACAATAATGAGTCTTCCTTAGGATGATCGTGAAAATCTCTCCAATTATTTATTTATTTGGTTTATTTTTTAACGCTCGGTTCATGTTTCTTCATTCTTTTCCCTCTGTCTTTCAGATTGTAGAGTATTTATCTCTCTTTAAGCGTATTGGTTCCTTTTGTCCCCTGTCAGCTCAAATCTGTTAACCTCTCTAAGTGAATTGTTTCATTTTGGTTATAGTTTTCAACTCCAGAATTTCTTATTGGTTCTTTTTTTTTTTGTTTTTTTTTTTTTTGCAGCTTTTTTTGGCTGGGCCTGGTTTGAACCTGCCACCTCCAGTATATGGGGCCGGCGCCCTACTCCTTTGAGCCACAGGCACCGCCCTCCAATTGGTTCTTTTAATAATTCCTGTTTCCTTACTGATATTGCATATTTGATGATTCGTGGTTGGTGTATGTGCCTTTACCTCCTTGTGTGTGTGTTGCTTTTGTTTTTGAGCATATTTGTAGTAGCTGACGTAAAGTCCTCATCTCTTAAGTTTCACATCTATATCTTTCAGAGGTAGCTTCCATCTCCCTTGTCTGTTTTTTTTCCATGTATACATCCTACTTTTGTTTGCACATCTCATTTCTTGTTAAGAACAGTATACTGTATTTTTCCATGTATAAGGCACACTGTTTTATACAGATTTTTTAGGGAAAAATAAAGATGCCCATTATACCTGGGTAGTACTATTCGTTACTAGCACAGAAAATTTCTTGCTCCTTGTATCTGTTCTTGTATTTTACCAATTATTCATTACATAAAATTTCTTGTACCATAATGTGTTAAAAATGCTAAAATTCCTTTATAATACAAAACAAGTACCTAAATATAAACAAATATCATATTGTTGTTTATTACATATTATTGGTTATTATACATCATTGGTTTATTGTTTTGTTTGGTTATATTTTAGTTTGTTTAGTGACTTGGCCATGCTGATTCTTTCGCTTCTATTCCTCCCCTCCACCCCCAATAGTGTGAAACCTGTAGGATCCTTAGCTGGGCTTTCTCCTTTAATTTACCTTACTCTGGCTAAGGGGTTGCCTGCAGTTTACTGGGTTTAAGGGTTGCGCAGATGCTTCCTCAGCACATTAGATTTTACCCTGTAAAGCGTGTGTGTGGCTTGGAGGCTGTTTCCACCGTTTGGGGAGTTGACACTCTCCATGGCATGTGTTCAGCCAGGGACTGACAGTTGTGGCTTTTCTCTCTCGTCTCTTCCTAAGGGGCACAACTTTACACATTTACACCATCCGCCAGACTGCCAAGGATATGTCATTTTATTTTTATGCCTGGCTTCCTAGGTGTCTCCTCTGAATCAGAGTAGCTTATTTTCCAGTCAGTTTTGTCAGAGGTTGTGTTTAAACTCTTTATGCCAGTGATGCACCTGCCCTCCGGTGACGGGTCCATGTGACACCTGCCAGCGCATTCAGGTCTGCCCCACCTCCCGCTCTGATCACATCTGAGTGAATTCAGTCTTCCCGAGTCTCAGAGATAACTAAAATCCCAAGAGGGTTCTCGCTGACAATCTCTTGTTACAGTTCTCTCTATTAAGCCCTAGATGCTTTGCCATTCTGCTCGATGGTGGAGCCATCAGCTCCTTCCACATGCTGTCTCTCCACGGATGTCACATGCTATGTTCCAGACACAGCTGAGCTCTTCACCTGCATGGACATATGGGCTGCCTTTCCTATGGGTAGACCTCAGCAATGCTGCACACAACTGGGGTGTGAACTTGAATGACACCCGCTCTGAGCAGGCCTTGGAAAGCAATGGTGACAGCTCTTGGTCTGCTCAGATCACCTCTCCTGGCATGGAACTTCCACCCTATAGTCAGCTGGCATAGGGGTGATTTAACCCCCAGTTTGGGGCCTGTAACATACACCTGCCTTCAAGTTTCTCCTCTATGAGTAGGAGCTCCTGGGGGAAGGGACGCTTGTCCTCTGCTATGGCCACTCACCTGGAGCTTCTTTAACAAGGATCTGGAGGGGGAAACCCCAAGAGCTCCTTCTCCTGAGGTGACCACAGTCCCAGGTTGAGGACTAGGGGGAGCAGGAGCCCTATGTTCTCGGCCACAATTGTCTGAAGCAGGGACCCCAAATACAACTTCCACAGCACCAAACTGGGGTAGGGGAGGAGGACTGGATCTCGGGTCTGTAACACTGACTGTCCCTGTCTCACTGAGACGTAGTGGGCTTTCCTGAGTGAACATTCATTTCTGCAGGATGCTTTCACGACAATTCCAGTATTTTTTGTTTTGTTTTGGTTTTAGGGATTTCTACTTTGTTGTTGTCATTGAGGGGGATGAGGTGGTTTGCTGAATTCCTTACTCTGCTATTCTGAAAATACTGCCTTTTTGCTAATAGTTTTAAACTTTGAACTTTACCCAATGCTTTTCTGTGTCTATTAGGATAATCATAACTTTTAAAAAAATTATTAATGTAGTTGACAATGTAGTTGACAAATCTGGCCCAGTGGTTCTTAAAAAATATTTTATTGGTACACAGACATATCTATTCATCTATTTGTTATATATATGTTATTTATAATCTATTTACCATTGACAGCTGTTTTCATGCTCTTCCAGTGCAGGTGGGGAGCTGCAGAGAGACCACGTGGCCTTAAAGCCCCAGATTTTTTTTTTTACTCTTTCCAGTCCTTTTCAGAGGAGTTTATTGGCCATTTGGTCATTCAAATAGTGGATGGAGTTTTCTAAAGATACAGTAAGCTTGTTTTTCTGAAATACATCAAACTTTGAGACTACACTAAATGTATTCAGAGGGAAGGGAATGAGCACAGAAGCAGAATTTGGTTTGGTATTTATCTCACTAAAACTTTGGCGTGTGTATTCATGAGTTAAGATTGACCTACATATTTTTTTTTTTTTTTTTATTAAATCATAGCTGTGTACATTAATGCAATCCTGGGGTACAATGTGCCAGTTTTATATACAATTTGAAACACTTTTCATCGAACTGGTTAACATAGCCTTCACAGCATTTTCTTAGTTATTGTGTTCAGACATTTATATTCTGCATTTAGTAAGTTTCACCTGTACCCTTCTAAGATGCACCGTAGGTGTGGTCCCACCAATTACCCTCCCTCCACCTACATATTTTTTTAACTGCCCTCATTAGGTTTTGGTATCTGGAAAATACTAGCCTCCTATTAGAAAGCATTATTTTAAATTTTATATGAAGTTGGTGTTTCTTAATTTAAATATTGACTATATTGATATATCCGTTTGCATTTCTTTGCAGTAATTTCAGTAGAGAGTAAATGTGTATCATATTCATAGAGCTACTCAGATTTTTTTATTTAACTCACATTTGATAAATTATTTTTGTAGAAATTTCTAGATATTTTTCTCAGTGTTCAAACATTATAAATATTTTTGTAATATCCTAATATGTTCTGTTTAATACCTGCAACTTGTATAGGACACCCTTTTAATTTCTTTTTTTTTTTTTTTTTGTATTTTTGGCTGGGGCTGGGTTTGAACCCGCCACCTCCGGCATATGGGGCTGGTGCCCTACCCCTTTGAGCCACAGACACTGCCCCTCACCCTTTTAATTTCTAATACAGTTGTATTAGCTCAGTATTTACCTGAACAATCTTCCTAGAATTTTGTAAATTTTGTTACTGATTTTTTTAAATAAACACATTTTGGGCTTTTTTTTTTTTTTTTCTTTTTTCGGTTTATTTTATTTAGCATTAACTGCTGCTCTTATATTTATCATTTTCTTCCTTCTGTGATTTATTGGGGGTTATTCTGTGTTATTTTTCTGACTTTCTGAGGTGAATCAGTCGATCATAAGACAACAACCAGAGTGGTGCAGTAACCCAACTATTACAAGTTCTTTGTGTACGGTGCATCCGCACTAGAGATCCCAGTCGCTACGTCACCCTGACCATCATCTTATAATCAGTGGATATTTGACCTGTGACTGTGTCTCCCGTCCACTTAGCATATGCCACACATTTATATAATTTTATTCGTATGTTTATTTTATAATTTGCATTTACTTTCTATTAATTAATTATATAATTGTATACAGGAATAATGAATGCAGCTCCATGCATTTTCACAGCGTGACTGCACCTGATGCCCAGGACCTGCTGCAGGAAGAGCCTGTCTTCCACTTCTAATTCCCCTCTCACAGCCCTTGCTCTGTCCATCAAAAACAAAGTCTCTGTCCCTACTCTCCTAAACATTAATTGTTTTAATTTTTGTAGGTTCCAGTAGTCTATTTTAACTCCCTATCTGTTTATGCACCTCTTTGATTATTTCTCTATTTTTCAATAGGTAATTTACAGTCACTTGAAAGTCTTTGCTGCTAAACTTAGTATCTGGCCAGCTTGTGAATCAGCCTGTATTTCATGTCTTTTTTTTTTTTTCTTTCATTTATCAATCATTTGACCCTGTCTGTCCATATGCTCAGTAACTTCATTTTATGCATTAAATATTGTTTTAAAAATTATAGAGGTTCCAAAAGGTATTATTTTTATGAAGAAATGGTTTACCCTTTCATGGGTGAGGCATCTACAGGAACAGATGAGAACTTTGGTCGACTGAGAGACTCATCCTGGAATACTCCACGTTCCTCCAGTCACAAGGTTTACTGAGTCTGTTTCTCACTTCTCAATAGAAGAGCATTCCTACCACTGATGACAATAAATCATTAAGAACAATGAATTCTTACTGATATCTTTGTCCTAGTGTTGCAGGATTAGGTCCAAAGAATCGGAAATCGTGCTTCTCCCTCAGGCCGTGTGAATTTACTTTCCCTCTGACTAGCTCTCCTGAATGCTAAAGTGACAACTGTAATTCCATTTATGCTACTGATATTTATTACTTTATATGCACAAGGATTACTGTCATAGCAGGGATGCTTATAAGCATCAACACACCTGGGTTCCAGCCTTTGGGGGCTTTATTGGAGTGATAACAGGTGCTGCCAGCCCTGTACTGCGGAGCAGACACAGATGAGCCACTGTCCAACCAGCAGCCAAGGAAAGTTTTCCCAAGGATGATCCTCCAATGATGCGCTCACATGTACAACTTCTGACTCCAGCCACACCAATGTTTCGCTCTCTGAGTTATCTTTAAGTTTCAGAAAAAAATAAAAGACTGTCCCACAAAATGGCCCTTCATCACACTGGCCACATCCAGCATGAGAAATCCCTGTCAAATGCTGACAGGCCAAGAGGTAGGTGGAGATACGCTGGCTGCTGGCAAGTCTGCAGGCTGCTCTGCTGCAGACTGTTGCTGTAGTTACCTCGACTGGTCTAATCCTGTCACATGGGTGGTGAGATTAAAATAGCCAAAGAACACACAAATCTAGAGGGAAAAATCCATCTCATTTTTCTTTCTTTTTTTTTTTTTTTTCCTGAGAAGTTCCCTAATATCTTTTTTAAAGCAAAAACTCAGTCCATTTTTCTTGTTATAAAAACTGAGTGGGTGTGCCATGGTATGGGTTTATAATGGCAGGCTGGCAAAATTGTATGTTTGTGAATTTTTTGTGTTTGCGTATGTGGGTGTTCTAAACTTTTGAAATAGGTTCTATAAACTATTACACTATAAATATGCTAAGGCCAAGGAAAATCCTTAGTCCTCACCCATTCAGGGCCCTGGGAAAATGACTGTGATTATTATTCATTAGGGAAAATTGGTTTGTGAAAAAACACAACATGGTTAACAGAGAGGCCCAAGGCTCTTAGTCAAGTCCCAAGTTGACTGGCAGCCCCTGCACCGCACACAGTGAGCGTGGGCGTCCACACACACATATGTGCCGCACACATAGGCACCCTTCCCCAGTCTCTGATACTTTCCATCTGTCAGAAAGAATGAATCCTTCCAATCATTTCTAAAACCATTCTGTTTTCGTGGAAGCTTGGAGCTTATACCAGTGAAAAGCTTGGCAGGAAGCATACGTTTCTCGCTCAAGTTCCTGAACACGACAGCTGTGCTTCCCTCACACAACTCGGAGAATGTCCCCGTCTTAATCAACTGGCAGGAGGCAACAGAGGGGCTAAATACAGCCTGTGTCATGGAACATCCACAAACGTGTCAATTCCTCTCTCCTTCCAGAGTCTTTACCCTGAAACTTTTTTTTTTTTTAAATCGGCCCCTATCTCTCAGTCTGTGCCACTTTTCTAACTGGCACGGTGCCTGTTTTTACAACAAATGCTGCAATGTCTTGTCTTTGTGGCCACACAACTCACAGAATGAAAGAGAATCAGCATCCACCTTCTCCCACATGATATAGCTACATACAGAGGTATGTGCACATACGTACACATCTGACATACATGTATGTATGTATGCGTGTGCACACGAAATTCTCTGCAGCGTTGGCACAAGATGTGCCCTTTGAATAACATTCATGATAACATATTAGCTGACAATTAATGGTCATTTGCTCACCATCCCAGGCTCTCTACTCCCTCATCATTGCTTAAGTCCTTGTTTATATTGCTCTTGCTGTGAGTGTATCAAACAGGTATTTAGATAAATATGGATAAGAGGCCTGTTGAGGATGAGAGACTTGGTCACACACTGAGTGTTTGTCTGTAACTATTTTCAGCTCTGGTATGAGGACATGTGTCAACTCTGTGCAGATGTAATTTCCTAACCACTAGTGCTGGGGAAGCTGAGAGTGATGATATCTGACCTCTCGTTCACACTGTAACATTTCCCTGCCCTTCCTTCCCGTACATGGAACGGGACTTGCCTCCAGACACGTGGTTCTGAATTCTGCTGGTTCTGCCGACTCCCTCTGCCCGCTCTGTGAACAAGTCAGCACTCCTCGGGTCTTTGTTTCTTGGTGTATAAAATGGTGATTAAAACGCATGCCTCCCACTTTCTTCTAAAGCTGAAATGAGATAAGATGGATAGGAGTGGCGTAGTCACTTTTTATACATACACAGATGCATATTCGAACATGAATATAGATTGGAGGAGGGACTGGCTGTATCTGAAGCTCTATGTTGTCTTTACAAATATCAATTTCTCCAAGAGAATTTGGAAATCCTTCTGTGCTTGGCTAATAATCTCAGCTCACGATGAGCAGCCCTCCTGGTGAGAAAATTTGGTGGCCTGGAAAAATGATGGTCCATTACAGCGTTGGTCACACACTGTGATAATGGTCATGATTGTAATCTTCATCCTCGCAGTTCACCTCTTCATCAATTAATTGATCAAGCTGTCAATGTCACGTGCTTCTTGACAAACTGATGAAAGTAAAGAAATGGGGGGAAGCCACTATAGACCACAGGGATGCCGACTGTGGCGCTATCCCCATTCTTCCGCTGCTTAAGCCCTTTCCTCTACTGCAAGGCAGTTTGTCCAGCACTTGGCTCCTCTCCCAGAGTTCTTGCTGCTCTTAATGCAAACTGTCTAATTTAGATCAGTCCTTGTTCCCGATTTTGATCTGTTTAGGGCACGTTAGATCATCATTTAGGACCTCATACAGGATTTCTAATTACAAGACAGGTGTCGGGAGTCACAGAAGCCTTTGTCAGTATGTATTAGAAAATATTATTCAAGACTTTTCCATTTATTTTTCAAATAAGCAAAACCGATCTTGTGATAACTTACCATACTTTAGTTAGAACATTTTCCCTTCACACTCTCCTGTCGGGTATTTACAATCTTGTGATTTCAGCAGGTGCATGTCCATTGATTACGGTCACTGAGCGAAGACCCCCCCCCCAAAACCATAGCATCACCCTGAAATCCAGGCTTCACCAGTATTTCTCGGTATAATTTCCCAAGATGCTCAGAGCCAGCAAGGCGATGACAGTTTGAGGAATTTGAGGATAAACATCTCCGAGTTTAAAATGAAGCTCTTCATCTGTCTTGAGCGCGTCTCCCTCCTTCACTGTATAATGTGGTTATTGTGATGCTGAAAGCAGATGAAAACTAAAGAAGCTGGAAACTGAATACTCCCTGTATTACTACACGTATGGTCAGGAAGGTTGTTTCGGAGCAAAGCTGGAGAAACTGACACCTACGGGTCAGACTTCCAAGATGACTATGGAGGCAACACAGGGGAAAAAAAAAAAAGATCTTATTTAAGATAGTCTGATCATTTCTTCATTTACCTTAACCTGAGAGGTAAAGGGAGTTCTGCTGGGAGGGAGGGTTCCCAGGTTCTAGACCGTCTTCCCAGGCACCAGGGTCTGTGTTCTGAGATTTGCTGCAGACTCAGGAGCCATTCGCAAGCCTCCATCAGCTCTGCTGCCCCTTGGCGGATCTATTCTGATGAGGTGGTACCATTACTGCTAGGGAATTGAGTAGTGATTACGAACAGCAAAATAAATGAATGGCTAAACTTTCGTATCTTTTTTGGGTTTAAGTTCTTCCCCCTTTGACCTTTGAGAGCTGCCACATGAGACAAAACTTGTGGCTATTCAACATATACTGAGTATCTGTTGGTCCCCTACCATGGAGCAGGTATTCTGCCTGGCAACACGGAGCATCATGGTGACAGGTGGACGTAAGGGACTGCCATAGGCCATGGACTCAGACTGCTGATTCTGAAGTAACTGGTCTTGGTTAAAACAATATTTTTCCTCTAGCATTAAGCTAAGAGGTTGCTACGCATGATGGAAACATTTGAGAAACACTAGACTAATAAAATATATTCCAAAGAAACAATGCCATTTTCACTATGAATATGAGATGTGGCTATCTGTGGAGGAAGATAAACTTTTTAAATGAGATTAATCCTTAAAAATAAGAATGTGACATGAAGTGAAAACGTTAGCTTGGCAAATATCCTTAGAATCATTAAGATTTCTTGCTTTGGGTTTTACATAAACAAGGCTATGGCTGTACATACTTAATCATTTAAAATCTCCTTCTAACACACCATTCTTTCCTTTCAATCAGTTAATCATACTTGTGGAAGAGAAGAGTCTGGTGGATGGAGGGAGTGAGATAAGGGCACTTTTCAGTAAGATTTTTATAGAAGCATTAGCTTTCATTTAAATCTCAGATATAATTCTAACTCTGAAATGTTCATTTGATGGGAATGTTAAACTGACTCGGTCCCTCCTTTTCAGCAGACTGCTTTGCCGGTATTGAGCTTCAGAACATCTTCCCAGGACCATCCAATCATCCAAATTTTTTGGAGGGGGAAGGATAAAATTCCCATGTTTTTTCTATATCCCAGGAATTCATTGGTATCATCTTGTGCCAAATTTGATTTTCATTCTTGGCCATTTAACATTCAGAATTCAAGCAAATTCTATTTTCAGCCATTCTCATTTTTAAGGGCTTTTTGAACATGAAATTGTTTAGGAAGCTTAACGTCTTAGCTCTCTTGGGATCCTAGAAGTTACTAGGTTTAAAGCTCTAGCCAGGGCGAGAACGCTCTGGACCAGTGTCATGCAGGAGAGGGGGCGCCCTCCGTGATGGTGTAATGTGACACCCTGTCACATTGTAGATTCCCACTGGTGCGGTAACTTCCATATCCAGGGCTGAGTCCTGACCTCCTCTAATTTTCACCCATGGTCATCCTGCTTTTGGAACCGAGAGAGGGCATCTATTCCTTCTCATTATTACCAATGTTGAGACATTACAGACCATTTGTTTTTGATGCTAACAACCAGGTACTTGAAAAAAAGTAGGTTAAACAACTAGTTCAAAACCTAGTTTAGATTAGATTTTAAAGCACCAGGGATGCCTATATGCCTGGAGTCTGCCAAGATTGTTCAGACCAGGCAATCCCAGTCTCGCTCACCTGCCTCAGTGCTACTTCCCAGAGAAAGCACAGTCACATCTCCTGCCACCATTCCTCCTTCTCTGGACCTCCTGACCAATTCCAGTGCCCAAGGACACCAGCACTACAGTGTGTCCACTTCTCTTTGGATCTGTGACTATAACAGACCATTTCTTCAATGGCAGTAGTCTCTGAATCTTCTGGCTTCACCGTGCCCGGATAAAAATAAAAGCTTCATTTGAAAAAGCAGCTCCCATCATCTGGGGCACTTGTAGTCAGTCTGCACTGTCTCCTGATGACAGGCACCAAGGAAGGACACTCAGAGGGATCTGTTTGTAAGGCGGCCTCTGCCAGCACGGGGTCAGCTCCTGCTGAACCAGCTGGTTTGTAATTCTCTCCCCGTTCAGTAACATGCGATTCTTGGTCTCTGGGTTATAATGCTTATTTCTGCAAAGGGCCAAAGTTTCACCTCTAGTCAAGAGGGTTGCCTGCATAGAGTGATTAAATGCCCTCCCCTAAAAGAATGCCTTGCAGAAGGATCTTTCATGACTCATGTCCATTGGCCTGAGAGGGTCATCATGGAAGCCTCACCGGGGCAGTGTGCACACTGTCTCTCTACATGCACAACGAAAGTGGCTTTCATGTCTGTATCTTCCTTCATTTCTACTATAAATTTATTTGCTCTTCACTCAATAAATACGTTTTTTAGGCCTTTGTGTACACGAAGAAACCATGGTACATTTTATGGAAATTAGCAATCAATACATTAAAAAGATTCTTAATCTCATTGGTAATGAAGAAAAGCCAATTTAAACTATGATATGCAATTTTACACCAATAAAATTGACAAATATCTAAAAGTCTGATAATATCAACTGTTGGTGAGAATGTACCAGAGGTCTCCACGTGCCTACCAAATTAATGATACACTTCCAAGCTACCGTTCAAAGACCTTCATCTTTTTTTTTCCACTTAATGTCCATTAGCCTGTCAATAGCCTGTGATCGTAGAGAAGAGAACGTGGTGCTCTTTGCACACTCTGCATTTCAAGTTGTGTCTTTTTTTTCCTCTCTGCCAATCATAATTCTACCCACTGTTCCAACCTATTCAGTGTTGTGCTGCCAATCACATCTTTTCTGAGTTTCCAACCTTCTATTATTAGCACTATAATAATGACGGCAGCTAACACACTGAGCATTTACCAGGCAACAGAAACCGTGAGGCTTTATCTCATTAATATCCACAAGACACTTCAGAGGTGATACTATTAGTCCTAATTAGAGAGAAAGAAAACCAAGTATAGAAAGTTTCAGTAACATGGCAAAGGTCATAGAGTGAGTGGTAGCAGCAAATTGCAAACAAAGGGAACATGGACAAGCCCAATGCAACTTGACTTCATGAATCAAGAAACCAAGGCTCAGAGATGTAAAATTCTGACTCAAGGTAATTTTTTAATTCCAAACCTCATGCTCAAATTTTCCTTTCCTTATGAATCTTATGGGATGTTTACACTTCTCACAAAAGTTACCCCTTGGTTCACCATCTAATAAAAAGAGTTATTTGTGGGCAGCACCTGTGGCTCAAGGAGTAGGGCACTGGCCCCATGTACCTGAGGTGGTAGGTTCAAAACCAGCCCCGGCCAAAAACTGCCAAAAAAAAAAATAAATAAATAATAAAACAAAATAAAAAAGTTATTCGCATAATGATCACATGTCTCTGGCTAGTGATAAGTTCTCCATGCTCTCTGGGACTATATTTAACTCAGAAGTTTTGAATTACTCATCCCATAGATGCTCAATAAATATTTGGCAGATGTAATAGCACAAGTCATTTAATGACTGTGAGTCTCATTTGATAAATGAGGGAAATGATAGCTGCCTTCCTTTACCACTGGGATCCTGAAGGACCTGGTTAAAGTACGTGAGAAGCACCTTGTACCAAGTAACGTGGAATTTCATCTTAGACATAACTGAGAAGGAGATTTAATTTGTTTCCCCACTCAAGAAATCCTTTATTAACTGCACCCAGCAGGATAAGTCTCCAAGCTCTCAACAAAGGCTTTTGCATTTTAGGTTTTGTTTATCTGGAGAAGTCAGTGGAACTGGAAATGTCACGTGGGAGTTGAGTTAAATATTAGTCATCCACGAGATCTGGTGTTGAACTGTTAGCAACCTGTGTGAACTGATGATTACTCAGAAATTAATTGTGAGCACTACTTATTTCACATTTCTAATTATACATGCACCTATGTGAGATCTATACATATCCTTAAGAATTGATCAGCATTTCAGGAAGAAAACAGAGAGAATGCAACGAAAAGATTTTCAGCTGATTTCCATGAGCCTGGGTTTCTCACATGAGACACAGGCCAGTCCCTTTGCTAACCTCTCATTCGGTGCTTGCGACAGTCACCTCTTCAGTTTCACTGTAGCCACATACCCTCCAGCAGACCTTAGGACTTACTCATCTTGCATAACTGAAACTTTATTCCTGCTGATTAGCAATCCCCCATTTGGCCTTCCCTGGTAACCACAACTGTGCTTTCTGCTTCTGTAAGTTTGACTATTTTAGATACCTTATGTAAGTGGAATTATGCAGTATTTATCTTTCTGTGACTGGCTTATTTTACTTTGCATCATGTCTTCAAGGTTCATGTTGTCACACATTGCAGGATTTTCTTCTTTCTTAAGGTGGAATAACATATTCTTGTATGTGTATACCACATGTTCTTTGCCTGTTCAGGCACTGGTGAACATTTACGTTATTTATACATCTCATTCTTGTGAATAGTCAGGAAGTGACAATGTTTCTTTCACGTGCTAATTTAAATTATTTTTGATAAATATTTAGAAGTGGGGTTGCTAAATCAAAGTACTATGTTTAATTTTTTGAGGTACCTTTATACTGTTTTCAAAGCTGCAACACTTCCACCAACTGTGTATAAGGATTCAAATTTCTGCACATTATTGCCAACATATTGTCTTTTGTTTTTTTAATAGCTGTACTAACAGGTGTGATGTGATACATCATAGTGATTTTGATTTGAAATTCCTGAATGATTAATGTTGAGTATCTTCCCATATATCTGCTGGCCACTTGTACGTCATCTTTGGAGATAGGTCTATCTCCTCTGCCCATATTTTATTTGGGTTAATATTTTTGCTATTGTGCATAGCAGTTCCTTTTATTCTCCCATTCTGTAGTCTTTTTATTTGTTTGTTTCCTTTGCTCTGCAGAAAGATTTTAGTTTGATGTGGCTCCGTTTGTCTATTTTTTTCTCTCTTTTTTTTTTTTTTTTTTTTAATTTGGCCGGGGTTGGGTTTGAACCCGCAACCTCCGGCATATGGGACCGGCGCCCTACCCGCTGAGCCACAGGCACCGCCCCGTTTGTCTATTTTTTGTTGCTCATACATTAGGTGTCCTATCTATGAAATCATTACCAAGGCCAATGTCATAAAACTTTCCCCTGTGTTTTTTTCTAGGGGAGTTTCACAGTTTCGGGTCTTACATTTGAGTCTTTAACCCGTTTCCTATTGATTTGTGCATATGAAGTAAAAAAAAGTTCAATTTCATTCTTTCCCATGTAGATACTCAGTTCTCCCATCTCCTTTTGTTGAAGAGGCGATCTTTCCACACTGTGTTATCTGGCATCCTCCTTGAAGATCAGTCAACTATATAGACACCTGGGTTTATTTCTGAGCTCTCTACTTTGTTCCATTTGTTTGTATGTCTGCTTTAATGTCCATACCTTACTGTTTTAATTACTGTGGCTTTGTAACATATTTTGAAATCAGGAGTATGATGCCTTCAGCTTTGTTCTCCTTTCATAAGATTGTTTTGGGTATTTAAGGTTTTTTATGCTTACACATGAATTTTAGAATTCGTGTCTTTTTCTAGCCATTGTTGAAATTGGGGTATTTAAGTCCCCATCTATTATTGTATTACTATTTCCCTTTTCTGTCCTATCAAAGTCTGCTTCACATGTTTATGTGCTATGTTGATGGATGCGTACATATTTATAATTGTTATATCTTCCTGGTTAATCGATCCTTTTATCATTACACAGTATTCTTTTTTTGTCTCTTTAGAATTTTTGACTTTTCTGTAAAATAAGCCACTGGGATTTTGATAGGAATTGCTATAGATTGCCATATTGAGTAGTATGATCATTTTATTTTAATTTTTTAGTATGGACATTTTATTAAAAGTCTTTCTATTCCATAACATGATTATGTATTTTTTTGTATCTTCTTTAATTTCTTTCATTCATGTTTTATAGTTGTTAGTGTTCAAGTATTTCACCTCTATTTCTAAGTTATTTCTTTTAATGTTGTTATAAATGTTAATTTCCCCCTAATTTCCTTTTCATATAGTTTGTTGGTAGCATACAGAAAAGCAAATGATTTTTGTTATGTTAATTTTGTATTCTGAAACTTTACTAAATCTATTAGTTATAACACACATTGGGAGGAATCTTTAGGATTTTCTACATGTAAAATAATGTCATTTTCAAACAGAGACATTTGATTTCTTCCTTTATGATATGTATGACTTCTTTGATATGTATGACTTTCACTACTAGGTTGAATAGAAGTAGCAAGAGTGGGCATCCTTGCCTTTGCTTTACAGAGGAAACATCTCAGTTCTTCCCATAGTGTTTGATGTTAGCCATAGGATTTTCATATATGGTCTTTGTTATGTTGAGTAATTTTCTTCTACTCCTAGTGCGCTAAGAGTTCTTATCATGAAATGGTTTTGAATTTTGTTGAATGCTTTTTCTGTATTGATGCAGAAAAATTATATTCTAGTTCCTTGAGGTATAAAGATAAGTTATTTGAGATTACTTTTCCTTTTGTAATGTAAGCATTAATGGCTATAAACCTAGTAAGCTTTTGCTGCATCTCCTAAGTTTTGGCATGTTGTATTTTCATTTGCCTTGAAATATTATCTGATATATATATATATATTTTTTTTTTATTTCTTCTTTGACTCATTGATTGCTGAAAATGTAGCATGTAATCAATCCTGGAGAATGTTAAATGTGTGCTTCAGAATAATGTATGTTCTGTTGTTGGATAGAATGTTCTTTCAGGTCTGTTAGAGCTATTTGGTCTGTAGTATTGTTCAAGCCCATCCTTTCTGTTGTATTTTTTGGATGGGTTTTCTATCCATTGTTAGAAGTAAGGTATTTAAGTCCCCTTCTTTTATTGTATTACTATTTCCCTTTTCTGTCCTATCAATGTCTGCTTCACAGGTTTATGTGCTATGTTGATGGATGCATGTATATTTATAATTGTTTTTATCTTCCTGGTGAGTTGATCCTTTTACCATTACACAGAATTCTTTTTTTGTCTCTTATAATGATTCTTAATTTGAAATCTATTATGTCTTATATAACTATCTCAGCCCCATTTGCTTTGGGTTCCATTTGCATGATGTATCTTTTCCTAACCCTTAATGTCCAGCCAATGTGTATGCTTAAAGCTAAAATCTAAAATTGAGGTGTCTGTAAACAGAGTATCACTTGACCTTGTTTTGTCATCCATTGAGAAATTACAACTTTGGATTGGGGAGATCAACATATTTACATTCTATGTAATTATTGATAGGAAGGGATTTACAATTGCCATTTTGTTGATTGTTTTCTGTGTATCTTGTATTTATTTCCCCCCTTTTCCTCTCTAGATGTCTTTCTTTGTGTTTCATTGATTTTATTGTAATAATATACTTTTATTCTTTTCTAGTTTCCTTTTTTGTATTATTACAGGTATTTTCTTCATGGTCGTAATGTCATTACAAAAAACAGCAGTTCATCATAAGGTGACAATTTCATTATTTTAATTGTTTAAATTATTTTTAATTATTATGGGCACCTGAAAGTTGTATATCTTTATAGGGTACATGTGATATTTTGATTCAGGCATACAATATGAATTAATCAGATCAGAGTAATTGGCGAATGTCTTAGGAACATTCCAATTCCACTCTTTTAGTTATTTTAAAGTATACCCTAACTTACTGCAGCTTGTAGTCATTTTGTTGTGCTATCAAATATCGTTCACTCTGTCTATCTCTTTACACCAATTAACTGCCCCCACTTTATTAACCCTCCCTGATACCCATCCAGCCTCTGGTAACCATTGTTCCATTCTCTGTCTTCAGGAGACCAAGTATTTTTAATACTTAACCCTCACATATGAGTGGGGACATGTGATATTTATCTTTCTGTGTTTGGCTTATTGCACTTAACGTAATATCCTCCAGTATTATCCATGTTGTTGCAAATGGTAAATTTCAATCTTTTTGTGGCTATATAGTATCCCCCCCATTGTGTATGTTCACAGTTCTTTATCCATTCATCCACTGATAGGTTAATTCTAAGTCTGAGCTTTTGTGACTAGTGCTATAATAAACAGGGGAATGCATGTATCTTTTTGATATACTGAATTCCTCTCCTTTGGATATATATACTCAATAGTGGGATTTCTAGGTCAAATCGTAGCTCAATTTCAAGTTTTTTTGAGAAATATCTATACTGTTCTCCATAGGGGTTACACTAATCTACATTCCCATCAACAGTGTACAAAAGTTCCCCTTTCTCTATATCCTCACCAGCATTTCTTAATTGTCTGTTTTTTTGATAAAATCTTTTTTAACTTAAGTGAGATGATAATCTCATTGTAGTTTTGATTTATATTTTTTTGATAACCAATGATGTTGAATATTTTTTCATATACCTGCGGGCAATTTGCAAACCTTCTTTTGAGAAATATCTATTCAAATCATTTGACTATTTTATTTGTATTTTTTTCTATCAAGTTGTTGGAGCTCCTTATGTGTTATAGTTATTAATCCTTTGTCAGACAGGTAGTTTGAAAATATTTTCTCACAGTCTGTGGGCTGTATTTCACTTTGTAGATTATTTCCTTTGCTATGCAGCAGCATTTTAACTTGATGTGATCCCATCTGTCTAATTTTGCTTTGGTTGCCAGCACTTTAAGTATATTATGCAAGAAATAATTGCCCAGTCCAATGTGCTGAAGCATTTCTTCAATGTTTTATTTTAGATGTTCCATAGTTTCATGCCTTAGATTTAAGTATTTGATCTATTTTGATTTGATTTTTTGTATATGTTAAGAGATACGTGTCTAGTTTTATTCTTCTGCAAATGATATCCAGTTTTCCTACCACTACTGACTGAGACATAATGAGACTGTTCTGTCCCCACTGTATGTTCTGGGCAACTTCATGAATGTTAAGGTCAGCACAGACATGTGGACTTGTTTCTGGGTTCTATACTCTGTTCCGTTGGTCTATGTGTTTTTTTTTTTTTTTTTATGCCACTACCATGCTGTTTTAGTTACAAGAGCTCTGTAATATAATGTGACTCCTCCAATTTTGTTCTTTTTGCTCAGAATGGCTTTGGCTATTATGGGTCTTCTGTGTTTCCATATGAGTTTTAGGATTACTTTTACTATTTCTGTGAAGAATATCATTGGTATTTTGATGGGGATTGTATTGAATCCATAGACTGATTTGAGTAGTATGAACATTTCAAAAATATTTATTTTTCTAATTCATTAGCATGGATTATCTTTCCATTTTTTGAGTCCTCTTCAATTTCTTTCATCAGTGTTTTACAGTGTTCATTATATGAATCTTTCATTTCTTTGCTTATGTTTATTTCTAAGTATTTTATTTGTAGCTATTGTAAATGGAATTGCTTTCTTTATTTCCTTTTCACATTGTTTACTGTTGGCATACAGAAATGCTACTGATTTTTTTATCTGTTGTATTGTGTACTCTAAAACTTTATTGAATTGTTTCTCTTTTTTGTGTGTGTTTGTTTTTGTTTTTTGAAGAACATGTTTTTCAAGTATACTGTGTTTGGTTAGAAGATTTAAATTACTTTGATTTACTTCCATCTGACTTTCAGCATTTCTGCTAAAAAATCCATTTATAGTCTTATGGATGTTCCCCTGTACATGGCACTTTTCTTTTGATGCTTTCAAAATTCTCACTTTTGCAAGTGTTTTGTGTTTAAGTTTTGATGATTTTATTATGATGCATCTCTGTGTGAACTTCTTTGGATCGATCTTATTAGTATCTTTTGGGCTTCTTGGATCTAGACGCCATTTTCTTCCCCATATTTGAGAAGTTTGTAACTATTATTCTTTTATAAGGTTTTGGTCCTTTCTCTCTTCTATTTTAGGACTCACATAATGCATACATTGGTCCCCAAATGGTATCCTATAAGTCACCTCATTTTCTTTATTTCTTTTTTCTGTTTGTTCCTCTGACTAGGTAATTTTAAATTACTTTTCTTTGGGTTTACTTATTCTTTCTACTGTTTGGCCAGAGTTGCTGTGGAATCTGTATTTTGAGTTTTTCATTTCAGATTTTGTATTTTTCTACACTGTGATTTCTCTATAGTTTTTCTTAACATTTTCGACCTCTTCATTGAAATTTTCACCATTTATCTCCTGTTCTTCTGAGTTCACTGAACATTGTTATAACAAATATTTTTAATTCTCTAGCAATGAGGTTAATACATTTCCATTACAGTAGAGATGGTTTCTTCAGTTTTATCTTGTTTCTTTTTCTTAGTTTTATTTTCCTTTTTTTTTTTTTCATTTTTCCTGACTTAGAGATGGTGTCTGTGCATCCTCCAATATTCCAGGATTAGTCTTTTGTAGGAGACTCTCACACACCAGCCAAGCCAGGGATTCTGTAGGCCTCTGAAGTGTTCATTCTAATCCAAACTACCACCTTTTCTTAGTGGCTCACAGGCCTATAGTGCATGCAAAATGCTGTTAGTTTTCCTAGACAGGTGAGAGAAATGTTAGTCACCTGCACAGCCACAATCTTTTTTTGTGGCTATGTAATATTCCTTTGGAAAAACTGGAAAATGTGACATATAGTTTAACCTTTTCTCTCCCATGGGGGCTGGGGGTTTTTTCCCCCACTTGCTTAGCGCTGAGCAAAAGAGAGGATTTATAGTGAATGTCCACACACTGCTTCACATTCTCATCTTTGTTCTGCGTAACCCTCAGGGGTCTAGCATATGCCAGGTCAAGATGAGCAAGAGAGAATTCAATTCTTCAGGTAACCCCTGGAAAATCTGGGACACTGGATGCATGATCCAAATTCCCTGCTTCCCAGAGAGAAGACAGGAGGTGGTGCTTCTGCCGGCGCACCAGGGCTGAGCCAGGGCAAAGGGCTGTGGTACGTTCCCACGCTGGTTAAGACATGATCATAGTTCTCTTTAGTCTCTAGGGATTTAACACATGCCAGGTCACATCAGGTGATATGTTTTTAAGAGGGAACAATATTGAAAAATCTGAATGGTGACAGTTTCATGCCAGTGTTGAGGTGAGTGTGATTAAGCACTTTTATAATCGCACATTATGAAGATTTCAGTACATGAATCGAATTCAGGTTCAACCTAGCACATTGAAAGTATTTTTTAAACATCACTTAACAACAGACGAAGTTAGGACCCGTTCTTTAGGGACATGGAAAGGACTATCCACATTCACATAACCCCAGCCCGGTTTCCATCACAATACAAAGAAAAAGAGGAAAGAAAAGAAAAGAAAGGAAAAGGAAGGTGATTCAACACTATCAGGGAAGGTATCTGCCAAAGTGAGTAAGTCAAGGTAACATTTTACATTTTTACATTGTACCCAAATGATACCTTTTCTTCATCTGAAGAAAGTCTATTTCATTTGCACAAGGCTATCTGGAAGCTGCAATGATTAATACTGAACGTACTTGGTCCTGCAGCTGCCTTGCTCACAGGGAAGCGAAGAAAGAATGCTGGCTCCTGCTACACAATGAGAGGGCACAGCGACTGTGAAATTAGTGTCAGAGTAGGCCCTGGCACCATTAAAATTTAGAACAAGGCGAAGGCAGACTGTGTCATTTTCCCTGTTATGAGCTCTCAGTTTGAACTGATCAATTCTATACAAAAAAGAGAGTGTCACTGAGTTAAGCCTAAAATTCAGCTTTTAGTGCAATTTTCTCTTACTAAATTTGATACTGGATGTATTGTGATGGAGAACAAATTTACATTTGCTTTGTCCGTTAAACGGAAAGGTGAAGTCTCCTCTGTGGACAAAGCTACGAACCCACAATACAATCAAGAGCTTTAGAGTTCTCAGCCATCCAGCCTCCCTGTCTTTGACACCTGAGTATTTTTACTTCACTTCTTTATTTCCAATTTTAAAAAGAAAATGGTTTAGAATTTTTTTTTTGAACCTTCGAATTAACTTTCTGAGCATCAGAAAAATTTTAACAATTTAATTTTCTATTATATTAAAATTAGAGACTCATAATATGTTATTTTTTCTTGAAATAGCAAGGCTAATTTGGGTAATTCATTTTAGGACAGGAATAATTTGTATTGCTTTTATTAAATTTTCAACATAGGTATACAATTATTTTAATATATAGGTAGAGAGTGAAGAATATAAACAGAAATAATTCCAACTACAGCTTAGTCTAAGATACAGAATAAAGCTAATACTTTTGAAATGTCCCTGAATGCTGATTTCCAATTCCTTCCTTCTTCTCTTAGAAAGATAACCATTTTCCTAAAATTTAGGTGTAGTATTTTCTTGCTTGTATGTGTTTATATGTGTATTTACCATGTAGTATGGATTCCTCATCAGAAAATTGTTCGACAGAATGTTTTTATATTTTCTATTTCCTTTTTTATTCTTTAAAAATAAATATAATACATATTTATTTTTTGAGAATGGGTCTTGGTCTCTGGTCTGGGCTTGTCTGTAGTGGTATCATTCTAGCTCACTGCAACCTCTAATTCCTGAGCATCGAGCAATCCTTTTGGTTCAGTCTCCCAAGTGCCTGGGACTATGGGACTGTGGGTGCACCACTGTACCTGGCTAATTTTTTTATTTCTGTAGAAATGGGGTCTCACTATGTTGTTCAGGCTGGTTTCAAACTCATGGCCTCAAGCCATCCCACCTCAACCTCCCAACCTGCTAGAATTATAGGCATGAGCCATCATGCCTGGCTGACAGGATGTTTTTAATGGCAGAAATGAAATGAAAGGAGACGTATTTGATGATACGTCAGTGATCTGCTCTTTCACCAAACATCTGGCTACAAGCTGCCCACCCCGACGCACATAGCTATAGCTCGTTCACGTCCCTTGTTCTATCTCCGTTTAATACACATGACACAATTTATTCTTTGTTAATGGACATTTGAGTTGTTTTTGATTTTTGGCCACTTCAGTTTTCGACATCTCCTTTGCATGGTATGTAAAGCTGCCCTGTGTGTCCTTTCAGCTTTCTTTCTCGTTAGCCTTACCAACCACTGCCACTACCCCAGGCACTTGTTTCAACTGTAAAAAAGCACCTGTTGAGCTTGTCTTCCTTGTGAACTCTTGACTATTCAATTAGGGTTACTGAATCTGACCACGACCCTCTATCTAGGCAGGATGCTGAGGTGAGTCCTATTAGGATGCTTATCATGATTCAAGAGATGGTCCCTACAAAGGAGATGAGCTTCCCATAGAGAAAAACCACACATTTGTCTCTGTATTACTAAACCCAAGAAGACAAGAAAGACCTGAATATTCCAAGTTTCTGACTCCGACTATTCCAAGTTTCTGACTCCGCCTAATCTCCATCACACTGCCTACAATGCCAAACTTTGTTTCCAAAAAGTATCTTTTTATCATTGACACATGGCTCACATATTCCATTATGTCTTTTAAGTCAGTGAGTTCCAGTTTGTCATCTGTGGAACACTGACCCCACCTGGCTCCCCCTCCTTACTTCAAAAAAATTGTCACCAAAACTAATGGGAATTACAGCACCGCTTTCAGTAACGCACACATTAATTCCCACAACCAGCACAGACACCGATGAAAATTCCTCCTAGATGTTAGGTATGTCCAGATCATACTTTGAAAATGTTACGTACAGTGGACTCAGAATTCACATTGAAAGGGCTTTTGTGAACTGACAGATTATTCACAGGAAATATCGGTAATTTCTTTTTGTTGAAAGTTTCAAATTTTGTGAACGCAGTAAATGATATAAAATGGCAATGATCTATTTTTGAAATTTACATTAAGGCCCATCGTGGTGGCTCACACCTGTAATCCTAGCACTCTGTGAGGCCAAGGTGGGTGGACTGCCTGAGCCTAGGAGTTCAAGACCAGCCTGAGCAAGAGCAAGACCCAGTCTCTATAAAAAATAGGAAAATTAGCTGGACATTGTGGCACTATAGTCCCAGCTACTCAGAATAATGAGGCCAGGGGATCGCCTGAGCTTAGGAGTTTGAAGTTGCTAAGTTCTGTGTTGCCACAGCACTCTACACAGGGCAACAGAGTGAGACTCTGTCTCAAAAAATATATATTAATAGTCATATTTTGTTTCCCGGTTAAAATCAGTTATGCTTAAAATAGCCCCTTGAAATTTTTTTTATGAAAACATTTTATGGACATGCACAAAATCATTTTTAGTGACAGAATTCTAAATTAAAATTAAGAACAAATCCTATGTTAACACTTGCTGTCTTAGGGATGGGGGTTTTCTGAGGCATACGCCCTTGTACCACAGAGCAATGAAAATGTATTTTGACATAACACAGCCCAGGTAATGCCTGAGAAGTTGGAGAAATTGTGCCACCTATCCATCTTTGCGTTCCTAAATCCAGGATGTAGGGATTGCCCTCTTGGGCCAACTAGCCTCCAGTCTCTGAAGACCCTAAGATGCTGCTATGAGCATGACGGGCAGAAATTCAATGCCTGTGGTCTCATCAACGGGTCTGTCAGTGCTCACGCCAGCATAACAAGGAGCAGAGGTGGGAGGAGGGGGAGGCAGTGCTATTTAATATCCCTTATTATTTGGGGTAAAGGTTAAAAGCAAGGGCACACAAAGAGAAATAGCACTAAAAGGACATCTACTAGGAAAAATGTTGTTTTTTTTTAATGTTTGCTTGATACAAAGATCACAATAAGCTTTGAATTCTTTAATTTAGAAGACACAACAGTTTTAATAGAAGCATTGGTTAACTCACCCCAAAATGATGTGCTAGGTATCATTCATTGAGGAATTGTTTTATGTCTTTCCCATCTAGACCTGGCAGCAGTTTTGTATCAGCATCTAAGAGGCCCTCCAAAGCACTAAGGATACCGTGTCCCCCCAACAACATTTAGGAAAATGCAGAGCTTGACTAGATACTTCACCTTTGTATAATGAATGAACAGAGACAAATTAAAACAGTCTAAGGCTTAGAAAAACAGTATATTATTAGGAGAAAAACTGCATAGCCCAGAAAACCAAAAGAACATGTCTCTGAAAAATGGCTTCTAAACAAAATAATATCAATTAAAAAAAAAGGAAGACCTCCTACTTGAATTATGTAGAAAAACGAATTTTGTGGCATGTGAAAGACAAGTATATTAAGATGAAAAGAGAGGTTCAAGTGATGAAATAAAAGACTTCAAAGGAAATTAAAAAAAAAATAGTGATATATCAATCAGATATGTAAAAGTTAAACTGGTGGTTACTTCCCAAAATGTAGTGTAAAAAGACAAAGAGATGAAAGCAACAGTAAAAGATTATAAATACAATGGCGGAAGAGAGGAGATTCAATTTAAAGGTTACAAATATTTGGGGCGGTGCCTATAGCTCAAAGGAGTAGGGCACCGGCCCCATATACTGGAGGTGGTGGGTTCAAACCAGGCCCCGGCCAAAAACTGCAAGGAAAAAAACAAAAGGTTACAAATATTTGTGAGACAAGAAGCCGCCCTGCCCGCCAAAAAAATTAAAAAAAAAAAAAAAGTAGGAGAGGCGATAATCAAAGGAGACAGAATTCAAAACTGAAGAAACAAGTTAAGGCTACAGTTGGGAAAGGAAGAAGTTGCTTACTTTGCCCAAAGATAATAAATCCTCTATCCAGACTGTCCTGAGCCCTTTCTTTAGAATTTTAATGATAAAATATTTAGAAGCCCAAATGAAACGGCATTATGGAAACCCTAAACAAAATGTACCAATTTCAGACTTCTCATAATACTAAGTCTCCATAACATACACACCAATCTCTAGATTTTAGAGATATGTGGCTGATTATTGTGTGGGAAATTACGTACCCGGCTGAACGCTCCTTGGCGTATTATGGTCAGGCTAACACGTGCATATTTCTAGGAAAATTTCTTAAATAATTACCCCCAAATAAGAAAGATTCATTAATATCAAATTTTAAGTAAAAATAATTTCTAAACATATGATTACAAAATGACGTAAAATCAAGGTCTATTTTTTTTTTTTTTTGTAGAGACAGAGTCTCACTTTATTGCCCTCGGTAGAGTGCCGTGGCCTCACACAGCTCACAGCAACCTCCAACTCCTGGGCTTAAGCGATTCTCCTGCCTCAGCCTCCCGAGTAGCTGGGACTACAGGCGCCCGCCACAACGCCTGGCTATTTTTTGGTTGCAGTTCAACCGGGGCCGGGTTTGAACCCGCCACCCTCGGTATATGGGGCCGGCGCCTTACTGACTGAGCTACAGGCGCCGCCCCAAGGTCTATTTTTTTTCATGAAAGAAATATATAGTAAAAAAGAAAATGCTAAATTCAGTCAATGACTCAGAATTTAATTTATGTATAATATAAACTTGAATGAGGGAACTTCACAAGGATCAGACATTATTTATTTATGGCATATATGGGAAAATCTGCTTTGGTTATTTTGTTGATCATTGAGAAATGTGTCTTTGGCGTTATTTGCTAAACTCCCATGAACTTATCCCAAAAGTCACAGAAGAAATGGACATTTATTCTGTAACATTTAAACTAACAATATTCTATTCCAACAAAGTGCCAAAAAGAAGAGAAAGCAGGCATGAGGCAAAATTCTTACACAAAACATTTGGAACATCCCTAAAGAAATGAGGGTTTCAAGAATTTAACCAGGTACATACCCTCCTTTTTACATTATTAACTGAAGAAAAAATGGGTCCCCTTTAGAGACTTATAAAGATTAGGAAACAGAAGTCAGAAGAAGTGGTATCAAGACGGTAAGGTGTATGCTAATGACGTTCCATGCAACTGTCACGAAACCTTCTGCGTTTGATGAGAGGAAGGGGCAGAAGGACTCACAGGTGCTGCTTTCCCAGGCACTTTCCTTCAAAAGCTCTAGATAACTTTGTCAAAATACTCTCACAACAAGCAGATGTCATCATTCTCTGGCCCTCCAGGAAGTTAACAAGCAAAACACCTTGAGCATCCCCAGCAAATGTGGTCGTGACCTTTGCGTCTGGCTGGACCACGTCCACCTCTTGTTAGCTGTTGCTTTGCTCATGCTTTAGCTCCAGGATACGCTGGTAAAGCTGTTTTCTATCTTGTAATTCTTCAAAGAAATGCTTCAGGATCTTGGTCCCACTGCAGCGTTTCCATTGAAAGTTCTGTTTCTGTCTGCCAAATATTTAGAAATAAATTTAATTATAATTAAGCACTTCTTACTAAAACTACATAAATTTAACATCTAATTTAGCATCTAACTAATCTGGCGGCAACAGTTTTGACCCTTGTGAAGTGGCAAATTTGCCGCACTTTAACTTCCCAGCCAGAGTTGTGTAATCTGAACCAGCTGAGATGTCTCTGGTGTTGGCGACTGTTTCAAGATTACCCTCCCTTCTCCCTCTCAAACTATTGGGAGCAGTCTGCACCTGTGACCATCTTCAACTGTCTCAACCCTTCTTACAAGGAGTTGCCCACTTGTGAACTGCTGATTTCTCTGGGACATGGTCTCCATAATCTTTTTATTTATGAAACACCAGTGGTTTCATCATCCTGTCCGCCTGGCCTCCCCCAAGCTTCACCATAAATTTGATGTTACTTCTTGCTTCCAGTTCGACAGAAAGCCTGCTGCTCTGATAGGGCTCTTTTCAATCTAATGTCTTATGTTTCCTAATACCTCAAACTAGATCCTGTTCAGACATCTTATTACAAGTTAATATGAGTTTACTGAGTATATTTCAGTGAAAAAAAAATAGGCATAGTTTTTTTATGATATGCATTTTTCATGTACTTTTTGAGTAGTCCTATTAGGCACTAAAACATTTAATTTAATGTCAGTAAAAAATGAGGATGCAAAATTGAATTATAATATGATTCTATGTCTAAAAGAAAAATATTAGAAACCTAAAAACGAGTGGTTATTTCTGAATAGTGTTCTTATCAATTTTGTCATTTTTTAAATATTATTCCAATGTTACTTTTAGACATAGGTTATACCTATGATGGACATTTACTTTCTAATCTTGGGACTGAATCATTGATTAATCCCGATTCTAATGCTTTCTAGCATTCTATATCCATATTATATATGTATATAATATGTATATATGTATATATTATGTATATTCAAATACACACTCTCTTAGTTTCTATCTACTAATGAATGTAATATATATTTACAATACGTATAGTTTGGCTTCCAACTCTTTCATTCTTACATTTTTTAAATTCTTTTATTTTTTTGAGAAAAGCAACCATATTCTCCGTTCTGGAAAGACTGAGATTTTGAGGGGGCCTATCTGGATGAAATTGTACATTAATATTGTTTTGTACACTGTGAATAAGTTTAACACATTCATGAACAGCAACTAAAAATGCTTCATTACAAAAATACTCCACTTGGTAGAAGTTTCTTTCTAATAAACTCTAGAAGGTAAAATGTTAAATAATTATCTTTTAAAAATATTGCTGTCTGTGAGCTCTGAAGGGATATGGCATGAGGATAGAATGACATTATGGTTGCTAAAGTAGCTGACGTAAATTTGCTCTGAGAAAGAGAGGGTCAAAACATCATCCCATTCATTCGTTTATTAAAGTGATGGGCAGAAAGCCACGTCATCTGGGCAGCCTCTCTGAATCCTGAGCAGTCATAAACAGAGTTAATCCTCTAATCAGTAAACATAAAACCTCAGGGCCATGACTCACAGAAGGTGTAAAAATACGGAAACCGGGGGTTGTCAGAAAGTGAATAGATTGAGGGGCGAAATCAATGCCTCTTGGTCATCAAGTTACAAGTGTTTTAAGAGGAGAGTGGTGTTCAGGGACAAAGGGGAACATGGCAAAACATGAGGTTCAAGTTTTACATTAATTAGCGTCTGTGGAAAATGAGCAAGTACGCTATTTGCATTTCTGAAATGTAAGTTAGGATCCGTTCACAGGACACCCAATGACTGAATAGGTCTCCCTTACAGGGATGGATGGGAATCTGTGGGAAGTTTTTGTTTCTGATTTGCCTGTGTCTGTGTCTGGTGCGTCCCTTTCCTTCCGTTACTCCTTTCCAGCTGGAGACACGGACACGATACCATCTCCGATTCTAACTTAAGGAAGGAGAAGAGTCTGGCTGTGATGACCGGGGCATCCACAGCTGTGGCTGTGCAAGATGTGTGGCGTGGAGTGGGGAAACTCTGAGTTTGTTAGCGGCCACAGGCGCAGTACAGCCCTTATCAGTTATAATTTCAAAGCAGCCTTCTACACACCCCCTCCTCTCCCACCCTTCCAGCCTCTTCCTCTCTCCCTTCTGTCTCCACGGCTGTACATAAGGGAAAGCTCTCCATCTCCTATTTACTTTTTGTTTTTGTTGTTTTGTTTTTTTGAGTCAGGGTCTCACTCCATTGCCTGGGGCTAGAGTGTGGCAGTGTCATCGTAGCTCACTGCAACCTCAACCTCAGGTGAGTCTCCTGCCTCAGCCTCCCAAGTAGCTGGACCACAGGTGCCTGCTGCCGCTCCTGGATAATTTTTTATCTCTTTGTAGAGACGGGGTCTTGCCACGTTGCTTGGGCTGTCCATCTTTATTTTTGACATTACCAGGAGAACTAGAGAAGGTATAAATGTGTCTGTGGTGGGGGGGGGGGGAGGCTGCATCATTTCCCGGGGCTCCTTATGTAAACATGGATAGACACTCATGGAACACGAGTAAAACCCAAACGTTAACTAATTCATTCGTTTACTGAAAATAAATACATAACGCTTCTGTCAGAGAGGCCTGGCGGGTGCAGAAACACAGGATACTTTTGTCTTTGCCCTTAAATGATGGAAGAGATTAATGAAAACGAAGATAATACATAATTGTGGTGTGCATGATAAGTATTGTTCTACACAGCAATTAAGGCAAAAATCGTGACCAGCAGATACCAATGACGGTAATTAGCATTGCTTTCACACAAACAAACATACAATTTACTGCTTAAAAAACAAACCTTTCCTGGTATAAATGAACCTTAGTATTCATTTGGACACCATCTACTCACAGAGTGAGTCTGTTGTCATTGTCACCTGTGTCTACACGTCAGCTCCTCATCTGTGTGAACAAAAGCCCCAGAGCTGAGACTCCAACAGTCTCTGTCTCCCTCACTTCCAAGCAACTACAAGGGTAGTGAAGAAGCCCTGAAACCCTCCAGGCAGCTTCGGTGCATCCAGGGTGATCTCGGGGAGCATATTCATTTTTCTCTGTTTATTATGCTTCTCGCGTCTCAGTTTCTGTGGCACCGAGGTCACAAAGCTTATGATATTTGTGATGCAAGAGGTGGTGTCAGCTCCTTCCACAGATCAGAAGAAGGCGTAGGCAAGCAGAGGACAAAATAATGAGAAAAGTATGACTGATACCTGCAAATCTGTGGCAGAGGAAGCGTGCAAATAAGTCATAGTCAACTGAAAAGTGCTGGGAGACAGGCGCGAGCAGGAAGAAGTACACAGGAAAAATGTGAGAGCTGGCACGGAGGATGGTTCCAGAAAGTCACCCAGGCATATCATTACAACTCAGGCTCCTGAGCCCCTGCCCAAGGGATATGCCTGTTGCAAGGGCCCCGGCACCCCAGTGCAGTCAGCGATGTCTTTGGGGAGCATCAGGCAAGAGGCAGATCACCCGTCACAGGGATGCAGGATTCCACCACTCAGGGCTCTAGACAGGGAGCCCCCTATTCTCTCGGCCCAGGTGAGCTCAGAAGTCAGACCCCCATTTCTAGGCACAAGCAGACTGTCTTCTTCAGAACACACCCTCTCGGCTCTGATAAGATCATGAACAAAGCAGCCTGTGATGGTTTTTTGGGTGGTTCCACCTTGGGATACGATCACACACCCTGATCCCTTCTCAGGGACAAAGACTGTAAGGGACCAACTGTCCGCCATGTGTAATCCTCTAGACCTAAGACCCCTGGATAAAAGAGCCCACCTGGAGACTCCGGAGGGAGTTCTTCAGTTCTTTCCCCCTTCCAGAAGCTCTGGTGCTTTTTACTTCTTCTGTATTCCTTTCTAACTTTTAATAAAAGTCCTATCTTACCACTGATCTGTGGTCCGTGGGTTCATTCTTCAAATCCCTGAGACCAAGGACCTACTGAAGAGCGAAATTCCGGTATCAACAGGGTTCAGGGAGTTGAGGGTGGCCTCAGCTTCCAGGCCTGCAACAAACAGCAGCTCCCCTCTCAGCTCCGTAGCTTGCGTTTAGTAGCTCCCAGGAACAGTCAGCCTGTAACCGGTTTGGCTGGGTTTGTCTTCTGCAGGAAGACACTGGGATGCCTGGAGTGAGGATGGGCAAGGTATTTTATTTCTTCTCCGCTTATTCTCACCCACTGCACAAAAAGGTTATAGAAATATTCCCTAGACTGTATTTACATGTTCAAAATATTGATTTATGATTTTAAGGTTAAAATCAATTCCCTCCAATTCTCCATGGCCTGCTGAGGCATGGAGTTCCATTAAGAAGGAAATACTTTTTAATTCTATTTTCCATTTCTATGATTAAGGTTAAAAAGCCTAAAATGCAAATACCTAGGGAAGGGATTTACACTCAGAAGTTATTTAATGTCTGTGTGATGGATTTAGAGCCTGTCCTGGTCACAGGGGCTATTACGAGAGGGAGGCTCTGTGCTGGCAGGGGGACTGGGTCAGTCCAAAGAGGGAGAAGTTAGAGACTGGTGGACGCCAAGGACAAGAAATGCTTCCTAAACTTTTCTTAAGGCAGCACAGGAAAAGCGCTGCTTCAGTGAGGGCGTAAAAGGAGCTGCTTTGGGGCTGAACCATAGGAGGAACCAAGGCCTCAAGGTTTGCTCGTTTGTTTTTTTCCATCAGAGTCATGAAGGGAAGCCCCAGGCAAGCCTGTAATCGTAAATGCCCAAGATACCGGAGTAGTGATGGTCCTAGGTAAGGTCAAATAAACAAGCAAACAGAAAGATCTAAGTCCAAAATACAAGAGCAAGTGAGAAATAACCTTCCCAAGTAACAGGTTTTCTGAACATTAGAGTATCCCCCGAACAAGTGAATCTCTTAGAAGTTCCCCAGCTATGAATCAGTAGAAGAGGGAAAAGGTAAATACACCAGACATGTGGGAATACCTCTAAAGCTTACGATCCATTTTAATATTTAAGTTTAGCTACCCAGTTTGCACAGAGGTGTTTATAAAGAAAGTCTTCTTTCTATTGTTGTATCTGTTACTATAATTCTTATTCTTCCATGGAGGGTAATACCACACTTCCCAGATTTCAAAACACAATTTAGAATACATCGCCAGTTTTAGGATGTGTGGAGTGAGGAAAAAAACAATAGCCTTTGACACACAAAATTTCACAGGTGCACGGATGTACCAGAAAGATCAACGCATCTGAGAGAAGTCGCACACTTCCCCCCATCAGCCGAGACTGCACAAGCATCTCTCCTGCTGTCATCCCTGTCCAGCTGCACAGGGACACAGAGCCCAGAGGTGACATGATGGTGTGGTGGCACCTGCAAGAACTGTAAGAAATGGAGAGATATTTAATGGACACTTGGGTGTCAGCCTTGCCTTTCCAAACCTAGTGAACAACAATGGTTGTCATTGCTGCCTAAGCAAAGCCCATTATGAAAATCTCTCACAGAGGAAAAACAGCCCTGCTGCCGGTTAAACGGAAAAAGAGAGGTATTTCAAAATAATATCTATGAAACATGTTCATCCTCCATCCACAGCCCTGTCTAGAAATCCTAGTGATTCGAGAACTTTTTTTTTATTTCTTGTACATGGAAGAACCCTCTATAGTTAACTTTTCCAAGACAAGATGGGGTTGCTTCCTGGACCCGCCTCCACCAACATGAAAAAACCTTCCCGTGCACAGAAGAAAAAAGCTCAGCCGGCAATGTCTGGTTTGTCACGTGGGAACGCACACCCGTGTTCTGAGATTAATTGGGAAACAGAAACATTTTGTTAAAGCTTTACCATTAATCCTTCAGAAATGTAGGGATTTTGCTTCCTATAGTCAGCCCATGATGCTTTTTTAAATCCTACAATTCTACATGCGGTGATGATCAAAGTGGCCCAGTCCCTCCTCCATCCTGAAGAGGCAGAATGAGCCTCTTCATCTCCGGCTGTGGAGCTCAGACCAGCCTCGAGCTTCACCCTCTACGGTCAGGTATTTCCAGAGGGACCAGTTAGCTGATTTCACTGGTAAAGATCATTTCATCTTATCAATTGGTACCTCCATTTCAGTTCAGAGTTTTCACCTTCAATTTCCAAATGAAAGTAATAACTCAATGGCTTTTGTATAGTGACTGTTTTCAAAGGATCATGCACAGCAGTGGTGGTAAGGAACATGGTAGGTCACGTGAAATGGCTGAGGAAAAGGTCCCGTCTACCCCTTTGACTTCGTGTATTTCACTGTCGGGTATGAAGATTTTAGGTTAAGTATCTCATTCATCCATAAACACAATGGTTAGTATCACCCAAAATGGATCCTCTGTTGAAAAATGTTAGGAGTTTACAGAGTAAGGTAAACTACACCCCGTAAGTGAATTGCAGGACCAGGGTCTGTGACTGTTTGCGCGTGGCCGTCTCTCCCTAATGTTTCCGAGTCATCTGTGGTTCCGCCTGAGAGCTGGGGAGTGGCCTGATATTGGATTCATGTCTTTTGTTCCTTTAACCCGCATTCCTCTGTCACCCTTGTTGGGACTTTAGACACTGGATAGGCCCTAAACAGTAACACACCCTTTCCTGTCGTAAGCAATGCGGACACCAGCGTGGGCCACAGTGAGAGCCGATCCAGAGTCCCCAGATCTTGTCTGTCTGAGATGTGCAGGGAAGACGACCTTATCATGGCTGGGGTGAAGCAGCCCTCTCCTTACGGTGAGGACCATGCACAGATGAATAGTGGGACGGTTTTCCCTGTGAAAATAGCAAGTTTCCTTGTCAGTGTGTCAGGAGGCACAGGTCTCATCAGGAAATCGGATACATACAGAATTTCCTTCTTGGATCAAGAAGGAGGAGGGTAAATTATTAGACAGAGGATGTCCCTGTTTTGTCCCCGCTATGCACATGAACACATTCCTGAGTTGGTGTCACTGCTGTAAAGCCACTGTGACCCAGCTGGCTGGGGGTGAACGCCATGTCCCTGAGCATGTATCTCAGAGGACCAGCTGACAACTGGGTCCCTTGTTCCCTGGCTTCAGTTCTTAATTACAGTCTATACCCTAGTTTTATTTGATTGAATAGTTCTTCATCTACTTAATGCTTCATTTATTCATTCAATAATGAACCGTCCAGCATCTATTATTTGCCAGACAAGCCAATAGTTGGTTGGGCATACAATTATACAGCTTTCAAGGCAGTAGAAACTTAAGGTAAAATATAATGGCAGTGTACGTTGTGAAGAAGAGACTACCAAGTGACTTATAAGAAGTGGAGTGATGTTTCTGGGGAAGCTCTGAGAATGACAAAGAGGGAAGGCCATAAAGACATACACGATATTAGAACAAAGGATGGGAAGGGGCCAGACACAGTGGCTCATGTCTGTGATCCCAGAATTCTGGGACCCAAGGCAGGACCTCTGGAGGTCAGGAGTTGGAAACCAGCCTGAGTAAGCATCAGACCCCATCTCTGATCTCTGCAAGAAATAGAAAAATTAGCAAGGCGTGGTAGCAAGCACCTGTAGTCCCAAACTACTTGGAAAGCTGAGGCAGGAGAACGGCTGGAAGCCCAGGTGTTTGAGGCTACAGTGAGCTATGATGATACCACTGCCCTCGGCCAGGGTGACAGAGGGAGAGAAACTGTCTTAAAAATAAAATAAAAAAAGAACAAAGGATTGGAAGGAGATTTGTTGTCAAATCCCCAAGAAGGTGGATATTCTACACTTAGGGCATAGCTTAAGAAAAAATACATTCATACAAAATTTGGGTCATTTAGAAGGGCAATGACATTAGAAGGGAAATAACATAGAGAGGACAGTGACAGAAAGTGGTAGTTGTCTGACATTGGTCTTGGTGTCTCAGGCTAAAAAATATACAATGAACACTTAGATGTCAAACAAGAGCAACGATTGTAGTATGCTGCGTTTTAGGAGAATTAAATAGGTTAACGCACAAAGGTGTTTATTTAATGTATATTTTTGAAAAACCTACTTTTCTGTCTCATTCAGAAGGACAATACTGAGAAAATGTCAGAGAATCCAGGCTCCCCTAACTGTCGTTCCCCCATCCTTAACTTCAACCTGACAGTGAGACCGGGCCGAGAAGTTGGAGACAGTGATAGATTCGTATCTGAGAGTGACTCGAAGCCAGGGGTCTGGGTGAGATTATTCAGGGATGGAGTTTAGTGCAGAAAAGGAGATCAAGAAAACAATAGGAGAAACGCTGACGTTTTCAAAGTGGGAGAGAGAAGAGGCAGGGAAGGAGGCAGGTGACCCCTGGGTGGTGAGGCCCGAAAGGTGAAAAGAGGGGTCTGAGCAAGAAAACCTGCCGAGATCAGTGCTGCCGAGAGGCTGAGGAGGCTGAGAGTTGAAAACGCACTGTTGGGCTTGATAATCTACATGGAGCTGGTGACCCTGACAAGGGTTGGAGTGATATTGACAAGAGCCACCAGGAATAAAACACAGTAGTTGAAATAGACCATGGGGGGAAGACGGGAAAACAGCGAGTACAAACCCCTCTCTGGCTGTTTGCTGTCAGGGGAGCAGCGCTTTCCAGAGGTCACGGGAAGGTGGTCGCGCTCCTTGGGGCAGGTGGACCTCAGCGCGGTGCCCAGCACGCAGCTGGCAGTGACCACGCTTGGTAGCAGCAAGGCCGTTGCTGTAGGAGCAAAGTCCACTGGTCTCAAGGAGCTGGGGCTCAATGTGCAAGCTGAAGATTTGGCTTTGCGGGAAGCAGAGGGTGCAGTTACCGCCACGGAAGGGAGGCAGAGTTAAGTCCAGATGGAAGGTAGTTGGTGGGTCGGCTGGTGGGAAAACGAGGTCCTCCTCTTCTTGTTCAATGTTTAATCTAAGGAGGTACTAAAACATTCGCTGTGAGAGCCAAGGAGGGAAATGAGCACACACAGTGTAGTCAGGAGGAATGCTCCCAGGCACATAGCAGCCCTCTGTGAAACCCAGATACAGTTCCTGGAAAACAGTGGAGCAGATGGGACCAGCCTGCCAGGCAGCCTCCAGAGAAAAGAGATGGAGATACACCGGGGGAGCTCTTTTTAAGTAAAGGCTGACAATGAGCCGGAGGCTGATTTGCCATCTGCCAACAGGCTCTGCTGTGACGAACCAAAGGGCAAACTTTCCAGGTCTGCAGAAGGTGAGCTACTGTCCCCAGAAAGGGCATGTGTGCCTGGGCACTGGCACTCAGGGGCCCCTGGGAAAAGGCCCAGAGACTGTGCTCCTAGGGCAAAAGACCAGGCCTGGGACTGCAAAGTCTGGGGTTCTAGTTCCCTCTCCTTTCTAAACTTGTAAGCGAGTTTGGGCAGAGACCCAAAAGCCTCTGAACCTCGATGCTGAGCTGTAAAACATAAGGACTTATGCTGCACTGAGCTCCTCCGTGAAGACTGCCATCAGGCCTCCGTCACCCCAGGGAGGTCCCTCTTTCTCAGCCAACAGCCTGGCCTTCCCTCTCCTCCCTTGCCGGTTGCCGGTTGCCGGGGCACATTTTAGAAAACTGGGTTGCTGAGACTCTAGAGATCAGCCAAACCAAAGCAGGCGGAGCCGTGCTGGAGGAACAACTGTTCTTGTGGTGTCATGCTAAAACAAAATGAAACACAACAAAACAGCTGAGTAGCAGGAGCTGCAAGCTTCAGAGGATGTTTCTTGAAATTAGGACAATGGCACGGGGCAGGTGCCCAGGAGAGTCCCAACAAAAGATTTCCTCCCCACGGACGACGGCAAGCTGTTCCAGGCCCAGCAGAGCAAACGGCTGAAACGTGCTCCCACCACATTCACCGGCCACTGCATACAGGACAAATTTTAGGAAAAATGGAAAATGAATGCAAATGATTTCCTCCAGAACCACCAGCACAGTGATACTGTTTAATTGACTTTTCCTATGCTGGTATCGTATTCTTTTTTTGTGGCAAAGTGTCTCAATTATCTCAGGGAGGGGAAGAAAACATGCTGAGAACTGCCCTGTGAAGCTCATCTCAGCCGGAGGATAATTTGGCTTAAGACTCTACTGTCTATACATTATTTTGTTTATGCTTTGTGTGGAGCTAGGATTAATGCTCTTCGTTATAACACGAAGAGGTGCAATTTCGGGGATCCAAAAATTGCCAGGTACTTCAAGGCACTTGAAAGCAAGAATAAAAGCAAAGGCAGACAAAACAGAAAACACTTTTCAAGTTTCTCCAGCCAGATTATTGAGGTTTTCTATGAGAAAATATATAGAACTTAATTTTCCACAACTATTTAGGAATTTTTCCTCTCATTTTTATTTTTTTTAATTTTTTACTCCCTGTCAGAAATTTCTTTTGATGCCAAGTGAAGTGTTGGAGAAGGATCAATAATTTTGAGCTTACAGCATTTTATTGATCTTTTCTCTCTCTCTCTTTTTTTTTTTTTTAATTTTTATTTGTCCAAAGAGGGAACAAATAAAACATGGGAAATAGGTTAAAATGAAGGAGTTGTGATTTTTCTTTGCTGTCCTTTTCTCCTCTCTAAAGTGTAGTTCAAATAAAAATTCTCCTGCCAAGGCAGTTAGTGATGGTGTAAATCAAAGCCTCTCCTTGCCTTGTTGGTAAAAGCAGGTGTCTGACAGTTGGGTCCAAAGAACAGGCTTTCATTACAGAGGCAACCAATGCTTTGTCAACTTCAGAAATCTCGGAGAGGGAAGAGGGTTTCAGCTTGGATTCTCCCCACTTTGTGGACCAGCTAGAGCTCAAACACATGTCAGAACTGTGAAGAGGTCAGGATGCTATTCACGTTTTATTAAGGAGAACCGCTTTATCTTCCTTGGAGATATTCAAGAGAAGAAAGGAATTGCTGACAGAATTTGGGTGTAATGGCCTTACCATTTATAAAGCTCCTTCTGTATACTCCAAAAAGCACCAAAAATATTTCACTCTTGTCATTATAGCCAAATTCCTCATACACAGACCATCATGGCCAGGAAACAGACTTCTGTCCTTTACACCTCCTGTTTCATGACCTTCAACATCTGCTTTCACTTTAGGTGCTCATGAGGTTTGCTTTGGGAATAGGCAGACTGGGACTAAGGACCAGGGGACCCAAGACCATGTTTCCTGAATGGAAAACCCTGGGCATGGGGCAGCCACAGCCAGGCGTGGATTCTCCCACCCAGCCCTGTGCTGGCTGCTCTGAGCAAGATGGCTGCTCACTGACCACCACAGGTGCAGTCTCTGGTGCCACAAATCTTTACAAGTTCTCTCTATCCCCTCAAAGGAGTACTAGAGGACTGGTTTATTTATGTATGTATGTATTTTGTAAATCCACTGTTTCTTGGGGGGTTACAATGGCACCTCTAACAAGAGCTAAAATAAAGTGCAAATAAAGAAAAATATGTACATACAAAAGATACAGTTTCTTTTCTTTTTTATCTGAGACAGAGCCTCACTCCATTGCCCTGGGTAGAGAGCTGTGGTGTTAAAGCTCACAGTAACCTCAAACTCTTGGGTTCAAGTGATCCTCCTGCCTCAGCCTCCTGAGTAGCTGGGACTACAGGTGTCTGCCACCAGGCCTGCCTAATTTTTCTATTTTATTAGAGATGGGGTCTTGCTCTTGCTCTGACCTGTCTGGATCGTCTAAGCTCAGGCAAATCCTCCTGCCTTGGACTCCCAGAGTGTTAGGATTGCAGGCATGAGCCACTGCCCCTGGCCAAGGGTAGTGTTTCAAAGGCAAACCTCGCTAGTGTTGGTTTCAGAACTGATTGGGAAGCCAACCAGATACTGTGTGGTTGTTTGAGGGGATCAGAGGTTGGGGGGAGCCGTAGAATGTGCTTCCCTGACCTGGCCCCACACAGTCTCACTGGACCACCCGGCCTTCACCTTGTACAGTGAAAAGGAACTTTTCACAGAGTCCTGAGACTCAGCATGACGCAGACCACGGTGACAGCACCTCACTCCTTCTGTCCCTGTTCTAGGGTAGCCTGTGAGACTTCCTTTTTTGTTTTGCTTTGTTTTTTCTTGAGAATGGGGTTTCGTTCTGTTGTAGTCCAGCAAGAGTGTAGATATGTCATCACAGCTCGCTGCAATGTCCAAATTTATGGGCTCAAGTGATCCTCCTGCCTCAGCCTCCCAATTACCTGGGGCTACAGGTGTGCACCCCAATACTCAGCTCATTTTTTTATGTTTTGGTGGAGACGGGCTCTCACTTTGCTGCCCAGGCTGGTCTTGAATGTCTGGGCTTAAGCAGTCTTCTGTCTCAGCCTCTCCAGGTGCTGGGATTTTGGAAGTGAACACCTCATCCAGCCAGGGAGTCCTCCCTCCTACCCTTCTAATCAAGGTTTCTCTGGGGCCTGTTTTTGACTTTTTCTTAAAACTAGTTGTTGCCTGTATGTCTGGGCACCAATAACTCTAAATCAGCATCTAAAATTAAATCCTCTAAATGACTTTGAATCTTTTGACGGTGGGCATCATTTTTAATTGGCCTTTTCTCTCACTGCCAGAGCCAAAGAGAGACGCACCTGGTCTCAGTAGCAGTGAGACACTGAAGTAAGGGACGGTGCACCATGTATGGCTTGAGCTCAAATCTTAGCCTTACTATTTGGAAACAGAAGAAGCCTCAATTTATCACCTGTAATACAGGAATGATAACATAGCCTAGTAACTGGCAAACATTTTCTTCAAGAATCTGACAACAAATATCTTAAGATTTACAGGCCAAGACATGAAATGAAGGGTATTATTTACTACTTATGTAACCATATAAAAAGTAACCATTCAAAAATGTTAAGAATGTTCTGAGCTCACAGACCATAATAATAGGCAGCTCTCCGGTTTCATGGGCCACAGTTTACTGACCTCTGAGACTCATCTCACTAGAGTGTTGTGAAAAATTAAATGTACCTGTAAAGTTAATTCTCTACATATAAGAATTTAGCAACAACACCCTTCTTCGCTGTTCAGAAAATAAAATCAACTTATAACACGGAGAGAAAAAGCCCGCCTGTCTGCTTGGGCCCATCATCCAAACTCGTCCTCTCATCTTGGTGTGTCAGGCCCAATTCCAACAGCTTTGTACTGGAGTCTTTGGTAAATACCCCTCCCTTCTCTCTCTCCCTAAGTGGCAATTTATTCCTCACTTGCATCCCTTTCTCTAAAACAAAATCCTGATGTATATTCTATGTTTATTAGGCAATGTTAAATCTGTGCTTTATTTTAAAACATAGATATGGTTTCCAGAAGACCTTTATTCACCCTTAAGACACCCTTTCTCACACACTCAATGCATCTGACAAACTCATTGCCTGGGGCACCAACAACCCATCTGAGCGTCCAGTTGTGAATTAGTCACTATAACGAGAGAAACACCTGGCAGCCTGATTAGGGAGGTGCCACCCACATACAGTAGGGGATGTTCATGAAAGTACATGAGTATGTTGGTCCCTTCCATCTAATTTACTCACATAATCTAAAATATCTGGATTTCATGACAGTGTTAAACTGTGTGACCAGTCTCACGTTCTCATGCGGACACTGTCTTCACCAGCTACTTCCAGGTGGAAAAAACTGTTTGACATCATAGGATTGAACCCCTGCCTAGGCTAATTAAAGTTCCTGGTGCTGACCTCCTGCCCCAGCTCTGAGCCTGGAGCTCGGAACTTCAGTGGTTTCTGCAAGGTTTCAGCTCTGGTTTCACCCAACAGCAAGTCTGGGACTGACTTCGAAAAGAGGGGGAATTGTACAGATGGGACATCGAGGCTCAGAAACGTGAAATAACATAACTAAGATGCAGCGAGGTTACTATGCTGATATTTAAACTCAGTTCTGTGTGGCTACAAAACCCAAATCCTATACTACGCGGGGGGCTAAGTGCCGGGCTAACCTTTTCCACTGTTAGGGGGTGAGCTGACTGGTGATGACGGAGCTGGTGTTAAGCAGATCTGAGGCGGAATGGTCAGTAGCTGAGACTGAACAGTCAGTAGTTTAGACTGAGTTGTGAATAGTGTGAAAACATGGGCTCAGCTACGGATAATCAAAGGTCCAACAGGATGAGATGAGGTTTCTGGATTTATAGTGAGACCGACATTAACATAAATTTCTACTCAGTCCCTTCAAAGCGTCATTAACTAAGTTGCTTCATCTTTCTGAGCCTCCATTTCCTTATGTATAAAATGGTAACAATTATATCAGCCTCATAATGTTATCATGCACATTAGTAATAATTTCTAAAAATCACTTTACATAATTCCTGGTACCCAGTAAATGTCTAATAAATGGTGATTACTGTCATTAGCCCATCAATTACTGAAGAGATTAAAGATAATCTCTTTACTGTCCCTGTACCCTCTGAGATTGAAGTTGGATGAGAAATTAGATCTTCCAATTTGGGATGAATTTTCTTCCACAGATCCATCCTCTGGTCCACTCAGTCTCTGGCGTGATGACCGAAAAGCTAGATTTCAGCAAGGTGTTCTTTATGCCCGAGGCTAAAAACCAGCTCGATAGGAAATGTTCCTAAAAATAGTTGAGAGAAAAAGGAAACAGTCCCCATAATATGAAGGAAGACAAGTTCTTAGGTAAGTCCACCACTTTGAATCTCTTTAAAGAGATAGTTCCTCAATGGTTTCCTATCAGGTATTCAGATGCTATATGAATACAATGAATTATTTTTACCTACATATTTTTGTTCTCATTTTTAACATCTCCAACTTGTTTCTGAGTCACGTTTAAAACCTCTATATTTTTAAAGGTGCTTTGTATTTATCTTTCTTAAATTTTAGTTTAAGATAGATAGATTCTAAGATAGATTTTAGTTTTGTTTTTAAGATTGCCTGAATAGTGAATCTTGCTTGTTCCTTGTATTTGTACCCAGGCTAGTTATGATCAGGAACAGAGGGGTCTATTCATTTAGCAGTTATTTAGTAAGCACATGTACATATATATACATATATATCTCTATAGCTGACCACCTCCCTACATTGGCCACTATTCCAGTTGACCTGATTTTCATAGTCCAGATACACACCCTGAGTACATATCAGCACCGAAGGTCTAGTTCCTTATGTCAACCACCTACATAAGGTGACCTGTTAGTTATACTCTCGTGGGTGGTCAACTTACAGTGATTCTATTGCATTTCCATTCAAAATTATATTTGCACCAAATTGTTCATTGCAGCTCAATTCATAATTGCCAAGTCATGTAAGAAGCCCAAGTGCCCATCAACCTACAAATGGATTAATAAATTATGGTACATGTATACCATGGAATACTATGCAGCATTAAAAAAAAATGGAGACTATACCTCTTTTCTGTTTACATGGATGGAGCTGGAAAATATTCTTCTTAGTAAAGTATCTCAGGAATGAAAAAAAAAAGTATTCAATGTACTCAGTACTACTGTGAAACCAATTTATAATCACTCACACTTGTATATGAAGAATGAAACACAACGATAGCCTAGGGGAGAGAGAGGGGAAGGGAGGGGGTGGGTCGATAGAGGGAGGGTTAGTAGGGAGACCACACCTGTGGAACACATTGCAAGTACAAGTTGGATCTATCAGGTGTAGAACACAAATGTCTTAACACAGTAATTGGGTAAATGAGGTGAAGGCTATGTTGATTAGTAGGATGCAAGCACTGTGTACAATGTGTACAAATAATCAACACATTGAATCCCATAATGGCATAAGTGTATTCATGATCTATGTACAAATTACTTAATTAAAAAAATTAGTTTTTCCATATTAAAAGTTATAATGGATCAAGATATAATAGACTATGCACAAAGTGCTTGGGTAGCATCACGATTATAAAATGTAGACCTTAACTGTAACTGCAGTTTGCATTCTAATTGTACAGGACCAATATAAACACATATGTAAACAATATCACATTCAAATAATAATTTTTAACAATGCTAAGAAAAACTGTCATGGAGGTTGGACATCCTTGGAGGCTCATTACCGAGATCTACTCATTTAAAGAGCGAATAAGGAGCAGACAAGGCAATTGTTCCGGCTTCTTTTTTCTTCTGCTGTAAGAGCCACACAAAAAAAAAAATTTAGGAAATAAAGCCATCCCTTCTCTCTTTGTAAAAACCTGCACTGGCCTCTCTTCCAATCAGGAAAGGGTTTCCCTTGGCAACCATATCACTTATCCTCCTTCCAGCACCACTCTGTAAATAAGTTGTTTTGAAGAGACCAACTAAAGATTATTCTTTAGCAAATGATCTACTTTGTTTCACCCCAAATTAGATGTTGACATGAGCTGTTATTTAAAAGAAATGTATTTCTTATCCATGATAACATTCTGAGAAATAGTTTGAATAATTTAAAAATATATTTACATAAGAATTACCGATGCCCTTTCCCATGGTAACTCAAAAGCCTCAACGACATCTATCTGCCTTTTAATTTTAATCCTTCAGTGTAGAGTCACCAAATATAACCTCATTCTGGCTTTCGATATAATTGAGGACAAATGGTAAAATGAAGTAGAAAACACAACCCCGTAAGTCATAGTTAAATACATATAATTAAATAGTATCTAAATAGTATGTAAAGCAGTTTTAAAAGAGAAAAAAAATAAAGTATTTCCTCCAAATCCATGGAACCCTTTTATCAGAAGCATGGTGAGACTGAAATTATCATAGGGAACGTCTTAAGTCTGGTCTAATTTATATTTAACAAAATCAGGTGAAACATGTGGAGTGTTTTAATGATTTTTAGGAAAACAGTGTTTTAACTTTAAGCATCACACGCTGCTTATCCAACACCAGTGAGCTGCAGAATTATATTTAATAACCATTGCCTTGGGTTGTTTTGTAGAACTTCTCTCTGGGAAAAATCCTGCATCAGCTACTGTTTTCTTTTCCTTTTCTGTAGTAATCTTGATGGATCAGGTACCTCCGAGGCTACCTGAAAATGGTGCTGGGTTTGCCTTCCTTTCCCAGTGTATAGAGGAGGTGGTTCTTGCAAGTATTTTCGGAACATGTGAGCAATTCCTTTCTTTTCTGTAGCTCCTTTACTTCACCCACTCAGAGCTGCCCCACGACAAATATGCCCCTCGCCTCTTGAAAAGAAGAATATGCAAAAGTTATTACATGGAAGGAATGTCTGACAAGTTACCTAGAGAAAATACTTCTGCTCAACACGGGGTGTCTGAGGAGTTGCAAGATGAGTGGAACTTTTAATGCATCTGCTGAAAAGACGGCTCGCAATTAAAAAATGGCTGAGATATCATATCTCCCTGTGGCCAGGGCTTCCTTCCTTTTCAGAGTGGGGCAGACAAGTCTTTGGGTTTTCCCGAGTGCCTGTATTTCCCTGTTAATCCCTGCCAAGTCATCAGCCAGCTCACTATCTCAGTCCCTTAAAAATAGTAACTTTTTTTTTTTTTGGCTGAGCTACAGTGCCGTTATTCAATCTATACCTTCCCTCAGTTGATTTCAGTGTCAGATTGCTGTCACCATCCCTTTAAACAGAAAAGAAAGTGGTATTGGAAACAAATTATTTAGGCAAATTAGCAGCTTTCACCACTTTCGATGCTGTCCATAGCATAGACTTCTGTGGGACTTCAGGAGATCAAGAAATTGAGTTCCTCGGTGTTTTTACTTGAGACCGTTGGGGTAAGTCTGGAAAGCAGACGGCTACAGACTGACATTCTATCATTCCCAGAGGATTAGTTTGGACCTTTCTGCCAAATTTATTTCACCACACAGCAACGGGTGGGTGCCGTGCTCTGTGCGTCCAGTATTTCCCCCATCAGTTCCATCTCCGGTGTTCTCGTGAGTTCTTCATTTATTTATTCAATCAGCAAATGGGATTCTGCTCCTTCTATGTGTCAGATGTGGTACAAAGAGCTACCGATATCATGGCAACCAAAGGAGATATCCACGCAAACCTCAGATTCAATGACAGTAAGTGACAGAGATCAAACTATGTGAACAATTATAACCTTGTGCCATGCTTATAAAAGAAGCTTAAAATGGTACTTTAAAAATGTTTTTGTTAATAGACACAGGTCAATGGAGTAGAACAGAGAACACAGAAATAGACTCAGACGGATACAGGGGACTGATCTCGGACAAAGGAGCAAAGGCAATTCAATGGAGAAAAGATAATCTTTTCAACAAATGGCACTGGAATAACTGGATATCCATATGCCCAAAAAAAAAAAAAAAGATCTGGAGATAGACTGTGAATCTTTCACAAAAATTAACTGTTATGGTTAGTTTTATCTGTCAGCTTGAGTGGGCTAAGGGATTCCCAGAGAAGCAGTGGAACATTTCTGGGTGTGTCTGCAAGGATGTTCCAGAGGAGATTGGTATGTGAGTTGACAGACTGAGTGAAGGTCGTCCTCAGCCACGTGTGCAGGGATCACCCAGTCCCTCCAGAGCCTAAGAAGAGTGCAGAAAAGCAACGGGAGGGTACAGGACCTCGGAGGAGGGACACCGTCTTCTCCTGGCCTTAGTCACTGGTGCTCCTGGTTCCAGACCTTCAGACCTGTCCCAGGACTTAACAATACTGCCATCTCCCCTGCCCATTCTCAGGCCTTTAAACTCTGAGTGAATGAGGCCACAGCTTTCTCCCTTCTCCACCCTGCAGACAGCAGACTGTGGAACATCTCAGCCTCCATAATCATGTAAACGACTCCTGGGATAGAACTCCTCACGTATCTGTACATCACTGTCTTTACTAATCTACCAGTTCTGTGTCTCTGCAGAAAACTGACTAATACCAATGCAAAATGAATCATACATCGAAATATAAGATGAAAAACTAACCCCTAGAATAGAATATTGCAGATAATCTAGGTGACGCTGGATATGGCAATAATTTTTTAGATCTAACACCAAAGGCAGATCCATAAAAGAAATAATCGATAAGCTGGACTTCATTAAAACTAAAAACTTATGCTCTTTCAAGACAGCCAAAAGAGACAAACCATAGACTGGAGAAAATATTTGTAGAAGAGATATCTGAAAAAGGAATTTTATCCAGAATATACAGATAAAATTCAGCAAAACAAATTGAATAACCCAACCTAAAAATGGACAAAAGACCCAAGCGGACCCCTCCCCAGGGAGCTGTGCACCCGGCAGACAAGCCTATGGGAGGTGCTAGACATGGAAAGTCGTCAGGGAATCAGCAATCACAATCCCGATGAGGTGGGCTCCACTCAGAATAGCCAAAACCCAAAATCCTGACAGCACCGAATGCTGGCGATGATGGTGTGAAACCACAGCACTCTCCTTCACTGCCTCTGGGAAGGCAAAGTGCTACCCACACCTTGGAAGACAGTTTGGCAGTTCCTTTACAAGATTAAACACACTCTTACAATACGCCCCAGCAGGTGCAGTTCCTGGTATCTACCCAAATGAGTTGGAAATTTATCACCATACAAAAACTTGCACTTGGGTGCTTGGTGTGCATGGCAGCATTATTCACAGTTGCCAAAAAACAGAGCAACCAAGATGCCCTTCAGTAGGTGAATGGATAAATAAACTATGGAACATCCAGACTGCCAAGTATTATCCAGTACTAAAAATAAATGGGCTATTAGGCCATGAAAAGACATAGGTGAACCTTAACTACAAATTACTAAGTGAATGAAGCCAGTCTGAAAAGACTACGAGTCTGACTCTGTGACATTCTGGAAAAGGCAAGGCCACGGGGAAAGTACAAAGGTCAGCTGTTGCCAGGGGTTGGGGGAGGACAAGATAGATGGATGGAGCACAGGGAGGTTTCAGGGCACTGAAGCTGCTCTGTGACAGTAGACAGGTGTCTCTGTGCATCTGTCAAAGCCTAGGACATGCATAACACGGACGGCACGCCCTGTCGTAAACCCTGAGATTTGTGGGGATGGTATGTCAGTGCAGGCTTACCAACGGTAACAGGGGCACCTCTCTAAAACATGGTGGTGAGATGGGGGGCCAGGGAGAGGCAGGAGGGGGGTATGAGAACTTCACTTTCTGATCAACTTTTCTGTGAATCTAAAATGGTTTTAAAAATGAATTCTATTTACAAAGTATGTTTGTAAATGAAGGAGCAATCCACACAGTACTATAGTCATGTGTAATCAGGACAGCACTTCCCGAGGGTGCAGTGAGGGCCTCCAAATATCCTCCCCTTCACAAAGCAACAGAAACACTGGCAAATATCATCTAATACAACTTTTTCAGAACTCAGAAGATTAACCAAAGGAATACACCAATCTGAAGAATGTTTGCTTCAGAAAAATTGTGACTTGGGCACAGAACAGGGAGCTCCAGGGTGTTTCCACCTGCCTGATTCTCATCCTTTCCTTCACCTCTGGAGCAGCCACAAGGACAGACAGCCTCATGCCTGTGGTAGCTGTGAACGCCAGCAGCTGAGAAGCTACAAGAGGAGGCAGAACGTGTTTGGAGCTCTCCAGATGTTACATTTCCAATGAATTTCCAGTATTTTACCTGTTTAGTAACTCCATGAAAGCCACATACAGGACTTGCCGGTATGTGACCAGACTCAGAGCTCACCGTGTGTGCATAACCCTATCCTAGAGCCTGTGTCAAGAAAAATAAGTGGCAATTACTTAATGTTGTGTCTGCCCGAGGCTGTACTGCTTAAGGAATAAGGAAAGGCTTACCAAAACTCTTACAAAGAAAAACCTGGAGAATGAGGTATTAATTGGAGTCTTTAAAAAGTTTTGACACATTCCTGGGGCTCTACAAGGAGGATATCCATGTGTCTGGTAACATCAAGGAAATACCCAAGAAGGCCCTAAGTTCTCACCTCTGGCTGACCTTGGGGCTCTGAATAAGTGAAAATTTAAGACTCAGGTGCAAATCTAAAAATGCCTACTAGAGCATGAAAGGTGTGTCCCAGCACATAAGGCTTATTGGATCGAGGAAATCAAGGAGGTGTTGGTCCAATTGTTACAAAGGTCACTACAAAAGTGTTGACACAGACTTATAGTCCATAATTTCACATGCCAGAAGTTTAGTGAACAGCGGCATCCTTTCTGATTCACGCATGTTGAGTAAAACATGTTCTGATTCACGTGTTGAGTGGTGGGAAGAAATCCTGGTCGGAGTCAATGGAAGGGTGTCTAGACATGTTTCTGACACTGTCATGAAACCTGGATTTGCCAGTTTGATCCAGAGAATACACATCAGTCAGCCGTATGGATTGTATTTTCCCAGTGAAAATCCACTGACAACTGGGTTATAGCTTTCATGTGAAGGTGTCAAACGGTCTATGAACCAAGTATATGGTGCCCCATGATCATACTAATGTACACAGCTATGATTTAATAAAAAATAAATAAATAAATAAAAAGAAAATCCACTGACAAAAGTGAAGGGGCCTCAAAGTGTCTGAAAGAAAATGGTGGGAACTTTCTTCTCCCGCAGAGGTCTTGCTGCTGCTGTCCCTCTGGAGGAACAAAGGACTGTCACTGCTCAGTGGCACACAACAGTCTGCCTACCAAAAGTTCCAGGGAAGTTTCAAGAATGGTGGCTAAGGACACAACTGCCGAGGACCATCTTGTACCATGATAGTGTGCCCACCCACACGGACGACAGCACCACTCAGTTCCTAGAGTCCACAGAGGTGAAACTCAGGACTCACCCACTCCAAATTCCTGAGCTGGCCCCATGTGGTTATTACTGCATGCATGGAAGAAGGTTTTCCAGGCCTGAAGAAGCTGTTCATGCCTATGAAAGTGAGCTTACAACTGGATGGCGCCTGTGGCTCAGTGAGTAGGGCACTGGCCCCATATATTAAGGGTGGTAGGTTCAAACCCAGCCCCAGCCAAACTGCAACAAAAAAATAGCCAGGCATTGTGGTGGGCACCTGTGGTCCCAGCTACTCGGGAGGCTGAGGCAAGAGAATCGCTTAAGCCCAGGAGTTGGAGGTTGCTGTGAGCTGTGTGAGGCCACGGCACTCTACCAAGGGCCATAAAGTGAGACCCTGTCTCTACAAAAAAAAAAAAAAAAAAAATGGGTTATAAGAATGCAAAAGTGCATAGAATGTCATGGTGATTATTCTGAGAAAATATAGTAATCAAAATGACTTTATGTTTATATTTATCTCAAAACTTTTGTAGTGTCCCTCATAACTGACAAGCTAAACAAGCAATGATTTCAGTGGTTGTTCATGACAAATAAACAGATTTTATGAAATTAGTCTTAAAAATTAACTAAATAGCAGAAACAACAAAAAGTAACAATACTGAAACCTGAGGAGGATAAAAATGTCTTATTCCCTAAATTGCCAAATTATATTACTTAAAATTTCCAGCATTAACAACAACAACAACAACAAAGTGATATACAAAGAATATAACCTATGCATAGGAAAAAAAGTCAGTGGACATTTGTCTCCACAGAAGCACAGGGATTTGACTTAGTAGACAAAGGCGTTAAATCGGTTATTATAAATGTGTTCCAACAACTAAAACACGTGTTTAAAGAGAAAATATGAGAATCACATCACACCAAATAGAGAATATATGTATAGAGACATTGTAAAAATGAACTATATGGAAATTCTAGAGTTGAAAAGTACAATAGCTCAATTAAAATCTTACCAGAGGGATTCCACAATCAATTGGAACAGGCAGCAGAAAGAACCAGCAGACTTGAATAGGTTAATGGAGACTATCTAGTCTGAGGAACAGAAAGAAAAAGAATGAAGAAAAATAAATAGCTTCAGAGATACATAAGACACCATCACATTACCAACAGGCCCATAGGAAAAGTCCCAGAAGGAGGAAAGAGGAAGTGACAAAAAGAATATTTGAAAAAATAATGCCTGAAACACCCCAAATTGATGAAAACATTAATCATTTTAAAGGTTCAACAAACTTCAGTTTAGGAGTTCTACTCTAAGTAAGAGAAACCTGTCATTAATAATTCTGTATCTAGAAAGATTATCTTTCAAAAAGGAAAGAAACATTAAGAGATTCTTCATTTAAGAAAAAGTGAGTGACTTTATTGCTAACAGACCTTCTCTATAAGAGCTATGATGGTGCTCTTCAGAATAAAAGGAAAGGGAACTAAAAACAGCAACAAAAAGAAATGAAGAACCCCATAAAGGTAACAACTTAGGTAATTATGAAAAACGATATATTAATAGACATGTATTAATTTATAACTGTTTTCACTAATATGATGTAAATTTTAAAAGTCAACTTATAAAGCAATAATTTAAAACTATACCGATAGGTTTATATGCATAAAGATGTAACATGTATAAAAATAATAGCATGAAGGAAGGGTCGGTGAACAGAGCCAAATTTTTATATATTATTAAAATTAAGCTCATATTATTCTTAACTGGATGGTCTTAAGATGTTAACTGCATTTCCTGGGGCAAGCACTAAGAAAGCAACTTAAAAAAAAATAGGGAAAAGGGGAATTAAAATTGTATAATAGGAAATAAATATTTTACACAAAAGAAGACAGTGATGGAGGAATAGAGGAATAAAAATGACACGACCTATAGAAAATAAATATAAAAATTCCAGAAATAAATCCTATATTAGGCATGAAAACAATACATGTAAATGAGCTAAACATTCTAATCAAAAGGCTGAGATTAACAGAATGAATAAAGGAACCTAACTATATACTGTCTGTAAGAGATATATTTAGTATTCAAAGATAAAAATAGCTCTTTAGCTCCCCATATTGACCACCTTCTAAAGTTGATCTAATTTTCACAGACCAGACACGCACCTCGTATATGTATGAGTACAGTAGGGCTAGTTCCTTTTGGAAGTTGACCACCTCTGTATGTTAACCAGTGTGTTACAGTCATTTGGGTAGTCAATTTACAGGGGTTCTGCTGTATGTTGAAATAAGGGTAGAAAAAAATATGCCATGCCACAGTCAGTAAGAAAGATTTTGAGTAGCTATAGTAAGATCAAACCAAATAGACTTTAAGTCAAAAAATATTACAAGAGAAAAACAAGAACACTTTGTAATAACAGAAGTGTCTATCAGGAAAATATAGTAATTGTAACATTTATATATAACAACACAGTCCCAAGTACAGGAGAGAAATGACAGAAATAAAGGTAGAAAAAGACAATTCAATTATAATTGAATTTAGTTACAGAGTCTAATTCCCCATTTCTTTTTTTTTTTGGATTTTTGGCCGGGGCTAGGTTTGAACCCGCCACCTCTGGCATATGGGACTGGCGCCCTACTCCTTGAGCCACAGGCGCCACCCCCCATTTCTTAATAATAGAACAACTAGGAAAAAGATCCATAGGGAAAAAGAAGACTTGAAAAGCACTATGAAGAAACTAGACTTAAAAGGCATATGGAACAATCCACTCCACAACATCAAAGTGCACACTTCCCTTAAGTGTACAAGAGAAACTTCAAGGCAGACTGTATGTTAGGACACAGAATAAACCCTACTTCATTTAAAAGGATGATACTATACAAAGTATACTCTCTGACCACAATGAATTAAAATTAGAAATTGATAACAAAAGAAAATTTGGAAAATGGACAAATAGATGAAATTAAAGAACACATTACTGAATCACCAATGCATCAAAAAGATCAGTGAACTAGAAAATACTTTGAGCTGAATGAAAATGAAACCACATACACCTTCACTTCTTGAGATACAGTTAAACAATGTTTATGGAAAATTTACAGCTGCAAATGCCTGTATTTTTAAAAAAGAACCTCAAATTAATAATCTAACCTTTACCAGAGCAGCATTTTTCAGCCTTTTTTTTTATCTCACAGCAGTCTGGAACCTATTGGTTAAACTTCCATGGCACGCTTTAGATTATGTTGATCAAAGAAAGAATGAAACGAATGTACTTACTGTGCTTTGAACTTTTTTCAATAATAATTTAATTAATGATCTTTAAAATTTTTCACTGCACACCTAAGATCCCGTCATGGCACAGCAGTTGAAAATCACTTCTGTAAAGAAAGAAGAGTAAATTAAACCAAAGCTGGCTGAAAAGCAGTATTAAATATCAGAGCAAAAAAAGAGAAAATAATAGAGAAAAATGAATGCAAGACAGAGTTATTTCTTTGGAAAAAAATCAACACAACTAACAAAACTGACTAAAAAGTACAAGGTGCAAATTACTGAAATGAGAGATGAGAGCCGGAGGGTCATTCCTGCTGATCTTACAGAAAAGTGTAAGGAGATACCCTCCATGTCTGCCAACAAGTCAGATTATGTTACTATCCACATGCAAAAGACACAGGTGTTTAGAGAAGCACACACCACTCACAGTGACCAGTGAGCAACAGATATCTAAATACATCGACAGGTAAAAAATTCAGAAACCAGAAGTTTCCCAGGAAGAACAATTTAAACTCAGAGACCTTCACGGGTGAATTCTGAAGGTTTAAATCAGAATCAGTATCAATGAGGTTCAAGTCAGTGGCAAGTTAAAAAAAAAAAAAAAGAGAGAGAATTAACATCACATCAAACTTTATAAACTCTTTCAAAACTTTGAAAAGACACCCTCCCTGAAACCAGTGAAACCAGTGTTACCCTGATTCCAAATCCAGACAAGGCCACCACGAGACAACAGCAGAGTGTTTCCCCTCGTGAATCTGAACTGACACATGTTCCTGCAGGTGCACAAAGCTGGAAAACATCTACGGGAAAGGAGCCACCGCAACAGGCCGTGTGATGTCGGACTCCATCCTTCTGAAATGTTAAGAACAGGCAACTCCACAGAAGTTAGCGGCTGCCAGGGGCGATGGGGAGGGGCTCTGATGGCAGAATGTATCTTTCAGGATTAAGGAAAACATTCTGAAATTAGTGTCAATGGTTGCACTACTCTGGGTATCTACTAAACACCAAATTGCACATTTTAAAAAGATGATTTGAGTGGTGCCTGTGGCTCTAAGGAGTTGGGCACCAGCCCCATATGCCAGAGGTGGTGGGTTCGAACCCAGCCCTGGCCAAAAACTGCAAAAAAAAGATGATTTCATGGTCTCTGAGTTCTATCTCAATAATGTTAAATATTTTGTATTTTTGTTTGCTAAGTATTTAAAAATGTTTATCATCAAAGGATTTGACTGAAGTGAGTGACCACCTTGATTTACCAAGCATTTTAGTTGTTTTCTAGGACTTAAAACTTGCAGTGCCAAAAGTAGGAATAGCCTGGCAGGCAGGGAGTTGGTCACTCTGACCCATGGGAGAAATGTTTAAATTTAGATTTGGAGGACAGGCAGGAACTGAGTAGGTAAAGTGGAGGAAAGAGTGAGCACGGTCCTGGTTAAGGAACTGAAGAAGAAATGATGGCATAGGGCTGGGTAAGCCAGGGCTGGGGAGAGGCAGGCGGCTCAGGTCGCACACTCTCGCAGGGAATCATAAGGCCGGGAGTTTCTTGATGGGATCCTGAAATATGGCACAGTGCCTGGAACCAGGGAGACACACAGCTCACGCCCGGGGACTCTGCCGTCAGTCCGTTCTCCAGGTTTCTGACCTTTAGTTCAAGGAAGTGCATCGATGTTCTGCTATTTCCAGCTTCCAACTTCCTTTTCATTTTTTTTTTTTTTCTCCTTCACTGTTAACCTGTCAGCTGGAATGACTAGACTCAACTTCACAGAGCCCGGAGGAGCCCAGACGGGCGCTACTCAAAAGTGAGCACACCAAAGGCATGACTGTGCTCTCAAAAGACGAAAGTGACAACCGGAGCTAAGAATTTTTGGCTTTTAATTAAGTAACTTATGCCAAGACTGGCAACAGCTCGTCTGCTCCCGCACCCCCAGCACACGCCTGCCTCGCCCGCCTTTCCCTGCCTGTCAGAACCGCAGCACCTTGTGTTGTCAGGAGGCCAACAGCAGATCCGTGGCAGCATGTTGAGAAGATCCATATGTCAGTGGAAAAGGAGAGAAAGAGAGGCAAAAAAGAAACACACAGAGACAGAGGAACAGAGGCAGGTAGAGGAAGTGAGGTTAGGGGGGAAAGAGAGAGGGAAGGAAGGGAACCTTAGGACGCCCTCAGCACAGGGTGAAAGAGGCTGATGGAAGTAAGTCACAGGAGTGGGAAAAACCATGAAAACGCCCGGCAAGGATGAGCTGTGCAAAGGGAATAGCTCTGTCTTTCCAGTCAGAAGAGCATCTCAAATCTTTGCACCTGCTGAGATCCGGATGCAGGCAGCCCAATCACCGAGACATTCGAGAATGCACCAGGCTCTCTTGGAAATTACTGATGAGCCCCACATTCAAGCAGCCAAACAAAAATCACACCTTCCCCCTCTAAAACACTGCATTCAATGCCGCTTTCTTCTGTTCTGCACAATTATCCTATTTTCACTCAAAAGGAGAGTGGTACTTGAAGGCGTATTAGAAAATATTTATTTAGAATGCTATTTACCACATTGTGCCAAGGTGACAGGTGAGGTAATAAATAAGGGACACTTTCTTTAGAAAAAGAAAAAAGAAAATTTTACCGGTAGCATCAAACAGCAGCATTACGATTTCAAAACACAAGAAAATAACCTTCTAATGAGGAGTCAGAGAGAGAAATGAAGGCGCCACTGTTTCTACATATCCATCTTCAAAACCCTATTGTTCTAGTTGAAAGCAGAGGACAAGAGATGGACGGAGCCAGTAAATTAGAAGAAAGGAGAAAAGTATAAATAAGTCATGCCCCCTTAAAGGCGTGTGGACAAGATGAAATTCATATTTCAAAGCGGGATCTTTCTGCTGTTATTAAGACTTAAAGAACTTTGCAAAGCAGCTAAATGACTTTGCACCATTCTGTTAGCTGCTTTCTCCACTTCAATCTGTGCAGAGGTGGAAAGGGTCAGTTTTCCTTTGATTTTTACTTGACTCATGGAGTTTCATTTGTTTTCTATTCTCATGTGTTTGCATAGACGCCCACACATTCTCTTTAAGAAGGCATCACAATTTCCTAATTTTCTTTTTATTGCAAGATCTAAACAAAATGTACGCTCGCTCATTCAGTAAGGACAAACAGCAGCATCTGGCCGTTTACACCCCCACCTCCCCACCCCGCAGTTAACTGAGAATAGCTACTCCCCAGGCGGGGTGCTCAGAGCCTCACTTAAGGTTTCCTAGCCTGTGGGGGCTGCAGAGGTCAGCTCCCCTGAAGGTTATTTTTTTTCCACCATGGATTACTAAAGGGAGTGAATCGCCTTCTAGCCTTTGCCCCCAGGTGCCGCCGCCCTCTTTATTCATAGGAGCAGACTTCTTATTTACAGAAGTACTTTTCAGTACTTTGATGTTACTTCCTCAAAATAACATCAGAACTTGGGAGAAATGCAGATTCCCAGGCCTCATCTTAGACCCCCTCACTCAAAACTCTTGGGAGGGGGTGCCCAGTGGCCTGTGATTCTTCCGGTGCTTTAGTTTGAAACAATGGAATGGCAGCCACCAACTCAACCTGTGAGGAACATTTTCTTTTTAAGGCAGAAATGGACTTAAGTAAGTCTAGACAGCAGATACCAAGATGAAGATGAAGGCATTAACTGTGGGGTGGGGAGGTGGGGGTATCAACGACCAGATGCTGCTGTTTGTCCTTACTGAATGAGCGAGCGTACATTTTGTTTAGATCTTGCAATAAAAAGAAAATTAGAAAATTGTGATTCCTTCTTAAATGGGATGAAGATGAAATGGGGTGGCTCTACTGAGGCCTGCTAACTTGGATAAACTTTATCCAGGACCCACCAGGAAACCCAGAGAAACTTACCCATTTAATATTAATATTGATACATATCTGAGAAACAGCTTAACTTATGTGGCAACCCTGATCCTCGCAGCACGGCTCATTAGAAGGCAGGTAAATATGATTTGTAAAATTTTGTTAAGTCCCATTTGCTGACTATCAATCAGTTCTGCCTCCTCTCTGTCCCAAGTTTTCCAGAGTCTTGTAACTTTTTCTTCCTCGATGAACATACAGAATCCCTGTTCTGTGGCTGCTGTTGACTTTGAAGGAAAGCTAGGCTGGAGTTCACGCTGCATACCATGGCGAGAATATACAAATGAAATTGTTGTCTTTTAAAGTAAACACATCCTGCTATGTATCGCTTGGAACTTAACTGAGGTTATCTTATAAAAGAACACTATTTTTTTATTTGTATGAAATAACTTAATATGATTTTCCAGGGCAGCAATGAGGGCAGATGTTATGTTTCCTTATAACTGTACTTAGGGAAATGCAACCATGGAGAGGGAGGTGTTCAATTTTCCCAGCAATGCAGAACGTACCTTCTCCACACAGGATGTTAACATCTCTGTGCTGATTTCCACTGCTCAGCCCTTTGTTGCTGAGGAGGACTCAAGCCCACAACAGTAGTGAGAAGATGCCGGAATGTGTGATGGGGTTGTGGTCAATGGGATCCCGGGGTCAGCGGGATCCTGCTGCCCACCCGGTCCTCCATCTGCTGACTGGCTTCGGAAACCAGGGGTGGGAAGCAGAGGAAGGAGTCTGCCCCTGTGCTCTGCCCATTGTACCTCGGGGTCACACAGCCGGAAGACGGCCAGTTCCACCCAGCCTGTCTCCTCGATTCCCAGAAGCAGTGACTGTCACTGGCAGATTTTGTCTCACTTGGTATGGCCTGAGAGATGCCATGGGCTTAGTTCTAAATTAAAATATCAACAGTGGTATGTGGGGAATTAAAACTTTTTGCATGGCACTGCATTTGGACAACCCAAGGAAGTGGAAGTGTGTCCTCATTATCCTGCGACTTCCCATTAATATTTCTTTCCCATGGGTTTCCATACCCTATTAATGTCTGAGAATAAGAGACAGAAAAAAGATGGTGCAGGAAACCATTAGCACAGGTGTGACAGTTTGGGTTTTCTGAGACACGGAGATCAGCGCGCAGGACTTAACGAGGAGCAGCGGGATCGAGACCCGCGGAAGGCAGGCAGGGAAGTGTGATTGGATGGAGACAGACACTGGGCTGGGACACAGGCCCTGAAACATTCTCTGCTGTGAGCCCAGCTCTGGGATCCCCCAGGGCCTGCAGAATTCTGTACAGTTGAGACAAAGGCGAGACAGAGCTGAATGTGAATCAGCCCTTAGGTTTGGGTTTTGGAGATTTTCTTCAGCCAAGCCCAACAATCCCAAAAGAGGGCAGACAGGTGAGGGCCCTTCTGGAAGCATTTTTAGGAGGTGGAGGAATATGTTATTCCTGATGAGGGATCTGAATTGATTAAGTCCTTTAAAAAAAGCACCTTAGACGCAGTCGACATGTTCATAACATCTTGAAATAGATTACCATGGGAAGGCTGCTTACCTGCAGGCTATGACTTGCAGGGACTCCCCAGAAAGAATCTATAGCTGATCATGTATGTCAACAATAAAACTGACTTCTTATTTTATTTATTTATTTATTTATTTTTTTGGCCGGAGCCAGACTCGAACCCACCATACCTGGTATATGAGGCTGGGGCCCTACTCCTTGAGCCACAGGCACCACCTGAAACTGACTTTTTATTTTATTTTTTTCTTTGCATTTTTTTTTTATGCCGGGGCCAGTCTTGAACCTGCCACTCCCGGTATATGGGGCTGGTGCCCTACTCCTTGAGCCACAGGCACCACCCCAAACTGACTTTTTAAAGTCTAACTGAAATTGATGGTTGAGAGATTGAAAATCCAAAATGTCTAAAGAACATTGGGGTCATGGAATTTTGTAAATTTTCTTTCTATCTGGAATTCTCTCCCTACGTGTGAACAAAATTTCTCTGAACAAAGGTATTGAGAGGAAAGAGACTTTATTCTAGAAAACAGTTTGCAAACTAACGAGATTCAGCCTTCAGTATAAAATGAACTAGTCCGACTTGGGTTTCACAGCAGAAGCCCCTGCCCAGGTGCCTGCCTTGTTGCATTTGAGCAAATGAAGGATGAAGGCTCACTGGCTGATGACTGGGTGTTACAGCTGGTCCTGACTGGTTATAGAGGCTCACTCACTGATGACTGGGTATATACCTTGGCCCTGACTGGGGCACGGGAGCTCTGAAAGCCCCGACATTCAAAGGGGCAGGTTTGGGGGAACTCAGAGTTTGCATATGGCCTCAGCCATCAGACAGCTGCTTGGCTATTTTATTTTATTTTTTTATTTATTCATTTTTTTTTATTAAATCATAGCTGTGTACATTAATGTGATCATGGGGCACCATAAACTAGTTTCATAGACCGTTTGACACATTTTCATCACACTGGTTAACATAGCCTTCCTGGCATTTTCTTAGTTATTGTGCTAAGACATTTACATTCCACATTTACTAAGTTTCAATGTAGGCACTGGGGATCCATCTTGGAAGACTGACTATTTTAGGGGCACATTTGTCCACATTCAGAACTTGCCTACAGACAGTGCTGCTGACCAACGTGCACCCCATCAGGGTGGGATGCTTGGCAAACTGCTCCAGGCTCCTCCGGTCCAGTGCAGGGATCCAGGGGAGGGCAGGGGCCAACTGAGTCTGCGAGGCACTCAGGTACCTGCTAAATTAGAACCAAAATCACCCTTGATTAAGTCAAGACAATCCTGGTGGGGTTCTCTGACAAACAAAGTTAAAACAGACGAGAACAGTTTTAAAGAGGAGCCAAATGCTCAGCTCCGATATGAAGGGGATTATTAAGACTTGAAAGGAGAAAGCTGCAGGGACATGGTATCGGGAAAGACAGCCGGAGACAGCCAGAAATTGGAAACTTGACCCAGGAAGCCCAATAAGCCAGGAGACTTTCAGAAGGCGCCTTCTTCAGAGATTTGGCCAGCTGTAGGATCTTAGATGTTTCTACTTGAACTTGGAGATTATTTACCGTGAAGCAGCAGCAATCATTAGCCTCAGCACAGTCCCCACGCAGGGCAGTGCAGTGACTGCAGTGTGGTTGTGCAGGACCACAGTGGGAGGGGCACTCAGGGACCCCTCTCGTGTTCTGGTGGCTTGAGAAAAGTCATTTCTGTGGCAAACCCCACCCTGGGGAAGATGACTGAAGCTTTATTTCTCCTTTCTAGGAGAAGAAACTATGGGCCTGCTAGGTTTCTAAGAAGTGGGAGCCTGAGTGGGGCCATCAGGACAAGCAAAGAACAGTGACTGCCCCTGAGAGGCTCTCCCTGGAAGGGGACAGGTAGAGATCATGACTGTCACACACTGTCCGGCTGCTCTGACCATCTAGGTGAATGCAGAACTCGTGGGAGGGGAAATGGAAAGGATGACAGAGGAGCCCCCTGGGTCAGCCAGACTCTGACTGGTTCATCCTCAATCTGAGTATCTAACCAGCCCATAGGTGGTGAGTTTGAGTAGGAGAAATATCCCCTAAAGACCCCAGAGCATCCCTAATTTTGCTTTGGGAAAGTGGGCTGAGGGACTTTATCAAGATTTAGTTGCAGACAAATTTGGGGGTGAATTGGGAGAATTCAGGATCGAGTCTAGTTTATACACAGAGAACAAGAACTTGAATACAGTGCATGGCCTTCAGCTTACCCTGTTTTCCCGAAAATAAGACCTGCTTACAGGAAAGATAAGACGTCCCCTGAAAATAAGACCTAGCGCATCTTTGGGAGCACACCTTAAAATAAGACACTGTCTTATTTTCGGGGAAACAAGGTAGTAACAGGTGCTCTGGGCATCATTAGAAACCACTTTCTCCCTCTGTATTGATCACGTAGGAGAGTGCAGACGGTAGGGCCTCTGGACACTAGGAAGCTAACAAAGGCAGGCTTTGGACTTGCCTATAGGCCTGGTGGTGTTGAACTTGCCAGGCAGTGACAATTTTACTCACTCACTGTAAAGTAAGAACTCCTGAAGTCAAGCGTTTTCAGGCAAAACTTTGGTAATAAAACCAGTGTTTCCAGTTGTATCCTGCTTATAGAGAAAGCAAATTTTACTGAAGTTTTATAAATAAAAATAAGAATACTTATGAATAGTTTCTGAACTTTGGAGAATTCAAGTAGAGAGTAAAAGCAAATTCTTCCAACTCTGTTCACACAAGGGTAACTTACTGAATTATTAAAAACTATAGCTAGCTTATGAGGAAAACATCCTTGAATCTGCAAAATAGCACAATAGGTGATTAAGCAACATTTAAAATACAGGTTATAAAAATATTATCTTTATCACTTAATTTTATATAATTAATTTTGTTTTACTCAATCTTGATTAGCAATTTTGAACTATAGCCAAATGCAATTGATTCCCGAGAAGTATTTAAAACAGTAACTATAGATAACAACAACAACAAAAAAAAGACAGAATAGTAATAGTCAAAAATCTAATGAAAAATAACAATCAACAAGGAAAGTTAAGTATTTCTGTGGCATATACCCCTTTACATAATAATCAGGAATTATGACTAACATATGACTAACATATCACAGAATTTTAGAAATCTCATACAGTTTTGAATCACATTTTAATTACACATTAACACAAATATAGCTCAAAGGAAATTAACTACCATTTCTTATTTGGCAATTCTTCCCAAATTATTTACCACTGAACCTCATCATTTAGCATCTGTAGAAGATGAAACAGACTTAATTTAGGATTTTGACCTTGAGGAAAACTCCCAAAGATGACGAAAGCTTCAAAGTACTTGATTGAACAGAATGACAATGAACTGGTCAATAACAGTTACTTATGTAACCAAAGTGATAATCAAAAGACTTCAAAAACAACACAGAAAGTTAATAGGATGTCAAAAATTTAACCCTGTTAAAGCTCAGTTTTCTCAAGCAATCAAAAATCTAGTAAAGACACACGAAGCACAGGAAATTATCTCAGAAAAAGACGGAATTTTTCCTTCCTATGCCAGTTACCTAAAGAGTAAAGAGAAGAACACGTCCCATACATGAAGTGCTTCTCCTGATGTGAAAGCCCAGTTAGATAACCCAGACGCTGAGCCCGATGAGACGGGCGCTTGAGTTTAAGCAGGTCCAGGACGAGTGCACCCAGGGTTCCGAGCATATGCCGTTATAGAGAAATGTAACAAGAAAACCAGTCATGAACAGGGGAGTGTGATTCTTTGTGACAGCATAGAAGTTTCCTGGTGAAATGGAACCATCCAGACACACTGAGAAAAGCCCACAGCACAGATCGAGTTACACTGAAGGGGAACGATGCTCTTCCAGACCTTGAAGATAACCATTTCAGTGTCGGGCCAGAATAGCTGAGTTAGAACTGGAGAAAAAGCCATAGGAACTGACAAAAAGGCAGAAGGAGCGGGTTGTCATCCTGTCTACACAAAAAGATACACCTTGTCAGGGGCAGAAAGAGCTGTGTTTCCAACCTGAAACTTGGGAAATCAGATCCATCTCAGGAAGAAATGTGGCAGAAAAAGAAGCTGGATTAGAGAATGACTGTTAAGGGAACACATTCTAAAATCAAATCTCAAAACTCCTTGCAATTCACTAAAAGCATATCCTTATTGTAAGAAAACTTTGTTATTAGCCGGATGTTTTGGTGGGCACCTGTAGTCCCAGCTACTCGACTCAGGAGGCTGAGGTAGGAGGATCAGTAGAGCCCAAGAGTTTAAGGTTGCTGTGAACTGTGACGCTGCAGCACTCTAACGAGGGTGACATAGGGAGACTCTGTCTCAAAAAAAAAAAAAAAGAAAAAAGAGAAAAGAAAACTTGTTCTAACACAGAGGATCAAACTTTTAAGTTCTGAAGCAGTATTTTTAACATGAAAGTTCAATCCCTAGAAAGAAGCTATAAATTATTTTTTTCCAATTGTACCCAACCTGATCACACAGAAAATGTATTTTATAGATTTTCTTTTCATAAACCCTGTTATGACTTAGTCCATTTATGGCATGGTTTGGCTTTCTGTTTCATCCCATTCTTCCTTTTTATAAAATAACCAGTCATTTTACTCTAAGACAAAAATTTACCACCCAGAATTCTTATACAAAATCATTCTCTTTTCTTTCTAACCTCCTTTGTAGCCTAACCTCCTCATACACCTGCAGAAAGCACTGTCTTTCTCATCTCTAATAGATTAATCACACACATGAATTACAATTCTAACCCTTAGAAATTCTAATTTTTAGAACTAGACAGTAAGCAATTTTTAACCATCTATCATGTAACAACGATCTAAGAATACACATTTCACAATTTCCAGAGGCACAGAACTCTTTGATATGGATTTTTTATTAAGAGGCCCGAAGAATTTTTGTTCTTCTAAAATAAGAAGCCAAAAGCATTCAAGCATAAACTCATATTCAGCAATTAATGTCTTAACAGTATCTTATTTGAAAATGATCTAGATATCCAATAAATATCTATCACTTAATGCAGCTTATAAAAACTCTAGAGTTACTAAAAAGACTTGAGAAACCTTCCCATTTAAGCATATAACAAAATATGTATAACTATAATCAAAAAGCTCGTTCAAAAACTTTTACCCTGTCTACAATTACCCAAGCCATTCATTCTTAACAATTATGCATGGAAATTTATATGAGATAGCAGATAAATCTGGCCACTATCTCAAGCTAAACTTTCTATTAATCAATTTTACATTGCTTCATTTCAGGTAAGGATCATAGAAGTAAGAACTTTAAAGTGAAATAAATGCACATTTTTCTGATACCTCAAAAGATAACAATGATTCCCATCAAACCAGCAATTTAGTCCCATTCGCCAAAAGATTACTAAATTATATAAACTCAAAAAGCATTTGGGTTTATTTCCTTAATTGGGGAGCATTCATTTACCAGCCAACTTGGTCCCATAGACAAACAGACATGTATACACACAAATACAGACACAAATGTCTTGTACCTTTAATTTTAAAACTTAAGCCAAGAGTCAGGTAAAACTCACTAGTTTGAAAGGACAGTTGAATTCAAACTATATCTGTAAATAGAACAGGCTAAAATATATCAGTCCTACCTGGCCAAAGCTCCTACCAAATTTTAGATAAAATAAGGTAGCAAATTTACATCTCAAGCACAGAAAGAATTGAAGCATTTTCCAAGAAGTAGTGTTAGTGTGCTAATGGAAGGACTAAAAATGTGGGCCCAGGTAACACAACATCACTGGACTTCATCATGGGATTCCACAGGCAAGCAGGCAGGTGAATCCAGAGAAGACTTAGAAACTTTTTCAAAACAACCAGGTGACTATATTTTCAGCTTGACTATTGTTTGTATATATAAAAGCTACTGATTTGTAAGTATTAATTTTGTATCCCAAGACACTGCTATAGTCCTTGATCACTTCCAAGAGATCTTCCATGGGGAAAACATGTATTCAATGTGGTCCACACTATTATGAAACCAATATATAAGCACACATTCATATGAATGATAAAAAACAAACAGAGTCCAGCAAGAAGCAGGGAAAAGGAGGGAGGAAAGAGGGCATGTGGTGGATCTGGCCTAATGTGCACAGCACAAGGGTACATTTCAAAACAACTAAGAGTAAATTGTAAGTGTCTTACCACAAAAATAAGTAAGTGGGGTGATGGTTATGTTAATCAGTTTGATTTAAGCATTCCACATTGTATATACCAAATCATCGCATTGTACCCCATAAATGTATACAGTCATGATTTAATAAAAAAAATTAAATTAAAAAAAATTAAAAACCTGCATGTGAAAGGGTGAAAGAGGAAGTAGAGAATAAAGGATAAAACAGAGGTAGTAAAAACGGTGCCCAAGACAGGCAGAGGTCCAGGCTCCAGGAAGACGCACCTTTCAAAAGCATTTTAACAGCTTTGGTTTTCGTCTCACAAGCACTAATCTATACTTCAATGTCATTAAGACTCTCATTCAATTTGGAATTGTTTTCTCTAGACGAGGTACTGTTAGCCCCTTGATTCCATTTAGAACTTTCAAAGTGCCAATTGAAAAAGAATACTTCCCGTGTAATACTACTCAGCCTTCAAAAAGATGAATTAATAACCTTTTGCAACAATATGGATGAAACTAGAGACCATTCTCAAGTGAAGTATCTCAAGAATGGGGAAACAAACACAGGATCCCACTATCACATCGGATCTAACCCACGAGCACATGCGCACATAGAAGTAAAACTCAGTGGAGATGAGCCGGGAGGAGGGGGAGGATGGGAGGTGAAAAGATCCCACCTCATGATACAACCAGCGCATGGGAGTGACCAGCACCTGTAGCAGGAACCCAAGTATTAAAAAAGTGATCCATGCAACTGAAAACTTAAGGACCCCTTAATATTTTGAAATTAAAAAAAAAATAAGAAGAAAAGAAAAAAAAAAGCTTCTCATTTTCTCTGAGAACTCTGGTTTTTGTTTGGTTGGTTGAAGTTTTTTGTTCTCATTCTGCACAAAGATAGGCAAGTTTTGAAGGATCACCCTTTTGGCCCAGAAAAGTTTCAGATTATGAGGAGTAAGTTTTGTACAAAACTCCAGTCAATTAAAGCCCCCTGCACCATAACTGTTGCCTATAAAATTAGCTAGAGCGCCAGAAAGTGCCTGATCAGGAAAAAGAACTAGAAATGCTGGCTGCCCACTGCGCAGACCCGATGGAGGCTGCCCACTGCACTGACCCACTGCGCTGACCACTGCACGGACTGATGAAGGCTGCCCACTGTGCTGACTACTGAAAAGACCTGATAGAGGCTGCCCACTGTGCTGACTACTGAACAGACCCGATGGAGGCTGCCCACTCTGCTGACTACTGAACAGACCCGATGGAGGCTGCCCACTCTGCTGACTACTGAACAGACCCGATGGAGGCTGCCCACTCTGCTGACTACTGAACAGACCCGATGGAGGCTGCCCACTGCACTGACCCACTGCGCTGACCACTGCACGGACTGATGAAGGCTGCCTACTGTGCTGACTACTGAAAAGACCCGATAGAGGCTGCCCACTGTGCTGACTACTGAACAGACCCGATGGAGGCTGCCCACTGTGCTGACTACTGAACAGACCCGATGGAGGCTGCCCACTCTGCTGACTACTGAACAGACCCGATGGAGGCTGCCTACTGTGCTGACTACTGAAAAGACCTGATAGAGGCTGCCCACTGTGCTGACTACTGAACAGACCCGATGGAGGCTGCCCACTCTGCTGACTACTGAACAGACGGGATACCCACTGTGCTGACCTGCTGTGCTGACCCACTGCGCTGTCCACTGCACGGACCTGATGGAGGCTGCCCACTGTGCTAACTACTGAACAAACCCGATGGAGGCTGCCCACTGTACTGACTACTGAACAGACGGGATACCCACTGTGCTGACCTGCTGTGCTGACCCACTGCGCTGCCCACTGCACGGACCTGATGGAAGCTGCACACTGTGCTGACCACTGTGCTGACCCACTTTGCTGACCCGATGGAGGCTTCCCACTGCACTGACCCACTGTGCTGACCACTGCACGGACCTGATGTAGGCTGCCCTCTGTGTTGACTACTGAACAGACCCGATGGAGGCCGCCCACTGTGCTGACCTGCTGTGCTGACCCACTGTGCTGCCCACTGCACGGACCCAATGGAGGCTGCCCACTGTGCTGACCCCTGTGCTGACCCACTGCACTGATCCATTGCCCTGACCCACTGTGCTGACCCAGTGGAGCGTCCTTTCCAAGCCTCAGTGAGCTTCTAGTGAAACCTCACACCACAGGCACGTCCGATGCGAAGGCCTCCCTAACCCAGAGGCTGCGGGGCTGCCTCCAGGGTCCAGACAGAGGGAACCAGTTGGGACTGGACAAATCCCACCACAACCAACATAAAAGGTTCCCTCTGAAGGCCTGATGGAGGGAACCGGCTGGAGCTAGGTTGGGCTGGGCAGGTCCTCTCCATCCCAGGACGAAAAGAAAGAGTCCTCTCCAGGGCTCAGATGAAGGGGCCCACGGGGAAGGAACAAAGTCTGAGACCTCAGCCAAAGTTTGGGGAGTATGAATTCAGGAGGACTCACCCGGGCCATGTTGCCCCATCCTGGCGCCGATGAGAAGGTAACTGGGCTCAGGGCGCTAGCGCGGCCAATGCATCGGTGGAGGGCAGCGCTGGGAGCAGGTCGCAGGTCGCTTTCCTGAAACCAAGAATGTGAGCAAAAGTTCTCTGAAAAAGCAATCTGCAGGACAGAGACTTTATTCCAGAGAAGCACGCAAACCAGGGAAACTCAGCCTCCAGTCTAAAATGAAGGTGTGTTACTGAGAACAAAGGGAGGGGGGCTTGGGTTTTAAAACAAAAATGTTTGCCCAGATTCCTATCAGGTCTATACACGCGAGTGAAGAATAGAAATTCAGTTCCGATTGGCCATCGCGACTGTGTTCTGACTGGTCCGTACCGTGGAGCCCTGATTGGTTGATACGGCTGAGCCCTGACTGGTTGTTTTACACGAGCTCTGAAAATCCCAAATTTTGAAAAGTCACTCGCTGTAGGTATAACCTCTAGTCAACAGGTGGCTGCTTACTTCTGTTTTAAATTTAGGCCTAGTTAGCCGCCGCGATCCACCGTGATGGGTTGGTTCTTTGAAGGTGGTACTGGCTCACATACAGTTGTCCCCCAGGGGAGAGTTTCCCTACCTTGTATGTGCAGCTACCTCTGGCCTGGTTTTACCATCTTCAGTGAGGCCCCAGACGCAATCGTTAGAGGTCTTTTTATAGCACAGAAACAGACTGTTTACATAGTCTACTAACAGCAACAACCAGGGGGCTGAAGAGATACAGTTTTTATAGTAGATTTTATACCAAAAAAAAAAAAATTCGGTACAAGACAGTTGTTTGGGTAAAATACAATCAGGAATCCTCCCAAGGGGATTGTTTTTTACAATGTGGTGATGCTATGGGGCTTATAGAGGAAAGAAAAAAAAAAGCAGGTGTGTTGCCTAATTTACCAGTCTCCTATTCCATCAGAGTAGCAAGCAAGAAAGAAAATAATAATGTAATTCTACATGAGGTTTTGTTACTCCAAAATCTTGATGGTAATGATTCCATAAGATAAAAGACATGCATTGAGGTTGTACTCACAGGGCTAAGAAGGAAGATCTGATTTGAAGCCTTAGCTCTGCTTATTATAACAACCTTGTCTGAGCTTCAGTTTCCTCAGCTGTGAAACAGACTAAAATTTCACTAACCCCACAGAATTGTTTTGAAAATTAAATGCACTAGTACATCTGATGGTAGCACAATACCTGGTATACAGTAATCATTGGACACACTCCCTGTTATTGTTCATATCCAAGAGCTTTGGATTTCTGTCTACAACTAAATTCCAAAGACCAGGAGGCCTGACCAAAGAACTAAAACAGGTGGACATGGCTTCCTTTTTCAGTCCTGAACTGCTGGGACTTCCCTATGTTGTCAAGAAGTTCTAAACTTCAGTTATTTTGGGATTTGAACCATTACTTTGAATGGTACCAATTACTATCAGCTAGAGTAGAAAGACAGGAGTGGTGTCTTTTGGCGAGACAACCTCCATCTCAGGCAACCTGCTTCTGTTTATTTTGTGTTGTTCACGTTACTGAAACAGAACTCAAGAGAAACTGTCTTAGGCTTCATTACCCATGAAATTACATCAGTGATTACGTGGGATGGCTGTGCCTACTAACTTTTTTACTCTTGGATTTATTCTTTCTTTTCTTGACACAAAAAGCAATAATGAGATTTCACACCTCCATCTTATTTAAATATCTGTGGTTGGTAAATGGACAGTAGGCTTCTATCTTGCAAGTTAATGTGTCAGGACAGACTGTGCCAAGATCAAACATTTGGGTCCAAGTTATTTCTTTGTTCAGGAGAAACCAAATCCCCTAGAATCCAATTCAGCGTTGGGTTGCTTGAAAAGCCAGTCAGTGGAGACTTGAGAACTAATTTGAACAGAGAGCTGAAGCTGAATTAGACACATCAACTGAGGCCTCATTTTAATTTCTTGAATCATAATATTTGATATATTTACAAAGCACATGCAAATCATCAGAATCTTTCAATCTGCAAGATTCCATTTCATAGATTACTTATGAATATTTTATTGCAGAATCCCATTCATACCTCCATTAGATTTCTAGCGAGGCAATCGGGCAGTCCACACTACATATGCCTTATAAAATTTTACTGTGTGTGAGTAAACGTATCCCCCTTTCCTGTATGTCTGTTTGAGGCAGTTTCTTTTTGGAAGAAGTTTTTCTTCTTCAAGGAGAGAGAAAGTAGTGGGATCAGCTTGGGACAGAAAGAAGCTGGAAGTATTTTAGTACAAGAAGTCACAAGCATCAAAAAGAAAGCAATACGTAGGAAAAATAATGATTCAATAATTACGAATTACTATATGGGCTGAGCATCTGGTGTGTGCTGAAGTAACAACACTGTAACAGCAACAGACGGGGCAGACTGGGGCCTCTTCTGACGGTGCTGGACGCACGTGCTCCCAAGGCTTAGTCATTGTCTATTAGGAACGAGAGCTAGGGATGGGAATCATCTCTTGCTCTGTGAATTCAGTGAGAGCTTGTGTTGTTCTACGCATGATCTAAATTTACGTTTGTGTGTGGTACGCAACTGGTTCTTACCTCCTGGACTTAGCATCGATTTTCTGCCCTACAGAGAAGACAAGACCATGAACTCAAGTGACACGTAACTAAACTTCAACAAGGAGGCTGCTTTTTCCTGCCTGGGTCTTGTCTCGTTTTCAAGGCACATCCTAATGAAGAGGGCCCAGAATCATTTGATCAGTATGAGGGCCTTTGAACAAAGATATGCCTTCAAAAATTTGATGAGTTTGGAGGACAACCCACGTCTGAATGTGTAACTTCTGAAGAATTTGTTCAAAAGCACGTGATAGGATTGAGTAGTGATCCCTGTTAAAAAATTAGCCATAATTGTGGCTAATTTTTATGGAAATTCCTTTCCTGTTCAATGAGGCAGAAAAATGAGACTCCTGACACCACAATGTGTCTGCCCAGTGGGAATACAATTATCTGCAAAGCTGATTATTTTTATAATGTTTATAAATTGTATAAATATATTCCATCTATTAATAGTCTGTGGCTGCCAATCACCAGCTATTAAGATGAATTAATTACACTGCTTTTTTCACTAGAGTTAACTCTGTTCGCATGTCCCTCCAGCAACCTCAGAGATACAGCCTGTCCAACGTAGGATGCTATCTCCCCAGGAGAGACAGCACACACTCTTACTTCAGTTTTGAGATTGGTTTTTATTGAATCCCCAGTGAGGTCTCACTTATTCCTGCCTAATGATGGTGAGGGGAAGTGACCTAATTCTGAAGCTCTGAGCATCATTCCCTTGAGAATGAGGCTCCAATCTAGAGTTCAGCTGCAGAAATGGGCCCAAGGAACAGAGCTAACTTTTTGTTAACTATTTCGTGTCTTCCTCTGTCGCAAAAGATAATTCTTGTCAAAGTCAGATAGTTGAGTTTGGATTCACAATTGGCATCAGTCCCTAATTTAAGACAGGAGTTTAGAGAACAGGCCCCTTTGATTAACATAAATACCCAAGGTCACCGACTGACATCAAACCATTAGGTAATGCCCAAAGACTGCCTCCTCTCATGGACAATTCAGGGTTATCCGGTTGATTCCAACAGATTGTAGGCTGAGTTTCAACAATTTTCTATAGATTATATTAGGGTTGTAGAAACAAAAATTTTGAATAAAACTGACCATTACCCTCAAGGATCCTACGATTTAGAGGAAAACATAGAATGTGCTCAAATTATCATAATAGAAGTCAGAATGTAGTCAGTACCAAAACACAGCAGGGTGCGGACGCGGTTCTGAAATCGATTCCTTCCTCTCTGTCCTTCCTATCATTCTCCCCAGTTCACTGATGTGTTTCTTCTCTCCAAACTCACCTGCTGGCCTCCAGGCTCCCTGTAAGTCACTTCCACGTAGACACCAGTGTAGTTGTCCTTACGAAAGTGAGTTCTTCTGCCTAGATTGTTTTTCTTCCTCTTCTTGGTCATCCGAACTGCTTATCACCATCCAAGCTCAGCTTCCAATATGCCAAGGCCAAAATTGAGCAAATGCAGAACCTTGCTCCTCCCTCTGCTGTGGTCCTCAGTAACCTGTGTTGTGATTGCCAGCTTGGGACTGGAACTGTAAACTAGCACTGGCACAAAACCCCTCGATGAGATGAACCTGTCTTTGTGTGCTGGATACACTGGGGATACTCAAAATGCTTTGTTGAACGAACGAGTGACTTGAGTACAGAGGGAAGTGGCCCGTCACTTCCTTAGGAGATTTTTAGGGAAGGCTTTAGAAAACAAATACTTGGGCTGGCCCAGGAGAAGAAAGAAGGGTTTGGATGAGCAGAGATGGGGAAGGTTGTTCTGGAATGGCGTACGGCAAGAGCAGAGAGGCCTCGCTTACATCCTGCATGGTCACAGCGAGAACCGTTGCCATCTGGTGTTGGTTTGACTCACGAAGGGCCTCTCTTGGCTGACGAAATTAATCCTGATTCTCCAGGCATCTTCACCCAGACACCCTCAGTCAGGACTCAGGAGAGCTTGGTGGAGGTTTGATAGTTGGGAGGATTTCAACGCCAGCACTGAAGCTGCCTGCTTTGCTCTGCCTACTGGCCAAGTCTCTCTCCTGAGATGGAGCCAGAGCCCAATTCTAGCTTGCGTTTGCCTTCAACCTGACTCTTCTCAGAATTTTTATCTAACAGATAAAGCTCTCTATCACCAAACTATTTTTTCCAGTTGGGTGTGTAAATTATTACTAGGTGAGTAAAAAGTAGCTGCTTAAACTGTTGGCTACAAAATTAGAGTTTATCCTAGAGAGAGGAACCTCATTAACTCCCTGTAAAAACAAAACCAACACAGTGCAGGGCTGTTGATTTTCTTCTGTCACTTTAGGAACTTTGTTACTTTGGAATCTGGAATCTCAAGTGTCACTCTGAAGCATTTCCTTAGAGGAGTCGGCTTTGATAGGCTGTGTTCTGGTTTCAGTAACTGGGGAGTGACAGGCTTTTCCAAATAATGACGTGAGCGATGTCTATACAAATAAAATAATGCAGCAGGTTGAAATACCACTAGATAATTCAACTCACGTAGATAGACTATCAGGCATTCTAGAATCTAGCCCGCCCTCCCCAGTCAATGTGAAGGTTTGTTTCCTGAATGTCCTAGAAATTGCTTCTATTCTGAAATTCAAAACAGCCCAAGTCATGAGAAATATTGTTTTACTGACAACATGATGTGAGACCAACTACAGATTTAGATAATAGGCATGGAAGTTTACCTCCTTTTTTTTTTTATTTAGCAATTTTTGGCTGGGGCTGGGTTTGAACCTGCCAACTCCAGTATATGGGGCCTGCACCCTACTCGTTTGAGCCACAGGTGCCACCCAACTTTTTTTTTTTTTTTTTTTAACAGTAAGTTACCTGCACAGTAGTATTCCGGACACTACTGTGTGGACACTGATGTGGTTCTAAGAAATCACTTGGTCAGTGCAAAAGAAAAAGCTCTAAAGGCATTCCCATGCGGGGAGAGTGACAGTTCTCATTTGCCCTCCTTCCTTAGAAAGCATTTTCACTGCTTCATGTTCATTTTTTGCCTTAACGATCCAGCACATTTAGGCAGCCAAACACACTGCAGGCCGGTCCTCGGTGTGGAAGACACCAGGAGTCATTCATTCTATTATTCATTCACTCCACAAAGCTTTGCATCTCACCTGCCACCTGCAAGGAATGGTTCCTGCAAATAAGAAAATCACAGCATAAGGGAGAGAGAGAAGAAGGCCAATGAGACCAGTCAGGAGACTGGGGCCACCGCTAGGGACACGGCATGTGGTGGGTCAGGTGGCTGTGTGTAGCTGCGCTGGGGACGATGGGTGGGTGGGTCTCGAGAGCACCTTCTCCAGGAGCACCTGCAGGTCACCCCACCCCGCTGCGAAGCTCCTCGTAGGTCTGGGTGTCCAGTGGCCTATGATTTAGAATACATTAGCTTGCTCTCCCCGCTTTTATGATTTCTATCTTTTGTCTAAAGAAATAAAAGGGCAGAAGTGTTCTAATTTGTTTCCCCCATTTATTTGTTTATATAGGGTGTATGGTTTAAATGGAAATGCCCCAAGGGTCACGTCTGTGATTTTTTTTTTTTTTTGCAGTTTTTCTTTTTTGCTTTTGATATTTCATAGGGGTTGCTAAGTTTGGGGGTTTGAAGTAATTGTGTATTTACTAAAAGTACTTTATTTGATAAAGTCAATATGCTTATTAAATCAACACTGGCAGTGTCCACTTCCTTCACTTGACCTCCGTTTTCTGACATGTTTTCTCTGTTTTCTCCTCATTGTGGGAAGGTGGTTGCAGGTGTCTGAATAAGGACTGATGGCTATGTTCTGATAACCAGTCTTTCTATCTCTAGGACTAGATCTTTACCCGAAGATTGAAAAAAGGACTAGTGATGCTCTTTGGTTCATTGGTGCTCATCCTGTCCCACTAGAGAAAATGGCGTATTATGCACATACACAAAATTACGCATACACATCATGCTGTTGAGAGACTCACGCCCCAACCCCCATGCCAATACTTTATACGCTTCTAATATCATGTAAAGATGTGGACTGAGAGTCTGGAAGTCCACACTCAGGTCTGGCCTGTGCCACTGACCAGTCGGCAGCCATCAGGTGTCATAGCTTCCCACGGAGCTTCCTGTCCTCTATAAGTTGAGCAGTAGACTCTCTGTCTCCTCGGGTTGTTAGTAGATCAAACTGAGATGAAGGATCAGAGTATACTTTGCAGAATAAAAAAGCACTAAATGTGTGTAGTATTTTTAGAGATAACAACATTAATAAAATGAAGAATGATTTAGGGCATTACTGCAAAGTAGTTTGTTTGCAAAGAGGGCGGTCTGGTTGGAAATCTTCCCAGGAGAGCCACAGAAAATATGGTAGGGTCAGAAATAAGACTGACCTTGATTTCAATTAATGCTTTTAAAAAATATGAAAGGGTCTGATTGGACTTATTTTTAATTGTTACTACATTATAATAACTGCTGCTATTTATGTGTTCTTAGAGGATACACATTCATCAAAGTTACGAGAAACCAAATTCTTAGCGTGTGTTAAAAAGTAGTATTTGTCTTTTCTAAGTTTTAACATGTCTGCTTAGAAACACTGTAAGGCAGAGGATGCCAAAGCAGAAATTCACCAACTTGCTTTACAGATTTTTATTCCCTCCTAATTTTTAATGTCAGAGTGATACTGAAGATGGACAGATCTGGGAAGTTAGTGGACAGCTCGGATCCCCGGAGACTGCTGGATTATCACCCCAAGAGATGCTTTTTGCCAGGGAAATTGGTAAACAGTCTCCTCATAGTACCCAACAGCCTGTAGGACTAAAGAATCCAGAAATTTTAAAACAAACGTGATTTGCATGCTTAGTCTTTAAAAATCATTCTCTAAGCAGTTAGTTCTACATCATCTGCAAAGCACCCACACCAGAAACAGTGAACACACACGTTTTCTTCTCTTCTGCAACCTCTTCCAGAGCTTCTCACGGCCCTCCTCCTATTTAATCTGACCTTTGATTTAAGCTAAAACCTCTTTGAGCACTTGGTCATATGCCTGGTCTAAAGGCGAAGAGAACAACTCATATTGAATGAAAAAACAAAATAACCAGCAATCCTTTGGGGGCAAGAGAAATCTCATTTTATGATGTTTCCTAAACTCGGGCTCCTTTTTGTAGCCTGAGAACAACAGCAACAAAATTGATAGGCAGATGCAGTGCTTTGAGAGATAAATAGCAGAGTGCCAAGGCGGGCACGCAGTAAATAAGTCGGTTGATGTGAAGCTTCTTTATGTAAACAGCTGCTCACGGTGGCTGGACAGGGAGACCCAGCTGTCAGCTAGACAGGAGTTCAGTGGGCAGAGAGGAGGTAATTGGGTTCAGCAGATAAAGGGGTTGACTTGTTCATTTATACAAGTGTGTACGACCCGTCAGCATTGCAGAGAATAAATGCCCTGAGACCCAACTCCAGTCTATACGCACCATCCGTCCACCTGTAATGAGGCCCACGAATCACGTTTCTCCTGAAAGACAGCCTGACCTGTCACTGTGTTTGGCATCTGTCAATCACAGCAGCCATGAGGAGTCCAGGTGGCGTTCCTCTTCTGATATTTATCAAACCCAATTCAACAGCGGCCTCCCCATACAAGTGAAGATGCAGATCGCAAGAGCTCAATTGTATTCGAGTCCTATACAATTTGTTTTCCATTACTGCTCTGGTGAAGCTTTATTCCATTAAAAGACACCAGAGTAGACCATTTTTAAACCAGAGAATTGACACTGCAGACTAAGAGGTAATGAGCTTGGCTGAAGCTGCCATCTTCCTCCCTGTGGCCGACATCGCTCCTCATTCCGTTCAGGAGGCAGACCTGGGGTGCTTCTCCGCACCTGTGAGTTACCCCGCGTATTAGGGTGTATAATTGGAAAGCGAAAAACCTTAAGGGTGGTGAGGCTATCCCCAAATTGAAAATGGATCTAATAGTGTTACTTTGTCAAGAGGATTTCTTAAAATTTATATGGAGTCATACTATCTGTTTTTTATTATCTTTCCTCTAGTATAATCCCAGGGTATTTAATGAGCTGTGTCCAGTGCATGGGGAAATCACTCTGCTGGGCTGTGATAAGCAGGCGTCTCTTAGAGGGGGGCCTGGGAGGAGGCGGGCAGAGCGCAGGTGAAGTGGTGCAGTACCCCCAGCACAGGATGTGATGTCGACAGAATGTCCTCGAAATGGCTGACGGCCCACGGTTTTATTTTCATTTTTCATATTCTGGCCGTGTTTTTAAGTAAGGCTCTTGTGCCTGTGGAGGACTCAGGTTTCCTCCCAAGGAATGTAGCTCCCCCTACGTTGCATACACCTCTCAGGTCCCCTTTCCATGGGGCCAGTGACAGGCCCGGAGTATGGGGGACACAGCCAGCAAATGCCAGATCCAGAACTTAACTCAGGTTGCCTGGCTCTGAGTTTTATGACACAGTACATTGCTTCATAAGATGTGCGACATTTGTAACTCCTCCGTGACTCTCCAGAAACACTGGATTCTGATGCTTTGCCAACACGCAGCTCCCTTTCCAGAAATCCATCCTCCCTCTCTTTGTACAGAGAGAGCCTAGGCGAGGATCCTGAGCCACTGACACAGAGCCGGACAGATGCTTCTGAGCCGCCTCTGCCCAGCGCACCTGCCAGTCCTTGGACACTCCCACCTGCAGGATTTCTTTATTTGTCTTCTTCTTTTTTTTTTTTGTTCTGGTTGCTGAGTCCCACCCCCAGCTGCCCATTGTTCAGCAACCTCTAGCTGTTTCTCTCCTCTTGAATATTTCAGATTAGCATCACATACCAAGACAGTGGTTCCCCAGAGTGGACAGGATGTGACATGAATTTTCCAATCGGGAACATCCAGGAGTCTACACAAGAAAGACACCAGCGAGGGGTGTGCCTCTCCTGTCTGTTGACACTCTGCCAGGTGAGGGCGGCACACAAGCTATGCTACTTAGTTTCTGCTTATAGAACAAGGTATTGAAAGCTCCAGGTCCTTTTAAAATATGAAGGACCTTTTTAGAAATAACTGCAAATTGTTTCTAAGGGGGTCACTGAAAAGACATGCGAATATATAGAGACGGATGCCTCACAGCTCCAAAATTGGCCTCTCTCTCTAAGAAATGCTTCTTCTCCTACTTTAACTAGGAGGTTAAATGGAAACCGCCACCACCTCTGACCAGTGTCTGGCAAAAGGTCCTTTTAGGTTGATGTCATTAGTCCAGAGATAGAGGTCTGATGTCTGAGATGCACTTGCCCAATCACAGCCAATCCCCAGAAGTTTGAATGGGTGTCCAGAGAAACGGTGTGTTTCTCAGTATGAGTGTGTGTGCATGTTGACTCTGAAATAGTGGATCTATTGATGACAAGATTATAAGCTCCATAGCGCAGAAATGACTACTATGTCCTCAGTTCCTGAAATAATGCGTGGTATGTTGTGGAAGGAATAATTAAGGAAGGAAGGAAGGTTTCCTGCCTTCAGGGAGAAACTATGATGAAAGGCTGAGGCTGAGGTGCAGAGAGAGGGAGGGAGTGTGAGGAGTGCCCTTGCGGGTTTGGGCCTCTGAGTTGCTTTTCTCCAAGGTTCCAATCTCTGATGTTGCCCTTAGAAGGTTAAGGGAGGCAATGATGTCTTCGTTTTGCCTAAGTTGTTTTGAATTTAGGTCCTGCCACTTGCAACCAACGTGGGCTGTATTATCATACCCGCCTATATACACAGATATACAATTTAATAAACATTTCTGTCATTTATGTATATTCCTAATCTCCCTATCTCTCTCCTGTCTCCCTACCTACTTATTTATCATGAGGGGACATGAATGTGCCACCAGTACGGGATTGGTAGACTGGACGGGTGAGAATGTGAGGTGACTCTGGTGAGTAACTGACAGGGAAGTTTTCAGCAAATGTGTAAGGCAGGTGTTCCGAGTGGGGGGCAGCAGACGTGCAGTAAGAGGAACACTCTGGTCAAAGAGAAAGTGAGGACAGAGAGCGAGAGGAGGGGAAGAGCAAGCAGTGGGGTGCTGGCAGGCGATGGGTGAAGCTGCCCTGGGATGGAGCTTTGCGGCTGGGTTTGCCTTCGGTGCCTCATCTCAATGGGGTAAACAGGTTCTGGATGGAACAAGATGCCTCCAAGGAAATGTTTGACCTGAGGAATCAAATGCATATTCTGAAATGCACCCTATTTGGTGCCCGAGGTGCCTGCCTGCTCGGTAGGCATTGTCCAGTGGCCAGAGCTCCATTTGTCTTTTAATAACAGATTAAGCCTAAGGAGCTGTTTGGGGCCAACGAGATCTATTTTAATGCTGGTCTGTGCTGATCTGTTAGCTATGTGGTCTTGAACAAAGCATCATAATTTATAGAATGGGGCTGAGCAGAGAGGGTCTACACTGCACCACATCCCGCAGAGGCTCTTGACAGCTGGGGACCTTGTCTTATCCACCCGACTAATACCACTGAATGTTCCTCTCATTAGTGTTCCCAGAGTGTACAGGAGGGTGCAGTGCTACAAAGGTTCTGTCAGAACATGCGGACCTGAAAAGCTAAGTGCCGGTGTGAGGTAAGGGGTGTGTGTGTGTGTGTGTTGCATCAATCCTAAAGATAGTACTCAAACAACAGAGTCTCCAGCAAAGAATTCAAAATGCCAATCAATTTAAATCTCCAGTTTAACAGACATTGGAAACAGGAACAGAGAAAAGGATGGAAATGTGGGGAGGGAGGAGGAAGGAGAGAGAGGAAGGAAGGGGAGAAGGGAGCAAGGGAAGGAAGGCAAAATTTGCACCAGTCAAGAGGAACATTTCTGTGATTGCTTTAGCTTAACTGCTGCAATCCTATACATTGCAAACCATTTAGCCTAGAAAATCTCCCCAAATCCATCACCTCTTAGGTAATTACTGCTTCATTATGCTGAGTTTGTAATGATCCATTTACAGTCCTGGAACGGATCAGCTCTCGCCACAGAGAGCTGCAGCAGAAGCCGGCCCTCCTGGCACCTCTTCCTGTCAGCCGGCCTCAGGGAGGAGCCCCCTGGAACACAGCACTGAGCTGCAGGGTAAACATCAAGCACTAACTGGAGAGGTCATCAGAGAGGAGAGAGTTAAGGCAGACAGAAAAAATTCCAACCAACTAAGTCAGATTGGGCATCCACCAACTCGTTCAATGACAGTGACCTGGTTAACAAAATCTTTTATTTTGGTTTTTTTACTCAATTATCCCAAACTGGGTCTGATTTATGAAAAAGATGGAAACCTCTGTGCCTCACTTAGAAGCGTGATTGAACTATGCTGCTCTGAGCTTCAAGACTACATCTCGGGCAGGCGGCGACGAGGGCTCACAGAGCAGCACTGACGGGAAAGGCCTTGTCCATTCCGTGGAGACGTTCTGAAACCGTGCAACCTTCAATGACCTTCAACCCTGTGTTACCAGATACGTGTCTGGATTGTAGGTGACCCCCAATGAACCCCCCTTCTTTCTTAGCAAAACTGTAAATGCTCTTCAATGAGACAGAGGGGGGCGGGTATCAATTTTTAAATGCACTTGCATGTTTACAGCAAAGCAACATTTCGCACATCCAGAGTTACACAGCGATCTCCTGCCTAAGAATGAGCATGTGTTTTATTAATCAATTGTTTATTTGACATATGGCTGTCTGGGTAAATTTAAATGATGTGTATTTAGGAACCTTGATATAAACCACCCTACCTTAGAAACATAGTCATTTATCAGGGACTAAGTTGTTGTTAATAACCTTCCCCAGGGGAATTGCAAGCAAATGGTTATGTATTTGGTGATATTGGGCCTTCAATCAGACACGCTGGGAAACTTAATCTTCCATTTCAGAAGAATAATAGGATGTTATGTAGGAGAGCAGTGACAGGGTCACAAAACAGACCACATTATTTCCTCAGAGTGTTAGGGCAGAGGCAGGGTTGCGGTGCACATGAATTTTGATTCAAAATGAGCTTAGTTTTGTGCCAGAGGAAGCCTTATAAAGATGAGGTGAGAACTTTCTTATGGAAAGAGTCATAGATGGTTTCAGCCATAGGCCAACCTGGGAGCTGTCTCTTTTCCTCCTGTGGTTGGACACCTGTTTGAGTGCTGAGGAAGCTGGGGCACAGATGGCTACAGAGGGTGGGTACACAAGTCTGGTTCAAAGACACAGAGAAAGGAAGGGAAGAATGTAGAGTCGAGATACTCCAAGACGCCAGGCTTCCTGGGGTCTTCAGGTGGACACAGCTAGAGTGTAAATATTATATAAAATAGTAAAGAGCCTTGTAAAGCAGTAAATGATTGCCCTGGTGACACAAGCTGAAACTGTGCGGCTCTCCTGGGGCCTGGGATAAATAAGGAGGACCTCATGGAGGTTTGAAGGGACTTGGCATGAAGGTGACACTGAATTGTCAATTGTCTCCCCCCCCGACCTTACATGCATTAACAACATCGGGAAAACACAAGTGCAAACTTGAATCAGGGCCAAGAACAACGCAGTTAGGAAGTAGTGTGGGCTGCCCTGGGCAGGCTGGACCCGGCGAGACAGGTGGGATAGTTGGGAGTCTGGTGGGAGCCACAGCAGTGCCTGAGAAAAGCCCTTCTTTAACGTATCTATAAAAATTTTAATTCCAGAATTTTACAAATTTGGCAGCTGCGTCTATCTACACAAAGTAGGAGCCAATAATGATGCATCTTTCTAGCCGAGGGCTTTCCCAGTTTTATCCTCTTAGGTCAGGGTCTTGGGAAGGGTTGTAACTAAAATGTCTCCACCTCTCTGAAGCCTTATCCCAAATGCCTTGCATTTCGGTGAGTTCGTTTATTGCTAGAGCAGGGCCAGGCACCTGCCTCTAAGTTTCTCCTTTGTCTGCCTCCCCTGATAGACTCTGCTATTTAGACTGATCCCACGTCTGACTAATCCTGACAACTCAGATTTCTAGCACAGTTTACAGGAAATAATAAATCCTGAAAGTGTATTAAGGGAATAAATAAAGGAAAGTTAGCCAGCATCATGCACATAGTACTTCATAATTTTCTAAATGTTTGCACACCAATTTTTTTAATTCTCACAATGATCTTGGGAAAAGGCTCTAGTTACCATTCATGTTTTAAAGGTGATGTCACTTGCAATCCAGATTTATTATCCAAGATCATGCCAGTAGGAAGTGACAGAAATAGGAAGTCCTTTTTTTTTTTTTTTTGTTTAAGACAGCGTCTCAAGCTGTTGTCCTGGGTAAAGTGCTGTGGTATCACAGCTCACAGCAACCTCGCTCAAGCGATTCTCCTGCCTCCACCTCCCAAGTAGCTGGGACTACAGGCATCCATCACAACGCCCAGCTATTTTTTGGTTGAAGCCGTCATTGTTGTTTGGAGGCCCAGGCTGGATTCGAACCCGCTAGCTCTGGGGTATTTGGCTGGCACCTTGGCCGCTTGAGCCACAGGTGCTGAGCCAAAATAGGAAGTCTCATAACTCCTAAGTCCTATCTTCTCCCCGGTGCTTCCGGCAGGGGAGGACAGAGTCAGACCGTCTAATAACTGCTTTCATCTTATTCTGCTTCTGTAGACCCAGTTGTCATACAAGAATGCAGCTAATAAACTAATGTGTGATGACACCTGCCATGTATTCAACTGCCAAAGCTGAAACAATCAGTTATGTTTAACCCCATTCCCATCAGGGACACAGCCTCGGGGTAAGTGAGACAACTGATGTGTTCAGCGAAGGGCCTTGGGACCCCAGCAGAGGAAGTTTCGGCTTTGAGTAAGGAAGTGGTACATTTTTACTGAGAGCGTGGTGTTGGACATGAAGGTGGGAAGATCAGTGGAAATCTGGAACGTTAAGACGAATAGAAAGGTTTTCCTGATTTGAAAGTTTGACTTTAAGAGCAAGACATTGTGGACATGTGAACCTGTGTGAGGCTCAGGGGTTGGAATGGCAGGTGGCGGGGGGACGTGGAAGAGTCCGGAACAGGAGGGTGACCCACCGTGCCCTGGAGTCTGGAGTCAGCATTGTCAGCCCAAGAGCTGTGGCAGGATTTTAAGCTGGGCGATGACTGGGCCAGACGTGTACTGGAGAGCAGGAAGGTCTCTGCTGACTTTGTGGAGAGTGGACAAGCCCAGCGGGGCGGCTCTTGGGCAGGTTACAACCGTGGTCTGGATCAGGGAGCCTCAGGCTTTGCACATACGTCACCTGGTGTCTGTCTAGGGTGCAGCTTCTCACCGAGGACATCAGCTAGGGCCTGGTGGTTTGAGTGGCAGAGGCGCGGGGATCAAACAAGGAGAGCCAGTTTGAAGCCTTGGTAGTGAGAATGGAGAGGAGGGCATGTCTCCGGGACACTTCTTAGGTCCCAGGAGGGCGGAACGTGACCCCTCTTTTGTTGATCAGCTATGCTGTGTCAGGTTCTCTGAAATTTGCAGCCCACAGGTCTCTTTTCCAGCTTCTAATGAGCTCAGGGGACCATGAGCTATTTGGGCATTCAAGCAGATTTTTTTCAAAATAAAAATGCATCAATTGTGTAGGTATTTCCTGGTTCTGTATGGCCTTAAAATTCCCTAAAGTTCACAGATTATATCATAATCTTCTTGCTGCACTCCAGTGAACACACAGCGGTTGGTACCAACAAATGCTCATTAAACTTAGTATGTTCCTGACAGTCATACCAATATTGGCTTTTTTTTTGTTAAAGTTAAATTACCTTTTTGGTGCTGAGATAGGAAATGTGAAACTTGCAAGTTGAAGTTGATCTCTGGACAAATATTTTACGCTCAAGAATCTTTTGTAGTGTGAATAATTATGGAATGTATCTTATTTAGTAGAGTGTTCATTTAAAAATGTCTTCCCCCATAATCACACTTCAGAAAAGTAAACTTAATTTAGTTTTTTTACATAAAGAGAATATCCGTGTCTCTATGCTTTTATAGTAAAACCGTGAGCCCCCCATGTGGAGCTTAGAATGAAAATCTAAGAATTGAACTCGGTGAGGACAGGTGAGTTGCAGCCCTTTGAAAGTGATAAAGTCTAATGGTGGAAATGGTAATAGCTGACGCCTTTCTTCCTCGAGAGAATGGAGACAAATGGGTTTTAAATTCAATTGAGTTAACTCTGATTCTTCGAAATTGCTTTAGATCTCTAAGCTGGTAGAGCCTGGGCGTGAACTTGGCTTAAACACTAGTGATAAAATGTCCTTTTAGTTCCATTAAGTCTAGAAATGAAAAGTCTGTATGGTCTAAGTAAAAGGTCATGGCTTTCAGAGATAGACCGATATGGGGTAAACCCTCCAGGCCCCATCCAGCACCAGAAGTACTGAGGAACTGTGGGCAAGTTATGTCTCTGTGCTGGGTCTCAGCCTCTTCATCCAGAAAAACGGTAGAAAACAGGCTTGTGAGACTTGGCCAGAATCAAGAGCTGTCCCTGCTCAGACGTTCTCTTTCTATCTCAGTCCCTTCACACCTGGACTCCTCTTAACCCCGAGGACTGGGATTCAGGACAAGTGAAAACTCTGGGTGCTGATGATGATGGGAACAGAGATTCTTATCTTGTAATATGCTAAATCAGACCTTCGGTTTCAAAATTTTCTCTGATTATGTGAAATGGCTTAGGTTGTTGAAGAAAATGTGATGACAGAACGGGGTGTGTCATGGGGCTCCTCCTGATGTCGGGGCAGGTGCGCTGCCACCTGCCAGTTGTCTGGATAAAAGGAAGTGACTCTCTACCTAGATCACAGGAGAGATGAGAAAACACAGACCCGCCCGTCCTCGCCCCTGGGATCAGCTCCCATGGGAATTTTCTTAAAGCTAATCTTTCATTTCATCCTTGTTGTATTTTCTCTTTCGATGCATCATTCTTTTTCTTGATATTTTACTCCTCTGTTCATCATCAGTTAGCTATGTGGTCCTGTATGAATCACTTATCCTTTCTGGGCCTGAATTAACCAAATAACAAAATCCCGTGTTCTGAAGATGACTCAGTGAATGAAATCCTTATTGATGCAGCAAAGAGAATCCTTAGCAGAAACATTCTCAATACACTTAAGAAAAATAAGAGCAAAAGATTCAGCGACTGCAGGTAAAGATGCAAATAAATGCAGGGACCTTGTGTGTGAGGGGTGAGGGAGCGAGGGCAGCAGCAGTGACCACCCTCATCTGCCTCATGGCGCTCAGTCTTCTGGCATTTAGTTAGGCCAATGGTACTTAAATTTAAGTCAGTCTGCTGTTCACAGATCAAAGTCCAGCTCTTTCCTCTACACCTGCAATCTGCATTTTTAGTTTGTCCCCGGAATATTTACCGAGCATGTTATATGTGCCAGGATTATGGTAATTGCCAAATCAGAAATGTATCTCCTCACAGGAAACTTCTCTCTTAGAGGAAGATAGAAGATAAACAGAAATGATGTAAAGTGTCAATAAGAAAAAGAAAGCAGGGAAAGGGGAGGAACTTGACCGCTGGAGGAGACATGTTACTGACGGTCAAAGGAAGGAGATTTCTTTGTCATTAGAGACGGAAAGGAAATAAGAGGGAGCAGCTGGAAGGCGAGCTTGGAGAAGAGCTGTCCTGACAGAGACCACAGCCAGTGCAAAGGGCCGCCACGGCCATGCTGAAGGTGACCGAGGGGACACATGTGGCTGGGTCAGAAAGCGAGGGTGGAAGGGCTGGGTTCAAAGAGCACTTGGGTCTCACAGGCTGCAATGCAGGGCGAGCGATGTGGGACCCCCATGCAGAGTTTTAAGCATATATGGCATACACAGTCTTGTTTCCCTATTTTTATTTTTATTTTTATTTTGGAGACAAGAGTCTCGCTTTGTCGCCCTCAGTAGAGTGCTGTGACATCATAGCTCACAGCAACCTCCAGCTCTTGGGCTTAGGTGATTCCCTTGCCTCAGCCTCCGGAGTAGCTGGGACTACAGGCGCCCGCCACAACGCCCGGCTATTTTTTGTTGCAGTTTGGCTGGGGCCGGGTTGGAACCTGCCATCCTCGGTATACGGGGATGAACTTATAGCGCCCTACTCACTGAGCCACAGGCACCGCCCCCTATTTTTATTTTTTTCATTTTTTATTTCAGATTAATAAGAGGGTACGAACAATTAGGTTACGATGTTTGCATGTTAGGCGAGGTTCCTGTTGTAGCTGTGCCATACTCCCTTACATCGTGGGTATAAATTGGGAGCACACCAGTCCTCGTACCCTCTCTCCTCCCTCCCCCCCGACTGGAATGGAATTGACTTTTTCTCCTCCTCGGTGGGTGTGTATTAGTTCATCTACTGGCTTCATATTAGTATTGAGGACATTGGATACTCACTTTTCCATTCTTACGATACTTTGCTAAGAAGAATGTGTTTCAGCTCTATCCAGTTGAATACAAAAGATGTAAAATTTCCACCTCTTTATGGCTGAATAGTATTCCCTGGTGTACGTACATCACAGCTGTGGATCCATTCCTGGGTTGATGGGCATTTAGGTTGTTTCCACATCTTGGCAATTATGAAATGAGCTTCGATCAACATTCTAGTGCAAATGTCCTTAGGATTTTTTTTCTTCTGGGTAGATGCCTACTAATGGGTTGTGGGGATTTTGAAGGGTCACTTGGGTTGCTTAGAGAACAGACTCTACAGGATAAAGAGGTGAAACGGGGTAGGATGACTGTTTAACTTATTATGTACTCCAGCACACTTTGGGGAGTGAAGAATGAAAGCTATTTTTAATTATGCAGGAGAAAAATACCAGACATTGTTCAGGGCTGACCTGTGTATATTCACCCTGAAGCGGGAAGACCAGGTGGACGCGACTGCCCATCCCTGGGGAGGTACCAGCAAGGTGGCAGGCTCCCTGCTGGCACCGGCTGTTTCCCATTTTTCCTTCTGGGAACACTCTCTACCTCAAGGGGCTGAGAGATGGAGGGAAGGACTATTTGTCTCTCTAGCTCCTTTTCTTTTCTTTTTTTTTTTTTTTTATTTTTAGAGACAGAGTCTCACTTTGTTGCCCTTTGTACAGTGGCATGTCATCACAGCTCACAGCAACCCAGCTCTTGGGCCAAGGCGGTTCTCTTGTCTCAGCCTCCCGAGTAGCTGGGACTACAGGCATCTGCCACAACGCCCAGCTATTTTTTGTTGCAGTTTGGCCAGGGCCAGGTTTGAACCCACCACCTTGGTATATGGGGCCGGTGCCCTGCCCACTGAGCCACAGGCACCGCCCCTCGAGCTCCTTTTCTAAAGGTTGCCTCAGACTACCTGTGTCCCTCCTGGGAAGGTCACTCCACTTTTCTAGATTTCCTGTTCACATGACTCTTTCCCCTTTCACATCCCTGTCTCTTTAATTCTGGGGCCGGCATCAGTTACCAGGCCAGCCCAGGGCTCCTTACCATCCCTTGGGGTTCCTAACACCGGGCATGCACCTTTACCATTAGTCTTTTTTTAAATAAACTCCCCCTGCGTGATCCTAATCTGTCTGTGCCATCTGTTCCTGCGGGAGAATGCCTGCTGCCCTGTCCATCCCTGGAGACAGTTCTAGGAATGAGTCTGCTGCCAGGCTGCCCAGCAAATGGGATCTTAGAAGCACCAAGCCTTGGAGTGGCCTCCATAAATCATAACGCGCATTAATTTCTTAAGGGAACAAAGAAAAATCAAAGAGGACACTTTCCTGTTCCGACTCCTTTTAAACTTAGGAATTCATTAAGAAGCCCTTGAAAAGGAAGTATTCAAGACAAATCTTAAAACACTATGTTTTTCAACTACAGCCTGAAAGGACTGTTTTATATTTCAGAATGGGTTATCGTATGCCTTTATAATGAGGAGAGTTTCTCAGCAAAGGCGGCTGCAGATTGTGCCTTAGCCTTTCAAGGAGATTTCCTTATGTGCACACCACTGAAAGGGTTTCACCTGAGGACGGCGGCAGAGAAGAGGCCCAGCTGGGTGACGCTGAAGCTCAGCTTTGTGACATTGAAAAAAGGGACCAGAATGAGAGTAATTCAAATCAAAAATAGTTACTTAAAGCCGGGGTGAACAAGAAATTGAGTTTGGTGCCAGGAAAAATGCAAAATAGTGTTACAGGAAAGGTCCGGGTAATAGGGGTGAGGCGTGTTTGTTCTGAGGACCCTGGAAAACCTTCTGGAAACTCGTCCTTCCCTCCCCAGGGCCTTATGAGCAGAGAGGCTTCTGAAGGAGCCCTGCACCTGTCAGGGCTTAAATCTCCATATCCCAAGCACTTGTCTTGGTACCTAGCAATGTTTTAGGAATTCATAAATGTTTATCAGGTGAGTGAAGAAACAATACATGAAATAAAAAAACAACAAATGGATCTCAGGATGTTGTGAGATCACCGTGCCATCCACGAGGCTTACCACTTCCAGACTGAATTAAATTGCTAAAAAGAATTCCTCGGGGGTGGGGGTAGGGAAATAGATGGCCTGCCATAATGTTTCCTAAACAAATGGCTGCTTATCCAGTGTTTTCATATTCGACTTGTTATTTTAAATGAATGGTACTGGTAAGGAGTCATACTGTTGTGATGCTGTCATTGTGATAATACTTTCTGTTTGTTTCCAACATTTGTTTCCAACTTAAACGGCTAAATGCATACTTTTTTGTTCATAAGGATAAAAATCACTTTATTATTGGGTTTTCGATGAAAATGTAATAATATTCTAAAACGTAAAGGGTTATACTCTGAAGAGTTGGCAGACCAAACCTGCCAACGGACGGTCCAAGAAAAAATGTCTAATGTACTTTAGGGGCAAACGTGGCTCAGCCCCAGTGATAGCAGAAAGTGAGTGAACAGAGCGACGGCCGGGCCTCCGGGAGGAGGAGTGAGCTACCTTTTATTCTCAGTTTCCGTGTGTATTTTACAACAGTGGCCCTGAGCCTCCATCACAGAGAGCCCTCAATTCACGCGTGGTCTCTGTGAGTTTACCCGCTAGGGTGCAGGTGAGGAATGGGGTCTCTGCTTCCAGAGACATGAGCATTCCAGCCTCCACTTATTGTTTCACTCAATAAATAAATTTCAAGCCTCAGAAAAGAGTTACAGTTTTGAAGCAAGAGCCATCATCTTTGTTCCTTAAGCCCTAACACACAGACAGGGTCTACTCTAATATAAGACACAGCCCAGATGGAGGCCACAGTGCTGCTTTCTCTACAGAGAAGCAGAGAACAATGACTCCACACGGCTCATCATACATGACGTCTAGTGATAGTCAGTCTGGATCAAGGTTGAGTTTTTTTTTTTTTTTTAAATATTTTTTTTTAATTTTTTTATTAAATCATAACTGTATACAATGATATGATTATGGGGCATCATACACTCACTTCATAAACCATTTGACACATTTTTATCACAGTGGTTAACATAGCCTTTCCGGCATTATCTCAGTTACTGTGCCAAAACATTTACATTCTACATTTACCAAGTTTCGCAAATACCCCTGTAATATGCACCACAGGTGTGATCCCACCGATTCCCCTCCCTCTACCCACCCCCCCCCTTTCCCACTTCCCCCTATTGTTAGGTTGTAGCTGGGTTATAGCTTTCATGTGAGAGTCCCAAATTAGTTTCATAGTAGGGCTGTGTACATTGGGTATTTTTTCTTCCATTCTTGGGATACTTTACTAAGAAGAATATGTTCCAGCTCCATCCATGTAAACATGAAAGAGGTAAAGTCTCCATCTTTCTTTAAGGCTGCATAGTATTCCATGGTATACATATACCACAATTTATTAATCCATTCGTGGATCGATGGGCACTTGGGCTTTTTCCATGACTTAGCTATTATGAATTGGGCTGCAATAAACATTCTGGTACAAATATCTTTGTTATGTTGTGATTTTTGGTCTTCTGGGTATATGCCCAGCAGAGGAATTACAGGATTGAATGGCAGATCTATTTTTAGATCTCTGAGTGTTCTCCATATATCTTTCCAAAAGGAATGTATTAATTTGCATTCCCACCAGCAGTGCAGAAGTGTTCCCTTTTCTCCGCATCCACGCCAACATCTCTGGTCTTGAGATTTTGTGATATAGGCTAGTCTCATTGGAGTTAGATGATATCTCAAAGTAGTTTTGATTTGCATTTCTCTGATGATTAAAGATGATGAGCATTTTTTCATGTGTCTGAAGGCCGTGCGCCTGTCTTCTTCAGAGAAGTTTCTCTTCAAATCCCTTGCCCAGCCTGCGATGGGATCCCTTGTTTTTTTCTTGCTGATGCGTTTGAGTTCTCTGTGGATTCTGGTTATTAAACCTTTGTCAGAGTTATACCCTGCAAATATCTTCTCCCATTCTGAGGGCTGTCTGCTTGCTCTGCTTACTGTGTTCTTAGCAGTGCAGAAGCTTTTTAGTTTGATCAAGTCCCAGTAGTGTATTTTTGAAGCTGCTTCAATTGCCCGGGGGGTTCTCCTCATGAAATACTCTCCCAGACCAATTTCTTCAAGGGTTTTCCCTGCATTCTCCTCTAGTATTTTTATAGTTTCATGTCTTAAGTTTAAATCTTTAATCCAATGAGAGTCTATCTTAGTTAATGGTGAAAGGTGTGGGTCCAATTTCAGTCTTCTGCAGGTTGCCAGCCAGTTCACCCAGCACCATTTGTTAAATAGGGAATCTTTTCCCCACTGAATGTTTTTAATTGGCTTGTCAAAAATCAAATAGCGGTAAGTAGCTGGATTCATCTCTTGGTTCTCTATTCTATTCCAGATATCTACTTCTCTGTTTTTGTGCCAATACCATGCTGTTTTGATCACTGTCGATTTGTAGTAAAGTCTGAGGTCTGGTAGTGTGATTCCTCCTGTTTTGTTTTTATTTCTGAGTAATGTCTTGGCTATTCGAGGTTTTTTTCTGATTCCATATAAAACGAAGTAATGTTTTTTCAAGATTTTTAAAATATGACAGTGGAGCTTTAATAGGGAGTGCGTTGAAATTATATATTGCTTTGGGTAGTATGGACATTTTGATAATGTTGATTCTTCCTAGCCATGAGCATGGTATGTTTTTCCATTTGTTAACATTTTCAGCTATTTCTTTTCTTAGAGTTTCATAGTTCTCTTTATAGAGATCTTTCACGTCTTTTGTTAGGTAAATTCCCAAATATTTCATCTTCTTTGGCACTACTGTGAATGGGATAGAGTCCTTAACTGCTTTTTCAATTTGACTGTTGTTGGTGTATATAAAGGCTACCGATTTATGAATGTTGATTTTGTAACCTGAGATGCTGCTGTATTCCTTGATCACTTCTAGGAGTTTTGTAGTAGAGTCCCTAGTGTTTTCCAGATACACAATCATATCATCTGCGAAGAGCGAGAGTTTGATCTCTTCTGACCCTATATGGATACCCTTGATCGCCTTTTCTTCCCTAATTGCGGTGGCTAAAACTTCCATTACAATGTTGAAAAGCAATGGAGACAATGGGCAGCCTTGTCTGGTTCCTGATCTGAGTGGAAATGATTCCAATTTAACTCCATTCAATATGATATTGGCTGTGGGTTTGCTGTAGATAGCCTCTATCAGTTTAAGAAAAGTCCCTTCTAGACCAATTTTCTTGAGTGTTCTGATCATGAAGGGATGCTGGATATTATCAAAAGCTTTTTCTGCATCAATTGAGAGAATCATATGGTCTTTGTTTTTTAATTTGTTTCTGTGCTGAATTACATTTATAGATTTACGTATATTGAACCAGCCTTGAGACCCTGGGATAAAACCAACTTGGTCATGATGTATAATTTGTTTGATGTGTTGTTGGATTCTGTTTGTTAGGATCTTGTTGAATATTTTTGCATCTATATTCATTAGTGATATTGGTCTATAATTTTCTTTTCTTGTTGGGTCTTTTCCTGGTTTGGGGATCAGGGTGATATTTGCTTCATAGAACGTGTTGGGTAGTCTTCCTTCTTTTTCTACATTTTGGAACAGGTTGAGTAATGTAGGTACTAATTCCTCTTTAAAGGTTTGGTAGAATTCTGACGTGAAACCATCTGGTCCCGGGCTTTTCTTTTTAGGGAGGTTTTGCATAGTTGATGCTATTTCTGAACTTGATATGGGTCTGTTCAACATTTCCACTTGATTCTGGTTAAGTCTTGGAAGGTGGCGTGCTTCCAAGTATCGGTCTATTTCCTTCAGATTTTCATATTTCTGAGAATAAAGTTTCTTGTAATATTCATTAAGGATTTTTTGGATTTCTGATGAGTCTGTGGTTATTTCGTCTTTGTTGTTTCTGATTGATGATATTAGAGATTTTACTCTTTTTTTCCTGATTAGATTGGCCAGAGGTTTATCTATTTTATTGACCTTTTCAAAAAACCAGCTTTTTGATTTATTGATCTGTTGTATTATTCTTTTGTTTTCAATTTCATTTAATTCTGCTCTAATTTTGGTTATTTCTTTTCTTCTACTGGGTTTGGGGTTGGAATGTTCTTCCTTTTCCAGTTGCGTGAGATGTCCCATTAAGTTGTTAACTTCCTCTCTTTCCGTTCTCTTGAGGAAGGCTTGCAGTGCTATAAATTTCCCTCTTAGAACTGCCTTTGCAGTGTCCCAGAGGTTCTGATAGCTTGTGTCTTCATTGTCATTTTGTTCCAAAAAATTGGTGATTTCTTTCTTAATCTCATCTCTGACCCAGCTATCATTCAGCATAAGGTTATTTAACTTCCATGTTTTTGTATGGGTATGCAGATTCCTGTTGTTACTCAATTCAAGTTTTATTCCATGATGGTCCGAGAAGATGCATGGAATAATTTCTATTCCTTTAAATTTACTGAGGTTAGACTTGTGACCTAAAATGTGATCAATTTTGGAGTAAGTTCCGTGGGCTGATGAGAAGTATGTGTATTCAGTTTTGTTGGGATGAAATGTTCTGTAGATGTCTGCTAAATCTAAATATTGGATGGTTAGGTTTAAATCTAAGATTTCTTTGCTCAGCTTCTTTCTGGAGGATCGATCCAACACTGCCAAGGGAGTGTTGAAATCTCCAACGATTATGGAGCTGGAGGAAATCAAGTTACTCATGTCTGTTAGAGTTTCTCTTATAAATTGAGGTGCATTCTGGTTGGGTGCATAGATATTAATAATTGAGATCTCGTCATATTGAGTATTACCCTTAACAAATATGAAGTGACCATTCTTGTCCTTCCTTACTTTTGATGGTTTAAAGCCTACTGTATCTGCAAATAAAATTGCAACACCTGCTTTTTTCTGATTACCATTTGCCTGAAATATGGATGACCATCCTTTCACCCTGAGTCTGTATTTGTCTTTTAAGTTGAGATGTGACTCTTGTATGCAACAAATATCTGGCTTGAGTTTTTGTATCCAGTCAGCTAACCTATGCCTCTTTAGAGGACAGTTTAAGCCATTCACTTTGATGGAGAGTATTGATAAGTCTGGTGGAATTTTGGGTATCGAGTTTTTCAAAGGTCCAGTGGACATTTTTAATCCTTTCGCCAGTGTGGAAGTTGGAGTTTGATCCGAAGTTTCTGAGTGAGTTTACTTTTGTGGTGTAGGATTGGGTTGGTCATTGTGGAGGATAGGTCTGAGAACATCCTGAAGAGCTGGTTTACTTATGGCAAATTTTTTCAACATATGAATGTCATTGAAGTATTTAATTTCTCCATCATAGATGAAACTCAGTTTAGCTGGATACAAGATCCTGGGTTGAAAGTTTTTTTGCTTTAGGAGATTTAAAAGTTGATGACCAGCCTCTTCTTGCTTGAAAAGTTTCAGCAGAGAGATCTGCAGTTATTCTAATATTCTTACCTTTGTACGTTATAGTTTTCTTTCGCCGGGCTGCTTTGAGAATCTTCTCTTTCATGTTAACTTTAGTGAAGCTAATTATGATATGTCTGGGAGATGGCTTATTGGGGTTGAATCGTGCTGGGGTTCTGAAGCTGTCTGCTATCTGAATTTCAGATTCTCTAGGCATGTCTGGAAAATTTTCTTTCATAATTTCATGTAGAAGGGCCTCTGTGTCCTTGGCAGCCACTTCATCATTCTCCGAAATTCCTATAACCCTTATGTTGTTTTTTTTCGAATTATCTGAGAGCTCTCTGAGTGAGTGATCCGTTTTTGCTCTCCATTTCTCTTCCTCTTTGAGAGATTGGGAGCGTTCGAAGACTTTATCGTCAATGTCGGAAATCCTTTCTTCTGCTTGCTCCATTCTGTTACTGAGGGATTCTACTGTATTTTTCATATCTTTGAGTGCTGTAAGTTCTTGTTTCAGTGTGTCTAAGTCTTTGGTGGTTTTGTCTTTAAATTCGTTTAATTCTTGAGACAATTTTTGAATTTCTCCTCGAATTCCTAATTCCATTTTATTAATCTTGTCTGCAAACCAAATTCTGAATTCGACTTCTGACATCTCAGCCAGTTGTTTATGAATGGGATCTTCAATCACATCTGCCGTATCTTTTCTTGGGGGGGGGGTTGATCTATTCTGGTTATTCATGTTACCAGAGTTTTTCCGCTGATTCCGCCCCATGGTTTACTCCCTTTGGTTTTTCCCCTGGGGTTTTATCGAGGGCCCGTACAGTGTTGTGGCCTGAGAAACTGGGGCCCTGTCTGGTGTGGTGGAGCAAAGTGGTTCTGTCTTGTTTTCAGCTGGTTTCTGTTCGATCCTATTGCAACTTCTATTCTGGCTTGAAGTCTCAGCTGTGTGGAAAAATCAGCAATTTAATCACCCCGCCTGCCCACCTCTGGCCCCAGTTGGAAAAGGAGAATCAAACCTTCCTACAATCGCACACACAGGGCACCGCCTGAAGAGTCCTCAGTCTATTAGCCCAGTTCAAAAGGTCCGAATCAACTGTCTCAATCGGCACTTGTCTCGGGTGGAAGGGTTCAAGAGGTCTCTGGGAACTGGATCACAGGGGCCTGGTGACTCCTCTGACACAGCTCACCCCAGTGCAGCGTGGAGTCAGGAGGAGCCACCCAGCAAACAGAGCAGTCTGGGAAGGTTGACGTCTCCTTCCCCTCTTTGCCCCTCCGTCGGACCCAGTCACTGGTATCTCTGCAGATGGCTAACCCAGTTGCCTGCAGTGAACAGACCCTCCAGGGGTTTGCACCTGCCTGAATCGCAAGGAAGTCTGCCAGGCCCCCGCAGACTGCCGCTATCTAGCAGGAGGAGATGGGGCCTGACATCTTTGAGTGTTTGATGCAGGTGATGGGAAGGAGGTGTTCACTCAGGCTTAGCCCCGTCCCTGATGTATGCTGCTAACAGAACAGAACAGAACAGACAACTTTGTGAGGTTCTGTCTCTGTTCCTGTCGTGGCCTACAGGAGACGGGCTGTTTTGAGTTCAAACGTCTTTGCTGCTGGAGAATTGCGTCTGAACACCTCTCTGGGTGGGCCCCGCCCTGGAGGCTTCCAGGTTTGTGAGCTGTGTCACCAGTGGCCTCCTCTGGTTGCCCAGGGAGACAGGGAGTGTGGCCTCAGAATATCCAGAAGTGAGCGTTCTTTTGTTTGCGTCCTTGTGATCACAACTTGCCTCAGCGGTGTTGATGTGCGTTCTTCAGCCTTCTCTCTTGGTGAGGCTCAAGTCCACCAGGATACTTACTAAATTCCTGTCCCTTAACTCTCCTTCTGGACGGGAGCCTTTGTTGAAAGCTGGCTTCAGTCCGCCATCTTGTCTCCCCCCTCCAAGGTTGAGTTTTAAGTTTTTTTTTAAACACTCATACGATTTAAAATGAGGAACAACTCTTGATCTCCTTTTCCTGTAAATAAGATTTCCAAAATTTCAAACCTAATAAACAGAAGGTTTCTCAAAAAGAACATGAATCTCTCAGATTAGTGCCCTCATCTTATTCCCACCCCATTCACCAGGCCTCTTTCAATCCCCCAAACTTTTACCTTTTACTCCCTTTCCTGTACTGTACGACATATGGGGTCTGTTGTGTATGCAAACTGTCTAGCTGTGACCCTAAATATATTTTTCTGGCTACTATTTAGCTATTTCCAGTGAAAGAGTTTCTTTGCTCCAATTATCCGAGTAATGTAAGTACATAGAATCAATCCGTGTTTATACCCAGTGCTAACGTTCCAACCATTTTCCTCCTCCTTTCTGAGTAATAAAATTTTTAAAAGAACAGAAAAAGCATTAAATGAATATATTTTTTGCGGTCGTTTGAAGGTCTGTAATGAGAACAGGAAATACATAATTGAACATGGAGCAGTACAAGGTAAGTCATCAGTGTAATAAATTGAAACACACAGTCTTGCAAGGTAATAAACGGGAACATTTTCGTCTGAGGTCAGGTGCGTTGCTTTGAAGTTGAAGTGCAATTTGCCTTTCCTGGGACGGAGCTGTCATAGGATTCTGAATGCTCATTGATCTGCGGTGGCTTAATGAGGCAAAGGGTGACCAACAGGTAATATTGGGAAATTTGCTCTAGTACCCACAGGGCTGGAGACGAGCTGGAGCCTGGAACGTGCAAAATGAGGTTTCTTTATTCTTGAGTTGATTATCAGACTGAGCTCAATTTGGACTGTGGCAGGTGCCTTAATGTTGCCCCTTAACTTTTATTGCCTATGAATAGAACAGTAGTACCAATCACAAGACTTTCTCCAAAATCTCTACGTGCACAGCAAATCCACTTCTCACCTCGGCTTCACCAAGATTCATGACATGAACAGACTTTTCTTAGAGTTCCCAAATTCACAATAGCCTCTCCAAATCCTCCTTTGCTCCCAACCAACCCTATTTCCAAAAAGTGCATAAAGCCTGAATGGGCTGATACAAGGATGTCTTCTGGAGACTTCTGGAAGGAAGATAAAAATCAAATCTCCAAATTAAAATGTAGTTAAGGACCTACTGGTGTGACAAGGTTCTGCCAGGTGCCTAAAAACAAGCAAAATCCTATTAGCTAGAGAATTCTTCGCAGAGTTATCTGTTGAATTTGCCTTCCAGCTGGGCCACAAAAACTACTTACGTTTCATGCCTGAATGGCTTTCAGGGATATCTCAAAATGTTTTATAAACATGAATGAAGCTTTAGAACCTGTCTTTGAAAAGAAGACTTGAATGAGCAAGAGCTGGCATTCCGGATGTGGAGGGGACACCTGTTAGGAACAGTCTAGTCGTGACACCATTACATGAGCTCTGCTCAGTTCTAGATGTAAAGTTTTATCTGGTGTCTTAATTCATGTCAGTAAATCTCCACAGGTAGAAGCATAATTCTGAATGGCTTTGAGGTTTTAATTCAATTATTCGACAAATTTCCTTGGAGCACCTATGATGTATCTAGGCTGGATTAGGCCTTTGAGGCCTGGAAATGGGAATCCAAAATAACGAGTCTTGTGACAGAGGAGAAAGAAAGAAACACACAGAAAAAGGGCCATGAGCCCCAGTCGTGAAAATCAGCCATGGAGGGTGAGGAAGGCCTGTCCTAAGACTCGTTTTAATGTTTAACTAATGGGTCACTTCTTAACAGTGCCATTCTCAGAAGCTGGAGTTTGTGCAAACTAGAACCAGTGTCCAACAGACACTTCTTGCATGACCAATAACTTTTGAAAAATTAACCTTCCCTATATATGCTGTTGTTTAAAGTTAAAAGCAAAAATGTATATATATTGGTAATTTTTAACAAATTTAAATTGTTTATTTCTTACTGAAGCAAACATTCTACTTAATTTAAGAGCAGCAAATAAGAGACTTGATGTTCAGTAGCGACAAGTTGAAAGACTTCCAAGAATATTCTATGGCTATTAGCAATTAATATTCATTCACAAGAAATCTGTGGTGCTGAGTGCCTGGCAATCATTACGCCCATCACAGGCCGCTTGCATTTTGAGATGCTGGATATGTCAACTGGTCCTCACCATGGCCTTTCCAACTCTGCAGTTAAGACAGGAAAAAGAAGGGGCGGCACCTGTGGCTCAAGGAGTAGGACGCCGGCCCCATATACCAGAGGTGGCAGGTTCGAACCTGGCCCCAGCCAAAAACTGCAAAAAAAAAAAAAAAAAAAAAAAGGGAAAAAGAAGGAAGTCTAAAAAAATACAGAAGCTGAACATGGAATCAAAGTCGCTTGGCTCAGTGTGGCTAAATTTACTATTAACGAGGTTAAGGTTATCTGACCACTTAACTTCATCTATCGCCATAACTCCAGATTCTTAACAAATCTGGGTACTTAAGTAGATCCAGTCAAAAAGCAAAAGATGCCTCCCCCACCCCCCAGGAATGCTGTGCACTGTCTGGGGCTTGTTCTGACTGGAGTTAGAGTCACCTCTTTTAGCAGAAATGGTGACAACGGTTATTTCCAACTGTGCCTATTGAGATAGAACATTCTGCTTAATTATGGCTTCCTTAGTATATCAAAATCTTCATTTTTTGTTCCATCAGCTATTTCCCCCATTCTTTGCTTCCTTCTCTTCCTCAACAGAGCAGACTTTTTATTTGCTCTCCCACAGTGAGGTGCCAACAGCTGGGAACAGAAGTTACATTGATATGGCCCTATTCTGAAACACAGAATCAAAAGTGGGTTGTCTTGATCAGACTGCCCCATCTAAGGCTCCTCCTATTTAATGTGAAATTCCTTATTTTAACCAGAAAACCGTTTCTGTCTTTTTCTTTAGTCTTAGCCTCTCATTAGTCCATTCATTCAGCCATTCAATTAATACTTATTGAGTTCCAGACACTGTGCTAGACATGGGGATAAAATTGTGTGCAAAGGAGCAAATAAAATCCCTCCTTTGATGAGACTTTCAGCCTATTGAGAGAGACAGTCTTAATTAAGCCATCGCACAATTAAATCTAACTTTTGCTGCAAGAAATGCATCAGAGGAAAAATATACAGAGACTTAATCTAGACAAGTGTGATGTCTCTGGCTAGGATTGAGGGATCTTTATTTCTAAAAGTCATTCTTCTAACGCTCCCTACTATTCAAAGCAATTTGATTGTTGGGTCTTTGGAAATTGTCACGTTACCTCCATCATCTGTGATCACCTTGTTATTTCTCCAGTGGTCACTGAGGCCACAGAAACCCTCAGGTTCTTATAAGAAAGTGGGAGAGTGCAGGGCACAGGGGGTCTGCTGGGAAGGCTCATGATCTGGCAGCTGCCTCAGATCCGTTCTTTATCCCCTGCAGTTGTTTGCAGTTCTCGTATTCTCTGTTCATAATGTCCTTACCTGCAAAACGGGCATAATAACAGCCATGGTCCCACACTGAGCGTCATATTAACATACATGGAAACAGTTAATAAGTTGTGAGGTGAGGCACATTGGTAAAGTGGCCTCATAATCATTTTTGTGATCATATAATTAATCATATAATCATTTTTGTCACATCTCTAATGGCAAGAATCAGAAAAGTTGACGTGAACGAACATAAAATGCCGTGGCCTTTCTCTTTCATCCCTCGTTTCCTGCCGGAAGGCCGTGGGTAAGAGAGCTTCACTTTCAGCCAGGCAGACTTTGTCACGGCGTGAGCTTTCCAGCTTACGGTGGCCACCAATTTCCTCTGCCTGGAATTGGAGCACATGATTTGACACAGGCTTTTCCCCCACTAATTTATGAGTTTATGTCTATGAAAAGCTACAATAATTGTGATACGTTTTTAAGATACAATTATAATGTTTCAACTTTATAAAAGAATAAAAGAAATTAAAATGATATTCTCTGAGAAATACTCCACCCTTGCCCTGCCTCTGTGAAAAATGGATGCAGACTGGAGTTTCTTCTCGTTCTGATGCCTCTTCATGCAGGAGGAATAAATCCTTTCTCATGGGCCACCTTCTGAAAGGATGGTCATCTAGACTCCAAAGATATTTGTTTATCTCAGCCATGATTTAGAGACAAACGCCTCCCTCGCAGGTCCCCCCTGTCCTTCGCTGCTGATAACACACCCCTCTGGATTTATGTTGCTACCCAAGAGTGGGATTTTTGAGCTCAGATCATGTTGCTGGCACTACCCTGGATAAGACACATTTATCACAGCTGTGCTTGGTCATATTTGCATTATATTTTTTACTGTCTATATTGTTAAAACCAACTGCTTCTAACTGCGGGCCAGCAGGTTGAGTCTCCCAAATCTATCAGCAATGCAAAATCCTGCCTTCAAAATCAGGAGGGCAGAACTTAAAGGCGCCCAGCTCCTGAATGAAACTCTCCCTGCAGCCTAAACTCTGCAGCCATTAGATTAGACACCAGGAGAGCCAAGGCCCAAGGTCACCCTAACAAGCCTCAGCAAAGAAGCCAAGTAGACCTTGGGCCTTGGAGTACTAGGGGCAAAGCTCCTGCTCTGCTGGAAATCTCAGTATCAGAATATTTATGACATGTAAGAGGTCAAATAACTTTAGTCGATACTGGGCCAGGATAAATGAAAGGCGTATTTGGGCTTCAAAAGCATCCAGGGACGGGGCTATGGAGGACAGGGTCAAGCAGATGCCACATCAGCGTGGCTGCAGCTTCAGTGGCGTTCGACCAGTTTCCACGTTTCCCAGGACGAAGCTGCTGTTTTTCATCTGTAAAGTGTTGTTCAGTAAAACCAACCCAACTGTTAAGTCATCCCAAAGGCTGTTTGCAAAACAAATGATTTCTTGTCTTAGTTAGAAAAGCTTGAAAGTGGATGTAAGTTCCTGAGGTCATGGGCTTTTTTTCTATTTGCTTTTGTTCTTGTCGTTTTGCTTTTGATTTTTATGGAAACAACAGAGACATGAGTGAATTCAATGTAACTTGAAGTTTTTTAAATTTATTTTTCCCTTTATTAAATCATAACTGGGTACATTAATGCATTTATGGGGTACAATATGCTGATTTGATATACAGTGTGGAAAGCTTACGTCATAGTCATTAACATAACCATCTCCTAGCTTAGTTTTGTGTTGTGGTAAGACATTTATACTCTATTCTTAATAGTTTTGAAATGTACCATTGCATTATGCACATTAGGTGAGGTCGCCCCAATACCCTCCCTCCTACAGACCTCCTTCCTCCCCTCCCCGCCCCCCCCCTCCTCTTCCTTCCTTCTTTCTAGACTATAGTTAGGTTTTACCATTCATATGAATGTGTAGGTAACTTCAGTTTTAAGTAGTATCTGCAATTTCCCCTGGGAGTGGTCCTGGGAGTGAGGCTTTCCTGGGTGAACTCTGATTTGTCCCAGGCTGCCAGGGTGTTCACTCTCCTCCTAAAGTGTCACCCCCCTCCTCTTGGTGCAGGTCTTCAGGACATGCTGGTCTGGGCCACCGTCAGTACCCTGGAAACTTGACCTTTCCTGGAAGTGACAGCCTCCCCTGAGCCTCTCACGGAGCAATGACACGCTCCCCCTGACACCCCCATCTTGTGGGCGTTGTTGTCATCTAGCACTGGGTCACTTAAATCTATTTTTCATGCTTTGTCTCAAGATACAGATGGCAAATTGAGGGATGGGGCTTCTGTTTTACGTATTATAAAGGCAAAATTTGATGGAGTGAATTTTGAATGTGATAATTATTTGCCAGATAAATTTGGAAATTTTAAATACCAGTGATCTGATTTCCTGGCTTTCAGCCGCCCCGTCCTGGTGGGGAGAGCACCACTCCGTGGAGTTCCCATTATCTATTCGATGGGTTGGGTGAGCCTGAGCAGACCCAGAGAGGCTCCAGTGGGGCAAGGACATCTGGAGGTCCAGGCCAGGCAGGAAAGGTTACTCTGGAAAGGTTATTGGTGGCCAGGAATAGCCAAGGGGAACAGAGAAAGGGGCAGGTGGCGGAGGCTCAGGAGTGATGGCATGAAAGCTGCGCAGCATGGAGTGAAAGTAAATGTTAGACAGGCAGGAGGGTTGAACAGCCGAGAGATTCAGGGGAAAATAGAGTAAAAACTGGAGTGAAAGTGACAGTAGCGTACAGAGCAAAGAGCCAAACTGCTCAGAATTCAGAGCATGACCTCCCGGCATGCGGCAGGTATTTCTCTCAAGGCTCTTACAATGGCCAGGACTTAGCCAGGACAATGGCTAAGTGAGAAATGTTGTCTCACAAATTCCACTGCCCAACACTACAGTTTCTTTCTTTCCCCTGCTAGTTTGCATAGCTACCTTAAGGCTGCACGGGGTGAGACAGGTTGGTTCTGAATAGTTCCCAGATAGAGAGAAGGCTGGTGAGGATGGGCTGCTCTGTTCTTAGCCCCAGTCAGCAGGTCACCTGCAGCAAGCTGTGCTGCCCACTAGTCCCCAGACCCAGGAGGGAGGCCTGGGCAACCTGCATGGGTGTCAGAGGACTGGGGCAATTCAGCTCTGCATTGTCAAAGACAAAGGTGATCAGGGAAGCTGGGTCCATCTAATCCAGAGGTTCTCAACCTGTGGGTCACGACCCCTTTTTTCCATTCGTAACAATGCAGCAATTAGGAAGGTTGAGAACCACTGATCTAATCTGAATGGGACCACGTTTTGAAATACCTGCAATTGGAGGGCTTTTCATGTATTAGCATTTTTCTCAATGAATGTCAAAGGAATGAAGGGAGAAATAGTGAATATCATTTGTAACCTTTGCAGGAAGGTCAATCTCTGCACTTTCTCTTCTGGGAGCCTAATTTCTCTTTTCTTCTTCTTTTCTGCCATGAAAAGTTGAGACTGAAATCTCATCTCCCGGCATCATTCTTCAGCTGGCTGGATATTCTTGGGCTTATTTGAGAAGGAGAGGCTGCCTCTCAGGCATGTAACATGATCATCAGTTTCTGATGATGGGTTTTTAGATGATCAGTTTCTCCATTCTCTCTGTATAATGTGAATATCACACACACACACACACACACACACACACACACACACACACACACACATCCTGAGCGATCCTGTTTGCCTTTTAACAGAACTACTCTGTAAGAACCTTGTTTGTAGAAATCACAGCAAGTCTCTTGTTTCTCTATAAAGATGGCACAGCTTGTGCTTTCATAGGAACCTGTTGGACTGTATCAAACATTAGCCACCAGTCTCTATCAGGGGTCCTCAAACTGCGGCCCGTGGGCTACATGAGGCAATGTGATTGTATTTGTTCCCGTTTTGTTTTTTTTACTTCAAAATAAAGTATGTGCAGTGTGCATAGTAATTTGTTCATAGTTTTTGTTTTTTTTTTTAAATTATAGTCCGGCTCTCCAATGGTCTGAGGGACAGTGAACTGGCCCCCTGTTTAAAAAGTCTGAGGATGCCTGGTTTAGCCACTGTGCCCAGTAGAAGCTGCCAAGTGAGCTGCAATCTAGACACGGCCCCTTGAAATGTGGCCAGAAATGGCAATTGCCTTGGTCACTCTCACTGGCCAGTGCTGGCCAAAGGTGAGACAGTTTTATGGCTGTGTTTTCCCTTTCATAGCAGAGGTGGACCCAGCTACGCCCTCTGAGAATTCCTACCACATCAGGAATATGCTCTTGGTCACTGTCAAGTTAGAAGGTGCCTCTACTTACATATCCCTTCCATAGTCATTGAGTCATTTCGTCCTTACAATGAATGACTTGCAAGCAGTTGTTACAAATCCCATTATATAGACAGGCAGACTGAGGCTACATACTGGTGCCACACCCACAACCGTACCTTTCATCTCCAGCCTGATGCCCTTAAATCAGAGCACGTGTACACTCCACTCACAAAGCAGATAGCACACCAGGCTGGCTGCAGACAGGCAGAGAAAACCATCACTGCGTGATCATAAAATGACCGATCTTGTATTTTGTGCCTTTAGCAAAAGTGGCAGGATTCTGAAGTAGTGCGTTGTACCCCCATTCTTATACCCAGGGTGGTTTGGGGGCTTGCTGAGAAATATTTGTAAGGATGTGGGAATTTGGGGGAAAGAGGAGGGTGAGCAGTGATTAAGCAAAATTAGGATAAAAGAACAGAGAGGACATTGATTACGCACTTTCCTCAAGTTCAGTGCCGTATCATCTTTTCCATTTATCTCCAGTCACCTTAGATAGACTGTGTAACCTCGCCGGGCCTCAACTTCCTCACCTGTGAAGCTTTACTACAATTAGGAGACCTTTCTCCAAGTTACAGAGGGGATAAAAAGGGCTGCTGCACAGAAAGCATTTACAACAGTAGTCAACACTTATTAAATATTTATTGTTATAATTGTAACTGTTATGAAGAAAAGGAGACACGGAATCTTGAATTCTTGACCAAGACCAGGTGTCCTCAAACAGCAGCCCACAAGCCACATGAAGCGGTGTGAATTGTATTTGTTCCCGTTTTGTTTTTTACTTCAAAATAAGATATGTGCAGTGTGCATAGGAATTTGTTCATAGTTTTTTGTTTTTTTTTTTTTAAACTATAGTCTGGCCCTCCAACAGTCTGAGGGACAGTGAATTGGCCCCCTGTTTAAAAAGTTTGAGGACGCCTGACCAAGACGATGCAGTTGATGAGGAACTAGGACACACCCAGTCCTTGTCCAGAGCTTTGAAAGAACCAAAATGCTACTATGAAACCAATATATAAACAACTACATACTCATATGAACAAAAAAACATAATATAGTCTAGAACGGAGGCAAGGGGGGGATGACTGGAAGAAGGAGAGAAGGTATTTGTCAGGTCCCAACTAATGGGCACCGTGGGTGGGTGGACAGCATGGCCTCCGGGGCAGATGGCACTGTGGGTGCTGGACAGCCCGCCCTCCAGGGCAGGTGGCACCGTGGGTGCTGGACAGAACAGCCTCCAGGGCAGATAGCACTGTGGGTGGGTGGACAGCACGGCCTCTGGGGCCGGTGGCACTGTGGGTGGGTGGACAGCACGGCCTCCAGGGCAGATAGCACCGTGGGTGGGTGGACAGCATGGCCTCCGGGGCAGGTGGCACCGTGGGTGGGTGGACAGCCCGACCTCTGGGGCTGGTGGCACTGTGGGTGGGTGGACAGCATGGCCTCCGGGGCAGATGGCACCGTGGGTGGGTGGACAGCCCGACCTCTGGGGCTGGTGGCACCGTGGGTGGGTGGACAGCATGGCCTCCAGGGCAGGTGGCACCGTGGGTGGGTGGACAGCCCGACCTCTGGGGCTGGTGGCACTGTGGGTGGGTGGACAGAATGGCCTCCGGGGCAGATGGCACCGTGGGTGGGTGGACAGCCCGACCTCTGGGGCTGGTGGCACCGTGGGTGGGTGGACAGCATGGCCTCCGGGGCAGGTGGCACCGTGGGTGGGTGGACAGCCCGACCTCTGGGGCTGGTGGCACTGTGGGTGGGTGGACAGCATGGCCTCCAGGGCAGGTGGCACCGTGGGTGGGTGGACAGCATGGCCTCCGGGGCAGGTGGCACCGTGGGTGGGTAGACAGCATGGCCTCCGGGGCAGATGGCACCGTGGGTGGGTGGACAGCATGGCCTCCAGGGCAGGTGGCACCGTGGGTGGGTGGACAGCATGGCCTCCAAGGCAGGTGGCACCTTGGGTGGGTGGACAGCATGGCCTCCGGGGCAGATGGCACTGTGGGTGGGTGGACAGCATGGCCTCCGAGGCAGGTGGCACCTTGGGTAGGTGGACAGCATGGCCTCCGGGGCAGATGGCACTATGGGTGGGTGGACAGCATGGCCTCCAGGGCAGGTGGCACCGTGGGTGGGTGGACAGCATGGCCTCCGAGGCAGGTGGCACCTTGGGTGGGTGGACAGCATGGCCTCCGGGGCAGGTGGCACCGTGGGTGGGTGGACAGCATGGCCTCCGGGGCAGGTGGCACCGTGGGTGGGTGGACAGCATGGCCTCCGAGGCAGGTGGCACCTTGGGTGGGTGGACAGCATGGCCTCCGAGGCAGGTGGCACCTTGGGTGGGTGGACAGCATGGCCTCCAGGGCAGGTGGCACCGTGGGTGCTGGACAGCACAGCCTCCAGAGCAGATAGCACTGTGGGTTGTTGGACAGCCCGGCCTCTGGGGCCGGTGGCACTGTGGGTGGGTGGACAGCATGGCCTCCGAGGCAGGTGGCACCGTGGGTGGGTGGACAGCATGACCTCCGGGGCAGGTGGCACCGTGGGTGGGTGGACAGCCCGACCTCTGGGGCTGGTGGCACTGTGGGTTGGTGGACAGCATGGCCTCCGGGGCACGTGGCACCTTGGGTGGGTGGACAGCATGGCCTCCAGGGCAGGTGGCACCTTGGGTGGGTGGACAGCATGGCCTCCCAGGCAGGTGGCACCTTGGGTGGGTGGACAGCATGGCCTCCGGGGCAGGTGGCACTGTGGGTGAGTGGACAGCATGGCCTCCAGGGCAGGTGGCACCGTGGGTGCTAGACAGCACAACCTGCAGGGCAGATAGCACTGTGGGTTGATGGACAGCCCGGCCTCTGGGGCCGGTGGCACTGTGGGTGGGTGGACAGCATGGCCTCCGAGGCAGGTGGCACCGTGGGTGGGTGGACAGCATGGCCTCCGGGGCAGGTGGCACCGTGGGTGCTGGACAGCACAGCCTCCAGGGCAGATAGCACTGTGGGTTGGTGGACAGCCCGACCTCTGGGGCCGGTGGCACTGTGGGTGGGTGGACAGCATGGCCTCCGAGGCAGGTGGCACCGTGGGTGGGTGGACAGCATGGCCTCCGGGGCAGGTGTCACCTTGGGTGGGTGGACAGCATGGCCTCCGAGACAGGTGGCACCGTGGGTGGGTGGACAGCATGGCCTCCGGGGCAGGTGGCACCATGGGTGGGTGGACAGCCCGACCTCTGGGGCTGGTGGCACTGTGGGTTGGTGGACAGCATGGTCTCCGGGGCACGTGGCACCTTGGGTGGGTGGACAGCATGGCCTCCGGGGCAGGTGGCACCGTGGGTGGGTGGACAGCATGGTCTCTGTGGCAGGTGGCACCGTGGGTGGGTGGACAGCATGGCCTCTGGGGCAGGTGGCACCGTGGGTGGGTGGACAGCATGGCCTCCGGGGCAGGTGGCACCTTGGATGGGTGGACAGCCCGACCTCTGGGGCTGGTGGCACTGTGGGTTGGTGGACCGCATGGCCTCCGGGGCACGTGGCACCTTGGGTGGGTGGACAGCATGGCCTCCGGGGCAGGTGGCACCGTGGGTGGGTGGACAGCCCGACCTCTGGGGCTGGTGGCACTGTGGGTTGGTGGACAGCATGGCCTCCGGGGCACGTCCCACCTTGGGTGGGTGGACAGCATGGCCTCCGGGGCAGGTGGCACCTTGGGTGGGTGGACAACATGGCCTCCGGGGCAGGTGGCACCGTGGGTGGGCGGACAGCCCGAGCTCTGGAGCCCGTGGCACTGTGGGTTGGTGGACAGCACGGCCTCCAGGGCAGGTGGCACCGTGGGTGTGGACAGCATACCCTCTGGGCCAGATGTTCTTTTACAACTGGAACTTCACCTTGCAAGTGAAAAAAATGCAATCTAAAGATTTGTACCCGCATATTAAATTGAAATTTAAAAAAGTAAAAAAAGAACCAAAATGACGTCTCTAAAATGTTTTCATGTTATTAGCTAGGAAAATCTTACATCTTTGTGAAAGGCAAACGTCCAAGGTGGAGTGAACAGATCCAGCCACCCTGCAGTGAGTGGAGAAGGGAGGGACCGGGGTTGGGGAAAGGACTTTTGTCTATTACTCAGCAAAAAATAAACTCCTGGAGGAGCAGGAAGCCAGTAGAGAGCTTTGCCTGTTTATCACCATTTTTTTTTAATCTACAGAAACCAAAATAATGAATGGCCCAGTGTGTTTGAGCCTTTCACATAGCATTTTCACAGCTGACCATGTTGAGAATTCTGCTACACGGTATTTTTCTGGAAACATTTTCTCTCGTCGTCCCAGTAATTTACTTGAGAAGCAACAGATTGTTCTTCTTCCCTATTAATTAGATGAGAAATTATAGCTTCAGTGCTTCAGCCCTGGCTCTATGAGCACTGTCATTTCAGTGGGAGATGATTATTTTTACCTTTTCCATTTCAAGTTAAACAGTCCCTGAGTTAGGGTGACCAACCATGTAGTTCTTTTGACATTAAATAAATCACCCACAGTAATCAGAGGTAATCAGGCATCTGCCAGGAGCCAGTGGGCTCGTCTGGAGTTGAGGAGCCTTCTCTGGAGAGCAGGTGGGAGACAAGTGGCAGGCTGCCCTGGTCGCCCCAGCCGGAGGTGTGGGGGGGTTACCTGGCCCTCCTTTGACAGGGCCCAGGCTCTGTCAGGTCCCAGTCTCTTGTCCTCTCTCTGACTCATTTCGGATGAGTTTAGAGTTAGCACAGAGAAGGAATGGGCCTGTGACTCACTTACTGGCCCTTCCTAAAAGAAACACACACACACAAAAGTAGCTCTCCTTTCCCTGTGTGGTGAAAAGCCACTAGGTATAAAATCCAACCCCTTCAATGAAAACAAGTGTATAATATTTCCTAACAGAAAACCTGATGGGGGAGAAAAGACGGTGTTCAATGTCTCACTCAACACAGGCTGTTCCAAGAACCAATGCATTGAAAAGCAAATACGTTGACACTCCCCATAACCCTGACACTTTGACAAATGCCCCCATGTCTGCCTGTGTGATCAAATTGATCATGTCTCTGCGTTTCCTTCAAAGGCGTCACCTCTGTGGCCCTTTCCGCTCCGTTCTGTGAAACTCTGGGGCCTGAAGCCAGCGTGCTGTTTGTATCCCAGAGTTCTTGGTCTGCTTCCTCCAATTCCAACGCCCAGAAGAAAAGCGTTTGAGGAATACGGAGGAGGCATAAGGGAAACGTGCTTAATAGCTCAGTTTTGGTGGGGGAGCTCTTTCAGGGAAGAACACTTTGTTAGAGGGAGCTCAAGACAATTCATTTGCTTCTTTCTTAAGTTTTTCACAGAGAAGACTGTGTCCAGGTGACTTGCCCAGCCTGGTTTTGACTCTGCCACATGAGGGGAATCTGAGGAAGCAGAGGAAACCGCAATCCACAGATGGATGCGTCTGCCAATCACCCCATTCAGGCGTAGAAAATGCCCAGAAAATGTAAGTTGCCATCACTCGTGGTGTGCTGAGGAGGAGGAGGAGGAGGAGGAGATTTTCGTACCGACAGAACCCTGTGAAGAGGTAGAGACGCTGGGATTAATTCTCCTTAATTTGCACTGAGGTATAAAGAGGTCGTGTCTCCATTCATTCAATCATTTGCTCAGACAGTGTTCACTGAAATGTGGCTGCGTCTCAGGCCACAAACTCCGGGTGGTCATCCCTGGGTCTCAGGCCATCTGCTCTGGGTGGTGGTCCCTGCATCTCTGGCCACCAGCTCCAGGTGGTCGTCCCTGGGTCTCAGGCCACCTGCTCTGGTTGGTGGTCCCCGGGTCTCAGGCTACCTGCTCTGGATGATGGTCCCTACGTCTCAGGCCACCTGCTCATGGTGGTTGTCCCTGGGTCTCAGGTTGTTTGCCCAATGTCCGTTCTAAGGGGCCTTCCTTCCAATGGCAGTTTCTGTTCTTTGGCAGGGAGAACAGGATTAGAGGCTGCAAATTTGCCATCCATTTTTCCTTAGAAAAGGTGAGAGACATTTAAGGGAAGAGAGGAGGAAATCCGACGGACGTGGCCCCGGTCAGTTCTGTCTGTCGGCAGCATCCGCAGTGTGACGCCCTCCTACTTCCCAACTTATTCCTTTGCGTTCTCTCTTTTCTATCCTAACCAACATAATGCGGGTCATTATCTGCTGCCTGAATTACTACAGTGGCTTTGAATCTGTCCTTGATTCCAGGCTCATTCCAAAAATACCCTTTTTCAGCCTACTAGCATGAGTTTGGTGAGGCCAAAATGTTCCCTAATGAATTCCTTGCTTTCCAACTCTCCCCATTCAAATCCACTGCAGACACAGCCCCGGGGTCACCGCACTGTTGCACAAGTCTCTTCAGGTGACACCATGCTCAGGTCTCTAACCGAGGGACTATCACGGTCGGCTAACTCTGTGTGTGATTACAGGCTCTCTGCAGTGCCTTGGGCCTGGTTATCCTATGCCTGCCCCCAAATGGGACTTCCGGCTGCTCCCTGAAACCCTTTGGGCCTTGTGTTTTCTTCCTCTGGAATAGCCCTAAAAATTCTGTTCTCTCATCCCTGGATGGGCACCTCCCCGGGCAGCCTTTCTGCGCCTGTTTTGTGAGTTGTGGTCTCAGCCTCACCTGACACTCCTCACCACTCTGGACCCCTCTGAAGGCACTGGGTGTGTTCCGCCTTAGAGCCCCTGAGGGCCCCTGTGTAGTCCTGACAGTCTGCAAGTCCTGTGAGGGTGGCAATGGTGTCTCCAAACCAAGTGCCCAGCACGGTATTGGATTATTTTTGAAGAAGTAAAAAAGTAAATTGATAGTGCAAAAAGGTTTCTGAAGGAAACGCAGCCATCAAGTTTCAGGGGACTGTCCTGTATGATACGGACAGAAGCCCTGCCCTGGTGATGACCACTCTGAGTGACAGAGCGCGTGCGAGGTCACGGGCCCCTTTCTTTGGCCCATCCTTCTGTCCCCCTGCCTGGGGCACATCCCATCCAGCTCAGTTTTAGCGATCTGACTCTGGAAGACCGATGTGCTTACCACCACCTCAGCAACTGTTAGTGTAATTTTGTCTTTGTGTTTTAGTTTTGTTGTTGTTGTTGGTTTTTAAATAGATCACATACATATATGACCGGCCAAAGGTGAGTTGCTAATTGTGTAACCCAGAACAGCCGTCAGTTTGACCTTGGCCTTCCCACTGATGGTGCCCCTCACACCCAGGTCTCCAGCGCTGCAGACAACAAGGAGTCCCAGCCCTGATGAACTGGGGACAGAGAGGGCGGTGGGATCACGGAGCCCAGAGGAGTGTACTCTGGCCACTGAGGATAATGTGGATGTCCTGATGGTATTGGCATTCTTGGAAAAATGGGAGTAACGTGCAAGACAAAAGGTTAACCGACGTGAAGCTCAGACGCAGCTAGAGGCTGCCGTCTGGTTCTCCTTCCACGAGGAGACGTGAGCAGTTACGCATCCACCTGCCGCAGAGGGCACGGCAGCTCTCTTGTGATTGAGGGGGTACCTGTGTACGGCTCAGACCTCACCTGGAATCTTTTCTTTCTGCATTTACTGACATTGAGGAGCCAAAACCCATTATCTTAAAATTGGCTAAATATGGTCTCTCCAGTCAATTCTACCTATAAAACAATTTTCCTATTCAAGAACACTGAACAGCAGACTCCATCTCTCATACAGAGGCCATTAATTCTCTGCTACTGCTCATTATTCTTATTAACTATTCCCAGACTTTTTGCTGGAGGCAAAATGTATCTATTAGAGCCAGCAAATAAGGATTGCTAACATGCTGAGGCCAGCGTCCTCACCCAGGCCCTCAGCAAAGCCAGGGACCTCGGACCCTGCCAGCTGGGCCTTGTGTAAAGCATCTGTGCTGTCCAGGGCCGAGGCAGAAGGTGATAAGACAGGCCGCTCGGGACACACGGTCAGTACCGGTGTTGGCCACGCAGAGCCCCGTCCTGAATCCACAGCTCAAATGGGAGTTTCCTAAGACTAAAAACTGATCACTGGGACGTTTCCCTAGTTGTTCATAAATTGGTTTATATGAGAAGGGGGAGGGAAGTAGGAGGAAGCCTGGAGATCTCTCTCTGGGCCCCTGTGAAATACAGCCAGGACAGAGGGAAGCAAAGAAACTAGCTTTTCCAGGTCATCAACTTCCTTAATTCTCACCATTGGCTTAAAAAAAATGACTTTAATGAAGTACATTTTATGGACTGTAAAATGTACCCACTTCAAATGTAAAATGCAATAATTTTTATTAAATTTACCAATGGATGGAAATACCACATTGGCTCAGTTCTGGAACACTTGCGTCCCCCAGTAAGATCCCCTTCCCCCCTCTGCAGTGAGTACAATCCACACCCCTCCTCCCAGCCCCAGGCAAGCACTAATCAACTCAGTACCCCTATAAATTTGCCTCTGTGGGACATTTTAGGTCAAGGAACCATACAAGATGCCATGATTTATGTCTTCTTTCACTCAGCCTAAGGACGGAAGTGTATCCGTGACACAGCAGGTGTCAGAACTCCTTCCTTCTGATTTCCAGATAGTATTTCATGTACGACTGTCACAAGCCTTGTCTCTCCATCCACCAGCTGATGAATATTTAAGCCGTTTCAAGTTTCGGGCTATTATAAATAAGGCTGTTATGCACATCTGTGAATGTCTACATGTGGGCCTTTCTGTGGGCTCACGGTTCCATTTTTTTTTTAAATCTATAATTAGAAGTGGAATTGCTGGATCATGTTGTACTTTCTGTTTAACTTTTTTTCTCAAACTATTTTCCAAAGTGGTTGTACCACTTATGTTTCTACCAGCCATGCGCGAGGGCTCCTGTTTCTGCGTATCTTCACCAACGTTTCTCTGTCTTATTTGTAACAGCCATTCTAGTGAACATGGACTGGCATTCCACTGTGGTTTTATTTTGTATTTCCATAATAGATAATATTGAATATCTTTCTATGTATGATTGGCCACTCCAGGTCTTCTTTGGGGTGACATTTGTTCAGATCCACTGTCCATTTTTTAAAAATTGGGTTGTTCATCTTTCAATGCATGCGTTGTTAAGTATTTTTTATAAATTCTGGATGCAAGTTCTTTATCAGATTTGTGCTTTGCAAATATTTTTTTCCACCAATCTGTTACTTGTCTTTTTATTTTCCTGAGAGTGTCTCGAAGTGCGAATGTGTCAAATTTTGATAAGGCCCCATTTATCTATTTTCTTTTCTTTCTTTCTTTTTTTTTTTTAAAGGCAGAGTCTTACTCTATCGCCCTTGGCAGAGTGCCGTGGTGGCGTCACACAGCTCACAGCAATCTCCACCTCCTAGGCTTAGGTGATTCTCTCGCCTCAGCCTCCCGAGTAGCTGGAACTACAGGCGCCCGCCACAATGCCAGGCCATTTTCTTTCTTTCTTTCTTTTTTTTTTCCTTTTGTTGCAGTTTGGCCAGGGCCTGGGTTTGAACCCACCACTCTTGGTATGTGGGCCAGTGCCCTACCCACTGAGTCTCAGGCACTGCCCTTCTTTTCTTTTTTTTTTCAAATGTAATATCTAGGGCATCTTTGCCTGGCACAAGGCCTCAGAGATTTTCCTCTCTGGGCTCTTATAAAAATTGTTCCAGCTCTTCACCTTGTGACCGTGTCGAGTGACTCTTCTATGTGATGCAGAGAGTGTAAGTCCATATCGTCCCTGTGTCTAAGCAACAGTTCTAGCATGGTTTTCAGAGAAGACTATGCTGTGACCAAAGAATTAATTGCCCTGTCACCTTTGCAGCACAATCAACTGGCTGTAAAGACAAGGGTTTATTTCTTTATTCTCAATTCTGTTTACGAATAGCTTGGGATGTAAGTTTGAGTCCCCAGATTTTCCACAGCAGGTATTATGCCTGGTCAGTGGCAGAACAGTCCTCCCACCCTGGTCTTCCTGGTTTCCTATGTATGATCTTTCTCTTTATTAAGTCTGTAATATAGAAAATATTTTTAAATTTTATAATATTGATGAAGGAACCAGGAATCTAAGGATCATCTTTAGCGAAGGCCTTATCATTACAAAGGACATCATTGTCTTCTGCTATGAGGAAAGGTAATTCACAAGTGCCCTTTCCTTTCCTTTAGTCACTGATAATGTAGTGAAGCAGCCCTCGGCTCATCTGTTTATTCATACAACAGATTCCTGAGATTCCTCAGTGTAGAGGACACTCAATCTATTAGTAATAGGTATTTAGGATACACCCTTCATGTCCTCCTCAGGAAAATCCTCCTATTAACTGCCACTCCCCATCTTCTGACGGATGTGGATTTGACCACCTGTTCCCAATTACCTGCTCTCCGCTCCACATTGAGCAGGGTAAGGCCCAGAAGCCAGAAAGACTGGTTTGGAACTCAACAGGAACTGTAAAAAAGCACCGGGCCTGAGGCAAAAACCTGTCTCCCACAGCAAACGCCGTCTCCACTTGTTATTTTGCATCTGCTCTCTTGCTTGCTTGGCTCTGTTCCTCTAGTTCCTGAGAATTTCTGAGTTCTTGAATATTTCCTTTATTTTTTGACGACCCGCCTTTCTCTGCTTTGTTCTGTTCTGTTGGTGTTTGGAACTCTTCTCTCTCTGCGGGGCCTGTGTCTGACCCCTCTCTGCTCATGTGTGTGGTGACCTCTCACCCTGACCTGCACCCTGACCTCCAGGCCCGTGTGTGTCTCCTCCAGGACCCGCGTGATTCCAGATGCTTGGCTTGGCCTTGATGGTTAAAACCGTGGCCCTGACTTGGAACCGGCTTGTGCGTGAGTTCCCAGGGTCTGACTTCTGTTTTCACTGAGAATACCAGGGTTCACATCTTACAGGTCAGTTATTAAGGAAGTGGGCTTGGGGTTAAGACTTTCTAGGTTAAAACACTGCATACGTCCTTTACTACCAGCGTGAACTTGGATATAAACTTGGGCAAATTACCGAGACTTTCTGTATCCTCACCTCTTCATCCACAAAACAGGAATAACATTAATAGTTGTATGTACTGCAAAGGCTTGTGATTAGAATAAAGGAGTGAACACAATACTCGAAACAGTGCCTAGTACATAATAAGCTTTTGGGAGAGGCGCTCATAGTTCAGGGGTTAGAGCGCCAGCCCCATGCACTGGGGGTGGGCGGTTGGAGCCTGGCCGGGGCCTGCTGAACACAGTCAGCTCTCAGTAATCTTGAGCCATTCATATGTTATGGTGATATGTACCACCGTGACCCATCCCTCTGCCCCTCAGTGGATTCCTCTGCAGCCTCCCCCACACTGCGGCCTGAGCACCCTTCTTAGCAGGCCCCGCTCCTTCCTCCAGGTGAGACACGCCATCTTCACCCGGCTCACCAGCCTTCCTCACCTTCCCCTACCCCTCCTCAGAGACAGTCAGCAGGGCCAGTGCCCTGCCAATGCCATAGTTATAGTCCACTTTTTTTTTTTAGACTGAGTCTCACTTTGTTGCCCTTAACAGAGTGCCTCCTGTGCCGTCATAGCTCACAGAAAGCTCAAACTCTCGGGCTCAAGTGATTCTCTTGCCTCAGCTTCCTGATTAGCTGAGACAATAGGCGCCCGCCTCAACACCTGCTATTTTTAGAGACAGGGTCTGACTCTTGCTCAAGCTGGTCTCAAACTCCTGGACTCAGGCGATCCACCTGCCTGGGCCTCCCAGAGTACTGGAATTACAGGCGTGAGCTGCAGCACCCTCATCTTTCCAATATCATAGGGCCTCAGGCCTCTCCACTCCCACCACTCAGCTGCTGCTGGTGCTTGACACAGCCACACTCTCCCCTTTACCCGGGTAACTTTTAGTTACCCTTCCAGTCTTGGTTATCAATTCCTCCAGGAAACCTTCTCTAGTCCCCTAACATCCAAAAACTCCTCACAGTGTCTTAAATTTCCCATGGCAGAATTCACCCTGAGGTCTTGTCTGTACAGGTTCCTTTCTCCCTCATTAGATGATGGGCTCTCGAGGTCAGGGCTGCCCCTGCACTGCTCAGAGTTTCACACCCAACTCCTGACACGATGTGCGTGTGTGAAGCTCCTGGAAACTCTCCACAGGGCTCCCGAGCCGGTGACAACTGTCTGCGGTCGCAGGTGGCGGGAGGCGAACGTGGACCAAAGTCTAAGGATATCTGTTACCTTACTGACGTGGAAGACGGCGTTCTACGCTGCCCTTGGAGCCGTTTTACTGAGCAAAAGGCTAAGACTAGAAAGGATTGATCAACATCGAGAAAGATGAACGAAAGAAGATGGCAGAGTTTTCTTACAGTTCATTTCTCTTCCTAAAGCAAGTCGTACACCTTGTGTAAAAAAAGAAAAACCAAAGACCTGGCAGAGAAGGCGGGAGAACATGAGAGGCTGGCGCCTTCTCCACCTGCCATAGAGTTTACAGATGGTTTTCACTGGAGCGTCCCTGTGTATTTTATTTGTCTGTCACTTTTGTTTACTCCAATTTCTATACTTAACTAATTTGGCTTGACATAATCAGGACATGGCCATGAGAAACAAGATGATGTCTTTTAAATATTTCATTTAATAAGGAATTGCTGGATACAGACGCCTGTTCCTTTTTATTGGGGAAGTGGACACGGTCTAACCACCGCAACTCACAGAGTTAGCATGAATTTATAACAAAATTCCCCAAGACACGTGCCATAGCAACACTTTGACTAATGGAAATTGATTTAGATTTGAATTCATTTTTAACAAGTGGTAATGAACTTCTCTTTTACCTGGCTCCCCATCACACAGCAGCCCTTTCAGGGCCAGGCCATCACAGAGAAGTGTATGTACCCTGTAACCACCAGGATGGCATTTGTCCAGCCACACAGGTCTGTCTTTCTGCAGCCTCGTGGCCTGGCCAAGATCAACACGGCGGGTTTCTCCGTGGCTTCGCCCCCTTCCCTGTGGAACGTAAACTCATAGGGCTGAAAGTCAACTGATTCCAACTGCTCTGTTTTGGGGGTGTGGAAAATTAAGAACTTCTAAGAGCCCTATCTTGTCTTTGTGAAGCTGTGGTTTCAATGAGCCGAAAATCCAATTCCCTTAATGGCTCTTTTGTATTCAGTTTGGTTCCCAGAGATTAGAGGAAGTTTAAAAACAAAACAAAACAAAACAAAACAAAAAAAAAAAAAAACAAAGAAAATTCTCTTGTAATGTTGGATTGCCTCGAAGGCAATGCTTGTAAATGTAGGTAGCTTCCTTCATCCTTGGCATTGTCTGTGGAATTTTTGGAGACTTACCTACTACAAATCGGTTGTTCCTAATTTATAAAATAGGATCTACCACCATAGGAGAAAAAGTGCCCGCTGTCCATAAACAAGGATGTTGTCCATCTAGGAATGACTTACTTGCATCTTGTCTTATAGAAGGAACCCATATTGGATTAAGCAAAATATGGAGGCCTAGAATACTAAGAATGGTAGTATACAGATATCAAAAAGCAGTTATTTGGACTTGGCGCCTGTAGCTCAGCGGCTAGGGCGCCAGCCACATGCACTGGAGCTGGCAGGTTCAAACCCAGCCCCGGCCTCCCAAACAATAATGATAACTATACACACACACACACACACACACAAATAGCAGGTGTTGTGGTGGGCGCCTCTAGTCCCAACTAGTTGAGAGGCTGAGGCAAGGGAATTGCTTAAGAATTTGAGGTTGCTGTGAGCTGTGATGCTTCAGCATTCTACCGAGGGTGACAAAGACTCTGTCTCAAAAAAGAAAAGCAGTTATTTTGGGGAGCTCCTTTTGGCCACTGTAAAATGCAATATAAAGCATAGTCATCCTTTAGGGGCAAAATACTTGGTGATAACATGATATGATTTTCTGTGTCACCAATGTGACCTGTACATGGAAGTCCTCTGAGAACTCTCCTCTACGGTGGAGACGTTATTAACATTAATGTTATTGCAAGCCCTGTCCCTTCGTCTCATCAGTGGCCCTGATGGATCAGTTTCCACATGGTGCTGAACTCCGTCAGCAAGTCTGAGATGGACCATTGCTCACTTTACCTCCTGAGAAGCCGAGCTCACAAGCTCTTCAAGACCAACCACCTCTCTCGCCTCAGTCCTCTTCCAAGATCATATCTAGAAAGAGGCAAAGAAGGAAATTGTCTCCCTAAATTCAGGAGCTAGTTGCAAGGATGTTTCCCCCCTGTAATTCCATTCTGCACATATAGACCTCCGCCGTCTGTTGATTCCTTTACTCATTTGCAGGTGGCATAAGTGGGACTAAGTGGGGACTGAAGTCTCACGGAGCTCTGTGACTTCAGCCGTGGTCGCCCCTGGGGCTGAGGAACGTGGCTTCTGGGCTTGAAAAGACCAGATGATGAGCTTCCTCCAAGTGCGTCTCTCCGGTGCCTGCTGCTGCCTCCCTGCCTAGGTCTTACGTTTTAGCACCTACCTTCCTTCGAAGTTCATAGGCTCACCACTCACTCCTCAAACCCTGGCGGGATAAGAGAAGTTGAAAGACTAAAAAGCAATGACTATTCCTGAGCTTCCGGAGACCCATTGAATTACTTATCTGCTCATCCAGTGGAGTTTTTGGAGTGTGTGTACTGTCTGTCACTCCTGTGAGCATTAGGAAACCAAAGTTTAAAAAGTATAACTCTCTTCTTATGAAGGAAAAGAGTAGATGAGAAAAAGGAAATGAAAGAATTCCACCTGTATCTTAGAGATCTGTATGAATTATAGTAGAAGCACCGGAAAAGGAGCACCAAGTTGCCTTGGGGAGGGAGGACAGGATGGCTCTGTAGAGGAAGAGGGCCCTGAGAAGTGGGTGTCCCAGTGCACGGGGTGAGGGGTGCGCCGTAGGCAGAGGGTGGCATGGAAGGGAAGCCCCCAAGAGTGCGGCAGTGGGTGGGCAGGGGTTGCTCCCCTCCGTCGGTGACCTGGAGGTCACATGCTGAGGACCTTTTAGAACAAAAAGTCTGGCGAGGCCCAGGGGCTGCTCACTCTTCTGAGCACTGTCAGGCAGCTGTAACCAGCAGGATTCTAAATAGAAAACAAGCCCCCTGTGACTCTCTCTTTCTTCACCTGGTTTTAATCACAAACAAGGCAACAACCCAGGACTTGTGTCATTTTGATCAGGCAGAAGGGATCTGTGGGTGTGAATCTGAGAAAGATCTAGAATAAGCTCTCACAGCTGTGGGGCACGGTGGCTCACACCTGTAATCCCAGCACTCTGGGAGGCCGAGGTGGGTGGATTGTTTGAGCTCAGGAGTTCAAGACCAGCCTGATCAAGCGCGAGACCCCATCTCTACTAAAAGTAGAAAAAACTAGCCAGGCGTGGTGATGGGTGCCTATAGTCCCAGCCACTTGGGAGGCTGAGGCAGGAGGATCACTTGTGAGTTTGAGGTTGCTGTGAGCTGTGATGACTCCACAGCACTCTGCCCAGGGCGAGAGTGAGACTCTGTCTCCAAACAAACCGTGGCAGCTGGCCCCAGTCTGAATGTCGCACCCTCACTCCTTTTCCAACCAGCTGTGCTCAGACGCATCTATTTCATCTCAGGCGGGTCCAGCCACTTCTGTGAGCCTTGAGGCTGGAAGACTTTTCCAGCCTGGCAAGGTTCAGATAGGGGCACACCAGAAAGGTGATGTGCCAGTACCAATTCCCATGAACGAGTGGATAGCTCCTCAGAAAACAAACTTTGCCTTCTTTCATTGGAGGTCATAACCCAGCAGATATCAAAGAATACTGGACACCCTCACTGCTGCAGTGGAGATAGAAGGAGTGAAAGCAATCCTAACAGCCTCATCTGCTCGGGCAGGTGCTTTCCCATCAAGCACCATCTTACGAGGCAGGACACATGTGGAATACAGTTTATGGGGCACTGACTCCCACCCTGTTTCCCCAAAAATAAGACATCCTCCGAAAATTAGACCTACTTACAGGAAAGGTAAGATGTCCCCTGAAACTAAGACCTAGCACATCTTTGGGAGCACACCTTAAAATAAGACACTGTCTTATTTTCAGGGAAACAGGGTAGCAGATGTGTGACTCAGATTACTAAAAGATTATCTTTTACTTTTATTTATAAATAGTAGTTGTCTATTTTTTGAGACTTAAAAAAAAATAAGAAGAAGTTAACTGATGACTCCATCAGAGTCAAAGTACTCTGTAATAGACATACTCTTATTTGACAATGTGAATGTTACCTTCTTTGCATCATTATTATTATTATTATTATTGCCTAATATTTCAATGCAGCAATTCTCTGATTTCTTTTCTGAATGTATTTATGTTCTTTCATTCTTTATGAGGTTTTTGTTTCTAGTCCTTATCTTTAACATTGTTATTGTTATTAAATTTTAAGTCTCTTCAATTTTGTGAAGGCAAGAAATGGAAACCTAATATACACATGTATATGTAAAAATTTATAAAAAAAAAAAAAAAGCAGTTGCATAAAATTCTCCTTAGTAAGAAGACGGCCTCATAGCAGATTTCCCCATGAGTCCTGAGCACATCTTGCCATGATCGTTTAGGGTATTTTCCCACTAATTAAAAATGGCCGTGACGACATGGAGCAGAGAGTGAAGATGCTGCTTCCTGGACTGAGATTGAGATTCTCGTTTTCTCTTTCGTAGCCTTCAAACAAGGGGTGCCGCCGTTCCTCAGTCTATAAAACTTAGGGATATAGATGGCGTGGAGGAAGCCACCGTGGTCATTAACGTTTCATGGTGGGTGACCTGTGAGGCCAAGGGGGACATCGCTGAGCCACTTTCCAAATAAGGGACGGCAGCATGACTTGGAGGGGGAGATGGAGAGACAGTTCCTCAGGGAAGGGGCCTTGATTTGATTGATCGTGCATTTCCCATTGATTGCCCTATTTGATTTCATTTGTCTTATATATGTAGTTAGATTTGGGGAACCTTTTTGAATACAACATGAGGACATATACAGTCTGGAAATGTTTATTGAATAGCTGGGAAGATGCTATTTGGATTTTTTTTTTTTTTTTGAGACAGAGCCTCAAGCTGTGCCCCTGGGTAGAGTGCCGTGGGATCACAGCTCACAGCAACCTCCAACTCCTGAGCTCAAGCGATTCTCCTGCCTCCGCCTCTCAAGTAGCTGGGACTACAGGCGCCAGCCACAATGCCCAGCTATTTTTTAGTTGCAGCCATCGTTGTTTGGCGGGCCTGGGCTGGATTTGAACCTGCCAGCTCAGGTGTATGTGGCTGGCGCCTTAGTCACTTGAGCCACAGGCGTCGAGCCAGCTATCGGGATTTTGTAGAAAAAAAAATTTTAAGCCAATGCCAGGTTGTAGAGGACATGCCCCAGTTATGAATGGGATTTCAGGGCTCCCTTTATCTTATGAAGGCTTCACTACCATAGCCACACTAAAACCCCTGCCTCTTCTCTGCACATGTGGGGGGAATCTTGGCGTGCAGTGTGGTTTTGTGTAGCTAACAGGACACATCGGCATGTAGGTGTACACTGTGCTCACTCATTAATTCAGTAATGGTTAGGGAGAATTTGCTGCGTGGTGGTCACTGTTCTGGGCACTGGAGATGTGGCAGCGATATAGCACAGGAGAATTCTGGCTTTGTGGATTTTACAGATGAATTGGGTAAGGCAGACCTGAAGTATCAAATAGCAAACAAATAAATAAATGAATCACAAGGTGGTGAGTTCTATGCAAAAAAAATAGATCAAGGAAGGAAGACAGGAAGAGAGCGGTGTTGTTTAAAGGCACTGGTCACCGGTAAGGCAAATTTTAAACCTAAGTATTGAGGAAGCGGAGTCATGAGGCTGTGGAAAGGAGAAGCCTTCTGGCCAGAGGCACCAGCAGGTGTCAGGGCCCCAAGTCAGAGGCTGGAGCAGCGGGAAGGAGAAGGTGAGCAGGGGAGGAGGCTGGAGAGGTAGCCAGGGGCTATGGGGAGGGGCGCTGTGTTTGGGGATTCCTGTGAGGGTGGGTGGAGCTGCTCTGTCACCTCCCAGGATTGCTGGTGTAGGACAGCAAGTCTTTGAGGGGACCTCAAGGTGGAAGGCCGAAGGTCAGTATCCCGTCCCAACATTCTCAGTCATCAGAGTTTGTAGAGATTCATGAGATTGATTGGGTGCAGCTTGCTGTCCATGGTACCAGGGACAGGTCGAAAGTCACTTCTCCGATCACAGGTACCTTTTCAATACCTCTGGTACTGCCTGTAAGTTTGGAACACCTAGGGGCCACTGTTCTTCTTGGTGTAGTGTAAATACATTTAATTATATATTTTATGTATTTATGTATTTCATATACTCCTTCCCACCGTACAAGTACTTTAAACTTTATAAAGTATCTAAGTACTTTAAACCTTATTTGTACTTATAAATAAAATATAAATATCAATAGCACTTATTGAATGAGTAACTGAGTGGTACTGAAAGGGAGGTCATTAGGGCCTGATGAGACGTGAGGACATAAACATTGCATCACACGTGATCCTAACACCAATCACGACCCTGCGTTAGGGATGGTGGCACTCCTGCTGCTCAGTCATGTCCTGGAGAGACAGAGGATTGGCAGCCATAAGTGTTTTCACATCACATGACTGCGAGCACAAGGAGAAAACCCCCGTTTAGGAAAGAACGTTTGTTTAAAGAATCACTTTTTCTTTTTAGATAATGAACCTAGAGGCAACTTCCAGCTCATTTCAAACTGCTGAGTCATTTGCCACTTTAAATGAATTGAGGGCTGTTAAAGGTTTTATACAAGAATTCATTAAATATGCATCAAGCCAGCTGAAGATGGAAATTGTTATAAAACCTGGCAACAGTTCAAACAACAAAATGTTCCAGTTTATGGTGGAGATTATTTTACTCCCGCCTGGATTCCATCCCCTGTTAGTCCATTCAAACTGGCAAGGCAAGAGTCATCTGCAGAGGAGTGATAATTGCTTTAACTGTTCATGTGGCTATTCTGGCAGCCGAGGAAAATACTGTGATTCCAGCTAGGTGTTCGCTAGCCCGGAAGGCATTGTGGGCAGTGAGATCCCAGCCTTCCCCTGAGTGCTGACACCTAATCACTTGGAGGCAGGATGTGAGGCTATTGAAACAACATGCGTCCTCAGACTCACACACAGGCCTGTGTGTCTTTCCCACGCACTCTTTCTATCTCTGGGGATGAGGAGGTGCTGGAAAGAAGAGGTGAGGGGTGGGAGGCAGCATGCTAGGATGGAAAGAGCAAATGGCTTAAGATGAAACCGTTGGATTCACGTTCTGGCCGTGCCACTCGCCAGCTGAGGGACCATCACCCAGTCACCAGCCTTAGCCTTATGACCTTCTTGTTCATGCAGTTTTGATAATGATACTGGCTTTGTGGTTGGCTCCAAGGAGGCACAGATACTTCAGTAATGCTTTACAAGTATTCCCGATATTCTGAAAAATGATGCCCTAAAAATGACTGAGTAAAGAAAAACAGAATTGGGTTTAGACTATTCAAAATCTGTACCATAATTGTGAAAAGTGCCATCAATTAAAAAAAGTTAAAGTCCTAATAAATAAACAGGAAAGTATTTTTTTTTTTAACAAGGGAAAGATGACGGTAGCTTGAGGAACGATGGCAGAAGTGAATGTGGAAACAGAGTGGGGGACAAGGTCGGGATGCACAGGGACTGGGGAACCACCCTTCCCGAACAGAAAGAGCCAGAAGCAAAAACAGGGTAAATGGTCATTGTGCACGATGTTGTCTTTTCCCCCATCTTGCAGCATTCAAACACATTGCTGTTTTTTTGTGTCTAGGTGCCGTTTTGCAGTGGCACACAATTTAATGGTCTGGGGGAAGAAATCACTTATTAACCAATGAAATTTCTCCATTTTACTGATCTCAGCCCTTTCTCTGAGTGAAATAATTTGTATTACAAAATAGATAACTAAGGCCCCAGCCACATACACCTGAGCTGGCGGGTTTGAATCCAGCCCAGCCCGCCAAACAACAACAACGACTGCAACCAAAAAAAAAAAAAAATAGCCGGGCATTGTGGCAGGTGCCTGTGGTCCCAGCTACTTGGGAGGTGGAGGCAGGAGAATCGCTTGAACCCAGGAGTTGGAGGTTGCTGTGAGCTGTGATGCCACCGCACTCTACCCAGGGCAACAACTTGAGGCTCTGTCTCAAAAAAAAAAGATAAGAAAGACGGAGGATCAGACTGTATTTAACGTACACTTCCAAATGTAATAAATAGTACAGAATTAAAAGGGATAGCACAGTGATGCAGATGACGTATTAAAGCACTTAGCAGCATCGGACACAGGATAGATGATGAATAAATATATGTTTCAGAAGATAAAATCAAAAGGGTATAAATGTTTAGAATCTTGAGCAGAAAAATGACCAAGGTACCAGAAGTCTAAGAATCTTGGTCTGCTTAACATTATGTTGGAGTAATTTTAAGTGTCAGAAGACGGACAGAAGGAAGAAAGAAAGAGGAGCAGTTATGAAGTACAGGGCTGAGAATTTTAACTGCCTCAGAGGAGCGTCCCTGAACAACAGGCCACCAACCGCCCGGGTGACATCTTGATCTCCAGGGTGAATGATGACATTTTAACTTGCCAAGGGAATCTCTTAATTACAAATTATAAAGTACAGTCTTAAAGGAAGGAGCCTGATGAATTGGTGAGAAGCACCATGCCTTGGGTAATTACCCACACTGGAACTCTGACCAAACGCAGTTTTTTATTTCCACTTTCTGCTCTAATATAGCTTCAGATGTTGCCATCTGGTTGCCATACATTATCATTTAAAACTAGTCTTAAGTTCTAGATTCAAACGTGTGACAATAATAATGACAGTAAATTGATGGTCAAAGCAACTATATTGCACCTAACAGTCTGTAGTTTATAAAAAGCATTTATAGAATCCAAATTGTGGGACTTGGGTGGAGAGCATCATGGGGAAATATTTGCATCCTCTAGTTCATTTTGAACAATCTAAGCATTAATATTTTGGAATGAATTTCATATCATCACATGTAAGACCTGGATATGTCTACATAGCAGATATCTGGAAAGTTCAATTCACCTGGGATGCCGTCTCTGGCCCACAATCCCCATGAGATATAGGATAGAAGAACATCTGTGCAGTGCCGTCCTAAGAGATGGTGAGGATATCGCCCCTGAACCTGAGGCACACAGGTCTGCTGTGCTGCGTCCAAAGAGGATGCCGCTCAGGGGAGCTGGAAAGCACAGCGGGTGGCTCTTCCTGGGGCTGAGCCCAAGATTCCAGGGGGATCACTCACAAGAGTCTGAGGCATACCCAAGAGTTGGTCTGGCAGAGAAAGTGCGATGGGGGCCAATGACCCAGAAGAACAAAGACAATTTAGCCTGAAACAAGGCAGTGTGGGGAAGGAGCACAGGAACAGTCAGGATGAGGTGGCAGGCGAGGGGCGGCCAGAAACGGAGGGCAGAGACCAGATGAGAGTGTGGGGATGGCCACCTCCGCACAGGCCTGGTTTGCAACGCAGCAGATTCTCCATGGAGCCATTAGGACAAAACTCAAGAGTATTAATTAGGGAAGGAAATAGGTCAATTTGTGATTTGAGAGAACTAAGTGCTCTGGATGGCAGGGGGTGGGGGGCTAACCAAACTGAAGCTGCCTTTTGTTTCCCTGTGAGCTGAAGTCACATCTAGCGCCGAGCACCCAGGGTTCAACCTACTTCCTGCAGCCTCAGTTATTTTCTTATCTCATCTTCTTCCTGTCTTCCCTCCGTCACTTGAAACGAGGCCCTGTTGGAACTGAACATAATTAAGTGTCGTGGGGTCTAGAGTCAGAATGTGTTGTGAGCAGTTACAATATGGGGAACCAAAGTAGTCAGGTGGGGTGATCATCATGGGCTTTGTGTAGGAATCTGCTCCCACCTCCTCCTCCCTCCTCCTCCCTCCTCCTCCCTCTTCCCTCCCCCTGCCTCTTCCCCCCTCCTCCCTCCCACACAAACATCATACAACTTAAATAGGTGGACAGAGCAACAGCAGATAATTGATCTGGGGCTCAGGTCCTCACCCAGTCTCCAGTACTAGTGAAATGTGTGGCTGTGTTTCAGGTTATGTTACCTCCCCCTCTCTGCAGTTCAGGTTCTGTATTATTAGAGAGTTCAGATAGAAGACAGTAGAAACGGCTTCTCATTGTGACTGGTGTGTGTGGCTGTCTCAGGTGAAAGGAGAGGTGGAGGGTGGTACTTGCTGGATGGGGAAGGGGCTACGTCGCAGGATGAGCAGTCAAAGGAGAAGGGCTGCCTTTGAAAGACTGGAAGGAAGTCATTCAGCCGCTTTACTGTTGAAGAAGAAGTTACACCATTCTAAACTAGCTCCCAGGAAAAAATGGGGCTTGGTCCCTTCCTGAACATTCAGCTTTGGTGAAAGGGTGCCTGAGCCTTCTCCTGAGTCTAATGTCTGAGACAAGCTTCTGAGTGAGCGCGGTGATGTAAGCTGAACCTCTGATGCTATTTTTAGCCCTTACAGTATGTGATTTCTCTCAAGGACAACAGGAATGTTCATAAACTATGCATAGGTCGTGATGGTGCTTAATGGAGAAATAACCATTTGTTAACAGAGCATTAAATGTTTAATAGTCCATTAGCATAAAATCTTTTAAAAAATATTTGGGAATATTTCCTAATACACCTCCTTCCACCAACCAGAGGAGTGTGCCAGGATTGAAATTCATAAAGATGCCTCATCTTTTGACCTGACCAGACTCCAGCAGGTTTTTCACCTAATTCTCTGGAAATGTCAAGCTTAATCACTCTATAATTATCAGTTAAACGGTCAGCTGTATCTCCTCATGCGCCCTTTGCATAAACATTGAGAACAATTAGAGACTGAATCACTCCGTGATCCCATTATGAGTGGAGTGGGAGTGGATGAGCCTTTCCTCGTTACAAAGAGGCCTCCAACAGCTGACCACACAGGCTCTGCAGCAGGAGCTGCTTGGAGGAGGCCAGAGCACTCTTGGGTTCAGAATTGCTGGCCATGGAGTCTGGTTTTACCTCTGTGTAACTCAGCAAGGGGAATTGACAGAGGGTTGATAAGAACAGGAGGCAAAAAGAGAAAGAAGTGGGTGGTGTTGCTATCCAGAGCTTTGCCAATCAAGCTGAGAGGAACTGTAAAGCAGTGAGAGCCAAAAATCTCTCCAAGCCAAATCTTCCCTCTCCGTGGCCGGTTCAGGCAGGACTCTCTTTGGTGCCAGGGAAAATGAAGCAGGGCTGTTGAGCAGAACGACACTGGGATATTTCAGACCAGTTCAGAAATGCAACATTTACTCCTCCCGGGCTATTGCTCCCTAGAGCTGAGTTTCTCCCTGTCTGGGTGGAAGCAACTGAAATTTAGACCCGAGAGCATGACGGCCGATGTCCGAATCATGCAAGGTTAGAGCGCCAGGTGAGCCTGCCGAGAGACCTGCCCCTCCTCCCCAGGAGACTGACCAGAGCATGGAATGAAATATTTATTACTCCGGAAACTTCCGTCCATTTTGTTTTCTCATAGCACTATGTCTCCATTTCACAAATACCCTCCTGGCTTTGGACAGAGTATTTCTGAAAGATCAATAATGATTACAATAGTAGAGAAGAAAACAGATCAAAAGTTGGCATTGCCTTTTGAATTCCATTGAATCCTGGGAGTTGGAGATCACGGATATGTTTAGAATATTCAGTCTGGCGGGGTCTGTAGAGATTGGCTAAACTGACTCTTTTGTTTTGCAAATGAGGAAATTCACAGCGGTTACATTTCTTCCCCCAGGTAACACCTCCAGCTGGTGGCAGAGTTGTCTGTCTTAGAAACCAAATCCTAACTTCCAGAGGAGTTTCATGATCAGTCTTATTTGTTATCAATAATAATCAGAATAATAGCAATTACATTTCCCTAACTAAACGGCTTGAGGGAATTTTGTATTTGGAATGGGAGATGATTAATACAAACCTAAGGGGGGGGAAGGTGATCATCTATAAAAATATGCTTTTTAGAAATATTAAAGATGGTAAAGTTGAAGCTCTGGGGCTCACATTAACATTTTCTTAGACAACTGGATATGTGTTTTAATTAAGACCATTGGCGTAATCACATGCACACGTATCTATTTAACAAACCTCTACATGCATTTGTCATAGTGGCAAAATGAAGTATATACTGTTGTAGGGAGGCCTTTTGTAACTGTGTTATTCATGCAGCTGACACGTTGCAATGTTTGTATCAGTTTGTATTTGTCCGTCTGCATCTCCAATGCAAAACCATCTCCCTCAATGTTATGATGAGCTACAAATCAGAATACATTTATGTCATAACATGCAAAATTTAAGATTCAAAACCTTGTAAGTTTAATAGACTTATTTAAAACTCTGAATACTGAACAGACCTTTTTCACGTTTAGTAACTCTGTGTGTTTTAATTTGCTAACGTAGGTCTGTTTTAAAATAAATTTACAGGGTCGAATATTCATTTTTTAAAAAGTAGCATGATTTCAACGACTTAATCACATTCCCCTTTAGATGACCTCCGTAGGCGTGAAGTTAATACCTTACTGAGATGAGTGGGTGAAGGGAGGGGCAGTGCACACACTGGCGGAATCCCATTAGGCACCGATTTCTCTGTCTCACCTCCCCTTTTCTAGACCTTTTCTTGCATTCTCCTTTAGCAGGAGGTCTTGCAAGATCCGATTCAATCTGGTTTTCGACTACCTTTGCACCTCAGTCTTGGGGGCAAAATGGAAATGACTGGAAATACATTATCTTCTACCATTCCCTGTGATACCTCAACCTGTAAAGAGCGGCTGTTCAAATCAAGAAGAATAAGAATTGGGTTAAAACCATGATAGATTGTTTCTTCTCTCATTGGCGAATCCTCCAATCCATGCAAACTCACTATGGTTGCTGTAGGAAGATGAGGGCCAGTGGAGAGAAAGAAACACTTTAACACCTCCGTTTAAAAGAGAAAGAAAGACCTTCCTTCCTTCCTTCCTTCCTTCCTTCCTTCCTTCCCTCCTTCCTTCCTTCCCTCCTTCCTTCCTTCCTGTCAGAGTCTCACTTTATCACCCTTGGTAGAGTGCCGTGGCATCACACAGCTCACAGCAACCTCCAACTCCTGGGCTTAGGCGATTCTCCTGCCTCAGCCTCCCGAGTAGCTGGGACTACAGGTGCCGGCCACAACGCCCAGCTATTTTTTTGTTGTTGTTGTTGTTGCAGTTTGGCCGGGGCAGAGTTTGAACCTGCCACCCTCAGTATATGGGGCCGGTGCCCTACTCACTGAGCCATAGGTGCTGCCCCAAAGAAAGGGCTCTATTCCAGCCAGCGGAGCCACAGGGGACTGGAGTCCAGAATGGCCACACCCCCGAGAGGCTCTGTCTTTTCCCTTTTATGTCCAGTCATGCCCTTCTCATTGGTCAGTTTGAATCAAGCTGGAGAAGATGCCATGGGCTTTTACAGAAGTGGAAGCAAGAATTAGTTTCAAGGTCCCAGGAAGTTAAGCTTCTACAAATTCCTAAGAGCTGAGACACCATGGGGAGGACTTTGTAGGTGTGTCCTTGGGGCTTCTGTGAGAAGACTTTTTGTTCTCTCAGACCTTACTTTTCCCAGGTACCCTTTCTCATAGTGATTTCATGTTAAAAATGCATGTAGAAAAAATGTATTTCTTTAACTAAGATACTGCTACACAGGAGTCTCCATCCTTCTTAGTACCCATCCTTGTAAGATAGCCTTTATGTTGAGAACATTCTTTGGAAATCTTTTGATATAGAAAGATCTCATGGAAGCCTGGAAACGTGTCTCCCCTGGGTGCCTCATGCCACCACCTGTTCTCATACAAAGCAGGCAGCATTTCCTGGGGGAGGAGGCGGCATGCACTCACTGTCTAGGGGAAAAAATCACACTCCACAGGGGTCAGGCAAGTAAGAATTCATCAGGGCTGCAATTGTTAATGTTGTTTTTGCACTGTGCATGCACAAGTGTGCGTACCCAAGCAAAATGTCTGGGTACGAATATAGACTGAGTTATTAGCACGGACTCACTCTGCAGGGCTTGGAAAATACTAGACTCTCTTCAAAGAAACCAGAGGCACCAGATGAGGCATTTGAACGAAATATGTGATTAAGAGCATTAATCCTATTGAGTTTCAAGCTTTTCCCTATAATCTTTATACAAGGTAGGAAAGCCTAAAAAAAAAGAAGTATTTGGGAGCTCGGTGGATTACTTTAAGCCTGTTGGAAAATTGCTTTTAAAAATACAAGTGTACAGATAAATCACACACAACATCCTCTCTTTCTTTCGTTCATTCACGCAATACATGTTTTTTGGCTGCTGACTGTGACCCAGGAACTCTTCTAGGTACCCCGAATCTGTCTGTGAACAAAACCAACAAAAGGCTGGCTCTCGTAGGGCTTATGTTCTTTTAAAGAGAAAGTCAGTATTTTCCCTGCATTGTTAACAATTCCTAGGCAAAAATGTAGAAAAATAGCTAGTGATAGTCTAATAACTACTCACAAATTTCTGGATTATATCCTTTTCTAGTGACATCAAGGCATTTTATGTTCAGATGCTGTTAAATGCTTTGTTGCCGGCTGAGTCCAGACCATCTGCCCATTTCTAGTTTGACTTGCGGACCTGAGTTAAGGCCTTTCTCTGCCTCCAGCATCATGGTCTCAGAGTCCACAGAGGTCGACCTGAGCTCACAGCACTGCATTATTGCCTTCTGTTTGGCTTATTACCACCATGACCTCCAGATCTCTCTCAGTTACCAGCTCTAAATAAATTTAAAATGCGAATCCTTGGACAGACACCAGGCACTGAGAAAATACGGAGTCTGCTCTTGACCTCAGATCTTTTCATTCCAAGTTTATAACAGACTAAACAAATCTCAAGAAATTTATATCTCAGTTTTATAGAGTTGAAGAGGAATGATCCATGTAAATGAAAACGAGTCCGCTGTCTTCATTGTAGGAGAAAACTTGTCTTGCAGAATGGAGTCCTGGAGTTGGGCTAATCACCTTCATGAATTCACTAACAGAAACGCAGGGGTGTGGAAGGGCATATGTCCTTTTTCGGAGCCTGAAGGTGTATCTTTGCAGAGTGCTATGGTTTGAACGTGTGCCTATTGGTCTTTCTCTGGCTCTGGTGGGTCTGGGCATTCATTAAGCAAAGAATAGAACTCTCCCTGCTTTTCTGGTTCTCTTAAGATTCCTTCTGGGTTATCTAGCAGACAACACTCTGAGCTTTTACGAGGGCTCCAGCAGATGACATCTTGATCTCTCGTACCACATCCTGATTACTGAGCTATGACTGGCATGCCGGCCACCTCCTGAGCTGCACCTGCAGGAAACCCCACGTTGCTTTAAGAAAGTCCCCTTACCCTAACTGGGGGCCGATACTGTTTTCGGTGGCAGCCTATCTGCTTGCAGATAGTTTAATAATATCTCTCTTAACTCTTCTTGGCCTAGTTTTTTGTGGTACCTTTCGACTCTAACATCTAAAAGTCCCCCAAAGGTTTGTGTTGGGAACTTGGTCCCCAACACAGCAGGGTTGAGAGACAGGACCTTTGAGAGGTGAGGGGTCATGTGGTCTCTGCCCACATGAATATATTAACCCATTTGTGGATTAATGGGTTATTAAAGCACAGGTTAGTTATCATGAGATTGAGGCTGTTGTGAAAGCCAGTTTAGCCTCATGAGCCCCTCAGCATGTGATGCCTGTTCCACATCAGGATTCTACAGAAAGACACTCCCCCGACACAAGCAAGAAGACTCTCGCCTGCTATGTCCCTGCGCCTTGGACTTTTCAGCTTCAGAATTACCTGAAATAAATTTATTTAGTTTCATGTAAATTACCCAGTCTAGGCTACTCAGTGAGAGCAACAGAAAATGGCCTAAACACACGAGAATACAGAGGTTGCTTGTATTCTTTAACCAAATCCTGGTCCCACATGGGAGAACAGTGACAGATTTGGTAGCAAACGCCTCTGATGTTATTGACAGCCCCGTCCTGGTCCCAGACACACTGTCATATCTTTTAGTTTTGAAATGTTCTTATCAGCAGGTGAAGTTTTCTTGCAAAAGAGATCCTTCTGGAGTCCTTGCTTAAGGCATCAGTAGTTATTACTTCTTTAAAGAAAAAAGAAAAAAAAAATTACCTACAAAGTGTGTTCTGTTTCTGGACTTAAATCCTTTATAGCCTGAAAGGCAAATGGGAAAGGTAGAGCTGGGTTTTCTCTCATTGAAGTTTTCGATTCATCTCTACCCTTTACTGGAACACGAAGTGTATCAGCTCACGTCCCCACAGTCCTCTTAACACAGCACAACGTGAGAACCCTGTAGCCGTGTACTGCTGTTCCCAGCTGTGATCTTTTAACAACAACAAAAAAATTCTTTGGCACAGGCACATGAACAATCATCACAGCACTAAATATGGTGTGTGTAGAGCCTTTTCTTTTTCAAAATTTGACTCTCCTCCAGATACAGTGAAGGGAGAATGTTAGGCTCTCCAGATCTTAAAGCCTGAGTGTCTTTTTGGGAACTCTGGAAGCAAGTGTCAGCCATTGTGATAATGCAGAAAATTAAAACGGCGTGTAGTATCAAAAACAGAGGAATCATAGGAATCCTTTGAACGTGCAATGCTTATTTCTCCTTCTTAGGAAGGAAATGGAAACAAGAAAAGAATAATTCTTGTTTACAGGATTTCTCAGGATTCAGCAGCCAAGACTTGGTTACAGTGCAAGTACCACTATGTCATTTTGTCACAGTGGTGCCTGAGGCTGATGAAACCCTGGCCTCATGGAGCTTATATAATTACAGAGGAAGCAGATATTGCACCAAGAGTCACATGAATCGTGATGTGATTCCAACTGAGTGTTTCTTTCAGAAGTAGCCCTAGGAGAGCATTGGGAGAGGAGCCTCCTGGTGTCTGCTGATCAGAGAAGGCTTCCTCCAGGAAAGGCTGCTCAAGCTCACTCCCGGAAAGACACGAAGTGGGCTTATTTCTTATTACATATTGGTTGTTGTAAGAAAACTCCATATATCTAAAGTTTCCTTTCTTCACTGTAAATATTTTCAATAGTGAAAAAGGGTGCTCTATGATATTGGGCTAAAAATGGATAGAACTATTAGCTCACCATAAACATTCGCAACATAGTATAATGGAAGGCATTTTTAAATTTCTCACCATCTCTGGCTCTTTCACGCACACGCAAAGGAGTGCATGGAAACATCACCCATCTCCTTTGGACAAAGAACATAAAACTCCTTGGGAATATCATTTTGGTAGCCCTGGCCGGAAGATCACTGGTGTTCCTACAACCACCACATGTGCCTTGGCCAAGGATTTGCCACCGGTGTGCTGTAAGAGGAGCTTAGGTGCTCCACAAACATTTTTAAATATCATTAATTAAATTATTTCCAAAAGAAGTTCAAAGCACAGTAAGCATATTTCATTTTTTTTTAAGCTCTTTTTATTTTTTGGATCAACATCATTTACATGTGCCGTGGAAGTTCAGCTCTAGCTTCAAGTGTGCCATGAGATAAAAAGGGTTGTAAAACACGGGGACAGACCTTTAGCACCCTCACCAGGGGAGTCCACCAACCTCTCCACCGGTCTCCCTGATTCTAGCCCCTTCCCCGCTGAATCCATGCTCCAGGCCACCGCCGCATGACCCCTCACCCCTCACAGGTCCTATCTCTCTTAGGGTGATCTTCCTGAAAGCGGGTCTGGAGATGCCCCTCATGGAGAAACCATTCTTGAACCATAAAAAGGACCCTCTGTTTGCCTGTTTCCCCTGCTTCACCCTGAAGTTGATTCATAAATGCCCCAAACCCCAGTCGCCAGCCCCACCTGCAGGTGCAGGAGCCCGCGGTCCTGGGCACTGCAGCACCTCACACGGAGTTTCACCCGCCCAGCCCTTCTCTCTGCTTTCTCTACCTTAACTCTCATTCCTGCATACTCAGGCTAAGTGTCAGATGCTTCAAGAATAGGTGCCTTCCGTCCCACACGTGCTCATCACACCAGGCACTCTTCTCTCTCACAGTCCCGTCATTCTGCAACGCGATGGCTGCAAGCCACAGGTGGGTATCTAAACTCATAATCATGAAATATAAACGTGATTTTAGTTTCTCCGTCACAATAGGTACGTCTTACATGCTCAATAGACATGAGTGGCTGTAGGTCGCATATTGGACAGCACAGATGAAAACAAAACAAAACAACCTTCTCACTGCAGCAGACAGTGCTATTGTGCCATTGCATAACACAAGGGGAAAGGTTTGGAGTGTTTTCTTATCTTCGTGTCTACTTTTTGAGGTCACATATGTAACCCCAGTGTGAACAATGCTCAGTAAATATTTGTTGGAAAAAAAATTGAATAACTTATAATATTAAGATCTGAGTTTCAAATCTTTTCTTTTTTCTTTTGTCATCTGACAAGACAAATTTTGACAAAAGGACCCTAGACAGGGAGCATGAAAAGCTAGAAACGCAGAGCAAGGCCGAGTTCCTCCCGTGTCTTTTGCTCCGAGCTCAGGAAAGAACCAAGCCTCCGCCCTGATACTGCGTTGTAAAAAGGAAGACAGTAGGGGGTTAGAGCTTAGTCTCAGGTACAAAAATTTCTACCCCAAACAGGCTGTGTCCTGTCTTCTATAAACGACATCCACTAGACCATGTTACGTTGGGTTGGAGAGTGATATGAATGGTACTCTAAATTTTTAGCGTGACCTCTGAGGGGGGAAACTAGAGAGACTGAGCCATTTTAAATTATTCACAAGCCATCAACCATGGAAATATTAGTTTAAAGATGTTTTCTTATTAAGAGACAGTTCTTTCCACAATTGGTTGCCTTAGCATCCTGTTAAAGATGATTTGACCATATATGTGAGGATTTATTTCTGGGCTTTTTATTGTATTCACTCGGTCTATCTGGCTGTCTTCATGCTAGTACCACATTGTTTTTATTCCCATAGCTTTGTGATATGTTTTGAAATTAGGGCGTGTGAGTCCCACACTTTTGTTCTCCTTTTTCAAAATTGTTTTGACTATTTTCATGTCCTTTTATGATTCCACATGACCATCAGGATTAATTTTTCTATTTCCATAAAAAAAAATGCCATTGAGATTTTGATGGGGATTGCACTAAATCTGCACATCATTTTGGGCAGCATGGACATTTTAACCATACAAAATTTTCAAGCCATTAAAAAAAAAAGATGTTTTCTTTTTTTTTTTTTTCTTTATTGTTGGGATTCATTGAGGGTACAATAAGCCAGGTTACACTGATTGCAATTGTTAGGTAAAGTCCCTCTTGCAATTATGTCTTGCCTCCAGAAAGTATGACGCACCTCCAAGGCCCCAAAAAAGATGTTTTCTTAAGCATGGACTTCTCCCTAGGGTTATAAGATGATCGGATCAAAAGGTACAATGCTCATTTTGCAGCCAGTACACAGTATAACACAAGCCCTGATAAAATATAAATGTCTTAACACAATAACTAAGAAAATGCCAGGAAGACTGTGTTAACCAGTGTGATGAAAATATTTCAAATTGTATGTAAAACAAGTGCATGGTACCCCATGATTGCATTAATGTACACAACTATGATTTAATAATTAAAAAAAAGAAGAAGAAAATTCAAATCAATTCAGGTGAGGATGGGGATGGGGGAAGGGGATGGCTGTGCTCTAACTTAATGGGCACAATATTAGGGGGTGTGGAGCACCTCTTGGGGGTGGGACACTATCATAAGAGGGGCTTTACTTAACAAATTCAAACAATGTAACCTAATTCTTTGTATCCTCAATTAATGTGAAACAATAAAACAAAAAATAAGTAAAAATAAAATTTAAAAAAAGATACAATGCCTAAATCTGGGAGGATCAAATCTAATAAGCAAGGCAGATCCATTTTCTCCCAGCAAAATAAGTGAGCCTCTGAATCCCCAAACCTGTCAGTGCAAAAAAGAAACTAATCCTAATATATATATACACACACACACACACACATATACATGCATATATAAATATGTAAACATGTATATATTTATGTATACATATTTTAAATATATCATATATATCTCTATCTATCTATAACATTTAGAGTAAAAGAAACTGGGTTTTGGCTGCTGTTCTTGCTTTGTTTTCTGAATACGCCTGCTAATTCTGCACTTCGTCTGTGCCAGACATGCAACGATCCAGTTCCTAATTCTTTTCGGAGTCAGATTTCCTTGCAAAGGGAATATCCTTCGTTCAATTGTCCTTTGAAGGAAGCCATTTGTAAATAGTGTAGCTTCCTAAGTTTGAAGCAACCCCTGAAACAACTCCTACTTTTTGTTTGAGACAGAGTCTCACTATGTCACCCTCAGTAGAGTGCTGTAGCATCACAGCTCACAGCAACCTCAAACTCTTGGGCTAAGCAATTCTCCTGCCTCAGCCTCCCAAGTAGCTGGGACTACAGGCGCGCGCCACAACACCTAGCTATTTTTTGGTTGCAGTTGTCATTGTTGTTTAGCAGGCTCAGGCTGGGTTTGAACCTGCCACCCTTGGAGGATGTGGCTGGTGCCGTAACCACTGTGCTACGGGTGCCGAGCCGCAGCTCCTGCTTTTGAAGAGGCCTGATGACTGGCAGGTCCAGCCAGACCCACGTGGTGACACTTGGTTCAGCTTCCCGTTCCTCTTCCTCCATTGACCTTAAATGGAATTTTTCTCACCCAGAAAAAAAGGTCATAATGTATTTATGGCTCTGGATGGAGCCATTTGGCAATAAGATCAAGCCGTCCTGCTCACACCAGTGGTTGAGTTTAGTTCAACCCAATGACAGCGAACACTAGGAAGTGTTTTGGAATCTTTAGAAAATGAAAATATTGATTAACCACAATGATATGAAAAAATTGTAAAACAACAACTACCAACCTTAATCCCACCGCTCCACAACAACTATTCCTATTTCCGCCTATAATTTTCCAGAGTCTGAAACACATACACGTTTTATCAATTGCAGTTTATATATTGCTTTGCAGTTTGATTATTTTCTCTTGAGATTATATTTCAAACACTTAAAAAATTCAATTTCGTGAAGCCGTAACTCTGGCACTGCTCTGCTGTAGTCTGAAGGGGCATATACTGCCTGTGGAATCCCAGCAATCATTCGGCTTCTGTCAATCTCGATGGCACCGTTTAGAAAGAAGTGGAAATAAGAAATAAAAACTAACGTAACCCTTTGAGGGAAGAGGTCCACAGAGTTACCGAGTGCCGTTATGTGACAAGGCTCTCTAGGGAGGCTAGGATGAAAGCCACACGAATTACAGCAATTTAAGAAATTGGAGACTCTTCAAGTGTGGGAGAGGAAGAGGTACAGGGGAGGGCAGTGTAGAGGAATCTGTTCTTCTCAAGAACGTGTCGTGAAAGTGGTTAGCTAAGTGCGTCTGTATGTTCCCAGAGAGTGCCCTGTAGGCCTGGGAGGGACAGCACATACTAGTTACACTGCTTCGGAAGGGAAGCACCAGCTGCTTCCGTGGGAAGGACTTTGTGGAAGGGCCTCCCTATCACTGCTTTCACCAGCCCCTTGTCCTTGTCCTGACCTTGAGAAGAGGGACCGTCATTGTGACTATCAGAGCCATGTTCCTTCTGAAACACTGTTGTCCTCGTGAAAGGGACCCTGCTGCCTGGAGTAGGAAGGTCGTAGACACACACACACGCACGCACACGTGCATTTTGTGTGTGTGCTGTGTACACGAGTGGTCATCGTGTCAGGGCAGGGTGGAGGCAGGAGGCTTCTTACCTTCTTTCTACTTTTCTTTCATGCTGATGGTTTTGCTTGGGATGTGACTCCGGGGAAGATAAAGGTCTAGTTTATGCTACAGGGAGAGCACAGAGGATTGAACACAGTCTTTGTTTTGTATTGAGGCCCCTGTAAGCTTCAACTCAAATGTTGCCCTTCTCACGGTGGGTTGGGGTGGAGAGAGTGAGCCCCGCCGTTTTCTGGTTACTTTGTGTGTCACTGGCACATCTGGTTTGTGTATGGAAAGGTGCTGTCACACTGGCAAAAACCATCCCCAGCCTGAGTTCTCAGAAAAATGCGAGTGTCCTTTTCTCCCGAGTCCAGGCTCTTGGAATGTTCCAAGTGCTTCTCACACCTCTTGTTCTCTGCGTCTTTGAGAGAACACAAGCTCTAGAGATGGCACCCCATGATCCTTCCCGTCCTAAAATGCTAAGATTTTGTAATTTATCTGTGGTTAGCTGTGCACACTCAGTGGTGACCAAGGTAGGAACTTCTGAGAGAGGGTAGAGGCCCCGGACTCATCGAGGACTCACTCGGCTGAGCCCCGAGTTAAGCACAGCCTCCATTTGACAGTCCCTTATTTGTTTTATTATTTTATTTATTTATTTACATACCTATTTATTTTGGGGAGACGGAGTCTTACTCTTGTCACCCTGAGTAGTGCCGTGGCATCATCATAGGTCACAGCAACCTCAAATTCCTGGGCTCAAGTGACCTCCCTGCATCAGCCTCCCGAGTAGCTGAGATTACAGGTGCCACCAAGTCTGACTCATTTTTCAATTTTTAGCAGAGATGGGGTCTCGCTCTTGCTTAGGCTGGTTTCAAATTGAGCTCAGGTAATCCACCCACCTCGGCCTCCCATTGCTGGGATTATAGGCGTGAGCCACCGCGCCCAGCCTATTTCTTATTTTATCTTTCCAGATCCTGTTTTACCATCCAATGTTCTTTAATCCTTAGCTATAGGACACGGGTCAGAGATCAGAAACGGTCCTGTGTTTTCCAGCCAGTAAGCTACAGAATCAGGGAAAGAGCCTGGTTTTCTTTGACTCCCAAACCCAACCCTTTTCTAATTCACTTTTGTCAAAAACATGTCCTCTCACAAGCCCAACCATGTGGCCCTGGGCCTTACTCTCTCCCAGGCTACTTTGATGTGCACAGGAGCAGAGGAGAGTTATGGGAACAGGCTTTGGATTCCATGTGCCGTCTGCAGAGATCAGACAGAAGGGCAACAGACAATTCTGAACACTATTAAAGGTCTTAGTAACAATGAGAGTCTCCTAATACCATCATCTGAAATCAGTTGTTTTAATTATCTCATGCTTTACACACACACAACTGTTCCCTGTGTGTACAGTTATAGTCTGTACGACACTTTTAAGATCACAATTATTTCATAAACATTTTGAGGGGTGCTCTAGTTATCCCACGTTACCAAGTTCACCTCTCTTTTCCTTTATTCTCAACACATGGAGCATTTGGCAAAGAATAAGGCTTCTTAAGACCAAAGGACAATTCATTTTCCTAATAAATTCCTTTTTGTAGCAGATCAAAATTGATGCATTTTGATTCCATAAAAATTAAGAAATTTGGCATTTCACTCCTCTTTTTATATGTAGATATACATATGTGTATATATACACATATTTTTTCTATGTGTATATATATATATTTTCTTTCTAAACAAAGCATTTATGGTTGATTCACTTTTCAAATAAGTCATTGATCATGTTAGCATAACGTCACATCTAAATTTCATTAATTAGATAAGAAATCTATACATTTTTAGCTATGTCTGTCATATATGAACCCACATTGTAATATTCATAACAATTTGGAAAGCGAAGACTTCTGTGAAAGCTGAATTCTAATGAGAAGAAATAAATAGTGTGTGATGTGGAAGGAGAAGCTGGGTGCCCTCATCTACGGGAACAAGTTTGCCGTGTTCATTTGATGGAGCATTTGTGTGGATCAGAGGCGTCAGGTGCACACCCCTGTGATGTGTCCTCACCGGGTTGACCCAGGCCTGCGAGATCATCAGTTCCTACTCCAGAAAGCTGATAATCTGCAGCCTCATTCATTTATCCCTGGAGAATCTGCGGAATGAAGCTGTGTCACGAGCGAGGCTGTATCCCACAGATGCTCACAGCTTCCCAGCCAACATGAGCTCCCAGACACCCAGCAGACGCAGACGCTCGAGGTCCGCCCTTGTCCTCGCTGACTAAGGTCGCTTGTTTTATAACTGCTATTTATTGCAGATTGGATCTGTCTGCTTTCTTGTTCTGCCACACTCTTCCTAATCGTCTTTCCCTTTAACAGGGAAATCTGCTCATCACAAGTGGCCGCAGGACTGGGCAGTCATTGGAGGGCTGGGAAGGTGCATCAGCCACTGAGCAGGCTTCCTCTACCCCTGCAGGAGGCAGGGATGCGGCCTTAGGGGCTCCCACCTGTGCTCTTGGCAGGCGTGACCAAAACACCGCCCTTGTGAGCAGAGGTAGCTGTTGTACGCGTGACCTCATCAGAGGCCTGCCCCACTTATCAGGGAAACAGCTGGCCCCTATTAGGGCGGTAGTCACCTAAACAGGCCCTGATTAAGGGGAGCCTTTGGTGCCACGGCTGGTTTATCCCCCAGCAGGGCCTGACACTGGATTCTGAAGTTCTGAGCTATGGAAGAAACCTCCCTTTCCAGAAGCCGCAGGCAGGAGTGAATTATTGCCGAGTTGGTGATTCCCATGTGGATAAGCCAGGTGCACCTTCACCAGATTTCCTGTCCTGGATGGCTTCGTCCTGAGCTCCTAAATGTCTTCTTCTGCCCAGGGCAAAGGGTGATCAGCAGTCTGCACATTTCTATTTCCAGCACTCTTGGCCTCAAATGGTACAGTAACTGTCACTCAAAACTAATTACAAATGGAAGGGCAACTTCCTGGCAGATAAACCAAACTATTGTGTGGGGGAACTGAAGGGTTTCCTCAAGCCGTAGGGATATGCCTCACACGCCACAATGGGGTGGAAGGGGCTTGGGGCTTTAGAATCAGACTGGAGTTCAAATCCAGCTCTTCATGTAACATTTTGTGATATTAAACAAGTCACATCATTTCTCTTGGTTTTAAGTTTCTCGTCTATGGAATAAAGCTAACAATACTAAATTGTCAGAATCGTTATTAATAATAAATGAAACAAGATCGTTTACAGTGTCTGATACGTAGTAAGTCCCAATGAATATCAGCTTGAAATTACTAGCTGATGTAAAAATTCATAAACCCCAGACTTATGGAATATGCTCAATCTGCATTAATCATACTCGCTGATATTAATAGTAGCGCATACTGTTGCTATGATAGCTTTCTGAGGTGATGGTGAACAGGTCTCCAGGAGCAGGCAACAAGGAGGTAAGCTGGGAGAGTAGAGGTTCTTGGTGAAAGCTGAGGGTA